>NC_091286.1:395532775-396810454 GCF_032444005.1 Ranitomeya imitator
GGGACCGACGTTGTTGCTGAGCAGGCTCCACTGTGGCTGGAGGAAAATGAGAGTCCACAGCAGAGATGGTTCGAGATTCCCCCTGTGCAGCGGTGGACATTCGACACCTTTCACTGTCATCGTGGAAATTTTTGGAGCACTTCATGCTTCCCTCTGTCGACAAGCTTTTTGGAGATGGAAATTTCATTCTCCAGCAGGATTTGGCACCTATCCACACTGCCAAAAGTACCAATGCCAACAGTATCACTGTGCTTGATTCGCCAGTAAACTTGCCTGATCTTAACCACATAGAGAATCTATGGGGTATTGTCAAGAGGAAGATGAGAGACACTAGACTCAACAATGCAGATGAGCTGAAGGCTGCTATCAAAGCAACTTGGGCTGCCATAACACCTTAGCAGTGTCACAGGTTGATTGCCTCCATGCCATGCCACATTGATGTAGTAATTGATTCAAAAGGAGCCCTGAACAAGTATTGAGTGCATTTACTGAACATAGTTTTCAGTAGGCCAACATTTCAGATTTTAAAATCACTTTTCAAGCTGGTGTTATAAAGTATTCTAATTTACTGAGATAATGACTTTTGGGTTTTCATTAGCTGTAAGCCATAATCATCAACATAAACAGAAATAAACACTTGAAATAGATCACTCTGTAATGATTTTATATAACATATGAGTTTCACTAAAAATTTTTAGCTGCCCTTGCATTCACTGCATAGGAAAGCACTATTGGAGACTCACTTCCTAATATTGGGAACATTGTTTTCAGGAGGCCCTCCTCTACGTCTCTTCCAAGGGGCATTGGAGTTCCTCCAAATTTTTGGCTGCCCTTGCATTCACTGCATAGGCAAACCTTATGGGAGACCAACTTCCTAATAATGAGAACATTGTTTTCAGGAGGCACTCCTGTAGGTCTCTTCAAAGGGGTATTAAGGTGCTTCCAAATTTTGGGCAGCCCTGCCTCTCACTGCATACGCAATAACAGTATAGGAGACCCACTAGTTAATAATGGGAACAACAAAGTATATCCGACTGATGGCTCTCTAATAATAGTGAGGGGCGACTGCTGGCTCTGTAAGAATAGTAAAGGCTGCTTACGGCCCTGTAAAAATAGGTTTTGTGACTTTCAGAGTCCCTCCTTCATAAATGAAACAGGAGGTGTCTGATGATGTGTCGCATACCACATGGCCAGAAAAGGTTGTAAAATGTTAAAATGACATTTTCCAGTGAATGCATTTGTCTTGGTTGAAAGCAATACTAAAGTTCAATAATGCATCAAAAACGCTACGTGTGAACATAGCCCAAGGTGTGGAGGAGCATTTTTGTTTTTAGTTATTTGTTTTGCCTTATACAAGTCATTGTATGGAAATGAGGTTTTCTTACATATTTCCCAGGAAAATCCATTTTGGTTTAGTTTTAATATGTCTTATTGTGAGTCTGTAAAAGTGGCGTAAGACTGACAAAATTGTTCACAGCAGTGACATGGGAGTTATAAATGCTTCCAGGGGTCTTCCCCATGCTGTTTGAATGTCATTTGAGCACTGTTCCCAACTATTTCCACAATTTCTAGACCCTCTGCAGACCACCAGGGGGGGCTGCAGGAAAAATGCTCAAGTTTTCCATAGAATTACATTGGGCTCAATGAACGAGTCAGGCACCCGAGCAATCCAGTTTGCTCTACCCGAGCAACGAGCACCCAAGCATTTTAGTGCTCGCCCATCACTATTGATTAACCATTGCAATAGCAGGGCAAGGAAGACCTGCACTACTAAAAGGACAGTGAAGCAGATCTATTACATGCAGGGGTTTGTGTAACAGGAAACTGCAATCTTCTGGCCCCTCCCTTTCGCAGTATCCCAATGACAGTACCCCCTTGCCTAATAACCAGGTTTGTCTGTATGTGAGGCATGAAAAGACACAACCAACCTGATCACATGAACATCAGATGCTGGTACCCACATACTTTCCTCAGGACTAGAAATAAGCGAATATGTTTGGAAAAGATCGCCAAACATAAATTCAGCAAGAATATGGTACATTCGGATTTGTGATCGGTAACACAAGCATTTTTCTTAAAATCTGAAAAAATCAGTAACATTAAGTAAAAGATAGAATAAAAGGCAGCAACTCATGTGCCGTGTACAGTAAAATCACAGAGTGACAGGTTAGAATAGAATAGATAGAATAGATATATACACATAGAGTACATAAATATATAGATGTCAGTGGCAACCCTCTTCTCCCACTCTTGACACACTGAAAGGAACACCACAGAAGAAATGCTAGCACAGGCTCCAGTGTCCATTGCTTCAGATACTGCGGTCATCTGAAGGCAATTGTCTATGCTGTGAAGATGCAAGATGTGCAGCATCTAAAACAACAGATACTGGAAGCCTGTGCTAGCAATTCTTCTGTGATCTTGCTATCAGTGTGTCAAGAGTGGGAGAAGAGGGTTGCATTGACAATCCAACACAATGGGCAGCACTTTGAACACATTTTAGAAGTGGTCATAAATAGTGATGAGCAAGTGTACTCGTTGCTCTGGTTTTCCCGAGCATGCTCGAGTGACCTCTGAGTATTTAAGATTTAGTTTTCATTGTGGCAGCTAAATGATTTACAGCTACTAGCCTGCTTGATTGCATGTGGGGATTCCTTAGCAACCAGGCAACCCCCACATCTACTCAGTCTGGCTAGTAGCTGTAAATCATTCAGCTGCCTCGATGAAAACTAAATCTCTGAGCAGCCATAAATAATCGAAGGTTACTCGCTCATCACTAGTCATAAACTTGTAAATAACTCATGAAAGAATACAGTTATGTTAAAACCAAACACATTCATGTTTTTCTTGTGAAATTCTCAATAGGTTTGATGTCTCACTTGATCGTCTTCCCATTGGAAAAAATAAAGTTGAATCCAAAATGGCCAACTTCAAAATGGCCGCCATGGTTGCCACACATCTTGAAAAGTTTTCCCCCTCCCAAGTAGTAATGTGCCACAAATAGGAATTTGATATCACCAACCATTCCGTTGCTGCGGGTGTCTCCGGTGCCCAGCGGTGCTGCGTGGGTGTCCGGCACTGCCCGGGGCTCTTCCGACATTTTGCAACAGGCCAGAGGCCTGGCACTTCCAGGCTTCCACATGCGCTGGTCTCCGGGAATATGGCCACCACCGGGGGGCGGCACATGTGCTGATGTGATCTTGGGATCAAGATCTCGAGAGATGAGATTTCAGTGGTGTTGATTTGCATTGTGCCTAGTGTTTGTTTGTTTGATGATCTTTCATTGCCTGAACTTGGACCCCGTTCTGATCATCCATCTGTTTAACCCCTTTGTTCTAATCTGCTATCTTCCTGGTATTTTGACATCGGACCATTATCTGACTGTGCCTTTGTCTCTTCCCTCTGTTTATGATGTAACCTTCTGGCTTTTGACCTCGAGCTTCTTTATTATCCTGACTCACAGATTCTTCATGAGAAGTGACTTGGTGGTTTGTTTTTCCTAGTTTCATCTACTGCTTTTTCAGCAGAGAAAATAAAAGAGACATATACTCAAAACATTGTTTTAGAACATTGCAAATATCACTGAAACTTTTTGCTGCTTGCAATTTAATTGACTATTAATTGCCACATGGTAAGTGAATTACTACAGCACCATTACATAATTCCATTTTAGGATATATTAAAATAAATACTCTATTAATGTTTTTGTTTTTATTTATTTTTTGCACTTACCTGACTCCACAAAGATCTAATATGTTCTATTTTTACCATCAGTAGTTATTCACTTTGAAATTGTTAGCATGTTTTATTTTGCTCTGACGTTTATGCTTGCTTATATGGTTTATAATACCCAAACTCCTAAAATTATTCCCCCAAAAATATGGCAAAAGTTTGATCTTAAAGGATGCTTTTCTGATATATACTGGACTCCATATCAAATATATACAGTAGTTACATAATGATATATTACCAATGAGAGATATCAAGAGACATCCTTGTGTGTAGCAGGTAAAATCGTATTATTACTATTTCACAGGGCTGTTGAACATCAAGGAAAATAAAAAGTAATGAAACCAACTGAACAGCAGGAAAAAGCCGTAATAAATATAATGATAGTGCTGCATATCTTGAATCATGCAACTAAAGGTACCGTCACACTAGACGATATCGCTAGCGATCCGTGACGTTGCAGCGTCCTCGCTAGCGATATCGTCCAGTGTGACAGGCAGCAGCGATCAGGCCCCTGCTGTGCTGTCGCTGGTCGGGGAAGAAAGTCCAGAACTTTATTTCGTCGCTGGACTCCCCGCAGACATCGCTGAATCGGTGTGTGTGACACCGATTCAGCGATGTCTTCACTGGTAACCAGGGTAAACATCGGGTAACTAAGCGCAGGGCCGCGCTTAGTAACCCGATGTTTACCCTGGTTACCATCGTAAAAAAACAAACAGTACATACTTACATTCAGCTGTCTGTCCCTTGCCGTCTATTTCCTGCACTGACTGCTGGCCGCAAAGTGAAAGTGAAAGCACAGCACAGCGGTGAGTCACACAGCGGTGACTCACCGCTGTGGCTGTGCTCTGCTTTCACTTTGCGGCCAGCAGTCAGTGCAGCAAACAGACGGCAAGGGACAGACAGCTGAATGTAAGTATGTACTGTTTGTTTTTTTACGATGGTAACCAGGGTAAACATCGGGTTACTAAGCGCGGCCCTGCGCTTAGTTACCCGATGTTTACCCTGGTTACCGGGGACCTCGGGATCGTTGGTCGCTGGAGAGCGGTCTGTGTGACAGCTCTCCAGCGACCAAACAGCGACGCTGCAGCGATCCGGATCGTTGTCGGTATCGCTGCAGCGTCGCTAAGTGTGACGGTACCTTTAGAAGAACATTGCCTGGAGGAATAATAGCCATCCGTCATACAATCTTGACTTATCTACAGAGGCTTACTGGATAGTGCTGGATTTTCCATTGCTGCTAAGATAATGCCAAATGTAACTTTCACTGATTAAAATAGTGATTATTTTTAATTACTTATTAACTGCACATACTTTATGTACATGAACATCTATTATTGAGAAGAGTTAGTTTACTTCTCCTTCTGGATTTAAATATTTATTAGTATACTCAACAATACTTTACAATATATCTGGGGAAGTTTTTTCCTTATCTTTCTCCATCAGTCTACAGTTTATTTTAAAAAGTTATAGTTATTTCAGAAATTGTCCCTGGGTAATTTCAGTACATGAAGAATAATGTGAAGTATTATTAAAGTTGTGACATGACATTGGGGTCTTTGCAGGATATAAAAAACCTAGAGTTTTAATACTTGACTTTCCAGAGTTTCTATTTTGACTATGAAGGAAAGTATGGGCAGATTCCAATGTTTTATTTCAGTCACATATGTATATAAGCTGAGGAACATGCTAAGCCACTTAGTGTGTGCAAGGGAGAAGGTATCAGCCCATGAATAGATTGTCACATCACAATGCAAACGCAAAAAAATGTATGATGCATGAATGTATTTATTATTTCTGGTGTGGGATAGGACGATAATATTCCAACTAGGATTGAGCGACTTTTACTTTTTTAGGGTCGAGTCGGGTTTTGCGAAACCCGACTATCTCAAAAGTCGAGTCGAGTGAAATCGGCCGATTATCGCGTAAAGTCGGAGTCGGGGATCAACCGAAACATGAAACCCAATGCAAGTCAATGGGGGAGCATAGTCGGCAGTGAGTGGCGGCCAGGAAAACACCTACAGTGCCCATTTTAATGGCAAAAACATCCATTCTTGGTACTGAAGCTTGTCAATCTTAATTTATCTTATAATAATAGTTAGGCATAGGACATTGGGGGTCATTTGGCTAAAGTTGTGGGGGGTATGGTGGTTCAAGTATTTAGTGGGCCCAGGAAACGTGGACCACGTCACGGCAGTGGAGCAGGGAGAGGTAAGTATTTCAACTTTGCAAGTGCTGTGATCCTGAGCAAGCAGGGGGGTCCCACTCATTCGCATTGACACTGCCACAGGGCCCCTCAAAGTATGACGGTGTGTTTGCACGGCGGGGGCGCCTCCCACTGGCAGCGACACTTTTGTGTACTATGAGGGGCCCTGTGCCAGTGACGTCGCCAACGAGTATTCCCCCCCACCTGATGAAGGAACCTGCACTTTCATCTGCACCTTCCTCTTTGTCCCCGTGTAAGGTGGTATAGTATGCGGGAAGGGGAACCTCACTTTCAGCAGGGTCAGAATCTGGCTGTGTAGCGTGCAAGGGGAATGTAGCGGTCTGAGTCAATGTATCAGCAGAGTCATCTAGCACTGGCTGGGCAATGGGCAGGATGAGGAGGAAACACAGATATAGTCCCAAATACAAAAGTAGGCTAAAAGCAATTCAAAATTGGTAACAGGACTAAACAGGCGGCATTGCTTTGTTCAGTGGAGGACAACTCTAATGAGAGGCTGACACAGTGAGTAGGCCCAAATCAGTAAGTAGTCTAAATGCAGTTCAAAATTGGTAACAGTAGTAAACAGGCGGCACTGCTTTGTTCAGTGGAGGAGAACAGCAAGGAGCGGCAGACACCGTTAGTAGGCCCCAACCCAACTAGTAGGCCAAATGCAGTGTACTATTAACAACTACTTAACGAGAGCCTGAAAATGGAAGTTCAGGACAGGAAACCAGGAGAACAGCAAGGAGCGGCAGACACCGTTAGTAGGCCCGAACCAAGCTAGTAGCCCTACTGCAGTTTTAAAATTCCAATAGGCTGAAAACCTGATAATTGCAGGTCCTTTTTTTTAAGAGGACAGCTGTATTGAGTGGCGCAGCCAGACACTGCTAGTAGGCCTTACACCACAAAGTTGGCTCGTTGCAGGTTTAAAAAAGGTTACATGGGTACACGGTCAGCATTGGTGTGGTCAGTGGAGGACTATTGGAAGAAGGGACCGCAGACAGACTTAGTAGGCCTAAAATAAAAAAAGGTGGCTCTATGCACTTTTAAATAGCATCCGGGGTACACAGGCAGCATTGGTGTGGTCAGTGGAGGGCTATTGGAAGGAGAGACCGCAGACAGACTTAGTAGGCCTAAAATAAAAAAGGTGGCTCTATGCACTTTTAAATAGCATCCAGGGGTACATGGTCAGCATTGGTGTGGTCAGTGGAGAACTATTGGAAGGAGGGACCGCAGACAGACTTAGTAGGCCTAAAATAAAAAAAAGGTGGCTCTATGCACTTTTAAATATCATCCAGGGGTTCACGGTCAGCATTGGTGTGGTCAGTGGAGGACTGTTGGAAGGAGGGACCGCAGACAGACTTAGTAGGCTTAAAATAAAAAAAAGGTGGCTCTATGCACTTTTAAATAGCATCCAGGGGTACACAGGCAGCATTGGTGTGGTCATCGGAGGACTATTGGAAGGAGTGTCTGACACTGTTAGTACTCCAAAAGAATACATAGATGTTAAGGTCTCGCAAAAAAACAAAACCCCCAAAATAGGGTGGCATACTTAGGTACAGGGGTGGCCTCCTCTGCTGACTTTCAGACATTGTTATTTGGCGCAAAGTATTTACTGGTGTATCATACATGTCAACAAATTGGTATTGTCAGTGCCAGGCATTGAAAGATTTCACCGCATAGACTAAACAGCGGTGGAGCAGTGACAGATAATTTTGCAAGTGGTAGAGCACAGTTTGAGCTGGGAGGCGGGGGGCACTCTCTCGTGCCCGGCGGTACTGGCCAAAGGCCCCTCATGTTACAATGGTTTGTCTGACGTTGGGTGCGTGCCACCACAGCCAGAGACACTTCATTGTACTGATGGACCCGGTGCCAGTGCCGTCGACCAAAAGTGGGCACACCCGCCTCTTCAGAAAAAAAGGCACTCTCACGGGTGCTTTCGCCAAGTGGTGAGACCACAGCCCCGTGGGGGGAGTCAGCCCATTTAGGGAGGTGTAAACGTGTCGTATGCTGGACATACAGCAGCTGCAAATGGAGAAATTGGAACACTCAGTAAGACCAGTCTAAAAGCAAGACCTTTTTAAAGGAAAGCTAGGTGTAAGCTGGGAAAGGTGGGGCAAAATAAATAGAAATCCATGAGTGGTTCATTTTAATAAAGGTTACATCATCAACATTTTGGGTAGCCAGATGAGTCCTTTTTTCGGTCAGTATTGAACCAGCAGCACTGAATACTCTTTCTGATAGCACACTAGCTGCTGGGCAAGCGAGCTCCTGCAATGCATATTCGGACAATTCAGGCCAGGTGTCTATTTTGGATGCCTAGTAATCAAATGGGAATGACGGGTGAGGGAGAACATTGATAGGGGAGGAAAAATAGTTAGTAACCATACTGGACAAATGTTGTCTCCTGTCACATTGAATTGATGCTGCAGTACCTGTCCTGTCTGCGGTCATTGCGAAATCACTCCACAACCTGGTCAGAAAACCCCTCTGTCCAATGCCACTTCTGATTTGTGCACCTCTAACACCTCTGCCCTGTTGCCCCCTGCAGCTCGTGTGAGAACCGTCACCGGCACTGTGTGCTGGGAATGCCTGAATCAAATGGTCAACAAGAGTTGCTTGTTTGGTTGCCAATATTTGTTCAAGGTTCTCATGTGGCATGATGTTTTGCAGTTTCCCCTTATAGCGTGGATCTAGGAGGCAGGCCAACCAGTAATCGTCATCGGTCATCATTTTTATAATGCGGGGGTCCCTTTTGAGGATACGCAAGGCATAATCCGACGTGTGGGCCAATGTTCCAGTTGTCAATTCACTGTTTGTGCTGGGTTGAGGAGCACTTTCGGGCAAATCAACGTTACTTGCCTCCCTCAAAAACCCTGAACCTGGCCTTGCAACGCCACCAGTTTCTATTTCCCCCTGAGAAGCCTCCACATCCAAAAAATACTCATCCCCATCATCCTCCTCGTCCTCCTCCTCTTCGCCCGCCACTTTGTCCAGTAGACTTCCCTGACCAGACAATGGCTGACTGTCATCATGGCTTCCCTCATCCTCGGCTGCAGACGCCTGCTCCTTTATGAGCGTCAAACTTTGCATCAGCAGGTGCATTAGGGGGATGCTTATTATGGCGTTGTCTGCACTAACCAGCAGTGTGCATTCCTCAAAACACTGAAGGACTTGACAGAGGTCTTGTAGCTTCGACCACTGCACACCTGACAACTCCATGTCTGCCATCCAACTGCCTGCCCATGTATGTGTATCCTCCCACTAATACATAACAGCATGCCTCTGTTCGCACAGTCTATGAAGCATGTGCAGTGTGGATTTCCACCTTGTTGCAACGTGGATGATTAGGCGATGCTGGGGAAGGTTCAAAGATCGCTGATGGTTCTGCATACGGCTGGAGTGTATGGGCGAATGGCGGATGTGCGAGCAAAGTCTGCGCACCTTCAGGAGCAGGTCGGGTAACCCCGGATAGGTGTGAGCCAAGCAAGGAATGTGTTTCAGTTGTGAAAGGGCTATGGCAGCCATAAAATTCCTTCCGTTATCACTCACTACCTTGCCTGCCTCAAGATGTACACTGCCCAGCCATGACTGAGTTTCTTGCTGCAAGAACTCGGACAGAACTTCCGCGGTGTGTCTGTTGTCGCCCAAACACTTCATTGCCAATACAGCCTGCTGACGCTTGCCACTAGCTGTTCCATAATGGGTCACCTCGTGTGCAACAGTGGCAGCTGGAGTGGATGTGTGTGGTTGGAGTGGAGTGGAGTGGATGGAGTGGTTGTGCGACTGCGGTCTGTGGACGAGCTGTCGCTTCTGCTGGAGGACGAGGGGGGCCAACACCTACAGCCAACTGTTTCCTAGACCGTGTGCTAGGCAGAACTGTCACCATATTGCTGTCCCCTGTGGACCCGGCATCCACCACAATTACAAATTGTGTGCAGTGATGGACATTTAACGCCCCTGGCCATGCCTACTGGTCCATGCATCTGTTGTCAGGTGCACCTTTCTACTCACAGATTGCCTGAGTGCATGGACAATGCGGTCTTTTACGTGCTGGTGGAGGGCTGGGATGGCTTTTCTCAAAAAGAAGTGTCGACTGGGTAGCTCGTAACGTGGTACAGCATAGTCCATCAGGGCTTTGAAAGCTTTGCTTTCAACTAACCGGTAGGGCATCATCTCTAACAAGATTAGTCAAGCAATGTGGGCGTTCAAACCCTGTGTACGCGGATGAGAGGATGAGTACTTCCTTTTCCTAACAAGAGTCTCTTGTAGGGTGAGCTGGACTGGAGAGCTGCATATGGTGGTACTAGCGAGGGTGCCGGTGGACATGGCAGACTGAGAGAGGGTTGGTGATGGTATTCTTGCTGTTGGCCTACATACAGTGTATCCAACCAAGAACCTGGTTATTCCCTGACTGCTTTGGCCTTGTGACAAAACCTCCACATTTGCTGCAGGTGGTGTGGTAAATGTTGGGCTTACAGTGAGGGAAGGGATGAAGCGTTGCTGACTAGCTTCATTGTGAGAGGGTGCAACAACGTTAAGGGACGTTTGGTAGTTATTCCAGGATTGCAAGTGCATGGTGTTTAAATGTCTACGCATGAAACTTGTATTTAGACTTTTAACATTCTGACCTCTGTTGAAGGTCCTTGAGCATTTCTTACAGATGACTTTGCACTGACCATTTGGATGTTGGTTAAAAAAATGCCAGACTGCACTCTTCCTACTATTGGATACCTTTTCAGGCATTGCACACTGAGCTACTTTAACCGGATGGCCACGCTGTCCTACAACTGGTTTTGGTTTAGCCACACGTTTTTGGCCAGATACGGGCCTGCCAGATGGAACCTGTTGCGATGTTGATGCCTGCTGCGACTCCTCCTCCTCCGCTTCAGAGCTACTGCTGGCTGCACCCTGTTCCCCCAATGGCTGCCAATCGGGGTCAACAACTGGGTCATCTATAACCTCCTCTTCTATGTCCTGTTCACCTTCCTCTATGTCACCGTGTAAGCCGGTGCTATAGCGTTCGTGACGGGGCTCCATAGTCTCATCTGGGTCAGATTCTGGATCAGTACACTGCGAGGGCAATGTTGTGATCTGAGTCAAAGGAACAGCATAAGAATCTGGCTTTGGCTGTGCATCTGTGCACTCCATGTCTGATTCATCTTGTAATGGGCATGGCCTGATAACAATTTCCCTTTCTAACCCAGGAACGGTATGTGTAAAGAGCTCCATGGAGTCGCCTGACGCATCCTTCTCTGTTGTTCTGGGTGAAGAACGCAAGGAAGCGACTTGTCCCTGATGGGAACATCCACTGACGACACGCTGCTTTTACATTTTGCAGTTTCCGAAGAGGAGGCAAAAGAGCTAGAGGCAGAGTCAGCAAGGAAAGCCAAAACTTGTTCCTGCTGCTCCGGCTTTAAAAGCGGTTTTCCTACTCCCAGAAAAGGGAGCGTTCGAGGCCTTGTGTGGCCAGACGATGACGGTGGCTGAACAACTTGAGACTTAAGTGCTATATTGCTTTTCCCACGACCACCTGATGCTCCACCACCACTACCATCATTACCAGCTGGCAATGACCGCCCACGGCCACGACCTCTTCCACCAGACTTCCTCATTCTTGGAAATATGTAACCAAACTTACAAACGTTATTTGGTATTGTAAAATCTGTTACAAGGTGGACGCAAAATTGTTGTGAATTTAAATCTCCCTTTATAGGTGTGTGAGAGGGCAGGGAAAATCAGGCCCACTGTATTACAGTACACAGTTTCAGTGGCACACAGTGGCTGACAGATATGCCACAAAAAGGACTGACGCAGATGCACAGATTTGCCAATATTAATCTTCCCTTCTTTTTTGGGGGGGATGGGAGACTAGTGAATCAATCTGGCCCACAGTTTTACAGTAGTGTTTCAGTGGCAGACAGTGGCTGACAGATATGCCACTAACAGGACTGACGCAGATGCACAGATTTGCCAATATTAATCTCCCCTTCTTCTTTGGGGGGATGGGAGACTAGTGAATCAATCTGGCCCACAGTTTTACAGTTGTGTTTCAGTGGCACAAAATGACAGACCGATACCACAGACTGGACTGGCACAGATGCACAGATTTGCCAATATTAATCTCCCCTTTTTGTTTTTATATGGAAGACTAGTGAATAAATCTCGCCCACTGTTTTACAGTATTGTTTCTGTAGCACAAAATGACTGACAGATACAACAGACTGGACTGGCACAGCTACACTGATTGGCAATATAAATCTCCCTTTTTAGGTGTGGAGAAAAATACAGGCTCACTGTTTCACACTACACAGTTTCAGAGGCAGAAAGTGGCTTGAAGATATATATATATAAAAAAAGGGACTGTACTACAATTAATATCTCCCTACAGTAATCTCAGAAAAGTATGGCAGGCAACAATAAAAAGTACTGCTGCACACAAAAGTGTGGACAAACAAACAAGATAGCTGTGCAGAAAGGAAGGAACAACAGGATTTGTGCTTTGAAAAAAGCAGTTGGTTTGCACAGCGGCGTACAAACAGCAATGCAGCTATCAGGGAGCCTTATAAGGCAGCCTAATAAGCTACAGAGCTGATGCACTGAAATCTAGCCTCCACTGTCCCTGCAAGGAAAAGCTGGTGTTGGACAGTGGAAATCGCTACAGCACAAGCGGTTTGGGGATTTATATTCCCTGCCTAACGCTATCCCTGCTTCTGGCAAAGCGGCAACAACCTCTCCCTATGCTCAGATCAGCAGCAGTAAGATGGCGGTCGGCGTGTACACCCCTTTATAGCCCCTGTGACGCCGCAGAAAGCAAGCCAATCACTGTCGTGCCCTTCTCTAAGATGGTGGGGACTGAGAACCATGTCATCATGCTGCCCACACTCTGCGTCCTCCTTCATTGGCTCAGAAATGGCGCTAAACGCATCATATGAAAAGCGACTTTGGCGCGAAGGTCGCGTACCGCATGGCCGACCCCACACAGGGATCGGGTCGGGTTTCATGAAACCCGACTTTGCCAAAAGTCGGCGACTTATGAAAATGACCGATCCGTTTCGCTCAACCCTAATTCCAACATCTCACCAAAAACAATTTTTTTTATAAAGGAATCTGCGGCAATGTTTATAAAAGGTTATACAGGGGGTGAAATAAGTATATACTGTAATATGTCACCAATTTTCCAAGTAAATATATTTTCAAAGGTGCTATTGACATAAAATTCATATCAAGTGTCAATAACAACCCATCCCATCCACAAAGGCAAAAAAAAAATCAAACCATAGACGTCTATCAATGTAGTTATGTGTAATAATGAGAAATGAAGCATTCAAAAAGTATTGAACATGGTTACTGACATTTGTTCTTCCGAAACTCTTTGTAGGTGATGACAGCTTCAAGAAGCCTTCTGTATGGAGAAACTGGCTGCATGTTATGATTTTGGCCCATTATTCCATACAAACACTCTTCAAATCATGAAGATCTCATGGGCTCCTTTTATGAACTCTGAATTTTAGTTCATTCCATAAATTTTCTATTGGATTCATGTCAGGTCAAAGGCTGATCCATTCTAGCAGCATTACTTTCTTTCTCTGACACCAATTGGGAGTTTCCTTAGCTGTGTGTTTGGGATCATTATCTTGCTGCAATGTCTACTCTCATTTTATCTTCATCCTCTCAGCAGCACATTTTTGCCAAAAAATGTCTCTGTACACTTGTCCATTCATCCTTCCATCAATCATATGAGAGTTACCAGTGCCTTATCCTGAAAAACAGCCCAACACCACGATGTTCCCACTTCCAAGGTTCACTGTTGTTATGGTGTTTTGGGGTGACATACAGTGTCTTTTGGCCTGCAAACATGATGAGTGTTATGGCATCCAAATAATTTTGGTCTCATCTGATCAAACTATATTCTCCCAGTATTTCAAAGTATAAATGTTGTTTTGTAAACTTTAAACTCGCTTGAATAAGCTTTTTTTTAAGCAATGGAGTCTTGCGTGGTGAGTGTGCATGCAGGCCATGGAGGTTGAGTACATTACTTACAGTTTTCTTTGAAAAACTCCACACGTGGTCCTTAGTTCTTCTGTTAATTATGTTTATGCCTTTGTCTGAAATCTTAGGGGAGCACCTGGTCATTGCCAGGTTATGGCAAAATTATATTCTTTCCACTTCCGCACCAACTTTTCTGACTGTGACCTTCAGTAGTTTACAATCTCTTCTGTAACCAGTGCCATCAGTATGTTTTGCAACAATAAGGTTGCAAAGGTCTTGAGACAGCTCATTGTTTTTATCCATCATGAGATGTTTTTGTGTGGCACCTTGGTAATGAGACTCCTTTTAATATGCCATCAGTTGAACCAGCTGATATTATTTTTCACTAAGTGGCAGGATTGCTTTTTAATTACCGTATATACTCGAGTATAAGCCGACCCGAGTATAAGCCGACCCCCCTAATTTTGCCACAAAAAACTGGGAAAACTTATTGACTCGAGTATAAGCCTAGGGTGGAAAATGCAGCAGCTACCGGTGAATTTCAAAAATAAAAATAGATGCTCCATACCGTTCATTATTGCCCCAAAGGAGGTTCCATATAAAGATGTGCAATATAATGCTCCATACCATTGATTATTGCCCCATAGATGATCCATATATAGCTGTGCCATATAAAATGCTCTGCACCGTTCATTATGGCCCCATAGATGCTCCATATAAAGCTGTGCCCCATATAGAATGCTCTGCACCGTTCATTATGGCCCCATAGATGCTCCTTATAAAGCTGTGCCATATATGCTCTGCACCGTTCATTATGGCCCCATAGATGCTCCTTATAAAGCTGTGCCATATATGCTCTGCACCGTTCATTATGGCCCCATAGATACTCCTTATAAATCTGTGCCATATATGCTCTGCACCGTTCATTATGGCCCCATAGATGCTCCTTATAAAGCTGTGCCGTATATGCTCTGCACCGTTCATTATGGCCCCATAGATGCTCCTTATAAATCTGTGCCATATATGCTCTGCACCGTTCATTATGGCCCCATAGATGCTCCTTATAAAGCTGTGCCATATATACTCTGCACCGTTCATTATGGCCCCATAGATGCTCCTTATGAATCTGTGCCATATATGCTCTTCACCGTTCATTATGGCCCCATAGATGCTCCTTATAAATCTGTGCCATATATGCTCTTCACCGTTCATTATGGCCCCATAGATGCTCCTTATAAATCTCTGCCATATATAACGCTGCTGCTGCTGCAATAAAAAAAAAACACATACTCACCTCTCTTGCTTGCAGCTCCTCAGCGTCCCGTCTTGGTGTCTCTCCGCACTGACTGTTCAAGCAGAGGGCGCCGCGCACACTAGTACATCATCACGCCCTCTGACCTGAACAGTCAGAGCAAGAGGACGGGAAGATGGAGTGGCGCCCGGCGTGTGGAACGTGGACAGGTAAATATAAAATACTCACCTAGTCCAGGCGCTCCTGACGCTGCCCCTGCCTGTCACACTGTCTTCGGGTGCCGCAGCTCTTCCTGTCAGCGGTCACTGGCACCGCTCATTAGAGGAATGAATATGCAGCTCCACCCCTATGGGAGTGGAGTCCATATTCATAAGTTTAATGAGCGGTCCCACATGACCGCTGTACAGGGGAAGAGCTGCGACACCCAAAGACAGTGTGACAGGCAGGGGCAGCGTCAGGACCGCCGGAACTAGGTGAGTATGCAACAATCCTCTCTCCCCCTCACCCGCTGACCTTGCCACAGACCGTGACTCGAGTATAAGCCGAAAGGGGCACTTTTAGCCCAAAAATTTGGGCTGAAAATCTCAGCTTATACTCGAGTATATACGGTACTTATAGATTTCAGCTGGTGTTATGACTTCCCATGGCTTGCTGCACCTCTCTTTCATCATCTGTTAAATTCTTTTTTCTCTGTGTAATTTCTTATTATTACATATAATTCAATTTATGGACATCTATGGTTTTATTTCTTTGTCTTTGTGGATTGGATGGGTTGTTACTGACATCTGACGAGAATTTCATGTAAAAAGCAACTTTAGAAATATATTTACTTAGAAAATTGGTGAAGTGTTCAACCCCTTTTTCCTAGTATGCCAATGTTGGACTCCCCTTGCTTGGTGCGAGCTCCACATCTAAGCCCACACCTTTCCAGGCACATGACTGCTGATATATACAGCTGACATGTGCTCGTAACAGCCGTGGGTGGAATTGCTATCCACCTGCGACTGTTAACTAGCCAAATGCCACTTTCAATTTCTGACAGCGTCATTTAACTCGCGTTTCTGGCAAGCGTGCAGGAAATCCTGCCCATCGGTGACCCCATCACGTGAATCGTGGCTCAACAATGGGTTGGCATGACAACCAGAGGTCTCAAGCAGACCTCCATGGTTGTCATGCCAGATTGCTATGGGTGCCGCTCGGTGGTCGGTGCTATTAGCAAGTGAGCATTTTTGCTAAATACAGGATATCTGTAGGTAACAGAGTCAATTGAATTATGGCAGCTTGTAGTCTCCCATGGAGATTATTGAAGCATGCCAAAAGTTAGAAAAAATGTTTTTAAAAATGTAAAAAAATAAAAAAATATAAAAGGTCAACCCACCCCCCTTCGCGCCACTCAAAATAAAACAATTAAAAAAATCAAACAGACACAAATTTGACATTGCCGCATTCAGAATTGCCCGATCTATCAATATAAATAAATAATTAACGGGTAGTAGGTGATCAGCATAAAACAATGAATGCAATAAACACCATGATATCTATGCAAAAGATTGAGTGCCGCATTTTTTTTCCATTAAAAAAATAATTTACATGATTGTTAAACAGCATAACAAAAAAAGTCAAAATTCTGAATTACATTTTTTTGGTCACTGCAACATTGCATTAAAATGCAATAATGAGTGATGAAAAGATCACCCAACCCGAGTTCACGAAAACTGGAGATGCTACGGGTCACAGAAAATGCCGCATTATTTTTTTTAACAAACTTTGGAAAATTTTTTCACCACTTAAATAGAAACAAACTATACATGTTAGGTGTCTGTGAACTCGTAGTGACCTGGAGAATTATAATGGTATGTCAGTTTTAGCTTTTAGTGAACAGGGTAAAAAAAAAAAAAAAACTGTGGAATTGCACTTATTTTGCAATTTCACTGCACTTGGAATTTTTTCTCCATTTTCCAGTACAAGATATGTTAAAACCAATAATGTCGTTAAAAGTACAACTCGTCCTGCAAAAAACAAGGCTTCACATGGCCATTTTGACCAAAGAATAAAAAAGTTATGACTCTGGGAAGAAGGGGGCAAAAACAAAAACGCAAAAATGGATAATGGCAGGGGGTTAATACTTATTTCACGTGATGTATATTTAAGCACAAATGAATGGGGATGAGAGAACTCTTACAGTTCGGTGTTTGCACCTGACATCAAGTCTCCAGTATTGAACTCAGAATTCGGACTTTTTACTGGAAGTCCATTTTACTGTTCAGGTTCGTTGCGGAATAAAATTTGTTGAAAGGCTGCAGCAAAACCAATCAGCAAGTTTTTAAGCTGTGGGCACCTCTGGAGTCATCACAGCCATGCCAAGTATTGCGCACCACATGACGCGGCCTCTGTAAATTCTGGATGACGTGTGTTGCCGCCATTCTGCTCTGATTAGTGTAGGGGCAGTATGCAGCTCAAGTGATAGAAAGTGTTGGGTTCTGTGTGTGCATTCTGCACCCGAGTCTATGGGAGTACTATGTCTTTAAGCCATTTTTTTATGTGTCTGTGGGAGAACTGTGCCCCAAAACACTTTTTTTTACTATGCACCTGTGTCTGTGGGAGTATTGTGCATAAAAAAGTTTTATTTTGGTCTGAAGCCTTGTCCTTGGGAGTAATGTGCCATAAAAACACTTTTTTTTACTCGGCAACCCATGTCTGTGGGAGTACGGTTCATAAAATACACTTTTTTTAAACTCTGCAGCTGTGTCTGTGGGAGTACTGTGACTGTGCCTAAAACCACTTTTTTACTCTGCATCTGTGTCTGTGGGAGCACTGCACTTAAAAACAACTTATTTTACTTTGCACCTGTGTTTGTGGGAGTACTGTTCCTAAAAAAAATGCTCTTTTACTTTACAGCCATGTCTGTGGGAGTACTGTGCTTAAAAACCACTTATTTAACTCTGCACCTGAGTCTGTGGGACAACTATGCCTAAAAATTATCTTCTATCAGGTTTCCTGCTGAAAGCACTGAGTTGACACCTGCAGACCATAGTTATCAGCTTCCACCTCACCCCCTTGCAAATCAGGTAAGCAGTCTGAGCCTCAAGTCATCCACCTGGCCCTGCACCACAAGTGGAAGAAATTGAGTGTACTAATGCCCAACAACTTGTTCAAATTGAGGATGAGTACATGGGAGGATTAGTGCACACAGTAAGCAGACCATCGTAGCACAACTCTAATGATGATGAGACTCAGGTGCGAACTGCTGCGTCTTTCTGCAGTGTGCAGACTGGCAGGGAGAGCAGGCAAGAGGAGTGTGTGGAAAATAATGTGGAGGGATTACAAGGGCCTGTACCCCATATGGAGTGAAGGCCATCTGAGTGACAAGTGCAGTTCAGAGGAAGAGGGAGAGGTCACGCAGCCCCAGCTGCAGAGAAAAATAAAAAGCTGGGTGCAAAAGCCAGTATGCCAGCTGCTACTGCCCACCACGATGACAAACTGAGTATACCAAGCCAGCTCAAAGGAGTTCCCTGGCATGGCATTTCTTCAGGCAATGTGATGGTAACAAGGAATGATTGATTTTCACACTGTAACATCAGAGCCTGAAGTGAAGCATAAATGTTCTGAACCTGAGAACCACCTGTATGGCGAGCCATCTGAATTAAAATAATGACATGAAGTGGAGAACACACCTGAAAAACCAGGTGACATCAGAGGCTCCTCTTTTTCCCCTTCTGCTGTGGATTCTGCCTCTTCTTCCCTCTCCCAATCAACAGGGGTCACCTGGCTTACCACAAAGAGAGGATGTGAAAGCACAAACACCATCAGCAGTATCACTGAGCATTTCTACACCATCCATTGAAGCATTCAGCTATCCATCCCCAAAACACTGGAGAGAAATAAAAAGTACCCCACTTCCCCTTAGAATGTAAGTCCGCAAGGACAGGGTCCTCTCCCCTCTGTACCAGTCTGTCACTGTAAACTTGTTTACTGTAAACAATATCTATATCTCTGTATGTAACCCCTTTCTCATGTACAGCACCATGGAATTAATGGTGCTTTATAAATTAATAATAATAATAATAATAATAATAATAATAATAATAATACCCACCCATGAGCCCTGGTCCTGAATTTCAGAATTTCATAATCCCTGGCCTTTGAAATGCTGCCACTTTGGCTGGTGTATACAGTCAGTTTTGAAAAACTGATGGTAGTGTCTGTCCCACAGTATGTGGTTCCCAGGAGCCACTACTTTTCCAGACAAGCCATCTCTGCTCTGCACTCACATGTTATGGACAAAATCAGGTGTGCACTACACAACGTCATCAGTGGCATGGTCCACATAACCACATATACATGGCCCAGTATCCACTGGCAGGGACGTTATATCTCCCTAACTGCCCAATAGAAAAATACAGTGGCGCCTGGGCCTGCGGCAGAAGACATTCTGGCACATGTCCTACCACCACTGAGGAATGCCGGACATTTCTCTGTCCATGCTGCCTTCTCCTTCCTTCACTGCCTCCTCATCTGTTCAGTGTAACACCTTCGCTACCAACTTCAGCACAGCCAGGGGGAAACAACAGCAGGCTGTTCTGAAATTCATCTGTTTGGGGGAAAGATAACATACCATGCAGGACTTGTGAATGGAGACCAAACAACAGAACAGAACAATGAGTGGTTGGTGCCACTGAACCTCAAGCCGGCCTGGTGTTGTGCGATAACGGGTGAAATCTTGTAGCAGCCTTGGGCCGGTTTGACGCATGTCCCTTGCCTGCCACATGTCCTCAATTTTGGGGGACAGAGTTGCTTATCAATTACCATGATATGGCTGAGCTGCTGCTAACAGTGCTGGCCATCTGTGAACACTTTCGGCCTTCTAACCCTGCTGCTGCTCGCCTGCCTGCACTGCACTTCTGCGTTCCCGCTCACCTCCTCATATGCGACATACCCACTAGGTGGAACTCCAGCTTGCATATGCTGGAGAGACTATGCGAGCAGCAGCAGGCAATTGTGGAGTTTCAGCTGTAGCACGCACAGGTTAGTCGTTCTGCAGTAACAAATCATATGCAAAATAGTTGCAAGTCAAATTTATGTATGAGATAGCCAAGATGATTGTCTAAAAATTATCTATAAAATGTTGGTAATCACACATTTGAAGTTGTAGTAGATGGTGTGATATGAAGCCTGAAATCAAAAGCTCAAAACATGGTTACCCTTTAGATCCTCACTGTAACACCACTTCATGACCAAGTGGACAACCATGCGAAACATATGTGCTGTGTTGTGTTGCTTTGAGAACTACACTAAT
Source organism: Ranitomeya imitator (assembly GCF_032444005.1). Taxonomy (NCBI): domain Eukaryota; kingdom Metazoa; phylum Chordata; class Amphibia; order Anura; family Dendrobatidae; genus Ranitomeya; species Ranitomeya imitator. The sequence goes on from NC_091286.1 coordinate 395,553,251, forward strand.
ATGGTTAGCGCTGATGACTACAGCGAATATTCCAAAGTTTGGTTCGGATAACGATATCTGAATTTGCAATATTCTCCTATTTGTTCATCGATTATTCCCTTAACATGCCTGAACGCCATTGGAATCAAATGAAAGCAAAAACAAACTCATACACAATACCTTCAAACGGGCCCAAAGCTGCCAAAATACATCAAATTAGGGGCAGACACCAGGAAAGTGGCCTCAATTCATTTGCAGTTCAAATTTTAGAATGGCACAACCGCAATCAGCCAGGTATGAGATATCGGGGTCTGGGACAGCATTTGCAGCTCTGAATTGAACTTTCAAATAAGATGAGTTGGGTGAGGCATCGGTACAGGCCTGCAGTCCTGGGAGCCCTGATACCACATGCAAAAACTCAACCTGCTTTTATGCTCAGCCACACTCAGGTTGCACAAATATCAGTTTCATAGACTACTATTGTCAGAAAAATCTAAGCATAATAACATGGGCAGTTGACTCAAAGGCAGTGAAGGCCTGCCATTCTCTGAGACCTACTACTACAGGCAACAGACATGAAGGAGACCAAACCAGGAGTCTACATAGTTCCAAAAATTAGTGTCAGACACTACCAAAGTGGCATCAATTTCCCCAGAGTAGAACTAGTAAATTGGAGACCAACACATCTTCCACTACAGCCAACCCAGCAGATGTAGACCAAACAAGGAGTGTTCACATTTCAAACAATTAGTAGCAGACACCAACAATGTGGCATCAATTTTATCAGAGTAGAAATATTATAATAGGGACCCAAACGTCTTCCACTACAGCCAACCGAGCAAATGAACACCAACCAGGAGTCTACTCATTTCCCAAAATTAGTGGCAGACACTAAGAAAGTGGAATCAATTTCAATAGAGTACAACTAGTATAATGGGGACTGACACCTCTTCCACTACAGCCAATCCAGCAGATGGAGACTGTAAAGGGCAAGGTTGTGGAACCGCTGAGCTGTAGCCCTTGGAAAGCCTGTAGGGGCATGACTAGGTGGCCTAGCAAATCCGACCTTGGTGAAGTGACAGCAGGCAAAAGCCACGACCCAAGAAGGGACATGGAGATGGCACCAGGTGCTACTCCAGGGATCGCCTACAGAAGATGGAAGCTGACTCCCTAGTACAGGTAGGCTGGTACAACCTGAAGGAGGGATGAAGAATGCAGGCAGGCAGTGTAGCGACACAGGAACAGGTGCAGATGAGACCAGCAGAGAAACAGAAAAGCATTGGCAGTTGCAGGCTGGATTGGGTATTACACAGATGGGTATGGAAGGTGCGATCTGGACCAGCTGATGGACAGAAGAGCACAGACAGGTACGAGCAGACGGGTACAGGGTAGACACGCAGATGGGCGGACCTGGGGAACCTGAGAACTAGCAAACATGCAAGGAAAACTAACAACATTGCTCAGGCACCTCCATATCGGAGGAGAAGCTTTAAATAAAAAGTGTCGCCCAGCTATTGGCTGGGAACACCTTAGGGTGATGCGTTAACAGAGAGGGAGATCATGCGAAATAACCATAGTGCCCTGACTTACAACTGAACTTTGGGGGACACCGACTCATAGGGTCTGTAATGACAAGAGATCAGAAAGTTTGTAGTAAGATAAATATGATAAATTGATAAATATGCAGCATCAAACCAACAGCAGTTCCTGATCATGGGCATGCACCCTAAAATGCGAATGGCTGCATTTGAGAAATGATCATTCACTAGCCGATATGTATGCTGATTGTTCAACCATTAGCCAACGTTTACTTCTATCTAATGTGTATAGCCACCTATAAGGGAAACTGTTTCTTTGGGAAACAATATTTATTTGCAGATTTAGGATTATTCTGAAAGTAAATATAATTACTGAAAGATTTTTTTTTACTGTGATCTGTTGGCGTTGTGCCATAAGGGCGTGCACAGAGAGGCTACAGTTTGCTCTGTGCATGCCACAATGAGCCGTCGGCACCTGGGAAGTAGAAGGTTCAATTTCTTCCTGTAGCCACACTTTTATTAAGGCAGATTCAGACATTGTCCCACTAAGTACATGCAGACTAACCCTATATCTGCAGGTAAGCAGCATTTTCCAAGATGACAGGTTCCCTTTAAGTATGTTTACTTAGTTTCTATGGACATAATTGCCTTAATTGCCAACTACAGCAGTTGCTTTACAGTGAAATTAATGAAGTTGTAGACCAAATAAGTGACATCACAGTCTATCTTTTGGTGAGTAACATAGTAACATAGTAACATAGTTAGTAAGGCCGAAAAAAGACATTTGTCCATCCAGTTCAGCCTATATTCCATCATAATAAATCCCCAGATCTAAGTCTTTCTACAGAACCTAATAATTGTATGATACAATATAGTTCTGCTCCAGGAAGACATCCAGGCCTCTCTTGAACCCCTCGACTGAGTTCGCCATCACCACCTCCTCAGGCAAGCAATTCCAGATTCTCACTGCCCTAACAGTAAAGAATCCTCTTCTATGTTGGTGGAAAAACCTTCTCTCCTCCAGACGCAAAGAATGCCTCCTTGTGCCCGTCACCTTCCTTGGTATAAACAAATCCTCAGCGAGATATTTGTATTGTCCCCTTATATACTTATACATGTTTATTAGATCGCCCCTCAGTCGTCTTTTTTCTAGACTAAATAATCCTAATTTCGCTAATCTATCTAGGTATTGTAGTTCTTCCATCCCCTTTATTAATTTTGTTGCCCTCCTTTGTACTCTCTCTAGTTCCATTATATCCTTCCTGAGCACCGGTGCCCAAAACTGGACACAGTACTCCATGTGCGGTCTAACTAGGGATTTGTACAGAGGCAGTATAATGCTCTCATCATGTGTATCCAGACCTCTTTTAATGCACCCCATGATCCTGTTTGCCTTGGCAGCTGCTGCCTGGCACTGGCTGCTCCAGGTAAGTTTATCATTAACTAGGATCCCCAAGTCCTTCTCCCTGTCAGATTTACCCAGTGGTTTCCCATTCAGTGTGTAATGGTGATATTGATTCCTTCTTCCCATGTGTATAACCTTACATTTATCATTGTTAAACCTCATCTGCCACCTTTCAGCCCAAGTTTCCAACTTATCCAGATCCATCTGTAGCAGAATACTATCTTCTCTTGTATTAACTGCTTTACATAGTTTTGTATCATCTGCAAATATCAATATTTTACTGTGTAAACCTTCTACCAGATCATTAATGAATATGTTGAAGAGAACAGGTCCCAATACCGACCCCTGCGGTACCCCACTGGTCACAGCGACCCAGTTAGAGACTATACCATTTATAACCACCCTCTGCTTTCTATCACTAATGTTTTTATTTAACATTTATTGTTCTGTTACCAAAAAATAGCATAAGTGTTGAGCTGTAAAAAATACAAGTAGGGGTCTTATACAATGACGGGCCTTTGGGCAGAACGGAATGTGGGCTCCTTTGCATCCAACTAGGAATTGTCCACCTTGTTGGATTGCTTGAAAACATCTCCCCAATTTCATGGTGGCAAGGAAACAATGGAACTGATTTATTTTTTGTTTAAAGAAGTTAGACCCCAGTGTGATAAGAAGCTTAGGCAGCTGCAAAGATTACATATTTAATGGAAAAAAATACAACAAAATTGTTTGCCATAGTGTTAGCTGCAATAAATTTAGCAATAACTGATAACCAAAATATAATTTTGAAGACAATTTTTATTAGATTTTTTTTTAAATTCATACAATGAGTGTACTAATACAGTATTATGTGAAACATTCTTACAGTTTCAAAATAATGTATATAAAGCTTTGTATCTTATAACATGTAAATGAGAATGTAATTCATCATGCTAGATTTGTTTTACTATAGCTGTTATTAAAGACTGAGTAAATTATTTTTTAGTTTTTCTTACTGTAAATGTGATAAAACATCAATATACAAAAAAACAAGTGTAATATAGCTCAGCTAAAAAGTCTCTGTGATATTGGTAATGTACTGTAATTAAGTTACAGTGTCCTGTATTGGTTTTATCTATTTATATAATTGCCTTGTAATGTTTTCATTTTCTGCTCTGTCCAGATGTCACCGTATCCCAGAATTCCAAGCGGAGGAAGTTCACCGACCACCAGATTGGGACACCCAAGTGATGGGTGTCTCAATATGGAAACTGCTGCTGGTACCAACCTATTGCGGGGTAACACCGGTGAAACACCATCGCACCACACACATTCCATATGTCGTACGCACCACACACACACACACTCACACACACACACTCACACACACACACTCACACACTCTCACACTCACTAATACACTCACATGCACACTTACACTCTCACATACACACACTCACACTTACACACTCAGATTCACACTCACACACTCACACTCACACACTTACACTCAAACATTCATGCAGCCTCTTGCACAATACCACCAGCGAACACACCGCTGCCGGGATGAGCCAAATGTTTCACTGACTGCCGCCAGGCAGTCATGAGGAGTGCATGTGCAGTTTCAATGTGACTGCAGCTATCTGTCTGCACAAAGATGGCGGCGGTCTGATTTACTGCGCCTGCAAAATTACGGGCAGGTGCAGTGAATCATTCAGCTGATCCCGGTGGCAGATGCGCTACGTGTCTACAGGCAGAGGAAGCATCAAAAGGGTTTTCCCATGAATGAAAGTTCATTTTAAAAATTGTGTCTGACCGTATACAGAACATACCACATCTCCAGGGCAGGGGAGGAAGCAAAAGACAATACTGACATTACAGCAGGGGATCACAGTGGATTCATTTTGTGAGGTAAAATATTTCATTGACTGTTTTTAACAAATATTTTACCTCACAAAATGTATTCTCTGCGATCTCCTGATGTAATGTCAGTATTATCTTTTGCTTCATCCCCTGCCCAGGAGCTGTGGTATGTTCGGTACATGGTCAGACACAGACAATTTTTAAAATGAACTTTTGTTCATGGGAAAACCCCTTTAAAATGCAAATTTCAAGCCAACATGGCATCTCATAAAAAGAACGCCAATGACAATGAAAGGAAAGCAGCCAAGGCACAACATCGAAGACAGCAAAGGGCAAATGAGACTCTTGAAGAGCAACAGCATCGCTAGAACAAAAACAATGCATATAAGTGTAGGCGTCAAGCACATGAGTCCCCTGATGCAAAAGTCATTAGATTATCACAGGAAGCCATTAGGCAACAACAGTGCCGCATGCCTGCCCCCATCATGACATTACCGCACTCTGGCAACAGGCCTCCATCTAGTTTATTCATAAACCACCTACTAAAGACAGAAAGTGAAGGCTTATTATGAGAATTTACCTTCCTTTATTGGTTGGTGTTGTCTGACCCTTGAGGTCACCAAAGATGTCTGAGTTAAAGAATTTGAGAATGAGATTTTTCTCTGCACAGTACTACTCTACTTTTCAGAAAACCACAATATAGCTCCATTCATTTTCCAGCATTGCATCAACCTTGGTGCTATGTGGGGAAGAACTCTATCACTGTACACCTTCAGGGGGTCTGAAAGCCAACCAAATTACTGCATAAATCACAGTGCTAGTGGATGGAAAAATATTTAAAACTAGATACGTTATTGCTTCATTTAAAATATTCCACTACATTTTCTACTTGTAGCTTACTCTAGGAACACTTTCACCACCTAAAATTAGGTTTAGCAATAATGTGAAGGAAATAGCATAGGGGAGAGAAAATTAGTAAGCGGAGGCTTACAAGTCAAGACAGAACATCCATTCCCCTTAAAATTCCCCTCTTATTTGACTTGCTTGAAACCTAGCTAGCTATTAACAGTTGAGCTATTTAACTCCATTAAACAAATTGCCTAATCCTGATGGTGGATTCTCAAAACTTAAGTGACACCCATTTATAGCTGACAGAGTCCTCCATCAAGACTACAAAAATTAAAGTCTTCCATCAACTCTTGATATGTCCAGCTATATGAAACAAACAGAAGAGCAAGTGAACAGAGCAGAAAATAACTAATTTCGCTAACATCTAGACAGCATGGCCACTAGTAGAGAGACAGTGGAAGAATTGAGATCATAGAAGCAAGAAGAGTCATTCCATATAACTTCTCATATACTGTATATTGTACTGTTGGAAAATCAGTGCATTTTCCCACAGTCCAGAGTTCACCGCAGTTCAGGCTGTGAGTGAGCACAGCTTCAGTGATGTCACCGCTAGTCACTGATGCTCCACTCTCAGCAGCTCATTCACCAGTGGTTTTCAACCGGGATGGTCACATCTTGGCAACGTCCAGGTTGAAAACTGTATATCCCCCAGATATGGATTACGGCGTGTGATACAATGATGGACAGGTATAGTATATTGTTGGTTTGTTAAATTTATTTTTAGCAAAGGAGAATGAGGGTATTGCATGGATTAGAGGTAACAATAAAATAGGAAAACTTAATTATTTAATTGAAAGACTTTATTCTGGTTGCATATTAATTTAACATGCAACAACTACAGGATTACTAATGGATAGGTGTCTTATTGTCATCTCTCCATAAGACGTGGGCTTGATGTCACCTTACAATACAAAGGTGAAATCGACCCCACTACTATTACCTCACTTGCCACCGCTACAGGGCAAGTGGGAAGAGTGAGGCTAAGTGCTGGAATTGGCGCATCTTAGAGATGCGCCTTTTCTTGGGCTGCTGAGTGCTGATGTTTTTAGCCAGGGGGCCAATATCCATGGCTCCTTCCTATTCTATTAATATAGCCTTTGTTGGTTATTAATTATAGTGAGACCCCATGTCATTTTTTTGAGGGGTCCTACATTTTAATAGCCAGTAAAGGCTAAGTATACAGATCTAAGCTGATATTAATAGCCTAGGAAGCTCCATGGGTATTACCCCCTTCCTAGGCTATAAACATCTGCCCCTAGTCATTTGCTTTCCCTCTGCTGCTTGCAAAAATTACGTGGGAACCCAACCCACACCCTTTTTCCCTAAAATAATCATTTATGAGATAAATACATGTCCTGTAATTTGCACACACACTGTACTAATTGTATGTGTCACTGATATCTATATATCTATCTATTCTATTTGTATTTACTGTATGTAACCCATCTCTTCTATCCTGTCGGCTCCTACAGTGATTTTACAGAAGCTGGCAGATTAATTACCAGCTTTTCTTCTCTCTATCTTTCTGTGCAATATACATACATATATATGTGTGTGTTACTGACATGTGTATATACAGTACAGACCAAAAGTTTGGACACACCTTCTCATTTAAAGATTTTTCTGTATTTTCATGACAATGAAAATTGAACATTCACACTAAAGGCATCAATACTATGAATTAACACATGTGGAATTATATACTTAAAAAAGTGTGAAAAAATTGAAATTATGTCTTATATCCACCTGTCCCCCCGCTATTCCCCGACCTCTCCTCTGTCAATCCCTTCACTGGCTCCCCATTGCCCAGAGACTCTAGTACAAAACCCTAACCATGACGTACAAAGCCATCCACAACCTGTCTCCTCCATACATCTGTGACCTCGTCTCCCGGTACTTACCTACATGCAACCTCCGATCCTCACAAGATCTCCCTCTCTACTCCCCTCTTATCTCCTCTTCCCACAATCATATACAAGATTTCTCTCGCGTATCACCCCTACTCTGGAACCCTCTACCACAACACATCAGACTCTCGCCTACCATCTAAACCTTCAAAAAGAACCTGAAGACCCACCTCTTCAGACAAGCCTACAACCTGCAGTAACCACCGATCGACCAAACCACTGCATGACCAGCTCCATCCTCACCTACTGTATTCTCAAACATCCCTTGTAGATTGTGAGCCTTTGCGGGCAGGGTCCTCTCTCCTCCTGTACCAGTTATGACTTGTATTGTTTAAGATTATTGTACTTGTTTTTACTATGTATACCCCTCCTCACATGTAAAGTGCCATGGAATAAATGGCGCTATAACAATAAATATTAATAATAATTATATTCTAGGATCTTCAAAGTAGCCACCTTTTGCTTTGATGACTGCTTTACACAGTCTTGGCATTCTCTTGATGAGCTTCAAGAGGTTGTCACCGGGAATGGTTTTCAATTCACAGGTGTGCCCTGTCAGGTTTAATAAGTGGGATTTCTTGCCTTATAAATGGGGCTGGGACCATCAGTTGTGTTGTGCAGAAGTCTGGTGGATACACAGTTGATAGTCCTACTGAATAGACTGTTAGAATTTGTATTATGGAAAGAAAAAAGCAGCTAGGTAAAGAAAAATGAGTGGCCATCGTTAATTTAAGAAATGAAGGTCTGTCAGTCTGAAAAATTGGGCAAACTTTGGAAGTGTCCCCAAGTACAGTGGCAAAAACCATCAAGCGCTACAAAGAAACTGAGAATAAGTTTATCCGAGTTACCAGCCTCAGAAATCTCAGGTTGACAGCATCTCAGATTAGAGACCAGGTCAATGCCACACAGAGTTCTAGCAGCAGACACATCTCTACAACAACTGTTAAGAGGAGACTTTGTGCAGCAGGCCTTTATGGTAAAATAGCTGTTAGGAAACCACTGCTAAGGACAGGCAACAAGCAGAAAAGACTTGTTTGCGCTAAAGAACACAAGGAATGAATATTAGACCAGTGGAAATCTGTGCTTTGGTCTGATGAGTCCAAATTTGAGATCTTTGGTTCCAACCACCGTGTCTTTGTAAGACGCAGAGAAGGTGAACGGATGGACTTTACATGCCTGGTTCCCACCGTGAAGCATGGTGGAGGAGGTGTGATGGTGTGGGGGTACTTTGCTGGTGACACTGTTGGGGATTTATTCAAAATTGAAGGCATACTGAACCAGCATGGCTACCACAATATCTTGCAGTGGCATGCTATTCCATCCGGTTTGGGGTGTTCTGGACCGCAGAGGGAAGGCAAAAGGGCCAACAAGTGCTAAGCATCCCTGGGAACTCCTTCAAGATTGTTGGAAGACCATTCCCGGTGACTACCTCTTGAAGCTCTTCAAGAGAATGCCAAGAGTGTGCAAAGCAGTCATCAAAGCAAAAGGTGGCTACTTTGAAGAACCTAGAATATAAGACATAATTTCAGTTGTTTCACATTTTTTTGTTAAGTATATAATTCCACATGTGTTAATTCATAGATTTGATGCCTTCAATGTGAATGTACAATTTTCATACAGAAAAATCTTTAAATGAGAAGATGTGTCCAAACTTTTGGTCTGTACTGTATATATAAATGTATGTATGTATGTATGTATGTATGTATATATATATATATATATATATATATTTCTATTCTATTCTAACCTGTCAGTGAGATTTTACTGTACACCTCACATGAATTACCGGCTTTTCTTGTCATTACCGGCTTTTCAAAGGACACCGTGCATAAAAAATGGACAGCACTCGCATCATTATTATCTTGCACCCATAGACTTGCATTGGCGAGACTTGGCCGATATACTCGTAAAATTGCAGCATGCTTCGATTTCACTCGCATGTAGAAAACACATGAGAAAAAAAAGTTGATGTGAGCTTCCACATAGATTAACATTGGTCTGAGTGCTATGTGATGTTTTCTTTCATAGCACTCATCCGTATTATATGCTAGTGTGACTCTGGCCTTAGGGGGCAATCACTTCTCCACACAGGCTTCTGTAGGTTTTGATTTCTTTTTCCCTTGACCCCTTTCTGAACTCAGATGGGATAGTACATCCGAGGTCAGATCCCCTGCTTTGATGTGGGCTCCGGCGGTGAGCCCACATCAAAGCCGCGACATGTCAGCTCCTTTGAACAGCTGACATGTGCGCGCAATAGCAGCAAGTGGAATCGCGATCCACCCGCCGCTATTAACTAGTTAAATGCTGCTGTCAAACGCTGACAGCGGCAATTAACTACCGCTTCTGGCCACGTGGCCGGAAATGCACTCATCGCTGACCCCGTCACATGATCGGGGGTCAGTGATACATCAGGATAGTAACCATAGAGGTCCTTGAGACCTCTATGGTTACTGATGCCAGTTTGCTCTGAGCGCCACCCTGTAGTCGGCGCTCATAGCAAGCCTGTAATTAAGCTTCATAGGAGCGATCTGATAATCGCTGCTATGTAGCTGAGCAGATCAGGCTATGCCAGCTTCTAGCCTCCCATGAAGGCTATTGAAGCATGGCAAGAGTAAAAAAAAAAAGTTTAAAAAAATATTAAATAAATAAAAATATAAAAGTTTAAATCACCCCCCTTTCGCCCCATTCAAAATAAAATAAAAATAAAATCAAATATACACATTTGATATCGCCGCATTCAGAATTGCCCGATCTATCAATAAAAAAAGGATTAACCTGATCGCTAAATGGCATAGCAAGAAAAAAATTTGAAACGCCAAAATCACGTTTTTTTGGTCGCTGCAAAAGAAATGTATCTGCACCAAAATGGTATTACTAAAAACGTCAGCTTTAGCACACAAAAAATAAGCCCTCACCTGACCCCAGATTACGAAAAATGGAGATGTTACGGGTATCGGAAAATGGCACAATTATTTTCTTAGCAAAGTTTGGAATTTTTTTTCACCACTTAGATTAAACAATAACCTAGACATGTTTGGTGTCTATGAACTTGTAATGACCTGGAGAATTATGATGGCTGGTCAGTTTTAGCATTTCATGAACCTAGTAAAAAGCCAAACAAAAAACACTCATGGGATTGACCTTTTTTGCAATTTCACCGCACTTGGAATTTGTTTCCCATTTTCTAGTACACGTCATCGTAAAACCAATGATGTCGTTCAAAAGTACAACTCTTCCCATAAAAAATAAGCACTCACATGGCCATATTGACAGAAAAATAAAAAAAAGTTATGGCTCTGGGAAGAAGGGGAGTGAAAAACAAACACGGAAAAATGGAAAATCCCAAGGTCATGAAGGGGTTAATAACGAAGACCTTCATTTAAAAACTGCATTTTGTGTTTAATTATGTTATTTTTGTCTAATATTTAAATTTGTTTGGTGATCTCAAATGTTTAAGTATGACAAACATGCAGAAGAATATCAAACCAGGAAAGGGGTAAACACTTTTTCACACAACTCTATGGTGGGAAGAGTGTGGAAACAACAACAGTAAAGTACAACATTTACGGCCATGCACTAACGATATGGCATACATTGGTAAAACCTTAGTATTTGCAATAACATTTAAAACTATATTTTGATATAATAATTAACTAAATCAAATAGCACACACCATCTTAGTTATATTAATATACAGTATGCAATATATGTACTGTGTATATAGCTACAAACTCCGATTCCATGTATTCTTCTGTATGAATAACTTTAAATTGTGTACAATTTTTAATAAGTCTTCATTGGCAGTAAGGTAAAATAGCAATAATTTCTTCCATCCTGGTTTCAACCCAATTTAACCTAAAAGATAAAGAATTGACAGTAAAATATATTACACTGGCAAACATAAGCAAATAGATTATAGGTTGAACTAACATAGTAACTGGAAACCAATCTGTAAGTTCAAGTGTGACTCCATTTTGAGCTTCACCGAAAAATCACTAATTTATAGTCTTGTAGTGCAAAATCTGTTTGACACCAAAGCTGCAGCTCTTTATACATCTCATATTACACATTAGGGGAGTTTCAGGTGGAATTCATATTACTAATTACCAATGTACAGTATGTTCAGTACAACTCTATGGCTGCTTGTTTCTATGCATATAGAACTTGTTCAGCATGTCATCTGCATTTCTATTAATAAATGACAGTGTGCTGGGTATTTAAATGACTGTTATATTTTGTAATATTTCCGCACAAATACAAATATTTTATCCATGAGATAAAATGTATCAATATCAAAAATTGTTACTAAAGATAATTGAAGTTATTTAGGTTTTAACAATAGTACAAAATATAATAAATTTTATTACTTACATATTAAAATTAGCCTAAAAATAGACTAGATGTGCCACAAATTAATGCACTATTTATTCTGCTAGATGATAATGTAGCAGATCTTTAGATACTGCTGTCTAACTGTATGTCAACACTTGGTTGAATTTTTCTTGATTGTTTTTTGCACCAAAACTTTAGCACAATGTGGAGTATTTTAAGTCACATTCATTTCCGATATGCCATACTTATAATAGAGTGCAAACAATGCCTAGAACTAGTAAAAAATCTGGTGCACATCTGAACCAATATCAATAATGACAGTTATGGCAGTGATATCAGTAAAACTACTCATAATAGTCATGTTAAACCAGTTTTTAATGTCTTAATTAAAATAATTGTATCCATTTAGTTACTTTTCACGTTCAGGTCACATTTTACAATATGAAAAGAAAATGTACCAATTTTTGGCAAAAAGGAGCTAAAATGAGCTAAGATGAGACAGTGTGAAATGGTTATTCTATTATCCTAGTAGATGTGTCATTTTGGCTTCCCTAACAATAAAGTTAGTGATAAGGTGTGGACAGCTTGCCTTGACTGTGTAGCATCTAAACCTTTTTGAATTCAGAGACCTAATTTGCAAATGGTGAGAGCAGAGATTACACTTCATCTAATTTCATAAAGCTGCCAGGTTCTCATATTTCTCTGTACACAATATATTTTGTTAATTGAGACCATTTGTCCCTCCAAGAGAATTGGGGATATTCTCAGAATATCAAAGCACAGTATGCTATGAACAGTCTGAGAAACAAGCAGCCAGCAAGTACTGTGAATCAGTAGAACCATGCCAAAAACAATAAAAAAGGACAACAGATGTTAACCATGCATCTAGCATTTTTTGTGAATTTTTTTGTGAGCTTGAGGATTGTCAAAGATTATGAATAAAATGCTCCTTCCATAAACTTTGTGAACCTCCAACATTTCCAATATTACTAAGATCCTGGTAAAACTAATCTACAGTATCCAGGCTCCTTTGTGCTCTCTTCAAGATTGTGTTAGTTCCAAACTTGATTTTGCAATACAATTCATCTGTTTAACAGATGCAGACATTTGGCTCAATGATTCCAGAGTGTGTACAATATTAAAAGCCCTGTGAAATATTCAATGTACTAATATTACAATTTGCATTATCAAGGAAACTGCAGGAACAAGCTGTTGCTCGTGACAGCAGAAGCACTGAAGTGCAAAAGCCCTAGGATGGACCAGCTGCATTCAAAATTCATAATTATTGTACTCATAACATGCAAAAACCCCAATTTACATAGACTTCTGGCAGAGTGTTGATGTTAACATCCTTTAAGTGGTGAACACATATGATACTTGAATAGTTAGTTGACAAAACATTCTAGAAGATTTAGAAAAATGTGCATTTTATCAGAGAGGAGCTCTTTTAGGTTACATTTCTGAATTAAACAAAAATATAACTTCCATTGATAGGAAAAAGTGCAGATGCAGCTTACTACAACAGCTTAGGGTTGAGCGACCTTGACCTTTTTAGAGTCGAGCCGTGTTTCGCGAAACCCGACTATCTTAGAAGTCGAGTCGAGTGGAATCGGCCGATTATCGTGAAAAGTCGGGTATCGCCCGAAACACGAAACCCAATGCAAGTCAATGGGGGAGCATAGTCGGCAGTGAGTGGAGGCCAGGAAAACACCTACACTGCCCATTTTAATGGCAAAAACATCCATTCTTGTTAAAGAAGCTTGTCAATCGTAATTTACCTTATAATAATTGGAAGGCATTTGAAATTGGGGGTCATTTGGCTAAAGTTGTGGGGGGTAGGGCTGGTTCAAGTAATTAGTGGGCCCAGTAAATCTGGACCACGTCACGGCAGTGGAGCAGGGAGAGGTAAGTATTTCAACTTTGCAAGTGCTGTGATCCTGAGCAAGCAGGGGGGGCCCACTCATAGTAACATAGTTAGTAAGTAACATAGTAACATAGTTAGTAAGGCCGAAAAAAGACATTTGTCCATCCAGTTCAGCCTATATTCCATCATAATAAATCCCCAGATCTACGTCCTTCTACAGAACCTAATTGTATGATACAATATTGTTCTGCTCCAGGAAGACATCCAGGCCTCTCTTGAACCCCTCGACTGAGTTCGCTATCACCACCTCCTCATTGGCATTGGCACTGGCACAGGGCCCCTCAAAGTACAGCGGTGTGTTTGCATTGCGGGGGTGCCTCCCACCGGCAGCAACACTTTTGCGTACTATGAGAGGCCCTGTGCCAGTGACGTCGCCAACTAGTATTCCTCCCCCCACCTGATGAAGGAACCTGCACTTTCATCTGCACCTTCCTCTTTGTCCCCGTGTAAGGTGGTATGGTATGCGGGAAGAGGAACCTGACTTTCAGCAGGGTCACAATCTTGCTGTGTAGCGTGCACGGGGAATTTTGCGTTATGGGTCAATGTACCAGCAGACTCATCTATCACTGGCTGGGCAATGGGCAGGATGAGGAGGAAACACAGATATAGGCCCAAAGAATAAAGTGGGCTAAATGCAGTTCAAAATTGGTAACACAGGACTAACCAGGGGGCATTGCAGTGGAGGACAACTGGAATGAGAGGCTGACACAGAGAGTAGGCCCAAATCAGTAAGTAGTCGAAATGCAGTTCAAAATTGGCAACCGTAGTAAACAGGCGGCACAGCTTTGTTCAGTGGAGGAGAACAGCAAGGAGTGGCAGACACCGATAGTAGGCCCCAACCCAACTAGTAGGCCAAATGCAGTCTAACATTAACAACTACTTAACGAGAGCCTGAAAATGGAATTTCAGGACAGGAAACCAGGAGAACAGCAAGGAGTGGCAGACACCGATAGTAGGCCCCAAACCAACTAGTACGCCAAATGCAGTTGTTCCGTTTAACCACAATTTAATGAGAGCCTGAAGATAGAAGTTCAGGGAAGGCAACCTGGAGAACACCTTGGAGTGTAACACACCATCTCTCTACACCCCATACCCAATTTGTAGGCCTAATGCAGCGTAGTTTCCAACAACTACTAAACGAGAGCCGGAAGATCGAAGCTCAGGAAAGGCAACCTGGAGAACACCTTGGAGTGGAACACACCATCTCTCTACACCCCATACCCAATTTGTAGGCCTAATGCAGCGTAGTTTCAAACAACTACTAAACGAGAGCCGGAAGATCGAAGCTCAGGAAAGGCAACCTGGAGAACACCTTGGAGTGGAACACACCATCTCTCTACACCCCATACCCAATTTGTAGGCCTAATGCAGTGTAGTTTCCAACAACTACTAAACGAGAGCATTAAGATCGAAGCAATGGCGAGGAAACCTGGGGAACACCTTGGAGTGGAACACACCATCTCTCTACACCCCATACCCAATTTGTAGGCCTAATGCAGCGTAGTTTCAAACAACTACTAAACGAGAGCCGGAAGATCGAAGCTCAGGAAAGGCAACCTGGAGAACACCTTGGAGTGGAACACACCATCTCTCTACACCCCATACCCAATTTGTAGGCCTAATGCAGTGTAGTTTCCAAGAACTACTAAACGAGAGCCGGAAGATCGAAGCTCAGGAAAGGCAACCTGGAGAACACCTTGGAGTGGAACACACCATCTCTCTACACCCCATACCCAATTTGTAGGCCTAATGCAGTGTAGTTTCCAAGAACTACTAAACGAGAGCCAGAAGATCGAAGCTCAGGAAAGGCAACCTGGAGAACACCTTGGAGTGGAACACACCATCTCTCTACACCCCATACCCAATTTGTAGGCCTAATGCAGTGTAGTTTCCAACAACTACTAAACGAGAGCCGGAAGATCGAAGCTCAGGAAAGGCAACCTGGAGAACACCTTGGAGTGGAACACACCATCTCTCTACACCCCATACCCAATTTGTAGGCCTAATGCAGTGTAGTTTCCAAGAACTACTAAACGAGAGCCGGAAGATCGAAGCTCAGGAAAGGCAACCTGGAGAACACCTTGGAGTGGAACACACCGTCTCTACACCCCATACCAAATGTGTAGGCCTAATGCAGTGTAGTTTCCAAGAACTACTAAATGAGAGCCGGAAGATCGAAGCTCAGGAAAGGCAACCTGGAGAACACCTTGGAGTGGAACACACCATCTCTCTACACCCCATACCCAATTTGTAGGCCTAATGCAGTGTAGTTTCCAACAACTACTAAACGAGAGCTGGAAGATCGAAGCTCAGGAAAGGCAACCTGGAGAACACCTTGGAGTGGAACACACCGTCTCTACACCCCATACCAAATGTGTAGGCCTAATGCAGTGTAGTTTCCAAGAACTACTAAATGAGAGCCGGAAGATCGAAGCTCAGGAAAGGCAACCTGGAGAACACCTTGGAGTGGAACACACCATCTCTCTACACCCCATACCCAATTTGTTGGCCTAATGCAGTGTAGTTTCAAACAACTACTAAACGAGAGCATTAAGATCGAAGCAATGGCGAGGAAACCTGGGGAACACCTTGGAGTGGAACACACCATCTCTCTACACCCCATACCCAATTTGTAGGCCTAATGCAGCGTAGTTTCAAACAACTACTAAACGAGAGCCGGAAGATCGAAGCTCAGGAAAGGCAACCTGGAGAACACCTTGGAGTGGAACACACCATCTCTCTACACCCCATACCCAATTTGTAGGCCTAATGCAGTGTAGTTTCCAACAACTACTAAACGAGAGCATTAAGATCGAAGCAATGGCGAGGAAACCTGGGGAACACCTTGGAGTGGAACACACCATCTCTCTACACCCCATACCCAATTTGTAGGCCTAATGCAGCGTAGTTTCAAACAACTACTAAACGAGAGCCGGAAGATCGAAGCTCAGGAAAGGCAACCTGGAGAACACCTTGGAGTGGAACACACCATCTCTCTACACCCCATACCCAATTTGTAGGCCTAATGCAGTGTAGTTTCCAACAACTACTAAACGAGAGCAATAAGATCGAAGCAATGGCGAGGAAACCTGGGGCACACCTTGGGGAGGCAGACACCGTTAGTAGGCCCTACCAAAGTTGTACCCCCAATGCAGTTTTAAAATTCCTAGAGGCTGAAAACAAGACTATTGACGCTCAGCTTTTTTCAAAGGAACACAGCTGAATTGAGTGGCGCAGACAGACACAGGTAGTAGGACTTAACCCAAAAATGTGGCTCACTGCAGCTTAAAAAAGTTACAGGGGTACAAGGATGAAGATGGCACACCTAAGAATGAAGCAATACCAGCAAGCAAAAAAGAAAAGGGCACACAGCAACAAGTGACAGCAAAAAGTACAGCCAAGAAGCAACGAAGAGTGGTGGTGGTGGGAGACTCACTACTGAGAGGCACAGAAGCAGCCATCTGCAGACCGGACATAACTGCAAGAGAAGTATGCTGCCTTCCAGGTGCGATGATCAAGGATGTGACCGATAGGATACCAAAGCTCTTCAGCTCCAAGGACGTCCACCCATTTCTTCTGATACATGTTGGCACCAATGACACGGCAAGGAAGGACCTACCGACAATCTGCAAGGACTTTGAAGAGTTGGGGAAGAAAGTAAAGGAACTGGATGCACAGGTAGTTTTTTCTTCTATCCTTCCAGTAGATGGGCATGGCACCAGGAGATGGAACAGGATCCTTGATGCAAACAACTGGCTAAGACGATGGTGCAGACAACAAGGATTTGGATTCCTGGACCACGGTGTGAATTACTGGTATGATGGACTCCTCGCCAGAGACGGACTACACCTCAACAAACCTGGGAAACACACATTCGCCAGAAGACTCGTTACACTCATCAGGAGGGCGTTAAACTAGAAGAAGAGGGGACGGGAAGAAAAACATTAGACTCGAACAAAGACGACCCAGGAAAACATACTCAGAAGGGAGGTAAGAACATTTCTAAAACAATCCACAGTGAGGAGATTGGAACAAAACAAAATCCTCTAAACTGCATGCTCGCAAACGCCAGAAGCCTGACAAACAAGATGGAAGAACTAGAAGCAGAAATATCTACAGGTAACTTTGACATAGTGGGAATAACCGAGACATGGTTAGATGAAAGCTATGACTGGGCAGTTAACTTACAGGGTTACAGTCTGTTTAGAAAGGATCGTAAAAATCGGAGAGGAGGAGGGGTTTGTCTCTATGTAAAGTCTTGTCTAAAGTCCACTTTAAGGGAGGATATTAGCGAAGGGAATGAGGATGTCGAGTCCATATGGGTTGAAATTCATGGAGGGAAAAATGGTAACAAAATTCTCATTGGGGTCTGTTACAAACCCCCAAATATAACAGAAAGCATGGAAAGTCTACTTCTAAAGCAGATAGATGAAGCTGCAACCCATAATGAGGTCCTGGTTATGGGGGACTTTAACTACCCGGATATTAACTGGGAAACAGAAACCTGTGAAACCCATAAAGGCAACAGGTTTCTGCTAATAACCAAGAAAAATTATCTTTCACAATTGGTGCAGAATCCAACCAGAGGAGCAGCACTTTTAGACCTAATACTATCTAATAGACCTGACAGAATAACAAATCTGCAGGTGGTTGGGCATTTAGGAAATAGCGACCACAATATTGTGCAGTTTCACCTGTCTTTCACTAGGGGGACTTGTCAGGGAGTCACAAAAACATTGAACTTTAGGAAGGCAAAGTTTGAACAGCTTAGAGATGCCCTTAATCTGGTAGACTGGGACAATATCCTCAGAAATGAGAATACAGATAATAAATGGGAAATGTTTAAGAACATCCTAAATAGGCAGTGTAAGCGGTTTATACCTTGTGGGAATAAAAGGACTAGAAATAGGAAAAACCCAATGTGGCTAAACAAAGAAGTAAGACAGGCAATTAACAGTAAAAAGAAAGCATTTGCACTACTAAAGCAGGATGGCACCATTGAAGCTCTAAAAAACTATAGGGAGAAAAATACTTTATCTAAAAAACTAATTAAAGCTGCCAAAAAGGAAACAGAGAAGCACATTGCTAAGGAGAGTAAAACTAATCCCAAACTGTTCTTCAACTATATCAATAGTAAAAGAATAAAAACTGAAAATGTAGGCCCCTTAAAAAATAGTGAGGAAAGAATGGTTGTAGATGACGAGGAAAAAGCTAACATATTAAACACCTTCTTCTCCACGGTATTCACGGTGGAAAATGAAATGCTAGGTGAAATCCCAAGAAACAATGAAAACCCTATATTAAGAGTCACCAATCTAACCCAAGAAGAGGTGCGAAACCGGCTAAATAAGATTAAAATAGATAAATCTCCGGGTCCGGATGGCATACACCCACGAGTACTAAGAGAACTAAGTAATGTAATAGATAAACCATTATTTCTTATTTTTAGTGACTCTATAGCGACAGGGTCTGTTCCGCAGGACTGGCGCATAGCAAATGTGGTGCCAATATTCAAAAAGGGCTCTAAAAGTGAACCTGGAAATTATAGGCCAGTAAGTCTAACCTCTATTGTTGGTAAAATATTTGAAGGGTTTCTGAGGGATGTTATTCTGGATTATCTCAATGAGAATAACTGTTTAACTCCATATCAGCATGGGTTTATGAGAAATCGCTCCTGTCAAACCAATCTAATCAGTTTTTATGAAGAGGTAAGCTATAGACTGGACCACGGTGAGTCATTGGACGTGGTATATCTCGATTTTTCCAAAGCGTTTGATACCGTGCCGCACAAGAGGTTGGTACACAAAATGAGAATGCTTGGTCTGGGGGAAAATGTGTGTAAATGGGTTAGTAACTGGCTTAGTGATAGAAAGCAGAGGGTGGTTATAAATGGTATAGTCTCTATCTGGGTCGCTGTGACCAGTGGGGTACCGCAGGGGTCAGTATTGGGACCTGTTCTCTTCAACATATTCATTAATGATCTGGTAGAAGGTTTACACAGTAAAATATCGATATTTGCAGATGATACAAAACTATGTAAAGCAGTTAATACAAGAGAAGATAGTATTCTGCTACAGATGGATCTGGATAAGTTGGAAACTTGGGCTGAAAGGTGGCAGATGAGGTTTAACAATGATAAATGTAAGGTTATACACATGGGAAGAAGGAATCAATATCACCATTACACACTGAACGGGAAACCACTGGGTAAATCTGACAGGGAGAAGGACTTGGGGATCCTAGTTAATGATAAACTTACCTGGAGCAGCCAGTGCCAGGCAGCAGCTGCCAAGGCAAACAGGATCATGGGGTGCATTAAAAGAGGTCTGGATACACATGATGAGAGCATTATACTGCCTCTGTACAAATCCCTAGTTAGACCGCACATGGAGTACTGTGTCCAGTTTTGGGCACCGGTGCTCAGGAAGGATATAATGGAACTAGAGAGAGTACAAAGGAGGGCAACAAAATTAATAAAGGGGATGGGAGAACTACAATACCCAGATAGATTAGCTAAATTAGGATTATTTAGTCTAGAAAAAAGACGACTGAGGGGCGATCTAATAACCATGTATAAGTATATAAGGGGACAATACAAATATCTCGCTGAGGATCTGTTTATACCAAGGAAGGTGACGGGCACAAGGGGGCATTCTTTGCGTCTGGAGGAGAGAAGGTTTTTCCACCAACATAGAAGAGGATTCTTTACTGTTAGGGCAGTGAGAATCTGGAATTGCTTGCCTGAGGAGGTGGTGATGGCGAACTCAGTCGAGGGGTTCAAGAGAGGCCTGGATGTCTTCCTGGAGCAGAACAATATTGTATCATACAATTATTAGGTTCTGTAGAAGGACGTAGATCTGGGGATTTATTATGATGGAATATAGGCTGAACTGGATGGACAAATGTCTTTTTTCGGCCTTACTAACTATGTTACTATGTTACTATGTTACAAGCAGCAGTGATCTGGGCAGTGGAGGACAATTTCAATAGTGGACCGCAGACAGACTTTGTACGCCTACTATTAAATAAAGGATGCTCTATGCAATTAAAAATAGGTTCCAGGGGTCCACGGGCAGCAGTGGTGTGGTCAGTGGACGAGTATTGGAAGGAGGGACCGCAGACAGGCGTAGTAGGCCTAACATAACAAAATTAGGCTGTAGACACTGTAAAATTGGTTCCAGGGGTACACGGGCAGCAGTGGTGTGGTCAGCGGAGGAAAATTGGAATTAGGGACTGCAGACAGACTTTGTAGGCTGTCCCCTGTGGACCATGCATCCAACACATTAACCCAGTGCGCCGTAATGGACACGTAACTTTTTGTGGACATGCCTACTGGTCCATGCGTCTCTTGTCAGGTGCACCTTTCTACTGTTTGATTGCCTGAGTGCTATGACAATGCAGACTTTTTCATGCCGGTGGAGGGCTGGGATGGCTTTTCTCGCAAAAGAAATGTCGACTGGGTAGCTTGAACCGTTGCACAGCGTAGTTCATCTGGGCTTTCTAAATATAAAACAAAGAAAAAAAGGAGGCTACATGCACTTTCAGCTGGGTTCCAGGGGTACACGGCCAGCATTGGTCTGGTCAGTGGAGAACTATTGGAAGGAGTGACCGCAAACAGGCATCGAAGCCCTAACATAATAACACATTGCTGTTGGCAATTTTAAATTGGTTCCAGGGGAACACGGGCAGCAGTGGTGTGGTCAGTGGAGGCCTAGTGGAAGGAGTGACCGCAGACAGGCATCGAAGGCCTAAAATAATAACACATGGCTGTAGGCAATTTTAAATTGGTTCCAGGGGTACACGGGCAGCAGTGGTGTGGTCAGTGGAGGCCTAGTGGAAGGAGTGACCGCAGACAGGCATCGAAGGCCTAAAATAATAACACATGGCTGTAGGCAATTTTAAATTGGTTCCAGGGGTACACGGGCAGCAGTGGTGTGGTCAGTGGAGGCCTAGTGGAAGGAGTGACCGCAGACAGGCATCGAAGGCCTAAAATAATAACACATGGCTGTAGGCAATTTTAAATTGGTTCCAGGGGTACACGGGCAGCAGTGGTGTGGTCAGTGGAGGCCTAGTGGAAGGAGTGACCGCAGACAGGCATCGAAGGCCTAAAATAATAACACATGGCTGTAGGCAATTTTAAATTGGTTCCAGGGGTACACGGGCAGCAGTGGTGTGGTCAGTGGAGGCCTATTGGAAGGAGTGACCGCAGACAGGCATCGAAGGCCTAAAATAATAACACATGGCTGTAGGCAATTTTAAATTGGTTCCAGGGGTACACGGGCAGCAGTGGTGTGGTCAGTGGAGGCCTAGTGGAAGGAGTGACCGCAGACAGGCATCGAAGGCCTAAAATAAAAAAATTGGGCTGGCTGTAGGCAATTTTAAATTGGTTCCAGGGGTACACGGGCAGCAGTGGTGTGGTCAATGGAGGCATATTGTAAGGAGTGACCGCAGACAGGCATCGAAGGCCTAAAATAATAACACATGGCTGTAGGCAATTTTAAATTGGTTCCAGGGGTACACGGGCAGCAGTGGTGTGGTCAGTGGAGGCCTAGTGGAAGGAGTGACCGCAGACAGGCATCGAAGGCCTAAAATAATAACACATGGCTGTAGGCAATTTTAAATTGGTTCCAGGGGTACACGGGCAGCAGTGGTGTGGTCAGTGGAGGCCTAGTGGAAGGAGTGACCGCAGACAGGCATCGAAGGCCTAAAATAATAACACATGGCTGTAGGCAATTTTAAATTGGTTCCAGGGGTACACGGGCAGCAGTGGTGTGGTCAGTGGAGGCATAGTGGAAGGAGTGACCGCAGACAGGCTTCGAAGGCCTAACATAACAAAAATGTCAATACAATGGTATTGTCAGTGGCAGGCATTGAAGGATGTCAGCGCATAGACTAAACATTGGTGGAGCTGTGAGATAATTTTGCAAGTGGTAGAGCACTGTTTGAGCTGGGGGGGGGGAACTGTCTTGTGGCCGGCGGTACAGGCCCAGGGCCCCTCATATTACAACGGTGTGTCTGACGTTGGGTGCGCACCACCACCGCTAGAGACACTTTATTGTACTAGGAGGGACCCAGTGGCAGTGCCGTCGACCAAAAGCGGGCACACCCACCTCTTCAGACAAACAGCACTCTCACGGGTGCTGTCGCTAAGTGTCGATACCACGGCCCCGTGTGGGGAGTTTGGCCATTTAGTGAGGTGTAAACATGTCGTATGCTGGACAATCAGGTGCAGAAAATTACGAGATTGGAAAAGGCATTCAGAATAGTCCACAGGCAAGACCTTTTCATAGGAAAGCTAGGTGTCAGCCGGGCAAGGTGGGGCAAAAGATTTCGAAATCCAGTTGTGGTTCATTTTAATGAAGGTTAGATCATCTACATTTTGGGTAGCCAGACGAGTCCTTTTTTCTGTTAGTATTGAACCTGCAGCACTGAATACTCTTTCTGATAGGACACTAGCTGCTGGGCAAGCAAGCTCCTGCAATGCATATTCTGCCAATTCTGGCCAGGTATCTAATTTTGATGCCCAGTAATCAAATGGGAATGACGGTTGAGGGAGAACATCGATAAGGGATGAAAAATAGTTTGTAACCATACTGGACAAATGTTGTCTCCTGTCACTTTGAATTGATGCTGCAGTACCTGTCCTGTCTGCGGTCATAGCAAAATCACTCCACAACCTGATCAGAAAACCCTTCTGGCCAACGCCACTTCTGATTTCTGCCCCTCTAACTCCTCTGGTCTGCTGGCCCCTGCAGCTCGTGTGAGAACGATCACGGGCGCTGTGTGCAGGGAATGCCAGAAGCAAACGGTCAACAAGAGTTGATTGTTTGGTTGCTAATATTAGTTCCAAGTTCTCATGTGGCATTATATTTTGCAATTTGCCTTTATAGCGAGGATCAAGGAGGCAGGCCAACCAGTAATCGTCATCGTTCATCATTTTAGTTATGCGTGTGTCCCTTTTGAGGATACGTAAGGCATAATCCGCCATGTGGGCCAAAGTTCCAGTTCTCAAATCTGCGGTTGTGCTTGGTTGAGGGGCAGTTTCAGGCAAATCCACGTCACTTGTGTCGCTCCAAAAACCAGAACCCGGCCTTGCCGCGCCACCAATTTCCAGTGGCCCCGGAAAAGCTTCCTCATTAAAAATATAATCATCCCCATCATCCTCCTCGTCCTCCTCCTCCTCTTCGCCCGCTAACTCGTCCTGTACACTGCCCTGGCCAGACAATGGCTGACTGTCATCAAGGCTTTCCTCTTCCTCAGCTGCAGACGCCTGATCCTTTATGTGCGTCAAACTTTGCATCAGCAGACGCATTAGGGGGATGCTCATGCTTATTATGGCGTTGTCTGCACTAACCAGCCGTGTGCATTCCTCAAAACACTGAAGGACTTGACACATGTCTTGAATCTTCGACCACTGCACACCTGACAACTCCATGTCTGCCATCCTACTGCCTGCCCGTGTATGTGTATCCTCCCACAAAAACATAACAGCCCGCCTCTGTTCGCACAGTCTCTGAAGCATGTGCAGTGTTGAGTTCCACCTTGTTGCAACGTCTATGATTAGGCGATGCTGGGGAAGGTTCAAAGAACGCTGATAGGTCTGCATACGGCTGGAGTGTACGGGCGAACGGCGGATATGTGAGCAAAGTCCACGCACTTTGAGGAGCAGGTCGGATAACCCCGGATAACTTTTCAGGAAGCACTGCACCACCAGGTTTAAGGTGTGAGCCAGGCAAGGAATGTGTTTCAGTTGGGAAAGGGAGATGGCAGCCATGAAATTCCTTCCGTTATCACTCACTACCTTGCCTGCCTCAAGATCTACAGTGCCCAGCCACGACTGCGTTTCTTTCTGCAAGAACTCGGACAGAACTTCCGCGGTGTGTCTGTTGTCGCCCAAACACTTCATAGCCAATACAGCCTGCTGACGTTTGCCAGTAGCTGCCCCATAATGGGAGACCTGGTGTGCAACAGTGGCAGCTGCGGATGGAGTGGTTGTGCGACTGCGGTCTGTGGACGAGCTCTCGCTTCTGCAGGAGGACGAAGAGGAGGAGGAGGGGGTGCGAACGGCTACAGCCAACTGTTTCCTAGACCGTGGGCTAGGCAGAACTGTACCAAACTTGCTGTCCCCTGTGGACCCTGCATCCACAACATTCACCCAGTGTGCCGTGATGGACACGTAACGTCCCTGGCCATGCCTACTGGTCCATGCATCTGTTGTCAGGTGCACCTTTGTGCTCACAGATTGCCTGAGTGCATGGACGATGCGCTCTTTAACATGCTGGTGGAGGGCTGAGATGGCTTTTCTGGAAAAAAAGTGTCGACTGGGTAGCTCGTAGCGTGGTACAGCGTAGTCCATCAGGGCTTTGAAAGCTTCGCTTTCAACTAACCGGTAGGGCATCATCTCTAACGAGATTAGTCTAGCTATGTGGGCGTTCAAACGCTGTGTATGCGGATGTGTACTTCCTTTTTCTAACCATAGTCTCATGTAGGGTGAGCTGGACTGGAGAGCTGGAGATCGTGGAACTAGCGGGGGTGCCGGTGGACATGGCAGACTGAGAGACGGTGGGAGATGGTATTGTTGCCGCCGGTGCCCTAGATGCAGTGTTTCCTACTACGAAACTGGTGATTCCCTGACCCTGACTGCTTTGGCCTGGCAAAGAAACCTGCACAGATACTGCAGGTGGTGCGGAAAATGGTGGCCCTACACTGCCGGAAGGGATGTTGCGTTGCTGACTAGCTTCATTGGCCGAGGGTGCTACAACCTTAAGGGACGTTTAGTAGTTAGTCCAGGCTTGCAAATGCATGGTGGTTAAATGTCTATGCATGCAACTTGTATTGAGACTTTTCAGATTCTGTCCTCTGCTTAAGGTAGTTGAACATTTTTGACAGATGACTTTGCGCTGATCAATTGGATGTTGTTTAAAAAAATGCCAGACTGCACTCTTTCTAGCATCGGATACCTTTTCAGGCATTGCAAACTGAGCTTTAACCGGATGGCCACGCTGTCCTCCAACAGGTTTTGGCTTTGCCACGCGTTTTGGGCAAGATACGGGCCCGGCAGATGGAACCTGTTGCGATGTTGAGGCCTGCTGCGGCCCCTCCTCCTCCGCTTCAGAACTGCTGCCGCCTGCACCCTGTTCCCCCAATGGCTGCCAATCGGGGTCAAGAACTGGGTCATCTATTACCTCTTCTTGTAGCTCGTGTGCAACTTCGTCTGTGTCACCGTGTCGGTCGGTGGTATAGCGTTCGTGATGGGGCAACATAGTCTCATCAGGGTCTGATTCTTGATCATTACCCTGCGAGGGCAATGTTGTGGTCTGAGTAAAATGACCAGCATAGTAGTCTGGCTGTGGCTGTGCATCAGTGTACTCCATGTCAGATTCAACTTGTAATGGGCATGGACTGTTAACTGCTTCACTTTCTAAGCCAGGGACGGTATGTGTAAAGAGCTCCATGGAGTAACCCGTTGTGTCGCCTGCTGCATTCTTCTCTGTTGTTGTTTTTGCTGAAGAGGACAAGGAAGCGACTTGTCCCTGACCGTGAACATCCACTAACGACGCGCTGCTTTGACATTTACCAGTTTCACGAGAGGAGGCAAAAGAGCTAGAGGCTGAGTCAGCAAGATAAGCCAAAACTTGCTCTTGCTGCTCCGGCTTTAAAAGCGGTTTTCCTACTCCCAGAAAAGGGAGCGTTCGAGGCCTTGTGTAGCCAGACGACGAACCTGGCTCCACAGCTCCAGACTTAGGTGCAATATTTTTTTTCCCACGACCAGCTGATGCTCCACCACTACCACTACCCTCATTACCAGCTGACAATGAACGCCCCCGGCCACGACCTCTTCCACCAGACTTCCTCATTGTTTTAAAAACGTAAACAAACTAACGGTATTTGTTGCTGTCACACAACTTACACGGTGAGCTATAACTTCAGTATGATTTAGCTACCCCTTTACAGGTGAGTGAGACCACAACGAAAATCAGGCACAATGTTACACACTCTGTTGTTGGTGGCAACAAATGAGAGAGATGCCACACACGCAGGACTGTCACTGAAGCACAAATGTAAATATTAATCTCCCACTGATTTGTTTTTTTTTTTTTTTTTCAGGGAGACTTTAGGAAAAAAAAATAATAGAATAAAATGATTTTTTCCGGAAGAATTTAGAAACCAAATAAAATAAAATGATTTTTTCAGGGAGAATTTAGAAAACAAATAAAACAAAAAAAGGCTTTCTATGGCCCACTGAGTGAGAGATGACGCACACAGGAGTCAGGAGTGGCACACAAGCCCAGAGGCCAATATTTATCTCCCACTGATTGATGTAGTGATTTCTTCAGGTAGATTTTGGAACCCAAATCAAGCTAAAAAAATAATAGGCTTTCTATGGCCCACAATTGGAGAGAGAGAGAGAGAGATGGCACACCCAGGAGTCAAGACTGGCACACAAGCAGAAAGGGCAATATTAATCTCCCACTGATTTGTTTTTTTTTTTTTTCAGGTAGACTTTAGGAAAAAAAAATAATAGAATAAAATGATTTTTTCAGGAAGAATTTAGAAACCAAATAAAATAAAATGATTTTTTCAGGGAGAATTTAGAAAACAAATAAAACAAAAAAAGGCTTTCTATGGCCCACTGAGTGAGAGATGACGCACACAGGAGTCAGGAGTGGCACACAAGCCCAGAAGCCAATATTTATCTCCCACTGATTGATGTAGTGATTTTTTCAGGTAGATTTTGGAACCCAAATCAAGCTAAAAAAATAATAGGCTTTCTATGGCCCACAATTGGAGAGAGAGAGAGAGATGGCACACCCAGGAGTCAAGACTGGCACACAAGCAGAAAGGGCAATATTAATCTCCCACTGATTTGTTTTTTTTTTTTTTTTCAGGGAGACTTTAGGAAAAAAAAATAATAGAATAAAATGATTTTTTCAGGAAGAATTTAGAAAACAAATAAAACAAAAAAAGGCTTTCTATGGCCCACTGAGTGAGAGATGACGCACACAGGAGTCAGGAGTGGCACACAAGCCCAGAGGCCAATATTTATCTCCCACTGATTGATGTAGTGATTTTTTCAGGTAGATTTTGGAACCCAAATCAAGCTAAAAAAAAGTAGGCTTTCTATGGCCCACAATTGGAGAGAGAGAGAGAGAGATGGCACACCCAGGAGTCAAGACTGGCACACAAGCAGAAAGGGCAATATTAATCTCCCACTGATTTGTTTTTTGTTTTTTTTTCAGGGAGACTTTAGGAAAAAAAAATAATAGAATAAAATGATTTTTTCAGGAAGAATTTAGAAACCAAATAAAATAAAATGATTTTTTTCAGGGAGAATTTAGAAAACAAATAAAACAAAAAAAGGCTTTCTATGGCCCACTGAGTGAGAGATGATGCACACAGGAGTCAGGAGTGGCACACAAGCCCAGAGGCCAATATTTATCTCCCACTGATTGATTTATTGATTTTTTCAGGTAGAATTTAGAACCCAAATCAACCAAAAACATAAATAGGCTTTCTATGGCCCACTATTTGTGAGAGAGATGGCACGCTCAGGACTGGCACACAAGCCCAGAGGCCAATATTAATCTCCCACTTTTTATTTTTTTTCAGGGAAAATTTATAAACCCAATAAAAAATAAATAAATAGGCTTTCTATGGCCCACTATCTGAGAGAGAGAGATGGCACGCTTAGGACTGGCACACAAGCCCAAAGGCCAATATTAATCTCCCTTTTTTTTTCAGGGAGAATTTATAAAACCAAAAAAAATAAATAAATAGGCTTTCTATGGCCCACTGAGTGAGAGATGACGCACACAGGAGTCAGGAGTGGCACACAAGCCCAGAGGCCAATATTTATCTCCCACTGATTGATGTAGTGATTTTTTCAGGTAGATTTTGGAACCCAAATCAAGCTAAAAAAATAATAGGCTTTCTATGGCCCACAATTGGAGAGAGAGAGAGAGAGATGGCACACCCAGGAGTCAAGACTGGCACACAAGCAGAAAGGGCAATATTAATCTCCCAATGATTTGTTTTTGTTTTTTTTTCAGGGAGACTTTAGGAAAAAAAAATAATAGAATAAAATGATTTTTTCAGGAAGAATTTAGAAACCAAATAAAATAAAATGATTTTTTCAGGGAGAATTTAGAAAACAAATAAAACAAAAAAGGCTTTCTATGGCCCACTGAGTGAGAGATGACGCACACAGGAGTCAGGAGTGGCACACAAGCCCAGAGGCCAATATTTATCTCCCACTGATTGATGTAGTGATTTTTTCAGGTAGATTTTGGAACCCAAATCAAGCTAAAAAAATAATAGGCTTTCTATGGCCCACAATTGGAGAGAGAGAGAGAGATGGCACACCCAGGAGTCAAGACTGGCACACAAGCAGAAAGGGCAATATTAATCTCCCACTGATTTGTTTTTTTTTTTTTTTTCAGGGAGACTTTAGGAAAAAAAAATAATAGAATAAAATGATTTTTTCAGGAAGAATTTAGAAACCAAATAAAATAAAATGATTTTTTCAGGGAGAATTTAGAAAACAAATAAAACAAAAAAAGGCTTTCTATGGCCCACTGAGTGAGAGATGATGCACACAGGAGTCAGGAGTGGCACACAAGCCCAGAGGCCAATATTTATCTCCCACTGATTGATTTATTGATTTTTTCAGGTAGAATTTAGAACCCAAATCAACCAAAAACATAAATAGGCTTTCTATGGCCCACTATTTGTGAGAGAGATGGCACGCTCAGGACTGGCACACAAGCCCAGAGGCCAATATTAATCTCCCACTTTTTATTTTTTTTCAGGGAAAATTTATAAACCCAATAAAAAATAAATAAATAGGCTTTCTATGGCCCACTATCTGAGAGACAGAGATGGCACGCTTAGGACTGGCACACAAGCCCAAAGGCCAATATTAATCTCCCTTTTTTTTTCAGGGAGAATTTATAAAACCAAAAAAAATAAATAAATAGGCTTTCTATGGCCCACTATTTGTGAGAGAGATGGCACGCTCAGGACTGGCACACAAGCCCAGAGGCCAATATTAATCTCCCACTTTTTTTTTTTTGTTCCAGGGAAAATTTATAAACCCAATAAAAAAATAAATAAATAGGCTTTCTATGGCCCACTATCTGAGAGAGAGAGATGGCACGCTTAGGACTGGCACACAAGCCCATAGGCCAATATTAATCTCCCTTTTTTTTTCAGGGAGAATTTATAAAACCAAAAAAAAATAAATAAATAGGCTTTCTATGGCCCACTATTTGTGAGAGAGATGGCACGCTCAGGACTGGCACACAAGCCCAGAGGCCAATATTAATCTCCCACTTTTTTTTTTTTTTGTTCCAGGGAAAATTTATAAACCCAATAAAAAAAATAATAAATAGGCTTTCTATGGCCCACTATCTGAGAGAGAGAGATGGCACGCTTAGGACTGGCACACAAGCCCAAAGGCCAATATTAATCTCCCACTGATTGATTTATTGATTTTTTCAGGTTGAATTTAGAACCCAAATAAAGCAAAAAAAAAAAAAAAATGGGCTTTCTATGGCCCACTGAGTGAGTGATGATGCACACAGGAGTCAGGAGTGGCACACAAGCCCTGAGGCCAATATTTTTCTCCCACTGATTGATGTAGTGATTTTTTCAGGTAGATTTTAGAACCAAAATCAAGCTAAAAAATAAATAGGCTTTCTATGGCCCACTATTTGTGAGAGAGTTGGCACGCTCAGGACTGGCACAGAAGCCCAGAGGCCAATATTAATCTCCCACTTTTTTTTTTTTTGTTCCAGGGAAAATTTATAAACCCAATAAAAAAAATAATAAATAGGCTTTCTATGGCCCACTATCTGAGAGAGAGAGATGGCACGCTTAGGACTGGCACACAAGCCCAAAGGCCAATATTAATCTCCCACTGATTGATTTATTGATTTTTTCAGTTTGAATTTAGAACCCAAATAAAGCAAAATAAAAAAAATGGGCTTTCTATGGCCCACTGAGTGAGTGATGATGCACACAGGAGTTAGGAGTGGCACACAAGCCCTGAGGCCAATATTTTTCTCCCACTGATTGATGTAGTGATTTTTTCAGGTAGATTTTATAACCCAAATCAAGCAAAAAAATAAATAGGCTTTCTATGGCCCACTGAGTGAGAGATGGCACACACAGGGATGGCACTCTAGCAGAAATGTCAATCTTAATCTCCCACAAAAAAAAAAAAAAACAGGGAGTGTCCAACAATTACTATCTCCCTGCAGTAATCTCAGCCAGGTATGGCAGGCAGCAATAAGGAGTGGACTGATGCACAAATTAAATAAAAAGTGTGGACAAACAAAAAAGATAGCTGTGCAGAAAGGAAGGAACAAGAGGATTTGTGCTTTGAAAAAAGCAGTTGGTTTGCACAGCGGCGTACACACAGCAATGCAGCTATCAGGGAGCCTTCTAGGGCAGCCCAATGAGCTACAGCGCTGAGGGGAAAAAAAAAAAAATGTAGCTTCCACTGTCCCTGCACACCGAAGGTGGTGTTGGGCAGTGGAAATCGCTACAGCACAAGCGGTTTGGTGGTTAATGGACCCTGCCTAACGCTATCCCTGCTTCTGACGAAGCGGCAGCAACCTCTCCCTAAGCTCAGATCAGCAGCAATAACATGGCGGTCGGCGGGAACGCCCCTTTATAGCCCCTGTGACGCCGCAGACAGCAAGCCAATCACTGCAATGCCCTTCTCTAAGATGGTGGGAACCAGGACCTATGTCATCACGCTGCCCACACTCTGCGTTTACCTTCATTGGCTGAGAAATGGCGCTTTTCGCGTCATTGAAACGCGACTTTGGCGCGAAAGTCGCGTATCGCATGGCCGACCCCGCACAGGGGTCGGATCGGGTTTCATGAAACCCGACTTTGCCAAAAGTCGGCGACTTTTGAAAATGAACGACCCGTTTCGCTCAACCCTACAACAGCTGTTTGTATGACACCATAATTAGTGATGAGCAAATTTGTCTGGAAAACGATCGACAAACATAAACTTGATACTAATATGGCAGATTCGGATTCATGATCGGAAACAGGAGCAAAATTTTATAAAATTGGGAAAAATCTGTAACATTCGGTAAAAAGTGCGGGAAAATAATTGCGTTGCCACAAAAGTATTTTCAGTGCTTTTGCAACGATAATGGTGGTGCATCATGAGAATGGGGCACATGTTTGATAAGAGGAGAGGGTTTGTAGAGCTCAGAGGCACGGCATGCTTGTAAACCGTAATTTTTTTCCCTAACTTTGAAATTGTTTGGAACATGTAATCAATGTTATACAGGCTTATCCACAGGCCCCCCAAAAATTATTCTTTTACTAACATAATACAGTGTTATGAACAGGTGATTCAGAGCCACAATGGACCTAGTGGTTAAGAGCACACAAAGTGACCTGATAGTTACTAACATAGGACGAGCTCTGAGACGTGGAAACTCTGCTGACCGCAATCCCTAATCCTATCAAACCACACTAGAGGTAGCCGTGGAGCGCTCCTGACAAAAACCTAGGCGCCTCGGGCACAGCCTGAGAAACTAGCTGGCCCTGAAGATAGAAAAATAAGCCTACCTTGCCTCAGAGAAATTCCCCAAAGGAAAAGGCAGCCCCCCACATATAATGACTGTGAGTAAGATGAAAATACAAACACAGAGATGAAATAGATTTTAGCAAAGTGAGGCCCGACTTACTGAATAGACCGAGGATAGGAAAGATAGCTTTGCGGTCAGCACAAAAACCTACAAACAACCACGCAGAGGGGGCAAAAAGACCCTCCGCACCGACTAACGGTACGGAGGTGCTCCCTCTGCGTCTCAGAGCTTCCAGCAAGCAAGAAAAACCAATATAACAAGCTGGACAGAAAATATAGCAAACAAAAGTAACACAAGCAAAACTTAGCTTATGCAGGGCAGACAGGCCACAAGAACGATTCAGGAGAGAGCTAGACCAATACAGGAACATTGACTGGAGGCCAGGAACAAAGAACTAGGTGGAGTTAAATAGAGCAGCACCTAACGACTTAACCTCGTCACCTGAGGAAGGAAACTCAGAAGCCGCAGCCCCACTCACATCCACCAGAGGAAGCTCATAGATAGAACCAGCTGAAGTACCACTCATGATCACAGGAGGGAGCTTGACCACAGAATTCACAACAATACAGTAGGGGAATCTCACTTAGAAATTGTTTGTAGCATCTAGGTAATGTTATACAGGCCTCATCTACAAGCCCTAATAAATGTTGTCGGTTACTAAAGTCATAGGCTGGGATCACACACAGCGGGATACGGCCGAGTCTCGCAGGTTAAAACCAAGCTCTGGCACCGGCACTCTGGAACGGAGCGTTCAGCCGCATAGCAATACATGGAGCTGCATGCTCTGCTCCGGAGTGCCGGTGCCAGAGCTTGTTTTTAACCGGCAAGACTCGGCCGTATCTCGCTGTAGTGTGATCCCAGCCAAACAGTAGGGGACATCTACTTAAAAAAAAATTTGGAGCATATCTTCTTTGTCATCCAGCCCTTATCCACACTTAATTATTTTTTTTCCGTTGCTAACGTCATACAATAGGGAAAATCTCAATTTGAAATTGTTTGGAACATGTAGCCAATGTTATACCAGCCTCATCCACAGGCTACCTCAAATTTTGTTGGTTATTAACATCAAAAAGTAGTAGACATCGCACTTTGAAATTTTTTTAGAGGACATCTTCTTTGTCATACAGGCCTCATCCACACGGAAACAATTCTTTTTTCTGTGAGTAACGTGATTCATCACACCATATTTCACCTTCTAATTTTGTGCCTCTGAAATTCAGCTGTGTGCAGAGGTTGTGCAGGGGAAAAGAAACTAATTTTTATTTGCCAATAGTGTGTTCATAGCACACTATCTGAGAAACTATCTGGAAAAAGCAAGATCATGATGGAAGGCGGATTAGGCTTGGTGTTTGAGGTGTATGTGGGGTAGGTGTTAATGTTTCTGAAAGCACTAGTGAACCAACATCGTGATGTCCTATCCAAAGACAACTGACAACTTTTGTTACTGTACACAAGAAGGTGTGATAACACAATTAATATGATCCACCACGGTACTATGATAAAATATACATTTTATTAAACATATTTTTTTTAAAAAAAGACAAATGTGTAAAAGTATGAATTACTACATAGAAAAAGGGTACAGATCCTCAATAAAGAGGGACTATATTGCCATAGGTAAGCGCCTAAAACCCAGGCCAAACATGCATAAACATATAAACCGCTATGTTATAATAGAGAGACAGTCTGTTTGTGTCAAGGTGCCGTTGGACTCTGAAAGATCCCCATACATAACGGCCTATGGAATGCCAGTCACTCTAATAAAGGGAGACATGTAATCATGCTATAATCCTAACTTTCAGGTTCCCAACATGCTGAATGCTCACATAGAGCGGTGTAATGATATAATATGTTACCTAGTTATAGGCCTGGTATGCGCTCCTCGGCGTCCCTCTGCCCCGACGCGCGTTTCGCGTTAGCTTCTTCCGGAGGCATGTCAGGGCAGGGGGTGAGCCGGTTTAAATATAGTAGACCCTACCGTTCATTGGGCGATATCAATACATAGATGCTGTGCAGCTGTGCGGGAGCGGTGTATTTGCACTGTGCATTATGGGTAGTTCCTGTCCGGCACTATGGTGATAGCCGCCGCCTCCTGTACGGAGGCCGGAAGTGCCACACAGGAACCTCCCATATATGCGCCGTACGGACGCTACCATGCGGCTTGTTAATCTCCGCCCCCTGTACTGAGTCCGGAAATGCCAGGGATGCCCAGGTGCTGGCCGCTGTACGGATACCCAGGGGCTGGCCGCTGTACTGGGGAATGATATGTCAAGGAGAAGCGGCGCATGTCCTGATGCGTGGATCCAGCCCCAATGGAGAGTCGGATCGCGGTCACGGGATCAGGAGCGCCGAGTCGTCCTAGTCCGACTCCGCAGCTCCATACCCCTAATGCCCGCTAGCCGCCCTCTCCTCTGGTCCTCCACCTGAACATGCGCACATCCTGGCATATGGGGAGAATGATAATAAATGCATATAAATATGTAAAAAACAGCTAATAGGTGCATATAAGTATATTAAAGTGCAACTAGTAGACTACACTACTCCATATGATAAGTGACCCCACTAGATAATTAGTAGTTACAATTATGGCTTAGAATAGTTATGATGTATGGTCTCAACAGACCCTACATAAGAAAAATAAAAAAATAAATGCAGTAGGATCTGACGTGTACTGGAGAGGGCCACTGTGTGATGATTACCCCTATAATACCATAAGGGAATCCCTATAGTACTATGTATCCCTCTGCAGTACCTCCTTATTATCATGTCCTACCGGACCATCAATAACATACTAAAGATACAATATAATGTGTCATGTCAGTATATATACATACATAGAAACTAGCAGCCAGAATATACAAATATGAAAATAATGCTATTATTAAAAAAGCTATATCCCAAGCGGTATGTTCTACCATATAGAAATAGTACAGATGTCTTTAACATTGATATTATGGTAATTCTCCACCAAAAGTTATTGGATCTGCATCCTTATCCTGAAGTCCTAGAATATATGCCCCGCTTCTCCTCGGTGGGTTCCTGTAGTGTTCACGCTCCACCCGGAAATGGTGGATCCCAATGTTCCCAGGGCTGATACCAGCAATCATATATAGAGATATCATACCACACTTTATGGAGTACTTGAATTGCAATATGTATAACATTGGATTTACGCACAGAGTGGATAAAAATAATATTTCTTTTTTAGATCTGGAACTTACAGGACATGTTGATCAGGGAATTGTAACTAAAACACATCATAAACCAGTTAGGGGAAACACAATTTTGCATGCCCATAGTAGCCATAGCAAGCACACAATTAAATCAATACCTGTGGGCGAACTCACCAGGATCAAGCGTAATTGTAGCTCATCAAAAGATCTAAATGGTGAGTTCAATCAGATAACGAAAAAACTAAAATGCCGTAAATATCCTCAATGGACAATTGATCTGGCTAAGGGAGTTGTTAATGAAAAAAAATCGAAAAGAGCTAATTGCACCGCAAAAAAATAAAGATAATGTACAAATAAATAAGAAACCATTTATATGTTTTCAATATAGTCCCCAGTTCCCTAAAATTAAAAATATTATTTACAAATACTTGCCATTATTGTATGAGGATGAGCAATTATACGAAATTTTGAATTCGGGTATTAATGTTGTGTCCAGGAGGGCTCCAACGATTGGCAGCAAAATAGCTCCTAGCATGTTCAGTTCGGAAAGAAATAAAAAAACCTGGTTGAATTATCCAGGATTTTTCAGATGCGGCATACAAAATTGTGGCACATGTAAAGTGGCTGCCATTGCTAAAACTTTCCATAATGCGGATAGAACTATGGAATTTGATGTAAAGCAATATATTAATTGCAACTCGTCCAACGTAGTATATAACATCAGATGCACAGAATGCAATCTAATGTATGTTGGATGTAAATCCAGAAAATTAAAAATACGCATTAGGGAACACCTATATGATATAAAAAATACGGATAACCAAAATAGAAACATGTCAGCGGCATCAAAACACTTTGTCATTCATCATGCACGCAGCATAAGCTGTCTTCAGGTCCAGGGAATAGAAAGGGTTAATCCCTCCCCCCGCGGCGGTGATGTCAGACGCCGTCTTCTCACACGGGAAGCGTATTGGATTCTACAATTAAATACCCGGGCTCCAATGGGACTAAATAAGAGAAACGAAATTATGCTACACTATTGCTAAAGATGATTATTTTTATTTTTACTGTTTTATTGCATTTCTATTGTAATAGTATTTGGTTTTAGACAGGACCTTCGAGGTAGTCATATGACTTAAATCTGTGTCATGGTTGGACAAGTCTCCCTATATAGGAAAGACGCAACCATACTGACATGTGGCTCGGATAAAGATCAATGTGATCGAAACGCGTTGCCAGTCAGTCTTCGCTATCTTAGCACCAACCGCTGGGAGTTTACTCACTTTGGATATTTGGATTTTATATTTTGAACTTAATAAACTAATTGTTTTAAGGAGCTGGAACTGTGATCCTTTTCTTCAAGTATGAACATTTCGCCTGTCTGCAGCGGAGTTCCGTGCACCTGCGGTGATTACTGGTGACCTGGTTACATACCCCTTCTCTATATTATATTCCTATGTGTTCCCTGCAGCAGTAGGCCTCTGATACCGGCCGTTCTCCAATCTCTTTGAGTCAACTACTTGTGTTACTATCCTTACATTTTTCTGACAATAGTAATCTACGAGACTGATATGTGTGCCATTTCATAATGTGGCTGGGTGTCATTTTTTATCACTTATACAGCACCAATAATTCAACAATTGCTTTACAGACATTTACAGACATTACTGGCACTGTCAGCATTGGGACTCACAATCTAAATTTACTATCTGTATGTCATTGTAGTGTGGGTAGAAAAATAATTACTGCAAGTAAACCCTCGCAAATACGCATAGAGCATACAACTTTTTGTTGATGCTGTCCTTGGTGGGGTTGGAACACGGGACTGCAGTGCTGCAAGGCTGCTAATGTTTTTGCATTGACAATTGAACGTTTCTGTGGTTGAAAGGCTATCACTGCGATGCAAAGTGTGTGCCTCACTGCTTTCTTGGGCAAACCACTGTCAAGAATGTCTTCCAACATGTTTTCATACTGCAGCATGGGTGCGTCCCTTTCCAGAGGGGGGAGAAACTGGTAAAATAAAAAAATTGGGCTGGCTGTAGGCAATTTTAAATTGGTTCCAGGAGTACACGGGCAGCAGTGGTGTGGTCAATGGAGGCATATTGTAAGGAGTGACCGCAGACAGGCATCGAAGGCCTAAAATAATAACACATGGCTGTAGGCAATTTTAAATTGGTTCCAGGGGTACACGGGCAGCAGTGGTGTGGTCAGTGGAGGCCTAGTGGAAGGAGTGACCGCAGACAGGCATCGAAGGCCTAAAATAATAACACATGGCTGTAGGCAATTTTAAATTGGTTCCAGGGGTACACGGGCAGCAGTGGTGTGGTCAGTGGAGGCCTAGTGGAAGGAGTGACCGCAGACAGGCATCGAAGGCCTAAAATAATAACACATGGCTGTAGGCAATTTTAAATTGGTTCCAGGGGTACACGGGCAGCAGTGGTGTGGTCAGTGGAGGCATAGTGGAAGGAGTGACCGCAGACAGGCTTCGAAGGCCTAACATAACAAAAATGTCAATACAATGGTATTGTCAGTGGCAGGCATTGAAGGATGTCAGCGCATAGACTAAACATTGGTGGAGCTGTGAGATAATTTTGCAAGTGGTAGAGCACTGTTTGAGCTGGGGGGGGGGAACTGTCTTGTGGCCGGCGGTACAGGCCCAGGGCCCCTCATATTACAACGGTGTGTCTGACGTTGGGTGCGCACCACCACCGCCAGAGACACTTTATTGTACTAGGAGGGACCCAGTGGCAGTGCCGTCGACCAAAAGCGGGCACACCCACCTCTTCAGACAAACAGCACTCTCACGGGTGCTGTCGCTAAGTGTCGATACCACGGCCCCGTGTGGGGAGTTTGGCCATTTAGTGAGGTGTAAACATGTCGTATGCTGGACAATCAGGTGCAGAAAATTACGAGATTGGAAAAGGCATTCAGAATAGTCCACAGGCAAGACCTTTTCATAGGAAAGCTAGGTGTCAGCCGGGCAAGGTGGGGCAAAAGATTTCGAAATCCAGTTGTGGTTCATTTTAATGAAGGTTAGATCATCTACATTTTGGGTAGCCAGACGAGTCCTTTTTTCTGTTAGTATTGAACCTGCAGCACTGAATACTCTTTCTGATAGGACACTAGCTGCTGGGCAAGCAAGCTCCTGCAATGCATATTCTGCCAATTCTGGCCAGGTATCTAATTTTGATGCCCAGTAATCAAATGGGAATGACGGTTGAGGGAGAACATCGATAAGGGATGAAAAATAGTTTGTAACCATACTGGACAAATGTTGTCTCCTGTCACTTTGAATTGATGCTGCAGTACCTGTCCTGTCTGCGGTCATAGCAAAATCACTCCACAACCTGATCAGAAAACCCTTCTGGCCAACGCCACTTCTGATTTCTGCCCCTCTAACTCCTCTGGTCTGCTGGCCCCTGCAGCTCGTGTGAGAACGATCACGGGCGCTGTGTGCAGGGAATGCCAGAAGCAAACGGTCAACAAGAGTTGATTGTTTGGTTGCTAATATTAGTTCCAAGTTCTCATGTGGCATTATATTTTGCAATTTGCCTTTATAGCGAGGATCAAGGAGGCAGGCCAACCAGTAATCGTCATCGTTCATCATTTTAGTTATGCGTGTGTCCCTTTTGAGGATACGTAAGGCATAATCCACCATGTGGGCCAAAGTTCCAGTTCTCAAATCTGCGGTTGTGCTTGGTTGAGGGGCAGTTTCAGGCAAATCCACGTCACTTGTGTCGCTCCAAAAACCAGAACCCGGCCTTGCCGCGCCACCAATTTCCAGTGGCCCCGGAAAAGCTTCCTCATTAAAAATATAATCATCCCCATCATCCTCCTCGTCCTCCTCCTCCTCTTCGCCCGCTAACTCGTCCTGTACACTGCCCTGGCCAGACAATGGCTGACTGTCATCAAGGCTTTCCTCTTCCTCAGCTGCAGACGCCTGATCCTTTATGTGCGTCAAACTTTGCATCAGCAGACGCATTAGGGGGATGCTCATGCTTATTATGGCGTTGTCTGCACTAACCAGCCGTGTGCATTCCTCAAAACACTGAAGGACTTGACACATGTCTTGAATCTTCGACCACTGCACACCTGACAACTCCATGTCTGCCATCCTACTGCCTGCCCGTGTATGTGTATCCTCCCACAAAAACATAACAGCCCGCCTCTGTTCGCACAGTCTCTGAAGCATGTGCAGTGTTGAGTTCCACCTTGTTGCAACGTCTATGATTAGGCGATGCTGGGGAAGGTTCAAAGAACGCTGATAGGTCTGCATACGGCTGGAGTGTACGGGCGAACGGCGGATATGTGAGCAAAGTCCACGCACTTTGAGGAGCAGGTCGGATAACCCCGGATAACTTTTCAGGAAGCACTGCACCACCAGGTTTAAGGTGTGAGCCAGGCAAGGAATGTGTTTCAGTTGGGAAAGGGAGATGGCAGCCATGAAATTCCTTCCGTTATCACTCACTACCTTGCCTGCCTCAAGATCTACAGTGCCCAGCCACGACTGCGTTTCTTTCTGCAAGAACTCGGACAGAACTTCCGCGGTGTGTCTGTTGTCGCCCAAACACTTCATAGCCAATACAGCCTGCTGACGTTTGCCAGTAGCTGCCCCATAATGGGAGACCTGGTGTGCAACAGTGGCAGCTGCGGATGGAGTGGTTGTGCGACTGCGGTCTGTGGACGAGCTCTCGCTTCTGCAGGAGGACGAAGAGGAGGAGGAGGGGGTGCGAACGGCTACAGCCAACTGTTTCCTAGACCGTGGGCTAGGCAGAACTGTACCAAACTTGCTGTCCCCTGTGGACCCTGCATCCACAACATTCACCCAGTGTGCCGTGATGGACACGTAACGTCCCTGGCCATGCCTACTGGTCCATGCATCTGTTGTCAGGTGCACCTTTGTGCTCACAGATTGCCTGAGTGCATGGACGATGCGCTCTTTAACATGCTGGTGGAGGGCTGAGATGGCTTTTCTGGAAAAAAAGTGTCGACTGGGTAGCTCGTAGCGTGGTACAGCGTAGTCCATCAGGGCTTTGAAAGCTTCGCTTTCAACTAACCGGTAGGGCATCATCTCTAACGAGATTAGTCTAGCTATGTGGGCGTTCAAACGCTGTGTATGCGGATGTGTACTTCCTTTTTCTAACCATAGTCTCATGTAGGGTGAGCTGGACTGGAGAGCTGGAGATCGTGGAACTAGCGGGGGTGCCGGTGGACATGGCAGACTGAGAGACGGTGGGAGATGGTATTGTTGCCGCCGGTGCCCTAGATGCAGTGTTTCCTACTACGAAACTGGTGATTCCCTGACCCTGACTGCTTTGGCCTGGCAAAGAAACCTGCACAGATACTGCAGGTGGTGCGGAAAATGGTGGCCCTACACTGCCGGAAGGGATGTTGCGTTGCTGACTAGCTTCATTGGCCGAGGGTGCTACAACCTTAAGGGACGTTTAGTAGTTAGTCCAGGCTTGCAAATGCATGGTGGTTAAATGTCTATGCATGCAACTTGTATTGAGACTTTTCAGATTCTGTCCTCTGCTTAAGGTAGTTGAACATTTTTGACAGATGACTTTGCGCTGATCAATTGGATGTTGTTTAAAAAAATGCCAGACTGCACTCTTTCTAGCATCGGATACCTTTTCAGGCATTGCAAACTGAGCTTTAACCGGATGGCCACGCTGTCCTCCAACAGGTTTTGGCTTTGCCACGCGTTTTGGGCAAGATACGGGCCCGGCAGATGGAACCTGTTGCGATGTTGAGGCCTGCTGCGGCCCCTCCTCCTCCGCTTCAGAACTGCTGCCGCCTGCACCCTGTTCCCCCAATGGCTGCCAATCGGGGTCAAGAACTGGGTCATCTATTACCTCTTCTTGTAGCTCGTGTGCAACTTCGTCTGTGTCACCGTGTCGGTCGGTGGTATAGCGTTCGTGATGGGGCAACATAGTCTCATCAGGGTCTGATTCTTGATCATTACCCTGCGAGGGCAATGTTGTGGTCTGAGTAAAATGACCAGCATAGTAGTCTGGCTGTGGCTGTGCATCAGTGTACTCCATGTCAGATTCAACTTGTAATGGGCATGGACTGTTAACTGCTTCACTTTCTAAGCCAGGGACGGTATGTGTAAAGAGCTCCATGGAGTAACCCGTTGTGTCGCCTGCTGCATTCTTCTCTGTTGTTGTTTTTGCTGAAGAGGACAAGGAAGCGACTTGTCCCTGACCGTGAACATCCACTAACGACGCGCTGCTTTGACATTTACCAGTTTCACGAGAGGAGGCAAAAGAGCTAGAGGCTGAGTCAGCAAGATAAGCCAAAACTTGCTCTTGCTGCTCCGGCTTTAAAAGCGGTTTTCCTACTCCCAGAAAAGGGAGCGTTCGAGGCCTTGTGTAGCCAGACGACGAACCTGGCTCCACAGCTCCAGACTTAGGTGCAATATTTTTTTTCCCACGACCAGCTGATGCTCCACCACTACCACTACCCTCATTACCAGCTGACAATGAACGCCCCCGGCCACGACCTCTTCCACCAGACTTCCTCATTGTTTTAAAAACGTAAACAAACTAACGGTATTTGTTGCTGTCACACAACTTACACGGTGAGCTATAACTTCAGTATGATTTAGCTACCCCTTTACAGGTGAGTGAGACCACAACGAAAATCAGGCACAATGTTACACACTCTGTTGTTGGTGGCAACAAATGAGAGAGATGCCACACACGCAGGACTGTCACTGAAGCACAAATGTAAATATTAATCTCCCACTGATTTGTTTTTTT
Source organism: Ranitomeya imitator (assembly GCF_032444005.1). Lineage (NCBI taxonomy): Eukaryota > Metazoa > Chordata > Amphibia > Anura > Dendrobatidae > Ranitomeya > Ranitomeya imitator. The sequence goes on from NC_091286.1 coordinate 395,595,641, forward strand.
TTTTTTTCAGGTAGACTTTAGGAAAAAAAAATAATAGAATAAAATGATTTTTTCAGGAAGAATTTAGAAACCAAATAAAATAAAATGATTTTTTCAGGGAGAATTTAGAAAACAAATAAAACAAAAAAAGGCTTTCTATGGCCCACTGAGTGAGAGATGACGCACACAGGAGTCAGGAGTGGCACACAAGCCCAGAGGCCAATATTTATCTCCCACTGATTGATGTAGTGATTTTTTCAGGTAGATTTTGGAACCCAAATCAAGCTAAAAAAATAATAGGCTTTCTATGGCCCACAATTGGAGAGAGAGAGAGAGATGGCACACCCAGGAGTCAAGACTGGCACACAAGCAGAAAGGGCAATATTAATCTCCCACTGATTTGTTTTTTTTTTTTTTTCAGGGAGACTTTAGGAAAAAAAAATAATAGAATAAAATGATTTTTTCAGGAAGAATTTAGAAAACAAATAAAACAAAAAAAGGCTTTCTATGGCCCACTGAGTGAGAGATGACGCACACAGGAGTCAGGAGTGGCACACAAGCCCAGAGGCCAATATTTATCTCCCACTGATTGATGTAGTGATTTTTTCAGGTAGATTTTGGAACCCAAATCAAGCTAAAAAAATAGTAGGCTTTCTATGGCCCACAATTGGAGAGAGAGAGAGAGAGATGGCACACCCAGGAGTCAAGACTGGCACACAAGCAGAAAGGGCAATATTAATCTCCCACTGATTTGTTTTTTGTTTTTTTTTCAGGGAGACTTTAGGAAAAAAAAATAATAGAATAAAATGATTTTTTCAGGAAGAATTTAGAAACCAAATAAAATAAAATGATTTTTTTCAGGGAGAATTTAGAAAACAAATAAAACAAAAAAAGGCTTTCTATGGCCCACTGAGTGAGAGATGATGCACACAGGAGTCAGGAGTGGCACACAAGCCCAGAGGCCAATATTTATCTCCCACTGATTGATTTATTGATTTTTTCAGGTAGAATTTAGAACCCAAATCAACCAAAAACATAAATAGGCTTTCTATGGCCCACTATTTGTGAGAGAGATGGCACGCTCAGGACTGGCACACAAGCCCAGAGGCCAATATTAATCTCCCACTTTTTATTTTTTTTCAGGGAAAATTTATAAACCCAATAAAAAATAAATAAATAGGCTTTCTATGGCCCACTATCTGAGAGAGAGAGATGGCACGCTTAGGACTGGCACACAAGCCCAAAGGCCAATATTAATCTCCCTTTTTTTTTCAGGGAGAATTTATAAAACCAAAAAAAATAAATAAATAGGCTTTCTATGGCCCACTGAGTGAGAGATGACGCACACAGGAGTCAGGAGTGGCACACAAGCCCAGAGGCCAATATTTATCTCCCACTGATTGATGTAGTGATTTTTTCAGGTAGATTTTGGAACCCAAATCAAGCTAAAAAAATAATAGGCTTTCTATGGCCCACAATTGGAGAGAGAGAGAGAGAGATGGCACACCCAGGAGTCAAGACTGGCACACAAGCAGAAAGGGCAATATTAATCTCCCAATGATTTGTTTTTGTTTTTTTTTCAGGGAGACTTTAGGAAAAAAAAATAATAGAATAAAATGATTTTTTCAGGAAGAATTTAGAAACCAAATAAAATAAAATGATTTTTTCAGGGAGAATTTAGAAAACAAATAAAACAAAAAAGGCTTTCTATGGCCCACTGAGTGAGAGATGACGCACACAGGAGTCAGGAGTGGCACACAAGCCCAGAGGCCAATATTTATCTCCCACTGATTGATGTAGTGATTTTTTCAGGTAGATTTTGGAACCCAAATCAAGCTAAAAAAATAATAGGCTTTCTATGGCCCACAATTGGAGAGAGAGAGAGAGATGGCACACCCAGGAGTCAAGACTGGCACACAAGCAGAAAGGGCAATATTAATCTCCCACTGATTTGTTTTTTTTTTTTTTTTCAGGGAGACTTTAGGAAAAAAAATAATAGAATAAAATGATTTTTTCAGGAAGAATTTAGAAACCAAATAAAATAAAATGATTTTTTCAGGGAGAATTTAGAAAACAAATAAAACAAAAAAAGGCTTTCTATGGCCCACTGAGTGAGAGATGATGCACACAGGAGTCAGGAGTGGCACACAAGCCCAGAGGCCAATATTTATCTCCCACTGATTGATTTATTGATTTTTTCAGGTAGAATTTAGAACCCAAATCAACCAAAAACATAAATAGGCTTTCTATGGCCCACTATTTGTGAGAGAGATGGCACGCTCAGGACTGGCACACAAGCCCAGAGGCCAATATTAATCTCCCACTTTTTATTTTTTTTCAGGGAAAATTTATAAACCCAATAAAAAATAAATAAATAGGCTTTCTATGGCCCACTATCTGAGAGACAGAGATGGCACGCTTAGGACTGGCACACAAGCCCAAAGGCCAATATTAATCTCCCTTTTTTTTTCAGGGAGAATTTATAAAACCAAAAAAAAAAAATAAATAGGCTTTCTATGGCCCACTATTTGTGAGAGAGATGGCACGCTCAGGACTGGCACACAAGCCCAGAGGCCAATATTAATCTCCCACTTTTTTTTTTTTGTTCCAGGGAAAATTTATAAACCCAATAAAAAAAAAAATAAATAGGCTTTCTATGGCCCACTATCTGAGAGAGAGAGATGGCACGCTTAGGACTGGCACACAAGCCCATAGGCCAATATTAATCTCCCTTTTTTTTTCAGGGAGAATTTATAAAACCAAAAAAAAATAAATAAATAGGCTTTCTATGGCCCACTATTTGTGAGAGAGATGGCACGCTCAGGACTGGCACACAAGCCCAGAGGCCAATATTAATCTCCCACTTTTTTTTTTTTTTGTTCCAGGGAAAATTTATAAACCCAATAAAAAAAATAATAAATAGGCTTTCTATGGCCCACTATCTGAGAGAGAGAGATGGCACGCTTAGGACTGGCACACAAGCCCAAAGGCCAATATTAATCTCCCACTGATTGATTTATTGATTTTTTCAGGTTGAATTTAGAACCCAAATAAAGCAAAAAAAAAAAAAAATGGGCTTTCTATGGCCCACTGAGTGAGTGATGATGCACACAGGAGTCAGGAGTGGCACACAAGCCCTGAGGCCAATATTTTTCTCCCACTGATTGATGTAGTGATTTTTTCAGGTAGATTTTAGAACCAAAATCAAGCTAAAAAATAAATAGGCTTTCTATGGCCCACTATTTGTGAGAGAGTTGGCACGCTCAGGACTGGCACAGAAGCCCAGAGGCCAATATTAATCTCCCACTTTTTTTTTTTTTGTTCCAGGGAAAATTTATAAACCCAATAAAAAAAATAATAAATAGGATTTCTATGGCCCACTATCTGAGAGAGAGAGATGGCACGCTTAGGACTGGCACACAAGCCCAAAGGCCAATATTAATCTCCCACTGATTGATTTATTGATTTTTTCAGTTTGAATTTAGAACCCAAATAAAGCAAAATAAAAAAAATGGGCTTTCTATGGCCCACTGAGTGAGTGATGATGCACACAGGAGTTAGGAGTGGCACACAAGCCCTGAGGCCAATATTTTTCTCCCACTGATTGATGTAGTGATTTTTTCAGGTAGATTTTATAACCCAAATCAAGCAAAAAAATAAATAGGCTTTCTATGGCCCACTGAGTGAGAGATGGCACACACAGGGATGGCACTCTAGCAGAAATGTCAATCTTAATCTCCCACAAAAAAAAAAAAAAAAAAAAAACAGGGAGTGTCCAACAATTACTATCTCCCTGCAGTAATCTCAGCCAGGTATGGCAGGCAGCAATAAGGAGTGGACTGATGCACAAATTAAATAAAAAGTGTGGACAAACAAAAAAGATAGCTGTGCAGAAAGGAAGGAACAAGAGGATTTGTGCTTTGAAAAAAGCAGTTGGTTTGCACAGCGGCGTACACACAGCAATGCAGCTATCAGGGAGCCTTCTAGGGCAGCCCAATGAGCTACAGCGCTGAGGGGAAAAAAAAAAAAAAGTAGCTTCCACTGTCCCTGCACACCGAAGGTGGTGTTGGGCAGTGGAAATCGCTACAGCACAAGCGGTTTGGTGGTTAATGGACCCTGCCTAACGCTATCCCTGCTTCTGACGAAGCGGCAGCAACCTCTCCCTAAGCTCAGATCAGCAGCAATAACATGGCGGTCGGCGGGAACGCCCCTTTATAGCCCCTGTGACGCCGCAGACAGCAAGCCAATCACTGCAATGCCCTTCTCTAAGATGGTGGGAACCAGGACCTATGTCATCACGCTGCCCACACTCTGCGTTTACCTTCATTGGCTGAGAAATGGCGCTTTTCACGTCATTGAAACGCGACTTTGGCGCGAAAGTCGCGTATCGCATGGCCGACCCCGCACAGGGGTCGGATCGGGTTTCATGAAACCCGACTTTGCCAAAAGTCGGCGACTTTTGAAAATGAACGACCCGTTTCGCTCAACCCTACAACAGCTGTTTGTATGACACCATAATTAGTGATGAGCAAATTTGTCTGGAAAACGATCGACAAACATAAACTTGATACTAATATGGCAGATTCGGATTCATGATCGGAAACAGGAGCAAAATTTTATAAAATTGGGAAAAATCTGTAACATTCGGTAAAAAGTGCGGGAAAATAATTGCGTTGCCACAAAAGTATTTTCAGTGCTTTTGCAACGATAATGGTGGTGCATCATGAGAATGGGGCACATGTTTGATAAGAGGAGAGGGTTTGTAGAGCTCAGAGGCACGGCATGCTTGTAAACCGTAATTTTTTTCCCTAACTTTGAAATTGTTTGGAACATGTAATCAATGTTATACAGGCTTATCCACAGGCCCCCCAAAAATTATTCTTTTACTAACATAATACAGTGTTATGAACAGGTGATTCAGAGCCACAATGGACCTAGTGGTTAAGAGCACACAAAGTGACCTGATAGTTACTAACATAGGACGAGCTCTGAGACGTGGAAACTCTGCTGACCGCAATCCCTAATCCTATCAAACCACACTAGAGGTAGCCGTGGAGCGCTCCTGACAAAAACCTAGGCGCCTCGGGCACAGCCTGAGAAACTAGCTGGCCCTGAAGATAGAAAAATAAGCCTACCTTGCCTCAGAGAAATTCCCCAAAGGAAAAGGCAGCCCCCCACATATAATGACTGTGAGTAAGATGAAAATACAAACACAGAGATGAAATAGATTTTAGCAAAGTGAGGCCCGACTTACTGAATAGACCGAGGATAGGAAAGATAGCTTTGCGGTCAGCACAAAAACCTACAAACAACCACGCAGAGGGGGCAAAAAGACCCTCCGCACCGACTAACGGTACGGAGGTGCTCCCTCTGCGTCTCAGAGCTTCCAGCAAGCAAGAAAAACCAATATAACAAGCTGGACAGAAAATATAGCAAACAAAAGTAACACAAGCAAAACTTAGCTTATGCAGGGCAGACAGGCCACAAGAACGATTCAGGAGAGAGCTAGACCAATACAGGAACATTGACTGGAGGCCAGGAACAAAGAACTAGGTGGAGTTAAATAGAGCAGCACCTAACGACTTAACCTCGTCACCTGAGGAAGGAAACTCAGAAGCCGCAGCCCCACTCACATCCACCAGAGGAAGCTCATAGATAGAACCAGCTGAAGTACCACTCATGATCACAGGAGGGAGCTTGACCACAGAATTCACAACAATACAGTAGGGGAATCTCACTTAGAAATTGTTTGTAGCATCTAGGTAATGTTATACAGGCCTCATCTACAAGCCCTAATAAATGTTGTCGGTTACTAAAGTCATAGGCTGGGATCACACACAGCGGGATACGGCCGAGTCTCGCAGGTTAAAACCAAGCTCTGGCACCGGCACTCTGGAACGGAGCGTTCAGCCGCATAGCAATACATGGAGCTGCATGCTCTGCTCCGGAGTGCCGGTGCCAGAGCTTGTTTTTAACCGGCAAGACTCGGCCGTATCTCGCTGTAGTGTGATCCCAGCCAAACAGTAGGGGACATCTACTTAAAAAAAAATTTGGAGCATATCTTCTTTGTCATCCAGCCCTTATCCACACTTAATTATTTTTTTTCCGTTGCTAACGTCATACAATAGGGAAAATCTCAATTTGAAATTGTTTGGAACATGTAGCCAATGTTATACCAGCCTCATCCACAGGCTACCTCAAATTTTGTTGGTTATTAACATCAAAAAGTAGTAGACATCGCACTTTGAAATTTTTTTAGAGGACATCTTCTTTGTCATACAGGCCTCATCCACACGGAAACAATTCTTTTTTCTGTGAGTAACGTGATTCATCACACCATATTTCACCTTCTAATTTTGTGCCTCTGAAATTCAGCTGTGTGCAGAGGTTGTGCAGGGGAAAAAAAACTAATTTTTATTTGCCAATAGTGTGTTCATAGCACACTATCTGAGAAACTATCTGGAAAAAGCAAGATCATGATGGAAGGCGGATTAGGCTTGGTGTTTGAGGTGTATGTGGGGTAGGTGTTAATGTTTCTGAAAGCACTAGTGAACCAACATCGTGATGTCCTATCCAAAGACAACTGACAACTTTTGTTACTGTACACAAGAAGGTGTGATAACACAATTAATATGATCCACCACGGTACTATGATAAAATATACATTTTATTAAACATATTTTTTTTAAAAAAAGACAAATGTGTAAAAGTATGAATTACTACATAGAAAAAGGGTACAGATCCTCAATAAAGAGGGACTATATTGCCATAGGTAAGCGCCTAAAACCCAGGCCAAACATGCATAAACATATAAACCGCTATGTTATAATAGAGAGACAGTCTGTTTGTGTCAAGGTGCCGTTGGACTCTGAAAGATCCCCATACATAACGGCCTATGGAATGCCAGTCACTCTAATAAAGGGAGACATGTAATCATGCTATAATCCTAACTTTCAGGTTCCCAACATGCTGAATGCTCACATAGAGCGGTGTAATGATATAATATGTTACCTAGTTATAGGCCTGGTATGCGCTCCTCGGCGTCCCTCTGCCCCGACGCGCGTTTCGCGTTAGCTTCTTCCGGAGGCATGTCAGGGCAGGGGGTGAGCCGGTTTAAATATAGTAGACCCTACCGTTCATTGGGCGATATCAATACATAGATGCTGTGCAGCTGTGCGGGAGCGGTGTATTTGCACTGTGCATTATGGGTAGTTCCTGTCCGGCACTATGGTGATAGCCGCCGCCTCCTGTACGGAGGCCGGAAGTGCCACACAGGAACCTCCCATATATGCGCCGTACGGACGCTACCATGCGGCTTGTTAATCTCCGCCCCCTGTACTGAGTCCGGAAATGCCAGGGATGCCCAGGTGCTGGCCGCTGTACGGATACCCAGGGGCTGGCCGCTGTACTGGGGAATGATATGTCAAGGAGAAGCGGCGCATGTCCTGATGCGTGGATCCAGCCCCAATGGAGAGTCGGATCGCAGTCACGGGATCAGGAGCGCCGAGTCGTCCTAGTTCGACTCCGCAGCTCCATACCCCTAATGCCCGCTAGCCGCCCTCTCCTCTGGTCCTCCACCTGAACATGCGCACATCCTGGCATATGGGGAGAATGATAATAAATGCATATAAATATGTAAAAAACAGCTAATAGGTGCATATAAGTATATTAAAGTGCAACTAGTAGACTACACTACTCCATATGATAAGTGACCCCACTAGATAATTAGTAGTTACAATTATGGCTTAGAATAGTTATGATGTATGGTCTCAACAGACCCTACATAAGAAAAATAAAAAAATAAATGCAGTAGGATCTGACGTGTACTGGAGAGGGCCACTGTGTGATGATTACCCCTATAATACCATAAGGGAATCCCTATAGTACTATGTATCCCTCTGCAGTACCTCCTTATTATCATGTCCTACCGGACCATCAATAACATACTAAAGATACAATATAATGTGTCATGTCAGTATATATACATACATAGAAACTAGCAGCCAGAATATACAAATATGAAAATAATGCTATTATTAAAAAAGCTATATCCCAAGCGGTATGTTCTACCATATAGAAATAGTACAGATGTCTTTAACATTGATATTATGGTAATTCTCCACCAAAAGTTATTGGATCTGCATCCTTATCCTGAAGTCCTAGAATATATGCCCCGCTTCTCCTCGGTGGGTTCCTGTAGTGTTCACGCTCCACCCGGAAATGGTGGATCCCAATGTTCCCAGGGCTGATACCAGCAATCATATATAGAGATATCATACCACACTTTATGGAGTACTTGAATTGCAATATGTATAACATTGGATTTACGCACAGAGTGGATAAAAATAATATTTCTTTTTTAGATCTGGAACTTACAGGACATGTTGATCAGGGAATTGTAACTAAAACACATCATAAACCAGTTAGGGGAAACACAATTTTGCATGCCCATAGTAGCCATAGCAAGCACACAATTAAATCAATACCTGTGGGCGAACTCACCAGGATCAAGCGTAATTGTAGCTCATCAAAAGATCTAAATGGTGAGTTCAATCAGATAACGAAAAAACTAAAATGCCGTAAATATCCTCAATGGACAATTGATCTGGCTAAGGGAATTGTTAATGAAAAAAAATCGAAAAGAGCTAATTGCACCGCAAAAAAATAAAGATAATGTACAAATAAATAAGAAACCATTTATATGTTTTCAATATAGTCCCCAGTTCCCTAAAATTAAAAATATTATTTACAAATACTTGCCATTATTGTATGAGGATGAGCAATTATACGAAATTTTGAATTCGGGTATTAATGTTGTGTCCAGGAGGGCTCCAACGATTGGCAGCAAAATAGCTCCTAGCATGTTCAGTTCGGAAAGAAATAAAAAAACCTGGTTGAATTATCCAGGTTTTTTCAGATGCGGCATACAAAATTGTGGCACATGTAAAGTGGCTGCCATTGCTAAAACTTTCCATAATGCGGATAGAACTATGGAATTTGATGTAAAGCAATATATTAATTGCAACTCGTCCAACGTAGTATATAACATCAGATGCACAGAATGCAATCTAATGTATGTTGGATGTAAATCCAGAAAATTAAAAATACGCATTAGGGAACACCTATATGATATAAAAAATACGGATAACCAAAATAGAAACATGTCAGCGGCATCAAAACACTTTGTCATTCATCATGCACGCAGCATAAGCTGTCTTCAGGTCCAGGGAATAGAAAGGGTTAATCCCTCCCCCCGCGGCGGTGATGTCAGACGCCGTCTTCTCACACGGGAAGCGTATTGGATTCTACAATTAAATACCCGGGCTCCAATGGGACTAAATAAGAGAAACGAAATTATGCTACACTATTGCTAAAGATGATTATTTTTATTTTTACTGTTTTATTGCATTTCTATTGTAATAGTATTTGGTTTTAGACAGGACCTTCGAGGTAGTCATATGACTTAAATCTGTGTCATGGTTGGACAAGTCTCCCTATATAGGAAAGACGCAACCATACTGACATGTGGCTCGGATAAAGATCAATGTGATCGAAACGCGTTGCCAGTCAGTCTTCGCTATCTTAGCACCAACCGCTGGGAGTTTACTCACTTTGGATATTTGGATTTTATATTTTGAACTTAATAAACTAATTGTTTTAAGGAGCTGGAACTGTGATCCTTTTCTTCAAGTATGAACATTTCGCCTGTCTGCAGCGGAGTTCCGTGCACCTGCGGTGATTACTGGTGAGCTGGTTACATACCCCTTCTCTATATTATATTCCTATGTGTTCCCTGCAGCAGTAGGCCTCTGATACCGGCCGTTCTCCAATCTCTTTGAGTCAACTACTTGTGTTACTATCCTTACATTTTTCTGACAATAGTAATCTACGAGACTGATATGTGTGCCATTTCATAATGTGGCTGGGTGTCATTTTTTATCACTTATACAGCACCAATAATTCAACAATTGCTTTACAGACATTTACAGACATTACTGGCACTGTCAGCATTGGGACTCACAATCTAAATTTACTATCTGTATGTCATTGTAGTGTGGGTAGAAAAATAATTACTGCAAGTAAACCCTCGCAAATACGCATAGAGCATACAACTTTTTGTTGATGCTGTCCTTGGTGGGGTTGGAACACGGGACTGCAGTGCTGCAAGGCTGCTAATGTTTTTGCATTGACAATTGAACGTTTCTGTGGTTGAAAGGCTATCACTGCGATGCAAAGTGTGTGCCTCACTGCTTTCTTGGGCAAACCACTGTCAAGAATGTCTTCCAACATGTTTTCATACTGCAGCATGGGTGCGTCCCTTTCCAGAGGGGGGAGAAACTGGTAAAATGTACTTTTGTACTGTGGATAGAACACACTGGCAACCAATTAGTCAGCTCTATTTTGAATCACAGCTATACGGGTATTAATCATGTCATAGATCGTGCTGCAAGAAGGTGCTCATGGGTCGGTCTCTTTCACGAGGTCCAACTCCAGTGTGTTGGTGGCGGGATAACACTCAAGCTTTCTTCCTCCACCCCATTCTGACAACCATGGACAACATAGAGGGAATCATTATCGTCTTCATCTCCTAATTGTTGTGCACCCATCACCTTTTCCTTCTGATCCTTTTCATGGTCCTTCTCCATTTGTTCCTCCAATGGCAACTGCCTGTGTGATGACAGACCTGAACTTATAGATATTGTTAACCCTAAAGGTATCCACCTGTGCTTCCTCCTCTTCCCCCGGGACCACCACACCACCTCCTCACCCAGACTATTTAAAGTGTGCTCCAGCATGTAGATGACAGTAATAGTGATGCTGATGATGGCATCGTCACCGCTAACCATCTTAGTAACCATTAAGAAAATGTGCAAAAGGGTGCAGAGGTCCTTCATCTGTGTCCACTACACAAGTGTGAATTGCACCACATTCATACTGCGTTGTGCCAGGCTATGAAAAATGTCATACTGCACCAATTCTCGGCGCTGCTGCCAGAGTTGCTGCAACATGTGCAAAGTTTAATTCCACAGTGTGGCCACTTCACATATTCTGTAAACCTGTTGTGGAATGGCGGAAGTGAGCACACAGCAACAGTGGTTTCTACTGCAGCACATCCAGGCTGGGACAGTGGTAGAGGAATTTCTATAACATCAGGTTGAGGAAACAAGCCATGCAAGGCACGTGTGTAAGATTGGCCTAGCATAGCACCGCCACCTGTTTTGCATCGTTATCGCACACAGCCTTCGCTGGATCCATTTTGAGTGTAGAAACGAAAAAATCTTCAGCACTCAAAAAGAACAGTTTATTATCCAATGTTCATATGAAAGCAGAGAGGCAAATCATCCACCATATACAAAAAAAGGAAACACTGATGTACACAGATATACTTCAGCTGCAACGTTTGGGCAATATAATGCCTTTCTCATGTAAAATCTGTTATGAAAATATATATAAAAGAATATAGTGTTAACAAACATAAAAAACATAAAAACTCCAAAGGCATAGCTGAAAAACAACTAAGACATAACTGAAGGCCAGGGGTGGACACAGACAGCTGGGGCCCCTGTGCAAGAATTGTATCTGGGCCCTTCTCCTTTATGGTGACCAAGCTACAGATATACTGTATATACTATATATATTGCCGCCCCTTAGTACCCTCTCTTTATGTATAGCGCCATCTTTTATCACATAGTTCCCTCTTGTTATGTACAGCACCATCACTTACATATCGGATTCTGGTTATTTTTGCTATTTATACCTCCCTGTTCTTTATTCTTGTTAGCTATAAACAGAAACCATGGCTGATGGAGCATGGGAAAGCTTCTTTTGTGATGGATGCGGCTGATTGACCAGAGGACCAGTCTGATGCTGCTCCATCAGCTGTCATTTTACATTTTACAGAAGAGGACACTATGCAATAAAGAGAGGGCGCTGTGAATAGCAAAAATAATGCAAATACTCAACGTAAGGGATGGTGTTGTAGATGACAAGAGATGATACTGTGTAATAATGGATAGCGCTCCACATAACAGGACGCTATTTAATAAAGGACGACACCATACATAAATAGAGAGGATGTTACGTAATAAGGGATGGGAGGGTACCGGTACTGCAGACATGATTTCAGGATACGGAAACCGCTGAAGCAGTCACAGGTAGCAAGCACTAATAACAGTTCACAGGGTATGGTATATGGGATACTATATTAGACTGGGGATGGTGGACCTGGCACCATACAGTTGCATACACACCAACCACCTAACATACAGTGGGGGAGCTAAGTATTTGATCCCTTGCTGATTTTGTAAGTTTGCCCACCGAAAAAGACAGGAATAGTCTATAATTTTAAGGGTAGGTTAATTTTAACATTGAGAGATAGAATATCAAAAACAAAATCCAGAAAATCATCTCTCTCTCTCTCTCTTTTGTACATTCACACTGAAGGCATCAAAACTATGAATTAACACATGTGGAATTATATATTTAAAAAAAAAGTGTGAAACAACTGAAATTATGTCTTATATTCTAGCTTCTTCAAAGTAGCCACCTTTTGCTTTGATGACTGCTTTGCACACTCTTGGCATTCTCTTGATGAGCTTCAAGAGGTAGTCACCGGAAATGGTCTTCCAAAAATCTTGAAGGAGTTCCCAGAGATGCTTAACACTTGTTGGCCCTTTTGCCTTCAGTCTGCGGTCCAGCTCACCCCAAACCATCTCGATTGGGTTCAGGTCTGGTGACTGTGGAGGCTAGGTCTTCTGGCGTAGCACCCCATCACTCTCCTTCTTGGACAAATAGCCCTTACACAGCCTGGAGGTGTGTTTGGGGTCATTGTCCTGTTAAAAAATAAATGATGGTCCAACTAAACGCAAACCGGATGGAATTGCATGCGTTGTAAGATGCTGTGGTAGCCATGCTGGTTCGGTATGCCTTCAATTTTGAATAAATCCCCAACAGTGTCACCAGCAAAGCACCCCCACATCATCACACCTCCTCCTCCATGCTTCACGGTGGAACCAGGCATGTAGAGTCCATCCGTTCACCTTTCTGCGTCGCACAAAGACACAGTGGTTGGAAACAAAGATCTCAAATTTGGACTCATCAGACCACTGGTCTAATGTCCATTTCTTGTGTTCTTTAGCGCAAACAAGTCTCTTCTGCTTGTTGCCTGTCCTTAGCAGTGGTTTCCTAGCAGCTATTTTACCATGAAGGCCTGCTGCACAAAGTCTCCTCTTAACAGTTGTTGTGTTTGCTGCTAGAGCTTTGTGTGACATTGACCTGGTCTCTAATCTGAGCTGCTGTTAACCTGAGATTTCTGAGGCTGGTGACTCTGATAAACTTATCCTCAGAAGCAGAAGTGACTTTTCGTCTTCCTTTCTTGGGGCGGTCCTCATGTCAGCCAGTATCTTTGAAGCGCTGGATGGTTTTTGCCACTGCACTTGGGGACACTTTCAAAGTTTGCCCAATTTTTCAGCCTTACTGACCTTCATTTCTTAAAGTAATGATGGCCACTCGTTTTTCTTTACTTAGCTGCTTTTTTCTTGCCATAATACAAATTCTAAGTCTATTCAGTAGGACTATCAGCTGTGTATCCACCAGACTTCTGCACAACATAACTTATGGTCCCAACCCCATTTATAAGGCAAGAAATCCCACTTATTAAACCTGACAGGGCACACCTGTGAAGCGAAAACCATTCCTGGTGACTACCTCTTGAAGCTCTTCAAGAGAATGCCAAGAGTGTGCAAAGCAGTCATCAAAGCAAAAGGTGGCTACTTTGAAGAACCTAGAATATAAGACATAATTTCAGTTGCTTCACACTTTTTTGTTAAATACATAACTCCACATGTGTTAATTCATAGTTTTGATGCCTTCAGTGTGAATGTACAATTTTCATAGTCATGAAATTACAGGAAAATCTTTAAATGAGAAGGTGTGTCCAAACATTTGGCTGCACTGTGTATATATATATATATATATATATATATATATATATATATATATATATATATATATATACATATATTTACTTGCATTTTGCAGTGAGAAATAAGTATTTGATCCCCTACCAACGATTAAGAGTTCTGGCTCCTACAGACCAGTTAGATGCTCCTAATCAACTCGTTACCTGCAGTAAGGACAGCTGTATATAAATTTACATAATTTACACAATGTGATTTTCTGGATTTTATGTTTGATATTCTACCTCTCAATGTTAAAATTAACCTACCCTTAAAATTAAAGACTGTTCATGTCTTTGTCAGTGGGAAAACTTACAAAATCATCAAGGGATTACATACTTATTTCCCCCCCTGTAACTTTAGGGATTGTTCAGGCACCCTGTTGGGGCCGGTGATTTTTATACAAGATGTCTCCAAGGTATTGACTGGGAGAGAACACACATTTAACAAAATGCCTCCCAACTCTTGCTGGGAGCATTTACCATGTGCCCATGCTGCCCCTTTTAGAACAGGGGAGAGTGTGCACACGCACCCTAGGCACACCATCGGGACACACTGCTGTCCACTGCTGTCCACTGCCAGACTTGAGGCTCAGGATGCATTGGTTTTTGTGGTTGCATAACTCTGTGCCTATGTAACCTCTTCGTCTTCCTCCTTCTCTGCTGAGCTACTCAGCTGCATGCCACAGGGTTAACAATAAGTGTGATCTTAATCTTCTATCTCATCATCATCCTCTCGGTTCTCCCACTCCTCACTCTGAGGCTGGCGTCACACTTGCGAGTTTTACGGACGTAAGAGCGCAGAAACTACATCCGTAAAACTCGCAAAAAATACGGCACAATTATTCTCTATGCCCCTGCTCCTATCTGCCATATTTTACTGATCAGTATTATACGGCTTTCTACGGCCGTACAAAATCGCAGCATGCTGCGTTTGTCACCGTACTGCGCAAGAAATACGCCAATGAAAGTCTATAGAAGCGTAAAAATACGGATTACACATGGACAAGCAGTGTGACTTGCGAGAACTACGCAGCGCTGTTAGAGAGAAAAGCCGGTAATTCAGTGCGGTGTACAGTAAAATCACACTGACAGCTTACAGTCCAATAGGTAGAATAAATGTGTACACATAGAATAGGTATATATATATATATATATATATATCAGTGAGACACATATATGTATATATATATATATATATATTTATTCCAGCGCTATACAGCTTGAAAGCCGGTAATTCAATTACCGGCTTTTTCTTTCTCCTTCCTAAACCCGACATGATTTGAGACATGGTTTACATACAGTAAACCATGTCTTCTCTCCATTTTTTTTGCAGATTCCACACTACTAATGTCAGTAGTGTGTATCTGCAAAATTTGGCCGTTCTAGCTCTTAAAATAAAGGGTTAAATGGCGGAAAAAATTGGCGTGGGCTCCCGCGCAATTTTCTCCGCCAGAGTAGTAAAGCCAGTGACTGAGGGCAGATATTAATAGCCTGGAGAGTTTCCACGGTTATTGGCCCCCCCTGGCTAAAAACACCTGCCCCCAGCCACCCCAGAAAAGGCACATCTGGAAGATGCGCCTATTCTGGCACTTGGCCACTCTCTTCCCATTCCCGTGTAGCGGTGGGATATGGGATTCATAGATCGTGGGAACTTTCCTAGAAAGCTCCCAGGCTTTCTAGGAAAGTTCCCACGATCTATGAACATCCAGCAGAGGGCGCCTCACCGCAAATGAAGCTAAATATAGATCATTGATCTATATTTAGCCTCATTCCCCGGGGTTTTGCAGCAAGGAGCAGCCTGCATTAACGGAACTCCTTGCTGCAAAATGTTTTAACCCCTTCAGAAGGATTTACATCGTTGGACGTTACAGATCTGCGGAGGGTAAGGATATTGTTGGTTTATTATGTTTTTTTACTTACAGAACGAGGGTCTTCAGTGACTGGATTGGGCGTAGAATAAAATACTCCAACAACCATTGTTTTTATTTCATTAAAATAATTTTAAATAATGTGTTTGTGTTTTATTTAACCCTTTACTAGTATTGGATTAATAATGGATAGGTGTCATAATTGACGCCTCTCCATTATTAATTAGGCTTAATGTCACCTTACAATAGCAAGGTGGCATTAACCCTTCATTACCCCATATCCCACCGCTACACGGGAATGGGAAGAGAGTGGCCAAGTGCCAGAATAGGCGCATCTTCCAGATGTGCCTTTTCTGGGGTGGCTGGGGGCAGGTGTTTTTAGCCAGGGGGGGACCAATAACCGTGGACCCTCTCCAGGCTATTAATATCTGCCCTCAGTCACTGGCTTTACTACTCTGGCGGAGAAAATTGTGCGGGAGCCCACGCCAATTTTTTCCGCCATTTAACCCTTTAATTTACTAGCTAGAACGGCCAAATTTTGCAGATACACACTACTGACATTAGTAGTGTGGAATCTGCAAAAAAAAAGGAGAGAAGACATGGTTTACTGTATGTAAACCATGGCTCAAATCATGTCGGGTTTTAGGAAGGAGAAAGAAAAAGCCGGTAATTGAATTACCGGCTTTCAAGCTGTATAGCGCTGGAAAAAATATTAATATATATACATATATGTGTCTACTGACATATATATATATATATATATATATATATATATATATATAGACAGTATATATATATATTTTTTTCTTTTTGGGACACATGGATCACTTCTATAGCGGTATGTTGGTTTTGCAAGCCTGCGAGAAAACCACGCAGTACGGATGCCATACGGATTACATACGGAGGATGCCATGCGCAAAAAACGCTGACACACCCTGCCTACGGAGGAGCTACGGACCACTATTTTCGGGACTTTTCAGCGTATTACGGCCGTAATATACGGACCGTATTTTTATACGCTGAGTGTGAGAGTCACCCTCCTCCTCTTTCCGCCCTTACAGCACAGTACAGTCAGCAGGCGCCTCAAGTATCTGAATCTCATCATGAATGGATCACCTTCACCAACGGTTTAAAGTCTGTTGATGAGGGTTTGGATTATGCTCAGACCCAACTTCGTCCGGCCGTGGATCAAACTGAGAAACAATTTGATCATCGGCGCAGATGATTTCCTCTTCTTGACCCTGTGAAACTTTGGAGTACACTTCCAATGCCCATGACATACAATGTGTGAACAGATTTGCAGACTCAACAGACAGTTTGGAGGTTGGAGAGTTGTGATGTGGGGGAAAACAAGGGTAATTGGGGTGCCACCACTGAGGACTGTACTGCTGTACTGTGTGTGATGTTAAGGTGGAGGAAGAGGAGCAGAGGCCACTTGATGCAGCACTTGCCATCTACTGGAGCATATATTTTTTCTGGCCCTCATCTGCAAAGTGTACTGCTGTACAGCTGTCAAAGGAAGAGAGTGGAGTAGCCTGTCCAGTAGCAGAAGTCACTGCAGCGAAACAAAATGACTTCTTATCCCTCATATCATACCTGTTTTACAACCCTAAACAGCTATTCAGTACTTTCAATTCTCTCCTCCATCCACCAGCTCACCCTCCCTCTCCTCTCAACTCAGCTGAAGACTTTGCCTCACTACTTGTGAACTTGGCCCAATAATGTCCCACCTCATTCCAAACCTTAGCACAGTCTTCATCCCAAGCCTAACCCACCACTTCAATCTATCACTAACAACAGGTGTCTTCCTAATTTAAAAATAACTTGATCACACCCATCCTTAAAAAGCCCATCCTTTACCCATCCTCTGTATCTAGCTATCACCTCATATAATTTGTCTCCTATGCCTCCAAACTTTTTGAACAACATGTCCAACTTGAACTGTACTCCTACCTCTCCTCTTGCTCCCTCTTTGATTGCTTACAATCTGGCTTCATACACCATTCCACTAAAACTGTCCCAACTAAAGTCACCAACAACCTACTTACCGCCAAATGTTTAGGGTGCACACTCCCTCCCTCTTAAAGGGACCACCTGCATTTACCTAAGGTATTCCCAGCCTATAGATTGGCGACACCTTCTATTTAAGGCTTCTCTTTCAATATGGAGGTGCCTGAGCTATGTTGTTAGTTTGCCTTGCATGCTTGCTAGTTGTCAGGTTCCCCAGTTCCACCCGTCTTCTAGTCTACCCTGTACCCGTCTGCTCATACCTGTCTGTGCCCATTTGCTCACACCTGTCTGTGCTCTTCTGTCCATCAGCCAGTCCAGCCAGCACCTCAAGTGCTTTTCTGTTCCTTAGCTGGTCCCATCTGCACCCATGGTTTCAGTGTCTCTACAGTGCCTGTCTGCATTTTTCAACCCTCCATTGGGCCATAGCAGCATACCCACTGTAGGCAGTCAGCTACCACCTTCTGTAGGTCTGTCCTGGAGTAGCACTGGTGCCACCTCCTTGTCCCTCCTTGGCCCCCAGTTTTCGTCTGCTGCTACTTATCCGATTTGGAATTTGGTAGGCCACTTAGTTATGCCACTCCAGTTTTTCTGATGGATATGGCACAGTGGTTCCACCACCTTGCCCTTTACAGTCTACATCTGCTGGGTTGGCTGTAGTGGAAGAGGTGTTGGTCCCAGCTATACTAGTTGAACTATTGCAATTGATGCCACTTTGTTAGTGTTGCCACTATTTTTTGTAAATGTATAGACTCCTTCATGCGTGCTGCCTGTAGCAGTAGGCCCTCTGAAACCATCTTGCCTCCACTTCCTTTCAGTCAACTATCCGTGTTACTATCCTTAGATTTTTCTGACAATAGTAGTCTACGAAATTGCTATTTGTGCCACCTGAGTGTGGATGCGCATGAAAACAGGTTGAGCTGTTGCATGTGGTATCAGGGCTCCCAGCACAGCAGACCTACACCGATCCCACACCCACCTCGTCTTACTTTGAAGTTCAATTCAGAGCTGTAAATACTGACCCAGACACCGATACCTCATGCATGGCTGATAGCTGCATTGGCATGATACAATTTGTACTGTGGGTGAATTGAGGCCACTTTCCCGGTTTATGCCCCTTATTTGATGTGTTTTGGCAGCTATTGGGCCTGATTTAAAGTATTGTGTATGCATTTGTTTTTGCCTTCCATTGACTGTAATGGCGTTCGGTTATGTTTGTAGAATATTCAAAGAATAAATCGGACAATATTGCAAATTCGGCGATCATAATCCGAACTGAACATTGAAATATTCGCTCATCTCTAACCATAATTAGATTAACTTGTATATGATGGCATTAAGAACAAGAATCCTCGTAGTAATAATTCTATATATAGCTTGTTTGTCTTTAGAATAATAAAGATAAAAGCTGAAGATGAACTAATACCTGTTGTTTAGCACAAATACTAAATTAAATATTCATAAAAACACAGAGATTAATTTAAAACCCACAGGACTTTTTTTTTCTACAAATCAACATGATTGAAAGCTAAAATTAAATCAAGATGAAGGTTTCTATCCTTCAGATGCTCTCATGTTACCTAAGATTTACTGGCAATGAGTAATATGATTTGACATGCAGTCTTTCTCTAGGAGATAAACACATGCCTAAAGCTGTGCATGTTGTATTTAGGTAACGACTGTCAAAAAGCAACATGTAGAGAAAAGAAAAGACTTAAAAAAATCATTTCTGACCATTTGGGAGCACTTATTCAAGGCAGTGACAACAATAATAGTAAAGTCAATGTCATTGCTAATTGCATGATTTTTTTTAGAGTCAAATATTATTTGCAATTGTATAAAAATTAACTGTTAGAATATACTTTAAATACAGGCAAGCTATACATTTAACCGTTAAAAAAAAATTTACAAATAATTGTGAAACTCTTATTTACTTTTCCTCAATGTAACTGTATTTTTTCTACTCAACCGTTCCTCAAAAATCAATTAAAGTGCCACCTTAACACAACCAAATGCCATATTTTCAATCTAGCGTATATTCTCCACATTTGTTAAAAGCTTTCAAAGTGTTATTTTTTTAATTCAGTACATATGTGACAGATTTTTTATACCATTTTACTATTCACATAGAGAAATGTATAGGAACAACCAATACCAGACAAAATGCCATGACAAAACTAAATTTCCTTTTCAAAATATAACAAAAAAAAATGAACTGGAGTATAAGTTGGTATGCATGCAAATTAGGAGCATGTTCACTCTAGCCATTAAAGAGAAAAAACCCAACACAGAAATAAAATTAACATAAACCCTGCTGTAAGTAAATAAATAAAAGCAATAGGGCATATAAATAGCATAGGGTACATAGTAAACACCATCTTTTTATTTAAAAAATGTGTAAAAGCAATTTCCCCAGCATCAATGTATACCCAACTTTGAGATGGTCCTAATTTCTAATATTAAAACCTTACCATGTGTCAAAGTGACATCAATGTGAATAACATCAGGTTCATTTTGTTTCTGTCTTAGGTTTTGTCTGTTTAACGGCCAATGTGAACATGCTCCTAATTTGCATGCATACCAACTTATACTACAGTTCATTTTTTTCAGTTAAGTTTGAGGTTTCTGAAGTTAATGCAGGTTAGGGTGTGGCTTCCCTTTCATTTAGCTGGACATTATGTTTATATAGCTTCCCATTTTGCTGGGTGCTCTGTTATGATGCGGTGGTCTAGGAGCAACATGGAAGGAGCTCTGAGGGAAGTGGTAACTGTACTGACCGCAGACCCTAAGCTCAACACAACACTAGAAGCAGCAGTGGAATGCTCCTAACTCTCCCTAGGCATCTCGTCACAGCCTAAGAGCTAACTACCCCTGAAGACAGTAGCAGGAAAACTATCTTGCCTCAGAGAAAATCCCCAAAGGATAGATTAGCCCCCCACAAATAATGACTGTGAGTGGAGAGGGAAAAGACATACACAGAATGAAACCAGGATGAGCACAGGAGGCCAGTCTAGCTTGATAGATAGGACAGGATGGAATACTGTGGGGTCAGTATAAAATGCTACAAAAATCCACGCAGAGTTTACAAAAAATCTCCACACCTGACTAAAGGTGTGGAGGGTAACTCTGCTTCCCAGAGCTTCCAGCAAGACAGAAAATACTTCAAACTGATAATGCTGGACAAACAAAGAAAGCACAGAATAGATAAGACCACAAACTATGGACAGAAAAAGTAAGCAGAAACTTAGCTTTGCAGAACTGGTCAGGATAACAGGGAACTCCAAAGAGATGTGAATCCAACCAGGAACCATTTACAAGTGGCACTAGCTGAAGGAACAGCCAGGCTAAAATAGGCGAGAGAGGAGATGATAAGTGGAGGCAGCTGACCACAGCTAACTCCAAGGAGCAGCCATACCACTTGAAACCACAAGAGGGAGCCCAAGAGCAGAACTCACAAAAGTGCCACTTACAACCACCGGAGGGAGCCCAGGAGCAGAATTCACAACAGTACCCCCCCTTGAGGAGGGGTCACCGAACCCTCACCAGAGCCCCCAGGCCGATCAGGACGAGCCAAATGAAAAGCACGAACCAAATCGGCGGCATGGACATCGGAGGCAACAACCCAAGAATTATACTCCTGGCCATACCCCTTCCACTTGACAAGATACTGAAGCGTCCGCCTCGAAAAACGAGAATCCAAAATCTTCTCAACCTCATATTCCAACTCCCCCTCAACCAACACCGGGGCAGGAGGGTCAACCGAGGGAACAACGGGCACCACATATCTCCGTAACAAAGATCTATGGAAAACATTATGAATGGCAAAAGAGGCTGGAAGAGCCAAATGAAAAGACACCGGATTAATAATTCAGAAATTTTATAAGGACCAATAAACCGAGGCTTAAACTTAGGGGAGGAAACCTTCATAGGGAAATGACGAGAAGATAACCAAACCAAATCCCCCACACAAAGCCGGCGACCAACACACCGACGGCGGTTAGCAAAACGTTGAGCCCTTTCCTGAGACAACGTCAAATTGTCCATCACATGAGTCCAAATCTGCTGCAGCCTGTCCACCACAGAATCAACACCAGGACAATCAGAAGGCTCAACCTGCCCAGAAGAAAAACGAGGATGAAAACCAAAATTACAAAAGAAAGGTGAAACCAAAGTAGCCGAACTAGCCCGATTATTAAGGACAACTCGGCCAACGGTAAGAAAGCCACCCAGTCATCCTGATCAGCAGACACAAAGCATCTCAAATAGGTCTCCAAGGTCTGATTAGTTCGCTCAGTTTGGCCATTAGTCTGAGGATGAAGTGCCGAAGAAAAAGTCAAATCAATGCCCATCCTAGCACAAAAGGCCCGCCAAAATCTAGAGACAAACGAAGAACCTCTGTCAGAGACAATATTCTCCGGAATGCCATGCAAACGAACCACATGCTGAAAAAATAATGGAACCAGATCCGAGGAGGAAGGCAACTTAGGCAAAGGTACCAGATGGACCATTTTAGAGAACCGGTCACAAACAATCCAGATAACAGACATCTTCTGGGAAACAGGAAGATCTGAAATAAAATCCATGGAAATATGCGTCCAGGGCCTCTCAGGGACCGGCAAAGGCAAAAGCAACCCACTATTGTGGGAACAGCAAGGCTTGGCCCGGGCGCAAGTCCCACAGGACTGCACAAAAGCACGCACATCGCGTGACAAGGAAGGCCACCAAAAGGACCTAGCAACCAAATCTCTGGTACCAAAAATCCCAGGATGACCAGCCAACACAGAATAATGAACCTCAGAAATAACCTTACTTGTCCATCTATCAGGAACGAACAGCTTCCCCACTGGACAGCGGTCAGGCCTATCAGCCTGAAATTCCTGAAGCACCCGCCGCAAATCAGGGGAGATAGCAGAAAAATCACCCCCTCCTTAAGAATGCCAACCGGCTCAAGGACTCCAGGAGAATCAGGTGAAAAACTCCTAGAGAGGGCATCAGCCTTAACATTCTTAGATCCCGGAAGATACGAGACCACAAAATCAAAACGGGAGAAAAACAGGGACCATCGAGCCTGTCTAGGATTCAGCCGCTTGGCCGACTCGAGGTAAATCAGATTCTTATGATCGGTCAGGACCACAACGTGGTGTTTAGCACCCTCAAGCCAATGTCGCCACTCCTCAAACGCCCACTTCATAGCCAACAATTCCCGATTGCCGACATCATAATTGCGTTCCGCAGGCGAAAACTTTCTGGAAAAAAAAGCACACGGTTTCATCAAAGAACCATCAGATTCCCTCTGAGACAAAACAGCCCCTGCCCCAATCTCAGAAGCGTCGACCTCAACCTGAAAAGGAAGAGAAACATCCGGCTGACGCAACACAGGGGCAGAAGTAAATCGGCGTTTAAGCTCCTGAAAGGCCTCAACAGCCTCTGAGGACCAATTCGTTACATCACTGCCTTTCTTCGTCAAATCAGTAAGGGGCTTAACCACACTGGAAAAATTGGCAATGAAACGGCGATAGAAATTAGCAAAGCCCAAAAATTTTTGAAGGCCCTTCACAGATGTGGGTTTGATCCAGTCATGAATAGCTTGGACCTTAACAGGATCCATTTCTATAGACGAGGGAGAAAAAATAAAACCCAAAAAAGAGACCTTCTGAACTCCGAATAGGCACTTAGACCCCTTCACAAATAAAACATTATCACGAAGGATCTGGAACACCATCCTGACCTGCTTCACATGAGACTCCCAATCATCGGAAAAAATCAAAATATCATCCAAATATACGACCATGAATTTATCAAGATAATTGCGGAAAATATCATGCATGAAAGACTGGAACACAGATGGAGCATTAGAAAGCCCAAATGGCATCACAAGATATTCAAAATGGCCTTCGGGCGTATTAAATGCAGTTTTCCATTCGTCACCCTGTTTAATACGAACAAGATTATATGCCCCTCGGAGGTCAATCTTAGTAAACCACCTAGCCCCCTTAATCTGAGCAAACAAATCCATAAGCAAGGGCAAGGGGTATTGGAATTTGACCATGATTTTATTAAGAAGACGATAATCAATACAGGGTCTCAAGGAGCCATCCTTCTTAGCAACAAAAAAGAAACCCACTCCCAAAGGTGACGAAGAGGGTCGAATATGCCCCTTCTCCAAAGACTCCTTAACATAACTCCGCATGGCGGCATGCTCCGGCACAGACAGATTGAAAAGTCGGCCCTTAGGGAACTTGCAACCAGGAATCAAGTTAATAGCACAATCACAGTCCCTGTGCAGAGGAAGGGAACTGGACTTGGGCTCATCAAATACATCCAGGAAATCTGACAAAAACTCAGGAACCTCAGGAGAGGGGGAAGAGGAAATTGACATCAAAGGAACGTCACTATGTACCCCTTGACAACCCCAACTAGTCACCGACATAGTTTTCCAATCCAGCACCGGATTATGTTCCTGTAACCATGGGAAACCTAGTACAACAACATCATGCAGGTTATGCAACACCAGAAAACGGCAATCTTCCTGATGTGCTGGAGCCATGTACATAGTCATCTGTGTCCAGTACTGAGGTTTATTCTTGGCCAGGGGTGTAGCATCAATACCCCTCAAAGGAATAGGACTTTGCAAAGGCTGTAAGGAAAAACCACAGCGTCTGGCGAATTCTAAGTCCATTAAGTTCAGGGCAGCGCCTGAATCCACAAATGCCATGACAGAAAAGGACGACAATGAGCAAATCAGGGTTACAGATAAGAGAAATTTAGGCTGTATAGTACTAATGGTAACAGACCTAGCGACTCTCTTAGTACGCTTAGGGCAATCAGAGATAATATGAGTAGAATCACCACAGTAGAAACACAGCCTATTCTGACATCTGAATTCCTGCCGTTCTATTCTAGTCAAAATCCTATCACATTGCATAGGTTCAGGACTTTGCTCAGAGGATACTGCCATATGGTGCACAGCTTTGCGCTCGCGCAGACGCCTATCGATCTGAATGGCTAGAGACATAGATTCGCTCAAACCGGCAGGCGTAGGAAAGCCCACCATAACATCTTTAAGGGTTTCAGAAAGACCCTTTCTGAAAATAGCAGCCAGAGCCTCTTCATTCCATTTAGTGAGTTCAGACCATTTTCTAAATTTCTGGCAGTATAACTCTGCCTCTTCCTGACCTTAACACAGGGCTAACAGGGTTTTTTCTGCATGATCCACAGAATTAGGTTCGTCGTACAATAATCCGAGCGCTTGAAAAAATGCATCAACATTCAATAATGCCGGATCCCCTGCTTCAAGAGAGAAAGCCCAGTCTTGAGGATCACCCCGCAGCAAGGATATGATGATTTTTACCTGTTGAATGGGATCACCAGAAGAACGGGGTTTCAAAGCAAAAAACAATCTGCAGTTATTTTTAAAGTTCAAAAACTTGGATCTGTCCCCAAAAAACAAATCAGGAGTAGGAATTCTAGGCTCTAAAGCCGTAGTCTGGACAACATAGTCCTGGATGCTCTGTACTCTTGCAGCAAGTTGATCCACACGAGAAAACAAACCTTGAACATCCATGCCAAAGCATATATCCTGAACCACCCAGATATCAAGAGGAAAAAAAAAAGACAAACTAGAACACAGAAAAAAAAATGGTTCAGAACTTTTTTTTCCTTCTTTTGAGGTGCAATTAATTCATTTCTGGCCACTTGTACTGTTATGATGCGGTGGTCTAGGAGCAACATGGAATGAGCTCTGAGGGAAGTGGTAACTGTACTGACCGCAGACCCTAAGCTCAACACAACACTAGAAGCAGCCGTGGAATGCTCCTAACTCTCCCTAGGCATCTCGTCACAGCCTAAGAGCTAACTACCCCTGAAGACAGTAGCAGGAAAACTATCTTGCCTCAGAGAAAATCCCCAAAGGATAGATTAGCCCCCCACAAATAATGACTGTGAGTGGAGAGGAAAAAGACATACACAGAATGAAACCAAGATGAGCACAGGAGGCCAGTCTAGCTTGATAGATAGGACAGGATGGAATACTGTGCGGTCAGTATAAAACACTACAAAAATCCACGCAGAGTTTACAAAAAATCTCCACACCTGACTAAAGGTGTGGAGGGTAACTCTGCTTCCCAGAGCTTCCAGCAAGACAGAAAATACTTCAAACGATAATGCTGGACAAAGAAAGCACAGAATAGATAAGACCACAAACTATGGACAGAAAAAGTAAGCAGAAACTTAGCTTTGCAGAACTGGTCAGGATAACAGGGAACTCCAAAGAGATGTGAATCCAACCAGGAACCATTTACAAGTGGCACTAGCTGAAGGAACAGCCAGGCTTAAATAGGCGAGAGAGGAGATGATAAGTGGAGGCAGCTGACCACAGCTAACTCCAAGGAGCAGCCATACCACTTGAAACCACAAGAGGGAGCCCAAAAGCAGAACTCACAAAAGTGCCACTTACAACCACCGGAGGGAGCCCAGGAGCAGAATTCACAACAATGCTCATGTTCGGTTCCTGGTTCTGCTCGGCCCTTATTCACAGTGACATCACTTTGACACATGGTAAGGTTTTAGTTTTAGAGGTTAGGACCATCTTAAATTTGGGTACACCTTGATGCTTTTTGGATGGCTTTTATGCTTATTTGATAAAAAAAACTATGTTTATTAAGTATCCTACTTTTTTATATGCACTATTGCTTTTACTTATTTACTTACAGCAGGGGGCATATTCAAGCAGGGGGCATATTAAACAAATATATGTGCTACAAGGCACAAAAGTCCAAGCAAAAAAGACAAGAAAGAAATAAAGAGTCAGTATTTCAATGTGGGTCCCGCAGTGGCTGAGTACCCATCAGCAAGGTATGGCTGTCTGTGTTTGCAGTCCAAAGTGTATCCAGTGTACGGACTCTTTATTTCTTTATTGTCTTTTTTGCTTGGACTTTTGTGCCTTGTAGCACATATATTTGTTTAAACTCCCCTGATGAGTCTCCTACACTGGTGATGAAACGCGTAGGGAGAAGAGGAAATTTGTTTATCTACATCCATTCATATGGTGGTTGTCCATAGCAGGGTCCACTTGGGGCCTGTCCTTGTCAGGACAGGAGTTACACAGGGATTACAGGGTAGACAGTATCTATGTACCCCAGCCTGCTGCCTTTCCCCTGGACCGTTATTCTTCATAGCCTGACTGGCTGAAAAATCTACCATATCCATGTGTCCATCCTGAGTGGTGAGACCGTTCCATTCTTTTATACTTTTTGAGCACTGGTTATTTTGAGCACTTTGTATATGTATATGTGTTTGTTTGTTGGGTTCTAATATTTTAGCCTATTCTTATTAAAGGTTAAGTTTTAACAATGGTAACCCTCCATAGGTGTATGTATTTGCAGAAAATCTCCACATGATGTCCTTAAAGATACAAGAGTCATTATAATGCTCCTGAATGAAAAATTGCCCCTCACTATATTGTCTGCACAAAACATGACCCCCACACTGTCCCTCTTATGGTCCATGCTCTTTACACTGACCTCTCCATTCCATACTGGCCCCCTTCACACTGCCCTCTCACACTGTGTCCCCCTATAGGGCCCAATATTTATACTGTACTCTCTCATCACACTCCCTCTCCTTGGTATACTGTCTGCTCCTGGCTGTGCCTTTACACTGTCCCCCATGCTACGAACCCACTACTCAGTTCCAATTCTGTGCCCACTCACTTTTCTCCCCCAAACGGTCTCATCACACTATTCCCCTCCCTCCTTATACTGTCTCCTCTCACATCCCTCCTGTTCACCATACTGTCTCCTCATATATTTACCCCCTCACTTTCTATACTGCCTATGCACCTGACTCCCCATACTGTGTCTGCACACATCCCATCACCCTCACTCCCCGTACTCTATATACATACATTTTTCACATCGCCATTCATACTGTGCCCGCACACATTCTCCTGTTCGCTCCCCATACTGTCGGCACCCATCCCCCGTACTGTTTCCTCATACATGCCCCCCATTGCCCATACATGCCCCCATTCCCCAGTACTGTTTCCTCATACATGCCCCCATTCCCCATACTGTTTCCTCATAAATGCCCTCATTGTCTAGTACTGTTTCCTCATACATGCCCCCCATTCCCTCACACTGTTTCCCCATACATGTCTCCCATTCCCCAGTACTGTTTCCTCATACATGCCCCTCCTTCCCCCATACTGTTTCCCCATCTCCCCCTTTGCTCTTCATTTTGTGTCCTCAAATATCCCCCCACACATTAAATCCCCCATCCCCACTCCAATTCTCCCCACACATAATAAATCCCCCTATCCTCACTCAAATTGTCCCCACACACAATAAATCCCCCCATCCCCACTCCAATTGTCCCCACACATAATAAATCCCCTCATCCCCACTCAAACTCACCACACACATAATAAATCCCCCATCCCCACTCAAATTGTTCCCCCCTCCCTTCTTGTATGAATGGCTCAGCTTCCCCCCTCCCATCTTGTATGAACGGCTCACCTTCCCCCCATGTATGAATGGCTCAGTTTCCTCCCCTTTGTATGAGTGGCTCAGTTTCCTCCCCCTTGTATGAATGGCTCAGCTCTCCCCCTTGTATGAATGGCTCAGCTTTCCCCGGCTCCTGCTCCCATCTTGCATGCATGGCTCGCTCCCCCATCCTCCCAACTTCATCCTCCCCCATCCTCCCTGGCTGAGCCTGTCATAGTCACCTTTCCACAACATGCCGAACCCAGCTCTGTCCTGGTGCGGCAGCTTCTTTCTACGTCAGCGGTCACGTGGTACCGCTCATTAAAGTGATGAATATGCACCCATATTCATCACCTTAATGAGCGGTACCACATGACCGCTCACACAGGACGAGCTGCAGGCACTGAGACAAGGCATCAGTGGAGTAGGTGAGCATGATGTCCTCAAGGGGGGGTTGTGAGGTGGGAGGCGGGCGGGCGCAAGCGGGGAGGAGACCCGGTGTTAGGGCTAGCAGAATGCACCGAGTAAATAGATGATGTTATTGGTGCATTCGCAGCCCGGGGTCCACCATGCAGGAGGAACCTGCTGCTAGTAAATGGCACTATATGGCGGTATACACGAACTCTGTTACCTCACAGAGTCTCTGATAAAGAAAAGGACTGTGTCCTGTTAAGCTCACATGTGCACACAGATAACTGCTGAGCACATAGCAGTCAGTGGTCATGCAGTCAGGAAAGCACACAACCAATTCCTCACCGGAGGAGCCAGTATTCTAGTAGCTTATTTTAGTCGGGCCCTGAATACATGCAAACACAAGACAAGGATTAATACTAGCACATGGCTGTGCGGTCATGCGAAACTTTTATAGCTGCAGCAACTACAGGACCTTCCCAGAAGGAGCAATGGGAGGCTGCCACAGAACTTGAGCAACTTCAGGACCTTCCTAGAGGACCAATGGGAGTTGCTGCAGTACCTGAGCATGTGACCCTTGATCTCCAATGAGAGATCTTACCCTGGACATGCTCAGAAGGGGAAAAGTAGGACTTAGTCCCAAAGATGTCTGCTCGCCGCTGACCAGTACTGGCTACAATGGCAGAAGCTGGAAAGGCAGCAGTAACCCTTTGTACAGTGTCAGACTGAGCGAGACGCTGGGACCGACACCTCCGCTGAGCAGGCTCCACTGTGGCAGGAGAAGAATGGGAGACTGCAGCAGAGATGGCTCGAGATTCCCCCTGTGCAGAGGCGGTAACTCGATCCCTAACACCCCGGACTTAAATTTAAAAAAAATAAAAACAGAACAAAAAAAACTTTCTCAGGTGCCGCCCCCCCGCATCGTCCCGCCCTAGGCATGTGTCCTCATGTGCCTAGTGGAAAATGCGGCCCTGGGTATATCCAATATTAAGTCAGACAGACATGATGGACAGTAATGGGATCCGAATCTTTTTACCTTAGAACTCCTGGTGTTTCCTTTATTACATTAGAATGACAGGGTCAAAAGCAGTAAAAGCAATCTTTTCTTACATCAGTTACCGTGGTATCTCCAGTATTAGATCATAGAGATACAGGGCCGCCATTAGGGCATTACTGCCCCTACTGGTGTATGGGGCAACAAGGGGGGCCTTTGGCAGGATTTGGGCAGTTCAGTAACTGAACGTGCATCCTCGTAAATCTATTGCTGTGCAGGAAGCCAACGGCTTCAGAGGCCTGCAGCTAACGTCCGGTGACATCTGCGCCTCAATTGTATGAGGAAGATGGTGCTGCTGGAACGCGGCCAGGTAAAGAGAAACTTTTTTTTTTTTTTTTGTACTGAAAACAGACATATAAAGCAAGGATGGGAGATCATATGGATTTAGGATGGAGACATATATGAAGGCATTAGGGCAGTTCATATGGGGGAAGGATGGGAGATCATAGGGGCAGGATGGAAGATCATATGGGGCAGCCATGGGAGATCATATGGGGGCAGGATAGAGACACATGGGGCCAGGAGGTGAGAACATATGGAGACAGGATGGGATATCATGTGAGACTAGGATGGGAGATCATTTGGATGCAGCATGCAGACACTTGGGTCCAGGATGTGAGAGCATATGGGGCAGGATGGGAGAACATATGGGGGCAGGATGGAGACATATGGGGGCAGGATAGGAGAATATATGGGGGCAGGATGGAGACCCTTGTGGCCAGTATTGGAGAACATATGGGGGCAGGATGACACACATGGTGCAAGGATAGGAAAACATATGGGGAAAGGATGAAGACATATGGTGCCAGGAAGGAAGAACATTTGGGGGCAAGATGAAGACACATGGTGCCAGGATGGGAGAACATCTAGGGGCAGGATGGGGACACATATGGGGCCAGGATGGAGACACATGGGGCTAAGATGGGAGAACAAAAAAAATGACTTAATGATCATGAGAGATTTAAACCATCCAGACATTTATTGGGAATCCCTCTAAGGCAAAAGTAACAGGGCCAGCAAACTTTGATCTAATCCTTATAAACAGGGAGGAAGTGGTTGAGGAGTTAAGGGTGCCTGGAACCCTAGGAGGCAGCGATCATGCTATCATAGAATTTTGGATAACTAGAGGAGGAAGACGTGAAAATTCAGACTTCAAGGTGGGATTTCAGAAAGGCAGATTTTAAGAGTCTCAAAAAGAGGATAGGAGAGATCCGAGGGCTGGATACCCTTAAGGACAGAAATGTCCAGGAGGATGGGAAATTTTGAAAAATTAAACTCTCAAAGTACAATCGTTAACAATCCCTAAAAGAGGGAAGAATAGGAGGAATTTAAGGAAACTAGAATGGATGAACACAGAATTTAAACACATGCTAAAAAGGAAGAAATACATTTTTATCAAATGGAAAGAGGGAAGCATATATAGAGAAGAATATAATGCTATTGTCTGCAGAACCTGCAGGGCACGCATCAGGCTGCCATCACACTAGCAGTTTTTGGTCTGTATTTTACATCAGTATTTGTAAGCCAAAACCAGGAGTGGGTGATAAATACAGAAGTGGTGCATATGTTTCTATTATACTTTTCCTCTATTTGTTCCACTCATGGTTTTGGCTTTGCTAGTGTGATGGCAGCCTGATGTTTGCCCTGCAGGTTCTGCAGACAATAGCATTATATTCTTCTTTATATATGCTTCCCTCTTTCCATTTGATAAAAATGTATTTCTTCCTTTTTAGCATCTGTTTTCTCTCAGAAAGTTAAAGTAACATCAACCGATCATCACTGTACTATTTGAAGGAATAGAAGTCACACTATCTATAAACAGAGAGATAGTGAGGGAATACTTAGCTGACATATATATGAATTCAAGTCTCCAGATATAGATGAATTACATTTTAGTGTACTGAAGGAGATTGCAGAGGAAATTATTAAACCACTCTCTGTAATCTTTGAAAATTCTGGGAGAACAGTAGAAGTCCCAGAAGACTGTAGAACATCAAATGTTGTCCCTATCTTCAAAAAGAGGAAGAAGTTGGAATGATAGGCCTGTGAGTTTGACTTCTATACCAGGAAAGATAAAAAAAAAATTATTAACCCCTTTACCCAAAGGATGGTTTGCATGTTAATGACCAGGCCAATTTTTACAATTCTGACCACTGTCCCTTTATGAGGTAATATCTCTGGAACGCTTCCATGGATCCAGTGAATCTGACATAGTTTTCTTGTGACATATTGTTCTTAATGATAGTGGTAAAATTTCTTTGATATGACTTGCGTTTATTTGTGAAAAAAACAGAAATATGGCAAAAATTTTGAAACTTTCGCAATTTTCCAACTTTGAATTTTCATGCCCTTAAATCACAGAGATATGTCACACAAAAATACTTAATTGGCAGCATTTCTCACATGTCTACTTTACATAAGCACAATTTTGGAACAAAATTATTTTTTGTTAGCAAGTAGAGTTGAGCGACCTTGACCTTTTTAGAGTCGAGCCGGGTTTCGCGAAACCCGACTATCTCAAAAGTCGGGTCGACTGAAATCGGCCGATTATGGCGAAAAGTCGGGATCGACCGAAACACGAAACCCAATGCAAGTCAATGGGGCAGCATAGTCGGCAGTGAGTGGGGGCCAGAAAAACACCTAGAGTGCCCATTTTAATGTCAAAACCATCCATTCTTCTTAATGAAGCTTGTCAAGCGTAATTTACCTTATAATAATTGGAAGGCATTTGAAATTGGGGGTCATTTGGCTAAAGTTGTGTGGGGTAGGGCTGGTTCAAGTAATTAGTGGGCCCAGGAAATCTGGACCACGTCACGGCAGTGGAGCAGGGAGAGGTAAGTATTTCAACTTTGCAAGTGCTGTGATCCTGAGCAAGCAGGGGGGGCCCACTTGTTGGCATTGGCACTGGCACAGGGCCCCTCAAAGTACAGCGGTGTGTTTGCACGGCGGGGGCGCCTCCCACCGGCAGCAACACTTTTGCGTACTATGAGAGGCCCTGTGCCAGTGACGTCGCCAACTAGTATTCCTCCCCCCACCTGATGAAGGAACCTGCACTTTCATCTGCACCGTCCTCTTTGTCCCCGTGTAAGGTGGTATGGTATGCGGGAAGAGCAACCTGACTTTCAGCAGGGTCACAATGTTGTTGTGTAGCATGCACGGGGAATGTTGCGTTATGGGTCAATGTACCAGCAGACTCATCTATCACTGGCTGGGCAATGGGCACGATGAAGTGGAAACACAGATATAGGCCCAAAGAATAAAGTGGGCTAAATGCAGTTCAAAATTGGTAACACAGGAATAACCAGGGGGCATTGCAGTGGAGGACAACTGGAATGAGAGGCTGACACAGAGAGTAGGGCCAAATCAGTAAGTAGTCGAAATGCAGTTCAAAATTGGCAACCGTAGTAAACAGGCGGCACAGCTTTGTTCAGTGGAGGAGAACAGCAAGGAGTGGCAGACACCGATAGTAGGCCCCAACCCAACTAGTAGGCCAAATGCAGTCTAACATTAACAACTACTTAACGAGAGCCTGAAAATGGAATTTCAGGACAGGAAACCAGGAGAACAGCAAGGAGTGGCAGACACCGATAGTAGGCCCCAAACCAACTAGTACGCCAAATGCAGTTGTTCCATTTAACCACAATTTAATGAGAGCCTGAAGATAGAAGCTCAGGAAAGGCAACCTGGGGAACACCTTGGAGTGTAACACACCATCTCTCTCCACCCCATACCCATTTTGTAGGCCTAATGCAGTGTACTTTTCTACAACTACTAAACGAGAGTCGGAAGACCGAAGCAATGGCAAGGAAACCTGGGGAACACCTTGGAGTGTAACACACCATCTCTCTACACCCCATACCCAATTTGAAGGCCTAATGCTGCGTAGTTTCCAACAACTACTAAACGAGAGCCGGAAGATCGAAGCTCAGGAAAGGCAACCTGGGGAA
Source organism: Ranitomeya imitator (assembly GCF_032444005.1). NCBI lineage: Eukaryota > Metazoa > Chordata > Amphibia > Anura > Dendrobatidae > Ranitomeya > Ranitomeya imitator. The sequence goes on from NC_091286.1 coordinate 395,629,348, forward strand.
CACCTTGGAGTGTAACAAACCCTCTCTCTACACCCCATACCCAATTTGTAGGCCTAATGCAGCGTAGTTTCCGACAACTACTAAACGAGAGCATGAAGATCGAAGCTCAGGAAAGGCAACCTGGGGAACACCTTGGAGTGTAACACAATGTCTTTCTACACCCCATACCCAATTTGAAGGCCTAATGCAGTGTAGTTTCCAAGAACTACTAAACGAGAGCCGGAAGATCGAAGCTCAGGAAAGGCAACCTGGGGAACACCTTGGAGTGTAACACACCCTCTCTCTACACCCCATACCCAATTTGAAGGCCTAATGCAGCGTAGTTTCCAACAACTACTAAACGAGAGCCGGAAGATCGAAGCTCAGGAAAGGCAACCTGGGGAACACCTTGGAGTGTAACACACCCTCTCTCTACACCCCATACCCAATTTGAAGGCCTAATGCAGTGTAGTTTCCAAGAACTACTAAACGAGAGCCGGAAGATCGAAGCTCAGGAAAGACAACCTGGGGAACACCTTGAAGTGTAACACAACGTCTCTCTACACCACGGAAGGGCTGATTCTTAGGAAGGAAGGCTGTTGGAAATAAGCATTGCGCGTCCGAGGGTGATTATATTCTTATTAGGTATATACTCACCCTCGGACGCGCCCTGCTTCTTTATTTGGAATGAATGTTTATTTGCAATGTGGTGTTGACTTTCTCTATTATTTTGGTAATTAATGATTTTATTATTTTCATTGTTTTGCATCTTCTCGGCAATAATATAAAGAAGACGCGACAGGACAACACTCGGTGGATGCCATATCTGTGTTTTCAATTTAAAAAACCTTTCAGTTAAATACTTGCAGGATAAAGTAATTGTAGCTGGTGGCCATTTTTAGTACTGTACCAGATTTTAGTTGTGTGTTTGTTTTTAATGTTAAAATGTCTGCATTTGATATCTCACCAGTATTTTCTTTTTTATAAGCAAAATACTTTTATTTTTATTTTATGATGTTGGTTCAAGGGGTACTCGGGCAGCAGTAGACAGGTCAGTGGAGGCCTAGTGGAAGGAGAGACCGCAGACAGGCTTCGAAGCCCTAACATAATATATTGGGCTGCCTGTAGGCAGTTTAAAATTGGTTCCAGGGGAACACGGGCAGCAGTAGACAGGTCAGTGGAGGCCTAGTGGAAGGAGGGACCGCAGACAGGCTTCGAAGCCCTAACATAATAAAATGGGCTGGCTGTAGGCAATTTAAAATTGGTTCCAGGGGAACACGGGCAGCAGTAGACAGGTAAGTGGAGGCCTAGTGGAAGGAGGGACCGCAGACAGGCTTCAAAGGCCTAACATAATAAATTGGGCTGCCTGTAGGCAATTTAAAATTGGTTCCAGGGGAACACGGGCAGCAGTAGACAGGTAAGTGGAGGCCTAGTGGAAGGAGGGACCGCAGACAGGCTTCGAAGGCCTAACGTAATAAAATGGGCTGGCTGTAGGCAATTTACAATTGGTTCCATGGGAACACGGGCAGCAGTAGACAGGTCAGTGGAGGCCTAGTGGAAGGAGTGACGGCAGACAGGCATCAAAGGCCTAACATCATAACATTGGGCTGTTGGCAATTTAAAATTGGTTCCAGGGGTACACGGGCAACAGTGGTCTGGTCAGTGGAAGTCTAGTGGAAGGAGTGACGGCAGACAGGCATCAAAGGCCTAACATAATAACATTTGGCTGTTGGCAATTTAAAATTGGTTCCAGGGGTACACGGGCAACAGTGGTCTGGTCAGTGGAAGTCTAGTGGAAGGAGTGACGGCAGACAGGCTAAGAAGACCTAACATAACAAAATTGGGCTGGCTGTAGGCAAGTTTAAATTGGTTCCAGGGGAAAACGGCCAGCAGTGGCCTGGTCAGTGTAGTAGTTGTAGAAAGAACGGACCGCAGACAGGCTTCGAAGGCCTAACATAACAAAAATGTCAAAACAATGGTATTGTCAGTGCCAGGCATTGAAGGATGTCAGCGCATAGACTAAACATTGGTGAAGCTGTGAGAGATAATTTTGCTAGTGGTAGAGCACTGTTTGAGCTGGGGGGGGAACTGTCTTGTGGCCGGCGGTACAGGCCCAGGGCCCCTAATATTACAATGGTGTGTCTGACGTTGGGTGCGCACCACCACCGCCAGAGACACTTTATTGTACTATGAGGGACCCAGTTGCAGTGCCGTCGACCAAAAGCGGGCACACCCACCTCTTCAGACAAACAGCACTCTCACGGGTGCTGGCGCAAAGTGGCGATACCACGGCCCCGTGTGGGGAGTTTGGCCATTTTGTTAGGAGTAAACATGTCGTATGCTGGACAATCAGGTGCAGAAAATTACGAGATTGGAAAAGTCATTCAGAAGAGTCCACAGGCAAGACCTTTTCATAGGAAAGTTAGGTGTCAGCCGGGCAAGGTGGGGCAAAAGATTTCGAAATCCAATTGTGGTTCATTTTAATGAAGGTTAGATCATCTACATTTTGGGTAGCCAGACGAGTCCTTTTTTCAGTAAGTATTGAACCTGCAGCACTGAATACTCTTTCTGATAGGACACTAGCTGCCGGGCAAGCAAGCTCCTGCAATGCATATTCTGCCAATTCTGGCCAGGTGTCTAATTTGGATGCCCAGTAATCAAATGGGAATGACGGTTGAGGGAGAACGTCGATAAGGGATGAAAAATAGTTTGTAACCATACTGGACAAATGTTGTCTCCTGTCACTTTGAATTGATGCTGCAGTACCTGTCCTGTCTGCGGTCATAGCAAAATCACTCCACAACCTGGTCAGAAAACCCCTCTGGCCAACGCCACTTCTGATTTCTGCCCCTCTAACACCTCTGGTCTGCTGGTCCCTGGAGCTCGTGTGAGAACGATCACGGGCGCTGTGTGCAGGGAATGCCAGAAGCAAACGGTCAACAAGAGTTGATTGTTTTGTTGCTAATATTAGTTCCAAGTTCTCATGTGGCATAATATTTTGCAATTTGCCTTTATAGCGAGGATCAAGGAGGCAGGCCAACCAGTAATCGTCATCGTTCATCATTTTTGTAATGCGTGTGTCCCTTTTGAGGATACGCAAGGCATAATCCGCCATGTGGGCCAAAGTTCCAGTTGTCAAATCTGCGGTTGTGCTTGGTTGAGGGGCAGTTGCAGGCAAATCTACGTCACTTGTGTCCCTCAAAAAACCAGAACCCGCCCTTGCCACGCCACCAATTTCCAATGACCCCGGGAAAGCTTCCTCATTAAAAATATACTCATCCCCATCATCCTCCTCATCCTCCACCTCCTCTTCGCCCGCTACCTCGTCCTGTACACTGCCCTGACCAGACAATGGCTGACTGTCATCAAGGCTTTCCTCTTCCTCTGGTGCAGATGCCTGATCCTTTATGTGCGTCAAACTTTGCATCAGCAGACACATTAGGGGGATGCTCATGCTTATTATGGCGTTGTCTGCACTAACCAGCCGTGTGCATTCCTCAAAACACTGAAGGACTTGACACATGTCTTGAATCTTCGACCACTGCACACCTGACAACTCCATGTCTGCCATCCTACTGCCTGCCCGTGTATGTGTATCCTCCCACAAAAACATAACAGCCCGCCTCTGTTCGCACAGTCTCTGAAGCATGTGCAGTGTTGAGTTCCACCTTGTAACAACGTCTATGATTAGGCGATGCTGGGGAAGGTTCAAAGAACGCTGATAGGATAGGCCAGGCTGGAGTTATTTAACAGAGTAGTGGAGGAACTTTCTTACCGCACCTGTCAGTATAAGTGCTTATACTCATTTATATCCAGGCCAGTCATTGTACTTTTATATGGTGCATCATTACCGTTTGCAGTTCAGGTTTACGACCCCACGGCGTTTTTGTGCACTATAGGGATCACACTATCTAGTACATCTTTCCATGCTTATATATTATATATGAAATTTCGTTTTCTTTGTATTTTTTATTTTTATTTTGTGTGTTCAATAAATTATTTTTTATATTAATAACTCTGGTCCTCCTATTTAATATGGTCCATGCATCTGTTGTCAGGTGCACCTTTGTGCTCACAGATTGCCTGAGTGCATGGACGATGCGCTCTTTAACATGCTGGTGGAGGGCTGGGATGGCTTTTCTGGAAAAAAAGTGTCGACTGGGTAGCTCGTAGCATGGTACAGCGTAGTCCATCAGGTCTTTGAAAGCTTCGCTTTCAACTAACCGGTAGGGCATCATCTCTAACGAGATTAGTCTAGCTATGTGGGCGTTCAAACCCTGTGTACACGGATGCGAGGCTAAGTACTTCCTTTTTCTAACCATAGTCTCATGTAGGGTGAGCTGGACTGGAGAGCTGGAGATCGTGGAACTAGCGGGGGTGCCGGTGGACATGGCAGACTGAGAGACGGTGGGAGATGGTATTGTTGCCGCCGGTGCCCTAGATGCAGTGTTTCCTACTACGAAACTGGAGATTCCCTGACCCTGACTGCTTTGGCCTGGCAAAGAAACCTGCACAGATACTGCAGGTGGTGCAGAAAATGGTGGCCCTACACTGCCGGAAGGGATGTTGCGTTGATGAGTAGCTTCATTGGCCGAGGGTGCTACAACCTTAAGGGACGTTTGGTAGTTAGTCCAAGCTTGCAAATGCATGGTGGTTAAATGTCTATGCATGCAAATTGTATTGAGACTTTTCAGATTCTGCCCTCTGCTTAAGGTAGTTGAACATTTTTGACAGATTACTTTGTGCTGATCAATTGGATGTTGTTTAAAAAAATGCCAGACTGCACTCTTTCTAGCATCGGATACCTTTTCAGGCATTGCAGACTGAGCTTTAACCGGATGGCCATGCTGTCCTCCAACAGGTTTTGACTTTGCCACGCGTTTTGGCCAAGATACGGGCCCGGCAGATGGAACCTGTTGCGATGTTGATGCCTGCTGCGGCCCCTCCTCCTCCGCTTCAGAACTGCTGCCGCCTGCACCCTGTTCCCCCAATGGCTGCCAATCGGGGTCAAGAACTGGGTCATCTATTACCTCTTCTTGTAGCTCGTGTGCAACTTCGTCTGTGTCACCGTGTCGGTCGGTGGTATAGCGTTCGTGATGGGGCAACATAGTCTCATCAGGGTCTGATTCTTGATCAGCACCCTGCGAGGGCAATGTTGTGGTCTGAGTCAAAGGACCAGCATAGTAGTCTGGCTGTGGCTGTGCATCAGTGCACTCCATGTCAGATTCAACTTGTAATGGGCATGGACTGTTAACTGCTTCACTTTCTAAGCCAGGGACGGTATGTGTAAAGAGCTCCATGGAGTAACCCGTTGTGTCGCCTGCTGCATTCTTCTCTGTTGTTGTTTTTGCTGAAGAGGACAAGGAAGCGACTTGTCCCTGACCGTGAACATCCACTAACGACGCGCTGCTTTTACTTTTACCAGTTTCACGAGAGGAGGCAAAAGAGCTAGAGGCTGAGTCAACAAGATAAGCCAAAACTTGCTCTTGATGCTCCGGCTTTAAAAGCAGTTTTCCTACTCCCAGAAAAGGGAGGGTTCGAGGCCTTGTGTAGCCAGACGACGAACCTGGCTCCACAGCTCCAGACTTAGGTGCAATATTTTTTTTCCCACGACCACCTGATGCTCCACCACTACCACTACCCTCATTACCAGCTGACAATGAACGCCCCCGGCCACGACCTCTTCCACCAGACTTCCTCATTGTTTTAAAAACGTTACCAAACGAACGGTATTTGTTGCTGTCACACAACTTACACGGTGAGCTATAACTTCAGTATGATTTAGCTACCCCTTTACAGGTGGGTGAGACCACAACGAAAATCAGCCACAATGTTACACACTCTGTTGTTGTTGGCAGCAAATGAGATGGCACACACGCAGGACTGTCACTGAAGCGCAAATGTAAATATTTATCTCCCACTGATTTGTGTTTGTTTTTTTTAAAAGGGAGACTTCAGAAAAAAAAAAATTAAAAAGAAATTATTTTTTACAGAAGAATTTATAAAACAAATAAAATGAAATGATTGTTTCAGGGAGAATTTAGGGAAAAAAAAAAAAAAAAAAAGGCTTTGTAGGGCCCACTGAGTGAGAGAGGACGCACACAGGAGTCAGGAGTGGCACACAAGCCCAGAGGCCAATATTAATCTCCCACCGATTGATTTAGTTACTTTTTTTGGTAGATTTTGGAACCCAAATCAAGCAAAAAAATTAATAGGCTTTCTATGGCCCACAATTGGGGAGAGAGAGAGAGATGGCACACCCAGGAGTCAAGACTGGCACACAAGCAGAAGGGGCAATATGAATCTCCCACAGATTTTTTTTTTTTTTTTTTTCAGGGAGACTTGAGAGAAAAAAAAATACAAAAAAAATGATTTTTTTCAGGAATAATTTAGAAACCAAAGAAAATAAAATGATTGTTTCAGGGAGAATTTAGAAAACAAATAAAACAAAAAATAGGCTTTCTAGGGCCCACTGAGTGACAGATGACGCACACAGGAGTCAGGAGTGACACACAATTCCAGAGGCCAATATTAATCTCCCACTGATTGATTTAGTTATTTTTTTTGGTAGATTTTGGAACCCAAATCAAGCAAAAAAATTAATAGGCTTTCTATGGCCCACAATTGGGGAGAGAGAGAGAGATGGCACACCCAGGAGTCAAGACTGGCACACAAGCAGAAGGGGCAATATGAATATCCCACAGATTTTTTTTTTTTTTTTTTTTTCAGGGAGACTTTAGAGAAAAAAAAATACAAAAAAAATGATTTTTTTCAGGAATAATTTAGAAACCAAAGAAAATAAAATGATTTTTTCAGGGAGAATTTAGAAAACAAATAAAACAAAAAATAGGCTTTCTAGGGCCCACTGAGTGACAGATGACGCACACAGGAGTCAGGAGTGGCAGACAAGCCCAGAGGCCAATATTAATCTCCCACTGATTGATTTAGTGATTATTTTTGGTAGATTTTGGAACCCAAATCAAGCAAAAAAATTAATAGGCTTTCTATGGCCCACAATTGGGGAGAGAGAGAGAGATGGCACACCCAGGAGTCAAGACTGGCACACAAGCAGAAGGGGCAATATGAATCTCCCACAGATTTTTTTTTTTCAGGGAGACTTTAGAGAAAAAAAAATACAAAAAAAATGATTTTTTTCAGGAATAATTTAGAAACCAAAGAAAATAAAATGATTTTTTCAGGGAGAATTTAGAAAACAAATAAAACAAAAAATAGGCTTTCTAGGGCCCACTGAGTGACAGATGACGCACACAGGAGTCAGGAGTGGCAGACAAGCCCAAAGGCCAATATTAATCTCCCACTGATTGATTGATTGATTTTTTCAGGTAGAATTATGAACCCAAATCAACCAAAAAAATAAATAGGCTTTCTATGGCCCACTATTTGTGAGAGAGATGGCACGCTCAGGACTGGCACACAAGCCCAGAGGCCAATATTAATCTCCCACTTTTTTTTTTTTCCAGGGAAAATTTATAAACCCAATAAAATAATAAAAAAATAGGCTTTCTATGGCCCACTATCTGAGAGAGAGAGAGATGGCACGCTTAGGACTGGCACACAAGCCCAAAGGCCAATATTAATCTCCCACTGATTGATTTAGTGATTTTTTTTGGTAGATTTTGGAACCCAAATCAAGCAAAAAAATAAATAGGCTTTCTATGGCCCACTATTTGTGAGAGAGATGGCACGCTCAGGACTGGCACACAAGCCCAGAGGCCAATATTAATCTCCCACTTTTTTTTTTTTCCAGGGAAAATTTATAAACCCAATAAAATAATAAAAAAATAGGCTTTCTATGGCCCACTATCTGAGAGAGAGAGAGATGGCACGCTTAGGACTGGCACACAAGCCCAAAGGCCAATATTAATCTCCCACTGATTGATTTATTGATTTTTTCAGGTAGAATTTAGAACCCAAATCAAGCAAAAAAATTAATAGGCTTTCTATGGCCCACTGAGTGAGAGATGGCACACACAGGAGTAAGGAGTGGCACACAAGCCCTGAGGCCAATATTTTTCTCCCACTGATTGATGTTGTGATTTTTTCTGGTAGATTTTGGAACCCAAATCAAGCAAAAAAATAAATAGGCTTTCTATGGCCCACTGAGTGAGAGATGACACAGACAGAGATGGCACTCTAGCAGAAATGTCAATCTTAATCTCCCACAAAAAAAAAAAAAAAAAAAAAAGGAACTGTCCTTCAATTACTATCTCCCTGCAGTAATCTCAGCCAGGTATGGCAGGCAGCAATAAGGAGTGGACTGATGCACAAATTAAATAAAAAGTGTGGACAAACAAACAAGATAGCTGTGCAGAAAGGAAGGAACAAGAGGATTTGTGCTTTGAAAAAAGCAGTTGGTTTGCACAGCGGCGTACACACAGCAATGCAGCTATCAGGGAGCCTTCTAGGGCAGCCCAATGAGCTACAGCGCTGAGGAAAAAAAAAAAAAAAAAAGGAGCTTCCACTGTCCCTGCACACCGAAGGTGGTGTTGGGCAGTGGAAATCGCTACAGCACAAGCGGTTTTGTGGTTAATGGACCCTGCCTAACGCTATCCCTGCTTCTGACGAAGCGGCAGCAACCTCTCCCTAAGCTCAGATCAGCAGCAGTAACATGGCGGTCGGCGGGAACTCCCCTTTATAGCCCCTGTGACGCCGCAGACAGCAAGCCAATCACTGCAATGCCCTTCTCTAAGATGGTGGGGACCAGGACCTATGTCATCACGCTGCCCACACTCTGCGTTTACCTTCATTGGCTGAGAAATGGCGCTTTTCGCGTCATTGAAACGCGACTTTGGCGCGAAAGTCGCGTACCGCATGGCCGACCACGCACAGGGGTCGGATCGGGTTTCATGAAACTCGACTTCGCCAAAAGTCGGCGACTTTTGAAAATGTTCGACCCGTTTCGCTCAACCCTATTAGCAAGTTATAAGGGTTAAAATTTGAAAAGCGATTTCTCATTTTTGCAACACCATTTTTTTTTTAGGGACCACATCACATTTGAAGTCACTTTCAGGGGTATAAATGATAGAAAATACCAAAAAGTGAAACATGTCCTCTGAAAGCCGGAGGAGTGACTGCTCCAGTAAGGAGGGAAATAGGAGAGCAGGGCAGGCCAGAAAGGTGCTGGTAGTGGGTGACTCAATTATTAGGGGAACAGATAGGGCAATCTGTCACAAAGACAGGGATCATCGAACGGTGTGCTGCCTACCTGGTGCTCGAGTCTGACACTTCGCTGATCGGGTGGACAGATTACTGGGAGGGGCTGGTGAGGACCCAGCGGTCATGGTGCACATTGGCACTAATGACATAGTTAGAGGTAGGTGGAAGGTCCTTAAAGATGATTTCAGGGAATTAGGCTGCAAGCTGATAGCAAGGACCTCCAACGTGGTATTTTCTGAAATACTGCCTGTACCACGTGCCACGCCAGAGAGGCAACGGGAGATTAGGGAGGTTAATAAGTGGCTCAAAAATTGGTGTAGGAAGGAGGGGTTTGGGTTCCTGCAGAACTGGGCTGACTTCTCAGTTGGCTACAGGCTCTACGCTAGGGACGGGCTGCACCTCAATGGGAAGGGTGCAGCTGTGTTGGGGGAGAAAATGGCTAGAAGGTTGGAGGAGTGTTTAAACTAGGAATTGGGGGGGAGGGTATTCATTTTATAGGAGGGGAAGATAGTGCAGATAGATACCTGGGCACAAATAAGGAAGTTGGGGGTGGTGGTGGCATGGGGGTGGGGTTAGAACAGTTAATAATTTAAGAAAGAATAGAGGTGCAGAGAGATACATAAAATGTATGTATACTAATGCCAGAAGCCTCGCCAACAAAATAGACGAATTAGAACTAATGTTGTTGGAGCATAGTTATGACATGGTGGGGATATCTGAGACATGGCTGGATGAGAGCCATGACTGGGCTGTTAACTTGCAGGGCTATAGCCTGTTCAGAAATGACCATACAGATAAGCGAGGGGGTGGGGTGTGTCTATATGTAAAATCGTCCTTAAAACCCATCCTGCGTGATAATATAGGTGAATTTAATGAAAATGTAGAATCCATATGGGTGGAGATAAGGGGAGGGGGAAAAATAATAAATACTGATAGGGGTTTGTTATAAATCTCCAAAAATAATGGAAGCAATGGAGAATATCCTCGTAAAGCAAATAGATGAAGCTGCGACTCAAGGAGAAGTCATTATTATGGGGGACTTCAACTGTTGTGAATTCAGCTTTTGGGCTCCCTCCGGTGGTTGTAGAGGGTAATGCAGTTGTGCCTGGACTGCAGGAGTGGACAGGTGTATCTACTAATTGCAAAACTGACTGGGGTATATAGCTTTGCAGGATCCTTTAGTCAGTGCCAGTTGTCCATTGTTCTGGAAGGATTCACTTCCCTGCTGGTCTCTCCAGTTTGCTGTGGTTTTCTACAAAGATAAGTCCTGGCTTTGTTTTTGCTGTCCACCTGCAGTGGACCTTATAGTTCTGTGCATTTTCATGTTTTTGTCTTGTCCAGCTTAGTCTGTAAAGGATTTTTTGCAGCCTAGCTATTTCTATGGAGCTGCAGATATACCCCCCATGTCTTTAGTCAGATGTGGTGTTCCGTATTTTCTACGGTGGATATTTTCTAAAGTTTTCATACTGACCACATAGTACTCTGTTCTATTCTTTCTTTTTAGCTAGTATGGCCTCCTATGCTAAAATCTGATTTCATATCTGCGTATGTTATTTCCCTCTCCTCTCACAGTCAATATTTGTGGGGGGCTATCTATCCATTGGGGATTATCTCTGAGGCAAGATAGGTTTCCTGTTTCTGTCTTTAGGGGTAGTTAGATCTTAGGCTGTGCTGAAGGGTCTAGGGAGTGTTAGGTACCCCCCACGGCTACTTCTAGTTGCGCTGCTAGGTTCAGGGTTTGCGGTCAGTACAGGGACAACCTTCTCCAGAGTCCGTCTCATGCTGCTCCTAGGCCACCAGATCATAACATTCAACTACGCTGAAATAGATTGGGGAACAGAAACCTGCAGTTCCAGCAAAGGTAATCGGTTTTTGACAACTATGAGAGACAATTACCTTTCACAACTGGTTCAGGACCCAACAAGAAGGGGGGCACTGCTAGACCTAATATTAACCAACAGGCCAGACCGCATATCAAATATAAGAGTTGGGGTCACTTGGGAAATAGCGATCACAAAATAATAAGTTTTCATGTATCCTTTAAAAAGATGTGTAATAGAGGTGTTACAAGGACACTAAACTTCAGGAGGGCAAATTTCCTAAGGATGAGAGAGGATCTTGGTGCAATTAACTGGGACGATATCCTGAGACACAAAAATACACAAAGAAAATGGGAGACATTTATTAGCATCCTGGATAGGACCTGTGCACAGTATATACCGTATGGGAATAAACATACTAGAAATAGGAGGAAACCAATATGGCTAAATAGAGCTGTAAGGGGCGCAATAAGTGACAAAAAGAAAGCATTTAGAGAATTAAAGGAAGTAGGTAGTGATGACGCATTAAATAAATACAGAAAATTAAATAAATTCTGTAAAAAGCAAATCAAGGCAGCAAAGATTGAGACAGAGAGACTCATTGCCAGAGAGAGTAAAAATAATCCTAAAATATTCTTTAACTACATAAATAGTAAGAAACTAAAAAATGATAGTGTTGGCCCCCTTAAAAATAGTGTGGGTGAAATGGTGGATGAGGATGAGGAAAAAGCCAATATGCTAAATGACTTTTTTTCATCAGTATTTACACAAGAAAGTCCCATGGCAGACAAAATGACTAGTGATAAAAATTCCCAATTAAATGTCACCTGCTTAACCCAGCAGGAAGTGCGGCGGCGTCTAAAAATCACTAAAATTGACAAATCTCCGGGCCCGGATGGGATACTGTTGTGAATTCCACTCTTGGGCTCCTTCCGGTGGTTGTAAGTGGCACTTTTGTGAGTTCTGCTCTTGGGCTCCCTCCGGTGGTTTTAAGTGGTATGGCTGCTCCTAGGATTTAGCAGTCTGCAGCTGCTTCCACTGATTGTCTTTCTGCTCGGCTATTTTTGCCTGGCTCTTCCCTTCAGCCAGTGCCACTTGTCTGTGGTTCCTGGTTGGATTCACATCTCTTTTGGATTTCCCTGTTATCCTGACCAGTTCAGCAAAGTTAAGTCCTTGCTTGCTCTTTTCTGTCCACAGGTTGTGGACTTATCCGTTCTGTGCTTTCTATGTTTTGTCCAGCTTGTCAGTATGAATTAATTCAGTTAAGCTGGAAGCTCTGGGAAGTAGATTTACCCTCCACACCTTTAGTCAGGTGTGGAGATTTTTGTAAACTCTGTGTGGATTTTTTGCAGTGTTTTATACTGACCGCACAGTATTCCATCCTGTCCTATCTATCTAGCTAGACTGGCCTCCTGTGCTACATCCTGGTTTCATTCTGTGTATGTCTTTTCCCTCTCCACTCACAGTCATTACTTGTGGGGGGCTATCTATCCTTTGGGGATTTTCTCTGAGGCAAGATAGTTTTCCTGTTTCTATCTTTAGGGGTAGTTAGTTCTCAGTCTGTGACGAGGTGCTAGGGAGTGTCAGGAGCATCCCACGGCTACTTCTAGTGTTGTGTTGAGCTTAGGGACTGCGGTCAGTACAGGTACCACTTCCTTCAGAGATCGTCCCATGTTGCTCCTAAACCACCAGTTCTTAACAGTACAAGTGGCCAAAAATGAATTAAATGCATCTCAAAAGAAGGAAAAAAAATTCTGAGCCATTTTTTTTTATCTGTGCTCTGTTTTGTCTTTTTTTTCCACTTGATCTCTGGGTGGTTCAGGATTTATGCTCTGGCATGGATGTTCAGGGTTTGTTTTCTCGTCTGGATCAACTTGCTGCAAGAGTACAGAGTATCCAAGATTATGTTGTCCAGACTCCGGCTTTGGAGCCTAGAATTCCTACTCCTGATTTGTTTTTTGGGGACAGATCCAAGTTTTTGAACTTTAAAAATAACTGCAAATTGTTTTTTGCTTTGAAACCCCGTTCTTCTGGTGATCCCATTTAGCAAGTTAAAATCATCATATCCTTACTGCGTGGTGACCCTCAGGACTGGGCATTCTCCCTTGAATCAGGGGATCCGGCATTGCTGAATGTAGACGCATTTTTTCAAGCGCTCGGATTATTGTATGACGAACCTAATTCTGTGGATCATGCAGAAAAAACCCTGTTGGCCCTGTGTCAAGGTCAGGAAGCGGCAGAATTATACTGCCAGAAATTTAGGAAATGGTCTGTGCTCACTAAATGGAATGAGGATGCTCTGGCTGCTATTTTCAGAAAAGGTCATTCTGAAGCCCTTAAAGATGTTATGGTGGGCTTCCCTACGCCTACTGGTTTGAGCGAGTCTATGTCTCTAGCCATTCAGATTGATCGGCGTCTGCGCGAGCGCAAAGCTATGCACCATATGGCAGTGTCCTCTGAGCAGAGTCCTGAGCCTATGCAGTGTGATAGGATTTTGACTAGAACAGAATGGCAGGAATTCAGACGTCAGAATAGGCTGTGTTTCTACTGTGGTGATTCTGCTCATGTTATCTCTGATTGCCCTAAGCGTACTAAGAGAGTCGCTAGGTCTGTTACCATTAGTACCATACAGCCAAAATTTCTCTTATCTGTGACCCTGATTTGCTCATTGTCGTCCTTTTTTGTCATGGCATTTGTGGATTCAGGCGCTGCCCTGAACTTAATGGACTTAGAATTCGCCAGGCGCTGTGGTTTCTCCTTGCAGCCTTTGCAGAGCCCTATTCCTTTGAGGGGCAATGATGCTACACCATTGGCCAAGGATAAACCTCAGTACTGGACGCAGATGATCATGTACATGGCTCCAGCACATCAGGAAAATTGCCGTTTTCTGGTGTTCCATAACCTGCATGATGTTGTTGTACTGGGTTTTCCATGGTTACAGGAACATAATCCGGTGCTGGATTGGAAAACTATGGCTGTGACTAGTTGGGGTTGTCAAGGGGTACATAGTGACGTTCCTTTGATGTCAATTTCCTCTTCCCCCTCTTCTGAGGTCCCTGAGTTTTTATCGGATTTCCATGATATATTTGATGAGCCCAAGTCCAGTTCCCTTCCTCCACATAGGGACTGTGATTGTGCTATTAACTTGATTCCTGGTTGTAAGTTCCCTGAGGGCCGACTTTTCAATCTGTCTGTGCCAGAGCATGCCGCCATGCGGAGCTATGTTAAGGAATCTTTGGAGAAGGGGCATATTCGACCGTCTTCGTCACTATTGGGAGCGGGTTTCTTTTTTGTTGCTAAGAAGGATGGCTCCTTGAGACCATGTATAGATTATCGTCTTCTTAATAAGATCACGGTCAAATTCCAATACCCCTTGCCTTTGCTTTCTGATTTGTTTGCTCAGATTAAGGGGGCTAGTTGGTTTACTAAGATTGACCTCCGAGGGGCATATAATCTTGTTCGTATTAAACAGGGTGACGAATGGAAAACTGCATTTAATTCGCCCGAAGGCCATTTTGAATACCTTGTGATGCCATTCGGGCTCTCTAATGCTCCATCTGTGTTCCAATCCTTCATGCATGATATTTTCCGCAATTATCTTGATAAATTCATGGTCGTATATTTGGATGATATTTTGATTTTTTCCAATGATTGGGAGTCTCATGTGAAGCAGGTCAGGATGGTATTCCAGATCCTTCGTGATAATGCTTTATTTGTGAAGGGGTCTAAGTGCCTATTCGGAGTTCAGAAGGTCGCTTTTTTGGGTTTTATTTTTTCTCCCTCGTCTATGGAAATGGATCCTGTTAAGGTCCAAGCTATTCATGACTGGATTCAACCCACATCTGTGAAGAGCCTTCAAAAATTTTTGGGCTTTGCTAATTTCTATCGCCGTTTCATTGCCAACTTTTCCAGTGTGGTTAAGCCCCTTATTGATTTGACGAAGAAAGGCGCTGATGTGACGAATTGGTCCTCTGCGGCTGTTGAGGCCTTTCAGGAGCTTAAACGCCGATTTACTTTCGCCTGCGAAATGCAATTATGATGTCGGCAATCGGGAGTTGTTGGCTATGAAGTGTGCGTTTGAGGAGTGGCGACATTGGCTTGAGGGAGCTAAGCACCGCATTGTGGTCTTGACTGATTATAAGAATCTGATTTACCTCGAGTCGGCCAAGCGGCTGAACCCTAGACAGGCTCGATGGTCCCTGTTTTTCTCCCGTTTTGATTTTGTGATCTCGTATATTCCGGGATCTAAGAATGTTAAGGCTGATGCCCTCTCTATGAGTTTTTCGCCTGA
Organism: Ranitomeya imitator; assembly: GCF_032444005.1. NCBI lineage: Eukaryota > Metazoa > Chordata > Amphibia > Anura > Dendrobatidae > Ranitomeya > Ranitomeya imitator. Next base: position 395,644,615 of record NC_091286.1, read on the forward strand.
TTCTCCTGGAGTCCTTGAGCCGGTTGGCATTTTTAAGGAAGGGGTGATTCTTTATGCCATCTCCCCTGATTTGCGGTGGGTGCTTCAGGAACTTCAGGCTGATAGGCCTGACCGCTGTCCAGTGGGGAAGCTGTTTGTTCCTGATGGATGGACAAGTAAGGGGATTTCTGAGGTTCATTGTTCAGTGTCGGCTGGTCATCCTGGGATTTTTGGTACCAGAGATTTGGTTGCTAGGTCCTTTTGGTGGCCTTCCTTGTCGCGCGATGTGCGTGCTTTTGTGCAGTCCTGTGGGACTTGCGCCCGGGCCAAGCCTTGCTGTTCCCGCGCTAGTGGGTTGTTTTTGCCTTTGCCGGTCCCTGAGAGGCCCTGGACGCAGATTTCCATGGATTTTGTTTCGGATCTTCCTGTTTCCCAGAAGATGTCTGTTATCTGGGTTGTTTGTGACCGGTTCTCTAAAATGGTCCATCTGGTATCTTTGCCTAAGTTGCCTTCCTCCTCAGATTTGGTTCCATTGTTTTTTCAGCATGTGGTTCGTTTGCATGGCATTCCGGAGAATATTGTGTCTGACAGAGGTTCACAGTTTGAATCTAGGTTGTGGCGGGCCTTTTGTGCTAGGATCGGCATTGATTTGTCTTTTTCTTTGGTGTTTCATCCTCAGACTTATGGCCAAACTGAGCGAACTAATCAGACCTTGGAGACCTATTTGAGATGCTTTGCGTCTGCTGATCAGGATGATTGGGTGGCTTTCTTGCCGTTGGCCGAGTTTGCCCTTAATAATCGGGCTAGTTCGGCTACTTTGGTTTCACCTTTCTTTTGTAATTTTGGTTTTCATCCTCGTTTTTCTTCTGGGCAGGTTGAGCCTTCTGATTGTCCCCGTGTGGATTCTGTGGTGGACAGGCTGCAGCAGATTTGGTCTCATGTGGTGGACAATTTATTGTTGTCTCAGGAAAGGGCTCAACGTTTTGCTAACCGCCGTTGGTGTGTTGGTCCCCGGATTTGTGTGGGGGATTTGGTTTGGTTGTCTTCTCGTCATGTTCCTATGAAGGTTTCTTCCCCTAAGTTTAAGCCTCGCTTTATTGGTCCTTATAAGATTTCTGAAATTATCAATCCGGTGTCTTTTCGTTTGGCTCTTCCAGCCTCTTTTGCCATTCATAATGTTTTCCATAGATCTTTGTTGCGGAGATATGTGGTGCCTGTTGTTCCCTCGGTTGATCCTCCTGCCCCGGTGTTGGTTGAGGGAGAGTTGGAATATGAGGTTGAGAAAATTTTGGATTCTCGTTTTTCGAGGCGGAGGCTTCAGTATCTTGTCAAGTGGAAGGGTTATAGCCAGGAGGATAATTCTTGGGTTGTTGCCTCCGATGTCCATGCCGCCGATTTGGTTTGTGCTTTTCACTTGGCTAATCCTGATCGGCCTGGGGGCTCTGGTGAGGGTTCGGTGACCCTTCCTCAAGGGGGGGTACTGTTGTGAATTCCGCTCTTGGGCTCCCTCCGATGGTTGTAAGTGGCACTTTTGTGAGTTCTGCTCTTGGGCTCCCTCCGGTGGTTTTAAGTGGTATGGCTGCTCCTTGGATTTAGCAGTCTGCAGCTGCTTCCACTGATTGTCTTTCTGCTCGGCTATTTTTGCCTGGCTCTTCCCTTCAGCCAGTGCCACTTGTCTATGGTTCCTGGTTGGATTCACATCTCTTTTGGATTTCCCTGTTATCCTGACTAGTTCAGCAAAGTTAAGTCCTTGCTTGCTCTTTTCTGTCCACAGGTTGTGGACTTAACCGTTCTGTGCTTTCTATATTTTGTCCAGCTTGTCAGTATGAATTAATTCAGTTAAGCTGGAAGCTCTGGGAAGCAGATTTACCCTCCACACCTTTAGTCAGGTGTGGAGATTTTTGTAAACTCTGTATGGATTTTTTGTAGTGTTTTATACTGACCGCACAGTATTCCATCCTGTCCTATCTATCTAGCTAGACTGGCCTCCTGTGCTACATCCTGGTTTCATTCTGTGTATGTCTTTTCCCTCTCCACTCACAGTCATTACTTGTGGGGGGCTAATCTACCCTTTGGGGATTTTCTCTGAGGCAAGATAGTTTTCCTGTTTCTATCTTTAGGGGTAGTTAGTTCTCAGGCTGTGACGAGGTGCCTAGGGAGTGTCAGGAACATCCCACGGCTACTACTAGTGTTGTGTTGAGCTTAGGGACTGCGGTCAGTACAGGTACCACTTCCTTCAGAGCTCGTCCCATGTTGCTCCTAAACCACCAGTTCTTAACAGGATACACCCTCGAGTACTGCAGGAATTAAGTACAGTCATTGATAGACCACTATTTTTAATCTTTAAAGACTCCATAATAACAGGGTCTGTACCACAGGACTGGCGTATAGCAAATGTGGTGCCAATATTCAAAAAGGGGACAAAAACTGAACTCGGAAATTATAGGCCAGTAAGCTTAACCTCTACTGTGGGTAAAATCTTGGAGGGCATTCTAAGGGATGCTATACTGGAGTATCTGAAGAGGAATAACCTCATGACCCAGTATCAGCACGGGTTTACTAGGGACCGTTCATGTCAGACTAATTTGATCAGTTTCTATGAAGAGGTAAGTTCCGGACTGGACAAAGGGAACCCAGTGGATGTAGTGTATATGGACTTTTCAAAAGCTTTTGATATGGTGCCACACAAAAGGTTGATACATAAAATGAGAATAATGGGGATAGGGGAAAATATGTGCAAGTGGGTTGAGAGCTGGCTCAGGGATGGGAAACAAAGGGTGTTTATTAATGGAGCACACTCGGACTGGGTAGCGGTTAGCAGTGGGGTACCACAGGGGTCAGTATTGGGCCCTCTTCTTTTTAACATATTTATTAATGACCTTGTAGGGGGCATTCAGAGTAGAATTTCAATATTTGCAGATGACACTAAACTCTGCAGGGTAATCAATACAGAGGAGGACAATTTTATATTACAGGATGATTTATGTAAACTAGAAGCTTGGGCTGATAAATGGCAAATGAGCTTTAATGGGGATAAATGTAAGGTCATGCACTTGGGTAGAAGTAATAAGATGTATAATTATGTGCTTAATTCTACATCTCTGGGCAAAACCGTCAATGAAAAAGACCTGGGTGTATGGGTGGATGACAAACTCATATTCAGTGGCCAGTGTCATGCAGCTGCTACAAAGGCAAATAAAATAATGGGATGCATTAAAAGAGGCATAGATGCTCATGAGGAGAATATAATTTTACCTCTATACAAGTCACTAGTTCGACCACACTTAGAATACTGTGCACAGTTCTGGTCTCCGGTGTATAAGAAAGACATAGCTGAACTGGAGCGGGTGCAGAGAAGAGCGACCAAGGTTATTAGAGGACTGGGGGGTCTGCAATACCAAGATAGGTTATTACACTTGGGGCTATTTAGTTTGGAAAAACGAAGACTAACGGGTGATCTTATTTTAATGTATAAATATATGAGGGGACAGTACAAAGACCTTTCTGATGATCTTTTTAATCATAGACCTGAAACCGAGACAAGGGGGCATCCTCTGCGTTTGGAGGACAAAAGGTTTAGGCATAATAACAGACGCGGATTCTTTACTGTAAGAGCAGTGAGACTATGGAACTCTCTGCCGTATGATGTTGTAATGAGTGATTCATTACTTAAATTTAAGAGGGGACTGGATACCTTTCTGGAAAAGTATAATGTTACAGGGTATATGCACTAGATTCCTTGATAGGGCGTTGATCCAGGGAACTAGTCTGATTGCCGTATGTGGAGTCGGGAAGGAATTTTTTTCCCCAATGTGGAGCTTACTCTTTGCCACATGGAGTTATTTTGCCTTCCTCTGGATCAACATGTTAGGGCATGTTAGGTTAGGCTATGGGTTGAACTAGATAGACTTATAGTCTTCCATCAACCTTAATAACTATGTAACTATTCTAAAAACTGCACCCCTCAAGGTGCTCAAAACCACATTCAAGTAGTTTAGTAACCCTTCAGGTGCTACACAGGAATTTTTCGAACGAGCATTTAACTTTTTTCACAAAAAATTTACTTCAGATCCAATTTGTTTTACTTTACCAAGGTTAACAGGAGAAATTGTACCCCACAGGTTGTTTTACAATTTGTTCTGAGTGCGAGGATACCCCATATGTGGGGGTAAACCACTGTTTGGGCGCATGGCTGTGCTCGGAAGGGAAGGAGCGCCGTTTGACTTTTCAATGCAAAATTGGTTGGAATTAAGATCGGACACCATGTCACGTTTGGATAGCCCCTGATGTGCCTAAACAGTAGAAGCCCCCTCACAATTGACACCATTTGGGAAAATAGACACCAAAGGAACTTATCTAGATGTGTGGTGAGCACTCTGAACCCCTAAGTGCTTCACAGAGGTTTATAATGTAGAGCCATAAAAATAAAAAAATCATTTTTTTTCACTAAAATGATCTTTAGCCCCAATTTTTTATTTTCCCAAGGGTGACAGGAGAAATTGGACCCTAAAAGTTGTTGTGCAATTTGTCTTAAGCATGCTGATACCCATATGTGGGGGGAACCACCATTTGGGCACATTGCAGAGCTCGGAAGGGAATGAGCACCGTTTTGGAATGCAGACTTTGATGGAATGCCCCTGTTGTACCTAAACAGTAGAAATAACCCACAAGTGACCACATATTGGAAACTAGACCCCCCAAGGAGCTTATCTGGATGTGTTGTGAGAACTTTGAACCCCCAAGTGTTTCACTAACGTTTATTAGACAGAGACGTGAAAATGAAAAAATCATTTTTTCCCACAAAAAAGAATTTTTAGGCCACAAATATTTATTTTCACAAGGGTAACAGGAAAAATTGGACTGCAAAAGTTGTTGTCCAATTTGTCCTGAGTATGCTGATACCCCATATGTGGGGGTAAACCACTGTTTGGGCGCACGGCAGAGCTCAGATGGGAAGGAGCACCGTTTTACTTTTTCAACACAGAATTGGAAAGCCCCTGATGTGCCTAAACAGGAGAAACCATGTTGTGAATTCTGCTCCTGGGCTCCCTCCGGTGGTTGTAAGTGGCACTTTTGTGAGTTCTGCTCTTGGGCTCCCTCTTGTGGTTTCAAGTGGTATGGCTGCTCCTTGGAGTTAGCTGTTGTCAGCTGCCTCCACTTATCATCTCCTCTCTCGCCTATTTAAGCCTGGCTGTTCCTTCAGCTAGTGCCACTTGTAAATGGTTCCTGGTTGGATTCACATCTCTTTGGAGTTCCCTGTTTTCCTGACCAGTTCTGCTAAGCTAAGTTTAGCCTCCTGTGCTCATCCTGAAGTATTTTCTGTCTTGCTGGAAGCTCTGGGAAGCAGAGTGACCCTCCACACCTTTAGTCAGGTGTGGAGATTTTTTTGTTTACTCTGCGTGGATTTTTGTAGTGTTTTATACTGACCGCACAGTGTTCCATTCTGTCCTATCTATCAAGCTAGACTGGCCTCCTGTGCTCATCCTGGTTTCATTCTGTGTATGTCTTTTCCCTCTCCACTCACAGTCATTATTTGTGGGGGGCTAATCTATCCTTTGGGGATTTTCTCTGAGGCAAGATAGTTTTCCTGCTACTGTCTTTAGGGGTAGTTAGCTCTTAGGCTGTGACGAGATGCCTAGGGAGAGTTAGGAGCATTCCACGGCTGCTTCTAGTGTTGTGTTGAGCTTAGGGTCTGCGGTAAGTACAGTTACCACTTCCCTCAGAGCTCGTTCCATGTTGCTCCTAGACCACCGCATCATAACAGTACAAGTGGCCAAAAATGAATTAATTGCATCTCAACAGAAGGAAAAGAAAGTTCTGAACCATTTTTTTTTCTGTGTTCTAGTTTGTCTTTTTTTTTTCCTCTTGATATCTGGGTGGTTCAGGATATATGATTTGGCATGGATGTTCAAGGTTTGTTTTCTCGTGTGGATCAACTTGCTGCAAGAGTACAGAGCATCCAGGACTATATTGTCCAGACTCCGGCTTTAGAGCCTAGAATTCCTACTCCTGATTTGTTTTTTGGGGACAGATCCAAGTTTTTGAACTTTAAAAATAACTGCAGATTGTTTTTTGCTTTGAAACCCCGTTCTTCTGGTGATCCCATTCAACAGGTAAAAATCATCATATCCTTGCTGCGGGGTGATCCTCAAGACTGGGCTTTCTCTCTTGAAGCAGGGGATCCGGCATTATTGAATGTTGATGCATTTTTTCAAGCACTTGGATTATTGTACGACGAACCTAATTCTGTGGATCATGCAGAAAAAACCCTGTTAGCCCTGTGTCAAGGTCAGGAAGAGGCAGAGTTATACTATCAGAAATTTAGAAAATGGTCTGTGCTCACTAAATGGAATGAAGAGGCTCTGGCTGCTATTTTCAGAAAGGGTCTTTCTGAAGCCCTCAAAGATGTTATGATGGGCTTTCCTACGCCTGCCGGTTTGAGAGAATCTATGTCTCTAGCCATTCAGATCGATCGGCGTCTATGGCAGTATCCTCTGAGCAAAGTCCTGAACCTATGCAATGTGATAGGATTTTGACTAGACTAGAACGGCAGGAATTCAGACGTCAGAATAGGCTGTGTTTCTACTGTGGTGATTCTGCTCATGTTATCTCTGATTGCCCTAAGCGTACTAAGAGAGTCGCTAGGTCTGCTACCATTAGTACCATACAGCCTAAATTTCTCTTATCTGTGACCCTGATTTGCTCATTGTCGTCCTTTTTTGTCATGGCATTTGTGGATTCAGGCACTGCCCTGAACTTAATGGACTTAGAATTCGCCAGGCGCTGTGGTTTTTCCTTACAGCACTTGCAAAGCCCTATTCCTTTGAGGGGTATTGATGCTACACCCCTGGCCAAGAAAAAACCTCAGTATTGGACACAGATGACTATGTACATGGCTCCAGCACATCAGGAAGATTGCCATTTTCTGGTGTTGCATAACCTGCATGATGTTGTTGTACTAGGTTTCCCATGGTTACAGGAACATAATCCGGTGCTGGATTGGAAAACTATGTCGGTGACTAGTTGGGGTTGTCAAGGGGTACATAGTGACGTTCCTTTGATGTCAATTTCCTCTTCCCCCTCTCCTGAGGTTCCTGAGTTTTTGTCGGATTTCCTGGATGTATTTGATGAGCCAAAGTCCAGTTCCCTTCCTCCGCATAGGGACTGTGATTGTGCTATTAACTTGATTCCTGGTTGCAAGTTCCCTAAGGGCCGACTTTTCAATCTGTCTGTGCCGGAGCATGCCGCCATGCGGAGTTATGTTAAGGAGTCTTTGGAGAAGGGGCATATTCGGCCCTCTTCGTCACCTTTGGGAGCGGGTTTCTTTTTTGTTGCTAAGAAGGATGGCTCTTTGAGACCCTGTACTGATTATCGTCTTCTTAATAAAATCACTGTCAAATTCCAATATTCCTTGCCCTTGCTTACTGATTTATTTGCTCAGATTAAGGGGGCTAGGTGGTTTACTAAGATTGACCTCCGAGGGGCATATAATCTTGTTCGTATTAAACAGGGTGACGAATGGAAAACTGCATTTAATACGCCTGAAGGCCATTTTGAATATCTTGTGATGCCATTTGGGCTTTCTAATGCTCCATCTGTGTTCCAGTCTTTCATGCATGATATTTTCCGCAATTATCTTGATAAATTCATGGTCGTACATTTGGATGATATTTTGATTTTTTCCGATGATTGGGAGTCTCATGTGAAGCAGGTCAGGATGTTGTTCCAGATACTTCGTGATAATGCTTTATTTGTGAAGGGGTCTAAGTGCCTATTCGGAGTTCAGAATGTCTCTTTTTTGGGTTTTATTTTTTCTCCCTCGTCTATAGAAATGGATCCTGTTAAGGTCCAAGCTATTCATGACTGGATCAAACCCACATCTGTGAAGGGCCTTCAAAAATTTTTGGGCTTTGCTAATTTCTATCGCCGTTTCATTGCCAATTTTTCCAGTGTGGTTAAGCCCCTTACTGATTTGACGAAGAAAGGCGCTGATGTAACGAATTGGTCCTCAGAGGCTGTTGAGGCCTTTCAGGAGCTTAAACGCCGATTTACTTCTGCCCCTGTGTTGCGTCAGCCGGATGTTTCTCTTCCTTTTCAGGTTGAGGTCGACGCTTCTGAGATTGGGGCAGGGGCTGTTTTTTCTCAGAGGGAATCTGATGGTTCTTTGATGAAACCGTGTGCTTTTTTTTCCAGAAAGTTTTCGCCTGCGGAAAGCAATTATGATGTCGGCAATCGGGAGTTGTTGGCTATGAAGTGTGCGTTTGAGGAGTGGTGACATTGGCTTGAGGGTGCTAAACACCACGTTGTGGTCCTGACCGATCATAAGAATCTGATTTACCTCGAGTCGGCCAAGCGGCTGAATCCTAGACAGGCTCGATGGTCCCTGTTTTTCTCCCGTTTTGATTTTGTGGTCTCGTATCTTCCGGGATCTAAGAATGTTAATGCTGATGCCCTCCCTATGAGTTTTTCACCTGATTCTCCTGGAGTCCTTGAGCCGGTTGGCATTCTTAAGGAGGGGGTGATTCTTTCTGCTCCCTTGATTTGCGGCGGGTGCTTCAGGAATTTCAGGCTGATAGGCCTGACCGCTGTCCAGTGGGGAAGCTGTTCGTTCCTGATAGATGGACAAGTAAGGTTATTTCTGAGGTTCATTGTTCTGTGTTGGCTGGTCATCCTGGGATTTTTGGTACCAGATATTTGGTTGCTAGGTCCTTTTGGTGGCCTTCCTTGTCGCGCGATGTGCGTGCTTTTGTGCAGTCCTGTGGGACTTGCGCCCGGGCCAAGCCTTGCTGTTCTCGCGCTAATGGGTTGCTTTTGCCTTTGCCGGTCCCTGAGAGGCCCTGGACGCATATTTCCATGGATTTTATTTCGGATCTTCCTGTTTCCCAGAAGATGTCTGTTATCTGGGTTGTTTGTGACCGGTTCTCTAAAATGGTCCATCTGGTATTTTTGCCTAAGTTGCCTTCCTCCTCGGATCTGGTTCCATTATTTTTTCAGCATGTGGTTCGTTTGCATGGCATTCCGGAGAATATTGTCTCTGACAGAGGTTCTCAGTTTGTCTCTAGATTTTGGCGGGCCTTTTGTGCTAGGATGGACATTGATTTGTCTTTTTCTTCGGCGTTTCATCCTCAGACTAATGGCCAAACTGAGTGAACTAATCAGACCTTGGAGACCTATTTGAGATGCTTTGTGACTGCTGATCAGGATGATTGGGTGGCTTTCTTGCCGTTGGCCGAGTTTGCCCTTAATAATCGAGCTAGTTCAGCTACTTTGGTTTCACCTTTCTTTTGTAATTCTGGTTTCATCCTCGTTTTTCTTCTGGGCAGGTTGAGCCTTCTGATTGTCCTGGTGTTGATTCTGTGGTGGACAGGCTGCAGCAGATTTGGACTCATGTGGTGGACAATTTGACGTTGTCTCAGGAAAGGGCTCAACGTTTTGCTAACCGCCGGTGTGTTGGTCCCCAGCTTCGTGTGGGGGATTTGGTTTGGTTGTCTTCTCGTCATGTTCCTATGAAGGTTTCCTCCTCTAAGTTTAAGCCTCGGTTTATTGGTCCTTATAAAATTTCTGAAATTATTAATCCGGTGTCTTTTCGTTTGGCTCTTCCAGCCTCTTTTGCCATTCATAATGTTTTCCATAGATCTTTGTTACGGAGATATGTGGTGCCCGTTGTTCCCTCGCTTGACCCTCCTGCCCCGGTGTTGGTTGAGGGGGAGTTGGAATATGAGGTTGAGAAGATTTTGGATTCTCGTTTTTCGAGGTGGAGGCTTCAGTATCTTGTCAAGTGGAAGGGGTATGGCCAGGAGGATAATTCTTGGGTTGTTGCCTCCGATGTCCATGCCGCCGATTTGGTTCGTGCTTTTCATTTGGCTAGTCCTGATCGGCCTGGGGGCTCTGGTGAGGGTTCGGTGACCCCTCCTCAAGGGGGGGGTAATGTTGTGAATTCTGCTCCTGGGCTCCCTCCGGTGGTTGTAAGTGGCACTTTTGTGAGTTCTGCTCTTGGGCTCCCTCTTGTGGTTTCAAGTGGTATGGCTGCTCCTTGGAGTTAGCTGTTGTCAGCTGCCTCCACTTATCATCTCCTCTCTTGCCTATTTAAGCCTGGCTGTTCCTTCAGCTAGTGCCACTTGTAAATGGTTCCTGGTTAGATTCACATCTCTTTGGAGTTCCCCGTTTTCCTGACCAGTTCTGCTAAGCTATGTTTTTGCTTACTTTTTCTGTCCATAGTTTGTGGACTTATCCATTCTGTGCTTTCTTTGTTTGTCCAGCATTATCAGTTTGAAGTATTTTCTGTCTTGCTGGAAGCTCTGGGAAGCAGAGTGACCATCCACACCTTTAGTCAGGTGTGGAGATTTTTTTGTTTACTCTGCGTGGATTTTTGTAGTGTTTTATACTGACCGCACAGTGTTCCATTCTGTCCTATCTATCAAGCTAGACTGGCCTCCTGTGCTCATCCTGGTTTCATTCTGTGTATGTCTTTTCCCTCTCCACTCACAGTCATTATTTGTGGGGGGCTAATCTATCCTTTGGGGATTTTCTCTGAGGCAAGATAGTTTTCCTGCTACTGTCTTCATGGGTAGTTAGCTCTTAGGCTGTGACGAGATGCCTAGGGAGAGTTAAGAGCATTCCACGGCTGCTTCTAGTGTTGTGTTGAGCTTAGGGTCTGCGGTCAGTACAGTTACCACTTCCCTCAGAGCTCGTTCCATGTTGCTCCTAGACCACCGCATCATAACAAAACCCCCCAATTCTACCTCCAACCCTAACCCCGACACACCCCTAACCCTAATCCCAACACTAACCGTAACCCTAACCACACCCCTAACATGAACAAACCCTAACCCTAATCCCAACTCTAACCACACCCCTTACCCCAACACACCCCTAACCCTAATGCCAACCCTAAACATAAACCTAACCACACCCCTAACCCTGACACACCCCTAACCCTAATCCAAACCCTAACCCTAATCCCAACCATAAATGTAATCCAAATCCTAACCCCTAACTCTAAGTTTAGCCCCAATCCTAACCCTAACTTTAGCCGAAACCCTAACACTAACTTTAGCCCTAACCCTAACCCTAATGGGAAAATAGAAATAAATGCATTTTTATATTTTATAATTTTCCCCTAACTAAGAGGATGATAAAGCGGGTTTGATTTAGTATTTATAGTAGGTTTTTCTAGCTGGTTTTTATGTTTGGCAGCCGTCACACACTAAAAGACAAAAATAGTTTTTGCATCTCCACATTTTGAGAGCTAATATTTTTCCATATTTTGGCCCACAAAGTCATATGAGGTCTTGTTTTTTGCAGGACGAGTTGATATTTTTATTGGTACCATTTTCAGGCACATGAAGTTTTTTGATTGCTTTTTATTCTGATTTTTGTGAGGCAGAATGAATAAAAAAAGCAATTCATGAATTTCTGGGTGGGCGTTTATACCGTTCTGCGTGTGGTAAAATTGATAAAGCAGTTTTATTCTTCAGGTTAGTATGATGACAATGATACCTCATTTATATAATTTTTTATGTTTTGTCACTTTTATACAATAAAAACAATTTTATATAAAAAATATTTATTTTGCATCGCTTTATTCTGAGAGCTATAACCTTTTAATTTTTTCGGTGATGGAGCTATCTGGTGGCTTGCTTTTTTGGGACAAGATTACATTTTCAGTGGTACCATGTTTATTTATGTCCATATTTTTGATCGCGTGTTATTCCACTTTTTGTTCAGCGGTATGATGATAAAGCATTGTTTTTTTGGTTTTTTAATGGTGTTCACTAAAGGGGTTAACTAGTGGGACAGTTTTATAGGGCAGGACGTTACGGACGTGTCGATACTAAATATGTGTACTTTTATGGTTTACATTTTTTTTTATTCAAATATTTATTTATTGATGGAATAAATATAGATTTTTTAAATTATTATTTTGTATTATTTTTAAAAATATTTTTACATTTTTTTTTATTCATTCTTACTTTTACACTTTGTCCGACTATGCTATAGAAGCTGTCAGCACAGCAGTTTCTATTACACTGACCTGAGAGGCTTCCTGATCATCACTGTGCATGACAGGAAGTCTCTCAGCTCTGGAGACCCATGACGACATCGGGTCTCCATGGCAGCGTTCGGGACCCCAGTGACAGAGTCACTGACTGGTTGGATCAAAGAAATGCAGGAAATTTAGTATATCTTTACTTCAGAAAAGCATTTGACAAAGTATCTCATACCATCCTTATTGAAAAAATACCAAGTTTGAAATAGACAAGTCAACTGTTAGGTGGATTCATAAGCGTATGTTTCCATGGTCAGGAATGGCTCAGTATTTGCTCTGGATTTGAAGCAGGTGAAATCTGCACCAAATCTGCATCTGAGGTCACTGGCAGGTCACATGCATTTTTGATGCATTTTTTCCACATGCATTTTTGATGCGTTTTTTCATTTTTCATAGTATATTTTTGATGCATTTTTTTCATTTTTCATAGTACACGCTGTTAGGGGTCGAGTTCCTGCCTCTGCACAGGGGGAATCTCGGGCCATCTCCGCTGCGGTCTCCCATTCTTCTCCTGCCGCAGTGGAGCCTGCTCAGCGGAGACGTGGATCCCAGCGTCTCGCTCAGTCTGACTCTGTGCTAAGAGTTACTGCTGCGTTTCCTGCTTCTCCCATTGAAGTCAGTGCTGGGCAGCGGCGAGCGGACGCTTCTGGGGCTAAGTCCTGCTTTTCACATTTTGAGCATGCCCAGAGTAAGATCTCTCAGTGGAGATCGAGGGTCACATGATCAGATACTGCAGCTAAGGTCCTTGTAGCTGCTAGGACTAAATCCTGCTTTGCACTCTGAGCATGCCCAGGGTGAGATCTCTCAGTGGAGATCCAGGGTCACATGCTCAGGTGCTGCAGCACTCCATTGGTCCTTCTTTGAAAGGTCCTAAACATGCTGCAACTATTTAAGGCTCGCATGGCCGCACGGCCATGCGCTAGTATCAAGTCATATATGTGCTTTGCGCCAGTGTGGTTATGTATGAGTGTGTTCAGGGACCCGGCTGAAATAAGCCCCTAGAATACCGGCTCCTCCGGTGAGGAGATTGTATGAGTGTGTTCAGGGACCCGGCTGAAATAAGCCCCTAGAATACCGGCTTCTCCGGTGAGGAGATTGCATGTAACATAACCACTGACTGCCATCAGCTTGGCAGTAAGCTTGTGCTCCTGTGAAGCTAACAGGGCACAGTGCTTCCCTTTCACGGCTACTCTGTGGAGTAACAGAGCTAGCCTATACCGCCTAACAGTGCCGCCATTCGCTAGCAGCAGGTTCCTCCTGCACGGTGGACCCCGGGCTGCGAACGCACCTTTCTTAATAAACATCTCTATTTTCTCGGTGCGTTCCGCTAGCCCTAACACACGCCTGCGCAAGGCAAAATTGCTGAAAATTGTTCCCTCCAAATTCAGGTGACAGAGTCCCTTTAAGTGCGGGAGCGCAGCTTACTACGCATGTGTATGAATTTACATAATGGTGAATCTTATTATACAGCTGGACATACACGACACACGAAGTAGAGGAAAGCACTGATGCCCCGCTTTAATAAATAAATAATAATTTAAAAAAAATAGAGTGGGTGGCCCCCTATATTTGTTAACCAGCCAGAGTAAAGCAGACAGCTGCAGACAGGTATTCTCAGACTGGTAAGGATCCAATATCCATGAACCTTATCGGCCTCACAATACCAGGTCGCAGCAGTCTGCTTACCTTGGATGGTTAGCAAAAATAGTGGAATCCCCTCCAAAAAATACAGCGTGGGGTCCCCCTACATTTGTTAACCAGCCAAGGTAAAAGCAGACAGCTGCTGCCAGGATCCAATATCTATGAACCTTACCAGCTTGATAATTCTAGCCCGCAGCAGTCTGCTTACCTTGGATGGTTAGTAAAAATAGTGGGATCCCCTCCAAAAAAAAACTGCGTGGGGTCCTCCTATATTTGCTAACAGCCAAGGAAAAAACAGACAGTTGCGGTCTGGTATTCTCAGGCTGGCAAGGCCCGTGGATTTTGGCCCCCAACAGCATAAAAATAGCAGCCGCAGCCACCCCACAACTGGCGCATCCAAAGGGAGCCACTGGTGTCTTTTAACGCATAGTGGAGATGGCATTTCTTGAAATCCAATCCACTATGCTGTAACATCTGGCCGCAGTGGGTTTGACGCTGCGGATGAGTGCAGCGTCAAATCCGCAGCATTTACTGACCATGGAAACTAACTGGTTTCGTGATCAGACCCAAGGAGTTATCATAAATGGCTGCACATCCAGTTTGAAGAATGTCTCAAGTGAGGTACCACAGGGCTCTGTCCTGGGCCCTGTGTTGTTCAACATCTTTATCTTTGATTTAGATGAATGAATTGAGGGTAAATGGATTACATATGCTGATGACACAAAGCTAGGCACAGCTAGGAGGGATAGCTAATACTAGAGAAGAGAGAGGATTCAAAAAGATCTAAACAAACTGGAACTCTAGGCAGCAACTCACAGAATGTTTTTTTAACAGGGAGAAATGCAGTCCTATATCTGGGAAAGAAAAATTGAAAAACAACCCATACAGAATGAGAGGAATCGGGCATAACCATTCGTTTAAGTACAGTACACCTTTCCACCTGCTTGTTTTACATCTATATCTGCCATTGTCTGGCTCTATGAAGCCACAACTGTCAATCAATGAAGGAGGGGGTGAAGAGTGAGGGATAATAAGCATGTGGGAAGATGTATTTAAATGGTTGGCCATACCATGATACACCAAGCACCTGTACTTGGTTTGAAATGTAATTCTCTGCTGACACTATGAAAGTATTTAGTAATTTTGGTTCTGTTGCCCTGTCTGTGTAGTTGGTTTGGTTCTGTTCTTGTATGTGTAGTATGCTTGTTTTTGTATTTATATAGTAAGCTGGGTTCTTGTACAGTATCTGTATAATATGCTTTGTTCTGATACCATATTTATCTACTAAACTTGCTTTTTTTTGCATCTATATAGCAAGATTGATTCTGTTCCCGTGCATTTATAATAAGCTTGGTTATGAAGTATCTATGTAGTAAGCTTGCTTCTGGTACTGAATATATGTAGTAACAATGTTTCTCCTTTTATCTATTTATTAAACTTGGCTCTCTTCAGGTGTCTATGTTGTAAGCTTGTTCCTAATACAGTACCTATTTGATAAGCTTAGTTCTGTTTCTGCATCTATTTAGTGAGCTTGATTCTGTTGCTGTGTCTATTTAGTACACTTGGTTACATAGTAACATAGTAACATAGTTAGTAAGGCCGAAAAAAGACATTTGTCCATCCAGTTCAGCCTATATTCCATCATAATAAATCCCCAGATCTACGTCCTTCTACAGAACCTAATAATTGTATGATACAATATTGTTCTGCTCCAGGAAGACATCCAGGCCTCTCTTGAACCCCTCGACTGAGTTCGCCATCACCACCTCCTCAGGCAAGCAATTCCAGATTCTCACTGCCCTAACAGTAAAGAATCCTCTTCTATGTTGGTGGAAAAACCTTCTCTCCTCCAGACGCAAAGAATGCCCCCTTGTGCCCGTCACCTTCCTTGGTATAAACAGATCCTCAGCGAGATATTTGTATTGTCCCCTTATATACTTATACATGGTTATTAGATCGCCCCTCAGTCGTCTTTTTTCTAGACTAAATAATCCTAATTTCGCTAATCTATCTGGGTATTGTAGTTCTCCCATCCCCTTTATTAATTTTGTTGCCCTCCTTTGTACTCTCTCTAGTTCCATTATATCCTTCCTGAGCACCGGTGCCCAAAACTGGACACAGTACTCCATGTGCGGTCTAACTAGGGATTTGATTTTGGTTCTGTCCCTCTATCTATGTAGTAAGCTTGGTTCTGGTACATCATGTATGTAGCATGCTTGGTTTTGCTTCTGTATCTATGTAGTAATTTTGATTCTGCTTTTTTATTTAGTAAGCATGATTCTGTTGCCATTGTCTATGTAGTAAAAGTGGTTATGGTACAGTGCTTATGTAGAAAGCTTGGTTTTGGTCCTGTACCAATATAATATGCCCGGGTCCAGTTCCCTTATCTACATTACCTTGGTTCTTGTAGTAACCTTGGTGTTGTTCCTGTATCTATGCAGTATCTATGTAGTAAACTTGGTTCTGTTCCCATATCTAGTTAAAAGGAAGTTTCTGAATCTATGTAGTAAGCTTGTTTCTGGCACAGTAGTAAGCTTACCTATGTTGTAAGCATAATGTCATTAATGTTAACATGTGACACAGAAAGTTAGCATTGTCTATATTACTGAACTACACACATGTGAGTGTGATCCCAATATGAACCATTGTTATTTTTAATGCCCTTTTAACTCAGCTGCTTTAATACAGCAGCCCAAGCTAATTGGGATAAAGACGGGGGCCTACACTCAGTGAGGTGCCGCAGGCTCCACTTTGGTTTTTAATTTCTTGGTTTTCATACTTGCTCCGTAAATATTATTCATGGGCCACTGTTTTGTGTTTGCCCCCAAGATTAAAATGTGCCCGCCATTCTTTGATTAGTAAGTACCGAATGTTTATCCATTTCACTAGAATTTTTTTACATCTTTAAAGCATACAGTTGATTTGATGTCTAAAATACAATTAAATGTGAAATAGCATTATTAAAGAGTACACAAACCAAAATTAATGTTTTTAATTTGAGAACCAGGCAGACAAAATGTTTTATTTGTCTCTAGATGGCTAATTCTTGTACATAGGAAAGAACATTTTTAATGAAACATTATATATAGCCATAGAGAGCCCTTATTATACTTCCATTATGATTTCAGGTAACTTGCTTATATTAGCAATTAAATAAATTTAATTACCGTAATGTTCTGTATTGTCCTGACTCTCAGGGATGTTAACCGATGCTCGTAAAAAGTGGATATGGTTGGAATAAGGTGACAATTGTCATAAAAAGGTTTGTGAAGCAATAATTTTTTAAAGTACCTTTCTCCACAGTTTTATACTTTGTCTTTTCTTCTGGAGTTGTCAGGTTTTTTTTTTGTTCTCCGTGTTCTCCATGTCGATATCTAACTGGTTTGCTCGTTGCAATCACCTATTAAAATACATAAAGTAAAATTATATACATTTAATACAAAGGACTTTGCATATTGGTTTAAAGTATATATGAATACCAAAGCACAATTGTTAATTTTTAGCAAGTCTTGCTTTGGTAAGCAATGCAATATTTAGCACCCTATAATAGTGTAAATACCCTAAATGATTGGGCCACTTTATTATATTCAGTACTTATGGAGACTGCTTAACACCCACCAAAAATGCTTTAGGTGATAGCACTGTTTTCTGTACAATGTAACTATGAAAAATGCAGCGTAGGAAACAAAATATCCTATATCTAGCACAGATAGGTTAACCTACCAATGGGCATATTAAATATTCTGTAATCTGGTATATAAGATACTTTGAAGACTTGAAGAAATAATATGTCCTAATAACACAGATGTAGGTCAGAAAACAATTCTAGTTAGGGTTTCATGCAAAAATAATGAACATATAACCCACTAAAGAATGTATGAATATGACCAAATATCACCATAAAACATGATAAGCTTTATTAGCACAAAGTAATAAAAGCATATAGAAAAATATAAATAAAAACAAGCCATATAATAAATGCAAAATCAAGGAGAAAAAGGGCTGAGGTGGCAGGGCAAATCAAGAACCCTAAAATAATCCAAAGTTAAAGATTACGTATGTATTGTTAAGGTATATCGCACGAGAATCAAAGATACATATATGCAGGTGCACAAAGTATAGAGTAAATAATAAGCTTAGATCTAATAGTCAAAGGTAGCAGCCATACTCTAAAGAATGTATATTTGAAACCAGATACATATATAATCCAGAGTTAAAAATAATAATACTAGCCAGTGGAAAGGGGAAAGTCAAAATGCCGAGCCAGCCCTGCGCAGATGTGGCACAACTTGATTCATCAGGGGTAATATGTGCACACGTTGCGGATTAGCCTTAGGAATTTCTGCTGCAGATTCTTACCTCTGTTGCCAGAAAACGCAGGTGTGGTTTTGTTGCATTTTTTTATGCGTTTTTTGATGCGTTTTTCCAGGCGGATTTGTATGC
Organism: Ranitomeya imitator; assembly: GCF_032444005.1. Classification (NCBI taxonomy): domain Eukaryota; kingdom Metazoa; phylum Chordata; class Amphibia; order Anura; family Dendrobatidae; genus Ranitomeya; species Ranitomeya imitator. The sequence continues at coordinate 395,662,727 of NC_091286.1, forward strand.
ATTTTCGAAAGCTAAATAAGATCTATTATTGACAAAAAAAAAGATTTGTGATGTCATTTCTTGTCTAACCTCCTCTTTTACATTTGTCCAACCCACACTCCATTACACACAGATAGGCTATGTTCACAGGCTGCGGATTTTGCAGCGGATCCGCAACAGTTTCCCATGCGTTTACAGTACAATGTAAACCTATGGGAAACGCAATCCGCAGTGCACATGCTGCGGAAAACAATGCGTGGAAATGCAGCTGTTTACATTCCGCAGCATGTCAATTCTTTGTGCGGAATCTGCAGCGGTTTTACACCTGCTCCATAATAGAAAACCGCAGGTGTAAAACCACAGTGAAATCCGCACAAAAAACGCAGTAGATCCGCAGTAAATCCGCGATAAATCCACAGGAAAAACGCAGTGTTTTTGCCCTGCGGATTTATCACATCCGGTGCGGAAAAATCCGCAGTGGACCATTCTACGTGTGCACATACCCATAGACAGACAGACAGAAGGAATGAGATAGATAGAAGGAATGAGGCCGGCGTCACACTAGAGAGTTTTACGGACGCATGAGAGGCGCAAAAACAACACATTGCACACGGACCAGTGATTCTCTATGGGGCAGCACCTATCTGCCTTATATTTCGCAGCCGCATTTTTCGGGCAGCATGCTGTGTTTGTCAGCGTATTGCGCAAAAATTCCACCAATGAAAGTCTTGCCAACCTTGCCAAAGGATTACATACAGAACACAGTTTTGGAAACATTTCTGCGTATTGCGCCCGCAAAAAACGGACCGTATTTTCCTACTCCAAGTGTGACGCTGGCCCCTGAGATAGATAGATAGATAGATAGATAGATAGATAGATAGATAGATAGATAGAAGGAATAAGATGGATAGATGTAGATAGATATATGGATAGTTAGGCTACTTTCACACATCAGTTTGTTTCCGTCAGGGAGGATCCGGCGAATTTTTGAAAAAATGGATCCGTTGCAAACAGTGAAAAACTGATGCAACTGATCCTTTTTTTTAAAAAAAAAAAGAGAGAGCGAACGGAAAATGTGCATGATTTGAATGGAAACATGCATGAAAAAATGGATTCGGAGGCCTTGTAGTCCCATCGGATGATGCCTGCATGCGCACACACCCCTCAAGGACTCCCCACAGCCCAGCACAGAACCCCCACAGTTCGGCACAGACCCCCCACAGCCCGGCACAGACGCCCCACAGCCTGACGCAGACCCCCCACAGCCCGCACAGACACCCCGACAACCTGGCGCAGACCCCCGACAGCCCGGCACAGAACCCTCACAGCCTGGTGCAGACCCCCACAACCTGGCACAGACCCCCCACAGCCCGGCGCAGACACCCGACAGTGACAGGGGTCACTGATGGTCTCTCTTGTGTAAGTAATAGCATTCATATGCTGGGACACTTTTTTATCTTTACATTTCCTACTGCACTTTAGATCCTAATCTTTCTGCTGCTTGTTTGACTGCAATATGCATAGTTGTACAGCACTTTATATAGTGCCGGTCACTACTGCTGCTAGTTCACAACAATATGCTTTTGTATTATTATTTTTGTTATTATTATTATTTATTATTATAGTATTATTTGTATATTTCCTATCGCAATTTAGATCCTAAACTTTTTTGCTGCTAGTCTGATTGCAATATGCATAGTTGTACAGCACGGAGCACTTTATATAGTGCCGGTCGCCATTGCTGCTAGTTCACAACTATATGCCTTTTTTGCACAGCATTGTGCACCTTATATACACCATGTTAGGACATATATAGTTATTGCATTGCAAAACATCGTTTGGGTTCAAAGAAAAAATTTTTTTGGGTAGTCAGCAATTTCTTTCTGTCTAGCCCTCTATAAAATGTATATTTTTGCATGATGCACTTTATTTAATAGGCGTTGTAGACTTTATAGGATTTATTGGCTATTAGTGTTGAGCGATACCTTCCGATATCGGAAAGTATCGGTATCGGATAGGATCGGCCGATATTCAAAAAATATCGGATATTGCCGATACCGATACCCGATCCCAATGCAAGTCAATGGGACCAAAATATCGGAATTAAAATAAACCCTTTCTTTCCTTGTAGGTTCATTCTACATGAAGGAAAACAACTAAGAATAATGCAGGATGTATTTGGGGAGGTGGCGGAGACATTAAAGTCATAGAGGTTTAGCCCAATCAAATAGAATAGCATGTTTTTTTTTTTTTTTAAAGACGTTCGGAGTGACAAAGATATTGACTATGTAAATATTTTTTTTATTTTGTCAGATATTGATGTATTGATACTCATCCCCATCATCCTCCTCGTCCTCCTCCTCTTCGCCCGCCACTTCGTCCAGTAGACTTCCCTGACCAGACAATGGCTGACTGTCATCATGGCTTCCCTCATCCTCGGCTGCAGACGCCTGCTCCTTTATGTGCGTCAAACTTTGCATCAGCAGATGCATTAGGGGGATGCTTATTATGGCGTTGTCTGCACTAACCAGCAGTGTGCATTCCTCAAAACACTGAAGGACTTGACAGAGGTCTTGTAGCTTCGACCACTGCACACCTGACAACTCCATGTCTGCCATCCAACTGCCTGCCCGTGTATGTGTATCCTCCCACTAATACATAACAGCATGCCTCTGTTCGCACAGTCTATGAAGCATGTGCAGTGTGGATTTCCACCTTGTTGCAACGTGGATGATTAGGCGATGCTGGGGAAGGTTCAAAGATCGCTGATGGTTCTGCATACGGCTGGAGTGCATGGGCGAACGGCGGATGTGCGAGCAAAGTCTGCGCACCTTCAGGAGCAGGTCGGGTAACCCCGGATAGGTGTGAGCCAGGCAAGGAATGTGTTTCAGTTGTGAAAAGGCTATGGCAGCCATAAAATTCCTTCCGTTATCACTCACTACCTTGCCTGCCTCAAGATGTACACTGCCCAGCCATGACTGAGTTTCTTGCTGCAAGAACTCGGACAGAACTTCCGCGGTGTGTCTGTTGTCGCCCAAACACTTCATTGCTAGTGTTGAGCGATACCTTCCGATATCGGAAAGTATCGGTATCGGTTGGGATCGGCCGATATTCAAAAAATATCGGATATCGCCGATACCGATACCCGATCCCAATGCAAGTCAATGGGACCAAAATATCGGAATTAAAATAAACCCTTTCTTTCCTTGTAGGTTCATTCTACATCAAGGAAAACAACTAAGAATAATGTAGGATGTATTGTGGGAGGTGGCGGAGACATTAAAGGCAATGAGGTTTAGCCCAATCAAATAGAATAGCATGTTTTGTTTTTTTTTAAAGACGTTCGGAGTGAAAAAGATATTGAGTATGTAAATTTTTTTTTATTTTGTCAGATATTGATGTTTCACTATTCCACGCCCTTCCCCTTCTTTTTTTTCTTTTTTTTTTTACTTTTCCCACACTTTCATCTTCATCATCATCAGCATCTTTGACATCAACTTCTTCTTCATCTTATTCATCTTCTTCTTCATCCTTTACCTTTTTTTTTTTTTTTTATTACATTCTTCATATTCATTTTATTCAACTATTATTATTCTTCCTATTCTACATATTCATTTTATTCAACTGTATTATTCTTCCTATTCTACTTCTTCATCATATTCTCATTTGTGACAGGCATTCCCGTAGTTGTTATCTATAAAAGTTGGAAGATTACACCTTCCGTTCTGCCAGTCACAAAAGTTACATTTGTCCGCGTTCAGTTTGGCCTGCAGCATCAGGCTTTATCCAGGGGCACCACGAGGAGGAACGGACTCACCCCCATACACTGCTTAGTCTTCTTCTGCATATAATTGAGATAATATCTTTTGCTCTGATATTAAGTGTTATGCTTAATGTTCTTCTGCTCTTTGTTCTGCAGCCTCTTGTTCTTCTGCTTCTCGGTCTTCCATGTCGTCGTCTCCAGTGTCGTCATCTCCGCCGTCGTCGTCTCCGCCGTCGTCGTCTCCGCCGTCGTCGTCGTCGTCATCGGGGTGGTCTTCCGGGTTGTCGTCGTCGTCGTCGTCATCGGGGTGGTCTTCCGGGTCGTCGACTTTAGGGTCTTCAACTTGGAAATGTAGCAGAAGGTACAAGAAGGCTGAGAAAATGCCAAGAACCTGATGATGGAACTGGAACTCGGATGGCTACCCGAAGGTTCAAGAGCCTATGGAACTACCGAGGACCAGCTGACGTTACTGGAACCCGGTTACTAAGCAGGAGGTACCCGTGCTAAAAAGCACTACCAAGGACCGCCTGACGTTGGCGGAACTCGGATACCCAGAAGGAGCCACCTAAGCCAAAGGCTCTGCCCGGAACCAGCTGACGGTACTGGAACCAGGATGGGGAGCAGAAGGTACAAGAGCAAAAGACACTGCCGAGAACCAGCTGACGGTACTGGAACCCGGATGGGTAGCCGAAGGTCCAAGAGCCAATGAAACTACCGAGGACCAGCTGACGTTACTGGAATCCGGTTACTAAGCAGGAGGTACCCGCGCCTGAAAGCACTACCAAGGACCACCTGACGTTGGTGGAACTTGGATACCCAGAAGGAGGCACCTAAGCCAAAGGCTCTGCCCGGAACCAGCTGACGGTACTGGAACCAGGATGGGGAGCAGAAGGTACAAGAGCAAAAGACACTGCCGAGAACCAGCTGACGGTGCTGGAACCAGGTGGTGGACCCGAAGGCCCACAGGAGAGGAGAGAACAGCTAGGCCGCGAGGCAGCCGCAGTTACCGAACCCCAACAGTCCTACAGGGGGAGCTGGGTCTACTGGCACTACAGAACCAGCCTTGACTACCAGTTCACACAGCCCACATAGGAAGCTCCTAAACTGGAGGCACCCTGGAGTTGGCTAACCCGACCGCACCACGACGGGGCAACCATAGGCGTCTCAGTGAGCTTGACACTACCCGGAAACAGCTGACGGTGCTGGAACCAGGTTTGGCACGAGGGAGTACCTGTGACAAAAACACTGCCGAGAACCAGCTGGCGGTGCTGGAACCCAGATGCGTTGCCCCAGTGTGCAAGAGCCAATGGCATGACCGAGGACCAGCTGACGGTGCTGGAACCCGGTTACTAAGCTGTAGGTGCCCGCGCTTAAAAGCACTACCAAGGACCGCCTGACGTTGGCGGAACTCGGATACCCAGGAGGAGACACCTAAGCCAAAGGCTCGGCCCGGAACCAGCTGACGGTGCTGGAACCAGGTGGTGGACCCCAAGGCCCACAGGAGAGGAGAGAACAGCTAGGCCGCGAGGCAGCCGCAGTTACCGAACCCCAACAGTCCTACAGGGGGAGCAGGGCCTACTGGCACTACAGAACCAGCCTTGACTACCAGTTCACGCAGCCCACATAGGAAGCTCCTAAACTGGAGGCACCCTGGAGTTGGCTAACCCGACCGCACCACGACGGGGCAAACATAAGCGTCTCAGTGAGCTTGACACTACCCGGAAACAGCTGACGGTGCTGGAACCAGGTTTGGCACGAGGGAGTACCTGTGACAAAAACACTGCTGAGAACCAGCTGGCGGTGCTGGAACCCAGATGCGTTGCCCCAGTGTGCAAGAGCCAATGGCACGACCGAGGACCAGCTGACGGTGCTGGAACCCGGTTACTAAGCTGTAGGTGCCCGCGCTTAAAAGCACTACCAAGGACCGCCTGACGTTGGCGGAACTCGGATACCCAGGAGGAGGCACCTAAGCCAAAGGCTCGGCCCGGAACCAGCTGACGGTGCTGGAACCAGGTGGTGGACCCCAAGGCCCACAGGAGAGGAGAGAACAGCTAGGCCGCGAGGCAGCCGCAGTTACCGAACCCCAACAGTCCTACAGGGGGAGCTGGGCCTACTGGCACTACAGAACCAGCCTTGACTACCAGTTCACGCAGCCCACATAGGAAGCTCCTAAACTGGAGGCACCCTGGAGTTGGCTAACCCGACCGCACCACGACGGGGCAAGCATAGGCGTCTCAGTGAGCTTGACACTACCCGGAAACAGCTGACGGTGCTGGAACCAGGTTTGGCACGAGGGAGTACCTGTGACAAAAACACTGCCGAGAACCAGCTGGCGGTGCTGGAACCCAGATGCGTTGCCCCAGTGTGCAAGAGCCAATGGCACGACCGAGGACCAGCTGATGGTGCTGGAACCCGGTTACTAAGCTGTAGGTGCCCGCGCTTAAAAGCACTACCAAGGACCGCCTGACGTTGGCGGAACTCGGATACCCAGGAGGAGGCACCTAAGCCAAAGGCTCGGCCCGGAACCAGCTGACGGTGCTGGAACCAGGTGGTGGACCCCAAGGCCCACAGGAGAGGAGAGAACAGCTAGGCCGCGAGGCAGCCGCAGTTACCGAACCCCAACAGTCCTACAGGGGGAGCTGGGCCTACTGGCACTACAGAACCAGCCTTGACTACCAGTTCACGCAGCCCACATAGGAAGCTCCTAAACTGGAGGCACCCTGGAGTTGGCTAACCTGACCGCACCACGACGGGGCAAGCATAGGCGTCTCAGTGAGCTTGACACTACCCGGAAACAGCTGACGGTGCTGGAACCAGGTTTGGCACGAGGGAGTACCTGTGACAAAAACACTGCCGAGAACCAGCTGGCGGTGCTGGAACCCGGATGCGTTGCCTATCAAAGATTGTCTTCCTACAGCCCCAACTAGCGGTGTTGGAGCAAAGGGTAAGCAGGGGGAGCAGAGTGTAGGCCGAAGCCTGCACTGGAGTCAGCTTTGTGTCTGCGTTGCGTTTGCAGGACACTTTGCCGGCTACACAGTGGGGGAACAGCAGGCGGTGCTGAACCCCACTAACACATTGGCTGGTGTTTTTCTCTGTGCAGCTAGCACTTCCGGGCAAAAACTAGCGGTGTTGTAGCCCAGGGGCAGCAGGAGGAGGAGAGGAGCAGAGTGTAGGCCGAAGCCTAGTTGAACAAATTTCAAAGGTAACCTTTAACCCCCCCTCAGGTGTTACAAAGTACAAGAGCCACACCTTGTGCAGCATTAATGCTGCACAAGTAAAAGGTTGCTCTATTTATTCTTCTACTTGCACACGCTGAATGCAACACGTACACAATTTAGCCCATTCTACAGTCAAACTGTAGTTGAGGCGTGACTTGTATTTTTAAGGAGACGCAGCATAGGTGTCCCAAATAACGCCTTTGTGCTTGGCGCAGCTTCCTGAGCGTTGTTTTTTGCTGTACAGGAGTCTGCGCTCTTGTGTTATCCCTTGGCAATGCCCTGTTAGCGCTGCCCGTCTTATGACCTCATTTCATGTTGGCCGCTGCGGTTAACGATGGCCATAAATCCCAGACCCACAGTGCCTTTTCATAAAGTCACACTGCGGTGCTGGGATTCGTGGCCTTGAGCAGTAAATATTTTCGACGCTCACACACGTCCTTACACCTGCTTCAGACTGGGCGGCCTCTGCTGATCCCTTTTCGCATGCCGCGGCCATGAGGCCGCACAGTCTGAAGAAGGCGGAAGGAGATGAGTGACGACAGGCGAACATATGCACTGCTCGTGCCCATAAACCACACCCTCGCTGACAAAATAAATAAGACAACGAGGGGCGTTGTTTCACGCAGGGCGAATGCACAGGCGCAGCCAGCTAACCATGATGTCAAAAGACGGGAAGCGCTAACAAGGGGGGTGCTGCGTATCATTAGAAAGGAAAGTCACACCTCAGGGACAGTGGAATGGTCTCAATGAGACACATTTTGTACGTGTTGAGTTCCACGTGGGCAAGGAGAAAAAGTCAGCCACCTTGTACAAATGCAGCAGTACTGCTGAACAAGGTGGCTGTTATACATAGAAACACCTGGGGGTGGGGGGCAGGCTCCCTTCAATTTCAGTTCATGTGCCTGCATGGCGTTTGCAGGTCACGTTGCCGGCTACACAGCTGGGGAACAGCTGGCGGTGCTGAACCCCACTGACACATTGGCTGGTGTTTTTCTCTGTGCAGCTCGCATGTCCGGGCAAAAACTAGCGTTGTTAGAGCCCAGGGTCAGCAGCAGGAGGAGGAGAGGAGCAGAGTGTAGGCCGAAGCCAGCACTGGTGGCAGCTTTTGGTCAGTTGTGCCAGCGTGGCTTGTGCTGGACACAATGCAGGCTACACAGCAGGGGAACAGCTGGCGGTGCTGAACCCCACAAACACATTGGCTGTTTTTTTTCTCTGTGCAGCTCGCATTTCCGGGCAAAAACTAGCGGTGTTTGAGCCCAGGGGCAGCAGGAGGAGGAGAGGAGCAGAGTGTAGGCCGAAGCCTGTACTGGTGGCAGCTTTTGGTCAGTTGTGCCAGCGTGGCTTGTGCTGGACACGATGCCGGCTACACAGCAGGGGAACAGCTGGCGGTGCTGAACCCCACTAACACATTGGCGGGTGTTTTTCTCTGTGCACCTAGCACTTCCAGGCTACAACTGGCGGTGTTATAGCCCAGGGTCAGCAGGAGGAGGAGAGGAGCAGAGTGTAGGCCGAAGCCTAGTTGAACCAATTTCAAAGGTAACCTTTAACCCCCCCTCAGGTGTTGCAAGGTACAAGAGCCACACCTTGTGCAGCATTAATGCTGCACAAGTAAAAGGTTGCTCTCTTAATTTTTCTCCTTGCACACGCTGAATAAAACACGTACACTATTTAGCCCATTCTACTGTAAAACAGTAGTGGAGGCGTGACTTTTCTTTTTAAAGAAAAGCAGCACAGGTGTCGAAAATAACACCTTGGTGCATGGGCGCAGCTTCCTGAGCGTTGTTATTTGCTGTACAGGAGTCTGCGCTCTTGTTATCCCTTGGCCATGCGCAGTGAGCGCTTCCTGTCTTCTGACCTCATTTCATGTCGGCCGTTGCGGTTAGCGATGGACATGAATCCCAGACCCACAGTGTGTTTTCAAAAAATCACACTGCGTGGCTGGGATTCGTGGCCTTGTGTAGTAAATATGTTTGCCGCTCACACATGTCCTTACACCTGCTTCAGACTGGGCGGCCTCATCTGATCCCTTATCGCATGCCGCGGCCATGAGGCCACCCAGTCTGAAGAAGGCGGAAGGAGATGAGTGAACACAGGCAAACATATGCACTGCACATGCCCATCAATCACACCCTCGCTGTCCAAAAAAATAAGACACCGAGGGGCGTTGTTTCGAGCAGGGCAGACGCACAGGCGCAGCCAGCTAACCAATGATGTCAAAAGACGGGCAGCGCTAACAAGGGTGGTGCTGCGTATCATTAGAAAGGAAAGTCACACCTCAGGGACAGTGGAATGGTCTCAATGAGACACATTTAGTACGTGTTTAATTAAACGTGGGCAAGGAGAAAAAGTCAGCCACCTTGTACAAATGCAGCAGTACTGCTGTACAAGGTGGCTGTTACACATAGAAACACCTGGGGGTGGGGGGCAGGCTTCCTTCAATTTCAGTTCATGTGCCTGCGTGGCGTTTGCAGGACACGTTGCCAGCTACACAGCAGGGGAACAGCTGGTGGTGCTGAACCCCACTAACACATTGGCGGGTGTTTTTCTCTGTGCACCTAGCACTTCCAGGCTACAACTGGCGGTGTTATAGCCCAGGGTCAGCAGGAGGAGGAGAGGAGCAGAGTGTAGGCCGAAGCCTAGTTGAACCAATTTCAAAGGTAACCTTTAACCCCCCCTCAGGTTTTGCAAGGTACAAGAGCCACACCTTGTGCAGCATTAATGCTGCACAAGTAAAAGGTTGCTCTCTTAATTTTTCTCCTTGCACACGCTGAATAAAACACGTACACTATTTAGCCCATTCTACTACAAAACAGTAGTGGAGGCGTGACTTTTCTTTTTAAAGAAAAGCAGCACAGGTGTCGAAAATAACACCTTGGTGCATGGGCGCAGCTTCCTGAGCGTTGTTATTTGCTGTACAGGAGTCTGCGCTCTTGTTATCCCTTGGCCATGCGCTGTGAGTGCTTCCTGTCTTCTGACCTCATTTCATGTCTGCCGTTGCGGTTAGCGATGGACATGAATACCAGACCCACAGTGTGTTTTCAAAAAATCACACTGCGTGGCTGGGATTCGTGGCCTTGTGCAGTAAATATGTTTGCCGCTCACACATGTCCTTACACCTGCTTCAGACTGGGCGGCCTCATCTGATCCCTTATCGCATGCCGCGGCCATGAGGCCACCCAGTCTGAAGAAGGCGGAAGGAGATGAGTGAACACAGGCAAACATATGCACTGCACATGCCCATCAATCACACCCTCGCTGTCCAAAAAAATAAGACACCGAGGGACGTTGTTTCGAGCAGGGCAGACGCACAGGCGCAGCCAGCTAACCAATGATGTCAAAAGACAGGCAGCGCTAACAAGGGTGGTGCTGCGTATCATTAGAAAGGAAAGTCACACCTCAGGGACAGTGGAATGGTCTCAATGAGACACATTTAATACGTGTTTAATTAAACGTGGGCAAGGAGAAAAAGTCAGCCACCTTGTACAAATGCAGCAGTACTGCTGTACAAGGTGGCTGTTATACATAGAAACACCTGGGGGTGGGGGGCAGGCTTCCTTCAATTTCAGTTCATGTGCCTGCGTGGCGTTTGCAGGACACGTTGCCAGCTACACAGCAGGGGAACAGCTGGCGTTGCTGAACCCCACTGACACATTGACTGGTGTTTTTCTCTGTGCAGCTCGCATGTCCGGGCAAAAACTGGCGGTGTTAGAGCCCAGGGTCAGCAGGAGGAGGAGAGGAGCAAAGTGTAGGCCGAAGCCTGCACTGGTGGCAGCTTTTGGTCGGTTGTGCCAGCGTGGCTTGTGCTGGACACGATGCCGGCTACACAGCAGGGGAACAGCTGGCGGTGCTGAACCCCACTAACACATTGGCTGTTGTTTTTCTCTGTGAAGCTCGCATTTCCGGGCAAAAACTAGCGGTGTTAGAGCCCAGGGTCAGCAGGAGGAGGAGAGGAGCAAAGTGTAGGCCGAAGCCTGCACTGGTGGCAGCTTTTGGTTGGTTGTGCCAGCGTGGCTTGTGCTGGACACGATGCCGGCTACACAGCAGGGGAACAGCTGGCGGTGCTGAACCCCACTAACACATTGGCTGGTGTTTTTCTCTGTGAAGCTCGCATTTCCGGGCAAAAACTAGCGGTGTTAGAGCCCAGGGTCAGCAGGAGGAGGAGAGGAGCAGAGTGTAGGCCGAAGCCTAGTTGAACCAATTTCAAAGGTAACCTTTAACCCCCCCTCAGGTGTTGCAAGGTACAAGAGCCACACCTTGTGCAGCATTAATGCTGCACAAGTAAAAGGTTGCTCTATTTAGTTTGCTCCTTGCACACGCTGAATAAAACACGTACACTATTTAGCCCATTATACTGTCCAACAGTAGTGGAGGCGTGACTTGTCTTTTTAAGGAGACGCAGCACAGGTGTCAAAATTTACACCTAGGTGCTGGGCGCAGATTCCTGAGCGTTGTTATTAGCTGTACAGGAGTCTGCGCTATTGTGATCCCTTGGCTATGCGCTGTGAGCGCTGCCTGTCTTCTCACCTCATTTCATGTTGGCCGTTGCGGTTAGCAATGGATATGAATCCCAGGCCCGCAGTGTGTTTTCAAAAAATCACACTGCGTGGCTGGGATTTGTGGCCTTGTGCAGTAAATATGTTTGCCGCTCACACATGTCCTTACACCTGCTTCAGACTGGGTGGCCTCAGCTGATCCCTTATCGCCTACCACGGCCAGGAGGTCGCACAGTCTGAAGAAGGCGGAAGGAGATGAGTTAAGACAGGCGAACATATGCACTGCACATGCCCATCAATCACACCCTCGCAGCCAAAATATATGAAACGAGGGGGGTTGTGTCGGGCAGGGCGGACGCACAGGCACAGGCAGCCAACCAATGATTTCCGAAGACGGGCAGCGCTACCAAGGGGGGTGGTGCGTGTCATTAAAAAGGAAAGTCACACCTCAGGGACATTGTAATGGTCTGTAATGAGACACATACTTTACGTGTTTAATTCTACGTGGGCAAGGATAAAAAATCAGCCACCTTGTACAAATGCAGCAGTACTGCTGTACTAGGTGGCTGTTATACATAGAAACACCCGGGGGGGTGGGGCCAGGTTCCCTTTAATTTCAGTTCATGTGCCTGCGTGGCGTTTGCAGGTCACGTTGCCGGCTACACAGCAGGGGAACAGCTGGCGTTGCTGAACCCCACTAACACATTGGCTGGTGTTTTTCTCTGTGCAGCTAGCACTTCCGGGCAAAAACTAGCGGTGTTTAAGCCCAGGGTCAGCAGGAGGAGGAGAGGAGCAGAGTGTAGGCCGAAGCCTGCACTGGTGGCAGCTTTTGTTCTGTTGTGCCAGCGTGGCTTGTGCTGGACACGTTGCCGACTACACAGCAGGGGAACAGCTGGCGGTGCTGAACCCCATTGACACATCAGCTAGTGTTTTTTCTGTGTAGACAACACTTCCAGGTGGCAACTGACAGTGTTGAAACCCAGGGAATCAAAGAGGAGCAGAGTGTAGGCCGAAGCCTGCAGTGGAGCAAGTTGAAAGGGAACCTATAACCCCCCCCCAGGCATTTGTTGCTGAAAGAGCCATCTTGTACAGCAGTAATACTGCACATGGAAAATGGTGGCTCTGAAAATTATGCTCCTTGCAAACGCTGAAGTACACACTCATATAATGTGTCCCCTCACACTGTCAAACCGTCCCGGAAGTGGGACTTTCCTTTGTAATGTGACACAGCAAAGCCATCATTCCAACCCCCTTGGTGCCGTGCGCCACCTCCTCAACGTTGTTTGGTTCTGTCACGGAGCCCGCGCTGTAATGTTATCCCTTGGCCATGCACAGTTAGCGGTGCCCGTCTTCTGACATCATGTAGGTGTCAGGCTGGCAGTGCCTGTGCGTCCAAGCTGCCCGAGATCCAACCTTGCAGTGTCATCTAATGTAGTCCCACTGCGGGCCAGGGATCCATGGGCATGCGCAGTGCATATCATCGCCTCTCACTCACCTCCTTCCTGCTTCTTCAGACTGTGCGGCGTCACGGCCGTGGCATGCTATTAGGGATCAGCTGACGCCGCCTAGTCTGAAGAAGCGTGAAGAAGGGGAGTGAGAGGCTAGTATATGCACTGCGCATGGCCATGGATACCAGGCCCACTGTGGGATCACATTAGACGACACTGCGAGGTGGGATTTCGGGCAGCGTGGACGCACAGGCGCAGCCAGGACGACAACAAATGATGTCAGAGGACGGGCAGCGCAAACTGTGCATGGCCAAGGGATAACATAACAGCACAGGGTCCATGACGGAATCAAACAACGCTAAGGAGCCAGCGCACGGTGGCAAGGGCGAATTTCCTTCGTAATGGGACACAGCACAGCTGTCATTCCTATCCCCTTGGTGCCGTGCGCTGCCTCCTCAGCGTTGTTTTAAGCTGTAACGGAGCCTGCGCTGTTCTGTTAGCCCTTGGCCATGCCCAATTAGCGCTGCCTGTCTTCTGACATAATTTGGTGTCAGGCTGTCAGTGCCTGTGCGTCCACGCTGCTCCAGATCCCACCTCGCAGTCTCGTCTAACGTAATCCCACTGCGGGCCTTGGATCCATGGGCATGCACAGTGCATATACTCGACTCTCACTCCCCTCCTTCCCTCTTCTTCAGACTGTGCGGTGTCACGGCCGTGGCATGCTATTAGGGATCGGCTGACGGCGCACAGTCTAAAGAAGGCGGAGGGAAATGAGCGAGAGCCCGAGGGGAAGATATGCACTGCGCATGCCCATGGATCCCAGGCCCGCAGTGTGACTCAATCAGAAGACACTGCGAGGCGGGATCTCGGGCAGCACGGCCGCACAGGCGCAGCCAGCCTGACACCAAATTATGTCAGAAGACAGGCAGCGCAAATAGGGCATGCCCAAGGGATAACAGAACAGCGCAGGCTCCGTGACAGCTTAAAACAACGCTGAGGAGGCAGCGCATGGCACCAAGGGGGTAGGAATGACGGCTGTGCTGCGTCACATTACGAAGGAAAGTCCCAGCTCCGGGAAGGTATAACGGTATCAGTGAACACATTTTATAAGTGTTAAGTTCTGCGTGTGAAAGGAGCTAAACCAAAAGAGCTACCTTTTCCTTGTGCAGCATTACTGCTGCACAAGATGGCTCTTTCAGTAACAAACGATGGGGGGGGGGACAGGTTCCCTTACATTTAGGTTGTTGTGCCAGCGTGGCGGTCGCAGGACACATTGCCGGCTACACAGCTGGGGATCAGCTGACGTTACTGAAACCCAATAACACTGGGTCGTATGTTTTTACTGTGCAGCCTGCACTTCTGAGCCGCAACTGGCGGTGTTGGAGCCCAGGAATAGCAGTTCAGGTGGTAGAAAGATGAACACAGCAGGAGACCTGGATGACACCCAATTACTTAATCAGGTAGAGGAGTGGCAAATTCCTGCGAGATCCAGGCCTGGTTCATTTTCAGGAAAGTAAGCCGGTCAACGTTATCGGAGGACAGACGCATGTGACGGTCTGTTAGTACACCACCTGCGGCACTAAAGACACGTTCCGATAAGACACTAGCCGCAGGGCAAGCCAGCACCTCCAATGCATACTGGCTTAGCTCTGGCCATGTATCCAGCTTAGAGACCCAAAACTTGAACGGGGAAGAGCCGTCTGGGAGTACAGTAAGAGGGCAAGCCATGTAGTCTGTCACCATCTGACGGAACCGTTGCCTCCTGCTGACTGGAGCCGCCGGTGATGGTGTAGACATTTGGGGCGGGCACACAAAAGTGTGCCAGAGTTGTGCCATACTGGGCTTGCCTTGGGCAGAGGCACTGCTTCTGCTCCCTCTTTGGGCAGAGCCTCCCCCACTGCCTCGACGCACTGAGCTGCTTTGTAAAGCACTAGCAGCACTCCTCTCAGTTGGACAGGAGAAAATGATGGAATTCACCAGTGTGTCGTGGTACTCCCGCAATTTACGCTCCCGGGTCAACGCTGGGATGAGGTTTTGGACGTTGTCCCGGTAGCGAGGATCGAGGAGGGTGAACACCCAATAATCAGGCATGTTGAGAATGTGGTCGATGCGGCGGTCGTTTCTCAGGCACTGCAGCATGAAATCCACCATGTGCTGCAGAGTTCCAACTGGTCCAGAAACGCTGTCCCCTGCTCGAGACATGATCTCTGCCCGCTCGTCATCACCCCACCCTCGCTGTACACACTGACCACTGGACAATTGTGTCGCTCCCTCCTCTGGACGGAGCTCTTCCTCCTCCATTGACTCCTCCTCATCCTCCTCACAAATTGGCCCCTGCGTACCCCTTTGTGAGGAACCACGTGGCGCTGACTCTCCAGAAGCTGATGGAAAAGGTGACTCCTCATCCTCCACCTCTTCCACAACATCATCCCTTAACCCTTGCAAAGTTTGCTGAAGCAGGCAGATAAGGGGGACAGTCATGCTGACTAGTGCATCATCTGCACTTGCCATCCGCGTGGAATAATCAAAAGGATGCAAAACCTGGCAGACGTCCTTCATAGTGGCCCACTCTGTGGTTGTGAAGTCTGATCGGCGCTGACTGCGACTTCTTTGCGCCTGATGCAGCTGGTACTCCATAACTGCTTGCTGCTGCTCACACAACCGCTCCAACATATGTAACGTGGAATTCCACCGGGTAGGTAGGTCACATATGATGCGGTGTTCCGGAAGGCGGAATCGGCGCTGCAGAGCAGCAATGCGGGATCTGGCCAAGCTGGAACGCCGCAAGTGAGCACACTCTAGGCGGACCTTGTGCAGCAGGGCATCAAGATCCGGATAGTCCCTTAGAAAACTCTGCACAACCAAATTGAGCACATGTGCCAGACATGGGATGTGAGTGAGGTTGCCAAGGGCCAAAGCTGCCACCAGATTTCGGCCATTGTCACACACTACCATGCCTGGCTGGAGATTCGCTGGCAGTAACCACACATCGCTCTCCTGCTTGATGGCATTCCAGAGCTCCTGCGCTGTTTGGCTTCGATTCCCCAATGAAACAAGTTTCAAGACGGCCTGCTGACGTTTGGCCACGGCTGTGCTCATGTCGGTCATAGGTAAACGTTCACGGGTCCATGTGGAGGTGGACTGTGACGGCTCTTGCAGAGTTGATTCTGAGGAACTTGTGTAAGAGGAGGAGTCAATGCGTACAGACTGGATTCCTGCAATCCTTGGAGTGGGCAGGACACGTCCTGCGCCACTCGCACGATCTGTACCTGGCTCAAAAACATTAACCCAATGGGCAGTGAGGGAAACGTATCGCCCCTGTCCATGCTGACTGGTCCACGCATCGGTGGTGAGGTGGACCTTGCTACTGACGGCGTTCAGTAGCGCATGTTTTATGTTTCCCTCAACATGCCTGTGCAGGGCAGGGACAGCTTGCCTGCTGAAGTAAAAGCAGCTGGGCACCTTGTACTGTGGGACTGCCAATTCCATCAAGTCACGGAAGCTGTCAGTCTCCACCAGCCTGAACGAGAGCATTTCCAGGGACAACAGTTTGGCAATGCCTGCATTCAGAGCCTGTGCTCGGGGGTGGTTGGCCGAGAATGCCCGCCTTTTCTCCCATGCCTGTACTACCGATGGCTGTAGAGTAGACTGGGAGTGTGAGGATGACTGGGAAGGTGGTGCTGTGGGTGGAATTACACAAGGTCTCTGGACAACAGTGCCAGAGGTTCTTCCATGGCGATCCTGGGAGGAAGCCAAACCAGCTGTGCATGAGCTGGAGGAAGAGGCAACACGAGCTGAAGAGGTGGTAGCTGCCGCTGTTGGTTGGCCTACATCTTCAGTCTGTTTCTGTAACTCCACCGCGTGCCTGGTCCGCACATGTTTCCACATATTTGTGGTATTGAGGTTGCTGACATTTTTCCCTCTTTTTACTTTCTGATGACACAGCTTGCATTTGACTAGGGTTGAGCGAAACGGGTCGAACATTTTCAAAAGTCGCCGACTTTTGGCTAAGTCGGGGTTTCATGAAACCCGATCCGACCCCTGTGCGGGGTCGGCCATGCGGTACGCGACTTTCGCGCCAAAGTCGCGTTTCAATGACGCGAAAAGCGCCATTTCTCAGCCAATGAAGGTAAACGCAGAGTGTGGGCAGCGTGATGACATAGGTCCTGGTCCCCACCATCTTTGAGAAGGGCATTGCAGTGATTGGCTTGCTGTCTGCGACGTCACAGGGGCTATAAAGAGGCGTTCCCGCCGACCGCCATCTTACTGCTGCTGATCTGAGCTTAGGGAGAGGTTGCTGCCGCTTTGTCAGAAGCAGGGATAGCGTTAGGCAGGGTCCATTAACCACAAAACCGCTTGTGCTGCAGCGATTTGCACTGTCCAACACCACCCTCGGTGTGCAGGGACAGTGGAAGTTTTTTTTTTTTTTTTCCCCCTCAGCGCTGTAGCTCATTGGGCTGCCCTAGAAGGCTCCCTGATAGCTGCATTGCTGTGTGTACGCCGCTGTGCAAACCAACTGCTTTTTTCAAAGCACAAATCCTCTTGTTCCTTCCTTTCTGCACAGCTATCTTTTTTGTTTGTCCACACTTTTTATTTGATTTGTGCATCAGTCCACTCCTTATTGCTGCCTGCCATACCTGGCTGAGATTACTGCAGGCAGGGAGATAGTAATTGTAGGACATTCCCTGTTTTTTTTTTTTTTTGGTGGGAGATTAAGATTGGCAATTTGGCATTTCTGCTAGAGTGCCATCCCTGTGTGTGCCATCTCTCTCACATAGTGGGCCATAGAAAGCCTTTTCATTTTTCTGTATTTTTTTTTGTGGGGTGTATAAATTCTCCCTGATAAAAATACAGTGGGAGATTAATATTAGCCTTTGGGCTTGTGTGCCAGTCCTGAGTGTGCCATCTCTCTCACAAATAGTGGGCCATAGAAAGCCTATTTTATTTTTTTTTGGGTTTTATAAATTCTCCCTGAAAAAAAGGGAGATTAATATTGGCCTCTGGGCTTGTGTGCCAGTCCTGAGCGTGCCATCTGTGCCAGCCCTGAGCGTGCCATCTCTCTCACAAATAGTGGGCCATAGAAAGCCTATTTAATTTTTTTTTTGGTTTTATAAATTCTCCCTGAAAAAAAGGGAGATTAATATTGGCCTCTGGGCTTGTGTGCCAGTTGTGAGCGTGCCATCTGTGCCAGTCCTGAGCGTGCCATCTCTCTCACAAATAGTGGGCCATAGAAAGCCTATTTAATTTTTTTTTTGGTTTTATAAATTTTCCCTGAAAAAAGGGAGATTAATATTGGCCTCTGGGCTTGTGTGCCAGTTGTGAGCGTGCCATCTGTGCCAGCCCTGAGCGTGCCATCTCTCTCACAAATAGTGGGCCATAGAAAGCCTATTTAATTTTTTTTTTTGGTTTTATAAATTCTCCCTGAAAAAAAGGGAGATTAATATTGGCATCTGGGGTTGTGTGCCAGTTGTGAGCGTGCCATCTGTGCCAGTCCTGAGCGTGCCATCTCTCTCACAAATAGTGGGCCATAGAAAGCCTATTTAATTTTTTTTTTGGTTTTATAAATTTTCCCTGAAAAAAGGGAGATTAATATTGGCCTCTGGGCTTGTGTGCCAGTTGTGAGCGTGCCATCTGTGCCAGTTGTGAGCGTGCCATCTCTCTCACAAATAGTGGGCCATAGAAAGCCTATTTAATTTTTTTTTTGGTTTTATAAATTTTCCCTGAAAAAAGGGAGATTAATATTGGCCTCTGGGCTTGTGTGCCAGTTGTGAGCGTGCCATCTGTGCCAGTCCTGAGCGTGCCATCTCTCTCACAAATAGTGGGCCATAGAAAGCCTATTTAATTTTTTTTT
This sequence comes from Ranitomeya imitator, assembly GCF_032444005.1. Lineage (NCBI taxonomy): Eukaryota > Metazoa > Chordata > Amphibia > Anura > Dendrobatidae > Ranitomeya > Ranitomeya imitator. The sequence goes on from NC_091286.1 coordinate 395,681,479, forward strand.
TGGTTTTATAAATTCTCCCTGAAAAAAAGGGAGATTAATATTGGCCTCTGGGCTTGTGTGCCAGTTGTGAGCGTGCCATCTGTGCCAGTCCTGAGCGTGCCATCTCTCTCACAAATAGTGGGCCATAGAAAGCCTATTTAAATATTTTTTTGGTTTTATAAATTCTCCCAGAAAAAAAGGGAGATTAATATTGGCCTCTGGGCTTCTGTGCCAGTCCTGAGCGTGCCATCTGTGCCAGTCCTGTGCGTCCCATCTCTCTCACAAATAGTGGGCCATAGAAAGCCTATTTTTTTTTTTGGGGGGGTTTTAGAAATTCTCCCTGAAAAAAAAAGGGAGATTAATATTGCCCTTTGGGCTTGTGTGCCAGTACTAAGCGTGCCATCTCTCTCTCTCTCTCTCTCAGTCAGTGGGCCATAGAACGCCTATTTTTGGTTTTATTTGTTTTCTAAATTCTCCCTGAAAAAATCATTTTATTTTATTTGGTTTCTAAATTCTTCCTGATAAAATCATATTTTTTTTATTATTTTTTTTTCTAAAGTCTCCCTGAAAAAACAAAAAAAAAAAAAAACAAACCCCCCCCAAAAATGGGAGATTAATATTGGCCTTTCTGCTTGTGTGCCAGTCTTGACTCCTGGGTGTGCCATCTCTCTCTCTCTCTCTCTCTCTCTCTCTCTCTCTCTCTCTCCAATTGTGGTCCATAGAAAGCCTATATTTTTTTTCCTTGATTTGGGTTCCAAAATCTACCAGAGAAAATAACTCCATCAATCATTGTTAGAAAAATATTGGCCTCTGGGCTTGTGTGCCACTCCTGATTCCTGTGTGCGTCATCTCTCACTCAGTGGCCCATAGAAAGCATATAGTTTGTTACATTTGTTTTCTAAATTCTCCCTGCAAAAATCTATTTTTTTTTTTTTTTTGGGGTTTCTAAAGTGTTCCTGAAAAAAATAAAAATAAAAAAAAAATAATAGTGTGACATTAATATTAACATTTGTGCTTCAGTGACAGTCCTGCGTGTGGGGCATCTCTCTAATTTGCAGCCACCAAAAACAGAGTGTGTAACATTGGGCCTGATTTTCGCTGTGGTCTCACCAACCTGTAAAGGGGTAGCTAAATCATACTGAAGTTATAGCTCACCGTGTAAGTTGTGTGACTGCAACAAATAACGTTAGTTTGGTTACGTTTTTAAAACAATGAGGAAGTCTAGTGGAAGAGGTCGTGGCCGGGGGCGTTCATTGTCAGCTGGTAATGAGGGTAGTGGTAGTGGTGGAGCATCAGGTGGTCGTGGGGAAAAAAATATTGCACCTAAGTCTGGAGCTGTGGAGCCAGGTTCGTCGTCCGGCTACACAAGGCCTCGAACGCTCCCTTTTCTGGGATTAGGAAAACCGCTTTTAAAGCCGGAGCAGCAAGAGCAAGTTTTGGCTTATCTTGCTGACTCAGCCTCTAGCTCTTTTGCCTCCTCTCGTGAAACTGGTAAAAGTAAAAGCAGCGCGTCGTTAGTGGATGTTCACGGTCAGGGACAAGTCACTTCCTTGTCCTCTTCAGCAAAAACAACAACAGAGAAGAATGCAGCAGGCGACACAACGGGTTACTCCATGGAGCTCTTTACACATACCGTCCCTGGCTTAGAAAGTGAAGCAGTTAACAGTCCATGCCCATTACAAGTTGAATCTGACATGGAGTGCACTGACGCACAGCCACAGCCAGACTACTATGCTGGTCCTTTGACTCAGACCACAACATTGCCCTCGCAGGGTGCTGATCAAGAATCAGACCCTGATGAGACTATGTTGCCCCATCACGAACGCTATACCACCAAACGACACGGTGACACAGACAAAGTTGCGCAGGAGGTACAAGAAGAGTTATTAGATGACCCAGTTCTTGACCCCGATTGGCAGCCATTGGGGGAACAGGGTGCAGGCGGCAGCAGTTCTGAAGCAGAGGAGGAGGAGGGGCCGCAGCAGGCATCAACATCGCCACAGGTTCCATCTGCCGGGCCCGTATCTTGCCCAAAACGCGTGGCAAAGCCAAAACCTGGTGGAGGACAGCGTGGCCATCCGGTTAAAGCTCAGTCTGCAATGCCTGAAAAGGTATCCGATGCTAGAAAGAGTGCAGTCTGGCATTTTTTTAAACAACATCCAATTGATCAGCGCAAAGTCATCTGTCAAAAATGTTCTACTTCCTTAAGCAGAGGTCAGAATCTGAAAAGTCTCAATACTAGTTGCATGCATAGACATTTAACCACCATGCATTTGAAAGCTTGGACTAACTACCAAACGTCCCTTAAGGTTGTTGCACCCTCGGCCTATGAAGCTAGTCATCAACGCAACATCCCTTCCGGCAGTGTAGGACCACCATTTAGCGCACCACCTGCTGTATCTGTGCAGGTATCTTTGCCAGGCCAAAGCAGTCAGGGTCAGGGAATCACCAGTTTCGTAGTAGGAAACACTGCATCTAGGGCACCGGCGGCAACAATACCATCTCCCACCGTCTCTCAGTCTGCCATGTCCACCGGCACCCCCGCTAGTTCCACGATCTCCAGCTCTCCAGTCCAGCTCACCCTACATGAGACTATGGTTAGAAAAAGGAAATACTTAGCCTCGCATCCGCGTACACAGGGTTTGAACGCCCACATAGCTAGACTAATCTCGTTAGAGATGATGCCCTACCGGTTAGTTGAAAGCGAAGCTTTCAAAGACCTGATGGACTACGCTGTACCACGCTACGAGCTACCCAGTCGACACTTTTTTTCCAGAAAAGCCATCCCAGCCCTCCACCAGCATGTTAAAGAGCGCATCGTCCATGCACTCAGGCAATCTGTGAGCACAAAGGTGCACCTGACAACAGATGCATGGACCAGTAGGCATGGCCAGGGACGTTACGTGTCCATCACGGCACACTGGGTAAATGTGGTGGATTCAGGGTCCACAGGGGACAGCAAGTTTGGGACAGTTCTGCCTAGCCCACGGTCTAGTAAACAGTTGTCTGTAGCCGTTCGCACCCCCTCCTCCTCCTCCTCCTCCTCGTCCTCCTGCAGAAGCAAGAGCTCGTCCACAGACCGCAGTCGCACAAACACTCCATCCGCACCTGCCACTGTTGCACACCAGGTCTCCCATTATGGGGCAGCTACTGGCAAACGTCAGCAGGCTGTATTGGCTATGAAGTGTTTGGGCGACAATAGACACACCGCGGAAGTTCTGTCCGAGTTCTTGCAGCAAGAAACGCAGTCGTGGCTGGGCACTGTAGATCTTGAGGCAGGCAAGGTAGTGAGTGATAACGGAAGGAATTTCATGGCTGCCATCTCCCTTTCCCAACTGAAACACATTCCTTGCCTGGCTCACACCTTAAACCTGGTGGTGCAGTGCTTCCTGAAAAGTTATCCGGGGTTATCCGACCTGCTCCTCAAAGTGCGTGGACTTTGCGCACATATCCGCCGTTCGCCTGTACACTCCAGCCGTATGCAGACCTATCAGCGTTCTTTGAACCTTCCCCAGCATCGCCTAATCATAGACGTTGCAACAAGGTGGAACTCAACACTGCACATGCTTCAGAGACTGTGCGAACAGAGGCGGGCTGTTATGTTTTTGTGGGAGGATACACATACACGGGCAGGCAGTAGGATGGCAGACATGGAGTTGTCAGGTGTGCAGTGGTCGAAGATTCAAGACATGTGTCAAGTCCTTCAGTGTTTTGAGGAATGCACACGGCTGGTTAGTGCAGACAACGCCATAATAAGCATGAGCATCCCCCTAATGCGTCTGCTGATGCAAAGTTTGACGCACATAAAGGATCAGGCGTCTGCACCAGAGGAAGAGGAAAGCCTTGATGACAGTCAGCGATTGTCTGGTCAGGGCAGTGTACATGACGAGGTACCGGGCGAAGAGGAGGTGGAGGATGAGGAGGATGATGGGGATGAGTATATTTTTAATGAGGAAGCTTTCCCGGGGGCACGGGAAATTGGTGGCGTGGCAAGGCCGGGTTCTGGTTTTTTGAGGGACACAAGTGACGTAGATTTGCCTGCAACTGCCCCTCAACCAAGCACAACCGCAGATTTGACAACGGGAACTTTGGCCCACATGGCGGATTATGCCTTGCTTATCCTCAAAAGGGACACACGCATTACAAAAATGATGAACGATGACGATTACTGGTTGGCCTGCCTCCTTGATCCTCGCTATAAAGGCAAATTGCAAAATATTATGCCACATGAGAACTTGGAACTAATATTAGCAACAAAACAATCAACTCTTGTTGACCGTTTGCTTCTGGCATTCCCTGCACACAGCGCCCGTGATCGTTCTCACACGAGCTCCAGGGGCCAGCAGACCAGAGGTGTTAGAGGGGCAGAAATCAGAAGTGGCGTTGGCCAGAGGGGTTTTCTGACCAGGTTGTGGAGTGATTTTTCTATGACCGCAGACAGGACAGGTACTGCAGCATCAATTCAAAGTGACAGGAGACAACATTTGTCCAGTATGGTTACAAACTATTTTTCATCCCTTATCGACGTTCTCCCTCAACCGTCATTCCCATTTGATTACTGGGCATCCAAATTAGACACCTGGCCAGAATTGGCAGAATATGCATTGCAGGAGCTTGCTTGCCCGGCAGCTAGTGTCCTATCAGAAAGAGTATTCAGTGCTGCAGGTTCAATACTAACAGAAAAAAGGACTCGTCTGGCTACCCAAAATGTAGATGATCTAACCTTCATTAAAATGAACCACAACTGGATTTCAAAATCTTTTGCCCCACCCTGCCCGGCTGACACCTAGCTTTCCTATGAAAAGGTCTTGCCTGTGGACTATTCTGAATGACTTTTCCAATCTCGTAATTTTCTTCACCTGATTGTCCAGCATACGACATGTTTCCACCTCACGAAATGGCCAAACTCCCCACACGGGGCCGTGCTATCGCCACTTTGCGCTTGGACCCTTGAGAGTGCTGTTTGTCTGAAGAGGTGGGTGTGGCCGCTTTTGGTCGACGGCACTGCCACTGGGTCCCTCATAGTACAATAAAGTGTCTCTGGCGGTGGTGGTGCGCACCCAACGTCAGACACACCGTTGTAATATGAGGGGCCCTGTGCCTGTACCGCCGGCCACAAGACAGTTCCCCCCCCCAGCTCAAACAGTGCTCTACCACTAGCAAAATTATCTCTCACAGCTTCACCAATGTGTAGTCTAGGCGCTGACATCCTTCAATGCCTGGCACTGACAATACCATTGTTTTGACATTTTTGTTATGTTAGGCCTTCGAAGCCTGTCTGCGGTCACTCCTTCCACTAGACTTCCACTGACCAGACCACTGCTGCCCGTGTACCCCTGGAACCAATTTAAAAGTGCCTACAGCCAGCCCAAGTTTGTTATGTTAGGCCTTCGAAGCCTGTCTGCGGTCACTCCTTCCACTAGACTTCCACAGACCAGACCACTGCTGCCCGTTTACCCCTGGAACCAATTTAAAAGTGCCTACAGCCAGCCCAAGTTTGTTATGTTAGGCCTTGGAAGCCTGTCTGCAGTCACTCCTTCCACTAAACTTCCACTGACCAGACCACTGCTGCCCGTGTACCCCTGGAACCAATTTAAAAGTGCCTACAGCCAGCCCAAGTTTGTTATGTTAGGTCTTCGAAGCCTGTCTGCGGTCACTCCTTCCACTAGACTTCCACAGACCAGACCACTGCTGCCCGTGTACCCCTGGAACCAATTTAAAAGTGCCTACAGCCAGCCCAAGTTTGTTATGTTAGGCCTTGGAAGCCTGTCTGCGGTCACTCCTTCCACTAGACTTCCACTGACCAGACCACTGCTGCCCGTGTACCCCTGGAACCAATTTAAAAGTGCCTACAGCCAGCCCAAGTTTGTTATGTTAGGCCTTGGAAGCCTGTCTGCGGTCACTCCTTCCACTAGACTTCCACTGACCAGACCACTGCTGCCCGTGTACCCCTGGAACCAATTTAAAAGTGCCTACAGCCAGCCCAAGTTTGTTATGTTAGGCCTTCGAAGCCTGTCTGCGGTCACTCCTTCCACTAGACTTCCACAGACCAGACCACTGCTGCCCGTGTACCCCTGGAACCAATTTAAAAGTGCCTACAGCCAACCCAAGTTTGTTATGTTAGGCCTTGGAAGCCTGTCTGCGGTCACTCCTTCCACTAGACTTCCACTGACCAGACCACTGCTGCCCGTGTACCCCTGGAACCAATTTAAAAGTGCCTACAGCCAGCCCAAGTTTGTTATGTTAGGCCTTGGAAGCCTGTCTGCGGTCACTCCTTCCACTAGACTTCCACTGACCATACACTGCTGCCCATGTACCCCTGGAACAAATTTAAAAGTGCCTACAGCCAGCCCAAGTTTGTTATGTTAGGCCTTCGAAGCCTGTCTGCGTCCCGTTCTTTCAACTACAACTACACTGACCAGGCCACTGATGGCCGTGTTCCCCTGGAACCAATTTTAACTTGCCTACAGCCAGCCCTATGTTATTATGTTAGGCCTTCGAAGCCTGTCTGCGTCCCGTTCTTTCAACTACAACTACACTGACCAGGCCACTGATGGCCGTGTTCCCCTGGAACCAATTATAACTTGCCTACAGCCAGCCCAATGTTAGGCCTTTGATGCCTGTCTGCCGTCACTCCTTCCACTAGGCCTCCACTGACCTGTCTATTGCTGCCCGTGTACCCCTTGAACCAACATCATTAAATATAAAAAAAATTAATTTGATTATAAAAAAATAAGATCGTGTTGAGATCTCAAATGCAGACATTTTAACAATCAAAACAAACACACAACAAATATCTGGAACTGTACTACAAAGGTCCAACAGCTACAATTTCTTTCTCCTGCAAGAAGTTAACTGAAAGTTTTTTGGAGTTGTTAACACAGATATGGCATCCACCGAGTGTTGTCCTGTCGCGTCTCCTTTAAATTATTTCCAATAAGATGTTAAACTATTAATTTAATAAAATCAATAATTAAAAAAATAATTGAGTAAGTCAAAAGCACATTGCAAATAAACATTAATTACAAATCAAGAAGCATGGCGCGTCCGAGGGTGAGTAGATACCGAATAAGAATATAATCACCCTCGGACGCGCAATGCTTATTTACAACAGCCTTCCTTCCTAAGAATCAGCCCTTTCGTGGTGTAGAGAGAGGTTGTGTTACACTCCAAGGTGTTCCCCGGGTTGCCTTTCATGAGCTTCGATCTTCCGGCTCTCGTTTAGTAGTTGGTGGAAACTACGCTGCATTAGGCCTACAAATTTGGTATGGGGTGTAGAGACAGGTTGTGTTACACTCCAAGGTTTTCACCAGGTTGCCTTTCCTGAGCTTCGATCTTCATGCTCTCGTTTAGTAGTTGTAGAAAAGTACGCTGAATTAGGCCTACAAAATGGGTATGGGGTGGAGAGAGATGGTGTGTTACACTCCAAGGTGTTCCCCAGGTTGCCTTTCCTGAGCTTCGATCTTCCGGCTCTCGTTTAGTAGCTGTTGGAAACTACGCTGCATTAGGCCTACTAATTGTGTATGGGTGAAACAGTGGCGCATCTGCGGTCCCTCCTTCCACTAGGCCTCCACTGACCTGTCTACTGCGGCCCGTGTACCCCTTGAACCAACCTAATAAAATATTTAAAAAATTAATTTGATTATAAAAAATAAGATCATGTTGAGATCTCAAATGCAGACATTTTAACAATCAAAACAAACACACAACAAATATCTGGAACTGTACTACAAAGGTCCAACAGCTACAATTTCTTTCTCCTGCAAGAAGTTAACTGAAAGTTTTTTGGAGTTGTTAACACAGATATGGCATCCACCGAGTGTTGTCCTGTCGCGTCTCCTTTAAATTATTTCCAATAAGATGTTAAACTATTAATTTAATAAAATCAATAATTAAAAAAATAATTGAGTAAGTCAAAAGCACATTGCAAATAAACATTAATTACAAATCAAGAAGCATGGCGCGTCCGAGGGTGAGTAGATACCGAATAAGAATATAATCACCCTCGGACGCGCAATGCTTATTTACAACAGCCTTCCTTCCTAAGAATCAGCCCTTTCGTGGTGTAGAGAGAGGTTGTGTTACACTCCAAGGTGTTCCCCGGGTTGCCTTTCATGAGCTTCGATCTTCCGGCTCTCGTTTAGTAGTTGGTGGAAACTACGCTGCATTAGGCCTACAAATTTGGTATGGGGTGTAGAGACAGGTTGTGTTACACTCCAAGGTTTTCACCAGGTTGCCTTTCCTGAGCTTCGATCTTCATGCTCTCGTTTAGTAGTTGTAGAAAAGTACGCTGAATTAGGCCTACAAAATGGGTATGGGGTGGAGAGAGATGGTGTGTTACACTCCAAGGTGTTCCCCAGGTTGCCTTTCCTGAGCTTCGATCTTCCGGCTCTCGTTTAGTAGCTGTTGGAAACTACGCTGCATTAGGCCTACTAATTGTGTATGGGTGAAACAGTGGCGCATCTGCGGTCCCTCCTTCCACTAGGCCTCCACTGACCTGTCTACTGCGGCCCGTGTACCCCTTGAACCAACCTAATAAAATATTTAAAAAATTAATTTGATTATAAAAAATAAGATCGTGTTGAGATCTCAAATGCAGACATTTTAACAATCAAAACAAACACACAACAAATATCTGGAACTGTACTACAAAGGTCCAACAGCTACAATTTCTTTCTCCTGCAAGAAGTTAACTGAAAGTTTTTTGGAGTTGTTAACACAGATATGGCATCCACCGAGTGTTGTCCTGTCGCGTCTCCTTTAAATTATTTCCAATAAGATGTTAAACTATTAATTTAATAAAATCAATAATTAAAAAAATAATTGAGTAAGTCAAAAGCACATTGCAAATAAACATTAATTACAAATCAAGAAGCATGGCGCGTCCGAGGGTGAGTAGATACCGAATAAGAATATAATCACCCTCGGACGCGCAATGCTTATTTACAACAGCCTTCCTTCCTAAGAATCAGCCCTTTCGTGGTGTAGAGAGAGGTTGTGTTACACTCCAAGGTGTTCCCCGGGTTGCCTTTCATGAGCTTCGATCTTCCGGCTCTCGTTTAGTAGTTGGTGGAAACTACGCTGCATTAGGCCTACAAATTTGGTATGGGGTGTAGAGACAGGTTGTGTTACACTCCAAGGTTTTCACCAGGTTGCCTTTCCTGAGCTTCGATCTTCATGCTCTCATTAAATTGTGGTTAAATGGAACAACTGCATTTGGCGTACTAGTTGGTTTGGGGCCTACTATCGGTGTCTGCCGCTCCTTGCTGTTCTCCTGGTTTCCTGTCCTGAAATTCCATTTTCAGCCTCTCGTTAAGTAGTTGTTAATGTTAAACTGCATTTGGCCTACTAGTTGGGTTGGGGCCTACTATCGGTGTCTGCCACTCCTTGCTGTTCTCCTCCACTGAACAAAGCTGTGCCGCCTGTTTACTACGGTTGCCAATTTTGAACTGCATTTCGACTACTTACTGATTTGGCCCTACTCTCTGTGTCAGCCTCTCATTCCAGTTGTCCTCCACTGCAATGCCCCCTGGTTATTCCTGTGTTACCAATTTTGAACTGCATTTAGCCCACTTTCTTCTTTGGGCCTATATCTGTGTTTCCACTTCATCGTGCCCATTGCCCAGCCAGTGATAGATGAGTCTGCTGGTACATTGACCCATAACGCAACATTCCCCGTGCACGCTACACAACAACATTGTGACCCTGCTGAAAGTCAGGTTGCTCTTCCCGCATACCATACCACCTTACACGGGGACAAAGAGGAAGGTGCAGATGAAAGTGCAGGTTCCTTCATCAGGTGGGGGGAGGAATACTAGTTGGCGACGTCACTGGCACAGGGCCTCTCATAGTACGCAAAAGTGTTGCTGCCGGTGGGAGGCGCCCCCGCCGTGCAAACACACCGCTGTACTTTGAGGGGCCCTGTGCCAGTGCCAATGCCAACGAGTGGGCCCCCCCTGCTTGCTCAGGTTCACAGCACTTGCAAAGTTGAAATACTTACCTCTCCCTGCTCCACTGCCGTGACGTGGTCCAGATTTCCTGGGCCCACTAATTACTTGAACCAGCCCTACCCCCCACAACTTTAGCCAAATGACCCCCAATTTCAAATGCCTTCCAATTATTATAAGGTAAATTACGCTTGACAAGCTTCATTAAGAAGAATGGATGGTTTTGACATTAAAATGGGCACTCTAGGTGTTTTCCTGGCCGCCACTCACTGCCGACTATGCTGCCCCATTGACTTGCATTGGGTTTCGTGTTTCGGTCGATCCCGACTTTACGTCATAATCGGCCGATTTCACTCGACCCGACTTTGGACATAGTCGGGTTTCGCAAAACCCGGCTCGACTCTAAAAAGGTCAAGGTCGCTCAACTCTACATTTGACAAAACAAATGTCATCTGCAACTGTGTCAAAAAAGGACCAGGCACTGCAAGTCTTGGGAGCGCCCTTTTTGGCTTTGGAAAGAGACAGGCTCCTAACGGGTGCCAAAGTGGAGGCTACAGGCTCCGCAGTCTTCCCCCTCCCTCTCCCTCTTTGGCCCGTAAGGGGAATCTCTTCCTCAGAGCTGCTCCCACCACCTTCCTGTTCCTCACGCCACGATGGGTCAACGACCTCATCATCTCCACTACCCTCTGCCACCAACTGCTCCTCCTGGGTAGTCTCGGCAGCACAGTACGCACCAGAAAGCGTCACCTGAGTTTCATCATCAGATGCGTACTGCGCTGTGGTCACCGGAGGCACTGGCCCACCCGCCTCTTCAGAGTCAGAGAGACAAAGCTGTTGGGCATCACTGCACACTGCCTCTTCTTCCATTTCTCCAATGCTGCTTGGCTGGCCCCCTGTTTCCAAGCCAAGAGATTCAGAGAACAGAAGTAGAGACGGCTCCTGTCCTGGGCTCTCTGACTGCCTGGCCAATTTGGCAGGTGGTGAAGAGACAGATGGCTGCTCTCCAGTGGTCTGTGCCTGAGAGGATGTGGCACTAACTGAAGTCGATGCCGAGGCGTTAGCTGCCATCCACCCGACAACGGCTTCAATTTGGTCTTCACGCAGCAGCGGTGCACGGCGCTCTCCGACAAAGCTGCGCATGAAGGACTGCTCCCTGCTGAAACTGAGTGACGACGAGTCACCGGCGCCCACAGCAGGCACAGAATCACCACGTCCTCTCCCTGCTCCTCTCCCTGCTCCGCGCCCACGCCCACGTGCCTTACTCCCTGCCCTCTTCATCTTGGTTGACAGATAAAGATAAGCAGAAAAGTACTAAGGCCTTAGTGTGCTTATTCCTGAAATGCTCCTCCTAACAGGTGTAAGAAACACTAATGTTGTAAAGTGTGGACTAAACTTTATTATTTTTCAAATGTGGCCTACACAAGTGTTAAGTTGTGTTTGGTGAACTTTACTTTTTTTTTTTTGCAGATCGGGCTACAGAGCTAGTTTAAATCACACGGAGACCGTGCAGACAGCCGTAAACGGCGCTGCAAGGCCCAAAAAACCTCCTCTAGGTTATCCTATTTAGTGTTTTTCCACTATTTAGCTGGAGACGGGTGGAAAGACACTAATAGGGAATTTTTTTTTTACATTTTAAACAGGCTGCACTATTTGAAAAAAAGGAATTTTTTTTTCAAGGTATGAGGCAGTAACGCACCCTGAGCTGAATCCAACCGGCTATGGCTGCACACAGACTACAGGGCGAGCTGCGCTCACACAGAGACCGTGCAGACAGCCGTAAACGGCGCTGCAAGGCCCAATAAACACCCTCTAGGTTATCCTATGTAGTGTTTTTCCACAATTTAGCTGGAGACGGGTGGAAAAACACTAATAGGATTTTTTTTTTTTAAATTTTAAACTGGCTGCACTATTTGAAAAAAATGAAATTTTTTTTCAAGGTATGAGGCAGTAACGCACCCTGAGCTGAATCCAACCGGCTATGGCTGCACACAGACTACAGGGTGAGCTGCGCTCACACAGAGACCGTGCAGACAGCCGTAAACGGCGCTGCAAGGCCCAAAAAAAACCCTCTAGGTTAGCCTATGTAGTGTTTTTCCACAATTTAGCTGGAGACGGGTGGAAAAACACTAATAGGAAATTTTTTTTTAAAGTTTAAACAGGCTGCACTATTTGAAAAAAAGTAAATTTTTTTTCAAGGTATGAGGCAGTAACGCACCCTGAGCTGAATCCAACCGGCTATGGCTGCACACAGACTACAGGGCGAGCTGCGCTCACACAGAGACCGTGCAGACAGCCGTAAACGGCGCTGCAAGGCCCAAAAAAAAACCTCTAGGTCAGGGGTCGGGAACCTATGGCTCGCGAGCCAGATATGGCTCTTTTGATGGCCGTATCTGGCTCGCAGACAGGGGGCCGGCAAGTAGGAAGCGGGGAGAAAAAAAAAAAAAAGACGCCCCTTTAAATCTTCGGGCGGCGCCGTCCGCCGCCATGACCAGCTCCCCCCACCCCCGGGCCCCGCCCCCGCTCTAATACTCACCTCTATTGGTTCCTGCGGCGCCGGCAGCTGCAGCGTCCTCTGACTCTGCGACGTCTCAGAGCAGAGGGCGCGATGACGTGACTCCTGTGTGCGCCGCTCAGCCTCTCTGTCCTGAGCGTCGCAGAGCCGGAGAGACGCTGACTGCACCGGACCTACGCTAGGAACGGGAGAGGTGAGGATTTAACTTTTTTTTTTTTTTTCTTTATGTCTGACTGTCTGTGGGCAATGCTGGACACACTGGGGCAATACTGGAGACCATGGGGCAGATTGCTGGACACACTGGGGCAATACATGAGACCATGGGGCAGATTGCTGGACACACTGGGGCAATACAGGAGACCATGGGGCAGAATGCTGGACACACTGGGGCAATACAGGAGACTATGGGGCAGATTGCTGGACACACTGGGGCAATACTGGAGACCATGGGGCAGAATGCTGGACACACTGGGGCAATACAGGAGACCATGGGGCAGAATGCTGGACACACTGGGGCAATACAGGAGACCATGGGGCAGATTGCTGGACACACTGGGGCAATACTGGAGACCATGGGGCAGAATGCTGGACACACTGGGGCAATACAGGAGACCATGGGGCAGAATACTGGACACACTGGGGCAATACAGGAGACTATGGGGCAGATTGCTGGACACACTGGGGCAATACTGGAGACCATGGGGCAGAATGCTGGACACACTGGGGCAATACAGGAGACCATGGAGCAGAATACTGGACACACTGGGGCAATACAGGAGACCATGGGGCAGAATGCTGGACACACTGGGGCAATACAGGAGACCGTGGGGCAGAATGCTGGACACACTGGGGCAATACAGGAGACCGTGGGGCAGAATGCTGGACACACTGGGGCAATACAGGAGACCATGGGGCAGAATGCTGGACACACTGGGGCAATACAGGAGACCATGGGGCAGAATGCTAGACACACTGGGGCAATACAGAAGACCATGGGGCAGATTGCTGGACACACTGGGGCAATACAGGAGACTATGGGGCAGATTGCTGGACACACTGGGGCAATACAGGAGACCATGGGGCAGATTGCTGGACAACATGGGGGTAATATGCTGGACACACTGGGGCAGATTGCTGGACAACATGGGGGTAATATGCTGGACACACTGGGGCAGATTGCTGGACAACATGGGGGTAATATGCTGGACACACTGGGGGCAGGACTTGAGGCATGGGCAGAATGTAGATATTTGCAGATGATACAAAACTATGTAAAGCAGTTAATACAAGAGAAGATAGTATTCTGCTACAGATGGATCTGGATAAGTTGGAAACTTGGGCTGAAAGGTGGCAGATGAGGTTTAACAATGATAAATGTAAGGTTATACACATGGGAAGAGGGAATCAATATCACCATTACACACTGAACGGGAAACCACTGGGTAAATCTGACAGGGAGAAGGACTTGGGGATCCTAGTTAATGTTAAACTTACCTGGAGCAGCCAGTGCCAGGCAGCAGCTGCCAAGGCAAACAGGATCATGGGGTGCATTAAAAGAGGTCTGGATACACATGATGAGAGCATTATACTGCCTCTGTACAAATCCCTAGTTAGACCGCACATGGAGTACTGTGTCCAGTTTTGGGCACCGGTGCTCAGGAAGGATATAATGGAACTAGAGAGAGTACAAAGGAGGGCAACAAAATTAATAAAGGGGATGGGAGAACTACAATACCCAGATAGATTAGCGAAATTAGGATTATTTAGTCTAGAAAAAAGACGACTGAGGGGCGATCTAATAACCATGTATAAGTATATAAGGGGACAATACAAATATCTCGCTGAGGATCTGTTTATACCAAGGAAGGTGACGGGCACAAGGGGGCATTCTTTGCGTCTGGAGGAGAGAAGGTTTTTCCACCAACATAGAAGAGGATTCTTTACTGTTAGGGCAGTGAGAATCTGGAATTGCTTGCCTGAGGAGGTGGTGATGGCGAACTCAGTCGAGGGGTTCAAGAGAGGCCTGGATGTCTTCCTGGAGCAGAACAATATTGTATCATACAATTATTAGGTTCTGTAGAAGGACGTAGATCTGGGTATTTATTTATTATGATGGAATATAGGCTGAACTGGATGGACAAATGTCTTTTTTCGGCCTTACTAACTATGTTACTATGTTACTATGTTAGATACGGTTACTGTGCAGAGTGACACTATATCGCCTTTTTTTCTTCATGTGATGTAATGTAGAAGTTGTGAAAAATTAAGTAATGTGTTCTGCAAGCGGAGCTCGAGATAACTGTGTTATTTCCTGCAGAAACGAGTCCTGGCTGGAAGGAATGATGGCGGTCTGTGCTGGATGAAAGATGAAGGACTTCACCTAGAGACGTCACTGGTGAGTCAGTGTTGCCTATACACTGACACTATATATACACTGTATACTATATACTCAAATCTGGCATTCTCTCAACATCAGGTGGGAAGAATGCCAGCTTCCAGTCATGCGCAGGAAAAAGAAGAAGCCAGACTGCTGGACTGATGTCATGCATCGCAAGCTCACAATGTAAGTTATTTATTTAATTTTTTACTGCTAATTACCATTGTTTCAGTCCAGTTGTGGCTTTATACAGCAGGGAGGAGCATTCCTTGCTGTACTAAGTGAACATTGGAGCGATTGATCTGTCAATGGCCCTTTAAACATATTGTACGGCTCTCGCGGAATTATATTTCAAAATATGTGGCGTTTACGGCTCTCTTAGCCAAAAAGGTTCCTGACCCCTGCTCTAGGTTATCCTATGTAGTGTTTTTCCACAATTTAGCTGGAGACGGGTGGAAAAACACTAATAGGAATTTTTTTTAAAAATTTTAAACAGGCTGCACTATTTGAAAAAAAGGAAAATTTTTCTCAAGGTATGAGGCAGTAACGAACCCTGATCTGAATCCAACCGGCTATGGCTGCACACAGACTACAGGGCAAGCTGGGCTCACACGGAGACCGTGCAGACAGCCGTAAACGGCGCTGCAAGGCCCAAAAAACCCCCTCTAGGTTATCCTATGTAGTGTTTTTCCACAATTTAGCTGGAGACGGGTGGAAAAACACTAATAGGAAATTTGAGAAAAAATGTGCAGCAGGCTGCACTATGAGCAAAAAAGGACAACTGTGTGAGGCAGTGTGAACCCTCCCTGAGCTGAATACAACCGGGTATATGGCTGCACACAGACTACAGAGTGAGCTGCACACACACACACACACACACAGAGACCTTGCAGAACGCTGTTAAAACAGCGCTGCAAGGCAAGAGCAAGGTGAACAGTGAAGAACACACAGCATTTTGCTAAATTAGCCTTTGGAAAGGAAAATAAAGCAATTAGCTATCTCAACTGGCCCTCAGTTAGAACACAGCGTCCTGTCCCTAACTCAAATCACAGCAGAGTGAGCGCAAAATGGCGGCAGCGTTTTTTATAGTGCAGAGTGACATCATTTCAGCAGCCAATCACAGCCTTGCCAGTACTTACATGCCCACCATGCTAAACAGGATGTGCCCACACTTCCAATCATTCCTCATTGGCTGCTGCGTTCAGTTTGAATTCTGGGAACTTCCGGTATCCGATACGCGGGAAGTATCGGAATTCGGTATCGGAATTCCGATACCGCAAATATCGGCCGATACCCGATACTTGCGGTATCGGAATGCTCAACACTATTGGCTATACTTATATATTTATTTATAATGAATTTCTTTGAAACTTTTTTTGATTGTATATTCCCAGAGTAACTTAATTCTTGCACATGTTACCATCAGTTATTTCATTCTTGAAACTTCCTTGCCTTGTTTTTTTATGTGAGATTTTATATAATAATTTTTTGTGAATAAAAAATATATATTTTATTTATTTGTGCCTTAGCCTTTGTGTTTTGCCAGTTATCTACCTGGTAAAAATGAGTTGAATATATTGCATGTTATATGTTCTGTCAAATGTTGTATGTTCTGTCATATGTTGTATGTTGTATGCTGTATGTTCTGTCATATGTTATATGTTGTATGTTCGTGTTTTCTTTTTTTACATTCAACACATTAGCCGGATGATGGGACTACTACTGTCCCATCATTGGTTAATGTGTCAATCACTGACACTGTAGCGGGCATAGCCCGAGGGTACTTGTAGTCCCATCGAACGATGCCTGCATGCGCACACACCCCTCAAGGACTCCCCACAGCCCGGCACAGACCCCCGACAGCCCAGCACAGAACCCCCACAGCTCGGCACAGACCCCCCACAGCCCAACACAGACACCCCAAAGCCCGGCGCAGACCCCCCACAGCCCACACAGACACCCCACAGCACAGCGCAGACCCCCCACAGCCCGTCGCATACCCCCGACAGCCTGGCACAGACCCCCGACAGCCCAGCACAGAACCCTCACAGCCCGACGCAGACCCCCACAACCCGGCACAGACCCCCCACAGCCTGGCGTAGACACCCGACAGCCTGGCACAGACCCCCCCACAGGTATGCCCCACAGCACATAAATTAACTGTGCTTTATCACATCTTTGGGAAACTAAGTTCAAATTCCCTAGCCACACCCAGGTCTGAATAGTGTCACACCTGTTGTCAATCAGAAAGTCACTGAAATAGGACTTGCTTCAAAAAGTGAAGTAGACCAAATGATCCTCAAAAGCTAGATATAATGCCACAATCCAAAGAAATTCTGCAAAAAATGAGAAACAAAGTAATTGAGAACTATGAATCTGGAAAAGGTTATAAAGCCATTTCTAAACCTTTGGGAATTCAGCGAACCACAGTGAGAGCCATTATCCACAAATGGCAAAAACACCTTCCCAGAAGTGGCTGGCCTACCAAAATTACCACAAGAGCATATCGATGAATCCTCCAAGAGGTCACAAAAGACCCCACAACAACATCCAAAGAACTGCCGGCCTCACTTGCCTCAGTTTAGTTCAGTGTTCATAACTCCACCATAAGAAAGAGACTGGGCAAAAATGGCCTGCAGGGCATGCATGGCAGATTTTCATTGTTGTAATTCAGCCAGAATAGAGGGTTTCTGAGCATGAACTGCATTTTTAAGGTCATGCTGCAGTATATCAATCGGATTAAGGTCAGGAATTTAGCTATGCCACTACAAAGTCTAAAAAGATGTGAAAAGATGTAAATGTATTGTAGTGTGGCTAATGATTGCGTAGTCAATGGGAGGTATGTGTCACAGAGATGGCTTGTGTCTGTGATGTAACTCGGAATATTTTCCCTAGTGCATGAAAACACTAAGAGGTTTGTTTGTTGCACCTAGGACTGTGTTGCGGGTAGCTGTGAGAAATGCGAAGGTATAGCTACCCATATACCTCACCTTTGTGTGTGGTTAGCAGCCTATATAATGGTTTGTTTGTTAGGAGGGAGAAGGCCTCCTGTGTGTTTGGCTCCAGACCGAGCCTGAATACTGGACACTACCCCAGCCTGTGTGCCCACAGGCCTGTCGGAGCTGCGCCCTACTAAGGACATTTTGTATTTTGTTTGCATGATCTAAAAGCTATTTCTTTTCTGCTTTTGCTTCTGGGTTTATGAAGCAATAAACTCATGAACTTTTAAAGGAACAAGCCTCCTGTTTTAATCTCACCGCACCCGAGTGAGTAAAACCCCTACAATTGGTGGTAGAAATGTGGGCAGTGTTCCCAGCAGAGACGTGTGACTGCTAAAGGAGGACTGCATGTCTTGAGTTAACTCTGTCGCAAGCCAGCAAGCATTGCCAGACAAAATGGAGGACCTGCTGAATCACCTGGTCCAGTCGCATCAGGAACAGAAAGAGACCAACAGCCTGTTGTTACAGAAGATCCAGCAGAGTTAACAAGAGCAGTGGCAGCAAATGCAGCTTGTGAGCACCCCAAGTCCAGCCGATGATGCCCACATCCAGGAGGCGGTAAGACGGGCTTTGCAGAAAATGACCCCGGGGGATGAAGTTGAGGCCTTCCTGACAGTGTTTGAAAGGGTCGCCGAGAGGGAGAAACTCCCACCAGAGCAGTGGGCAAAGGTACTAGCGCCATACTTGACAGGAGAACCCCAGAAGGCGTACTATAATTTAGCTCTGCAGGATGCCAGAGAGTATGACAAGCTAAAAACTGGATTCTCATGCGCTTGGGGGTGACAATGAGTATCAAGGCACAGCGGGTTGATCGCTGGGTGTGTCACTGGGACAAACCACCTCGCTCCCAAATGTTTGACCTGTTGCACTTGGTCCAGAACTGGCTGCAACCAAAGTGCTCTACGCCTACGAAGATGGTAGAATGGGTGGTCATGGACCAGTTTGTGCCCTCCCTGCCGAGGCCGATACAGACTTGGGCTGCCCAGGGTGATCCCCATAATGCTGATGAACTGGTCGGACTGGTCGAGAGATATCAGGGGAGTAAAGGTTCCTTGGGAAGACAGCCCAATCCATACTGGGGGTCCCAACAGGGGTGGAGGCACAAAAAGTGGTGGAGCATCCAAGGTCTTAAGGGGCAGGGGGAGGTGCCCAATGTCCACACGGGTGATATTGGTTGCTGAAGGTGCCAGAGCCCAGGCCATATTGTCCCCTGACCCCTGAGCAGATGGACTGCAGCATAAGGAACCGATCTCATATTATGCATATCCGGCCTGCAGTGTGAACTGTCACCCCAGCGAGGTGCCTCAAGCGTGTCCCGTGAAGGTGAATGGGAGGGAGGTAACAGCACTGCTAGATCACAGGAGTTTAGTGACTCTTGCGAGGGCCACCTTTCATCTCCAACTGATCCTGGGGAAAAAAGTCGGCATTCATTGCATTCTTGTTCATGTTAAGGACTACCCGTTGGCCAGAGTGGACATTGAAACAGTTCATGGTATTGTGTCTCATGAATTTGGCATTGTTCGGGACTTATTGCATCCTAATATTATAGGCCAGGACTTTTGTTTATTTTGGGATCTGTGGGGGAAGGGTTCTGAGGTTGCTGCACAAATAGGGAACCAGTGAACCCTAATAAGGTATTACCACACCCAGAGGCACACAGATTTCCCATTTGTGTCCTTGTGGGGGATGAGGAGGAAGTGTTCCCTGAGTCTGACATTCCAGAGTTAGGCGTGACCAGTGAGAATTCTGAGTGTGCCCAACATAGGGACCTAACTCTGAAAGAAGCCTTTAATAATGTCTCCATCATAAGTGGGATTGCACAGAAGCAAAGGCTGACACAAGGTTTCTCTATTTTATGATGATTGGAGAGTTGCATCGGGTCCCGAAAGTGAGGGAGGACCTGTGGAACAGTTAATAGTGCTGAGCCCCTATAGAGAGAAGGTGTTGGACATGGCCCATTCACACATCTTGGGGGGACATCTGGGAGTGGAAATACGCATGAATGGATCATGCATTAGCCTGGGTGTCACAGGGAAATATTATAATATTGCAGGTCCTGCTCTACATGTCATTTAACCGCCCCCACCTCTCGCTTTCGGAGTCCCCTCATGCGATTGCCCATTATTTGTGTTCCGTTTGAAAGAATTGCTATGGACTTCATCCTTCCCTGGTGAAATCTGCTCTTGGGCATCTATACATATTGGTCATCCTGGACTATGCCACATGACATCATGATGAAATTCCCTATAGAAACTCCTCTGCAAAATGTATAGCCCACGAATTGGTCCACATCCTTTCCCAGACAGATTTACCAAAGGAGATCCTGACTGACCAGGGAACACCTTTTTGTAAAGTGATGAGGGAGTTATGCAAGGTCCTGCAAATCTCCCAGTTGAGGACTTCGATACCATCCTCAGACAGATGGCCTTGTTGAAAGATTTAATAAAACAAAGAAGAGCATGCTGAGGAAATCCATAGTAAAAGACAGTAGAGAGTAGACTCTCTTGCCATATTTGTTGTTCTCCATCCATGAGGTTCCACAGGCCTCTACAGGGTTCTTGCCATTCGAACTTTTGTATGGCCGACATCTGCGAGCTCTCCTGGATATAGCCAAGGAAACCTGGGAAGCCAAAGTCACGCCCCACAGAAGTGTCATTGAGCACGTGGCACTGATGCAGCAGAGGATTGCAAGGGTGATGCCCATTGTAAAAGGACATCTCCAGGCACAAGAAGCTCATGCCAGGGTCTACAATCGGTCAGCCAGAGTGAGGAAGTTCAATTTGGCAGACCAAGTTCTTGTGCTATTTCCTACTGTGCAGAGCAAGTTCTTGGCCAAATGACAAGGGCCGTATGAGGTGGTGGAGAAGCTTGGTGATGTAATTTATAAGATTTATCAACCAGGAAGATGGAAACCCTATGAGGTCTGCCAGGTCAACCTCATCAAGCCATGGCAAGACAGAGAGCAGGCTGAAACTCCGTGCTTTCTGGTCCAGCCAGAAGGCGATGTTGGAGGTGTTTCCATAGTGGAGACACTGTCAAAGGCCCAGAAACAGCAGTGCTGGGAGTTGCTCCAGAAGAAAAGGAACCTGTTCTCGGAATTGCTGGATTGCACGAAGGTCATAGAACATGAAGTTCTGACAGAGCCACATGTTTGTGTAAACGTGAAGCCTTATTGGATTCCGAAGTGATTGCCAAGGAGGTGGAGTGCATGTTAAAACTCGAGGTCATTGAGGAATCCAAGAGTGGTTGGTCCAGCCCAATTTGTTTTTTTTAGCAAAGTTTGGAATTTTTTTCACCACTTAGATAAAAAATAACCTAGACATGTTTTGTGTCTGTGAACTCGTACAGACTTGGAGAATCATGATGGCAGGTCAGTTTTAGCATTTAATGAAACCTAGCAAAAAAGCCAAACAAAAAACACTGATGGGATTGCACTTTTTTTGCAATTTCACCGCACTTGGAATTTGTTTCCCATTTTCTAGTACAAGTCATGGTAAAACCAATGATGTCTTTCAAAAGTACAACTCATCCCGCAAAAAATAAGCCCTCACATGGCCATTTTGACAGAAAAATTAAAAAGTTATGGCTCTGGGAAGGAGGGGAGTGAAAACAAACTCGGAAAAATGGAGAATCCCAAGGTCATGAAGGGGTTAAATACAGTAAAAAGAAAAAAAGAGAGATTTTCAAAAATAGTAAAAATTAAAAAAAAGAAAGTTGAAATCACCCCTATTTGCACCAATGAAAATAAACAATTAAAAAAAATAAAAATAAACAGACATTTGGTATCACTGAATTCAGAAATGTCCATTCTATTGAAATATAAAATCCATCAATTCCGATTGGTAAACAGCTCAACCCCTTTCTGCCATTAGATGTACTATTCCGTCCATGTGGGGTGGGCCTTAATTCCCATGGACGGAATAGTACGTCATATGCGATCGGCAGCGCTCACGGGGGGAGCGCCGCCAATCGCGGCTGGGTGTCAGCTGCTTATCGCAGCTGACATCTGGCACTATGTGCCAGGAGCGGTCACGGACCGCCCCTGGCACATTAACCCCCGGCACACCACGATCAAACATGATCGCGATGTGCCGGCGGTACAGGGAAGCATCGCGCAGGGAGGGGGCTCCCTGAGCCCCCCGCAGCAACGCGATGTGATCGCATTGCTGCGAGGGTATTACCTCCCTCCCTGCCTGCTCCAAGCCCGGATCCAAGATGGCCACGGATCCGGGTCCTGCAGGGAGGGAGGTGGCTTCACAGAGCCTGCTCAGAGCAGGCACTGTGAAGGCTGCAGCGCTGCATGTCAGATCAGTGATCTGACAGAGTGCTATGCAAACTGTCAGATCATTGATCTGTGATGTCCCCTCCTGGGACAAAATAAAAAAGTAAAAAAAAAATGTTTCCAAATGTGTAAAAAAAAAAAAATATTCCTAAATAATGAAAAAAAAAAAATATTATTCCCATAAATACATTTCTTCATCTAAATAAAAAAAAACAATAAAAGTGCACATATTTAGTATCGCCGCGTCCGTAACGACCCGACCTATAAAACTGGCCCACTAGTTAACCCCTTCAGTAAACACCGTAAGAAAAAAAAAAAAGAGGCAAAAAACAACGCTTTATTATCATACCGCTGAACAAAAAGTGGAATAACACGCGATCAAAAGGACAGATATAAATAACCATGGTACCGCTAAAAACGTCATCTTGTTCCGCAAAAAACGAGCCACTATACAGCATCATCAGCAAAAAAATAAAAAAAGTTATAGTCCTGAGAATAAAGCAATGCAAAAATAATTATTTTGTCTGTAAAATAGTTTTTATCGTATAAAAGCGCCAAAACATAAAAAAATGATATAAATGAGTTGTCGCTGTAATTATACTGACCCGAAGAATAAAGCGGCTTTATCAATTTTACCAAACGCGGAATGGTATAAACGCCTCCCCCAAAAGAAATTCATGAATAGCTGGTTTTTGGTCATTCTTCCTCACAAAAATCGGAATAAAAAGCGATCAAAAAATGTCACGTGCCCGAAAATGTTACCAATAAAAACATCAACTCGTCCCGCAAAAAACAAGACCTCACATGACTCTGTGGACCCAAATATGGAAAAATTATAGCTCTCAAAATGTGGTAACGCAAAAAATATTTTTTGCAATAAAAACCGTCTTTCAGTGTGTGACGGCTGCCAATCATAAAAATCCGCTAAAAAACTCGCTATAAAAGTAAATCAAACCCCCCTTCATCACCCCCTTAGTTAGGGAAAAATTAAAAAATGTATTTATTTCCATTTTCCCATTAGGGCTAGGGTTAGGGCTAGGGTTAGGGCTAGGGTTAGGGCTAGGGGTAGGGTAAGGGTTAGAGTTAGGGCTAGGGTTAGGGCTAGGGTTAGGGTTAGGGCTAGGGTTAGGGCTAGGGTTAGGGCTAGAGTTAGGGTTAGGGCTAGGGTTAGGGTTAGGGCTAGGGTTAGGGCTACGGTTAGGGTTAGGGTTGGGGCTACAGTTAAGGTTGGGGCTGGTTAGGGTTTAGATTACATTTACAGTTGGGAATAGGGTTGGGATTAGTTTTAGGGGTGTGTCAGGGTTAGGGGTGTGGTTAGGGTTACCGTTGGGATTAGGGTTAGGGGTGTGTTTGGATTAGGGTTTCAGTTATAATTGGGGAGTTTCCACTGTTTAGGCACATCAGGGGTTCTCCAAACACGACATGGCGTCCGATCTCAATTCCAGCCAATTCTGCGTTGAAAAAGTAAAACAGTGCTCCTTCCCTTCCGAGCTCTCCCGTGTGCCCAAACAGGGGTTTACCCCAACATATGGGGTATTAGCATACTCAGGGCAAATAGGAAAACAACTTTTGGGGTCCAATTTCTCCTGTTAGCCTTGGGAAAATACAAAACTAGGGGCTAAAAAATAATTTTTGTGGGAAAAAAAAAGATTTTTTATTTTCACGGCTCTGCGTTATAAACTGTAGCGAAACACTTGGGGGTTCAAAGTTCTCACAACACATCTAGATGAGTTCCCTGGGGGTCTAGTTTCCAATATGGGGTCACTTATGGGGGGTTTCTACTGTTTAGGTACATTAGGTGCTCTGCAAGCGCAATGTGACGCCTGCAGACTATTCCATCTAAGTCTGCATTCCAAATGGCACTCCTTCCCTTCCGAGCCCTCCTATGCGCCCAAACAGTGGTTCCCCCCACATATGGGGTATCAGCGTACTCAGGACAAATTGGACAACAACTTTTGGGGTCGAATTTCTCCTCTTACCCTCGGGAAAATACAAAACTGGGGGCTAACAAATAATTTTGGGGGGAAAGTTTTTATTTTTCTATTTTCACGGCTCTGCGTTACAAACTGTAGTGAAACACTTGGGGGTTCAAAGCTCTAAGACCACATCTAGATGAGTTCCTTAGGGTGTCTAGTTTCCAAAATGGTGTCACTTGTGGGGGGTTTCTACTGTTTAGGTACATTAGGGGCTCTGCAAACGCAATGTGACACCTGCAGACCATTCCATCTAAGTCTGCATTCCAAATGGCGCTCCTTCCCTACCGAGCCCTCCCATGCGTCCAAACAGTGGTTCCCCCCCACTTATGGGGTATCAGCGTACTCAGGACAAATTGGACAACAAATTTTGTGGTCCAATTTCTCCTGTTACCCTCGGGAAAATACAAAACTGGGGGCTAAAAAATAATTTTTGTGGGAAAAAATTTTTGTTTTATTTTTATGGCTCTGCATTATAAACTTCTGTGAAGCCCTTGGTGGGTCAAAGCGCTCACCACACATCTAGATAAGTTCCTTAGGGGGTCTACTTTCCAAAATGGTGTCACTTGTGGGGGGTTTCAATGTTTAGGCACATCAGTGGCTCTCCAAACGCAACATGGCGTCCCATCTCAATTCCTGTCAATTTTGCATTGAAAAGTCAAACGGCGCTCCTTCCCTTCCGAGCTCTCCCATGCGCCCAAACAGTGGTTTACCCCCACATATGGGGTATCAGCGTACTCAGGACAAATTGTACAACAACTTTTGGGGTCCAATTTCTTCTCTTACCCTTGGGAAAATAAAAAATTGGGGGCGAAAAGATAATTTTTGTGAAAAAATATGATTTTTTATTTTTACGATTCTGCATTATAAACTTCTGTGAAGCACTTGGTGGGTCAAAGTGCTCATCACACCTCTAGATAAGTTCCTTAGGGGGTCTACTTTCCAAAATAGTGTCCCTTGTGGGGGGTTTCAATGTTTAGGCACATCAGTGGCTCTCCAAACGCAACATGGCGTCCCATCTCAATTCCTGTCAATTTTGCATTGAAAAGTCAAACGGCGCTCCTTCCCTTCCGAGCTCTCCCATGCACCCAAATAGTGGTTTACCCCCACATATGGGGTATCAGCGTACTCAGGACAAATTGTACAACAACTTTTGGGGTCCAATTTCTTCTCTTACCCTTGGGAAAATGAAAAATTGGGGGCGAAAAAGATAATTTTTGTGAAAAAATATGATTTTTTTTTATGGTTCTGCATTATAAACTTCTGTGAAGCACTTGTTGGGTCAAAGCGCTCACCACACCTCTAGATAAGTTCCTTAGGGGGTGTACTTTCCAAAATGGTGTCAATTGTGGGGGGTTTCAATGTTTAGGCACATCAGGGGCTCTCCAAACGCAACATGTTGTCCCATCTCGATTCCAGTCAATTTTGCATTGAAAAGTCAAATGGCGCTCCTTCGCTTCCGAGCTCTGTCATGCGCCCAAACAGTGGTTTACCCCCACATATCGGGTATCGGTGTACTCAGAACAAATTGTACAACAACTTTTGGGGTCCATTTTCTCCTGTTATCCTTGGTAAAATAAAACAAATTAGAGCTGAAGTAAATTTTTTGTGAAAAAAAGTTAAATGTTCATTTTTATTTAAACATTCCAAAAATTCCTGTGAAGCACCAGAAGGATTAATAAACTTCTTGAATATGGTTTTGAGCACCATGAGGGGTGCAGTTTTTAGAATGGTGTCACACTTGGGTATTTTCTATCATATAGACCCCTCAAAATGACTTCAAATGAGATGCGGTCCCTAAAACAAAATGGTGTTGTAAAAATGAGAAATTGCTGGTCAACTTTTAACCCTTATAACTCCCTAACAAAAAAAAATTTTGGTTCCAAAATTGTGCTGATGTAAAGTAGACATGTGGGAAATGTTACTTATTAAGTATTGTGTGTGACATATCTCTGTGATTTAATTGCATAAAAATTCAAATTTGGAAAATTGCGAAATTTTCATAATTTTCGCCAAATTTCCATTTTTTTCACAAATAAACGCAGGTACTATCAAAGAATTTTTACCACTATCATGAAGTACAATATGTCACGAGAAAACAATGTCAGAATCACTGGGATCCGTTGAAGCGTTCCAGAGTTATAACCTCATAAAGGGACAGTGGTCAGAATTGTAAAAATTGGCCCGGTCCATAACGTGCAAACCACCCTTGGGGGTAAAGGGGTTAATCAGAAGAAAAAAATTAAATGCAGAATTAATGTTTTTTTGCCACCACAACATTGTAATGAAATGCTATAAGAAGAGATGAAAACATTGTATGTACCTTCAAATTGTATCAATAAAAACAACAGCTCACGGTACAAAAAATAACCCCTCATCCAGCTCCAGATCCCGAAATATGAAAATGTGATGGGTCTCAATAAATGACGACAAAAACAAAAAAATTTTTTTATAGAACTTGCAATTTTTTTTTCACCACCAAAATAAAAAATATATAAATATTTGGTGTTTGTGTACTCATACTGACCTGGGAAATCATATTACCATGTCAGTTTTAGCATACCGTGAACATTATAAATGAAAAAAAAGCAAACAATTGTGGAATTGCACAATTTTGCAATTTCAATACATTTGGAGTTTTTTTCCCATTTTCCAGAACACTATATGGTAAAATGAATGGTGTTGTTCAAAAATGCAATCTCTCCTACAAAAAACAAGGCCTCATATGACTATATGACCAGAAAAAATAAAAAAGTTATGGCTCTTGAAAGAAGGGGAGGAAAAAACTAAAATGAAAACTGAAAATCGCCGGTTAGTGAAGGGGATATCACCTACAGTTCCAGGGCAAATGGTTCTACTGGTCTCCAATGGAAGATTTGATATCAAATTATTTGGTCACCTATCCAATTAAGCCAGTAATTGGCTGCACAGTAGAATCATTGACTTACGTAACAAAAAAAGGAAACAAAACATAAAAAAATGCCAGCTGATTTCCTTAGACCAGTGTTCCCTAACCTGTGACTCTCGAGCTGTTGCAAAATTAAAACTCCCATCATACCTCTACAACCTGTAGCAGGTTGAAAGACACTACCTTAAACATTAATTCTTTCCCTGCTTTGAGCATATAGATGTAGCAATGGTTGTTTTGACTCAGATAATACGGCAAAACGTGAAATTTGACACTTAGGTTGACATCAGTCAATGGTTTGTGCAATGTTAAGTTATCTTAACACTCTTAGGTGAGATAACCCTCTGTGACAAATTAGCAAAATACTTGATGTAAGTCATAATAAACTTTGCTACATCTGTAAATCATACAGTCTGGCTTGGAGATATTCTGTATGTGGATAGCAACATGATAATAAACAAGGCGCTACTTTGTGGCGTGTGGGGCGGCAGGGACGCAGGATGATGAACTCGGGTCGGTGATCCTCTTCATCCTTGTATATTTACTTGTTGCAACACCCATGTACACAGCATTATAACATGTTATTTTTGGGCATCTCATATACAATTGTTCCTATTCCTTAGGCCTCTTTTCCCCTTGCGAAAAAAACGGACGAGTGCAATCCGATAAAAAATCAGATTGCACTCAGACCAATGTTATTCAATAGGTGACATTCCATTTGCGATTTTTTTCTCAGCTGAAATCGGACTGAGAAAAAAATCGCAGCATGCCGCGATTTGCTGCAAGTCTCGGACGAGCCTGCCAATGCAAGTCAATGGGTGCGAGAAAAAAACGCATGGAATGCGGACCATCCGTATTCCATCCGTTATTTTACGGATATCTTACCATTCTGTGGCATAGAACACTGTAAATAGTCCTGTAAATGACTGTATAAAGATAGTAGCGGAGAAAAAAAACGGATTGCATACAGATGTCATACGGATGTAAAACGGATGGTGCGATTAAGAAATCGCATTGAACTCGCATGACAAACGCATACTTTTCATCCCTTTTTTTCGGTCCAGATTACGGACCGTTTTTTTTCTCTCAAGTGGAAAAGAGGCCTTATAGTAAGGGCTCATTTCCACTTATGTGAGAAAAAAACGGTCCGATTTACGGACCGAAAAAACGGATGTAACGTGTGCGATTGTCATGCGATTGTCATGCGAGTGTAATGCGATTTTTAATCGCATCTTCCGTTTTTTACATCCATATGCAATCCGTTTTTTTTCTCTGCAACTATTTTTATACAGTCATTTACAGGACTATTTACAGTGTTCTGTGCCACAGAATGGTAAGGTATCCATAAAAAACGGATGGAATACGGATGGTCCGTATTCCATGCGTTTTTTTTCTCGCATCCATTGACTTGCATTGGCGAGTCTCGTCCGAGACTCGCAGCAAATCGCAGCATGCTGCGATTTTTTTCTCAGCCGACACAGATTTTTCTCAGTCCGATTTCGGCTGAGAAAAAAATCGCAAATGGAATGTCACCTATTGATTAACATTGGTCCGAGTGCAAACCAATTTTTTATCGGATTGCACTCGTCCGTTTTTCTCACAAGTGGAAAGGGGCCCTAAAGATTACATTTTTAGCACACTGTGACATGGTCTATTCAATTACACAATATTTATATCATTGCTATTATTTTGGGTGGGATTTTTACACACAACCTTGGCCATAGGACTTGTGTTTTTTTTTACGTTTATGATATTGGATTAATAATTGCAAGTCTATTATTCATTTTTCTTTGTTATTGATTATGTTGGTTAGTCTCCTTTATATCTGTTTAAAGGGATTTGGTTGTACATTAAATACAATTATATTCTCATACTCATGTTTGCTATTGCTGTGCCTCTTCACCTCCATGTTTTTATATATTTTAAATACATTTAGTGTTTATATGTTTTTAATTTTCTGGTGTTGTCATTTGTCTTACATCTAAAATTAATATTATTTTAGCCATTGTTTGGTCTGCTTAATCTTGAATACGGATTTATACATTCTCATGGTTCTCTGCGTACAGTTTGAGTACTGCTTGCATGTTAATAACACTATTGTGGTTCTTTACAATGAGGTGTTTCCTTATTATGTAGATTATAGTGTTCAAAGTACACTTTAAAAAAAATTTGACAAAATTCAACCCCTTCGCAAAACTGTTTTAAAAAGAAATGAACAAAATATTGTGCTGCCCTGCTCTAATGTATGGTAAAGACAAAAAATGTGCAGTTATAATCCATATCACTGATCAATTACACTATCACTGCTGATGGCACCATTTCTATCTCTTTCCTATCAGTTTAATCTCATTATTTGTCACATATTTCACAGAAGTTGTACATTACAGTCTGAAGTATTTTACAGTGCTGTGTGTTAGGAATACCTGCTGTAGACTAATCATCCGCCTCTGGTTTCCAGACTGCTCCACAGAGCTATTGCGCACTTGAGAGGTGTGATTACTCACGGTGGTGCCTCGTGTGTGGAAGTGGTGACCAATATGGGTGTCACTGCTGGATTGCTATAAGTGCCGCTCCGTGGTTGAAGCTCATAGCAAGTGAGCATTTCTGCTACATATAGGCGATCTGATCATCTCCTGTATGTAGCAGAGCTTATCGGACAACTGCAGCTTCTAGTTTCTAATGGAGACTATTGAAGCATGCAAAAAGTAGAAAAAAAATGTTTTTTAAAATATTTAAAAAATAAAAAAATATAAAAGTTCAAATCACTCCAATTTCACCCCATTGAAAATAAAACAATAAAAAAAATAAAAAATATACATATTTGGTATTGCCTCATTCAGAATCACCCGATCTATCAATGTAAAAAAGAAATAACCTGATTGCCAACCATCGCAACAAGAAAAAAAATTACAAAGCCATAATTATGTTTTTTTGGTCGCCGCAGCAATGTAATAAAATGCAATAACGGGTGATTAAAAACTCATATCTACACCAAAATGGTATAAATTAAAATGTCCGCTTAGCATGCAAAAAATAAGGTATCACCCAGCCCCAAAGCACAAAAATTGGCGACACTACAGGTCTCGGAAAATGGCGCATTTTTTTTACCAAAGTTTGTATTTTTTTTTTAACCACTTAAATAAAAAAGAACCTAGACATGTTTGGTGTCTATGAACTCATAATGACCTTGAACATCGTAATGGAAGGTCAGTTTTAGCATTTAGTGAACATGGTAAAAAAAACTATGGAATTACACTTGTTTTGAAATTTCATCGCACTTGGAATTTTTTACCATTTTCCAGTACACAATATGTTAAAACCAATGGTGTTGTTCAAAAGTACATCTTGTCCCGCAAAAAACATGCCCTTAGATGGCCATATTGATGGAAAAATAAAAAAAATGATGGCTCTGGGAAGAAGGGGAGAAAAACAGAAACGCAAAAACGAAATAGGGCTTTGTCATGAAGGGGTAAAAGTAATTTGCTTCCTTCTTCAACCTTTAGTAGATCTGAAAAGAATAAATTCACAATTGCTTTGTTTGTATTTGCTCGGCACATTTTCTTCTTTTTATTTTTGCCTTTTTTTTTATCTGAGTAACCTTCTATTATAAGAATTCTGCAAATTTCAGGCTTATATCTGAGGTCGTAGATTTCCAAAGGATTTATACAATGACACCATTATGCTGTCACCTTGTCATCTATATCCTGCTTTATGCATGATAATATCTTATTATTTTCTGCAGCTGTTCTGTGACATTGACAGTAAGACACAGCCAGCTGCTTCTATGCACTTTCATACATTCGTTATCAGGCATTGACCTTATTGTGCCCTGCTCAGATTTAGATACAGTACATGGTTTGTTCTACTTACTAAACACCTACATTTAGAACCCATTTTAAGACCTTACACGATCACCATTATGTTTTATTACCAAATAGAATGCTTACCTTTTGGCCATAGTGAATACATTAATCTGCTGCTCCCATAGCAAAGCTACCCTGGACTGAAAGTTAGACAACAACGTTATATCACATTAGTACCCTTCATATCTTTAACCCCCTTATGTAGCAAGAAAGTTTGGACACAATTACTTTTTAATCTATGTATTCTGAATGCACCAACACTTTTATATTTTCTAAAATACAGGTTTGTAAAGGATTGTTTATTCGGAGAAGAATTGTAGTTGTAGTATAATTGACACCATTTTGGGGGTTGGAAAAATAGTATCAATGTCAGCTACATTTGGTCAAGACCCGTGGAAGCGCAACTGCGCGAAACGGCCGTCGTCTTTGGAAGCCCGTTTTTTCCTGCCTGTCCTGCATTTGACATGATGTCAGAATAAAGTTTGGATGGTGAGTGCCCACTTCTCTTTTTTACATGTAACAATGTCAGCTACAATTTCTGTCCCAATCATCAAACATCAGATCGGCATTAATGAAGGAGTCAAGTTGAAAGTCTTTACTGATATAAGTGTTTCAGCTGACCAACCAACCAGCAGGATTCCAAATCATCCCAAAAATCAAAATAACACAAGTTGATCCAATTTGCCTGAATTTCATCATGGTTGCTCTTTACATTACTCAGTACTCAGTAGTGTATATGATTCCCACGTGCCTGTATTCCCTTTTAATGATATCTGGGCATGCTCCTGATGAGATGGCAGATGCTTATGGACAATGTGTGACACTGCCTAGTGACATCAGATGCACTGATATATAATTTCCAAGAGCTCCTCATTTAGATTCAGGTCTGGGGTAGCAGACCTACCATAACATCCGCATCATGGCCATGACACAATGTGAATACAGTAGTTGGTTATACTCTTACTGGACAGACTGCAATCCGAGAATCTTAATTTACTTTGAATTATACTCTGATGCTTAAGTGTATTATTACTTTTCTTGAGCCGTGTACTTACAAACCGGTATTGATATTTATTGTGGAGATATAAATGCCTGTTTTCTTCTGTAATTTCAGTTGTTTAACAAAGAAGACAATTGATGTCCTTCAAATGAACATTTTTCCCATATTTAATGATGCAAACATTCTTTTCTTGATGATCTGTGAAGCTTCTCGAAACAAAGTATGTTGTTACGCACCATTCCCTTTGAATAATATGGATATCATTCAAGGGATGTAACATGATGCTTTATTCTATGTTATAAACAGATCGCTTCATTTGTGGTGACATGGTGAGCATAAAGGAATGATATCCATCATCTGAACACAACAGTATCTATACTATGCTAAATGTAAAACCTTCTAATCAAATGGGCTTTTTGATATTTAAATGCACTTACCATATAAACGAAACAGCAACACAAACAGGTTTGCACTTCATATACTCCACCATTAATTAATTACCCCAGATGTAAGAAAACATTGCAGCTTATCAATTTGCTAGACAACTATTTAGCACAGTTTCTACAGATTACACTTATAATTGCCAACTGATGTTCAGTGTTATCAAATATTACTATTTGTTCACTTTTTTTCTATAATCTTCACAATCATTTTGCCTGCTTCTTATTTTTTTTTATATTTGTGCACCATACTCTTTATGTTTGACTGTGATTGCCTCATTATCTCTCTTCTCTTTGTGTTTCGTGTTCCACAGACAGGTCGTTAAGAGAATAAATGTATCCTTGACTTCTGGAAGGGAAAAGGCCAGTGTCTGCCTGAGTCCAAGTAGACCTGACACTTATGCAGACACAACATTTCTTTACTGAATAAAAACCCATGGTGCTTCTATGAGGAGGAGTAGGGTGGCAGTATTCCAATCTCATACATTTATTGACTATCTACAGTTTATGCCATAAATGTGCAGTAGATATGGATCCCACAAATGGAACATGCTTTTATATAAAAAATGGAGTCATCATGTTCACTGCTGCCAGTGGATAGTGGTTGGAACTCCAATTTGAGAAAGGGACCCCATTCTTGAGACAGATGTGGATCCTATTGGTATGTTACTGTCACGGTGAGCTGCAGCCGCTGATGTGGCCCAGCCCATAGATGTCCCCACGCCGACCACGACTGCGTGGGGCACGCGTCCCCAAGGGATGCAATACCGACCCTTTATACCGCAGAGGGGTACCCGGATCTACCCCAACTAGGAGAGGGCAGAGACTGGGGTTCTGTGGCAGCTGAGCATGTGGACAAGGAAAGAGACATGTAGGATTGGATTACACCGCACAACTTCAGGTATAGAGAAAGTAAAGTTTACTAAAGTAAAGTCACACAGTACATAAACCAAACATGACTAGGCCAGGCTCCCAATTCCACACCTCCCAGAAGGGTACCACCCAGTGGACCCCAAGGCACCAACGGATCACCGAGTCACACATAGGCGGGACATCGAAACATCAGGACACAGGCAGGACATCAGGGTACACGACATCATCAGGACGCAGGCAAGATATCAGGACACAGACAGGGCGACAGGACATCAGGGTACATGAGGTCATCAGGACATCAGGGTACATGAGGTCATCAGGACATCAGGGTACACGAGGTCATTAGGATGCAGACAGGACATCAGGGTACAGACAGGAAATCAGGACATCTGGACACAGGGTGTTATGATCCGGTGACCTTGGAGCTGCATGAGAACTTTCACTGGAGAAGGTGGCCACTATACTGACCGCAATCCTGAACTTAACACTGCAACTAGAAGTAGCCGTGGAGTGTACCTAACACACCTAGACACCTCGTCACAGCCGGAGGACTAAATACCCCTAAAGATGGAAATTGGAATACTATCTTGCCTCAGAGAAAATCCCCAAAGGATAGACAGCCCCCCACAAATATTGGCGGTGAGTCGGAGAGGAAAAAACATACAGAGGCAGAAAAACAGGATTTAGCACAGGAGGCCACTCTAGCTAGATAGGACAGGATAGGACAGAGTTCTGTGCGGTCAGTATTAAAACCCTTCAAAACATCCACAGCAGAATGTACAAAAAACTTCCTACATCTAACTAAAAGATGTAGGAGCGTAAATCTGCAACTCCAGTGAATCCTACAATCAGAGCAGGAATAAAACTGAAACAAGCACACAGCAGTGTGCCACAGATACGAAAACCAAACACTTATCTTTGTTGAATTTGGCAAGAAGCAGGAGAATCCAGATAGTGATCCAACACTTCACAAGGAACATTGACAACTGGCAAGGGCTAAAGGATCCTGCACACCTAAATATCCCAGTCAGAATTGTAATCATCCGATACACCTGGCCAGGACTGCGAGTCAGAGACAACTGCATTCCCACCTACAACCACTGGAGGGAACCCAAGAGCAGAATTCACAACAGTACCCCCCCTTGAGGAGGGGTCACCGAACCCTCACCAGGGCCCCCAGGACGATCAGGGCGAGCCAGATGAAAGGCACGGACCAAATCAGCAGCATGGACATCAGAGGCAAAAACCCAAGAATTATCCTCCTGGCCATAACCCTTCTGTTTGACCAGGTACTGAAGCTTCCGCCTCAAAAAACGGGAATCCAAAATCTTCTCAACAACATATTCCAACTCCCCATCAACCAACACAGGGGCCGGGGGATCAACAGAGGGAACAACGGGCTCCACATATTTCCGCAACAAAGATCTATGGAAGACATTATGGATAGCAAAAGAGGCCGGAAGCGCCAGTCGAAAAGACACCGGATTAATAATCTCAGAAATCCTATAAGGACCAATAAACTGAGGCTTAAACTTAGGAGAAGAAACCTTCATAGGAACATGACGGGAAGACAACCAGACCAGATCCCCAACCCGAAGCCGGGAACCAACACACCGACGACGATTAGCAATACGTTGAGCCTCCTCTTGAGACAACACCAACTTGTCCACCACATGAGCCCAAATCTGCTGCAACCTGTCCACCACAGAATCCACACCAGGACAGTCAGAAGGCTCAACCTGCCCAGAAGAAAAACGAGGATGAAAACCAAAATTACAAAAGAAAGGTGAAACCAAGGTAGCAGAACTAGCCCGATTATTAAGGGCAAACTCGGCCAATGGCAAGAAAGCCACCCAATCATCCTGATCAGCAGACACAAAGCATCTCAAATAAGTCTCCAAGGTCTGATTAGTTCGCTCGGTCTGGCCATTTGTCTGAGGATGAAATGCAGAAGAAAAAGACAAATCAATGCCCAGCCTAGCACAAAAGGCCCGCCAAAACCTAGAAACAAACTGGGAACCTCTGTCGGACACAATATTCCTTGGAATACCATGCAAACGAACCACATGCTGATAGAACAACGGAACCAAATCAGAATAGGAAGGCAATTTAGGTAAGGGCATCAAATGAACCATCTTAGAGAACCGGTCACAAACAACCCAGATAACAGACATCTTCTGGGAGACCGGTAGATCAGAAATAAAATCCATCGAAATATGCGTCCAGGGCCTCTCAGGGACTGGCAATGGCAAAAGCAACCCACTAGCACGGGAACAACAAGGCTTGGCCCGCGCACAAGTCCCACAGGACTGCACAAAAGAACGCACATCACGTGACAATGAAGGCCACCAAAAGGACCTACCAACCAAATCTCTGGTACCAAAAATGCCAGGATGACCAGCCAACACGGAACAGTGAACCTCAGAAATCACTCTACTAGTCCATCTGTCAGGAACAAACAATTTCCCCACAGGACAGCAGTCAGGTTTGTCAGCCTGAAATTCCTGAAGAACCCATCGTAAATCAGGGGAAATGGCAGAAAGGACCACCCCTCCTTTCAGAATACCGACCGACTCTAAGACCTCAGGAGAATCAGGCAAAAAACTCCTAGAGAGGGCATCAGCCTTAATGTTCTTAGAACCCGGAAGGTACGAGACCACGAAATCAAAACGG
Source organism: Ranitomeya imitator (assembly GCF_032444005.1). Taxonomy (NCBI): domain Eukaryota; kingdom Metazoa; phylum Chordata; class Amphibia; order Anura; family Dendrobatidae; genus Ranitomeya; species Ranitomeya imitator. The sequence goes on from NC_091286.1 coordinate 395,717,305, forward strand.
GAAAAAAACAAGGACCATTGAGCCTGTCTAGGATTCAGCCGTTTGGCAGACTCGAGGTAAATCAAATTATTATGATCGGTCAAGACCACAATACGGTGCTTAGCTCCCTCAAGCCAATGTCGCCACTCCTCAAACGCCCACTTCATAGCCAACAACTCCCGAATGCCGACATCATAATTGCGTTCAGCAGGCGAAAACTTACGGGAAAAGAAGGCACACGGTTTCATTAAGGAACCAACAGGATCCCTCTGAGACAAAACGGCCACCGGCCCCAATCTCAGAAGCGTCAACCTCAACCTGAAACGGAAGAGAAACATCCGGTTGGCACAACACTGGAGCAGAAGTAAATCGACGTTTAAGCTCCTGAAAGGCAGAGACAGCAACAGAGGACCAATTCGCCACATCAGCGCCTTTCTTCGTCAAATCGGTCAAGGGTTTAACCACGCTGGAAAAATTAGCAATGAAACGGCAATAAAAATTTTCAAAACCCAAAGATTTCTGAAGGCTCTTCACGGATGTGGGCTGAATCCAATCATGAATGGCCTGAACCTTAACCGGATCCATCTCTATAGACGAAGGAGAAAAAATGGAGCCCAAAAAAGAGACTTTCTGCACCCCAAAGAGACACTTAGACCCTTTCATAAACAGGGCATTGTCACGAAGGATCTAAAATACCATCCTGACCTGTTGCATATGAGACTCCCAATCATCGGAAAAAATCAAAATATCGTCCAAATATACAATCAAGAATTTATCAAGAAAAGTCCGGAAGATATCATGCATGAAGGACTGAAAAACAGAAGGAGCATTAGAGAGTCCGAATGGCATCACAAGGTATTCAAAATGGCCTTCGGGCATGTTAAACGCAGTTTTCCATTCATCAGCCTGCTTAATACGAGCAAGATTATATGCCCCTTGAAGGTCAATCTTGGTAAACCAACTAGCTCCCTTAATCCTAGCAAACAAATCGGAAAGCACAGGTAAAGGGTATTGAAACTTGACCGTGATTTTATTCAAGAGGCGATAATCTATACAGGGTCTCAAGGAACCATCTTTTTTAGCAACAAAAAAGAACCCCGCTCCCAACGGTGAAGAAGATGGCCGAATATGCCCTTTCTCCAAAGACTCCTTAATATAGCTCCGCATGGCTGTATGTTCAGGCACAGATAGATTAAAAAGTCGACCCTTAGGAAACTTAAAGCCTGGAATCAAGTCAATAGCACAATCGCAGTCCCTGTGCGGTGGAAGAAAACTGGACTTGGGCTCATCGAATACATCCTGAAAATCAGACAAAAACTCTGGAATTTCAGAAGGTGAAGAAGAGGAGATTGACATCAAAGGAACATCATTATGAACCTGACAACCCCAACTAGTCACAGACATGGACTTCCAGTCCAACACAGGATTATGTACCTGCAACCATGGAAAACCCAGCACGATAACATCATGCAAATTATGCAACACCAGAAATCGACAATCTTCCTGATGGGCTGGCGCCATGCGCATGGTCACCTGTGTCCAAAACTGGGGCTTATTTCTAGCCAAGGGTGTAGCATCAATGCCCCTTAAAGGAATAGGGTTCTGCAAAGGCTGCAAGGGAAAACCACAACGCTTGGCAAACTCAAAATCCATTAAATTCAAGGCGGCGCCTGAATCCACAAATGCCATGACAGAAAATGATGACAATGAGCAGATCAAAGACACAGATAACAGAAATTTAGGTTGTACAGTACTGATGGTATTTGAACTGGCGATCCTCTTTGTCCCCTTAGGGCACACAGAAATGACATGAGAAGCGTCGCCACAATAATAACACAACCTATTTTGACGTCTGAACCCTTGTCGTTCCGTTCTAGACAGAATTCTATCACATTGCATAAGCTCAGAAATTTGCTCTGAGGCTAACGCCACAGCGCGCACAGTTCTGCGCTCCCGCAGGCGTCGGTCAATCTGAGTGGCCAGAGACATAGAATCACTCAGACTGGAAGGCGTGGGAAATCCCCCCACCATAACATCTTTAACGGATTCAGAAAGCCCCCTTCTGAAAATTGCCGCCAAAGCATCATTATTCCATTTAGTCAACACAGACCATTTTCTGAATTTCTGACAATACAATTCTGCCGCCTCTTGACCCTGAGACAGGGCCAACAAGGTCTTCTCAGCTTGATCCACAGAATTAGGTTCATCATATAATAGTCCTAAAGCCTGAAAAAAGGAGTCAATATTAAGCAAAGCTGGATTCCCAGATTCCAGGGAAAACGCCCAATCCTGTGGGTCGCCACGCAGCAGGGAGATTACGATCTTTACCTGCTGAATGGAATCACAAGAGGATCGAGGTCTCAGGTCAAAAAACAGTTTTCAGTTGTTTTTAAAAGAATAGGGGCAAGGCGCACAGCTATATAAATGTAACATAAGTAAGGAGGGTGCAAAGAGCAGTAATAAACAGAACCAGAGGAAATATATATAGAAAAAGCATCACTGCATAATATGCACACCATCCAAATAATAACAAACACTCCCTGAGGAAGCCCGGCTCGCCGGGCGATACGCGTGGGATATCGGTTTACACCAGGTTGTATGCACTTTGGGATCTCATTATGAGTCTTTATTGGTGCTGTTTATATGGCTGATTGCCTTTCCTTGGTCCTGTTTATTCTAGGACTTTGGTTTCCTATCTAGCCTAGGCCATGCATTTGTGGGAATACATTTACTTTCCCCTGTTGGATCCTTATTAGTGGCTTCTACCTTGTTATGGCCGCATGGGATACCATCATATGAGCCAGTTAGGTTAGGATTTGGTGGTTGCCTTATTTTGTATATGATTCAACCTGTTATGTTTTGTGTCGGTTTTTAAGTATGTTTTATTTATTGTTTGGTGTGTTTTAAGTGCATTAATAAATTATATTTTTTCTTTATATATTTGTTATTATTTGGATGGTGTGCATATTATGCAGTGATGCTTTTTCTATATATATTTCCTTCAGTTGTTTTTAAAACTCAAAAATTTAGACCTGTCACCAGAAAACAAATCAGGAGTAGGAATCTTCGGTTCTAAAGCAGGAGTCTGAACAATATAATCAGAAATACCTTGCACCCTAGCAGCAAGCTGGTCTACACGAGAAGCTAATTCCTGAACATTCATGTTTGCACCAGGCTCCTCAGCCACCCAGATATTAAGAGGGAAGAGAACACAAAACAGACTGGAGAAAAAAAAATGGCTCAAGAGCTTCCTTCCCTTCTTCTGAGATGCATTTAACTCATTGTTGGCCAGTTGTACCGTTATGATCCGGTGACCTTGGAGCTGCATGAGAACTTTCACTGGAGAAGGTGGCCACTATACTGACCGCAATCCTGAACTTAACACCGCAACTAGAAGTAGCCGTGGAGTGTACCTAACACACCTAGGCACCTCATCACAGCCGGAGGACTAAATACCCCTAAAGATGGAAATTGGAATACTATCTTGCCTCAGAGAAAATCCCCAAAGGATAGACAGCCCCCCACAAATATTGGCGGTGAGTCGGAGAGGAAAAAACATACAGAGGCAGAAAAACAGGATTTAGCACAGGAGACCACTCTAGCTAGATAGGACAGGATAGGACAGAGTTCTGTGTGGTCAGTATTAAAACCCTTCAAAACATCCACAGCAGGATATACACAAAACTTCCTACATCTAACTAAAAGATGAAGGAGTATAAATCTGCAACTCCAGTGAATCCTACAATCAGAGCAGGAATAAAACTGAAACAAGCACACAGCAGTGTGCCACAGATACAAAAACCAAACACTTATCTTTGCTGAATTTGGCAGCAAGCAGGAGAAGCCAGAAAGTGATCCAACACTTCACAAGGAACATTGACAACTGGCAAGGGCTAAAGGATCCTGCACACCTAATTTTCCCAGTCAGAATTGTAATCATCCGATACACCTGGCCAGGACTCCGAGTCAGAGACAACTGCATTCATACCTACAACCACTGGAGGGAACCCAAGAGCAGAATTCACAACAACAGGGTCACCAGCAGACATCAGACAGGAGTTGTTCTGTTCCGGACATCCTTCATGACCTACAGGCACCACCACAGTCATCAGGCTCCAAGCTCCAGGCAGCCGTCATCAGGTTCCAGACTGCGGTCATCAGGCTCCGGGCATTGGACCTAGAAAGGAACTTAAGCGGGATGGTGCTAGAACCACAGGATTGCTGGGCCTGCCAGGAGCTAGCACTGCATGGTAACCAGAGCACAGAGTAGTAGATGCTCAGCAGAAACACTGGTTACAAGAGACTCAAAGTCACTGGGTGCGAGGCTCCAGACGCAGAGGGATTTCAGGAACATAACACAGCAGGCACAGTTCAGGCAGGGTCAGGTACAGGACAGGTACAGGATCAAGGATTCAGGCCTGGATATACCGCCTCCAGGACAGGCACCAGAACACAACATAACAGAAATCAAGGCAAGGACTTTGGTTCCAAAACATAGGCAGGAGAGGTGCAGGAACAGCAGGAACACAAAACACACAGAGCAAAGTTCAGGAGCTTTGTGAGTAGCTCATGCCCCGCCCATAGGGCAGGGGAACTTTATATAGGAGCTGCCCCTTAGCAATTGGCTGGGGACAACATTTCAAGTACACACACTAACCCTGATAAAAGCAGAGGAGGTGTGGCTGTGCATGCCCTTAGAACAAACAGAAACCATTACAGCACAATCAGTGCAGGAACTGACGCTCAGGGCACCTGGCAGCGACTGCACGCCCAGATACACGTGGAAAGTCATGCACCAGCTGCAAATGACCTCACAAACCATGGACAGCTTCCACAGTTGCAACCAGGGACCGCACATGTGGAAGGTAATGCAGCAGAGCAAAGACCTAACCACCCATGTACGGCTACGCAGCAGAGCAGGGAACTGAGCAGGCTCCATACAGGTAACACCCAACAGTATCCCAGCTCAGTTTGGGGAAAGGAGCAAAGGGTTAAAGCAAAGATATGCATTGTCACACCGAAAACCAGATACAGACAGAACGGCATGACCGTTACTAAACAATGAATACATCAGATGGGAATTACCCTTTAAGTGAAATGATTTAATGAATTACAGTGAGTTGTCCCAACTTAAAAATGAAACTCTGAAGTGCATTGACCATAAGACAGCAGGAAATAGCTGAGCACTGCATTTTGCTATCTCCAGCAGTCCCATAGTAAATCAATAGAGCAGTGGTGCACATGCGCAGACAGTACATCAGTCTAATTAAGGCATTTCTGCTTCTGTTCTTCGGACAATAGTCACAGTGGTTACTGTTGTGAATTCTGCTTTTGGGCTCCCTCCGGTGGTTGTAGGTGGTAATGCAGTTGTCCTTGGGCTGCAGTCTTGGACAGGTGTATCTACTGATTGCAATTCTGACTGGGGTATTTAGGTTTGCAGGACTCATTGGTCCTTGCCAGTTGTCAATGTTTCTTGGGAAGTGTTGGATCTTTGGCTTCTCCTGCTTAGCTGCCAATTCAGCAAAGATAAGTGTCTGTTTCCTTTTCTGTGGCACACAAGCTGTGTGCTTATATTCTGTGCTATTCATTTGTTTTCTCTTGTCCAGCTTAGACTGTGTCAGTGTTTTCTCAGTCTTGTTGGATTCTCTGGAGTTGCAGATATACGCTCCACATCTTTAGTTAGATGGTGGAGTTTTTGTATTTTCTGCTGTGGATATTTTTGGAAGGATTTTAATACTGACCGCTTAGTATCCTGTCCTATCCTTTCCTATTTTAGCTAGAGTGGCCTCTTTTGCTAAATCCTGTTTCCTGCCTGCGTGTGTCTTTTCCTCTACTACTCACAGTCAATATTTGTGGGGGGCTGCCTATCCTTTGGGGTTCTGCTCTAAGGCAAGGTAGAATTCCTATTTCCATCTATAGGGGTATTTAGTCCTCCGGCTGTGTCGAGGTGTCTATGATTTGTTAGACACACCCCACGGCTACTTCTAGTTGCGGTGTTAAGATCAGGATTTGCGGTCAGTATAGTTACCACCTACTCCAGTGAAAGTTTTCATGCTGCTCCAAGGTCACCTGATCATAACAGGTTACACTCTACTGTGACTTAAAAAATTCTTCATTGCTCTCTCTTTATATATATACAATACATACATGCACTCTTCATCGTTGAAATTGTAACAACAATAAGGAAATCTTACAGAATTCTGAAAATCACAGGACTGATAATATCTTAATTATATAAAAATTATGAAAAATTGAATACAAATTTATCAGGGTATCTCAATGTATTGAGTGTTGAGTATGAGCAACTGAAATACATGCACTTCCCCATCTTGACATAATATTAATAAAGTTAATAATATTTTCTAAGGTATGTTCTGCAAAGCCGAATACACTTGGGCAGCAAATCATCAAGACATGTTCCATGCAAATCCTTTTGCAATTGCTGACCAATGATGTCAAAGATATGCTTCATGTGAGACAAGACCAGAAACTCCACACAGGCGACTCACACTAGCACAAGCAATACCTAAGTACATTTTGCATGTTATGTCCTGGAAACCAGTAATAACTTCATCACCAGCATGCCAAGATGTATGAGTGAATGTATTTTTGCATGTGGCGCTCATAGTCGATACTGATTAAATCGAGACGTTTTGAAAATCGTATTTCCATTTTTTCACAACTTGCATATACAGTAGCTAACATCTCTACCAATCCTGTGATTTCCATAATTCCTATGTATTTAAACATATTTAGGCACTTTCAGCTAAGATACCGTTGGGCACTTAAAATATTAAAGTTACATTATCTATCATATAAATATTTACAATAAATATTTCTACTATTCACATGTTCATTCCAGTAAATCTGGGTGGACATGAGCGAATTTCATGGACCGTATACAGACTGCAATGTAGTGGAAGTTCGGGTTGGGAGACCTATGGTCAGTCCGCGAATTGGGGTCCAAAAAAAGACTGTGAAATATGCATGTGTGAACACCGCCTTAAAGAAAAGCTGCTTTCTAACGCTAATCTGCAGTATTTTGTATACCTCAGTCTGTGAATGTTTACTACTCTATGAAATGCATTATTTTTTCTAATCCGTACAATGTATGTGGATTTCTTTCTTTTTTACCACCAGCTTAGAAACAACATTATCCTTAAAGATAGTATTTGTACTCTGAAGTCTTTACAAAACTATTCCTATTATGTAAGGTGAATAAGGTGATTATTGCTCAGGCATACTGAGGCTAGCACATGGAAACCTAACAAATCTCTGCTGTCCAATAATACAATTAAACAGAGAATCCGATGTAACTAAGGCCTTCAAGGCTGATGATATATTAGCTTCCTCCCTAGGCAATAGATTACAGCTCATTAGATGTTTTGACATACAAAATGAAATAAACTAAGAAAAATGTTATTCAGCTTTTGTGTATGGTTCCGTACTCTGGAACTTATAGAATTCCCTTACCGGGGATTTTAATTTAGAAAAGTCAACCCCAACTAATTAAAAAATAGTAAAAAAAAAAAAAGATAGTACTCACCCTCTCCCGGTCCAGATGCAGCTCTTTGCTTTTGCTCCGGTATTTGTTTTGGCTGCAGCAGTGATATAATGACTACAGCACACAAAGCAATGCTATTCATAGAATCACTAATTTCATGTTTTTCAACTGTGGAATACATGTTAACTTCTTGGTATATATTTGTTTTTGCTGGTTGAGTGCACATTACTGCTATGTATTTATTTATACTGATTTGATCACTCATTTTGTGTACATATGTTGCTACCATTCTATTTATTGGTAATCTTACCTTGGAGTCCTTTTAGTTACTCACCTACCCATGTTTATGTGTTTTTGTATTTGTATCTTGTTTTTTTTAATTGAATTTTAGAATTTATATCTAATAAAGCTATACTTTTTAAACTCTATAATTATTTATGACTCTTGTCCTGGCATTTATTGTTTTGGGGTTTATGTATTTTATGAACACAGATAAAATAAAATATTTCTTTTTGAACTCGAATATGTTAACTTTTTTTTTGCTTTAATTTAGTTTTTAATTCTTTTATGGGACTTAAACATGCAATTGTCCAATAACTTATGCTATGTACTGCAAACTCATATAATAGCAGTATATAATGTAAATCTATGTCCATTTTTAGAGCAGAACAATGGAAAGCAGCTTGGGACAGATTTATCATCGACTGTAAAATGTCAGACTGTATCCACTGACTATAATGAACTCTGTGCTTATCACATTTCAACCCTAAGTTCTTATTCCTATCAGTCCACACTCAGGCCATCTCGTTGGTGCTCCTCTATAAACTTGGGTCATCTGCTCAGCACTTCTTTGTCCTCAGGTTGTTTCCTTGGTGCTCTTCTCTGCCCTCACGCTGTCTCCTCAGTGCTCTTTCTGTCATTATGCCATCACCTTGGCGCTACTCTCTGCCCTCAGGCTGTCTCCTCAGCATTCCTTACTGCTCTCAGGCTGCCTCCTCAGAGCTCCTCACTGCCCTCAGGCTGTCTCATCTGTACTCCTCTATGCCCTCAGGCCATCTTATTGCCATCCCTCTCTGCCCTCAGACTGTCTCTTCAGTATTTCTCTCTGACCTCAGGTAGTCCCATCAGCATTCCTCTTCGCTCTCAAAATGTCTCCTTAGCACTACTCTCTGTCCTTGGGTCATCTCCTCAGTCTCCTCAGCATTCCTCTCTACTCTCAGACCAAAGCATGTTGAAACTTTGGCACAATGTGCCCTGGACTAAGGACAGTGATGAGAGACATTATAGGACTTATGAAGTTGCCCAGCAGCTGTACTGAAAGTTCAAAACCCAGGAAAAAAATAAACTTAATTCCACCAAGGAGTGACATGCTTTCAGTCAAGCAGGTTTGCTGTTGCAGCTTCAGTCATCACTTACAGTGAAGGGGTGGTGCTGTTATGGACAGTAAGGAACATGCTGCCACTTTTAGAGACATGACCCCCTTGTCTGGTGTGATGGAATGTTCTGCTTCCCCCCTGCAATAGACTGTGTGAATGAACTGCACTGTGCTGAAGGGAGGGGTGAAGCCTGGACAGTGTGTGTGAGCTGAAGCTAATGCCGATCCAGAGAATTTTGTGTTTGTAGCTGCAAAAGAGGACCCACAGCCTGGGACAGAGTGGACTTGTGAAATTGGACAGACTCTTTGGGTGTAGCAAGGGTGGCTGTCCTGTTCTAGTTTGAGAAGCCACAAAGATACCGAGATAGTGATTTACAATTTCTAGGAGCACCTCCCGAATCCAGAAGCAAGGAGAAGACCACGTTTCATGGAGCTGGCAGAGAGCCGTGCGCACCCCCTTACTGGACTGTTGGGGCCCCCCCGGGACTGGATCTGAGTCCCCAAAATCACCGTGAGTCTGTTCCTGTTTTGTGCACATATCAGGGCCTAATGTAGGCTTCAACAGACAGAACATGGCAGCCGTGTGACCTGCTTAGTAAAGGCCAGGGAGGCTATATGTAGAGTAGCATCATTCTTGGTTTATTGCTTGCATTTGCTTGTGTGATGTATATTGATTCTGTAATAGTTGGAGCACTGTGCTATTTGATGGCCCAGCTAAAGAATACAACTCTTGTAAATTATCTTTTGCCATTGCATACCCCTGTTTGCACCTTCCTCATCCACTTCATTCCTTGCCTTCCAATAAATTGACCATGCTAATGGCTTCCAGTGTGTTCTCAGGGGCATCGTGGGCGTTTCCTCTGTGGGCAATGGGTGACACCTTCCCCCGGGGCTTCAGCACCTTCTGTGCACGGGACTCAGGGACATGCTGGAACTTGAACTGGACGAGTAGCAGGTAGAGGCTGCCGGTCAGGACGCTGGACACATGGGTGCTTCTGGCAACCATGAGCAGCAGCACAAACACAGAGCTTAAGGACAGCATCAGACCTTCATCCCACAGCATGGCGACCACCGTGCCCAGGCCACCTCGCCTGTGCAGTGCAGCCGCTGAGACCAGAGCTGGGAGCAGCGCGGGGCACAAGGAGAGGTGAGGATTGTGTGTGTTTTTTTAAATATATCAATGAGTGAGTACTGGACTGTGGGGCCATTCTCAGGGGGGCACATTATATTCTATGGAGGAGGCTGTGTTATATACTATGAGGGGCACATTATATTCTATGGAGGAGGCTGTGTTATATACTATGGGGGCACATTATATACCGTATGGGGATAAACATACTAGAAATAGAAGGAAACCAATATGGCTAAATAGAGCTGTAAGGGGCGCAATAAGGGACAAAAAGAAAGCATTGAAAGAATTAAAGGAAGGAGGTAGTGATGAGGCATTAAATAAATACAGAAAATTAAATACATTCTGTAAAAAGCAAATTAAGGCAGCAAAAATTGAGACAGAGAGACTCATTGCCACAGAGGGTAAAAATAATCCCAAAATATTCTTTAACTACGTAAATAGTAAGAAACTAAAATATTATAGTGTTGGCCCCCTTAAAAATAGTCTGGGTGAAATGGTGGACGAGGATGAGGAAAAAGCCAATATGCTTAATTACTTTTTGTCATCAGTATTTACTCAAGAAAATTCCATGACAGACAATATGATCAGTGATAACAAAAATTCCCCATTAAATGTCACCTGCTTATAACCCAGCAGGAAGTACAGCGGCATCTAAAAATCGCTAAAATTGACAAATCTCCGGGCCCGGATGGGATACACTCCCGAGTACTGCAGGAATTAAGTACAGTCATTGATAGACCATTATTTTTAATCTTTAAAGACTCTATAATAACAGGGTCTGTACCACAGGACTGGCGTATAGCAAATGTGGTGCCAATATTCCAAAAGGGGACAAAAACTGAACTCGGAAATTATAGGCCAGTAAGTTTAACCTCTACTGTGGGTAAAATCCTGGAGGGCATTCTAAGGGATGCTATACTGGAGTTTCAGAAGAGGAATAATCTCATGACCCAACATCAACATGGATTTACTAGGGACCATTCCTGTCAGACAAATCTGATCAATTTCTATGAAGAGGTAAGTTTCAGACTGGACCAAGGGAACACAGTGGACATAGCGGCCTCGACCAATCAGCGACGGGCACAGCATGGTGACGATGATGTCATAAAGGTTGCCTCGCCCAATCAGCGACGGGCACAGTCTGCCGCGAATTCGCCTCGACCAATCAGCGACGGGCACAGTATCGACGTAGATGTCATCATGGTTGCCATGGCGATGATGATGTCATAAAGGTTGCCTCGACCAATCAGCAACGGGCACAGTCTGCCGCGAATTCTGGAATCATCATTGTCCATATACTACGGGGACATAAATATTCTAGAATACCCGATGCATTAGAATCGGGCCACCATCTAGTAGTGTATATGGACTTTTCAAAAGCTTTTGATATGGTGCCACACAAAAGGTTGATACATAAAATGAGAATAATTGGGATAGGGGAAAATATGTGTAAGTGGGTTAAGAGCTGGCTCAGGGATAGGAAACAAAGGGTGGTTATTAATGTAGCACACTAGGAGTGGATCGCGGTTAGCAGTGGGGTACCACAGGGGTCAGTATTGGATCCTCTTCTTTTTAACATATTTATTAATGACCTTGTTGGGGGCATACAGAGAAGAATTTCAATATTTGCACATGACACTAAACTCTGCAGGGTAATCAATACAGAGGAGGACAATTTAATATTGCAGGATGATTTATGTAAACTAGAAGCTTGGGCTGACAAATGCAAATGAGCTTTAATGGGGATAAATGCAAGGTCATGCACTTGGGTAGAAGTAATAAGATGTATGACTATGTGCTTAATTCTAAAACTCTGAGCAAAACCGTCAATGAAAAAGACCTGGGTGTATGGGTGGATGACAAACTCACATTTAGTGGCCAGTGTCAGGCAGCTGCTACAGAGGCAAATAAAATAATGAGATGCATTAAAAGAGGCATTGATGCTCATGAGGAGAACATAATTTTACCTCTATACAAGTCACTAGTTCGACCACACTTAGAATACTGTGCACAGTTCTGGTCTCCGGTGTATAAGAAAGACATAGCTGAACTGGAGCGGGTGCAGAGAAGAGCGACCAAGGTTATTAGAGGACTGGGGGGTCTGCAATGCCAAGATAGGTTATTACACTTGGGGCTATTTAGTTTGGAAAATGAAGACTAAGGGGTGATCTTAATTTAATGTATAAATATATGAGGGGACAGTACAAAGACCTTTCTGATGTTTTTTTTAATCATAAACCTGAGACAGGGACAAGGGGGCATCCTCTACGTCTGGAGGAAAGAAGGTTTAGGCATAATAACAGATGTGGATTCTTTACTGTAAGAGCAGTGAGACTATGGAACTCTCTGTTGTATGATGTTGTAATGAGTGATTCATTACTTAAATTTAAGAAGGGACTGGATGCCTTTCTTGAAAAGTATAATGTTACAGGTTATATATATTAGAATTTTTGATAGGGCGTTGATCCAGGGAACTAGTCTGATTGCCGTATGTGGACTCGGGAAGGAATTTTTTTCCCCAATGTGGAGCTTACTTTTTGCCACATGGAGTTTTTTGCCTTCCTCTGGATCAACATGTTAGGGCATGTTAGGTTAGGCTATGGGTTGAACTAGATGGACTTAAAGTCTTTCTTCAACCTTAATAACTATGTAACTTTTATATTCTATGGAGGAGGCTGTGTTATATATTATGGGGTCACATTATATTCTATGGAGGAGGCTGTGTTTTTTACTACATGGGGCTTCATTATATTCTATGGAGGAGGCTGTGTTATATACTATGGGGGCTTTATATTCAATGGAGGAGGCTGTGTTATATACTATGGGGGCTACATTATATTTTATGGAGGAGGCTGTGTTATATACTATGGGGGGCACATTATATTCTATGGAGGAGGCTATGTTATATACTATGGGGCGCTGCCTTATATTCTATGGAGGAGGCTGTGTTACATACTATGGGGGCACATTATACTCTATGGAGGAGGTTGTGTTATATACTATGGAAGCGCTACATTATATTCTATGGAGGAGGCTGTAATATATACTATGGGGGCGCTACATTATTTCCTATGGGGGAGGCTGTGTTATACTATGGGGGTTCATTATATTTTATGGGGAGGCTGTGTTGTATACTATGGGGGTGCTACATTATATTCTATGGGGGGCTATATTGTATTCTATGGGGGGCTGTATTATATTCTATGGGGGGCTACATTATATTCTCTGGTGGGGCTACATTATATTTTACAGGGGGCTGCATTAGGGGCTGGAATCAGGGAGTAGGCTGAATTAGGGATTACGTGGGTTTTTTGAAACCAGGTATTGCTTGACCATCTATAAATATATCTATATTGGTAACGCAACATTACTGTAAATAGCACTATAGATTGGGAAAATCTTTGGTATACTTTCTAGGGCCATTATACAGCGGTCACAGATAGGAAATTATCCATACATCTGTATGTTAATTTTAAGACACGGTATATCTGTGGATATAGACTGTTTTGAGATATTGGGCCCAGTTACATCATTGTATAGATAATCGATTGGATATCTGATGGACTAGATTTGTCTATTTATGATTTCTATGTGGTATGATTTGCTTGGTAATATATTATAATAAAATAGTTTATGTGATCAGTAATTATATGTGGGGAATTTTTCTATACTAACGAATCTGGCATCCCCTAGACAGCATTTTGCTTTTTTAATATTGTTTTTTATTGTCTGTTGTCATTTGTGGCTTTAATAAAAATATTGTTATTTTAATATAGTATGTGGGATCTCTTCTTTGTCCCTAACATTTGACAATGTGGGATTTGGTTTTTGCATTTTGATGAAGTGCCCTCAAAATATTCGTAGGACATAAGTTGATTTGATTATTGGCAACTGTGTCTCATCATCATCTTACCCTTAGACAAAATTTGCCATTCCCCATCATCATCTTCTTTTGACCATGGCTGATCTACGTTTTGTGCATCACTACACATTATCTCCTTCTGTCCCTCTTGGAACATGCAGGGTGAAAGGCCACAATCAAGAAATGTTGTAAAGAGCCCGTCAAAGTATCCAAGTGTGGTATCACTGGTCTTCTTGGGCTCAATATGATGGAGGAAAGGTGGATTAAGTGATCCAGACAGTTGGCTGATGAGACTGGACAGCGTGGAAGACTGGATGGTGCTGGCAAGCATGTTGTAAGTATTTTCTGCTTTCCAACTGACCACCTGTTCACATTGATGTAACTTCAGAAGTGTGTGCCTGTGCCCCCCTGCTAAGTGAGAAAGGAAACTATATGTTGTGGAATAGTGTGTTTCTTGTGCTCTAGCAATAGGCATAGTCGCACCAGCCCCACGCTCTCGGCGTCTGCTGGCATCATCATCAACACTTCCACTTTTGTGTCCCTTACCACATGCCTTAAGCATTTTCTTGTTGCTAAGTCTCTGGAAACCAAGTTTCCTTTATTATTGAAACTAATTTTTTTACGAGCCAAAAAGTTTGGTCAACTGTAGCAGATCAAGAAGTTTTTAACACTTTTAAACTACCGTAATTTTGCACAAAGCAGGTTAAACTGTTTGGATGACAATAGTCAATGTTTGGAACTAAAAAATATGGTCAGCTGTAGCAGGCCACGCATTTTTTAAATATTTTAAACCACCGTAATTTTATACAAAGCATGTTAAAGGACCACTGTCACCCCCTCCAGCTGTTATAAACTAAAAGAGCCACCTTGTGCAGCAGTAATGCTGCATTCTAACAAGGTGGCTCTTTTAGTTTTTGGTGCATTTATTCCCAAAATAAAGCGTTTTATAACTTCTCCAAAATACCTGTCTTTAGACAGGCAGGCAGGTCCTCACCCCCCTGCTTGAAACGCCACACTGCCGTCACTGAAAATCTTCAGGGGCGCCAGGCGCCGCCCCCTCCACGCTGTTTTCCCATGAAATCCGGTGCCTGCGCTGTGTAGTACTGTCTGGTGCAGGCGCAGTGAGCTCTGGCCGTCTGACGTCACAGCCAGGCTTGCAGACTGCTCCTGTGCGGCCAGTGCGGCCACCCACCCTGGGAATCTCAGCCCCGCAGTGTGCATAATGCATAACACACCAGACAGTACTACACAGAGCAAGTGCCGGATTTCATGGGAAAACAGCGCGGAGGGGGCGGCGCCCGGCGCCCCTGAAGATTTGAGTGACGGCAGTGTGGTGTTTCAAGCAGGGGGGTGAGGACCTGCCTCCCTGTCTAAAGACAGGTATTTTGGAGAAGTTATAAAACGCTTTATTTTGGGAATAAATGCACCAAAAACTAAAAGAGCCACCTTGTTAGAATGCAGCATTACTGCTGCACAAGGTGGCTCTTTTAGTTTATAACGGCTGGAGGGGGTGACAGTGGCCCTTTAAATTGTATGGATGACTAATGGAATCCAGAAAAGAATTTTAACATTTTTTTGCAGTTTTATATACTACCATAATGTAACACTAACAATGTTAAACTTATACATGACTAGTGTTGAGCATTCCGATACCGCAAGTATCGGGTATCGGCCGATACTTGCGGTATCGGAATTCCGATACCGAGATCCGATATTTTTGTGGTATCGGGTATCGGTATCGGAGGTGTAAAATAAAGAATTAAAATAAAAAATATTGTTATATTCACCTCTCCGGCGGCCCCTGGAACATCACCGCGAGTCACCGGCGTCCGGCAGGCTTCTTTGTTCAAAATGAGCGCCTTTAGGACCTGCGGAATGACGTCGCGGCTTCTGATTGGTCGCGTGCCGCCCATGGGACCGCCACGCGACCAATCAGAAGCCGCGACGTCATTCCTCAGATAAATTCCTAGAATGAGCGCCTTTAGGACCTGTGGAATGACGTCGCGGCTTCTGATTGGTCGCGTGCCGCCCATGTGACCGCCACGCGACCAATCAGAAGCCGCGACGTCATTCCTCAGATAAATTTCTAGAATGAGCGCCTTTAGGACCTGTGGAATGACGTCGCGGCTTCTGATTGGTCGCGTGGCGGTCACATGGGCGGCACGCGACCAATCAGAAGCCGCGACGTCATTCCGCAGGTCCTTAAGGCGCTCATTTTGAACAAAGAAGCCTGCCGGACGCCGGTTCCTCGCGGTGATGTTCCAGGGGCCGCCGGAGAGGTGAATATAACAATATTTTTTATTTTAATTCTTTATTTTACACCTCACTATGGATCCCAGGGCCTGAAGGAGAGTTTCCTCTCCTTCAGACCCTGGGATCCATCAGGATACCTTCCGATACTTGATGTCCCATTGACTTGTATTGGTATCGGATATGGGTATCGGCGATATCCGATACTTTTCGGGTATCGGCCGATACTATCCGATACCGATACTTTCAAGTATCGGACGGTATCGCTCAACACTATACATGACTAATTGAATCCAAAATAAAGTTTCACTTTTTTATTTATTTACCACCATAATGTAACACTAAGCTAATAGTCAAATAGTCTAGTCTAACACTAAGGTCGGGGTCACACTCGCATCATGTCCCGGCACTGCTACCAGCACACGGGACCGGAGTTTGCGGCTGCATGTATTTCTATGCAGCCGCACGCTCCATTCCCGAATGTTCGCGACAGTGCCGGGACTTGATGCGAGAGACTCGCGCAAGTTTCTTGCTTTGAACTCGCAAGTGTGACCCCGGCCTAACACTAGTAGTCAATTTTTTTACCCCCTAAAAAAGAATGTGGTCACGTGCTACAGCTATATGTTTAGCAATGGACTACAAAGCCTTAAGCTTTACCTTCCATACCCAATAAAGGGTGGAGGGACAATTAAATATGTTATAAGTAAATTGGAATCTACAAGAAATTACCTCACTAACACAGTGGCCAATATGCAGCGCTGATATGTTGGTTTTGTGAACCTCTCAAAACTGTAGTAATAATAATAATTTATATGAATAAGGATTATTAATATCATTTTTCCAGTTCAGACAGGCGTAATCTGACAGGTCAGGTCGATGCTGTAGATTGGCAGATTCTTCAGTCAGGTTTACAGTATAAGCATAATATTCATTAATTCCCTCTCCAAGATTTGGAGACAGGAAGTTTATATCATTTTTTGAAGGGGTAATTCACTAGTTTATTGCTGTTGCTGACAGATACATCCAAATATTATTTTTACCTCAGCCTTATATAATAATAAAGACTATATCTCATTTTCTCAGTGTAAAATATAAAACATCAAATTTCAAATCACCATAAAATCTATTGCAAGGTCCAGACAATTACTAAATGTCAATGATCATTCCATCATTCTGTCATTTTCCGTCATCTGTAACAACTGCCACTTTTAATCAGAGATAAAGCTCTTTACTTCCGTACCACCTGAAGCACAACATACCATAGTTTCTGCATGTAGACATCTTGATACAATCAGAGCTTTTCAATTTAATACACCTCAATCTATCCTTGCAAACACATATAAAGATGATATATACATAGAAGATTCGAGTTGAGTCGATCTTGTGAAATTTTAATTTGACAGCTTTGCAAAATTTTCAACAAAATATCAAATTGCGTAGAAAAAATTTGCACGAATCTCAATATCGAAAAATTTGTAATTGCCTGTAAAATACACATGTGGGAGAGGATAGAAAGAGCTTCGCTGACTATAAGAGCTTACACACTACAGGAGAGTAAAGGAGAAATGACCCCTCTGACCATTAGAACTTACATTCTTAGGCCGGCGTCACACACAGCGTAAAACAATACGGTCCGTATATTACGGCCGTAATACACTGAAAAGTCCCGAAAAAAGTGGTCCGTAGCTCCTCCGTAGGCAGGGTGTGTCAGCGTTTTTTGCGCATGGCATCCTCCGTATGTAATCCGTATGGCATCCGTACTGCGTGGTTTTCTCGCAGGCTAGCAAAACCAACATACCGCTATAGAAGTGATCCATGTGTCCCAAAAAGAAAAGAAAATATATATATACTGTCTATATATATATATATATATATATATATATATATATGTCAGTAGACACATATATTAGAGAGAAAAGCCGGTAATTCAGTGCGGTGTACAGTAAAATCACACTGACAGCTTACAGTAGAATAGGTAGAATAAATGTGTACACATAGAATAGGTATATATATATATATATGTCAGTGAGACACATATATGTATATATATTAATATTTATTCCAGCGCTAGACAGCTTGAAAGCCGGTAATTCAATTACCGGCTTTTTCCTTCTCCTTCCTAAAACCCGACATGATTTGAGACATGGTTTACATACAGTAAACCATGTATTCTCTCCATTTTTTTTGCAGATTCCACACTACTAATGTCAGTAGTGTGTATCTGCAAAATTTGGCCGTTCTAGCTCTTAAAATAAAGGGTTAAATGGCGGAAAAAATTGGCGTGGGCTCCCGCGCAATTTTCTCCGCCAGAGTAGTAAAGCCAGTGACTGAGGGCAGATATTAATAGCCTGGAGAGGGTCCATGGTTATTGGCCCCCCCCTGGCTTTCTAGGTAATTTCCCACGATCTATGAACAGCCAGCAGAGGGCGCCTCACCGCAAATAAAGCTAAATATAGATCATTGATCTATTTTTAGCCTTATTCCCTGGGGTTTTGCAGCGAGGAGGAGGAGGAGGAGGAGGAGGAGGAGGAGGAGCAGCCTGCATTAGCACAGCTCCTTGCTGCAAAATGTTTTAACCCCTTCAGAAGGATTTACATCGTTGGACGTTACAGATCTGCGGAGGGTAAGTATATTGTTGGTTTATTATGTTTTTTTACTCACAGAACGAGGGTCTTCAGTGACTGGATTGGGCGTTGAATAAAATACTGCAACAACCATTGTTTTTATTTCATTAAAATAATTTTAAATAATGTGTTTGTGTTTTATTTAACCCTTCACTACAATTGGATTAATAATGGATAGGTGTCATAATTGACGCTTCTCCATTATTAATTAGGCTTAATGTCACCTTACAATAGCAAGGTGGCATTAACCCTTCATTACCCCATATCCCACCGCTACACGGGAATGGGAAGAGAGTGGCCAAGTGCCAGAATAGGCGCATCTTCCAGATGTGCCTTTTCTGGGGTGGCTGGGGGCAGATATTTTTAGCCAGGGGGGGGCCAATAACCATGGACCCTCTCCAGGCTATTAATATCTGCCCTCAGTCACTGGCTTTACTACTCTGGCGGAGAAAATTGCGCGGGAGCCCACGCCAATTTTTTCCGCCATTTAACCCTTTATTTTAAGAGCTAGAACGGCCAAATTTTGCAGATACACACTACTGACATTAGTAGTGTGGAATCTGCAAAAAAAATGGAGAGAAGACATGGTTTACTGTATGTAAACCATGTCTCAAATCATGTCGGGTTTTAGGAAGGAGAAGGAAAAAGCCGGTAATTGAATTACCGGCTTTCAAGCTGTCTAGCGCTGGAATAAATATTAATATATATACATATATGTGTCTCACTGACATATATATATATACCTATTCTATGTGTACACATTTATTCTACCTATTCTACTGTAAGCTGTCAGTGTGATTTTACTGTACACCGCACTGAATTACCGGCTTTTCTCTCTAACAGCGCTGCGTATTTCTCGCAAGTCACACTGCTTGTCCGTGTGTAATCCGTATTTTTCACGCTTCCATAGACTTTCATTGGCGTATTTCTTGCGCAGTACGGTGACAAACGCAGCATGCTGCGATTTTGTACGGCCGTAGAAAGCCGTATAATACTGATCAGTAAAATACAGCAGATAGGAGCAGGGGCATAGAGAATAATTGTGCCGTATTTTTTGCGAGTTTTACGGACGTAGATTCTGCGCTCTTACGTCCGTAAAACTCGCATGTGTGACGCCGGCCTTACACTGAGAGAGAGTGAGAGAGAGAAACCTGGTGAAAATAGGAGCCTACACTTTACAAGAATGAAAAACAAATTAGGACCCCGTTGACCATAAGAATTTACATTCTACAGGAGAAATAGAGAGAGACTTATCCTATAAATCTGGAGATAGAAAACAACTCTGCAGCTCAATCAGTACTCCGCTGGGACCCATTGATTTGTTATGGCCCAGGTACTGACCGTCCATCACTGTATAAGATATGACAATCCGCTAGTTGTCAAAGTTGCAGGGCATTAAGGAGAATCCCACGCAGCCACGGAAATAGACATTTGCCCATTTTTTGTTGCTCTGCTTCATTTTGTGAAATGGTGCCAGGCACGTTTTTTGTTTGTGACCTGCGCCTCAAGTGTCAAAGTGGTTGAATCGCATGATATCTCTGATTTCAGGGAATTCAACTCGAACTCGTTCCTCCACAGATCGATCCACTTATGTCTACATAAGATATATCTAGCCTAACCTGCGTACTTCAGATGGGACAAGCTGACTATAGTGTATGAAGGTTGCCCACCTTCCATCACTGCAGAAGTTTGGGGAGATAAGAATAAGTCAGTTGGATTTGAATATGCCCAAATATTTTTTCTCAATAGAGACAGTCAGCTACTAGAGAAGTGTGGCAGAATCTTACTCATTTTCCCCTACTGATAACACCTGCATACTCTGCTAAGCTGCACATACATGTGCATGAGAGGTTAGCATGTGTGTATAGATAGGTAGCTCCAACAGAGAACCTTGTAAACCCTGCATATTTTATACTCAATTTAAAGGGATTATTTGTCCTTAAGGTACAATTCTGCATTAACCCTATATAGTGGGACTAGTTAGTCGAAATGTGGCTGAAAGAATGCAAATCACATAACTGTGGTGACAAGACCATCATCTTCTGGCTCTGGAACTGGAGAACCCACACAAGGTGCAGCGCATGCATTGTGAGGATCCATAAGTCTGCAGACAATTAGAGTGACTGCATACTTGTACACCATTTAATTCTATTGGTACTCAATTACAGATGTAGCAAAGCTCAAGTTGTCATTTCACTCTTTGGGATTATAGTGCTGAAAAAGACTACACTTAACTAAACAATAGGAGACAAAGCATATCCCTCTGCCCCCAGTCTGGCGCCGTCAGTTCAGGAACAAGTGCTGTTTACTCGTACAGTGCTGTCTCTTTGCTCAATGTCATGCCTTCTACTGTCTAAAATTCACTGTGCTGTACTTTCACACTAGCGTCGTGTGACGGATGTTGCAATGCGTCGTTTTTGAGAAAAACGCATCCTGTAAAATTGTCCGCAAGATGCATTTTTTCTCCATAGACTTGCATTAGCGACGCATTGTGACGTATTGCCACATGTCGCATCCGTCGTGAGATGGATGCATTGTGTTTTTGGCGGCCACGACGCACAAAAAACGTTCAATGTAACATTTTTTTGTGCACCGGTCCGCCATTTTCAACCGTGCATGCGCGGCTGAAACTTCGCCCCCTCCTCCCCGGTACTCACAATGGGCAGCAGATGCATTGTAAAACTGCATCTGCTGCCCACGTTGTGCTAATCAATCACACTGTCCGTCGGTACGTCGGGCCGATGGTTTGCGACTGCCCGTACCGACGAACTAGTGTGAAAGTAGCCTTACATTCATTTAGAAAAAAAAACTATGTTGCAAATATTAGGTAAAGTATTTAATTATCTAGGAACTTACATGTTCTACCTACTGATTGATCTCTAAATTAAAAACTAAATGTGCAAAACTTAATCTGGAGCGGATCCCTAATCAACAACTATCTATAAAAGAACAGTTTTCTTGTCATTCCTTACCTTTTAGAATACAGACTCTTAGGTTTGGTTTTGGCTCGTCTGTTTTCATAAGCAGTTATTATCCCATGCCTGTGACTAAGCTGAACGTTTCAGTGTTACCGAAGCTTTTAATGTTTGTATAACTGAATTCCTGCATTAACTTGACTTTCCTGACTTGGTTATATGTTATGCTATGTTATAAATGTTTTCACACTAAAAATAACATTGAGAAGAAAAAACTATTTATCACAAAATACTGCACTATCATCCTTTTTCTTTTTTAAAAAAAGTGTCATCAATAGTGATGGCGACGAGCGATTGTGCTCGTTACTCAAGTTTTCAGAGCATGCTTGGATGTTCTCCAAGTATCTTGGGTGTGCTCCTAGATTATGTTTGTGCATGAT
This sequence comes from Ranitomeya imitator, assembly GCF_032444005.1. Taxonomy (NCBI): domain Eukaryota; kingdom Metazoa; phylum Chordata; class Amphibia; order Anura; family Dendrobatidae; genus Ranitomeya; species Ranitomeya imitator. Next base: position 395,739,386 of record NC_091286.1, read on the forward strand.
TTGCATGATTTGAGGCTGCTAGACAGCCTGAATACATGTGGGGGTTCCCTAACAAACAAGCAAACCCTGCATGTGTTCAGGTTCTCTAACCACCGCAAATCATGCAGCTGCGGTGACACAAACATAATCTAAGAGCACTCCCAAGATACTCGGAGAACACCCAAGCATGCTCGGAAAACTCGAGTAACGAGTACACTCCCTCATCACTAGTCATCAACTCAATATTTGTCATTGATCTTTTAAGAATTTTTCATACTGTGTATAACAAGAAAAGCTAAATTCCACCCAATTAAATGACCAGCAAACTGAAACCGAAGGCAGACATTTTTCTGGGATTCCGAATTCACATTTTTTTGGAGAAAAGTACAATCAGAATCAGTGTGGTCCAGAAAGGCCCTCAGAAGTAACTTCAATGTTCCCCAGTACTGACATAAACATGTTCCCTAATAGATCAGAGTCACAATGACTTTGGATACTGATTTCTTGCCTGCATGCTCCATTTTTCATTGACATAATTACAAATAACTAGATTAGAGCTATTTAATGTGTCCTTTATGTAACATTATAATTTTGGATTCTATTAGATATGTGCATTATGAAAATATTTTCTGCATAGCTGTGGAGTGGAATTTTAGAATAATTGTCTAGTGGGCCCTTTAAATATCTTGACAGCATAAACTACCGTAATTATAGGATTTTTAGTAAAGCAATATTTTTTTTTATAAACATTACTCCATTTCTTGAAAATTCTCATTAGACCATTCACAAACAGGTTTTATGTGTAATTACTTTTTAAATAACCTGGTGCTTCACATGCTAAAAATTCCCTTTCCCAATGACTGCATCGGCTATGTGAATAAACCATGGACGGATTACTAATTGCGTCTTATAATTGTGTTTTCCTCCAGCTTGCCTTATATACTGTTAATTTACTGCAAAGTTGGAATCATGCTGGAAAGAAAAATAATTTGATTGAAAAACTCTAGCTGATCAATTTAATTGCAGTGTATTGAACTGGACATGCTAGTAATGGTTCTGCTCATTGGTGTAGATATAGAGATCACACTGGCATGAGACAGGTTAGTTAATTGATAAAATTGACTTTCAATTGATTTAGGTTTAAAATAGATTTGAAATGATATATTGCTTTTAAATTTGTCATATAGGCAATGTCAGACCTGTACTGAAACATATTGGTTGTAGATTGAAATGATGTAGTTATTACATTCCCCCCGAGACCTGCTACCATTCTGATAGTGGTGACGGTGATGGGCGAAACGTTGTGAACAGAACCTTCGAGTACTACAGTCTCTTTCAATATACTGGAACTAGAATGGCTGGGACCTGTTGTGGTATCCAGACTGGCAGTATGGGTGTTGGTGCTATCCAGCTGGAGAGATCAGCTCCCTGCATTGGCCAATAGGACAGGACCTGCTACTGTGATGTCTGCTCCTGTCACCAGGCATCACCGTATTCCATTCTGGTAGTGGTGATGGTCATGGGCAAAATGTCGAGAACAGAACCTTTGGGTACTGTAGTCTCTATCCAGCTACTGATACTAGAATGGTTTGGACCGGTAGTGGTATCCAGACTGTCAGTATGGGTGTTTGTACTATCCAGCTGGAAGAATCGTGTCCCTATTGGCCAATAGGACAGCACCATATCCTGGTAAAACTCTCAGTTTACTGCCGTGATTGCCAGATATAGATTTACATCCCTTGATCACAGCTCCTGTTGTTATTGTACTTTTTGCTGTGACAGAACTTCTGATGTTATACCTTATACCGAGTTCTGACCCAGCTTCCTGATTACTATTGCCAGCCTACATAATCGGCCAGCAGCTAACTCCTTGACCCCAACCCTGTGTATGTCCAGATCAATGCAAAGTAGTTAAAATATCATGGTCATTTGGATATTGGTATTTGAACATTTTCAGTTGACAGGGATCAACCATTCAGGAATTTTGCACCCATAAAATTGTGTATGGGTCAGCTGTGGACAATAGTGTTTATAGGTCTGATATTCTCAAAGTGACGCATCGCAGCTAAACATTTAGTACACAAGGAATGTAATAAATATAGATCAGTTTGTGAATAAGTCTATAATGAGAACTATTCAGTTGGAGCAGTTATCAAATGTCAAAGATATTTAAAAGCTTTAGTCATATATTATTAAGACACATGGTCATTACTATCACCATTTACCTACTAAGCTTTTAAGGATACATAAATTCCTTATTAACGAAAATATCTAAAATCATCCACATGCTATTATCCACTTTTAATGCTTATGTGGAAGAGATGAACATGATTCGTTTAATTATACATGTCGAGTCATTACTTAAACCTTAATAAATGAAATGCATTGGCATCCGATAAACTGCATTGTGCCTAGTTTTGATGCAGGGATCATTCTGTGAGTGTTCTTTGACTTCCTTTGTCAGGCACCATCCTTCTAGCTTTTCACTGGCCATAACATAGTGCATAAACTTGTGAAATTGATGACATTTTACAAATTTTGTAAGCTGTCTTTTGGTAAAGTTTTAGCTGATGCTATTGTGACGCCCAAGAGACCGGGGTACCCAGCACCGGACCAATGGGGTCTGTCTCTTGAGGGGGGTGTCACGGGTGGCTTGACCCGGTGCTGTGGCCTCAGGCAATGCACAGTGTAAAGGGTATCGTGAGGGAACAGGCACTTACTTGATCAGCAGCAGGTTCTCCCAGCGGTGATGATCCCAATCCTGGATAGATGGCTATTGTCCAAATGAAAGACTGAGGCACTGAAACGTTTAACCAGTTTACTTTAACAAAAAAGGATTTACAACCAGTCCTGTCACCGGAGTCTGTATGGGAACTCTGAGTTACTTTGACCCTGCCGGGGTCTTCGCCTCTTATTGTACGCAATATCTGTGTGGCCCTGCTGCTGTATGTGAACTGGCTGCCGGCCCAATCTGTCCCCTCCGGGTCCTGGTTCGACGGGCAACCCGAGTCCTTTTATCGGCTTACCCCCTCCAGGAGTACCGCTGAACTCTGTGTCTGTTGCTGCGTCCGACCCTAGTGAAGCTGATATCACCTCACGTTTTTCCGGTTGCTGTATTATATGTAATGAATATAGCCACGGATCTGGTATCCGTCTTTGCGCCTGTTCTGGGTAGTGATTAATGCTACCCGGTTCTCACAATGTCCTTTTTCTCTATCCCTCTTCTCCTCAGGCCGGTGATTTAGGCCTGGTAACAGTCACAGGGCTGTTAGAGATTCAACTGTATGACCTCTCACTTTCAGCTCCTTAGCCCAACTGCCAGTTCTTCTCTCAGACCAGAATGGATCAAGGGGAGTCTCTGGAGCTCCCCCTTCTGGCCGGAAGTGGTAGTGCAGTCTTGCTATTTTAGTATTTGCATTTACTGTCAGTAACTATTTTTGTGGCAAATACCCCTAGGGGTGCCACATTCCCCCTTAGCTAAGAACAGTACTCCGGGACTGTGGGACAATAACATTTTGAAATAACAATTAATATGTACAGAGTCTTAAAAATGAAAAGTTACAAAAACCACTCGAGGAAACAAAAATATAGTTCTGTACAAAGTCACTTCAAATAGCGTCCATTAATACAGTTCTATCCTTGAAGGTATTAGGAAAGGCACTGTACTTAGTGTCCAGGAATTTAGTTCCATTTTTCCAACGGAGTTATCAATATAAAGTCTAAAGAAAGTTCAAAAAGAGCGAGGAGCAAAGTTCAAAAAGCAGTCTTTCCGGAGCTTTGATTTAGTGCCTCCGGGCTGATAAAAAGTTCAAGAATATGCAAGAAGTTCATACAGACAAGTCTCTGTAGGCACTGGGCTTAAACGTTGCAGACTGATAACAATGACTATACTACATTTTCTGTTTAACTATATACGGCATAAGATATATACAATTCACATTATGAGCTTTATAGTTGGTAATCTGCATACCTGGCCGGTAATTGACCCTGGGTACTACGCTGTGATCTAGGTAATAGCGGTGTCTCTTCATGTGGTGTACTACTGTCTACTGCGGATGTAGTATCTGCCCGCTCTGCTAAAGATAATTCCACGACTATGGAGTTGGCAAGTCCACCGTGAATGGGATTACTCTGACCAGGAATCTGTTCTTCCTGGCCTGGAACCTCCTGTAGTTCGGGGTCAGCCTCTTCCTGTCTTGGGACTTCTGGTATTGGGTTTGGTGTTGGGTAAAAGGCCACCATGGGAACCACTACTGCACCATGGTATGTTAGTAGGGTTTTGGGAAAGTCTCCTATACAGGTGTGATACACTTCCTCTTCTTTTTCCTTTACTGGTTGAACCTGTATGGGTTGAATAACTTCTGGTTCTGGCTGGACAACGTCTGGCTCTTTCAATGCTTCCGGACATAATTTAAGATTGTCTCTTGACACTAGTACAGATGTTAAGCCTCCGTTTTTGCTAATGAGACACATTTTAGGATTATCCACTCTTGTTGGTAAAACTGTGTAGGGTACGGCTTCCCACTGATTGTCCAGTTTATTGGTTCGACGATTTCTCTTGAGCACTTGGTCACCTGGTCTTAATGGGGTCGCTAGAGCATTCTGGTTGAAAGTTCGCTCTTGTCTTTCTCTAGTTTGCTGAAGGCTTCTTTCCACACTCTCTTGCACTTGGCGATACTGCTTTTGCCGTATGATATCCCAATTGGAGTCTTGGACTTCTGCGTCTGGTTTCAGAATTCCCATTTCTAGATCGATTGGTAATTGGCCGGGTCTTGCACGCATAAGGTAAGCTGGGGTGCAATTGGTGGAACTCACCGGGACATGATTATACAGATCCACCAAGTCAGGCAATTTCTCTGGCCATTGATTCCTTTCTGCCTCAGGTAAAGTCTTTAGTAGTTCTATTACAATATGGTTCATCTTCTCGCATAAGCCGTTTGTTTGTGGATGATAGGCCGTCGTCCGGATCTTTTTGCAACCATACATATTACAGAATTCTCTGAAGATCTCTGATTCAAAGGCTGTACCTTGGTCGGTGAGAACCTGTTCCGGATATCCATGGGGTCTACAAAAGTACGTTTGGAACGCTTTGGCTGCTGTTTTTGCTGTCAGATCTTTTACGGGTACTACTACCAAGAAGCGTGAATAATGGTCCACGATGGTCAAGGCATAGACATAGCCAGACCGGCTTGGTGTCAACTTCACGTGGTCCATGGCTACAAGTTCAAGTGGTTGTTTGGTGATTATGGGCTGCAGTGGTGCTCTTTGGTTCTTTTGATCGTTTCTTCTGAGGTTGCACGGGCCACAATTTCTGCACCACTGTTCGATTGATTTTCTCATCCCGACCCAATACAATCTTTCTCTTAGAAGTACTTCTAACTTTTTCCAACCGAAGTGACCAGCACCATTATGGTAAGCTTCGAGGACCATCTTGACATCTTGTTTAGGCACGATAATCTGCCAAACCAATTCATGTGTTTTCGGATTGGTGTACCTTCTACAGAGCTTCCCTTGATACAGGAACATTTTGCCTCTCTCTTTCCAGAGTTGATGCGTCTCTTCTGGGGCATCCTCATCGGGATATGCACTTTGCTCAGTTAACAGTTCCTTCACCAACTTCACAGCCGGATTGCTGTCTTGGGTGTCAGCCCATCTATGGTGTGCTAACGGATTTAAATTCACCTCTTGTTGTTTCTGATAGGTACTTGACTGATGATGTTTTGCCTTGGGATGATGGAAGGCTGGTAGTTCAATTTCTTCAAGCTCCCCCATTTCTTCTTCTACATCTCTCAAGTGTGGCATCCGGGATAGGGCATCGGCATTTCCATTCTTGCGACCTGCTCGATACTTGATCTTGAAGTTGTAATTAGATAACCGGGCTATCCATCGCTGTTCTAACGCACCTAATTTGGCTGTGTCCAGGTGGGTCAACGGATTGTTGTCAGTATAGACAATAAATTCTGCAGCGGCCAGATAGTGTTTGAAACGTTCAGTCACAGCCCAAACTACTGCCAGTAGTTCCAATTTGAAGGAGCTGTAATTTTCTGAATTTCTTTCAGTAGGCCGGAGCTTTCTACTTGCAAAGGCGATGACTTTCTCCCGACCTTCTTGCTTTTGTGACAGCACCGCTCCTAGTCCCACATTACTGGCATCGGTGTAGAGGATGAAAGGTTGATGGTAATCTGGGTATGCCAGAACCTCTTCTCCGGTTAGTGCCTTCTTTAGTTGTTCAAAGGAGTCTTCCCTTTCGTCGTTCCACTGAAAAGGAGGGTTTCGGTTTGAAGGTTTCTTCGTCTGCCCTACCAAGGTGTCTTGCAAGGGTGCTGCCAACTTGGTAAATCCTTTTATAAATCTGCGATAGTAACCCACCAATCCCAGGAATTGTCTCACTTCTTTTGCGCTGGTAGGTCTTGGCCAATCCCTTATGGCGCTTATTTTCTCGGGATCTGGTGCTACTCCCTCCGAACTCACGATGTGTCCCAGGTACTGTACCTTTGGCTTGAGAAGGTGACATTTGGATGGCTTGACTTTCATGCCATACCTGGATAAGGCTTCGAACACTTCTGCCAGGTCTATTAAGTGTTGTTCGTAAGTCTTTGAGTAGACGATCACATCATCTAGGTACAGGAGGACGGTCTCGAAGTTCTTGTGTCCGAGGCAGCATTCCATCAGCCGCTGGAAGGTACCGGATGCGTTGCAGAGTCCGAACGGCATGCGATTAAATTCACATAGACCCATTGGTGTGGTGAATGCCGTCTTTTCCTTATCTCGCTCAGCCACAGGGACTTGCCAATACCCGCTTGTTAAGTCTAAGGTGGAAAAATAATTAGCAGATTTCAAAGCAGTTAAGGACTCTTCTATCCTAGGCAAGGGGTAGGCGTCTTTATGGGTGATGTTATTAATCTTCCGGTAGTCTACGCACATTCTCATGGTTCCATCCTTTTTTTTGACAATCACTAGAGGGGCCGCCCAGGGGCTACAGCTGTCTCCTATTACCCCGGCCTGTTTCATCTCCCTCAGCATATCTTTTGCACATTGATAGTGAGCGGGCGGTATGGGTCTATATCTTTCTTTTATTGGGGGATGGTCACTGGTGGGGATTGTGTGTTCTACCCCTTCTATCCGTCCGAAGTCCAATGGGTGTTTACTGAAGACTTGTTCATATTCCGTCACTAGCCTATACACCCCTTGTTTTTGATGGGTAGGTGTTGAATTTATGCCCACGTGTAGCTGTTGGCACCAATCCTCCATTTCTCCATCTGAGCCATTGCCTTCCACCTGACAGGTTGGTTCTAAGGGCTCAATGGTTGTGATGGCATTGTTGTCAACAGTATATAGCTTTGCCATTGTAGCATACCTTGGTAAAGTGACCTCTTCCTCTCCACAGTTCAAAAGTCGTACCGGCACTCGTCGCCGGTGTACCTCGACTATCCCTCGTGCTGTGAGTATAGTGGGCCTGCTGTCGGTGTACACTGGTTCTATTAAGGCTTGATAATCTCGTCCCTTAGTACCAATGGCTGCTCTACACCATACCAGCATTTCTGTTTTTGGTGGGATTACAATAGATGTTGGATCACTTACCCTCACACTGCCGATTTCTCCACCTGCAACTTCTACCTGTTGCCTTAACATCAATACTTTTATTTCCCTCCGGAGAACTCTCTGCTGGCAGGATTGGGCAGTTTCAGCAATTTGCTGTAAGACAGAAATGACTTCGGAAAAGTAGTTCTCTAACACATTCATTCCTATCAATACAGTTGGTTCACAGTTCCGCCGGTCAACATCAACAACAATTATACCCTGTTTCTTCAATTCTACTTTACCAATCTTTATGGTCATCTCCCTGAATCCTAGTTTCGGTACCAACTTACCATTACTGGCCCATATATCTAGTTCAACATCAGAGGGCCCTTTATCAATATCTGCATCAGCCCAGTACCTCTTATAAAGGATATACGGTATAGATGAAATCTGGGAACCTGTGTCCAGCAAAGCGTTGAGGGGCATTCCGTCCAGCACGATAGGGATAATGGGTCGTCCTCCGATGTACCTGTCGTGCCAGGGTGTTGGGCCTTGAAAGTTCATTCCTGCGAAGCGGCCCGCATTCCCAGGGGATTCCCGTTTAAATCACAATCTCGTGCAAAGTGGCCTGGCTGCTGGCAACGGCGGCAAATGGGCTGTCCATCCGGTTGGTAGCGGTCGCGGGGTCGTCCTCTCCATGTCGGGTATCTCCGGGGTCTCATCCATGGAACACCTTCTCTACGGTTTGACAACTCCATCTTGGGTCCTCTCATCTCCTGCATGGTTTTAGCCATTGAAGCAACAACATCAGTTAAAGAGTCAAGCTTTTGTTGAAGAGCCTCATTAGTACTGGGCCCCAGGGGCTTAGCAATGGCCCCGGACATAGCTGATGTCACTGGTACTCCATGTTGTTGAGGAGCCTCTGCCATGAGTTGCGCAGGATCCTGATCCCGAGGTGCCTCTGCCAGCTGGAGACGTATAACGCTCTCCTTTAATTGGGCAAATGTCAATTCAGGGTTCTTAAAAACAAGCATGCTCACATGCCCCCGGTGAGAAGGGGTGTAGAGTCCCTCAATAAATTGATCTCTTAGCAGTTTATCCGCTCCGGTGTTAAAAATGGGTTCAGCCAGTGTAAGTGATTTAAGGGCTTCCTGCAGGTTTAAGGCAAAGTCTCTCACGCCCTCATTAACTTTTTGTTTGCAATTAAAGAATCGTACTTTAGCTTTGCTGCTGGCAGTGGTTTCAAATGTAGCTTTTAATCCAGCAAATATGCGTTCAACAGTGCCTTTTAGATCAGCTGCCCATGCTGTGACTTCTCGCTTAGCATGGCCACTTTACTGCATCATCAGGAGACTAACACGCTGAACTTCACCCACAGGGAACATGTCAAAATGGGCCAGCATCTTTTCTCTGAAATCGTCAAGGGTATTAGGCTCACCTTCATACATTGGAAGCCATGGGCCACCCGGGGTATATGGCATCAGCACCGGCATGATGGGCGCCACTCCTTGCACCGCTGCGCTACCGGACTCTCTATCGACACTCTGTCTTTCAGCTGCATTAGCGTCGCCGGGTGCTGCGGCGTCTCCGTGCTGCGACATACTGTGCCCCCTTAGTTAATCCGGACCCTTCCGGTCCTCCGCTTCCGTCGGGATAGTGTAGATTCGTTCCGCTGTGCAGCAGGATCGATTTTCCCCTTGCTCTGATGTCAGAGCGCTCAGCTTGGTGCCGCCCACAATGACACGCCCCCTGCTGCTCCCACCCACCGCGCTCTGTAATGGCGGATTCTGAAGTTTTTCAGTTAGACTGGGGCTCAGGTGATGGCGTAGCTCAATTAACAGTCTCGTGCCTAACGGTTATGAAGTGATTACCTCAGGGGATGGCGGCCATCTTTACTCCATTATAACCAATGGGGAAAAGTCACTTTCAATAGTTTTCAATGGAGAATGGATTTTTCTTTAATAAAGTCAATTTTCAAGATTTTTCATCCAAGTTTTCACAGTTTTGGGCTCCAATCACGGCACACAATACCCGGTATACGGGCTGGCTAGATCCTGTTCGTGACGCCAATTGTGACGCCCAAGAGACCGGGGTACCCAGCACCGGACCAATGGGGTCTGTCTCTTGAGGGGGGTGTCACGGGTGGCTTGACCCGGTGCTGTGGCCTCAGGCAATGCACAGTGTAAAGGGTATCGTGAGGGAACAGGCACTTACTTGATCAGCAGCAGGTTCTCCCAGCGGTGATGATCCCAATCCTGGATAGATGGCTATTGTCCAAATGAAAGACTGAGGCACTGAAACGTTTAACCAGTTTACTTTAACAAAAAAGGATTTACAACCAGTCCTGTCACCGGAGTCTGTATGGGAACTCTGAGTTACTTTGACCCTGCCGGGGTCTTCGCCTCTTATTGTACGCAATATCTGTGTGGCCCTGCTGCTGTATGTGAACTGGCTGCCGGCCCAATCTGTCCCCTCCGGGTCCTGGTTCGACGGGCAACCCGAGTCCTTTTATCGGCTTACCCCCTCCAGGAGTACCGCTGAACTCTGTGTCTGTTGCTGCGTCCGACCCTAGTGAAGCTGATATCACCTCACGTTTTTCCGGTTGCTGTATTATATGTAATGAATATAGCCACGGATCCGGTATCCGTCTTTGCGCCTGTTCTGGGTAGTGATTAATGCTACCCGGTTCTCACAATGTCCTTTTTCTCTATCCCTCTTCTCCTCAGGCCGGTGATTTAGGCCTGGTAACAGTCACAGGGCTGTTAGAGATTCAACTGTATGACCTCTCACTTTCAGCTCCTTAGCCCAACTGCCAGTTCTTCTCTCAGACCAGAATGGATCAAGGGGAGTCTCTGGAGCTCCCCCTTCTGGCCGGAGGTGGTAGTGCAGTCTTGCTATTTTAGTATTTGCATTTACTGTCAGTAACTATTTTTGTGGCAAATACCCCTAGGGGTGCCACACTTTCTTTTGTCTTCATCGTGTTGATTACAGTACTATCTCTTACATTCACTGTAATTTTGAGTTTCATTCTTATTCCTGCTATAAATTCAATAAGGTAGGGTGCATAGTGACCTTAATTGGCCTTAATTGGCTAATGTTAACAGTTGTCAGACTGGAACTTCAGCTAGCTTTAACCATCCAGCATTCACGATCCGAGGGCAGATCATGATGTACAGATTGATTTCTGTATCTCTTAACTCGATGTTGCCAGCATAGATATCCATTTATATCGCAGTCCATACTGCCGGGTCTATAAAGCTGGGCTTAAAAATGGTTATTTATTTCAAAATCCCAAGAAAATGTTTTGTTTATAGAAAAACACTGAAACAACATTATAAAAATCTGTAAATTATTTATGTAAATGAACAAAACCTAAAGTCGGAGTCAACTTTTGTCACCCAACAAAAATTGAGAGGAGTACACTTCCAAAGATTGAATGAATTTCCGCATTTTCATCATATAAACCACGCCCTTGATGATGTTGTTAGGCAGCGACTCTCGTTGAATGTACCATTCCTTTGATGATGATGCTAGGCAGTGAAACATTTTGAGGGGACATTGCTGGGGCTTTTAAAGTCAAGATCATTGTGCTGCTGTATGTATTGTACATATGTGGGCCAGCTGGTCCAAACTTCTGCTCCATTATCAATATTCATACTGAAGAGCTGGTCTGTCTACAACATTCTATAAGTAAAAATTAAGGGTACTGCAGGATACAGGACATCATTCACATTTTTAAATCACTGTATCTTGAGAGCCGTTCACAATGCTGTTTTCAATTATAAGGAATAAAATTGTTTCTTGAACAGCTTACAGCTTTCTAGTCTCTCTATTTCTGTAATGTCGGTCCAAGGCTACAGGCTCCAAAATGCTACCTCTGACTGACATAGCCAGAACCACTCCATCTGCCAGATTCCAGAGGAATACCAACCTTCACCCTTTGAGCCCTATAAAAGGATCAGGTTTTACAACGGGATCCACTGGATTTCTGTCATGGAAGGGCTGAGGGGTTGTTATGCAGGGTCAAAATCAAGACGTCACATCAGGGATAAAATCAGAAGATAAAGGGGTGGTCTAAATGAAAACTGAGGTCATACAGCAGGATACACAATTTTATCTGCACAAGTTATAAGACTCTGCAAAAGTCTATGGCAGGGGGCAGATGGAGCAGCTGGGTCAGGCATTGAAGAGGGGGATGATAGATGGAGGGACAAGAGCCTTCCATTTTCTACATACAGCAGAGAAAACTGAAGAATTGACTGGGTAGAAAGGCAAAATAAGCAAATGTAAGTACACAGTGCTACAGTGGGGCAAAAAAGTATTTAGTCAGTCAGCAATAGTGCAAGTTCCACCACTTAAAAAGATGAGAGGCGTCTGTAATTTACATCATAGGTAGACCTCAACTATGGGAGACAAACTGAGAAAAAAAAATCCAGAAAATCACATTGTCTGTTTTTTTAACATTTTATTTGCATATTATGGTGGAAAATAAGTATTTGGTTAGAAACAAACAATCAAGATTTCTGGCTCTCACAGACCTGTAACTTCTTCTTTCAGAGTCTCCTCTTTCCTCCACTCATTACCTGTAGTAATGGCACCTGTTTAAACTTGTTATCAGTATAAAAAGACACCTGTGCACACCCTCAAACAGTCTGACTCCAAACTCCACTATGGTGAAGACCAAAGAGCTGTCAAAGGACACCAGAAACAAAATTGTAGCCCTGCACCAGGCTGGGAAGACTGAATCTGCAATAGCCAACCAGCTTGGAGTGAAGAAATCAACAGTGGGAGCAATAATTAGAAAATGGAAGACATACAAGACCACTGATAATCTCCCTCGATCTGGGGCTCCACGCAAAATCCCACCCCGTGGGGTCAGAATAATCACAAGAACGGTGAGCAAAAATCCCAGAACCACGCGGGGGGACCTAGTGAATGAACTGCAGAAAGCTGGGACCAATGTAACAAGGCCTACCATAAGTAACACACTACGCCACCATGGACTCAGATCCTGCAGTGCCAGACGTGTCCCACTGCTTAAGCCAGTACATGTCCGGGCCCGTCTGAAGTTTGCTAGAGAGCATTTGGATGATCCAGAGGAGTTTTGGGAGAATGTCCTATGGTCTGATGAAACCAAACTGGAACTGTTTGGTAGAAACACAACTTGTCGTGTTTGGAGGAAAAAGAATACGGAGTTGCATCCATCAAACACCATACCTACTGTAAAGCATGGTGGTGGAAACATCATGCTTTGGGGCTGTTTCTCTGCAAAGGGGCCAGGACGACTGATCCGGGTACATGAAAGAATGAATGGGGCCATGTATCGTGAGATTTTGAGTGCAAACCTCCTTCCATCAGCAAGGGCATTGAAGATGAAATGTGGCTGGGTCTTTCAACATGACAATGATCCAAAGCACACCGCCAGGGCAATGAAGGAGTGGCTTCGTAAGAAGCATTTCAAGGTCCTGGAGTGGCCTAGCCAGTCTCCAGATCTCAACCCTATAGAAAACCTTTGGAGGGAGTTGAAAGTCCGTGTTGCCAAGCGAAAAGCCAAAAACATCACTGCTCTAGAGGAGATCTGCATGGAGGAATGGGCCAACATACCAACAACAGTGTGTGGCAACCTTGTGAAGACTTACAGAAAACGTTTGACCTCTGTCATTGCCAACAAAGGATATATTACAAAGTATTGAGATGAAATTTTGTTTCTGACCAAATACTTATTTTCCACCATAATATGCAAATAAAATGTTAAAAAAACAGACAATGTGATTTTCTGGATTTTTTTTTCTCAGTTTGTCTCCCATAGTTGAGGTCTACCTATGATGTAAATTACAGACGCCTCTCATCTTTTTAAGTGGTGGAACTTGCACTATTGCTGACTGACTAAATACTTTTTTGCCCCACTGTATATAATATGATGATTGCTATATACTAAGAGGATACCAATTTTGATGGGCGTGCTTCTTTAATAACATGCATTTGCTCCCAGGCAGAGCGTTGCACACTTGTAGCAGACATTTGCTGTACTATGTTGGCTGTATTGCACTTACAGTAACCACAAACTTGGTTCCTTCTTCTCTATATGTTCTTTCCCTTCCTCACCTTCCTGTCATATAATTCAACATCTTGCATTTTCACATATCCTTCTATTCTTCCTGCACTTCATTTCTTTACTATTCCTTTCCTCCTTTAATTTATTTTAAGAGGATTAAAAGAACTCCTCAGTTGTGCAGAAAATGACGTTCAATCAAATATGCTAATTAAGCTCAATGCACCACTCTGCCCACTGTTACGCATGCCCTTGTACAAGCCTACCAGGAGCAAGCACTTTCAGCAAATAAAGCTTAGGCAAGTCATCGCTGTTAGTCACCAGTGAATGAGACAGTTGCATGGAAACTCAAATGGTGGAACGTTACTCTATTGGTCATACGAAGGATGCATTTAGCATGCTAATTTGCATACATGGGTAAACTTCAGTTTCTACAGACTAGTAGTATTTTGAAAACTAAAGTTCTGATTCGCTATGACTGGCAGGGCTGGCGTCAGCACACGGCACGCCTAAGCAAGTGCTTGCTATAGGGGTCCGGTGCCAGTGTCCGCAAGCGGCCCCCCACCGCTTGTTCAAGGCCCTGGTACTTGTAATACTTGTCGCTCTTGTTCCTCCGCAACGGCGGCATCTTCCTCGTCTTCTGACTCTGAGACGTTTCAGGTCAGAGGGCGCAATGACATCACTACAAGATGCCCTCTGCTCTGAACAGTCACAGTGCAGAGAGCCAGAAGATGACGGCACTGAGGAATCCAGACTAGTGGCCATCAAGGAGAGGTATTTAATTTTTTTCATGTTTGGAGCAATATATGGGGCCCATTCTGTATGAAGCATTATATGGGGCCAATCATATACTGGAGCATTATATAGGGCCCATTATATGTGAAGCTATATATGGGACCTATCATATACAGGAGCATTACATGGGCCCATTATGTATGGAGCAATATATGGGGCTCATAATATATGGAGCAATATATAAGGCCCGTCATATACTGTATGGTGCATTGCATGGGACCCATTATGTATGGAGCAATATATGGGGCTCATTATATATGGAGCAATACATGAGGCCCATCATATACTGTATGGTGCATTACATGGGGCTCATTATGTATGGAGCATTATATGGGGTTCCTTACTGTGTATAGCAATATATTGCGTCCATTATACTGAATGGAAAAATATATGGGCCTCATTATAATGTATAGAGTAATATTTGGGGCTCGTTATACTGTATGGAGGAATATATATGGGGTCCATTATTCTGTATGAAGCAATATATGGGACTCATTTTTCTGTGTGGAGCATTATGTGGTGCCCATAATACTGTATGGAGCATGATATGGGGCTCGTTATTCTGTATGGAGCAAAATATGTGGCTCATTATTCTGAATGGAGAACTATCTGGTGCCCATAATACTATATGGTGCAATATATGGGGCCCATGATTCTGTATCTTGCACTATGTTGCCCATAATACTGTATGGAGGACTATACTGTCCGGTCTTGAGCTATTGGAGAATTTACAATAGCTACTAGTGTTGAGCGAAACGGATGGGACAAATTCAAAAATCGCCGACTTTTGGCAAAGTTGGGTTTCATGAAACCCGACCTGATCCTAGTGTGCGATCGGCCATAAGGTCACCGATCTGCGCGCAAAAGTCACATTTCATATGACGCTTTCAGCGCCATTTTTCAGCCAATGAAGGAGGACGCAGAGTGTGGGCAGCGTGATGACATAGGTCTCGGTCCCCGCCATCTTAGAGAAGGGCATGACAGTGATTGGCTTGCTTTCTCCGGCTTCACAGGGGCTATAAAGGGGCGTGCACGCCGACCGCCATCTTACTTCTGCCGATCGTAGCATAGGGAGAGGTTGCTGCAGCTTCATCAGAAGAAGGGATATAGTTAGGGAGGGAAGATTAACCCCAAACTGCTTGTGCTGTAGCAATTTCCACTGTCCAACACCACCATTTTTTTGCAGGGACAGTGGAGGCTATATTTTTGTGCATCAGCTCTGTAGCTTATTAGGCTGCCTTATAGGACTCCCTGATAGCTGCATTGCTGTTTGCATGCTGCTGTGCAAACCAACTGCTTTTTTAAAAGCAAAAATCCTGTCGCTCCTTTCTGCACAGTTATCTTGTTTATTTGTCCACACTTTTGTGTGAAGCAGTCCTTTTTATTGCTGTCATACTTGTCCTGAGATCATTGTAGGGAGATTGAAATTGTACTCCAGTCCTTGTATTTTTTCATATATCTTCCAGCCACTTTCTGCCACTTACATTGTGTTGTTTTATACACTGGGCCTGAGTTTTGGTTCAGTCTCCCCCCAAAAAAGTGAGATTCAAATTCTCACAAAGTGGATATACTTCAGTCCTGTTAGTTTGTCATATATCAGCCAGCCACTTTCTGCCACTTAGATTGCGTTGTTTTATGCACAGGGCCTGAGTTTTGGTTCAATCTCCCCCCAAAAAGGGAGATTTAAATTCTCAACAAGTGGATATACTTCAGTCCTGTTAGTTTGTCGTATGTCAGCCAGCCACTTTCTGCCACTTAGATTGCGTTGTTATATACACTGGGCCTGAGTTTTGGTTCAGTCTCCCCCCCAAAAAAGGGAGATTCAAATTCTCACAAAGTGAATATACTTCTGTCCTGTTAGTTTGTCGTATATCAGCCAGCCACTTTCTGCCACTTAGATTGCGTTGTTATATACACTGGGCCTAAGTAATGGTTCAGTCTCCCCCCCAAAAAAGGGAGATTCAAATTCTCACAAAGTGGATATACTTCTGTCCTGTTAGTTTGTCGTATATCAGCCAGCCACTTTCTGCCACTTACATTGTGTTGTTTTATACACTGGGCCTGAGTTTTGGTTCAGTCTCCCCCCAAAAAAAGGGAGATTTAAATTCTCACAAAGTGGATATACTTCAGCCCTGTTAGTTTCTCATATATCAGCCAGCCACTTTCTGCCACTTACATTGTGTTGTTTTATGCACAGGGCCTGAGTTTTGGTTCAGTCTCCCCCCAAAAAAGAGAGATTTAAATTCTCAACAAGTTTATATACACCTTCTACCTTGTTTTACAGTACTATATAACGGTTGTTATTTTGGTTAGATTTTCCAAAAAATGAGGAAGTCTGGTGGAAGAGCCCATGGGCGGTTGTTGCCAGCTGGTACTGATGGTGGTCGTGGTGCATCTGGTGGTAGTGGAAAAAGCACAATAGCACCTAAGACTGGAGGTGTTGAGCCAGCGTCATCTTCTGGCTACACAAGGCCTTGAAGGCTCCCTTATCTGGGAGTAGGAAAACAGCTTTTAAAGCCGGAGCAGCAGCAAAAAGTTTTGGCTTTTCTTGCTGACTCAGCCTCTAGCTCTTTCGCCTCCTCTTCAGAAAGTTCTAAATATAAAAGCAGCGAGTCGTCAGTGGATGCTCCTGGTCAGGAACAAGACGTTTCCTTGTGTCTTTCACCCAAACCAAAAGTGAAGGATGCGTCAGGCGACACTACAGGTTACTCCATGGAGCTCTTTACAAATACCGTGATCTAACCTTCACTAAAATGAACCAATCATGGATTTCTAATTATTTTGCCCCACCTTCCCCTGCTGACACGTAGATTGCCTGAAAAATGTCTTGCTTTTGGCCTCCTCTTACTGACTTCTCCAATTCCTCCATTTGCAGCTGCTGAATGTCCACCATAGGCCATTTTATACCTCCCTAAATGAGCTGACTCCCCTCACAGGGCCATGGTCACCACCTGGCGCAAGCACCCGTGCAAGTGCCGTTTGCCTGGACAGGTGGGTGGGCCCACTCTTGGGCGACGGCACTGGCACAAGGTCCCTCATAGTACAATGAAGTGTCTCTGATGGTGGTGGTGCACAACCAACGTCAGACACACCGTCGTAATATGAGGGGCCCTGTGCCAGTACCGCCGCCCACGAGAGAGAATTCCCCCCCAGCTCAAACAGTGCTCTACCACTTGCAATACTTACCTCTCCCTGCTCCCCCACTGTGTAGTCTGTGCTGTTAAATCCTTCAATGGCACTGCCAATACAAATTTGTTGAAATGATAGATGATAGTTAAAATATACAGGGGCCCTGGCCTCCATTTAGACCAGTTAATACTTTGCGCCTACTACCACTGTCGGCTACTCAGCAGAGGAGACCACCCCTGTACCTAGCTGTGACACCTGTTTATTTATGAACAATGTTTTGGCAGACATTTAGCCCACTTTATTATTTGGGCCTACTAACTGTGTCTGCCACTCATTACAGTTTTCCTCCACTGAACAAAGCAATGCCGCCTGTTTAGTCCTGTTACCAATTTTGAACTGCATTCATCCTACTTTATTATTTGGGCCTACTAACTGTGCCTGCCACTCATTACAGTTTTCCTCCACTGAACAAAGCAATGCCGCCTGTTTATTCCTGTTGCCAATTTTGAACTGCATTTAGCCTACTTTATTATTTGAGCCTACTAACTGTGTCTGCCACTCATTACAGTTTTCCTCCACTGAACAAAGCAATGCCACTTGTTTAGTCCTGTTACCAATTTTGAACTGCATTTAGCCTAATTTATTATTTGGGCCTACTAATAGTGTTGAGCGATACCGTCCGATATTTGAAAGTATCGGTATCGGATGGTATCGGACGATATCCGAAAAATATCGGATATCTGTTGTGAATTCTGTTGTCAGGCTCCCTCCTGTGGTCATGAATGGTACTTCGGCTGGTTCTGTCCATGGACTTTCTCTGGTGGCTGTGGGTGTTTCTGAGTTTCCTTCCACAGGTGACGAGGTTAATTCGTTAGCTGGCTGCTCTATTTAACTCCACTTAGATCTTTGCTCCATGCCACCTGTCAATGTTCCAGTATTGGTCTAGTTCACTCCTGGATCGTTCTTGTGACCTGTCTTCCCAGCAGAAGCTAAGTGACTGCTTGTTTTTCTCTGGTTTGCTATTTTTCTGTCCAGCTTGCTATTTTGATTGTTGTCTTGCTTGCTGGAAGCTCTGGGACGCAGAGGGAGCGCCTCCGCACCGTGAGTCGGTGCGGAGGGTCTTTTTGCGCCCTCTGCGTGGTCTTTTTGTAGGTTTTTGTGCTGACCGCAAAGCTACCTTTCCTATCCTCGGTCTGTTCAGTAAGTCGGGCCTCACTTTGCTTAATCTATTTCATTTCTGTGTTTGTATTTTCATCTTTACTCACAGTCATTATATGTGGGGGGCTGCCTTTTCCTTTGGGGAATTTCTCTGAGGCAAGGTAGGCTTTATTTTTCTATCTTTAGGGCTAGCTAGTTCTTTAGGCTGTGCCGAGTTGCATAGGGAGCGTTAGGAACAATCCACGGCTATTTCTAGTGTGGTTGATAGGATTAGGGATTGCGGTCAGCAGAGTTCCCACGTCCCAGAGCTCGTCCTATATTATCAGTAACTATCAGGTCATTCCGTGTGCTCTTAACCACCAGGTCCATTATTGTCCTGACCACCCGGTCATAACAGTACAGGTGGCCCAAAGTACTAATGCATCTCAATAGAAGGATAAGAGAAGTTCTGAGACCATTTTTTTTTCTTTGCAGTGTGTTTTGTCTCTCTTTTCCCCTTTACATCTGGGTGGTTCAGAACACAGGTGTAGACATGGACATTCAAGGTCTGTCCTCTTTGATGGATAATCTCACTATAAGTGTACAAAACATTCAAGATTTTGTGGTTCAGAATCCGATGTTAGAGCCTAGGATTCCAATTCCTGATTTGTTTTTTGGTGATAGATCTAAGTTCTCGAATTTCAAAAATAATTGTAAATTGTTTCTTGCCTTGAAACCTCGCTCCTCAGGTGACCCTGTTCAACAAGTAAAGATCATTATTTCTTTGTTACGTGGTAACCCTCAAGACTGGGCATTTTCCCTTGCTCCAGGAGATCCGGCATTGCGTGATGTTGATGCGTTTTTCCTGGCGCTTGGATTGCTTTATGATGAACCTAATTCAGTGGATCAGGCAGAGAAAATCTTGCTGGCTCTGTGTCAGGGTCAGGATGAAGCGGAGATATATTGTCAGAAGTTTAGAAAGTGGTCTGTGCTCACTCAGTGGAATGAATGTGCCCTGGCAGCAATCTTCAGAAAGGGTCTCTCTGAAGCCCTTAAGGATGTCATGGTGGGATTTCCCATGCCTGCTGGTCTGAATGAGTCTATGTCTTTGGCCATTCAGATCGATCGACGCTTGTGTGAGCGTAAAGCTGTGCACCATTTGGCGGTACTATCTGAGCATGGGCCTGAGCCTATGCAATGTGATAGGACTTTGACCAGAGCTGAACGGCAAGAACACTGACGTCGGAATGGGCTATGTTTTTACTGTGGTGATTCCACTCATGCTATCTCCAATTGTCCTAAGCGCACTAAGCGGTTCGCTAGGTCTGACACCATTGGTACGGTACAGTCTAAATTTCTATTGTCCGTTACTCTGATTTGTTCTTTGTCATCCTATTCTGTTATGGCATTTGTGGATTCAGGTGCTGCCCTGAATTTGATGGACTTGGAGTTTGCTAGGCGCTGTGGTTTTTTCTTGGAGCCCTTGCAGTCTCCTATTCCATTGAGAGGAATTGATGCTACGCGTTTGGCCAAGAATAAGCCTCAGTACTGGACCCAATTGACCATGTGCATGGCTCCTGCACATCAGGAGGATATCCGCTTTCTGGTGTTGCATAATCTGCATGATGTGGTCGTTTTGGGGTTGCCATGGCTACAGGTTCATAATCCAGTATTGGACTGGAAATCTATGTCTGTGTCCAGCTGGGGTTGCCAGGGGGTACATGGTGATGTTCCATTTTTGTCTATTTCGTCTTCCACTCCTTCTGAAGTTCCAGAGTTTTTGTCGGATTATCGGGATGCATTTGATGAGCCCAAAGCCAGTGCCCTACCTCCTCATAGGGATTGCGATTGTGCAATTAATTTGATTCCTGGTAGTAAGTTTCCTAAGGGCCTATTGCTCAATTTATCTGTGCCAGAACATGCCGCTATGCGGAGTTATATAAAGGAATCCTTGGAGAAAGGCCTTATTCGCCCTTCGTCATCACCGTTAGGAGCAGGGTTCTTTTTTGTGGCCAAGAAGGATGGTTCTTTGAGACCTTGTATTGATTACCGCCTTCTCAATAAAATTACAGTCAAATTTCAGTATCCTTTGCCGTTGCTGTCTGATTTGTTTGCTCGTATTAAGGGGGCTAGTTGGTTCACCAAGATAGATCTTCGAGGGGCGTATAATCTTGGGCGTATTAAACAAGGCGATGAATGGAAAACAGCATTTAATACGCCCGAGGGCCATTTTGAGTACCTGGTTATGCCATTCGGGCTTTCCAATGCTCCATCAGTATTTCAGTCCTTTATGCATGACATCTTCCGAGAGTACCTGGATAAATTCCTGATTGTGTATTTGGATGATATTTTGGTCTTTTCGGATGATTGGGAGTCTCATGTGAAGCAGGTCAGAATGGTGTTCCAGGTCCTTCGTGCGAATTCCTTGATTGTGAAGGGGTCAAAGTGTCTCATTGGAGTTCAGAAGGTTTCATTTTTGGGGTTCATTTTTTCCCCTTCTACTATCGAGATGGACCCTGTTAAAGTCCAAGCCATTTACAATTGGACTCAGCCGACATCTGTGAAGAGCCTGCAAAAGTTCCTGGGCTTTGCTAATTTTTATCGGCGCTTCATCGCTAATTTTTCTAGTGTTGCTAAACCGTTGACTGATTTGACCAAGAAGGGTGCTGATGTGGCAATTGGTCTTCTGCAGCTGTAGAGGCTTTTCAGGAGTTGAAGCGTCGTTTTTCTTCTGCCCCTGTGTTGTGCCAGCCAGATGTTTCGCTCCCGTTTCAGGTTGAGGTTGATGCTTCTGAGATTGGAGCTGGGGCTGTTTTGTCGCAAAGAAGTTCTGATGGCTCGGTGATGAAGCCATGTGCTTTCTTTTCTTGAAAGTTTTCGACTGCTGAGCGCAATTATGATGTTGGTAATCGAGAGTTGTTGGCCATGAAGTGGGCATTCGAGGAGTGGCGTCATTGGCTTGAAGGAGCCAAGCATCGCGTGGTGGTCTTGACAGATCACAAGAATTTGACTTATCTTGAGTCTGCCAAACATTTGAATCCGAGACAGGCTCGATGGTCATTATTTTTCTCCCGTTTTGATTTTGTGGTTTCGTACCTTCCGGGCTCTAAGAATGTGAAGGATGATGCCCTGTCAAGGAGTTTTGTGCCTGACTCTCCTGGTGTTCCTGAGCTGGCGGGTATTCTCAAAGAGGGGGTAATTTTGTCTGCCATCTCCCCTGATTTGCGGCGGGTGCTGCAAAAATTTCAGGCTGAGAGACCTGACCGTTGCCCAGCAGAGAAACTGTTTGTCCCTGATAGATGGACTAGTAGAGTTATCTCTGAGATTCATTGTTCAGTGTTGGCTGGGCATCCTGGAATCTTTAGTACCAGAGATTTGGTGGCTAGATCCTTTTGGTGGCCGTCTTTGTCACGGGATGTGCGTTCTTTTGTGCAGTCCTGTGGGACTTGTGCTCGGGCTAAGCCCTGCTGTTCTAGTGCCAGTGGGTTGCTTTTGCCCTTGCCGGTCCCGAAGAGACCCTGGACGCATATTTCTATGGATTTTATTTCGGATCTCCCCGTCTCTCAAAAGATGTCGGTCATTTGGGTGATTTGTGATCGCTTTTCTAAGATGGTCCATTTGGTACATTTGTCTAAATTGCCTTCCTCCTCTGATTTGGTGCCATTATTTTTCCAGCATGTGGTTCGTTTACATGGTATCCCGGAGAACATCGTTTCTGACAGAGGTTCCCAGTTTGTTTCGAGGTTTTGGCGATCTTTTTGTGCTAGGATGGGCATTGATTTGTCTTTTTCCTCGGCTTTCCATCCTCAGACAAATGGCCAAACCGAACGAACTAATCAGACTTTGGAAACATATCTGAGATGCTTTGTTTCTGCTGATCAGGATGATTGGGTGTCCTTTTTGCCGTTGGCTGAGTTCGCCCTTAATAATCGGGCCAGCTCGGCTACTTTGGTTTCGCCGTTTTTCTGAAATTCTGGTTTCCATCCTCGTTTCTCTTCAGGGCAGGTTGAGTCTTCGGACTGTCCTGGTGTAGATACTGTGGTGGATAGGTTGCAGCAGATTTGGACTCATGTGGTGGACAATTTGACATTGTCCCAGGAGAAGGCTCAACGTTTCGCTAACCGCCGGCCTTGTGTGGGTCCCCGACTTCGTGTTGGGGATTTGGTTTGGTTGTCGTCTCGTTATGTTCCTATGAAGGTTTCCTCTCCTAAGTTTAAGCCTTGTTTCATTGGCCCGTATAAGATTTCTGAGGTTATCAATCCTGTGTCATTTCGTTTGGCCCTTCCTGCTTCTTTTGCCATCCATAATGTGTTCCATAGGTCGTTGTTGCGGAGATACGTGGCGCCTGTGGTTCCATCCGTTGATCCTCCTGCCCCAGTGTTGGTTGAGGGGGAGTTGGAGTATGTGGTGGAGAAGATTTTGGATTCTCGTACTTCGAGACGGAAACTCCAGTACCTGGTCAAGTGGAAGGGTTATGGTCAGGAAGATAATTCCTGGGTTTTTGCCTCTGATGTTCATGCTGCCAATCTGGTTCGTGCCTTTCATTTGGTTCGTCCTGGTCGGCCTGGGGGCTCTGGTGAGGGTTTGGTGACCCCTCCTCAAGGGGGGGTACTGTTGTGAATTCTGTTGTCGGGCTCCCTCCTGTGGTCATGAATGGTACTTCGGCTGGTTCTGTCCATGGACTTTCTCTGGTGGCTGTGGGTGTTTCTGAGTTTCCTTCCACAGGTGACGAGGTTAATTCGTTAGCTGGCTGCTCTATTTAACTCCACTTAGATCTTTGCTCCATGCCACCTGTCAATGTTCCAGTATTGGTCTAGTTCACTCCTGGATCGTTCTTGTGACCTGTCTTCCCAGCAGAAGCTAAGTGACTGCTTGTTTTTCTCTGGTTTGCTATTTTTCTGTCCAGCTTGCTATTTTGATTGTTGTCTTGCTTGCTGGAAGCTCTGGGACGCAGAGGGAGCGCCTCCGCACCGTGAGTCGGTGCGGAGGGTCTTTTTGCGCCCTCTGCGTGGTCTTTTTGTAGGTTTTTGTGCTGACCGCAAAGCTACCTTTCCTATCCTCGGTCTGTTTAGTAAGTCGGGCCTCACTTTGCTTAATCTATTTCATCTCTGTGTTTGTATTTTCATCTTTACTCACAGTCATTATATGTGGGGGGCTGCCTTTTCCTTTGGGGAATTTCTCTGAGGCAAGGTAGGCTTTATTTTTCTATCTTTAGGGCTAGCTAGTTCCTTAGGCTGTGCCGAGTTGCATAGGGAGCGTTAGGAGCAATCCACAGCTATTTGTAGTGCGGTTGATAGGATTAGGGATTGCGGTCAGCAGAGTTCCCACGTCCCAGAGCTCGTCCTATATTATCAGTAACTATCACGTCATTCCGTGTGCTTTTAACCACCAGGTCCATTATTGTCCTGACCACCAGGTCATAACAGATATCGCCGATACCGATATCCTATACCAATACAAGTCAATGGGACACAAATATCAGAAGGGATCCTGTAATGGATCCCAGGGTCTGAAGGAGAGGAAACTCTCCTTCAGGCCCTGGGATCCATATTAATGTGTAAAATAAAGAATAAAAATAAAAAATATTGATATACCCACCCTCTGACGCGCCCTGGTCGTCACCGCTGCAACCGCCTTGCTTTCGTTCCGAAGAATGAGCATGTTAAGGGCCTTCGATGACGTCGCGGCTTGTGATTGGTCACTGAGCGGTCATGTGACCGCTCACGCGACCAATCACAAGCCGCGACGTCATCAAAGGTCCTTAACATGCTTATTCTTAGGAATGAGCGCGTTAATGACATTCGATGACGTCGCGGCTTGTGATTATGGTCGCGTGATCGGTCACATGACCGCTCAGCGACCAATCACAAGCCGCGACATCATCGAAGGCCCTTTACGCGCTCATTCTTCGGAACGAAAGCAAGGCGGTTGCAGCGGTGACGACCAGGGCGCGTCAGAGGATAAGTATATCAATATTTTTTATTTTTATTCTTTATTTTACACATTAATCTTAATCCCGATACCGATTCCCGATATCACAAAAATATCGGAACTCGGTATCGGAATTCCGATACCGCAAATATCGGCCGATACCCGATACTTGCGGTATCGGAATGCTCAACACTACCTACAAACTGTGTCTGTCAGTCATTACAGTTTTCCTCCACTGAACAAAGCAATGTCGCTTGTTTAGTCCTGTTACCAATTTTGAACTGCATTTTGCCTACTTTATTATTTGGGCCTATATATGTGTTTCCTCCTCATCCTGCCCATTGCCCAGCCACTGCTACATGAGTCTGCTGGTACATTGACCCAGACCACTACATTCCCCTTGCACTCTACACAGCCAGAGTCTGACCCTGCTGAAAGTCAGGTTCCCCTTCCCGCATACTATACCACATAACACGGGGACAAAGAAGAAGGTGCAGATGAAAGTGCAGGTTCCTGTGGGGGGGCATACTCGTTGGCGACGTCACTGACACAGGGCCCCTGATAGTATGCAAAATTGTCTCTGCCAGTGGGAGGCGCCACCCATCGTCAAACACACCACCGTACTATGAGGGGCCCTGTGCCAGTGCCAATGAGTGGGCCCCCCTGATTGCTCAGGATCACAGCACTTGCAAAGTTGAAATACTTACCTCTCCCTGCTCCACCACCGTGACGTATTCTGCGTTTCCTGGGCCCACGAAAATCTTGAGCCAGCCCTACACCCCCACAACTTTAGCCAAATGACCCTCAGTTTTCAATGCCTAACTATTATTATAAAGTAAATTATGATTGACAAGATTAAGTAATAAGAATTGATGTTTTTGGCATTAAAATGGGCACTATAGGTGTTTTCCTGTCCTCCACTCACTGTCAACTTTGATTCCCCATTGACTTGCATTGGGTTTCATGTTTCAGTCGCCCCCCGACTTTTCGCAATAATCGGCCAATATCACCCGACCCAACTTTTGACAAAGTCAGGTTTCGCAAAACCCGACTCGATCCAAAAAAAGTAAAAGTCACTCAACACTAATAGCTACCACTCATGCAATGTAAGAAATAAGTGAAATATTTGGCATTTTACTATATCTATATTTCTCAAGCATATCTGTGCATCATGATCCGTTGTATGTGTTGAAGGGGCCCACTGCGACTCTTTTACCTGGGACTCATAAAAACCTGAAGCCAGCCTGATGACTGGCATTGTGCACACCAATCCTACTAATGGGCATTCTTAAGAAAGATGTGCTTAATTCATTAAAGCCACATGCCCATGTTGAGTAATTAGTGATTGTTTTACCTCAGAATCTGTAAGCCAAAACCAGGAGTGGGTGAAAACTGCAGAAGTGGTGACGTGTTTCTGATATACTCTGACTGTTCCACTGATCTTGGCTTACAAATACTGAGGTAAAAAACTCACCAAATACCAAACATGTGCATGTCTTAAAGCGCGTGTGTGCACATTCACCAGAAATTTGACTTCAATTAGGTACTGACATACAGTTTGTGGGATAAGTAAAGCCCAACTTTTTATAAAGTTATTGGATGGACTTTGCCCCAGCTTCACCCACTTTGGCAGAGCTGGCCTAAACTAGAGTGTATATGACAAAAATCACAAAGTTTTTGTGCAACTTTATGTTACACACAATTCTTGTTACATTTGAAAGTGTTTTACACCAGTATTCTGGTGAAAACACTTTAATGACTTGGCCCTGAAATACATGATTTTATAGGGGCTATGTGCTTACTTTTACCAGTCAGTTTGTGATAAAATACTCAGTTCCGTTTTTACTCTTAGTACTAAAAGCCCACTTGTTTATAGATGTTAATATAATAATAAGCCCTAATTTTTTTGCAAAACCCAAAGTAGATGTTAATATAATTCAGTAATTCAGCTGTAAGTTTCTTTCAAAACCCAAATGTGTCGCATGGCTTTATGTCATTCTATATCAACTAAGGAATGTGCTCTTCAAACCATTTGGGATCATCAGGACCATGGAGCAGGTCTCAATCACAGGAAAATAAAACTTTCACACTCCTTATCTATGAACTGTTCCGGTATTTACTTCCACAACTATTTATTCCTCTCCCATACTGATAGTTCTGCTTTACTTCACTTTTCTTATCTATTGCATTATTCCTGTGCCCTGTTATGCATAAATAGGTGATTCTTCAGATTTTGAATTATTTTATGCCTCATGGAGAGACCTGAGTCATCTTGAAAGCTTGTAACTTGTTACCATCTTTTCAGTTAGCCATTAAAAGGTTTTTTTCTACTGGCTAACATGGTACAAAAATATATATATCTTTCCTGATGCAAAACCCAAAAACTTAATAAAATATTTGTTGAAAAGCAAATCACGTGACATTTACAAATTTACTTACAATTCTTCTCTATAAAAACAAATAAATGTGTATTGTCTGTCTAGTATAATGTATGCCTATAACATATTTCAATAATGAATATATGCCTAAATATATGTTGCCTAAGTTGTACTTTATTACATTTTTATATTATACTAGCTATTGAACCCGTTCTACGCCCGGGTGGCGAGCATTTATATTGGTATATGGTCTCCATCCTGGTGTGTGCTGCTCCATCCTGCGTCCCCATCCTGTCATGTGCTGCTCCCATCCTGAGCCCCCATTCTGTCATGTGCTGCTGCCATCCTGCGCCCCCATTCTGACATGTGCTGCTCCATCCTGCGCCCCCATTCTGTCATGTGCTGTTCCCATCCTGCGCCCCCGTTCTGTCATGTGCTGCTCCCATCCTGCGCCCCCGTTCTGTCATGTGTTGCTCCCATCCTGCACCTCCATTCTGTCATGCGCTACTCCCGTCCTGCGCCACCGTTCTGTCATGTTCTGCTCCCATCCTGCACCCCATTCTGTCATGTGCTGCTTCCATCTTGCACCCCCGTTCTGTCATGTGCTGCTCCATCCTGCGCCCCCATTCTGTCATGTGCTGTTCCCATCCTGCGCCCCCGTTCTGTCATGTGCTGTTCCCATCCTGCGTCCCCGTTCTGTCATGTGCTGCTCCCATCCTGCGCCCCCGTTCTGTCATGTGCTGCTCCCATCCTTCGCCCCGGTTCTGTCATGTGCTGCTCCCATCCTGCACCCCCGTTCTGTCATGTGCTGCTGCCACCCTGCACCCCCGTTCTGTCATGTGCTGCCCTATTCTGTCATATGCTGCTCCCATCTTGCGCCCCCGTTCTGTCATGTGCTGCTCCATCCTGCGCCCCCATTCTGTCATGTGCTGTTCCCATCCTGCGCCCCCGTTCTGTCATGTGCTGTTCCCATCCTGCGCCCCCGTTTTGTCATGTGCTGCTCCCATCCTGCGCCCCCGTTCTGTCATGTGCTGCTCCCATCCTTCGCCCCGGTTCTGTCATGTGCTGCTCCCATCCTGCGCCCCCGTTCTGTCATGTGCTGCTCCATCCTGCGCCCCCATTCTGTCATGTGCTGTTCCCATCCTGCGCCCCCGTTCTGTCATGTGCTGTTCCCATCCTGCGCCCCCGTTCTGTCATGTGCTGCTCCCATCCTGCGCCCCCGTTCTGTCATGTGCTGCTCCCATCCTTCGCCCCGGTTCTGTCATGTGCTGCTCCCATCCTGCGCCCCCGTTCTGTCATGTGCTGCTGCCATCCTGCACCCCCGTTCTGTCATGTGCTGCCCTATTCTGTCATGTGCTGCTCCCATCCTGCGCCCCCGTTCTGTCATGTGCTGCTCCCATCCTGCGCCACCGTTCTTTAATTTGCTGCTCCCATCCATATGCCCCATACGCTGCTCCATAATATATGCCCTGTGTCAGGTGGCGTAAGTAACAAATAGCTGTGGCATGAAGTGCCACAGCCTCATGCCACAGCAATTTGTTACTTGCGCCACCTGATTCCTTTCCGCCGCCATTTTCTTGGTCCTCCTGCTGGCGGAATCGGCACCTGCGCAGTCCGCACTTTCCGGCGCCATTTTCTTGAAGACACACTGCAGTGTCTTCAAGAAAATGGCGCCGGAAAGCGCGGACTGCGCAGGAGCCGATTCCGGCAGCAGGAGGACGAAGAAAATGGGCGGGGCGGAAAGGAATGGCGTAAGTAACAAATTGCTGTGGCATGAAGTGCCACAGCATAATCAGGGCACAAATATGTGCACGGTGTCCCCCTGCTCCCGACCCCCTGCTCCCGGCAGTCCGCGCCTTCCGGCGCCATTTTTGTTTCCTGACACTCTATAATGTAGCGCTAGGAGCGTCGCGCCTGCACAGTCTATAAAGGCTTCGGACAGAGTGACGCTCCCAGCGTTATATTATAGATATAGCAATATGCATCACTATATCTATCTTAAAATGCTTAAATATTATCATTGCCTATGCAAAACTTGTCAGTCAAACTCAATCATCTAATACGTCAAGAGAGCTATCAGAATTGCATTACATTTTACATTTCATTATCTGCAGTTGTCAGACCAGTATATCACTTTTTATACTTATTTTGCTTATTCTTAAACTTGTTCCTCTGCATGTTCACACATAATGATCCAAGTCATGGATCTCAATTTTATTTCCATTCCAAGTAAATTAGACAGCAAAGGAAGGTGTGCAATCAGCTGTCCTGAGTGCTTTGCATTGTGTTATCAATGAAATATTTGATGAGTGACTCATTTTGTGAAAGGCTGAGACCACATTCTCAGATATATCACTTTCATTTTTGCTCTTTGAATGCCACCTTGAGGTCTGATTGTGTACAGCAATATGTCTTTTACTGTACAAAATATACAAAAATTCAATATTCACTTGCAACATATGCAATAGGCTTACCTTAAAATCTTTACAAATGTAATGGAAATTGAACATTCAGAAATCATTGATATTTAAAATATTTACCTATTGAACCAAAGAAACCTATATTTAAATGTTAGACCATTGATTTACAGAGGATTAGCTGCAGTGTGAATTCTGCTCGTCTAGAAATACACACAAATAAAAGTAGTATCTTTATACATGCTAATGGGTAGTTTTTTATTCTCATTTCTTGAAGTATACTGCAGCAGTGTTATATAACAAAATGAGCTACTTCAGAATGTAAAAGAACATTATGCACTTATTTTGACAGTCACATTCTTAAAGGATTTTTTAGCTTTACCTTTTTTTTTTTACTGTAAAGCCTTGGTCTGTTCAAAAATAAGAACATCTGCAATACTTATCTCAAGCTATCTCCAGCTATCTCATATGTTCCAGCGCTGCCCCTGATCTTTTTTCATAGGTCTCCAGCACTGACATTAAAGCGGTTATCCTGGAATTTTGGTTTTTTTTTTCCCTATTGGGATAAGAACTTACAAGAAAGAAGTTGTGGCTACTCTCTTCCCCTTTCAGCCAGTGATTTTACTGCTTACTTTAACCTCATGTTGGCAGAGCAGCTCCTTCTCTTCCACTCTGCGTTGTTGACAGGGTGTCATTGCCGAAATCATGCAGCAGAATCCTGTCACTTAAGCAGTAGGGATCTGGTTACCAATTAGCATTATATTGGCAGTGACAACCCATCAACAGAGCATAGCAGAAGAGAATGAGATGCTCTGTCAACGTGATGTCAGAGGAAGCAGGAGAATTAGCAGCAGGAGTGGGATGTAACCATTCTACACCAGAAGAGGGCAGACCAGGGCAGACCAGGCAGGTAGTTAGCAACAACCTGCCTGTCTCAGTATTAGGATAATCGTGACATGTAGAGCTAACTAGAAAATAAAAAAAAAAAGTGTTCAATTTTTTACAAATTTTTATTGGTTAAAAGTTCTCCTTGATACACTCATCAGGAGAGCTTTAGACTAGAACATTGTGGGAAGGTAAGCAAAAAGGCCAGGGAAAGCCATACAGCAAACAAATACTATTCAGAACTCTGCTATTAGAAGTGGAAAGAAAGAATAAAGACCAAAAAATCAGAATAATAAAAATATTGGAGAAAGAGAAGCCTAATCACAAACTAAAATGTTTCTACTTGTATACAAATGTACAGAGCATGGGCAGCAAACATGGAAAATTGGAGCTAATATATATATATATATATATCTTTATTTTATTTTTATTTTTTTATGATGTCACTGGCATCAATAAACTTGGTGGGATGATACACATGATTGGAATACAAGGTTAGAAGGATACAACTTATTTGCAAGAAACAGATTTAATAAATGGGGAGGAGGTGTCACATTGTATGTTAGAAAAGCATATATCTCCACAGAGATTTAATTTTCAGAGACTGGGAGTTCTCTGGAAAATGGTTGGCTAAGAATGCAAGGAGAGAACAACGGAAAGGACACTATTGTAGGCGTTTACTGCAGGCCCCTTGGGCAAGCCAAAGATATGGATGGACTCTTTATGCATCAGATGGCCAAGTTATGAAACAAAATTGACGTAGTGATCATGGGAGATTTCAACTATCCAGACTTTTGTTGGGAATGTCTCTCAGGCAAAAGTAACAGGTAGAGCAAATTCTTATCCTCTTTTGTTGACAACTTTATATTCCAAAAGATAGAAAAGAGAACAAGGGGATCTGCTAACTTTGATATAATCCTTATTAACAGAGAGGAAATGGTTGAGGAGCCCCAAAGAGATGGCAGAAGTACTGGAGACCACAAGCCCCACAATTGTTGCACAAAATTACAGAGGGCAGCAACATGGCAGAAATAAAGACATTGCTCAACACATTGTGCAGCTCCATCCACACCTCTCAGCAGGACATCTACCTCTGTGTAAGGGTACTGTCACACTATACGATTTACCTACGATCACGACCAGCGATACGACCTGGCCGTGATCGTAGGTAAATCGTAGTGTGGTCGCTGGGGAGCTGTCACACAGACAGCTCTCCAGCCACCAACGAAGCCGAGGTCCCCGGGTAACCAGGGTAAACATCGGGTTACTAAGCGCAGGGCCGCGCTTAGTAACCCGATGTTTACCCTGGTTACCAGCGTAAAAAAAAACAAACACTACATACTTACATTCCGGTGTCTGTCCCTTGCCGTCTGCTTCCCGCACTCACTGACTGCCGGCTGTAAAGTGAAAGCACAGCACAGCGGTGACGTCACCGCTGTGCTCTGCTTTCACTTTACGGCCGGCAGTCAGTGAGTGCGGGGAGCAGACGGCAAGGGACCTGACGGACACCGGAATGTAAGTATGTAGTGTTTGTTTTTTTTTACATTTACGCTGGTAACCAGGGTAAACATCGGGTTACTAAGCGCGGCCCTGCGCTTAGTAACCCGATGTTTACCCTGGTTACAAGCGAACGCATCGCTAGATCGGTGTCACACACACCGATCTAGCGATGACAGCGGGAGATCCAGCGACAAAAGAAAGTTCCAAACGATCTGCTACGACGTACGATTCTCAGCAGGATCCCTGATCGCTGCTGCATGTCAGACACAGCGATATCGTAACGATATCGCTGGAACGTCACAAATCGTACCGTCGTAGCGATCGAAATGGCACTGTGGGACGGTACCCTAACTTACATCCCTCTATCAGAATCCCCATACTTTAAGCTAGACATCTACTAAGTCCTACAGAGGGAGGAATCCCAATTCCAGTCCAAGGGTAAGGTTCTCCTCTGTGGAGACCTCAATGCCAGGACGGGTACAGAAAAGGACTATCTGTCACCAGACAGAAACACAAATGTGCTGGTCCCTCTGCAGCGACTCAGTACAGACAGCAAGAAACAGCTATGACAAAGTGGTGAACAAAAATGGCAGAACACTGCTGAACCTGTGCCGGAGCCTGGGGCTGTATATACTGAATGGGGACATCAGCACTTTATCGCATTCAAGCAGTCCCTCACTACTTTCCAGACCACACTCGCCACAGCTAAACAAACCTACTTCTCATCTCTCATATCCTCCCTGTCTCACAAACCTAAACAGTTATTCAACACCTTCAACTCTTTCCTCCGTCCCCCAGCACCTCCTCCCTCCCCAGTCCCCACTCATCTCAGCTGAAGACTTTGCCTCATTTTTCAAGCAGATGATTGAGAACATCAGAGACAGTTTTAGTCTACAACCCCTAGAGCCCTTCCTCCCAACTACTCAGCCCTCCATCTCCAAAACCAACTTCTCCACTATTACAGAAGATCAACTCTCCACTCTACTCTCAAGATCGCATCTGACCACCTGTGCACTTGACCCGATCCCTTCCCACTTCATCCCAAACCTCGCCACAGTCTTCATCCCAGCTCTAACCCATCTCTTCAATCTATCACTAACAACTGGTGTTTTCCCCCTCAAGCTTTAAACATGCCTCAATCACACCTCAATATGGCCCAGATGGTGCTATCAGAAAAGAAGCCTGAAGGTATATAAATCCCAGCAGGTGAGAACAATCTGCAGATGCAGGGTGGTGTATCACAGGTAACGCTATCCCCCAGTAGATATGAAACCATGCGGAGTCGCCGCTGCTGTGGGCTAAGAGGGAGGTATGCGCTGTCAGCCTGATGAGTGGAGGGAGCATGCGGTGTCCACCGGTAACGCTACTTATTTATTACGATTTATATACCTTCAGGCTTCTTTTCTGATAGCACCATCTGGGCCATATTCCCCTGTGTCCATGGACCGATACTATCACCTGAATTTCATATAGCTCCAGGCTTTTTTCTGATGCAATGTAGTTTCAATTATTGGGGCTCCTGCAACATACTAGTTATCTAGCACACTGATGAAGGTCCAGTTACGACCGAAACGTTTGTGTTACTGTATGTATAATAAACCCCAATTTTGCATCACAACACGTCCGGAGTGTGCCAGTCACTTATTATCTATAGATTGAGGCTTGGGAACCTATGACCGTGCACCTCCTTCCTTCGGCTGTGCTGAACATTCTCTATATTACCAATAGATCACAGACTTACATGAGTCAATATTGTTATACACAGTTCATGAATGTAGAAATATATTACTCTAAGGGAGAAAAAGTGCATACATATAACCGTTAAAAGTAATATTTTAATTATACAGTATATCTCTCTCTCTCTCTCTCTCTCTCTCTCTCTCTCTCTCTCTCTCTCTCTCTCTCTCTCTCTCTCTCTCTATATATATATATATATATATATATATATATATATATATATAAACTCCTAGAAAACCCTATAGTGGACAGCATGGGAACCGGTCTGATTAGTGAGATACCAGAAAATATATCCAACAACCACCACTTGTACTGTGTCTTTTTCTCCTTACATATTATCAATAGTGTGTCAAATGGAAATCAGATACTTATTTGAAAAGAACAGGTGTATTACATTCAGTTGTGGAGTAATATATGCCCAGATTTACCACTCACGAGTTACCACTTATGAATCCTTGAGATGTCCATATAGATACTTTGCCTGGCAGCGAAGGTTGGCATTCTAGATTGCAAGGTTTTGGCGCCACTGATCCATGGTGGGTGACCCTAAATGTCCCTGATATACCAGATACGCTTATGGGATCCTAGCATAAACATAAGTCAACTATCTAGTAAAGGGAGGGAGGGAAAGCCAAAGGTAATCAAATATAGCATAAATCACTTATCATTTAGCTTCTTTCAGTGGAAATAGCTTCCATGCCTCTGAAAGATACTAACCATACAAATATGCACACATAAACAACAGAGCTAAACAAAGTGGAGTTGAGGATGGGTTAAACTAAAGTAGAAGAAGAAAGGGTAATTATCACACACTCAAAACCTAGTTACAGTCACAGATAAATCCACCAAATGCCTTCTCCAATAATAACCAACAACAACCTCCAGCCATGCAGCAAAAGCTAATTCTGACAATGAGTGTTAGCCAGGGCCCAGATTATATTGGAGATAGAAGTGGGTAAAAGTTTACAGTTGAGAACTTAATGCAGGAAAGCTTCCAGGAGCTCTCAACTGAGCAGATTAACCCCTGTACTGCTAAAAGAAACTTGCACCATTTAGTATGAAGGTAAATTGCTTCTAATCAGTTCAGGAGTAGGAGAAATCAGACGCTGAGGTCTTCAGGCTCCTTACTGTCATGGTATACCAGTGACAGTGTATGTACATACAGTACCAGTCAAAAGTTTAGGCACACTTGTTCATGTAATGGTTTTGCTTGTTATTTTTGGAATGTACACATATTAGAATCAAACTTCAGGCAGCAGAAACACTTATAATAGAAACATGGGATAAGGAAAGACGTATTATACACCAGAATATGAACCAAAAAAGAAGTCCTCACTGCATCTTTTTATCACCACTGCGAGCATTGAATCCCTGAGCCTCCTCACTCTAGGCCAGAACTTCTGGCTCTGATGTGGCCTGGGAAGGTTCTGCCCAAGCACTCACAATGTCACTGTGTAATGGCATAAGGGCGTGTGCTGTGTGCTTGTTCTCTCAGGCACAGAGCCATCTTTGGGATTTCAGTGCTCACAGTGGTGTTAAGAAAATGCGACAAGAACAAGACCAGTGATACTGTGCACTTTATCAATATTTGTAATCTTTTAATGGCCCTTTACTGTTCCGAACATTTTGTTTTGCAATTTTGAGTTGAATTCAATTCCATTTGAATTTGATAATTTATTTCTAGTGCTGAACCTTAAACTCCTCTAAGTGCTCCCCTCTTAGGTCATGTTCACACTTTGCGGTTTTTACCGCGGAACTTCGGCGATTTTGCAGTAACCTGTAAACCCTATGGAAACCACAAACCGCTGTGCACATGCTGCGGGAAAAACCGCGCGGGAACGCAGCGGTTTACAACCCGCAGCATGTCAATTCTTTGTGCAGAATCGCAGCGATTCTGCACCCATAGGAATGCATTGATCCACTTACTTCCCGCATGGGGCTGTGCCCACCATGCGGGAAGGAAGCGGATAATGTGCGGGTGGGACCCGGGGTGGAGGAGAGGAGACTCTCCTCCAGGCCCCGGGAACCATATTTGTGGGTAAAAAAAAAGAATTAAAATAAAAAATAAGCTAAACTCACCTCTCAGCGCTGCACGCGGCCGTCCGGTCTCAGGTTTGCTATGCGACCAGGACCTGCGGTGACGTCGCGGTCACATGACCGTGACGTCACGAAGGTCCTTCTCGCACAGCATCTTTGGAACTGGATCGCCGCCTGCAGCGCCCAGGAGATCGGGACGTCAGAGGGTGAGTATATCATTATTTTATTATTTTTAACATTACTATTGATGCTGCATATGCAGCATCAAAAGTAGGAGTAAAATCCTGCAGCGGAACCCGCAGGACAAAACGTGATAAATCTGCAGGGATAACCGCAGCGGGTTTGCCGTGCAGATTTATCAAATCTGCTGCGGGAGAACCCGCAGGAACCCGACGCAACGTGTGAACATAGCCTTACTCTGATGACAGTTATACACACCCTAAAAATTGACTCAATGAGACTAATCATGTGGTCATGGACTGGCTTTCGAATAATTTCGAAGGATTTCCTAGAAGTGCTGAGAACTTGTTGGCTCTCTCAATGGTCAAACTTATTTAAGATCCGTGCTGCCAAGTATCCAAAGTACAATCATAGACAGGGATGTGGTTGTTACATCTTCGCTTTCACCACTGTTCCCTGCTCCCTCTTGCACTCACCTGTCTTCGGCGCCTCGGCGCGCCTCCTTTCCTGCGGGTTCCCGTCTGGCGTCCTCTCATCTGCGCGCCCGGACTCTGCTTCTCGCAGGCTGCGCGCGCACGCTCGGTTTAGCGCTGTGCGCGTACGTCTCTGAGAGTCTCCCTGCCGCTCTATCTTTTCCTCTCTTTTCCCTGGAGGACTCCAACCCGGAAGTGCTCACAGCACTGGCCTTATTAGTCCGTCTCTTCCTCCAAACCTTGCCTTGTGATCATTTTTACTTGCAACTGACCTTGGCCGCACTATTGTCCTGCGTCTCATTTGCCTGACCTTGTGCTACTTTGTCTATCTCCACGTAGTCCTGCTTGCTAGTCTGCTTCTTCAGCACCGTCCCTGCTTCTCTCTCCAGCCTGTCCTCAGTTATCTTCTGGATTTGTGCTTCTTTCTTGTACCACTACTTCTCCTTGTCTTCCAGCTGCCGTGGCGATAGTCTCTCGCGGGTCTGCCCCTAACGCTCCCTGTATAGGGGGCGGTTCCATGTGGTCAGCTCGCCCATGGGAGGATCATTGTCACGGTCCAGTGGGTCCACCCCTTCGTTCCTTTATGTCTCCGTCATTGTCACACTAGTCACAGTAGTAGTTACAGGACTGCACTTGGACGACATCTGAGTGCAGCCCGATTCTTACACACTCCTTTGTTCCTCTACGTCTCCGTCATTGTCACACTAGTCACAGTAGTAGTAGCTACTGGACTGCACTCGGACGACATCTGAGTGCAGCCCGATTCTTACAGTATCACAAGGCCATGGACCCCGCTGGTGTTTCCGCTACCCAAAAGGAGCTACTTTTCTTACGAGAAAATCAGACCAGGATTATGTCCTTTCTTAAGAATATGGAGTCCCGTCTCTCGTCCTTACAGACCACCGATCCTGGTAACGCTGCCCAGTTGTCTGCTCTCCAGCAGGAGCTTGCCCAGCAACGAGACACTCAGTCTCATATCTTGAATTTCATGGCCTCGGTGGATAACCAGCTTCTCTCTCTCCAAACGTCTGCCTCCGCTCCCGTCCAAGCCCCTCCTTCGCATTCCTCGCCCCGTTTGGCCAGACCTCCGCGCTATAGTGGGGATCCTAAGTTGTGCCGTGGGTTTCTCAACCAGTGCCAACTACATTTTGAACTGTCACCACTACTATACCCTACTGACCATGCTAAGGTGGCTTTTGTGGTCTCCCATTTGGAAGGTGAGGCGTTGGCTTGGGTTAATCCCCTCTGGGAATGTGATGACCCTCTAGTCTCTCAACTCACTCCATTCCTGGAACCTTTCGTAAGGTATTCGATGAACCCGGGCGTCTAGTTTCTACGACTGAATCCCTCTTCAACCTTCACCAGGGTACTAGTACTGTAGGTCAATATGCCATTCGGTTCCGCACGCTCTCCTCAGATTTGGGTTGGAACAATGAAGCTTTGGTGGGGGCTTTTTGTCGAGGACTGTCTCCTCGTATAAAAGATGAGTTGGCGGGACAAGATACTCCCACCTTATTAGAAGACCTGATTTCCTTGGCTATTCGCATAGATTCACGCTTCCAAGAGCGTTACCGCGAGGTTACCAGAGAGAGAAGATCTCCTCGATTGTCCTCTGCTGTTCGAGGTTCTTCTGTACCTTCTTCTTCCTCTCCTGAGCCTATGCAGGTAGATCGTCTCAAGCCCGCAGAACTTCGCCGCAAGGAGAGACTCGCACAGGGCCTTTGCTTCTATTGCGGCAGCGCCACTCATCTCCTGTGTTCTTGTCCTCAGAGGCCGGGAAACGCCTCCGCCTAGGACAGGTAAGAGAGGTCTTCCTAGGTAACCATGAATCCTCTCCCCCTTTGACTCTTTCTGTTTTATTGCATTTGGGTTCCAGTCATTTTTATCTGGAGGCGTGCATTGATTTGGGAGTGGCAGGGAATTTTGTACAACTTGAGGCTGTAGAGAAACTTGGGATTCCTGTCAGACCCTTGGAGACTCCTTGGCAAGTAGCTTCAGTGGACGGTCAGCCTTTGCGGGAGACCATCAACCTCTTTACCGAAGAACTGGAACTTCAAATTGGAGCTTTACACCAAGAGAGATTGGCTTTCTACGTTTTGCCTTCGTTGTCTCACGCTTTCCTTTTGGGACTTCCTTGGTTAAGAAGTCACGAACCCACCTTGGACTGGCGCACCGGTGACGTTCTACGTTGGGGACATTCTTGCCAGAATAAGTGTCTGCTTCCCATTCTGCCCGCTAGGTCCTCGCGGTCTGCTCCTGAATCTGCAAATCTACCTTCGGCTTATTGCTCTTTTTCGGATGTCTTCGACAAGAAAGAGGCAGAGACTTTACCACCGCATCGACCATATGATTGTTCAATTGATCTCGTTCCAGGTTCTTCTCCTCCCAGAGGTCGCATCTATCCTCTATATCTGTCCGAGACTCAAGCCATGTCTGAGTACGTACAAGAGAACCTGGCCAGGGGCTTTATTCGGAAATCCCAATCACCAGCAGGAGCAGGTTTCTTCTTTGTCAAGAAGAAGGATGGTTCCCTTCGTCTCTGCATTGATTACCGGGGTCTCAATAACATCACAATCAAGAACAAGTACCCACTTCCCCTCATACCTGTACTCTTTGATCGTCTGCGTGGTGCTCAAATATTCTCTAAACTGGATCTCCGAGGAGCATACAACTTAATCCGTATCCGCTCTGGAGACGAATGGAAAACTGCCTTCAACACCAGAGACAGTCACTACGAGTACTTGGTTATGCCATTTGGTTTGTGCAATGTGCCCGCTGTCTTCCAGGAGTTTGTGAATGACATCTTTTGGGATCTTCTGTATACCTGCATTGTGGTTTACCTTGACGATATTCATGTGTACTCTCCCGATCTGTCTTCACATAGAAACCATGTTCGTCTTGTACTACAGCGTCTTCGGGAGAATCGTCTGTACGCCAAACTTGAAAAGTGCGCTTTTGAGCAATCGTCTCTTCCGTTCCTGGGTTTCATTGTCTCCGATTCTGGTTTGCGCATGGATCCGGGAAAAGTTTCTGCCGTGCTCAATTGGCCATGTCCGCTCGGAGTCAAGGCAATTCAGCAATTTCTGGGATTCGTGAATTATTACCGGCAGTTTATTCCTCACTTTTCCACTTTGTCCACTTCCATCTCTGCTCTAATAAGAAAAGGGGCTAATCCACTCCACTGGTCAACTGACGCTGAGAAGGCTTAATCTCTCAAGCAAGCTTTTGCCTCAGCTCCTATTCTTCAACGTTCTGAAGCTAATAAACCTTTTATTCTCAAAGTCGATGCCTCCGCCACAGGGGCCGGAGCAGTTCTTTCTCAGAAGTCTTCTACCGATCGCCTTGCTCCTTGTGTTTTTTTTTCCAAGACCTTCTCCGCAGCCGAGAGGAACTTTTGGCCATCAAATTGGCACTGGAGGAGTGGAGGTATCTTTTGGAAAGAGCCGTGCATCCCTTTGTGATCTATATGGATCATAAGAACTTGGCGTACATTCGTTCTGCGCACAGACTAAATCCTAGGCAGGCCAGGTGGGCTCTGTTTTTGCCCGTTTTGACTTTGAGCTTCGTTTTCAGCCTGGTAAAAAAAATCTCAAGGCTGACGCATTGTCTAGGTCCTTCTTGTCAGAAGATATCGAGGAGGAGGCCACGCATATCATCAATCCCTCTAATGTCATCACTGTCACTCCAGTTGGTCTTACCTCGCTGCCTCCGGGTAAGACTTTTGTGTCTATGAAGAACAGGCGACGAGTCTTACTATGGGGCCATACCTCCAAGTTGGCAGGTCACGCCGGTCTCAAAAAGACTCTCATCCTGGTGTCCCACTATTACTGGTGGCCGTCTCTTCCTCAGGATGTCCAAGACTTCGTAGCCTCGTGTCCCTCTTGTGCCAAGAATAAAGTTCCTATGCAATTACCTACTGGTCGTCTTTGTCCTCTTCCGATTCCTTCCAATCCGTGGCAACACATCGCAATGGATTTTGTTACTGACCTACCCAGTTCTTCTGCTTGCACCGTTATCCTTGTGGTTGTGGATCGTTTCTCTAAGATGGCTCACTTCATCGCTCTTCCAGGCCTACCTTCGGCTCCTGAGTTGGCAAAGATTTTTGTTCACCATATTTTTCGTATTCATGGATTACCACAACATATTGTTTCTGACAGGGGAGTCCAATTCACCACCCGCTTCTGGAGAGCTCTCTGTAAGTCTATGAACATCTCACTTGAGTTTTCTTCGGCCTACCATCCGTAGACTAATGGTCAAGTGAAGCGCACGAATCAGATTTTGGTGACTTATCTTCATCATTTCTCCAATGCTCATCAGAACAACTGGTCAGATCTACCATGGGCAGAATTTGCTTATAACAATCATACCAGCGAAGCTTCTTCCAAGTCACTATTTTTTATCGTCTATGGTCAGCATCCAGGTCTACCTCTACCGGTTCCTCGTGTCTCTACTGTACCGGCGGCTGATCTTCTGTCTAGAGAGTTCTCCAGGGTCTGGCAGGAGACCAAGTCCGCTCTTGAATTAGCACAGGATAGAATGAAGAGACATGCAGATAAGAGGCATCTGGATCCTCCTCTATATCAACCGGGAGATAAGGTCTGGTTATCTTCTAAATTTATCCGTCTTAAAGTTCCTTCTCGTAAGCTGGGTCCCCGTTATATTGGCCCTTTTGAGATTTTGACTCGCATTAATGAAGTCTCTTACAAGCTTAGGTTACCCTCTTCTCTTCGAATTCCCAATTCATTTCATGTGTCTCTTCTAAAACCAGCGGTGTTTAATCGGTACCAGGCTTCAGCTCCTTATTCTCCTTCGCCTGCCCCTGCTGATGATGTATTTGAGGTAAAAGATCTTCTCGCTATGAAAAAACTCACAGGTAGAACTATGTTTTTGGTGGATTGGAAGGGTTTCGGCCCTGAGGAGAGGTCCTGGGAGCCTCGTGAGAACATCCAGGCTCTTCAAATTTTGGCTAGGTTTCTTTCTAGCTTAAAACAAGGGGGGTGTAAAGAATGGGGTACTGTTACATCTTCACTTCCACCACGGTTCCCTGCTCCCTCTTGCACTCACCTGTCTTCGGCGCCTCGGCGTGCCTCCTTTGCTGCGGGTTCCCGTCCGGCGTCCTCTCATCTGCGTGCGCGCCCGGACTCTGCTTCTCGCCAGCTGCACGCGCACGCTCGGTTCAGCGCTGTGCGCGTACATCTCTGAGAGTCTCCCTGCCGCTCTATCTTTTCCTCTCTTTTCCCTGGAGGACTCCAAAGCGGAAGTGCTCACAGCACTGGCCTTATTAGTCCGCCTCTTCCTCCAAACCTTGCCTTGTGATCATTTTTACTTGCAACTGACCTTGGCCGCACTATTGTCCTGCGTCTCATTTGCCTGACCTTGTGCTACGTTGTCTATCTCCACGTAGTCCTGCTTGCTAGTCCGCTTTTTCAGCACCGTCCCTGCTTCTCTCTCCAGCCTGTCCTCAGTTATCTTCCGGATTTGTGCTTCTTTCTTGTACCACTACTTCTCCTTGTCTTCCAGCTGCCGTGGCGATAGTCTCTCGCAGGTCTGCCCCTAACGCTCCCTGTATAGGGGCGGTCCCATCTGGTCAGCTCGCCCGTGGGAGGATCGTTGTCACGGTCCAGTGGGTCCACCCCTTCGTTCCTTTATCATTGTCACACTAGTCACAGTAGTAGTTACAGGACTGCACTCGGACAACATCTGAGTGCAGCCCGATTCTTACACACCCCTTCATTCCTTTACGTCTCCATCATTCTCACACTAGTCACAGTAGTAGTAGTTACTGGACTGCACTCGGATGACATCTGAGTGCAGCCCGATTCTTACAGTGGTATAATTGCGGTTTATTGCATCAAAGCATTTCGAGGTTTGCAAACCTCTTCATCAGGACAAAATCACAGACAATAAACTGCAAATATAGCACATCTCTGTCTATGATCATACTTTGGATACTTGGCAGCGTGGATTTTGAATAATCAGATTCCTCATTCTATTGCATCATACCCAACAACCTTCACATGCTTTATACAGGAGTTGTGACCAGGGCCAACATTAGGGTGTTACTACCCTTTCAGGTGTAATGGGCCTGGTGAGCAGAAACAAAGAAGGAGCTTTCCAGACTGCCTCAGACACCCTGGCAGAATTTCTGATCTAGTCCAGGCCCATTCTCTTTTGCTTATCCTCACTGGGCCCCAGAGGCAGCATTAGTCACCCATCTCTATTTGTTAACACAGCCACGCCTACATGTAGGATGTTTAAACACATCTGGCTGTGAGAAATTGGGAAAAGTTGTAGAAGTTGTTAAAAGATTAAGTAATGTGTTCTGCAAGCGGTGCTCTAGATTACTGTGTTATTTCCTGCAGGGACAAGTTCTGGCTGGAAGATATTATGGAGGTCTGTACTGTACTGTACTGAAAAGCAAAGATGAAGGACATCACCTAAAGATGTCACTGCTGAGTCAGTGTATTACATGTACGCGCACACTATACACTGTATATTATATGCAAAGCTCCCGTGTATAATGTCACTGGTGATCACTGTATTACTTGTACACAGACTCTACATACAGAGCTTCTGTGTACAATGTCACCATTGATCACTATATTACCTGTACACTGACACTACATACAGAGCTCCTGTGTAAAATATCACTGGTGATTACTGTATTACCTGTACACTGACACTGAATACAGAGCTCCTGTGTATAGTATCACCGGTAGTGTTGAGCATTCCGATACCGCAAGTATCGGGTATCGGCCGATACTTG
Organism: Ranitomeya imitator; assembly: GCF_032444005.1. NCBI lineage: Eukaryota > Metazoa > Chordata > Amphibia > Anura > Dendrobatidae > Ranitomeya > Ranitomeya imitator. The sequence continues at coordinate 395,782,303 of NC_091286.1, forward strand.
CGGTATCGGAATTCCGATACCGAGTTCCGATACTTTTGTGGATTTTAATTCTTTATTTTACACATTAATATGGATCCTCTCCTTCAGACCCTGGGAACCATCAGGATACCTTCCGATACTTGGTGTCCCATTGACTTGTATTGGTATCGGATATCGGTATCGGCGATATCCGATACTTTTCGGGTATCGGCCGATACTATCCGATACCGATACTTTCAAGTATCGGACGGTGTCGCTCAACACTAATCACCGGTAATCACTGTATTACCTGTACACTGACACTATATACAGAGCTCCTGTGTATAATGTCACCATTGATAACTGTATTACCTGTACACTGACACTATATACAGAGCTCCTGTGTACAGTGCCACCAGTGTTCACTGTATTACCTGTACACTGACACTGTATACTAAGTGCAGATCTCCTGTGCATAATATCACTTACTGTGATATCAGTATTGTATTTTTCTATTAATGATCAGTAATGTCACCGGTGATCACTGTTTTACCCGTGTACTGAGATTATATACAGAGCTCCTGTGTATAATATCACCGGTGATTACTGTAGATGGTTGTAGATGACGAGGAAAAAGCTAACATATTAAACACCTTCTTCTCCACGGTATTCACGGTGGAAAATGAAATGCTAGGTGAAATCCCAAGAAACAATGAAAACCCTATATTAAGGGTCACCAATCTAACCCAAGAAGAGGTGCGAAACCGGCTAAATAAGATTAAAATAGATAAATCTCCGGGTCCGGATGGCATACACCCACGAGTACTAAGAGAACTAAGTAATGTAATAGATAAACCATTATTTCTTATTTTTAGGGACTCTATAGAGACAGGGTCTGTTCCGCAGGATTGGCGCATAGCAAATGTGGTGCCAATATTCAAAAAGGGCTCTAAAAGTGAACCTGGAAATTATAGGCCAGTAAGTCTAACCTCTATTGTTGGTAAAATATTTGAAGGGTTTCTGAGGGATGTTATTCTGGATTATCTCAATGAGAATAACTGTTTAACTCCATATCAGCATGGGTTTATGAGAAATCGCTCCTGTCAAACCAATCTAATCAGTTTTTATGAAGAGGTAAGCTATAGACTGGACCACGGTGAGTCATTGGACGTGGTATATCTCGATTTTTCCAAAGCGTTTGATACCGTGCCGCACAAGAGGTTGGTACACAAAATGAGAATGCTTGGTCTGGGGGAAAATGTGTGTAAATGGGTTAGTAACTGGCTTAGTGATAGAAAGCAGAGGGTGGTTATAAATGGTATAGTCTCTAACTGGGTCGCTGTGACCAGTGGGGTACCGCAGGGGTCAGTATTGGGACCTGTTCTCTTCAACATATTCATTAATGATCTGGTAGAAGGTTTACACAGTAAAATATCGATATTTGCAGATGATACAAAACTATGTAAAGCAGTTAATACAAGAGAAAATAGTATTCTGCTACAGATGGATCTGGATAAGTTGTAAACTTGGGCTGAAAGGTGGCAGATGAGGTTTAACAATGATAAATGTAAGGTTATACACATGGGAAGAGGGAATCAATATCACCATTACACACTGAACGGGAAACCACTGGGTAAATCTGACAGGGAGAAGGACTTGGGGATCCTAGTTAATGATAAACTTACCTGGAGCAGCCAGTGCCAGGCAGCAGCTGCCAAGGCAAACAGGATCATGGGGTGCATTAAAAGAGGTCTGGATACACATGATGAGAGCATTATACTGCCTCTGTACAAATCCCTAGTTAGACCGCACATGGAGTACTGTGTCCAGTTTTGGGCACCGGTGCTCAGGAAGGATATAATGGAACTAGAGAGAGTACAAAGGAGGGCAACAAAATTAATAAAGGGGATGGGAGAACTACAATACCCAGATAGATTAGCGAAATTAGGATTATTTAGTCTAGAAAAAAGACGACTGAGGGGCGATCTAATAACCATGTATAAGTATATAAGGGGACAATACAAATATCTCGCTGAGAATCTGTTTATACCAAGGAAGGTGACGGGCACAAGGGGGCATTCTTTGCGTCTGGAGGAGAGAAGGTTTTTCCACCAACATAGAAGAGGATTCTTTACTGTTAGGGCAGTGAGAATCTGGAATTGCTTGCCTGAGGAGGTGGTGATGGCGAACTCAGTCGAGGGGTTCAAGAGAGGCCTGGATGTCTTCCTGGAGCAGAACAATATTGTATCATACAATTATTAGGTTCTGTAGAAGGACGTAGATCTGGGTATTTATTATGATGGAATATAGGCTGAACTGGATGGACAAATGTCTTTTTTCGGCCTTACTAACTATGTTACTATGTTACTATGTATTACCTGTACACTGACTCTATAAACCGAGCTCCTGCGTACAATGTCACCAGTGATCACTGTATTACCTGTACACTATATACAAAGCTCCTGTCCATAATGTCCCTGGTGATCACTGTATTACCTGTACACTATATACAGCGCTCCTGTGTATAATGTCACTGGTGATTACTGTATTACCTGTACACTGACACTATATGCAGAGCTTCTGTGCACAATGTTACTGGTGATGACTGTATTACCTGTACACTAACACTGTATACTAAGTGCAGATCTCCTGTGCATAATGTCACTTACTGTGATATTAGTATTGTGTTTTTCTATTAATGATCAGTATTGTAGCATTCGGTCACTGTGGTGGTAATATGTGGTCTGGCCATGATGTGGCAGTAATTGTCCCATGTATGTGGTATCATTTGGTCACAATGTGGTTGTAGCATGTGGTCCAGTCATGGTGAGGTGATATTTGCTCCTTGTATGTGGTATTATTCAATTACATTGGTGGTAATACTGTATGTGGTCTGGCCATTGTGTGGCGGTATTTGTCTCCAGTATGTGGTATTTTTCGGTCTCTATGTGATGGTAATATGTGGACCGATCATGGTGTGGATGTATTTATTCCTTGTATGTGGTATTATTCGGTCTGTTGTGAATTCTGTGGCTGAATTCACTCCTGTGGTCACAAGTGGTACTGCAGCTTCTGAGCTTCCTCCCTCAGGTGTTCTGGTGAGCTCGTTAACTGCTTCATTACTTAACTCCGCCTGATGCTGCTATCCTTGCTCCTTGTCAATGTTTCAGTGTTGGATCTGAGCTTCTCCTGATTGTTCCTGTGACCTGCTGCTCTGTATAGCTAAGTGCTTTTTGCTTTTTTGTTGTTTTTTTTTCTGTCCAGCTTGTCTTTTGTTTTGCTGGAAGCTCTGAGACGCAAAGGGTGTACCGCCGTGCCGTTAGTTCGGCACGGTGGGTTTTTTTTTGCCCCCTTTGCGTGGTTTTGCTTTAGGGTTTTTTGTAGACTGCAAAGTTCGCTTTACTGTCCTCGCTCTGTCCTAGAATATCGGGCCCCACTTTGCTGAATCTATTTCATCCCTACGTTTTGTCTTTTCATCTTACTCACAGTCATTATATGTGGGGGGCTGCCTTTTCCTTTGGGGAATTTCTCTGGGGCAAGTCAGGCCTATTTTTCTATCTTCAGGCTAGCTAGTTTCTTAGGCTGTGCCGAGTTGCCTAGGTAGTTGTTAGGCGCAATCCACAGCCGCTTTTAGTTGTGTTTAGGATAGGATCAGGTGTGCAGTCTACAGAGTTTCCACGTCTCAGAGCTCGTTCTTGTATTTTTGGGTATTTGTCAGATCACTGTGTGCGCTCTGATCGCTAAGCACACTGTGTTTCTGGATTGCCTTCATAACACCTGTCATTAGCATACATAACAGTACAAGGAGCCTAACTAATGATTCTCAATAGAGGGAAAGAAAAAGTTCTGACATCATTTTTTTTTTTTTTCTCAGCTCTGTGTTCACTTTTTTTTTTTTCCCCTAGACATTTGGGTGATTCTGGACACAGGTGTGGACATGGATATTCAGGGTCTGTGCTCTTCAATGGATAATCTCGTTATAAATGTACAAAAAATTCAAGATACTATTGATCAGAAATCTATGTTAGAACCAAGAATTCCTATTCCTGATTTGTTTTTTGGAGATAGAACTAAGTTTCAAAAATAATTGTAAGCTATTTCTGGCCTTGAAACCTCATTCTTCTGGTAATCCTATTCAACAGGTTTTGATTATTATTTCTTTTTTGCGCGGCGACCCTCAAGACTGGGCATTTTCTCTTGCGCCAGGAGACCCTGCATTGAGTAGTGTCGATGCGTTTTTCCTGGCGCTCGGATTGCTGTACGATGAGCCTAATTCAGTGGATCAGGCTGAGAAAAATTTGCTGGCTTTGTGCCAAGGTCAGGATGATATAGAAGTATATTGTCAGAAATTTAGGAAATGGTCAGTACTCACTCAGTGGAATGAATCTGCGCTGGCAGCTTTGTTCAGAAATGGTCTCTCTGAGGCTCTTAAGGATGTCATGGTGGGATTTCCTATGCCTGCTGGTTTGAATGAGTCTTTGTCTTTGGCCATTCAGATCGGTCGACGCTTGCGCGAGCGTAAATCTGTGCACCATTTGGCGGTACTGCCTGAGGTTAAACCTGAGCCTATGCAGTGCGATAGGACTATGACTAGAGTTGAACGGCAGGAATACAGACGTCTGAATGGTCTGTGTTTCTACTGTGGTGATTCCACTCATGCTATTTCTGATTGTCCTAAGCGCACTAAGCAGTCCGCTAGGTCTGCCGTCATTGGTACTGTACAGTCCAAATTCCTTCTGTCCATTACCTTGATATGCTCTTTGTCATCGTATTCGGTCATGGCGTTTGTGGATTCAGGCGCTGCCCTGAATCTGATGGATTTGGATTATGCTAAACGTTGTGGGTTTTTCTTGGAGCCCTTGCAGTGTCCTATTCCATTGAGAGGAATTGATGCTACACCTTTGGCCAAGAATAAACCTCAATACTGGGCCCAGCTGACCATGTGCATGGCTCCTGCACATCAGGAAGTTATTCGCTTTCTGGTGTTGCATAATCTGCATGATGTGGTCGTGTTGGGGTTGCCATGGCTACAAACCCATAATCCAGTATTGGATTGGAATTCCATGTCGGTATCCAGCTGGGGTTGTCAGGGGGTACATGGTGATGTTCCATTTTTGTCGATTTTGTCATCCACCCCTTCTGAGGTCCCAGAGTTCTTGTCTGATTATCAGGATGCATTTGAAGAGCCCAAGTCCGATGCTCTACCTCCGCATAGGGATTGTGATTGTGCTATCAATTTGATTCCTGGTAGTAAATTCCCTAAAGGTCGATTATTTAATTTATCCGTGCCCGAACACGCCGCTATGCGCAGTTATGTGAAGGAATCCCTGGAGAAGGGACATATTCGTCCATCATCATCACCACTGGGAGCAGGGTTCTTCTTTGTAGCCAAGAAGGATGGTTCGCTGAGACCGTGTATTGATTACCGCCTTCTTAATAAGATCACTGTTAAATTTCAGTATCCCTTGCCATTGTTATCTGACTTGTTTGCTCGGATTAAGGGGGCTAGTTGGTTCACTAAGATAGATCATCGTGGTGCGTATAATCTGGTGAGAATCAGGCAAGGAGATGAATGGAAAACTGCATTCAATACGCCCGAGGGTCATTTTGAGTATCTAGTGATGCCGTTCGGACTTGCCAATGCTCCATCTGTGTTTCAGTCTTTTATGCATGACATCTTCCGTGAGTATCTGGATAAATTCCTGATTGTTTACTTGGATGACATTTTGATCTTCTCAGATGATTGGGAGTCTCATGTGAAGCAGGTCAGAATGGTTTTTCAGGTCCTGCGTGCTAACTCTTTGTTTGTGAAGGGATCAAAGTGTCTCTTCGGTGTGCAGAAAGTTTCATTTTTGGGGTTCATCTTTACCCCTTCTACTATCGAGATGGATCCAGTTAAGGTCCAAGCCATCCAGGATTGGATTCAGCCGACATCTTTGAAAAGTCTGCAAAAGTTCCTGGGCTTTGCTAATTTTTATCGTCGCTTCATCTGTAATTTTTCTAGCATTGCCAAACCATTGACCGATTTGACCAAGAAGGGTGCTGATTTGGTTAATTGGTCTTCTGCTGCTGTGGAAGCTTTTCAGGAGTTGAAGCGTCGTTTTTGTTCTGCCCCTGTGTTGTGTCAGCCAGATGTTTCTCTTCCGTTCCAGGTCGAGGTTGATGCTTCTGAGATTGGAGCAGGGGCGGTTTTGTCACAGAGAGGTTCTGATTGCTCAGTGATGAAACCATGTGCTTTCTTTTCCAGGAAGTTTTCGCCCGCTGAGCGAAATTATGATGTGGGCAATCGAGAGTTGCTGGCCATGATGTGGGCATTCGAGGAGTGGCGTCATTGGCTTGAAGGAGCTAAGCATCGCGTGGTGGTATTGACTGATCATAAGAACTTGACTTATCTCGAGTCTGCCAAGCGCTTGAATCCTAGACAGGCCCGTTGGTCGTTATTTTTTGCCTGCTTCGACTTTGTGATTTCGTACCTTCCGGGCTCTAAAAATGTGAGGGCGGATGCTCTGTCTAGGAGTTTTGTGCCCGACTCTCCGGGTTTATCTGAGCCAGCGGGTATCCTCAAGGAAGGAGTCATTGTGTCTGCCATCTCCCCTGATTTGCGGCGGGTGCTGCAAAAATTTCAGGCGAATAAACCTGATCGTTGTCCAGCAGAGAAACTGTTCGTCCCTGATAGGTGGACTAATAAATTTATCTCTGAACTTCATTGTTCGGTGTTGGCTGGTCATCCTGGAATATTTGGTACCAGAGAGTTAGTGGCTAGATCCTTCTGGTGGCCATCTCTGTCACGGGATGTACGTACTTTTGTGCAGTCCTGTGGGATTTGTGCTAGGGCTAAGCCCTGCTGTTCTCGTGCCAGTGGGTTGCTTTTGCCCTTGCCGGTCCCAAAGAGGCCTTGGACACATATTTCGATGGATTTCATTTCTGACCTTCCCGTTTCTCAAAAGATGTCAGTCATTTGGGTGGTCTGTGATCGCTTTTCTAAAATGGTCCATCTGGTGCCCTTGGCTAAATTGCCTTCCTCCTCTGATTTGGTACCTTTGTTCTTTCAGCATGTGGTTCGGTTGCATGGCATTCCTGAGAATATTGTTTCTGACAGAGGTTCCCAGTTTGTTTCAAGGTTTTGGCGAGCCTTTTGTGGTAGGATGGGCATTGACCTATCCTTTTCCTCGGCTTTCCATCCTCAGACTAATGGCCAGACCGAACGAACCAATCAGACCTTGGAAACATATCTGAGATGTTTTGTTTCTGCAGACCAGGATGATTGGGTGTCCTTTTTGCCGTTGGCTGAGTTCGCCCTTAATAATCGGGCCAGCTCGGCTACCTTGGTTTCTCCATTTTTTTGCAATTCTGGGTTCCATCCTCGTTTCTCTTCAGGACAGGTTGAGTCTTCGGACTGTCCTGGTGTGGATTCTGTGGTGGATAGGTTGCAGCAGATCTGGACTCAGGTAGTGGACAATTTGATCTTGTCCCAGGAGAAAGCTCAACTTTTCGCTAATCGCAGACGCCGTGTGGGTCCCCGACTTCGTGTTGGGGATCTGGTTTGGTTATCTTCTCGTCATATTCCTATGAAGGTTTCCTCTCCTAAATTTAAACCTCGTTTTATTGGTCCGTATAGGATTTCTGAGGTTCTCAATCCTGTGTCTTTTCGTTTGACCCTCCCAGACTCCTTTTCCATACTTAATGTATTCCATAGGTCGTTGTTGCGGAGATACGTGGCACCTATGGTTCCATCTGTTGAGCCTGCTGCCCCGGTTTTGGTGGAGGGGTATTGGAGTATATTGTGGAGAAGATTTTGGATTCTCGTGTTTCTAGACGGAAACTCCAGTATCTGGTTAAATGGAAGGGTTATGCTCAGGAAGATAATTCCTGGGTTTTTGCCTCTGATGTTCATGCTTCCGATCTTGTTCGTGCCTTTTATGCCGCTCATCCTGGTCGGCCTGGGGGCTCTGGTGAGGGTTCGGTGACCCCTCCTCAAGGGGGGGTACTGTTGTGAATTCTGTGGCTGAATTCACTCCTGTGGTCACAAGTGGTACTGCAGCTTCTGAGCTTCCTCCCTCAGGTGTTCTGGTGAGCTCGTTAACTGCTTCATTACTTAACTCCGCCTGATGCTGCTATCCTTGCTCCTTGTCAATGTTTCAGTGTTGGATCTGAGCTTCTCCTGATTGTTCCTGTGACCTGCTGCTCTGTATAGCTAAGTGCTTTTTGCTTTTTTGTTGTTTTTTTTTCTGTCCAGCTTGTCTTTTGTTTTGCTGGAAGCTCTGAGACGCAAAGGGTGTACCGCCGTGCCGGTAGTTCGGCACGGTGGGTTTTTTTTTGCCCCCTTTGCGTGGTTTTGCTTTAGGGTTTTTTGTAGACTGCAAAGTTCGCTTTACTGTCCTCGCTCTGTCCTAGAATATCGGGCCCCACTTTGCTGAATCTATTTCATCCCTACGTTTTGTCTTTTCATCTTACTCACAGTCATTATATGTGGGGGGCTGCCTTTTCCTTTGGGGAATTTCTCTGGGGCAAGTCAGGCCTATTTTTCTATCTTCAGGCTAGCTAGTTTCTTAGGCTGTGCCGAGTTGCCTAGGTAGTTGTTAGGCGCAATCCACAGCCGCTTTTAGTTGTGTTTAGGATAGGATCAGGTGTGCAGTCTACAGAGTTTCCACGTCTCAGAGCTCGTTCTTGTATTTTTGGGTATTTGTCAGATCACTGTGTGCGCTCTGATCGCTAAGCACACTGTGTTTCTGGATTGCCTTCATAACACCTGTCATTAGCATACATAACATCGGTCACAGTGGTGGTAATATGTGGTCCGGCCATGGTGTGGCGATTTTTGCTCCTTGTATGTGGTATTATTCGGTTGCTATGTGGGGGTAATATGTGGTCCGGCCATGGTGTGTGGTATTTGTCCCCTGTATGTGGTATTAGTTAATCGCTATGTGGTGGTAATATGTGATCCAGTCATGGTGTGATGGTATTTGTTCGTTGTATGTGGTATTATTCGGTCACTATATGGTGGTAATACATTGGCCGGCCATGTTGTAGCAGTATTTGTCCCCTGTATGTGGTATTATTTGGTGGCTATGTGGTGGTAATATGTGGTCCAGCCATGGTGTAGCGGTATTTGTTCCTTGTTTGTGGCATTATTCCGTTACTGTGGTGGTAATATGTCATGGTGTGGCGGTATTTCTTCCTTGTATGTGATATTACTGGTCATTTTAAAAATTGAAGAATAAATAAAAATATAACTAAGGAGTATGGGATATTTTAACAAATGTTTAATAAGTTACAGTAGAGTAGAGCCTGGCCGGAGGAGCCTACCTTGTGGTGGTGGAGTAAAAAAAAATTTGTCCAAAACAATCTGGTGATGAGAACCGTTAATGTGTGATTGGTGAGGATGTGGTGCAGAAGTGAAGTTTTTCCAAGAAAGGGAGGTGGAACTGTGGACAGTTCTAGGGGTGGAGGCGAAGCTAGGGTAGAGCCTGGGTGGTCTCAAGGGGGCCCTGAAAATTTTGAAAGTATGGGGCCCCAAAATTTGTAGTGGCAACCCTGGTTGTGACTGTTACAACCCTATCAGATGAGCGGATTTCTTAACTTCCTATACCCTTTTTGCCACCACATAAGACCCTATTTTGTGCTTCTTGGCTCTCCAGTTTTTTTCATTTTTATGAAATCTGCAACATGTGCACAGGCCCTTAGAACATGCAGCATTTCCAGCATATGATGCTGTCTCAGCAATACAATATACTCATTTCATTTCTCTTGTCCTGTCTGTGGAAGTACGGACTACTGAAAGACTGAGTTTCAGCCACGTTACATCTCACCTGTTTTACTACAGCTGTGACCAACTGTCTCCAAAAAGCTGTAGGCTTGCTCACGGCTCCAAATTATACAGAAGTTGAAAAAGGATTAAAATGTGTTCTAGCTTTGTAATATTTATTCAGTCAACATTTTATTGCAGTCCTTTTAAAAAAGTAAAAGCTGACAATGTGGCCTCAGGCTTCAAAAGTTTATGCACCCCTGCTTTAATATGTGAATGCATTTTTATGTGTTAAATTAGATTCTATTCATCTGAGAGAAATGGGATCTGCTAAATAACCACAGATGAATGCTGCAAGCTACTTAGGCCAATATAATAAGCTTTTACTGCCAACATGCTGGATTGAGGGAGAGCCTGCATTATGTGTTTTATACATAGCAGAGCTTATGTGTACAGTATGATACAGACTTCTACCAAGCGTTTAGTAGCTGGAAAAAACATAATTTGCTCAGTTTCAGGAAAATGTAATGAGCTTAACAAGCGTTGAAAGATAAAGATAATTACTACAGTATTTTCACTACTAATAGACAGTTTAATTGTATGAATAAATATACAGACTTGATCACTTTAAATGTATACTTCAGTTTATTTGAATGCACTGTATACATTATTACATTTCTTAGACTTTCAATCCACATCAGAATGGCTGTGTAATACTTTCTGACAGTTTGAGGTTTGTATTGATCATTTTGACAATAGGAGATTACAGCAGCAGGGTGGAGTGACATTGAGGAGCTTTCAGTCAGGAGGTGCGAGCAGAGGTTGTGGTGGGCGTGCAAAATATTCGATCGAGTGTCGAGCAGTCCTGAGTATCGAGTGATCCTCAAGTGCTCGGGTCCCGGTAAAAAGTTCATTTGAATCATTTGAGCTGCGCGCTGCACTAAAGTGGGGTATTCCCGTGCCGGGAGCGCAGGAACCCCTTTGTTAGCCAGACTCTTTGCGAGCTGTAGAACTCCAAGGACAGAGAGAGAGACCACACAGAGGAAGAATTCTTGAGTTTCACTTTAACTTCCATTATACTCGCTACTCAAGGCCAACGTGCTCTATTCAAGTACAGAGCACTCGAGCACTTCAGTGCTTGATAATCACTACTTCTAAGCACTTTCACTTAGATTTTAGGCAAAAAAAATCACAAGGACCTGGTCCATGGCAGCTAGACCAGCAGACCAGGGCAGTGCTAACTTCCTCAAGTGGCACTCAAATACCAGAACTGTGCCTACAGTCATGGACAAAAATTTTGAGAATGAGATGAATATTATTTTTTCCAAAGTCTACTGCTTCATTTTTTCTAATGGCAATTTGCATATACTCCTGAATGTCAGAGTGATCAGCTTAACAGCAATTACTGTACTTGCAAAGTCAATATTTGCCCAGAAAATGAACTTTAACCCCCAAAACACATTTCAACATCATTGCAGTCCTGCCTTAAAAGGAGCAGCTAACATCGTTTTAGTGATTGATCCATTAACACAGGTGTGGGTGTTGATGAGGACAGGGCTGGCGATCAATCAGTCATGATTAAGTAAGAATGACATCACTGGACACTTTAAAAGGAGGCTGGTGCTTGGTATCATTTTTTCTCTTCAGTTAACCATGGTTATCTCTAAAGAAACACGTGCAGCCATCATTGCACTGCACAAAAATGGCCTAACAGCGAAGAGTATCGCAGCTACAAAGATTGCACCTCAGTCAACAATCTATCGCATCATCAAGAACTTCAAGGAGAGAGCTTCCATTGTTGTCAAAAAGGCTCCAGGGCGCCCAAGAAAGACAAGCAAGCGCCAGGACCGTATCTTAAAACTGTTTCAGCTGCGGGATCGGACTACCAGCAGTGCCGAGCTTGCTCAGGAATGGCAGCAGGCTGGTGTGAGTGCTTCTGCACGCACTGTGAGGCTGAGACTCTTTGAGCAAGGCCTGGTTTCAAGGAGGGCAGCAAAGAAGCCACTTCTCTCCAGAAAAAACATCAGGGACCGATTGATATTCTGCAAAAGGTACAGGGAGTGGACTACTGGGGACTGGGGAAAAGTCATTTTCTCTGATGAATCCCCTTTTCGATTGTTTGGGACATCTGGAAAACAGCTTATTTGGAGAAGAAGATGTGAGCGATACCACCAGTCTTGTCTCATGCCAACTGTAAAGCATCCTGAAACCATTCATGTGTGGGGTTGCTTCTCAGCCAAGGGAATCGGCTCCCTCACAGTCTTGCCTAAAAACACAGCCATGAATAAAGAATGGTACCAGAATGTCCTCCAAGAGCAACTTCTCCCAACCGTCCAAGAGCAGTTTGGCGCCCAACAATGCCTTTTCCAGCGTGATGGAGCGCCTTGCCATAAAGCAAAGGTGATAACTAAATGGCTCATGGAACAAAACATAGAGATTTTGGGTCCATGGCCTGGAAACTCCCCAGATCTTAATCCCATTGAGAACGTGTGGTCAATCATCAAGAGACTGGTGGACAAACAAAAACCAAAAAATTCTGGCAAAATGCAAGCATTGATTATGCAAGAATGGACTGCTATCAGTCAGGATTTGGTCCAGAAGTTGATTGAGAGCATGCCAGGGAGAATTGCAGCGGTCTTGAAGAAGAAGGGTCAACACTGCAAATATTGACTTGCTGCATTAACTCATTCTAACTGTCAATATAACCTATTGGTGCTCATAATATGATTGCAATTATATTTCTGTATGTGATATAAACATCAGACAAACTCTAATAAAAACCAGAGGGCAGCAGATCATGTGAAAATATAATTTTGGTGTCATTCTCAAAACTTTTGGCCATGACTGTACATTTAATGGCTGCATAAGCTGGATGAATGCTATCCGATTTTTTTTTATCAGAGAGCACACTGACCCATGCTATTGAATGAGGCAGGACAGATGACTAATTTTTCACTGACTGAATTTGTCTGTGAAAAAAATTGCAGCATGCAGATGGTACGGTATGTCATCTAATTTTTATGATTACATTGCAATTCTATAATGTAGGAAACTAACCGATCCTGTAAATGATTAATAGCTGCTACTATAAAAAAAAAATGGATTTCATACTAACTGCACCTTGACTGCACACGGATGACATGAAAGACAAAAATCGGTCCACTTTTCTGGATGAGAATGGGACCAATTTTTTAGACTGTTGTGTGACCCTAGCTTAACCCCTTCGCGACATGCGCCGTACTAGTACTGCGCTGCCGGCACTGCATTAGTGCCAGCAGCAGTACTAGTACGGCGCACCGATCACCGCGGTCTCGCGCTGAGCGCCGCGGTGATCGGGTGCGGGGGTCAGCTGTATATGACAGCTGACACCCCGCAGCAATGCCCACGATCGGCGCTATCGCCGATCGCGGGCATTTAACCCCTCTGATGCCGCTGTCAGTAGTGACAGCGGCATAGAGGGGGATCGCGCAGGGACGGGGGCTCCCTGCGCTCTCCCACCGGAGCAACGCAATGAGATCGCGTTGCTCCGGTGACCCGGAAGGAGTCCCCGGATCCAAGATGGCCGCCGGACTCCTTCCGGGTCATGAAGTGACCTGGCTAGCCGGCGCCTGCTGAGAGCAGGCGCTGGAAAGCCAGCTAAACTGCATGTCAGACCGTTGATCTGACAGTGTGCTATGCACAGTGTCAGATCAACGATCTGATCTAATACAGAGATGTCCCACCCTGGGACAATGTTAGAAAGTTAAAAAAAAAAAAAAATAGAATGTGTAAAAAAAAATAAAAAAAAATCCCCCCCCAAAAAAAAAAAACATTTCCCAATAAATTCATTTATTTATGTAAAAAAAAAAAAAAAACAATAAATGTACACATATTTGGTATCGCCGCGTCCGTAACGACCCGCTCTATAAAACTGTCCCACTAGTTAACCCCTTCAGTGAACACCGCAAAAAAAAAAAAAAAAAAAACAAGGCAAAAAACAACGCTTTATTATCATACAGGCGAACAAAAAGTGGAATAACACGCGATCAAAACGACGGATATAAATAACCATGGTACCGCTGAAAACGTCATCTTGTCCCGCAAAAAAAAAGCCGCCATACAGCATCATCAGCAGAAAAATAAAAAAGTTATAGCTCTCAGAATAATGCGATGCAAAAACAATTATTTTTTTATATAAAATAGTTTTTATTGTGTGAAAGCGCCAAAACATAAAAAAAATTACATAAATGAGGTATCGCTGTAATCGTACTGACCCGAAGAATAAAACTGCTTTATCCATTTTACCACACGTGGAACGGTATAAACGCCCCCCCTAAAAGAAATTCAGGAATTGCTGGTTTTTGTTCATTCCGCCTCCCAAAAATCGGAATAAAAAGCGATCAAAAAATGTCATCTGCCCGAAAATGTTACCAATAAAAACGTCAACTCGTCCCGCAAAAAACAAGACCTCATATGACTCTGTGGGCCAAAATATGGATAAATTATAGCTCTCAAAATGTGGTGATGCAAAAACTATTTTTTGCAATAAAAAGCGTCTTTTAGTGTGTGACAGCTGCCAATCATAAAAATCCGCCAAAAAAACGCTATAAAAGTAAATCAAACCCCCCTTCATCACCCCCTTAGTTAGGGAAAAATAATAAAATGTAAAAAAATGTATTTATTTCCATTTTCCCATTAGTGCTAGGGTTAGGGCTAGGGTTAGGGCTAGGGCTAGGGTTAGGGCTAGGGTTAGGGCTAGGGTTAGGGCTAGAGCTAGGGCTAGGGTTAGGGTTAGGGCTAGGGTTAGGGTTGGGGTTAGGGTTTCAGTTATAATTGGGGGGTTCCACTGTTTAGGCACATCAGGGGCTCTCCAAACGCGACATGGCGTCCGATCTCAATTCCAGCCAATTCTGCTTTGAAAAAGTAAAACAGGGCTCCTTCCCTTCCGAGTTCTCCTGTGTGCCCAAACAGTGGTTCCCCCCAACATATGGGGTATCAGCGTTCTCAGAACAAGTTGGACAACAACCTTTGGGGTCCAATTTGTCCTGTTACCCTTGGGAAAATAAAAACATAGGGGATAAAATATCCTTTTCGTGGAAAAAAAAAAATTTTTTATTTTCACAGCTCTGCGTTATAAACTGTAGTGAAACACTTGTTGGTTCAAAGCTCTCACAACACATCTAGATAAGTTCCTTTGGGGGTCTAGTTTCCAATATGGGGTCACTTGTGGGGGGTTTCTACTGTTTAGGTACATCAGGGGCTCTGCAAATGCAACATGACGCCTGCAGACCAATCCATCTAAGTCTGCATTTCAAATGGCGCTCCTTCCCTTTCGAGCTCTGCCGTGCACCCAAACAGTGGTTCCCCCCAACATATGGGGTATCAGCGTTCTCAGGACAAGTTGGACAACAACTTTTGGGGTCCAATTTGTCCTGTTACCCTTGGGAAAATAAAAACATAGGGGATAAAATATCATTTTCGTGGAAAAAAAAATATTTTTTATTTTCACGGCTCTGCGTTATAAACTGTAGTGAATTACTTGTTGGTTCAAAGCTCTCACAACACATCTAGATAAGTTCCTTGGGGGGTCTAGTTTCCAATATGGGGTCACTTGTGGGGGGTTTCTACTGTTTAGGTACATCAGGGGCTCTGCAAATGCAACATGACGCCTACAGACCAATCCATCTAAGTCTGCATTTCAAATGGCGCTCCTTCCCTTCCGAGCTCTGCCGTGCACCCAAACAGTGGTTCCCCCCAACATATGGGGTATCAGCGTTCTCAGGACAAGTTGGACAAAAACCTTTGGGGTCCCATTTGTCCTGTTACCCTTGGGAAAATAAAAACATAGGGGATAAAATATCATTTTCGTGGGAAAAAAAAATATTTTTTATTTTCACGGCTCTGCGTTATAAACCGTAGTGAAACACTTGTTGGTTCAAAGCTCTCACAACACATCTAGATAAGTTCCTTTGGGGGTCTAGTTTCCAATATGGGGTCACTTGTGGGGGGTTTCTTCTGTTTAGGTACATCAGGGGCTCTGCAAATGCAACATGACGCCTGCAGACCAATCCATCTAAGTCTGCATTTCAAATGGCGCTCCTTCCCTTTCGAGCTCTGCCGTGCACCCAAACAGTGGTTCCCCCCAACATATGGGGTATCAGTGTTCTCAGGACAAGTTGGACAACAACTTTTGGGGTCCAATTTGTCCTGTTACCCTTGGGAAAATAAAAACATAGGGGATAAAATATCATTTTCGTGGAAAAAAAAATATTTTTTATTTTCACGGCTCTGCGTTATAAACCGTAGTGAAACACTTGTTGGTTCAAAGCTCTCACAACACATCTAGATAAGTTCCTTTGGGGGTCTAGTTTCCAATATGGGGTCACTTGTGGGGGGTTTCTTCTGTTTAGGTACATCAGGGGCTCTGCAAATGCAACATGACGCCTGCAGACCAATCCATCTAAGTCTGCATTTCAAATGGCGCTCCTTCCCTTTCGAGCTCTGCCGTGCACCCAAACAGTGGTTCCCCCCAACATATGGGGTATCAGTGTTCTCAGGACAAGTTGGACAACAACTTTTGGGGTCCAATTTGTCCTGTTACCCTTGGGAAAATAAAAACATAGGGGATAAAATATCATTTTCGTGGAAAAAAAAATATTTTTTATTTTCACGGCTCTGCGTTATAAACTGTAGTGAAACACTTGTTGGTTCAAAGCTCTCACAACACATCTAGATAAGTTCCTTGGGGGGTCTTCTTTCCAAAATGGGGTCACTTGTGGGGGGTTTCCACTGTTAAGGCACGTCAGGGGCTCTCCAAATGCGACATGGCGTCCGATCTCAATTCCAGCCAATTTTGCATTGAAAAGTCAAATGGCACTCCTTCCCTTCCGAGCTCTGCCATGCGCTCAAACAGTGGTTTATCCCCATATATGAAGTATCGACGTACTCAGGACAAATTGCACAACAACTTTTGGGGTCCAATTTATCCTTTTACCCTTGGGAAAATAAAACATTTGGGGCAAAAAGATCATTTTTTGTGAAAATTAATAAAAAATTTTTTTTTACGGCTCTACATTATAAACTTCTGTGAAGCACTTGGAGGTTCAAAGTGCTCACCACACATCTAGATTAGTTCCTTAGGGGGTCTACTTTCCAAAATGGTGTCACTTGTGGGGGTTTCCACTGTTTAGGCACATCAGGGGCTCTCCAATCGTGACATGGGCTCCGATCTCAATTCCAGCAAATCTTGCATTGAAAAGTCAAATGGCGCTCCTTCCCTTCCGAGCTCTGTCATGTGCCCAAACAGTGGTTTACCCCCACATATGGGGTATCGGCGTACTCAGGACAAATTGTACAACGAATTTTGTGGTCCAATTTCTCCTGTTACCCTTGGTAAAATGAAACAAATTGGACCTGAAGTAAAAATTTTGTGAAAAAAAAGTTAAATGTTCAATTTTTTTAAACATTCAAAAAATTCCTGTGAAGCACCTGAAGGGTTAATAAACTTTTTGAATGTGGTTTTGAGTACCTTGAGGGGTGCAGTTTTTAGAATGGTGTCACTTTTGGGCATTTTCTGTCATATAGACCCCTCAAAGTCACTTCAAGTGTGAGGTGGTCCGTAAAAAAATGGTTTTGCAAATTTTGTTGCAAAAATGAGAAATCGCTGGTCAACTTTTAACCCTTATAACGTCCTAACAAAAAAAAGTTATGTTTCCAAAATTGTGCTGATATAAAGCAGACATGTGGGAAATGTTGTTTATTAACTATATTATGTGATATAACTCTCTAATTTAAGGGCATAAAAACTAAGAGTTTGAAAATTGCTAAATTTTCATAATTTCCGACAAATTTTAGTTTTTTTCACAAATAAATGCAAGTCATATCGAAGAAGTTTTACCACTATCATGAAGTACAATATGTCACGAGAATACAGTGTCAGAATCACCAGGATCCGTTGAAGCGTTTCAGAGTTATGACCTCATAAAGTGACAGTGGTCAGAATTGTAAAAATTGGCCCTGTCACTTAGGTGAAAACAGGCTTTGGGGTGAAGGGGTTAAAAAAGATTGGTACTGCAATGTCATGACTTCACTCCTGGATGTAGGTCTTAACATTGCGTAAAGTCTAGTTGTTATGTGCCATCATGACATGCATTACTCCTCAATGTCAGCACGGTGGCTCAGTGGTTAGCACTTTAGCTTTGCAGCGCTGGGGTCAAAAATCCCACCAAGGACAACAGCTGCAAGGAGTTTTTATGTTCTCCCCATGTTTGCGTAATTGTTTGCTGGCTTTCTGGTAACTCCAAAAAACATAATGATAAGGAATTTAGATTGTCAGCCCCATTGGAGACAGTGATAATGTTTGTAAAGTGCTGTGGAATATGTTGCGCTATATAAGCATAGCATAATAAATAAGTCACATTTACTAAGCCTCAAGCAAGATCATAACAGTTGAAGGCAAATGGTAATTGCTAATGGTGTCTAGTATACTGGCATTCGAATGCCAACTAAAAAAGTTTGCAGTGTTCTACTTTGCCTGCCGCAGCACATAATGCGTTGTGCCAGGGTCCTGCAAATTGTTCTACTCAACCCTACTTTCAACATTAATTCTTGTGTCTGAGATGCATACAGTCAGCCATTCTGATGTTGATTTTTAACCCCTTCACCCCCGGAGCTTTTTTTGGTTTTCGGGGTTTTTTTTCCCTCCCCTTCTTTCCAGAGCCATAACTTTTTTATTTTTCTGTAAATATGGCCATGTGAGAGCTTATTTTTGCGGGATAAGTTGTACTTTTAAACGACACCGTTGGTTTTTGGTTTT
This sequence comes from Ranitomeya imitator, assembly GCF_032444005.1. Lineage (NCBI taxonomy): Eukaryota > Metazoa > Chordata > Amphibia > Anura > Dendrobatidae > Ranitomeya > Ranitomeya imitator. The sequence continues at coordinate 395,800,800 of NC_091286.1, forward strand.
GCCATGTCTTGTACTAGAAAATGGGAAAAAAATTCCAAGTGCAATGAAATAGCAAAAAAAGTGAAATCCCACATTTGTTTTCTGTTTGGCTTTTTTGCTAGCTTTACTAAATGCTAAAACTGACATGGTGGTGAAGAAAAAATCCAAACTTTGCTAAAAAAAAAAAAAATTGTGCCATTTTCTGATACCCGTATCGTCTCCATTTTTTGTGATCTCGGGTTGGGTGAGGGCTTATTTTTTGCGCTCCAAGCTGACATTTTTAATGATACCACTTTATTCAGATACATTCTTTTGATCGCCCGTTATTACATTTTAATTCAATGTCACTGCAACCAAAAAAATGTAATTCTGGCATTTCGATTTTTTTTCTCACTACGCCGTTTATCCCTTTTTTATTGATAAATCGGGCGATTCTGGACTCGGTGAAACCAAATATGTGAATGTATGAATTTTTTATTGTTTTATGTTGAATGTGGCAAAAAGGGGGTAACATAGTAACATAGTTAGTAAGGCCGAAAAAAGACATTTGTCCATCCAGTTCAGCCTATATTCCATCATAATAAATACCCAGATCTACGTCCTTCTACAGAACCTAATAATTGTATGATACAATATTGTTCTGCTCCAGGAAGACATCCAGGCATCTCTTGAACCCCTCGACTGAGTTCGCCATCACCACCTCCTCAGGCAAGCAATTCCAGATTCTCACTGCCCTAACAGTAAAGAATCCTCTTCTATGTTGGTGGAAAAACCTTCTCTCCTCCAGACGCAAAGAATGCCCCCTTGTGCCCGTCACCTTCCTTGGTATAAACAGATCCTCAGCGAGATATTTGTATTGTCCCCTTATATACTTATACATGGTTATTAGATCACCCCTCAGTCGTCTTTTTTCTAGACTAAATAATCCTAATTTCGCTAATCTATCTGGGTATTGTAGTTCTCCCATCCCCTTTATTAATTTTGTTGCCCTCCTTTGTACTCTCTCTAGTTCCATTATATCCTTCCTGAGCACCGGTGCCCAAAACTGGACACAGTACTCCATGTGCGGTCTAACTAGGGATTTGTACAGAGGCAGTATAATGCTCTCATCATGTGTATCCAGACCTCTTTTAATGCACCCCATGATCCTGTTTGCCTTGGCAGCTGCTGCCTGGCACTGGCTGCTCCAGGTAAGTTTATCATTAACTAGGATCCCCAAGTCCTTCTCCCTGTCAGATTTACCCAGTGGTTTCCCGTTCAGTGTGTAATGGTGATATTGATTCCCTCTTCCCATGTGTATAACCTTACATTTATCATTGTTAAACCTCATCTGCCACCTTTCAGCCCAAGTTTCCAACTTATCCAGATCCATCTGTAGCAGAATACTATCTTCTCTTGTATTAACTGCTTTACATAGTTTTGTATCATCTGCAAATATCGATATTTTACTGTGTAAATCTTTTACCAGATCATTAATGAATATGTTGAAGAGAACAGGTCCCAATACTGACCCCTGCGGTACCCCACTGGTCACAGCGACCCAGTTAGAGACTATACCATTTATAACCACCCTCTGCTTTCTATCACTAAGCCAGTTACTAACCCATTTACACACATGTTCCCCCAGACCAAGCATTCTCATTTTGTGTACCAACCTCTTGTGCGGCACGGTATCAAATGCTTTGGAAAAATCGAGATATACCACGTCCAATGACTCACCGTGGTCCAGCCTATAGCTTACCTCTTCATAAAAACTGATTAGATTGGTTTGACAGGAGCGATTTCTCATAAACCCATGCTGATATGGAGTTAAACAGTTATTCTCATTGAGATAATCCAGAATAACATCCCTCAGAAACCCTTCAAATATTTTACCAACAATAGAGGTTAGACTTACTGGCCTATAATTTCCAGGTTCACTTTTAGAGCCCTTTTTGAATATTGGCACCACATTTGCTATGCGCCAGTCCTGCGGAACAGACCCTGTCGCTATAGAGTCACTAAAAATAAGAAATAATGGTTTATCTATTACATTACTTAGTTCTCTTAGTACTCGTGGGTGTATGCCATCCGGACCCGGAGATTTATCTATTTTAATCTTATTTAGCCGGTTTCGCACCTCTTCTTGGGTTAGATTGGTGACCCTTAATATAGGGTTTTCATTGTTTCTTGGGATTTCACCTAGCATTTCATTTTCCACCGTGAATACCGTGGAGAAGAAGGTGTTTAATATGTTAGCTTTTTCCTCGTCATCTACAACCATTCTTTCCTCACTATTTTTTAAGGGGCCTACATTTTCAGTTTTTATTCTTTTACTATTGATATAGTTGAAGAACAGTTTGGGATTAGTTTTACTCTCCTTAGCAATGTGCTTCTCTGTTTCCTTTTTGGCAGCTTTAATTAGTTTTTTAGATAAAGTATTTTTCTCCCTATAGTTTTTTAGAGCTTCAATGGTGCCATCCTGCTTTAGTAGTGCAAATGCTTTCTTTTTACTGTTAATTGCCTGTCTTACTTCTTTGTTTAGCCACATTGGGTTTTTCCTATTTCTAGTCCTTTTATTCCCACAAGGTATAAACCGCTTACACTGCCTATTTAGGATGTTCTTAAACATTTCCCATTTATTATCTGTATTCTTATTTCTGAGGATATTGTCCCAGTCTACCAGATTAAGGGCATCTCTAAGCTGTTCAAACTTTGCCTTCCTAAAGTTCAATGTTTTTGTGACTCCCTGACAAGTCCCCCTAGTGAAAGACAGGTGAAACTGCACAATATTGTGGTCGCTATTTCCTAAATGCCCGACCACCTGCAGATTTGTTATTCTGTCAGGTCTATTAGATAGTATTAGGTCTAAAAGTGCTGCTCCTCTGGTTGGATTCTGCACCAATTGTGAAAGATAATTTTTCTTGGTTATTAGCAGAAACCTGTTGCCTTTATGGGTTTCACAGGTTTCTGTTTCCCAGTTAATATCCGGGTAGTTAAAGTCCCCCATAACCAGGACCTCATTATGGGTTGCAGCTTCATCTATCTGCTTTAGAAGTAGACTTTCCATGCTTTCTGTTATATTTGGGGGTTTGTAACAGACCCCAATGAGAATTTTGTTACCATTTTTCCCTCCATGAATTTCAACCCATATGGACTCAACATCCTCATTCCCTTCGCTAATATCCTCCCTTAAAGTGGACTTTAGACAAGACTTTACATAGAGACAAACCCCTCCTCCTCTCCGATTTTTACGATCCTTTCTAAACAGACTGTAACCCTGTAAGTTAACTGCCCAGTCATAGCTTTCATCTAACCATGTCTCAGTTATTCCCACTATGTCAAAGTTACCTGTAGATATTTCTGCTTCTAGTTCTTCCATCTTGTTTGTCAGGCTTCTGGCGTTTGCGAGCATGCAGTTTAGAGGATTTTGTTTTGTTCCAATCTCCTCACTGTGGATTGTTTTAGAAATGTTCTTACCTCCCTTCAGAGTATGTTTTCCTGGGTCGTCTTTGTTCGAGTCTAATGTTTTTCTTCCCGTCCCCTCTTCTTCTAGTTTAACGCCCTCCTGATGAGTGTAGCGAGTCTTCTGGCGAATGTGTGTTTCCCAGGTTTGTTGAGGTGTAGTCCGTCTCTGGCGAGGAGTCCATCATACCAGTAATTCACACCGTGGTCCAGGAATCCGAATCCTTGTTGTCTGCACCATCGTCTTAGCCAGTTGTTTGCATCAAGGATCCTGTTCCATCTCCTGATGCCATGCCCGTCTACTGGAAGGATAGAAGAAAAAACTACCTGTGCATCCAGTTCCTTTACTTTCTTCCCCAACTCTTCAAAGTCCTTGCAGATTGTCGGTAGGTCCTTCCTTGCCGTGTCATTGGTGCCAACATGTATCAGAAGAATGATTTAATCTATTATTTTTTTTATATTTTTAAAACTATTTTTCTTTAAGTTTTGGCATGTTTCAATAGCCTCCATGGGAGGTTAGAAGCTGCAACAACTTGATCAGCTCTGCAACAACTTGATCAGCTTTGCTACATAGAGGCAATGCTCAGATCGCTTCTATGTAGCAGAATTACTGCATTGCTATGAGCGCCGACCACAGGGTGGCGCTCATAGCAATCCGGCATCAACAACCATAGAGGTCTCAAGGAGACCTCTGGTTGTTATGCTGACGAACCTATGACCCCCATCACGTGACGGGGTCAGCGGTGCGCGTATTTTCGGCCCGATGGACGGAAAGCGCCCTTTAAATGCCGCTGTCAGAGTTTGACAGCGGCATTTAACTAGTTAATAGCGGTGGGTGGATCGCGACTGCACCCGCCACTATTGCGGGCACATGTTAGCTGTTCAAAACAGTTGACATGTCCCGGCTTTGATGCGGGCTCATTACCGGAGCACACATCAAAGCAGGGGTACTACCATTGGACGTACTATCCCTTCCAATGGCAATTAGGGGCTACAAGAAGTTCATTAGTCTTATCATTAGGTCAAAAAGATCAATTTAATTATAAACATGTTTGTAAATCTAGTGATAGATCCTGACTAAGGACAAATATTTCTTAAAAATAGTTTTAAAAAATAGTTTTTAAAGTTCTATAATAGTCGTCCTCATGTGAATATTAACATAACTGCTGCAAATTTAGGAAGTTTCCAAATATGTAAAAAAAATCTATAAAACACTCTAAAAAGATCACCTTGTATAAAATAGAGTGTCAGAATAATTTATATGTATGGCTTTTTTTCCTCTATTAGATCTTATTCACACAGTCATTTTTATTAAATAGACAGCAAACGACACAATATAGTCTATTGCTCTTCTCACATCTGTTTCATTTGAAGGCCTGATGCTTTACGGACCAACAAACCCATTCTAATTAAGGGATTCAGTAAAAAAAAACAGCACATGGATTCCATCAGTGTTGCATCAATGTGATGTCTCTTTGAATCATGGACCTGTAAATAAAGTCTCTTAAGGCTCATATACACACTAGACTAATGTGGGCTAGACATTCAGTTGTCTAGGCAAACAGTCTAATGCGCTAGTGGGTGTACAAACTCTTCCCCCCTGATGATGTCAGGGGAGCAAAAGATCCAGCATGTTTTTGATTTTAAACTACCAATTGGTGATGAGCGAGTATGCTCGTTACTCGAGTTTCTCCGAGCATGCTTGGGTGGTCTCTGAGTATTTTGGCGTACTTGAAGAATTAGTTTATGTTGACACAGCTGCATGATTTTTGCTGATAGACAGCTTGAATACATGTGGGGATTGCCTAACAAACAGGCAATCCCCACATGTATTCAAGCTGTCTAGCAGCCGGAAATCATGCAGCTGCGATGACATAAACTAAATCTCCGAGCACACTGAAACCACCAGAGCATACTCAGAGAAACTTGAGTAACGAGCATACTGGCTCATCATTACTACCAATTCCTCTGTTATAGGCAAGATAAGTAGTCACCAAAGGAACCTAGCAGCGGCTCTCATATAGAGAACAAAGGAGTGTTCACCAAAAAGAGCACTCCTTTGCATGGAGAGGTCAAGAAAGATAGCTGTCAACTGAAATATCGGCCAAAGCATCTTTTTTGATGACACCTACCTATTGTCTTTGAATCCCTTTCTTTCATAACATAAATTCCACAATGTGGCCTGAGATTTTCCCATAAGCAGTGTTTAAAGCTCCAGACAGAATGGGCTTGTAATGGTAGAATATATCTACGATATACAGTTTGCAGACAGTGACAGGAGAGCGGTTACAGCCACCACTCACTATGCACTGAGCAGTGAAAGAAGCCACGTTTGCACACCACTATGACTGAAAGCCTGAGGATGCCAGGAAGAATGAAGCTCATTTCCATCCCAGGGCGGGTGTCAGGCAGTTTCAGAATTCTATTAACCTTCAAATTAACCTTATATCTGTAGACTTAAAGTATTTTTTACATGACCCTCTAATACAAGGTTTGCACCTCACTCAGCAACGGGCATGGTTGTGTGTAGAGGAGGCTTGGCTTGTCTTTGACTGGTGTGGCTGAAGGTGCAACAACAAGCACCACGATTTTGAATACAAAAAATGGTCCAAAAATAAGTCAAAATGTTTTGAATTGGACAATAGTGTTCTAAAATAGTTTATATAAAAGCAAGATTATAAAAATATAGGAGAAATGATGAGCAATCTCTATTAACATATTTGCTATGACATGATCAGACAAGGTCCTCTGAGTAGCTCACATTTAGAAACTGAGCTTTGGAAAACTTTCCTCTATATAAAGCTCTACAATACGACCCTATAAAACTATACACTTGGCTATTTCTCATGACTGTCATCTCCAAATTTTTCTTTTTACAAAATATAGCACCCTCTATATTTATCAACTTCTGGCTTTTGAAGTGCTTTCTTTTTTAAAATGTTCCCTATTTTATCTTCCAGTCTTTCATCTTTCCTTATATTACTGAATTCTTCTCCCAAAGGTAACACTTTCTTCTCCACTATTGACCATTGCAATTTCTTTGCGAATTTCTACATTATATTTATCAAATCTCTTTTCAGTGCATCAATTCTCTGACAGCTATTTTTTTTTATTACTTATTCAGTAAAATCCAGCTGCAAGAATCTGACAGAGATTAAATCTGTACTTTTCCATCACGAATTCCCTAAAAGGAACTATTGACAAAATCTCCATCATTCTTATTGAAAACACTACCCTTGTGTTCAGGCAGTATTAAAGATTCCAGCTTTTAGATGTGCTCTTTTCTATTTGAACTGTGAAATATTGCTTTTCTTAATTTATCTGTTTCTACCGCATGTGTTCGTGACAATTTGATGTGACAGTGCTGACGGTAACTTGTTTTGTCACATGCATCTATAAACACGAGAATCAGTGATGAAATGGCCTTTTTAGAGTGACATTCTGAAATAGTTGCAATCTTCACATAAAAACCTAAGGAGGGTCAGGAGAAAAATCTCCTTCTCATTCTCTTTTCAACATATATGTGAACAATGGAAAGTTCTATTAGCGAAATATTTAACAAAAGCATTATTAAGGAGAGATAATTAAAATATGATCTTGGGTTAGATTAGAAACATGCAGTTTCATAAACATTTAGCAATAAAAAAAACAATTTTGTAACTTGCTTCTTCATCTCTTACCATCCATATGCTTTCATTATATGATTGTGGAACACATGCATGTAATAATACCATGTTGAGGACCTCACTTGCTAACAAGACTAGGTTTTTAGAGAGGGAAGAAGAAACCATCTCAAGAATGGAGAGGTGCAGGAAAAAGAAACCATAAAGTCAGATTCAGGAGACATGGGGCATTTACCCTAGGTAAAAAAATACATGTTTATGGCAAATGACAGTTCTTTTTTAAGTCCAGACTTAATTTTTTAGCTTCTACTGCGGAGTGTACTCTGGATGTGCTGTAAAAATATAGCTCTAGACATCCTTTGAAATTGTTATATAACATTCTCTGCTACTGTAAGTGCACTAAGGCTACTTTCACACATCAGGTTTTCAGTGTCAGGCTACATCCGGCGAATGTTGGAAAAACTGGATCCGGCACAGATTGTGAAAAACTGATGCGACGGATCTGTTTTTTTGACGGATCTGGCTAGCATATCTAGATTATTGGATAAAAAAAAAATTTGGAGCATGCTCAGTTTAAAAAACCGGATCAGGCTGTCGGATCCGCCTTTTTCCGGATCAGGCACCTTCCGGCTCCCATAGGCTTCCATTCTAGCAAACAGACGGAAGCGCCGAATCCGGTGCTTCAGGCTTTTTCACCGGAGACAAAAAACGTTGCTATGGACGTTTTTTCAAGAAACCGGAAGCGGCAGATTTGCATGATCCGGCAAAAACTGGACGAAACGCAATGTCATCCGATGCAGTCTGGCACTAATACAAGTCTATGGGAAAAAATCCTGATCCGGTGGCAACATTTGCCTGAACCGATTTTTTGAAAATTAGCCGGATTTAGCCTGACACTGAAAACCTGATGTGTGAAAGTAGCCTTAAAGCACCACTACAGCATTTTTTGTATTGCAGCGCACCTAATCTAAGATCCCCGCACTTAGTCTTAAATTTGAATGCTGTCCTCTTCACCTTCTATTGCCATTGCTCCTGTCGGTCACCAGTACTTTGTGATCTGCTGGATCACTCCAGCCCCATAGAATGTAATGCAGCCAGCCCCCACAGAATGTAATGCAGCACAGCCCCATAGAATGTAATGCAGCCCAGCCCCATAGAATGTAATACAGCACAGGCCTCATAGAATGTAATGCAGCACATCCCCCATAGAATGTAATGCAGCCAGTCCCCATAGAATGTAATGCAGCCAGCCCCCATAGAATGTAATGCAGCACAGCCTCATAGAATGTAATACAGCCCAGCCCCACAGAATGTAATGCAGCCCTGCCCCATAGAATGTAATACAGCACAGGCCTCATAGAATGTAATGCAGCACAGCCCCCATAGAATGTAATGCAGCCAGTCCCCATAGAATTTAATGCAGCCAGCCCTCATAGAATGTAATGCTGCCAGCCCCCATAGAATGTAATGCAGCACAGCCCCATAGAATGTAATGCAGCCCTGCCCCATAGAATGTAATGCAGCCAGCCCCCATAGAACGTAATGCAGCACAGCCCCCATAGAATGTAATGCAGCCAGTTCCCATAGGATGTAATGCAGCACAGCCACCGTACAATATAATGCAGCCAGCCCCATAGAATGTAATGCAGCCAGTCCCCATAGAATGTAATGCAGCCAGTCCCCATAGAATGTAATGCAGCCAGCCCTCATAGAATGTAATGCTGCCAGCCCCCATAGAATGTAATGCTGCCAGCCCCCATAGAATGTAATGCAGCACAGCCCCATAGAATGTAATGCAGCACAGCCCCCATAGAATGTAATACAGCACAGCCCCATAGAATGTAATACAGCACAGCACCATAGAATGTAATTTAGCCAGTTCCCATAGGATGTAATGCAGCACAGCCACCATACAATATAATGCAGCCCAGCCCCATAGAATGTAATGCAGCCCCCCAATAGCCCGTCAATCCAGCTATCACTCATTGATATATAAGAATAATAAAAAAAACACTCTACTCACCATCCCTCTTGCCCCGCGCTGCTCCAGCCTCCGATCTCAGCAGCTGCATTCTGCCCGTCACACAGCAGGTGCGCGATGATATGATGTTATCACGCACCCGTAATGTCAGCGTCAGGCAGAGCGGGGAATGATGGGAGAGAGAGCAACAGCAGACGCTCTCTCTCCTCCATCATTGCATTCAACTGTACCGGCGTCTATGATGCCGGTATAGTTGAATGCGGGGCCGGGAGTGTGCCGACAGCGGGGGGAGTGTGCCGACAGCGGCACAATCGAGCGACCCACTACTGCCACCGGCCCTTCTGGCATTTGCCAGAACTGCCCGGTGGCCAGTCTGGCCCTGAAGGTACATCATATAGTGTGAGTGGGCCCTCATAATGTGTGGGGGAGATATAGGGGCCCTCATGGTGGCTGTGGAGAACATCATATTGTGTGTTGGCAATGAATTGAGGCTGTGGGGACATTGTATTTTGTGTATATTCCCCATTGGGTTGCGAAGGTACATATTGTGTATGCAGGCTCTGATAATCTGTGTAGGGCTGTGGGCCCTCATAATTTGTGGAGGCCTTCCAAGACACTGTGGGGGACATCGCATTGTGTTTGATGGCCTTCATAATGTGTGTAGGGCTGTGGGGCCCTCACAGGAGCTTTGGGGTCATTTGATTGTGTATGGGGCCCCTCAAGGAGGCTGTGAGGGAAATTCGACTGTGTGTGGGGGAAGTGGGGGCTTGTCAGGGTAACCAGCCGGGGAATCCCACAGAGATCCCATGGCAGTTATTAAATTGTTAGGAACCAGCACTTTGTTACCTTCATTCATAAGTACAATTATGCAATTAACTAGGGTTGAGCGACTTTTCAATTTTTGAGATCGAGTCGGGTTTCACGAAACCCGACTTTCTCAAAAGTCGGGTCGAGTGAAATTGGCCGATCTTATTGAAAAGTCGGGGTCGGGGATCGGCCGAAACACGAAACCCAATGCAAAGTCAATGGGAAATTTTCTTTTTTTATATTTGCTTCAGCGCGATATATCAGAAAAGCAGGTAATTCAATTGCCGGCTTTTCATTTCTCCTGCCTAAACCCGACATGATATGAGACATGGCTTACATACAGTAAGCCATGTCATATCCCCCTTTTTTTGCATATTACACACTACTAATGTTAGTAGTGTTTGTGCAAAATTTCGGCGCTCTAGCTATTAAATTTAAGGGTTAAATTGCGGGAAATATTTTCTCCGCCAGAGTATTAAAGCCAGTGACTGAGGGCAGATATTAATAACCTGGAGAGGGTCCATGGTTATTGCCCCCCCCTGGCTAAAAACATCTGCCCCCAGCCACCCCAGAAAAGGCACATCTGTAAGATGCGCCTATTCTGGCACTTGGCCACTCTCTTCCCATTCCCGTGTAGCGGTGGGATATGGGGTAATGAAGGGTTAATGTCACATTGCAATTGTAAGGTGACATTAAGCCAGATTAATAATGGAGAGGATTCAATTCTGACACCTATCCATTATTAATCCAATTGTATGAAAGGGTTAAAAAAACCACACACATTATTAAAAAGTATTTTAATGAAATAAACACACAGGTTGTTTTAATATTTTATTGCTTGCTCAATCCACCTGAAGACCCTCGTTCTGTAACAAATTAAAAATAATAAACCAACAATATACATACCTTCCGTTGATCTGTAACGTCCCACGCTGTAAATCCATCTGAAGGGGTTAAAATATTTTACAGCCAGGAGCTCTGCTAATGCAGCTGTGCTCATGGCTGTAAACCCCCAGCGAATGAAGGTTGTTATGATCAGGTGACCTTGGAGCAGCATGAAAACTTTCACTGGAGTAGGTGGTAACTATATTGACCGCAAACCCTAATCTTAACACCGCAACTAGAAGTAGCCGTGGGGTGTGCCTAACAAAACCTAGACACCTCGACACAGCCGGAGGACTAAATACCCCTATAGATGGAAATAGGAATTTCTACCTTGCCTCAGAGCAGAACCCCAAAGGATAGGCAGCCCCCCACAAATATTGACTGTGAGTAGGAGAGGAAAGACACACGCAGGCAGAAAACAGGATTTAGCAAATGAGGCACACACTAGCTAAATAGGAAAGGATAGGACAGTATACTAAGCGGTCAGTATTAAAAATCCTTCCAAAAATATCCACAGCAGAAAATACAAAAACTCCACCATCTAACTAAAGATGTGACAAGACTGAGAAAACACTGACACAGTCTAAGCTGGACAAGAGAAAACAAATGAATAGCACAGAATGTAAGCACACAGCTTGTGTGCCACAGAAACAAAAACCAAACACTTATCTTTGCTGAATTTGGCAGCAAGCAGGAGAAGCCAGAAAGTGATCCAACACTTCACAAGGAACATTGAAAACTGGAAAGGGCTAAGGGATCCTGCACACCTAAATATCCCAGTCAGAATTGTAATCATCCGATACACCTGGCCAGGACTGCGAGTCAGAGACAACTGCATTCCCACCTACAACCACTGGAGGGAACCCAAGAGCAGAATTCACAACAGTACCCCCCCTTGAGGAGGGGTCACCGAACCCTCACCAGGGCCCCCAGGATGATTAGGACGAGCCAGATGAAAGGCACGGACCAAATCAGCAGCATGAACATCAGAGGCAAAAACCAAAGAATTATCCTCCTGGCCATAACCCTTCCATTTGACCAGGTACTGAAGCTTCCGCCTCGAAAAACGGGAATCCAAAATCTTCTCAACAGCATATTCCAACTCCCCATCAACCAACACAGGGGCCGGAGGATCAACAGAGGGAACAACGGGCTCCACATATTTCCGCAACAAAGATCTAAGGAAGACATTATGGATAGCAAAAGAGGCCGGAAGCGCCAGTCGAAAAGACATGGGATTAATAATCTCAGAAATCCTATAAGGACCAATAAACCGAGGCTTAAACTTAGGAGAAGAAACCTTCATAGGAACATGACGGGAAGACAACCAGACCAGATCCCCAACCCGAAGCCGGGAACCAACACACCGACGACAATTAGCAAAACGTTGAGCCTCCTCTTGAGACAACACCAACTTGTCCACCACATGAGCCCAAATCTGCTGCAACCTGTCCACCACAGAATCCACACCAGGACAGTCAGAAGGCTCAACCTGCCCAGAAGAAAAACGAGGATGAAAACCAAAATTACAAAAGAAAGGTGAAACCAAGGTAGCAGAACTAGCCCGATTATTAAGGGCAAACTCGGCCAATGGCAAGAAAGCCACCCAATCATCCTGATCAGCAGACACAAAGCATCTCAAATAAGTCTCCAAGGTCTGATTAGTTCGCTCGGTCTGGCCATTTGTCTGAGGATGAAATGCAGAAGAAAAAGACAAATCAATGCCCAGCCTAGCACAAAAGGCCCGCCAAAACCTAGAAACAAACTGGGAACCTCTGTCGGATACAATATTCCCTGGAATACCATGCAAACGAACCACATGCTGAAAGAACAATGGAACCAAATCAGAAGAGGAAGGCAATTTAGGTAAGGGCACCAAATGAACCATCTTAGAGAACCAGTCACAAATAACCCAGATAACAGACATCTTCTGGGAGACCGGAAGATCAGAAATAAAATCCATCGAAATATGCATCCAGGGCCTCTCAGGGACTGGCAATGGCAAAAGCAACCCACTGGCACGGGAACAACAAGGCTTGGCCCGCGCACAAGTCCCACAGGACTGCACAAAAGAAAGCACATCACGTGACAATGAAGGCCACCAAAAGGACCTACCAACAATATCTCTGGTACCAAAAATGCCAGGATGACCGGCCAACATGGAACAGTGAACCTCAGAAATCACTCTACTAGTCCATCTGTCACGAACAAACAATTTCCCCATAGGACAGCGGTCAGGTTTGTCAGACTGAAATTCCTGAAGAACCCGTCATAAATCAGGGGAAATGGCAGAAAGGACCACCCCCTCTTTCAGAATACCGACCGGCTCTAAGACCTCAGGAGAATCAGGCAAAAAACTCCTAGAGAGGGCATCAGCCTTAAAATTCTTAGAACCCGGAAGGTACGAGACCACGAAATCAAAACGGGAAAAATACAAGGACCATCGAGCCTGTCTAGGATTCAGCCGTTTAGCAGACTCGAGGTAAATCAAATTCTTAAGATCGGTCAAGACCACAATACGGTGCTTAGCTCCCTCAAGCCAATGTCGTCACTCCTCAAACGCCCACTTCATAACAAACAACTCCTGATTGCCGACATCATAATTGCGTTCAGCAGGCGAAAACTTACGGGAAAAGAAGGCACACGGTTTCATTAAGGAACCAACAGGATCCCTCTGAGACAAAACGGCCCCTGCCCCATTCTCAGAAGCGTCAACCTCAACCTGAAATGGAAGAGAAACATCCGGTTGGCGCAACACTGGAGCAGAAGTAAATCAACGTTTAAGCTCCTGAAAGGCAGAGACAGCCGCAGAGGACCAATTCGCCACATCAGCGCCTTTCTTCATCAAATCGGTCAAGGGTTTAACCACGCTGTAAAAATTAGCAATGAAACGGCGATAAAAATTTGCAAAACCCAAAAATTTCTGAAGGCTCTTCACGGATGTGGGCTGAATCCAATCATGAATGGCCTGAACCTTAACCGGATCCATCTCTATACACGAAGGAGAAAAAATAAAGCCCAAAAAGGAAACCTTCTGCACCCCAAAGAGACACTTAGACCCTTTCACAAACAGGGCATTGTCACGAAGGATCTGAAATACCATCCTGACCTGTTGCACATGAGACTCCCAATCATCGGAAAATATCAAAATATCGTCCAAATATACAATCAAGAATTTATCAAGATAAGTCCGGAAGATATGATGCATGAAGGACTGAAAAACAGATGGAGCATTAGAGAGTCCGAATGGCATCACAAGGTATTCAAAATGGCCTTCGGGCGTGTTAAACGCAGTTTTCCATTCATCACCCTGCTTAATACGAACAAGATTATATGCCCCTCGAAGGTCAATCTTGGTAAACGAACTAGCTCCCTTAATCCTAGCAAACAAATCGGAAAGCAAAGGTAAAGGGTATTGAAACTTGACCGTGATTTTATTCAAGAGGCGATAATCTATACAGGGTCTCAAGGAACCATCTTTTTTAGCAACAAAAAAGAACCCCGCTCCCAACGGTGAAGAAGATGGCCGAATATGCCCTTTCTCCAAAGACTCCTTAATATAGCTCCGCATGGCGGTATGTTCAGGCACAGATAGATTAAAAGTCGACCCTTAGGGAACTTGCAGCCTGGAATCAAGTCAATAGCACAATCGCAGTCCCTGTGCGGTGGAAGAAAACTGGACTTGGGCTCATCGAATACATCCTGAAAATCAGACAAAAACTCTGGAATTTCAGAAGGTGAAGAAGAGGGGATTGACATCAAAGGAACATCATTATGAACCCCCTGACAACCTCAACTAGTCACAGACATGGACTTCCAGTCCAATACAGGATTATGTACCTGCAACCATGGAAAACCCAGCACGATAACATCATGCAAGTTATGCAACACCAGAAATCGACAATCTTCCTGATGGGCTGGCACCATGCGCATGGTCACCTGTGTCCAAAACTGGGGCTTATTTCTAGCCAAGGGTGTAGCATCAATGCCCCTTAAAGGAATAGGGTTCTACAAAGGCTGCAAGGGAAAACCACAACGCTTGGCAAACTCAAAATCCATTAAATTCAAGGCGGCGCCTGAATCCACAAACGCCATGACAGAAAATGATGACAATGAGCAGATCAAGGACACAGATAACAGAAATTTAGGTTGTACAGTACTGATGGTAATTGAACTGGCGATCCTCTTTGTCCGCTTAGGGCAGACAGAAATGAGATGAGAAGTGTCGCCACAATAATAACACAACCTATTTTGACGTCTGAAACCTTGCCGTTCCGTTCTAGACAGAATTCTATCACATTGCATAGGCTCAGAAATTTGCTCTGAGGATAACGCCACAGCGCGCACAGTTCTGCGCTCCCGCAGGCGTCGGTCAATCTGAATGGCCAGAGACATAGAATCCCTCAGAACGGAAGGCGTGGGAAACCCCACCATAACAACTTTAACGGACTAAGAAAGCCCCCTTCTGAAAATTGCTGCCAAAGCATCATTATTCCATTTAGTCAACACAGACCATTTTCTGAATTTCTGACAATACAATTCTGCCGCCTCTTGACCCTGAGACAGGGCCAACAAGGTCTTCTCAGCTTGATCCACAGAATTAGGTTCATCAAATAATAGTCCTAAAGCCTGAAATAAGGAGTCAATATTAAGCAAAGCCGGATTCCCAGATTCCAGGGAAAACGCCCAATCCTGCGGGTCGCCACGCAGCAGAGTGATTACGATCTTTACCTGCTGAATGGAATCACCAGAGGATCAAGGTCTCAGGTTAAAAAACAGTTTACAGTTGTTTTTACAACTCAAAAATTTAGACCTGTCACCAGAAAACAAATCAGGAGTAGGAATCTTCGGTTCTAAAGCAGGAGTCTGAAAAATATAATCAGAAATACCTTGCACCCTAGCAGCAAGCTGGTCTACACGAGAAGTTAATTCCTGAACATTCATGCTTGAACCAGGCTCCTCAGCCACCCAGATGTTAAGAGGGAAGAGAACACAAAACAGACTGGAGAAAAAAAAATGGCTCAAGAGCTTCCTTCCCTTCTTCTGAGATGCATTTAATTCATTGTTGGCCAGTTGTACTGTTATGATCCGGTGACCTTGGAGCTGCATGAGAACTTTCACTGGAGAAGGTGGCCACTATACTGACCGCAATCCTGAACTTAACACCGCAACTAGAAGTAGCCGTGGAGTGTACCTAACACACCTAGACACCTCGTCACAGCCGGAGGACTAAATACCCCTAAAGATGGAAATTGGAATACTATCTTGCCTCAGAGAAAATCCCTAAAGAATAGACAGCCCCCCACAAATATTGGCGGTGAGTCGGAAAGGAAAAAACATACACAGGCAGAAAAACAGGATTTAGCACAGGAGGCCACTCTAGCTAGATAGGACAGGATAGGACAGAGTTCTGTGCGGTCAGTATTAAAACCCTTCAAAACATCCACAGCAGAATATACAAAAAACTTCCTACATCTAACTAAAAGATGTAGGAGCGTAAATCTGCAACTCCAGTGAATCCTACAATCAGAGCAGGAATAAAACTGAAACAAGCACACAGCAGTGTGCCACAGATACAAAAACCAAACACTTATCTTTGCTGAATTTGGCAGCAAGCAGGAGAAGCCAGAAAGTGATCCAACACTTCACAAGGAACATTGAAAACTGGCAAGGGCTAAAGGATCCTGCACATCTAAATATCCCAGTCAGAATTGTAATCATCCGATACACCTGGCCAGGACTGCGAGTCAGAGACAACTGCATTCCCACCTACAACCACTGGAGGGAACCCAAGAGCAGAATTCACAACACATATCCCACCGCTACACGGGAATGGGAAGAGAGTGGCCAAGTGCCAGAATAGACACATCTTCCAGATGTGCCTTTTCTGGGGTGGCTGGGGGCAGATGTTTATAGCCAGGGGGGGGCAAAAATCGTGGACCCTCTCTAGGCTATTAATATGTGCCCTCAGTCACTGGCTTTACTACTCTGGTGGAGAAAATTGCGCGGCAGCCCACGCCAATTTTTTCAGCGATTTAACCCTTAAATTTAATAGCTAGAGCGCCGAAATTTTGAACATACACACTACTAACATTAGTAGTGTGTAATATGCAAAAAAAAGGGGGATATGACATGGTTTACTGCATGTAAACCATGTCTCATATCATGTCGGGTTTAGGCAGGAGAAATGAAAAGCCGGCAATTGAATTACCGGCTTTTCAACATTATCGCGCTGAAGTAAATATAAATATATATATATATATATATATATATATATATAATTGTCTAAGGGTTTTTCCGTCTTTCTGTCTGTCTGTCTGTCTTTCTGTCTGTCTGTCTGTCTGTCTTTCTGTCTGTCTGTCTGTCCTGGAAATCCCGGCTCTCTGATTGGTCGAGGCCGCCAGGCCTCAACCAATCAGCAACAGGCACAGCGACGATGATGTCATAAAGGACGTAGACATCCTGCGTCTCTGATTGGTCGAGGCCGCCAGGCCTCGACCAATCAGCAACGGGCACAGCGACGATGATGTCATAATGGTTGCCATGGCGACGATTATGTCATAAAGGTTGCCTCGACCAATCAGTCCATATTGTCCATATACTACAGGAACATACATATTCTAGAATACCCGATGCGTTAGAATCGGGCCACAATCTAGTATATATATATATATGTGTCTCTATGACATATATCTATATATATAATTGTCTAAGGGTTTTTCCATCTGTCTGTCTGTCCTGGAAATCCCGCGTCTCTGATTGGTCGAGGCCGCCAGGCCTCGACCAATCAGCGACCGGCACAGCGACGATGATGTCATAAAGGACGTAAAAATCCCACGTTTCTGATACAGCGACGGGCACAGTATCGACGTAGATGTCATAATGGTTGCCATGGCGATGATGATGTCATATAGGTTGCCTCGACCAATCAGCGACGGGCACAGTCTGCCGCGAATTCTGGAATCATTATTGTCCATATACTACGGGGACATGCATATTCTAGAATACCCGATGCGTTAGAATCGGGCCACAATCTAGTATATATATATATATATATATATAAACGAAACCCGACTTTGGCGTACAGATCGCCGACACGATCCCAGAGTGGGATCGGGTCGGGTTTCACAAAACCCAACTTTGCTAAAAGTCGGCGACTCTTGAAAAGTGCCGATCTGTTTCGCTCAACCCTACAATTAACTAATGAGTGATGGACAAGGCCATGACTGCTTTTGCTCCTAGGCCAGTTATTGGGGAACTCACATTGACCATATATTATATACACCTACATTTCCAAGAGGAGAAAAAACAACAGAAAAAAAAAACAGTATATACAATTGCAAAAAATTAAAAGTGGTATCAAAGGAAAAGTACTACACCTGATGTCACTTAAATGGAGCAAATCTTAGCAAAGGGAAGCTCTCATATAGGAAAATGGTAGAGAACTACAGCGAACTATGCCTCCCGGGACTGATCATGGCAATAATTCAAAATCTACTTTTAGATTAGATAAAAGTAACTAAAAGTAACGTCCATATACCTCCCCTGGTGATTGTGGCTGGTCAATGGGATGTGGCTAGGTCCCGAAAAATTATGGGATCTTTAATTTTCAGGATATCTCCTCATCTCGAGGTACCAGGCGGGAGAATTATTAATGCGATATTTACTCTCATGATTTTAGCTTTCCATAGATAGGAAACATGACATATACTGTATATCATTATACATCTGTCCGATATTAATTTGGAGTTGATGAGCAGGCTACACTGTGATGTAAGAAAAGGTGTTACGTTCATCACTTCATCACGATGCTGAAAAGATATCTCCCATAACTAGAGACCCTATGGCATTCACAAAAAAAAATAACAACCAATATCAATAAATGGACTTTGGTTACCTAATGTCTGATCTTCATGGTCAAAAGTAGCTTTGAAGAGAGGAAACTTATTTCCCCAGGGAGGAAAAGTCACAGCTCCCAGCCACTTGTATATATTGATCCCAGACTTCTTTTCTGCTTTTCAGCAGAAAACCCACTTCAGTTACCTTTTCCCAGTAGGAAGCCATAGCTAAAGAAGCATCAAATGCAGTATTCTTAGAGTGCTAGCTCTTGTTCCTTTCCTAAGCTATAATTAAGTTATGCTTCAATGCTCAATATAAGGATGAGTTCTTAAGAGATGGCTTTATAGATTTTACCATTACATTTATGTCACCATCCCCTTTTAGAAATGGCATGGGCAATTGATTTGCAGATCATCTCCCAAGCCCATCACCTGACACAAACTTTCTGGATCTGACAATACTTTCTACTTCTTGGATTCGATGTTGGGCTTCTCCACGAGGTTCCTAAGCACCTGTAGACTTGCATCTGTGTTTAGTGCCACTTGAAAGTCCTGGCTACTGGTAACCAGAAGCAACATTCAAGGTACCTTCACACAACGATATTGTTAACGATATCGTTGCATTTTGTGACGTAGCAACGATATCGTTAATGAAATCGTTATGTGTGACAGCGACCAACGATCAGGCCCCTGCTGGGAGATCGTTGGTCGTTGAACAAAGTCCAGAACTTTATTTCGTCGCTGATCTCCCGCGGACATCGCTGGATCGGCGTGTGTGACACCGATCCAGCGATGTCTTCACTGGTAACCAGGGTAAACATCGGGTTACTAAGCGAAGGGCCGCGCTTAGTAACCCGATGTTTACCCTGGTTACCATCCTAAAAGTAAAAAAACAAACACTACATACTTACCTACCGCTGTCTGTCCCCCGGCGCTGTGCTCTGCACTCCTCCTGCACTGGCTGTGAGCGTCGGTCAGCCGGAAAGCAGAGCGGTGACGTCACAGCTCTGCTTTCCGGCCGCTGTGCTCACACAGACAGTACAGGAGGAGTGCAGAGAAGCAGAGCGCCGGGGACAGACAGCGTTAGGTAAGTATGTAGTGTTTGTTTTTTTACTTTTAGGATGGTAACCAGGGTAAACATCGGGTTAAGCGCGGCCCTGCGCTTAGTTACCCGATGTTTACCCTGGTTACCGGCATCGTTGGTCGCTGGAGAGCGGTCTGTGTGACAGCTCTCCAGCGACCAAACAGCGACGCTGCAGCGATCCGGATCGATGTCGGTATCGCTGCAGGGTCGCTTAATGTGAAGGGGCCTTAAGGCTCCAACCTCACTGTAAAGCTCTGGGACCTGTTCTGATCTTGTTAATCCTCTGGATGATGAGGATCCAGAAGACGGTATGTTACCTATGTTCTGGGCACTCTGATTTGGGGGGACAAAGTCAATGTAGGCTTTCTGCCTGGGGAAGAAAAACACTTTTCCATCATCCTGACAGGCTATAGGTACCACTTTCCCACCATCCTGACAGGCTGTTAATAACACTGTCCCACCATCCTGAGAAGCTGCAATAACACTTTCCTGACATCCTGACAGTGGGTAATATGTTTCCATTACCCTGACAGGCTGGGGATAACACTTTCTTACATCCTGACAGGCTGGTGACAACACTTTCCCACCACGCTGACAAGCTGTGGGTGACACTTTTCCACTATCCTGACAAACAGTTGGTAATACTTTCCCATCATGACAGACTAGGGATAACACTTTTCAACCATCCTGATAGGCTGGTGAAAACATGTCCTCACCACCCTGACAGGCTGGGGGTACCACTATCCCACTACACTGACAGGCTGGGGATAAAAGTTTTCCAACATCCTGACAAGCTTTGGGTAACACTTTTCTATCATCCTGACAGACTGTGGGCACCACTTTCCCATCAACCTAACAGGCTGGTGGGTGACACTTTCCTGTCACCCTGACAGGCTAGGGATTACACCTTCCAGCCACACTGACAGGCTAGGAATAACACTTTCCCAGCCATCCTGACAGGCTGGGGATAATACTTTCCCATCATTCTGACAGGCTGTGGGTACCACTTTCTCATCCTCCTCTCATACCTCAGAATCAGTGGTAATAATGGGACAGCTACCACTGACCAAGTCACTGTCTGTCTTGACATTGGTCAGCTGCAAATGAACACATTCCTCCTGGTCATCATGCCTGTCCCCATCACCCTTAGCACTGATTCTCACTCCTTTTAGGAGATCCTCAGCAACATTAGCCTGTAGAATGACATGGCTAATGTCATTGTACATCCCTCTCATGTACAATATTAACATCCACATTATCAATATTTGGATTACATAATTTATCAGATCAGGAATGTATTGAACAACCAACCGTCCCAGATCGATACCCAATAAAATATTTGAGGGGAAATTTTCGGACACCCCCACTTCCCTCTCATGTACAAATTTAACATCCACATTATCAATATTTGGATTACATAATTTATCAGATCAGGAATGTATTGAACAACCAACCGTCCCAGATCGATACCCAATAAAATATTTGAGGGGAAATTTTCGGACACCCCCACTTCCCTCAACCCAATCCCGCCACCGCAGTCTAGGAATACTTAGGCATTCAGCAAAGGTCAGTGAACACCCCCAATCCCAGTGACAATGTCTTCCCTGAAGATAAGGTCTTCAGGGAACACTAAATCAGGGCAGACGATGCAAAACGTCAGTCTGCAGCATGCACCATGCAAGTGCATCATAGTAAGCCACTGGTTATCTATCCCTCCATCCTCCCCATACATCTCACATACTCCCCACAACTGTTCCTCAATATACAATCCTCTGTCTCCAAACACAGACAGCTCCCTCCTGCTCCCACCTATTAACACTCTCTCTCTGATCCTCCTCACTGCCGGTGATATTTCACCAAATCCTGGTCCTCTTCACCATATCCCCACAGTCATTTCTACCTCCCATTTACACTCTACCATAAATTTCCATAACCTCTCTAACCTTATACTCATTCACCCAGTCCCGGCTTCCTTAGTTTCACTAACAGGTGCTCTATGGAGTGCTCGCTCTTTTTATTACTAACAAACTTTCCTTCCTCGCTATCACCAAAACTTGGCTCACCGCCTCTGACACAGCCACTCCAGTTGCACTTTCATATGGTGGATTCCACCTTTCCCACACACCCCTCCCCAGCAGCAAGAATGGCAGAGGAGTTGGTTTTCTTCTGTCAGATTACTGTTCTTTCACACCGATCCCACTGTCACCCTCTGTTATCCTCTCTTTTTTTGAGGTGCACTCTGTGCCCTTCTACTCCCCCACCAACCTCCAACTGGCTGTCATTTACCGCCCCCCAGGGCCAGCCACCACCTTCTTTGACCACATCACCACCTGGCTACTTCATTTCCTCTCCGCTGACATCTCCGCTATCATCATGGGTGACATTCCCATTGACACTTTCATCTCAACTGTCAATAAGCTTCTAACTCTCACTTCCTCCTTTTCCTCATTCAACGGTCTTCTGCAGCCACTCCTCAAAGATAGTAGCTACACACTGGACCTCATCTTCACCCGCCTCTGCTCCCTATCTAACCTCTCTAACTCACCTATTCCTCTTTCTGACCACAACCTAATTACATTCTTTTCCCTCTCCTCTCCAGGTCCACAATCCCCACCCCACAAACTTGCACACCCTTGCAGAAATCTTAACCACTTCGATTCACACTCATTCTCTGAAAACCTTCTCCATCTTACAGACATAAGTTCTCTACACAATGCGGATGCTGCTGCTGCTTTATATAACACCACTATAGCTGCAGCTCTTGAATAGATTGCTGCTCTCACACATACCAAAGCTTGCAAAAATCAACAGACAACCCTGGCACACCAGCCTGACCAAAGAACTAAGATGGGCTACCAGAGTTGCCGAGCAGAGATGTAAAAGATCCCAACTCCAACAAGCACTTTGTCACATTCAAACAATCCCTCATTACTTTCAAGGCCACACTCGCCACAGCAAAACAAACCTACTTCTCATCTCTCATATCCTCCCTGTCTCACAACCCTAAACAGCTATTCAACACTTTCAATTCTCTACTCCATCCCTCAGCATCTCCTCCCTCTCCACTCTTCTCAGCTGAAGACCTTGCCTCATTCTTCAAGCAAAAGTTTGATAACCTCAGAGAAAACATTGATCTAAAACCCCCCACAATCCCTCTTCCTAGCTAATCAGTTCTTCTTCAAAACCAACTTCTCCACCATCACAGAAAATCAACTTTCCACCCTACTCTCAAGATCACATCTCACCACCTGTGCACTTGATCTGATCCCATCCCACTTCATCCCAAACCTCACCACAGTCTTCCTTCCAACCATAACTCTTCTCTTCAACCTATCAATAATAACTGGTGCTTTCACTTCATGCTTCAAACATGCTTCAATCACATCCATCCTCAAAAAGCCCTCTCTTAACTCATCCTCCGTAGCTAGCTATCGCCCCATATCACTTCTCCCCTATACCTCAAAACTACTGGAACAACATGACTATTTCAAACTGTCCTCTCACCTCTCTTCCTGCTCTCTATTTGACCACTTACAATCTGGCTTCCAACCACATCACTGCACTGAAACTGCCCTAACTAAAGTCATCGATGACTTACTAACTGCCAAAGCCAAGCAACAATACTCTGTCCTCTTCCTCCTGGACCTGTCCTCTGCAGTTTACACAGTCTACTGCTCCTTTTTACTACAGACCCTCATATACATTGGCATTACAGACTTGGCCCAATCTGGGATCTCATCTTACCTAGCAGACTGGACATTCAGGGTCTCCCACTCGCACACCACCTCCTCACCTCGCCCCCTATCTGTTGGAGTCCTGCAAGGTCCAGTCCTAGGGTCCCTGCTTTTCTCCATTTACACCTTCGGCCTGGGACAGATTAGAGAATCTCACAGCTTCAAGTTTCACCTCTATGCTGATGACACAGATCTACCTCTCTGGATCAGATATCACCTCCCTACTAACCAAAATCCTACAATGTCTGTTTCATCCTTCTTCTCCACTAAATTTCTAAAACTAAACATAGACAAAGCAGAATTCGTCATCTTTCCCCATCTCACTCAACTCCCTCAACAGACATATGCATTAAAGTAAAGGGCTGCTCACTCTCCCCAGTCCCACAAGCTTGCTGCCTCAGGGTAATCTGTCATGATTCCAATGGCAGGGAATCACAAAAGGACAAGCACCAACGAGCTCTAGGGTGATGGAACCTGAGCTGACCGCGACCCTAAACCTGAACACACAAATAACAATAGCCGGGGAACGTGCCTACGTTGATCCTAGACGTCTCGCACCAGCCGAAGATCTAACTTCCCCTATTAGAAGAAACACAGACCTCTCTTGCCTCCAGAGAAATACCCCACAGAAATAGCAGCCCCCCACATATAATGACGGTGAAATGAGAGGAAGGCACATACACAGTATGAAAACAGATTCAGCAAAATGAGGCCTGCTAAAACTAGATAGCAGAGGATACAAAAGTAAACTGCGCGGTCAGCAAAAAACCCTTCAAAAAAACCATCCTGTAATTACTTGAACTCATGTTCCAACTCATGGAACATGAGGAGCAATTACAGCCCACTAAAGCAACCAGCAGCAAAGAGACCATTATATGCAAGCTGGACAAGACAAAAATAAAGCAAAACGTGGAACAAGAAAATCAAAACTTAGCTTGTCCTGAAGATTACTGAAGCCAGAAGCTGAGGTAACAAAACACTCTGATAACCTTGATAGCCGGCGGGGAAATGACAAGAAAGCCCGGTTAAATAGGAAACTCCCAAATCCTAATAGAACAGGTGGACACCAGAGACAGCAGAACACAAATCACCCAGTACCATCAGTAACCACCAGAGGGAGCCCAAAAACAGAACTCACAACAGTACCCCCCCTTGAGGAGGGGTCACCGAACCCTCACGAGAACCACCAGGGCGACCAGGATGAGCCCTATGAAAAGCGCGGACCAAATCATCAGCATGAACATCAGAGGCAACCACCCAAGAATTATCCTCCTGACCATAACCCTTCCACTTGACCAAATATTGGAGTTTCCGTCTGGAAACACGAGAATCCAAGATCTTCTCCACAACATACTCCAATTCTCCCTCCACCAGCACCGGAGCAGGAGGCTCAAGCGAAGGAACAACAGGTACCTCATACTTCCGCAACAACGACCGATGGAACACATTATGAATAGCAAACGATGCCGGGAGATCCAAACGAAACGACACAGGGTTAAGAATTTCCAAGATCCTATAAGGACCGATGAACCGAGGCTTGAGCTTAGGAGAAGAGACCTTCATAGGAACAAAACGAGAAGACAACCACACCAAGTCCCCAACACGAAGTCGAGGACCCACGCGGCGACGGCGATTAGCAAACTGCTGAGCCTTCTCCTGGGACAACTTCAAATTGTCCACCACATGACTCCAAATCCGATGCAACCCATCCACCACCATGTCCACTCCAGGATAATCAGAAGGCTCCACCTGATCAGAGGAAAAACGAGGATGAAACCCCGAATTACAAAAGAAAGGAGAAACCAAGGTAGCAGAACTAGCCCGATTATTAAGGGCAAACTCGGCCAGCGGCAAAAAGGTAACCCAGTCATCCTGATCAGCAGAAACAAAACACCTCAAATAAGTTTCCAAGGTCTGATTAGTTCGCTCCGTCTGGCCATTCGTCTGAGGATGGAATGCAGACGAAAAGGACAAATCAATGCCCATCTTAGCACAGACCGTCCACCAAAATCTAGACACAAACTGGGATCCCCTGTCAGAAACGATGTTCTCCGGAATCCCATGCAAACGAACCACATTCTGGAAAAACAGAGGGACCAACTCAGAGGAGGAAGGCAACTTAGGCAAGGGTACAAGATGAACCATTTTAGAAAAGCAGTCACACACAACCCAGATGACAGACATTTTTTGAGAGACAGGGAGATCCGAAATAAAGTCCATGGAAATGTGCGTCCAAGGCCTCTTCGGGATAGGCAAAGGTGACAACAATCCACTGGCTCGAGAACAGCAAGGCTTAGCCCGAGCACAAACCTCACAAGACTGCACAAAAGAACGCACATCCCTCGACAAGGAAGGCCACCAAAAAGACCTGGCCACCAAGTCTCTAGTACCAAATATTCCAGGATGACCTGCCAACGCAGAAGAATGGACCTCGGAGATGACTCTACTGGTCCAACTATCCGGAACAAACAGTCTCTCAGGCGGACAACGATCAGGTTTACCCGCCTGAAACTCCTGCAAAGCACGTCGCAAGTCTGGGAAGACGGCCGCCAAAATCACCCCATCCCTAAGGATACCAGTGGGCTCAGAATTTCCAGGGGAGTCAGGCACAAAACTCCTAGAAAGAGCATCCGCCTTCACATTCTTTGAACCTGGCAGGTATGAAACCACAAAATTGAAACGAGAGAAAAACAGTGACCAACGAGCCTGTCTAGGATTCAGACGCCTGGCAGACTCAAGGTAAATCAGATTTTTGTGATCAGTCAAGACCACCACACGATGTCTAGCACCCTCCAGCCAATGACGCCACTCCTCAAATGCCCACTTCATGGCCAAAAGTTCCCGATTACCCACATCATAATTCCGCTCAGCGGGCGAAAATTTTCTAGAAAAGAACGCACATGGCTTCATCACCGAGCAATCGGAGCTTCTCTGTGACAAAACCGCCCCCGCTCCAATCTCGGAAGCATCAACCTCAACTTGGAAAGGAAGCGAAACATCAGGCTGACGCAACACAGGAGCAGAAGAAAACCGGCGTTTAAGTTCCCGAAAGGCCTCCACAGCCGCAGGAGACCAATCAGCAACATCAGCACCCTTCTTAGTCAAATCCGTCAAAGGCTTAACAACACTAGAAAAATTAATTATAAAACGACGATAGAAATTAGCAAAGCCTAAGAACTTCTGCAGACTCTTAAGAGATGCAGGCTGCGTCCAGTCACAAATAGCCCGAACCTTGACGGGATCCATCTCAATAGTAGAAGGGGAAAAAATATACCCCAAGAAAGAAATCTTCTGGACTCCAAAGAGACACTTTGAGCCCTTTACAAACAAGGAATTAGCCCGTAGGACCTGAAACACCTTCCTGACCTGCTGAACATGAGACTCCCAGTCATCAGAAAAAACCAAAATATCATCCAAATACACAATCATAAATTTATCAAGATATTCACGGAAAATATCGTGCATAAAGGACTGGAAGACTGAAGGAGCATTAGAAAGTCCGAAAGGCATTACCAAATACTCAAAATGGCCCTCAGGCGTATTAAATGCGGTTTTCCACTCATCACCTTGCTTTATTCGTATAAGATTATACGCACCCCGAAGATCAATCTTAGTGAACCATTTAGCCCCCTTAATGCGAGCAAACAAATCAGTCAACAAAGGCAAAGGATACTGATATTTTACGGTAATCTTATTCAAAAGACGATAATCTATACAAGGCCTCAAGGACCCATATTTTTTGGCCACGAAAAAAAAACCTGCTCCCAAAGGGGACGAAGATGGACGGATATGTCCCTTTTCCAAGGACTCCTTAACATAATCCCGCATAGCAGTATGCTCTGGCACTGACAGATTGAACAAACGACCTTTAGGAAATTTACTACCAGGAATTAAATCTATAGCACAATCGCAATCCCTGTGAGGAGGAAGCGAACTGAGCTTAGGCTCCTCAAAAACATCCCGATAATCAGACAAAAATACAGGAACCTCAGAAGGAGTAGATGAAGCGATAGAAATTGGAGGTGCATCATCATGAACCCCCTGACATCCCCAGCTTAACACAGACATTGTTTTCCAGTCAAGGACTGGATTATGAGTTTGTAACCATGGCAGACCAAGTACTAGAACATCATGTAAATTATACAATACCAGGAAGCGAATCACCTCCTGATGAACGGGAGTCATACGCATGGTCACTTGTGTCCAGTACTGAGGTTTATTCATAGCTAAAGGTGTAGAGTCAATTCCCTTCAAAGGAATAGGGACTTCCAGAGGCTCAAGACTAAACCCACATCGCTTGGCAAATGACCAATCCATAAGACTCAGGGCAGCGCCTGAATCTACATAGGCATCGACGGAAATGGATGATAATGAGCAAATCAGAGTCACAGACAGAATGAACTTAGACTGTAACGTACTAATGGCAACAGACTTATCAACCTTTTTTGTGCGTTTAGAGCATGCTGATATAACATGAGCTGAATCACCACAATAAAAGCACAACCCATTTTTCCGCCTATAGTTTTGCCGTTCACTTCTAGACTGAACTCTATC
This sequence comes from Ranitomeya imitator, assembly GCF_032444005.1. Classification (NCBI taxonomy): domain Eukaryota; kingdom Metazoa; phylum Chordata; class Amphibia; order Anura; family Dendrobatidae; genus Ranitomeya; species Ranitomeya imitator. The sequence goes on from NC_091286.1 coordinate 395,828,729, forward strand.
ACATTGCATTGTCTCAAGTGCCTGTTCAGAAGACACCGCCAAATGGTGCACAGGTTTGCGCTCCCGTAAACGCCGATCAATCTGAATAGCCATAGTCATAGACTCATTCAGACCCGTAGGCGCAGGGAACCCCACCATAATATCTTTAATGGCCTCAGAAAGGCCATCTCTGAACTTTGCAGCCAGGGCGCACTCATTCCACTGAGTAAGCACTGACCATTTCCGAAATTTTTGACAATATATTTCTGCTTCATCTTGCCCCTGAGAGAGAGCTAATAAAGCTTTTTCAGCCTGAATCTCCTGGTTAGGTTCCTCATAGAGCAAACCCAATGCCAGAAAAAACGCATCCACATTAAGCAACGCAGGATCCCCTGGTGCCAATGCAAATGCCCAATTTTGAGGGTCACCCCGCAGGAAAGATATAATAATCTTAACCTGCTGAGCAGGGTCTCCAGACGAGCGAGATTTCAAAGAAAGGAACAGCTTGCAATTGTTCCTAAAATTCAGAAAACTAGATCTATCTCCAGCAAAGAACTCTGGAATAGGAATTCTAGGTTCAGACATAGGAGCATGTACAACAAAATCTTGTATATTTTGAACCTTAGCAGCAAGATTATTCAAGCTGGAAGCTAAACTCTGGACGTCCATGATAAACAGCTAAGGTCAGAGCCATTCAAGGATTAAGAGGAAGAAAAAAAAAAAAAAATCAGCCTGGCTGCAATTAAGGCTAGGCAGCAACCTCAGAGGAGAGAAAAAAAAAAAAAAAACTTCCTCAGACTACTTTTCCTCCTACTTCAGCCCAAACATTTTGGCCGGCTATACTGTCATGATTCCAATGGCAGGGAATCACAAAAGGACAAGCACCAACGAGCTCTAGGGTGACGGAACCTGAGCTGACCGCGACCCTAAACCTGAACACACAAATAACAATAGCCGGGGAACGTGCCTACGTTGATCCTAGACGTCTCGCACCAGCCGAAGATCTAACTTCCCCTATTAGAAGAAACACAGACCTCTCTTGCCTCCAGAGAAATACCCCACAGAAATAGCAGCCCCCCACATATAATGACGGTGAAATGAGAGGAAGGCACATACACAGTATGAAAACAGATTCAGCAAAATGAGGCCCGCTAAAACTAGATAGCAGAGGATACAAAAGTAAACTGCGCGGTCAGCAAAAAACCCTTCAAAAAACCATCCTGTAATTACTTGAACTCATGTTCCAACTCATGGAACATGAGGAGCAATTACAGCCCACTAAAGCAACCAGCAGCAAAGAGACAATTATATGCAAGCTGGACAAGACAAAAATAAAGCAAAACGTGGAACAAGAAAATCAAAACTTAGCTTGTCCTGAAGATTACTGAAGCCAGAAGCTGAGGTAACAAAACACTCTGATAACCTTGATAGCCGGCGGGGAAATGACAAGAAAGCCCGGTTAAATAGGAAACTCCCAAATCCTAATAGAACAGGTGGACACCAGAGACAGCAGAACACAAATCACCCAGTACCATCAGTAACCACCAGAGGGAGCCCAAAAACAGAACTCACAACAGTAATCCTTGACTCTGATCGCTCATTCAAACCACATATCCAAGCCCTTTCCACTTTCTGCTGACTTCAACTCAAAAATATTTCCCAGATCCGTACATTCCTCAACCAAGAATCTGCAAAAACTCTAGTGCATGCCCTCATCATCTCCCGCCTTGACTACTGCAACCTCCTTCACTGTGGCCTCCCCTCTAACACTCTCCCCTTTAAATCTATTCTAAACTCTGATGCCCGACTAATCCACTTATACCATCGCTATTCCCCAGTGTTAGGGTTGGCGGAATGCACCGAATATATTTATTAGGTGAGATAGGTGCGTTCGCATCCCGGGATCCACCATGCAGGAAAGAACCTGCTGCTAAGTAAGGAGGTGAAGTAAATTAGTATAAACTAACTCTGTTACTTCACAGAGCCCGCAGTAAAGAGAACGCTGTGCCCTGTTTAGCTCACAGTTAACACAGCTACTGAGTAGAGCCAACAGTGGTCATGCAGTCCAAACCAAACACGCTGCTCCTCTCCGGTGAAGCCGGAATTCTAATGGCTATTAGCCAGCCCTGAATTCACTCATAAGAAACTCCTCGCCGGATGTGCCAGCATTCTAGGGGCTTATTTCAGCCAGGTCCCTGACTGCATACACACAAAAAACCCTCGCCGGAGGTGCCAGCATTCTAGGGGCTTATTTCAGCCGGGTCCCTGACCACACACACGACCACACTCACGACCACACTGGCGCTCAGCTCGTACATATTTGATGCTAGCGCATGGCCGTACGGTCATGAGAACCTTTTATAGCTGCAGCAACTTCAGGACCTTCCCAGAAGGACCAATGGAAGGCTGACACAGAACTTGATCAGGTACAGGGCCTTCCTGGAGGACCAATGGAAGTTGCTGCAGTACCTGAGCATGTGACCCTAGACCTCCACTGAGAGATCTTACCCTGGGCATGCTCAGTGTGTGCAAAGCAGGACTTTGTCCCTGAAAAGCCTGCTCACCGCAGACCAGTGCAGGGTACAATAGCAGAGCCTGGAGAGGCAGCAGTAACCCTTTGCACAGTATCAGATTCAATGAGACGCTGGGACCGACGTCTCCGCTGAGCAAGCTCCACTGCGGCCGATGCAGAATGGGAGACTGCAGCAGACACGGCTCGAGATTCCCCCTGTGCAGCAGCAGGAACTCGACTCCTAACACCCAGCCTCTCTCCTCTGTCAATCTCTGCACTGGTTCCCCATTACCCAGAGACTCCACTTCAAAACCCTAATCATGGCATACAAAGCCATCCACAACCAGTCTCCTCCTTACATCTGTGACCTCGTCTCCCAGTACTTACCAGCACGCAACCTCCGATCTTCACAAGATCTCCTTCTCTACTCCCCACTTATGTCCTCTTCCCATAATCGCATACAAGATTTCTCCCGCATTATTCACCCTAATCTGGAACTCTCTACCCAACATATCAGACTCTCACCTACTTTGGAAACCTTCAAAAGGAACCTGAAGACCTACCTCTTCTGATAAGCCTACAACCTACAGTAACCACCAAACCGCTACACGACCAGCTCTACCCTCACCTACTGTATCCGCACCCATCTTTTGTAAATTGTGAGCCTTTGAGGGCAGAGTCCTCTTTCCTCCTGTACCAATCATGACTTGTATTGTTTAAGATTATTGCACCCCACCCAAAAAAATAACTGCTGCATTAAGCCCCTGGGCCTCAGATGGGGGTTCCACTTCTGCCACGCCGGTCCAGCGATGCTAATGTGCTCCAGCAAAGACATCAAAGTGTCAAGACTGGAAACTTATAGCAATATGTCTCCAGAACAAGAAATGCACAACAAAACAAATGAGGAAAGAATGGGTGAAAACTGGAGTCAACGTCTGTAACCGGACTGTAAGAAACTGCCTAAAAGAAATGGGATTTACATACAGAAAAGCTAAAGGAAAGCCATCATTAACACCTAAAAAAAAAAAGCAATCGTGGACTGTGGATGACTGGATGAAAGTCATATTCAGTGATGAATCGCAAATCTGCATTGGGCAAGGTGATGATGCTGGGACTTTTGTTTGGTGCCGTTCCAATGAGATTTACAAAGATGACTGCCTGAAGAGAACATGCAAATTTCCACAGTCATTGATGATATGGGGCTGCATGTCAGGTAAAGGCACTGGGGAGATGGCTGTCATTACATCTTCAATAAATTCAAAAGTTTATGTTGATATTTGGGCACTTTTCTTATCCCATCAATTGAAAGGATGTTTGGGGATGATGAAATCATTTTTCAAGATGATAATGCATCCTGCCATAAAGCAAAAGTGGTGCAAACATTCCTTGAAAAAAGAAATATATAAGGTCAATGTCATGGCCTGCAAATAGTCCGGATCTCAATCCAATTGAAAATCTTTGGTGGAAGTTGAAGAAAATGGTCCATGACAAGGCTCCAACCTGCAAAGCTGATCTGGTGATGAAGATTGATGAAGAGTACTGTCTGACACTCATTAAGTCCATGCCTCAGAGACTGCAAGCTGTTATAAAAGCCAGAGGTGGTGCAACAAAATAATAGTGATGTGTTGGAGTTTTTTTTTTTGTTTGGTTTTCATGATTCCATATTTTTTTCCTCAGAATTGAGTGATTCCATAATTTTTTCCCTATGCTTGGTTAAAAAAAGTAACAATTACTGACTACCATATTTTTTGTTCTTGATTTCTTTTAGTGTTTCTTAAAGCCAGAAAGTTGCCATTTGAAATGATTTTAATTTTGTGCCATGTCTGTAATCTGCTTTTTTTCTACAAAATTAAACAACTGAATAAACATCCTCCAAGGCAAGTGATTCCAGAATTTTTGCCAGTGGTTGTATATAAGTATAGGCAATCCATGCTATCATGGTGACCTCTTTTGGCAAGTGGTCCATCACAAACTGTAACTCACAGGGCAAAGATGCAACAATTGGTCTTTAACCATCAGCTCCTTCAATTCCTAGAAGGTGAAAATCATTAATCCCTGGATGCACTGCTCAAAGTTGGTTCTAAGCCCATCCACCACATCACTGTAGCTGTCGTAAAGTCTACGTTGAAGGGTACAGAGCCTTTTATGGTACACTTCAGGAGTCATCTGATATTTCCCTATCAGGGTCTGTTTGATAGCCTCCATTTAGTTCTTGAGGGAGAGTGGCGAATATCTCCAGAGCTTTGCCTCGTAGCCCTGGGGTTAAGTATCAAGCCCACTGGTTATCGGGCAACTGGGACTCTCTGCAGATGTTTTTAAACCCCATCAAAAATGTGTCCAAAGAATCATAGACTCATAGAATGTTAGAGTTGGAAGGGACCTCAAGGGTCATCAAGTCCAACCCCCTGCTCAGTGCAGAATTCACTAAATAATCTCAGACAGTTGTCTGCCCAGCTTCTGTTTGAATACTTCTATTGAAGGAGAACTCGCCACCTCTCATGCCAGCTTGTTCCACTCATGGATCACCATCACTGTCAAAAGGTTTTTTTCTAATATCTAATCTGTATCTTCTCCATGTCAACTTCATTCCATTGCTTCTCGTGATTCCATGGGCAAATGAGAATAATGAAGATCAATCTGCACTGTGACATCCCTTCAGATATTTGTAGACAGCTATTAAGTCTCCTCTTGGCCTTCTGTTTTGCAAGCTAAACATTCCCAGATCTTTTAACTGTTCCTCTTAGGACATACTTTGCAGGTTGCTAATCATCCTGGTAGCTCATCTCTGAACAGGACACAGTACTCCAGATTAAGCCTGACTAAGGAGTAGAGGGGTAGAGGGGGGTAATTACTTCACATGATCTAGACTCTATGATTATCTTAATACATTCTAGAATATATCCATGTCCATGATAGAAAAATGCTGGGGATGAGAGGTGTTGACAGTACTGGGCTCACTGCTTGGTGGGTAGACTGTTGCATCTGGACTTGAGCTAATGCTAGCTGGTGCTCTCCCTCTCTCTCAGCATGGAGCTCCACAGCCTTTCACTCAGCTTATCGCTCTCACACTGCAGCCTTGCGCTTTGGCCTGCTGATCTGCGGTTACTCGCTCAGCCTGGGCCTGCCACTCTATTAAATCACATTCTGCTTCGTGTTCTTGTAGCACAAGTTGCATTCACATTTGAAGGTCATATATTCCCATTTGCTGTAGAATGAGTGGCAAGCAAGTGTTCATTCCACAGTTCTATAAAAAAAATCACAACTAGGTATACTGGTGCTTCCCTTGACTAGGGCTATGGGGCCACATTGTATTGGGGCCTGACATCGTCCTCATCCAAGGCACAGATCAACATCTCAGGTTTTCTCTGTCCCACAAAGGAATTGGGATTTGTTTTTCCATGTGCAAACTTTTGCAATTCTGATGTTTTCATAATAGATACAGAGGCATTTAGCATAAAGAGATTGTGGACATTATTTTTTCCTTTGGATCATTTATTATCTTTATCTCTATGCAGTTTTGGATATACCTATGCAGGCACAGTATCTCTACAACAGACTGGGTCTTAGACCATGTTACACTTTCTGTAGGCCATTATGCAAATACACATGCATTTCTTTGCCCTGGTGACATTGTTGCCATATCTTATTGTGCTCTATACCTTTTGTTAGGATAATGGATACCTAATTGTATAGCACACTGAGCATATTTTCAGGTTATAAACAGTAGATGGTGATGGCAGAGAGTTGCTCCTTTTTTATATGGTTTTAATGTTGTCCATGTTGTTTTCTAATAAATATTGATATGTTTTTGTAAATATTCTGGTGTGCACATTATTATGTAGTTCTTTTTTCACCTTCTTGCATAAGATGTCAAAAATAAGTCTCCCATAATTAGAGGATGTATGCGCTCATAAAAAAAAAACAATATCAATAACTGGACTTTGGTGCCCTAATGTCTGATATCCATGGCCAAATGTGGCTTTGAATAGAGGAAACTTATTTCCATAGCCATGCTTCCCAGTCTCTTGTAAACGCTGAGCCCAGACTTCTTGTCTGCACTTCCGCAGATAACCCACTTCTATTACCTGTTCCTAGCAGGACGTCATAGCTGAATAACTGTCAAATGTTATGTTGTTATAGTGCTAGCTCTTATTCTTTTTCCAAGCTATAATTAAGCCATGCTTCAGTGTTCAATATGAGGGTGACATGTCACTTTTTAAGAAATGGCTTTATAGAATTTACCATTAAATCTATGACATAGCCCTATTACTGTATGGGGGTGGGGGGCTGTCACGACACTCATACTGCTAGAATGAGCTGTGTAAGACATCATATTGTGTGGGGGCCCAGAAGGTCCTGTTGGGATTGTGTGGACCATAATATTGTCTGAGGGGCTATACGGACTATCATGCTGTGTGTGGGTCCCCACACTACCTGTGCGGGCTGTTTGGTGATCATGTTGTCAAAATGTGGCTGTTAGGCTATTATGTGACTAGGGAAGGCTGTGGATAGGGGAGCTGTGAGGGCCATCATACTATGTGGAAGGTATTATACTGTGTAGAAGGTATATGTGGCGATAATGGAAACTATGGAATGAGAGTAAGAATGCCCCAAATAGGACTTTTGCTACAACACCCCATAATTTCTATGTATACCACTGGTTACTAGCAAATGCTTTAATATTTCCACAGTGTCATATATAATATGATGTGTTTATTAGTTATCCAAATTGTAGAACATCACTGAAAATATTACTTATGTAATATTCAACAACGTGTAACCTGCAAGTTATACTGGAAAGATATTAAGAAGCACTTCCCAGCTCTTACAGTCTGGCAAGGAAATAATTAGCTTGCCTATTAGATGAATATAAGGCCAGGGTTATTGTACTGTATAGGCTATCATTAGATCAGGAATTTTTTAACACCGCTTAACGTGGGATTAATTCACTGACTTGATATAAGCATATTAGTGATCTGTGCCTGCAGAGTACTGATACGCTTATGATTATTCTGTAGTAATCCATTTCAGACATATGAAATTGAATTATTTGTGTGTACTGAATGGGTACAGCAGAGTATCTGCCATTTTTATTATCTGCATGCCTATTTTATGTAGATGTAAAATGATGATAAAATATAAACCTACATCTAAAGATATGAAAGGTTTACAAAATAGATTTGTTATAACATGACAACCCTTTTGCTGTGTAATTTCCTTTTCTTTATGAGATATTTAAAGTGTAAATGTCATCGACATTTTCTTAAATTTCATAAATCAGTAGAACACATGAAAATAAGGAACTTTCTAATATATCTTATCAGAGAGATCTGCTTCTTTCTCTGCCAAAATTGATCTTTCATTGTCAATTTTGCAGTGGTCTCCTAATTTTTGCCAGAGCTGTATCTTATCAGAGAGATCTGCTTCTTTCCCATTACGGAGAGAGGAGATGATAGTTGCTACTTATAAGATTATATGTAGACGAGAGGGTAAGAAGGAGGGAGGAGCTGTCTCTAGCTCTTCCTTCCTCACATCTACATAGAAACTTATGAGTAGCAACTATCATCTCCTCTCTCAGTAATGGGAAAGAAGCAGATCTCTCTGATAAGACACAGTTCTGGCAAAAATTAAGAGACCACTGCAAAATGTTCAGTTTGTCTGATTTTTCTCTTTATAGGTATATTTTTGAGTAAAATGTAAATTGTTCTTTTATTCTATAAACTACTGACAACATGTCTTCGTAGTTCCAAGGAATAAATTTTATATTTATTTTCTGAAAATGAGAAATGGTCAAAATAATAAAACAATGCATTGCTTGCAGACCTCAAAGAATGCAACAAAAAAAGTGCATAATCATTTAGAATGAACAATACTAATGTTTTAAATCAGGAAGAGTTCATAAATCAATATTTTGTGGAATGACCATGATTTTTAATCACAGCTTTCATGCGTCTTGGCATGCTTTCCACCAGTCTTTCACACTGCTTTTGGGTGACCTTATGCCACTCCTGGTACAAAAATGTATGAAGTTCTTCTTTGCTTGATGGCTTGTGACTATCCATCTTCCTCTTGATTACATTCCAGAGGTTTTCAATGGGGTTCAGGCCTGGAGATTGGGCTGGCCATGACAAGGATTTGATGTGGTGGCCTTTTATTCACACCTTGATTGACCTTGCTGTGTGGCATGGCGCATTGTCTTGCTGGAAAAACCAGTCCTCAGAGTAGGGGAATATTGCCTGAGCAGTAGGAATCAACTGTTTTTCCAGGATAACCTTGCATACGGCTTGATTCATACGTCCTTCGCAAAGATTAACCTGCCCAATTCCAGCCTTGCTGAAGCATCTCCAGATCAACACCTGGTCGTCTACTGGTTAGATGGAGACCTGGGGAGACGTACAAGCCACAGTGTCTTGCACCCACTGTGAAATTTGGTGGAGGATCGGTGATTATCTGGGGATGCTTCAGCAAGGCTGGAATTGGGCAGGTTGCTCTTTGTGAAGCACGTACAGTTAGGTCCATCTATATTTGGACAGAGACAACATTTTTCTAGTTTTGGTTATAGACAATACCACAATGAATTTTAAACAAAACAATTCAGATGCAGTTGAAGATCAGACTTTCAGCTTTCATTTGAGGGTATCCACATTAAAATTGGATGAAGGGTTTAGGAGTTTCAGCTCCTCAACATGTGCCACCCTGTTTTTAAAGGGACCAAAAGTAATTGGACAATTGACTCCAAGGCTATTTCATGGACAGGTGTGGGCAATCCCTTCGTTATGTCATTCTCAATTAAGGAGGTAAAAGGCCTGGAGTTGATTTGAGGTGTGGTGCTTACATTTGGAAGGTTTTGTGTTGTGAGTTCTGTTTTTGGGCTCCCTCTGGTGGTTACTGATGGTACTGGGTGACTTGTCTTTCCTGGGTTTCTGGGTTCCACCTGTTCCATCAGCATATGGAAGTTTCCTATTTAACCTGGCCTTGCTGGCATTTCCTCGCCGGTTATCAATGTATCCAGTGTGTCTTGTTACCTCTGCTCCCTGCTCCTAGAACCTTCTGGTCAAGCTAAGTTTGGATTTTCCTGTTTTGGTGTTTTGCTTTATTTGGTTTTTAGTCCAGCCTGCAGTTATGTGATTCTTGCTGCTGGTTGCTCTAGTGGGCTGAAATTGCTCCTCATGTACCATGAGTTGGCACATGAGTTCAAGTAATTTCAGGATGGTTTTTTGAAGGGTTTTTCGCTGACCGCGCAGTTCACTTTTGTATCCTCTGCTATCTAGCTTTAGCGGGCCTCATTTTGCTGAAACTGTTTTCATACTGCGTATGTGCTTTCCTCTCATTTCACCGTCATTATATGTGGGGGGCTGCTATTTCTGTGGGGGATTTCTCTGGAGGCAAGAGAGGTCTGTGTTTCTACTAATAGGGGAAGTTAGATCTTTGGCTGGAACGAGACGTCTAGGATCATCGTAGGCACGTTCCCCGGCTACTTTTATTTGTGTGTTAGGTTCAGGGTCGCGGTCAGCTCAGGTTCCATCGCCCTAGAGCTTGTTTGTATCTGTGCTTGTCCTTTGGTGATCCCCTGCCATTGGGATCATGACAGTATAACCGGCCCACAAAGTGTTAATTGTATTGGCTGAAGTAGGAGGATAAGTAGTCTGAGGAAGTTTTTTTTTTTTTTTTTTTTTTTTCCTTCTCTTTCCCTCAGAGTTTGCTGCCTAGCCTTATTGCAGCCTGGCTACTTCCTCCTCCTCTTAATCTTTGAATGGCTCTGATCCCAGCTGTTTATCATGGACGTCCAGAGTTTGGCTTCCAGCCTGAATAATCTTGCCACTAAGGTTCAAAATATACAGGATTTTGTTGTACATGCGCCTATGTCTGAACCTAGAATTCCTGTCCCAGAGTTTTTTTCTGGAGATAGATCTCGTTTTCTGAATTTTAGGAACAATTGCAAGTTGTTTCTTTCTCTGAAATCTCGCTCCTCTGGAGACCCTGCTCAGCAAGTCAAGATAATTATATCTTTCCTGCGGGGTGACCCTCAGGATTGGGCATTTGCATTGGCACCAGGGGACCCTGCGTTGCTTAATGCGGATGCGTTTTTTCTGGCATTGGGTTTGCTCTATGAGGAACCTAACCAAGAGATTCAGGCTGAAAAAGCTTTGTTGGCCCTCTCTCAGGGGCAAGATGAAGCAGAAATTTATTGTCAAAAATTTCGGAAGTGGTCGGTGCTTACTCAGTGGAATGAGTGCGCTCTGGCTGCAAAGTTCAGAGATGGCCTTTCTGAGGCCATTAAAGATGTTATGGTGGGGTTCCCTGCGCCTGCTGGTCTGAATGAGTCTATGACTATGGCTGTTCAGATTGATCGGCGTTTATGGGAGCGCAAACCTGTGCATCATTTGGCGGTGTCGTCTGAACCGTCACCTGAGATAATGCAATGTGATAGAATTCAGTCCAGAAGTGAACGGCAAAAGTATAGGCGGAAAAAAGGGTTGTGCTTTTATTGTGGTGATTCAGCTCATGTTATATCAGCATGCTCTAAACGCACAAAAAAGGTTGATAAGTCTGTTGCCATTAGTACTTTACAGTCTAAGTTCATTCTGTCTGTGACTCTGATTTGTTCATTATCATCCATTTCCGTCGATGCCTATGTGGATTCAGGCGCTGCCCTGAGTCTTATGGATTGGTCATTTGCCAATCGCTGTGGGTTTAGTCTGGAGCCTCTGGAAGTCCCTATTCCTTTGAAGGGAATTGACTCTACACCTTTGGCTATGAATAAACCTCAGTACTGGACACAAGTGACCATGCGTATGACTCCCGTTCATCAGGAGGTGATTCGCTTCCTGGTACTGTATAATTTGCATGATGTTCTAGTACTTGGTCTGCCATGGTTACAAACTCATAATCCAGTCCTTGACTGGAAAAAAATGTCTGTGTTAAGCTGGGGTTGTCAGGGGGTTCATGATGATGCACCTCCGATTTCTATCGCTTCATCTACTCCTTCTGAGATTCCTGTGTTTTTGTCTGACTATCGGGATGTTTTTGAGGAGCCTAAGCTCAGTTCGCTTCCTCCTCACAGGGATTGCGATTGTGCTATAAATTTAATTCCAGGCAGTAAATTTCCTAAAGGTCGTTTGTTCAATCTGTCAGTGCCAGAGCATACTGCTATGCGGGATTATGTTAAGGAGTCCTTTGAAAAGGGACATATTCGTCCATCTTTGTCCCCTTTGGGAGCAGGTTTTTTTTTCGTGGCCAAAAAAGATGGTTCCTTGAGGCCTTGTATAGATTATCGTCTTTTGAATAAGATTACCGTAAAATATCAGTATCCTTTGCCATTGTTGACTGATTTGTTTGCTCGCATTAAGGGGGCTAAATGGTTCACTAAGATTGATCTTCGGGGTGCGTATAATCTTAAACGAATAAAGCAAGGTGATGAGTGGAAAACCGCATTTAATACGCCTGAGGGCCATTTTGAGTATTTGGTAATGCCTTTTGGACTTTCTAATGCTCCTTCAGTCTTCCAGTCCTTTATGCACGATATTTTCCGTGAATATCTGGATAAATTTATGATTGTGTATTTGGATGATATTTTGGTTTTTTCTGATGACTGGGAGTCTCATGTTCAGCAGGTCAGGAAGGTGTTTCAGGTCCTGCGGGCCAATTCCTTGTTTGTAAAAGGCTCAAAGTGTCTCTTTGGAGTCCAGAAGATTTCTTTCTTGGGGTATATTTTTTCCCCTTCTACTATTGAGATGGATCCCGTCAAGGTTCAGGCTATTTGTGACTGGACGCAGCCTACATCTCTTAAGAGTCTACAGAAGTTCTTGGGCTTTGCTAATTTCTATCGTCGTTTTATAACTAATTTTTCTAGTGTTGTTAAGCCTTTGACGGATTTGACTAAGAAGGGTGCTGATGTTGCTGATTGGTCTCCTGCGGCTGTGGAGGCCTTTCAGGAACTTAAGCGCCGGTTTTCTTCTGCTCCTGTGTTGCGTCAGCCAGATGTTTCGCTCCCTTTTCAGGTTGAGGTTGATGCTTCCGAGATTGGAGCGGGGGCGGTTTTGTCACAGAGAAGCTCCGATGGCTCAGTGATGAAGCCATGCGCGTTTTTTTCTAGAAAGTTTTCGCCGGCTGAGCGGAATTATGATGTTGGTAATCGGGAACTTTTGGCCATGAAGTGGGCATTTGAGGAGTGGCGTCATTGGCTAGAGGGTGCTAGACATCGTGTGGTGGTCTTGACTGATCACAAAAATTTGATTTACCTTGAGTCTGCCAGGCGTCTGAATCCTAGACAGGCTCGTTGGTCACTGTTTTTCTCTCGTTTCAATTTTGTGGTTTCATACCTGCCAGGTTCAAAGAATGTGAAGGCGGATGCTCTTTCTATGAGTTTTGTGCCTGACTCCCTTGGAAATTCTGAGCCCTCTGGTATCCTTAGGGATGGGGTGATTTTGTCTGCTGTCTCCCCAGACTTGCGACGTGCTTTGCAGGAGTTTCAGGCGGGTAAACCTGATCGTTGTCCGCCTGAGAGACTGTTTGTTCCGGATAATTGGACCAGTAGAGTCATCTCCGAGGTCCATTCTTCTGCGTTGGCAGGTCATCCTGGAATATTTGGTACTAGAGACTTGGTGGCCAGGTCTTATTGGTGGCCTTCCTTGTCGAGGGATGTGCGTTCTTTTGGGCAGTCTTGTGAGGTTTGTGCTCGGGCTAAGCCTTGCTGTTCTCGGGCCAGTGGATTGTTGTCACCTTTGCCTATCCCGAAGAGGCCTTGGACGCACATTTCCATGGACTTTATTTCGGATCTCCCTGTCTCTCAAAAAATGTCCGTCATCTGGGTTGTGTGTGATCGCTTTTCTAAAATGGTTCATCTGGTACCCTTGCCTAAGTTGCCTTCCTCCTCTGAGTTGGTCCCTCTGTTTTTTCAGAATGTGGTTCGTTTGCATGGGATTCCTGAGAACATCGTTTCTGACAGGGGATCCCAGTTTGTGTCTAGATTTTGGCGGACGTTCTGTGCTAAGATGGGCATTGATTTGTCCTTTTCGTCTGCATTCCATCCTCAGACGAATGGCCAGACTGAACGAACTAATCAGACCTTGGAAACTTATTTAAGGTGATTTGTTTCTGCTGATCAGGATGACTGGGTTACCTTTTTGCCGCTGGCCGAGTTTGCCCTTAATAATCGGGCTAGTTCTGCTACCTTGGTTTCTCCTTTCTTTTGTAATTCGGGGTTTCATCCTCGTTTTTCCTCCGGTCAGGTGGAACCTTCTGATTGTCCTGGAGTGGACATGGTGGTGGATAGGTTGCACCGGATTTGGAGTCATGTGGTGGACAATTTGAAGTTGTCCCAGGAGAAGGCTCAGCAGTTTGCTAATCGCCGTCGCCGCGTGGGTCCTCGACTTCTTGTTGGTGACTTGGTGTGGTTGTCTTCTCGTTTTGTTCCTATGAAGGTCTCTTCTCCTAAGTTCAAGCCTCGGTTCATCGGTCCCTATAGGATCTTGGAAATTCTTAACCCTGTGTCGTTTCGTTTGGATCTCCCGGCATCGTTTGCTATTCATAATGTGTTCCATCGGTCGTTGTTGCGGAAGTATGAGGTACCTGTTGTTCCTTCGCTTGAGCCTCCTGCTCCAATGCTGGTGGAGGGAGAATTGGAGTATGTTGTGGAGAAGATCTTGGATTCTCGTGTTTCCAGACGGAAACTCCAGTATTTGGTCAAGTGGAAGGGTTATGGTCAGGAGGATAATTCTTGGGTGGTTGCCTCGGATGTTCATGCTGATGATTTGGTTCGCGCTTTTCATAGGGCTCATCCTGGTCGCCCTGGTGGTTCTCGTGAGGGTTCGGTGACCCCTCCTCAAGGGGGGGGTACTGTTGTGAGTTCTGTTTTTGGGCTCCCTCTGGTGGTTACTGATGGTACTGGGTGACTTGTCTTTCCTGGGTTTCTGGGTTCCACCTGTTCCATCAGCATATGGGAGTTTCCTATTTAACCTGGCCTTGCTGGCATTTCCTCGCCGGTTATCAATGTATCCAGTGTGTCTTGTTACCTCTGCTCCCTGCTCCTAGAACCTTCTGGTCAAGCTAAGTTTGGATTTTCCTGTTTTGGTGTTTTGCTTTATTTGGTTTTTAGTCCAGCCTGCAGTTATGTAATTCTTGCTGCTGGTTGCTCTAGTGGGCTGAAATTGCTCCTCATGTACCATGAGTTGGCACATGAGTTCAAGTAATTTCAGGATGGTTTTTTGAAGGGTTTTTCGCTGACCGCGCAGTTCACTTTTGTATCCTCTGCTATCTAGCTTTAGCGGGCCTCATTTTGCTGAAACTGTTTTCATACTGCGTATGTGCTTTCCTCTCATTTCACCGTCATTATATGTGGGGGGCTGCTATTTCTGTGGGGGATTTCTCTGGAGGCAAGAGAGGTCTGTGTTTCTACTAATAGGGGAAGTTAGATCTTCGGCTGGAGCGAGACGTCTAGGATCATCGTAGGCACGTTCCCCGGCTACTTTTATTTGTGTGTTAGGTTCAGGGTCGCGGTCAGCTCAGGTTCCATCGCCCTAGAGCTTGTTTGTATCTGTGCTTGTCCTTTGGTGATCCCCTGCCATTGGGATCATGACAGTTTTGCTGTGAAGTAAACATGCAGTCAAAGGAGCTCTCCATGCAGGTGAAACAAGCCATCCTTAAGCTGCGAAAACAGAAAAAACCCATCCGAGAAATTGCTACAATATTAGGAGTGGCAAAATCTACAGTTTGGTACATCCTGAGATAGAAAGAAAACACTGGTGAACTCATCAATGCAAAATGACCTGGGCGCCCACGGAAGACAACAGTGGTGCATGATCGCAGAATAATCTCCATGGTGAAGAGAAACCCCTTCACAACAGCTAATCAAGTGAACAACACTCTCCAGGAGGTCAGCGTATCAATATCCAAATCTAACATAAAGAGAAGACTGCATGAAAGTAAATACAAAGGGTTCACTGCACGGTGCAAGCCACTCATAAGCATCAAGAATTCAAAGGCTAGACTAGATTTTGCTAAAAAAAAGCTAAAAAAGCCAGCACAGTTCTGGAAGAACATTCTTTGGACAGATGAAACCAAGATCAAACTCTACCAGAATGATGGAAAGAGAAAAGTATGGCGAAGGCGTGGTACAGCTCATGATCCAAAGGATACCACATCATCTGTAAAACACGGGGGAGGCAGTGAGATGGCTTGGGCATGCATGGCTGCCAGTGGCACTGGGTAACTAGTGTTTATTGATGATGTGACACAGGACAGAAGCAGCCGAATGAATTCTGAGGTATTCAGAGCCATACTGTGTGCTCAGATCCAGCCAAATGCAGCCAAACTGATTGGTCGTCGTTTCATACTACAGATGGATAATGACCCAAAACATAAAGCCAAAGCAACCCAGGAGTTTATTAAAGCAAAGAAGTGGAATATTCTTGAATGGCCAAGTCAGTCACCTGATCTCAACCCAATTGAGCATGCATTTCACTTGTTAAAGACTAAACTTCAAACAGAAAGGCCCACAAACAAACAGCAACTGAAGACCACCGCAGTGAAGGCCTGGCAGAGCATCAAAAAGGAGGAAACACAGCTTCAGGTGATGTCCTTGAGTTCAAGACTTCAGGCAGTCATTGCCAACAAAGGGTTTTCAACCAAGTACTAGAAATGAACATTTTATTTAAAATTATTAAATCTGTCCAATTACCTTTGGTCCCTTTAAAAACAGGGTGGCACATGTTAAGGAGCTGAAACTCCTAAACCCTTCATCCAATTTTAATGTGGATACCTTAAAAGGAAAGCTGAAAGTCTGAACTTCAACTGCATCTGAATTGTTTTGTTTAAAATTCATTGTGGTAATGTCTATAACCAAAATTAGAAAAATGTTGTCTCTGTCCAAATATATATGGACGTAACTGTATGAATACAATTCTGACCAGTGTCACTTTATGTGGTAATAAATCTAGAATATTTCAACAGATCCCACTGATTCTGAAATTGATTTTAGTGACATATTGTACTTCATGATAGAGGTAAAATTTCTTCGCTATGATTTATGTTTATTTGTGAACAATTAGGAAATTTGGAGAAAATTTGGAAATTTTCAAACTTTTTTTATGCCCTTAAATTAGGGAGTCATACAAAATAGTTAATACATTACATTTCACACATATCTATTTTACATCAGCACAATTTTTTGAAACAAGTTGACCAGTGATTTTTCTTACAAAATATACAAAATCATTTTTTTAGGGAGTACATCACAATTGAAGTGAATTTAATGGAATCATTAGCAGACATCATGTTGTGTTTAATGAGCATCTGATGTGCCTAAACAGTGGAAACTCCCCCAACAGTTGACCCTATTTTGGAAACTAGACACCAAACAAATAGACCCCTAAAATATAAAGTTTACTAATTAAGTTAAAAACTCAAACTCTCAAAAACATATTAGAAAATGTATACCCAAATGCACATATAAAATCCAAGATACAAAAGGGTCCTCCCAAAAATATATATATATTATTATTACTTATTTATTTACTTATATAGCACCATTAATTCCATGGTGCTGTACATGAGAAAGGGGTTACATACAGGGTTATAGATATCGTTTACAGTAAACAGGTTTACATTGATAGACTGGTACAGAGGGGAGAGGACCCTGTCCTTGCGGACTTACATTCTATATTTATTAATAGGGTACAATATATAGGAGCATATATGCATCAATAATTAATTATTATATTATTGTAACATAGTAACATAGTTAACAAGGCCAAAAAAGAGACATTTGTCCATCCAGTTCACCATATATTGGGTCAGAATAAATCCCCAGATCTATGTCCTTCTAAAGATCCCAATAACTGTAAGATACAATATTGTTATGCTCCAGGAAGACATCCAGGCCTCTCTTGAACCCCTTGACTGAATTCGCCATCAATTCCTCCTTAGGCAATGAATTCCAGATTCTCACTGCCCTAACAGTAAAGAATTGTCTTCTATGTTGGTTGAAAAACCCTCTCTCCTCCAGACGCAGAGAATGCCCCATTGTGACTATCACCATCCTTGGTATAAACAGATCCTTGGAGAGATATTTGTATTGACCCCTTATATATTTATATATATCCTCGACTAGTGTATATATATATATATATATATATATATATATATATATTCACACACATATATACATATACATACTGTAGATGACTCAAGGAAGTCAAAGGAATAAAGTAGGGCAGAAAAAATCACAAACACCGGCCTGGATAAACAGACATTTTATTTTAAATAAATAGCCTTCTAATTACTCTGAAATGCTTCAATATATCCCATTGATTTTGATACAGATTTTTCGCAAAAAAATCATACTTTATGATAAAGGTAAATTTAAGTTCATATGTTTTGCGCTTATTCATAAAAATATCAGAAATTTGACAAAAAAATAAAAAATTTCAATTTTCAAACTTTTGATGATTATCCCTTTAATCCAGACAGTCATACCACACAAAACATTAATAAATAACAATTCCCACATGTCTACTTTGCATCAGCACCATTTGTAAAATGTTGTTTTATTTTGTTAGCATTTTAGAAGGTTTCAAAATGTAGCAGTAATTTTTTAAGGTACCTGTTCAATGTTGAAGTGACTTTGTGGGTGTTATATATTTGAAACCCACAAGAGTGATACAATTTTAAAACTGTAACCCTCAATGTACTCAAAATTTCTTTCAGGTAGTTCATTAACCCTTCAGATGCTTTTCAGGAATTAATGCAAAGTGGCATAACAGGAATGAAGAAGTTTATTTTTACCACCTAAATTTTGATAACTTTTGAACAGGATGCTAATGCCAGCAGACTCTAAGGCCATTATTTGGCAATCAACTGCCATGGCAAACATGAGGACTAGGGTTGAGCGAAATGGATCGGCCAATTTCATAAGTCGCCGACTTTCGGCAAAGTCGGGTTTCATGAAACCCGACCCGATCCCAGCGTGGGATTGGCCATGAGGTCGGCGATCTTCACGCCAAAGTCGCGTTTCATATGACGCATTCAGCACCATTTCTCAGCCAATGAAGGTGGACTCAGAGTGTGGGCACTGTGATGGCAAAGGTCTCAGTCCCCACCATCTTAGAGAAGGGAATTACAGTGATTGGCTTGCTTTCTGCGGCATCACAGGGGCTATAAAGGGGCGTGCACGCTGACCGCCATCTTACTTCTGCCGATCTGAACATAGGGAGAGGTTGCTGTAGCTTCGTCTGAAGCAGGGATATTGTTAGGGAGGAAAGCTTAACCCCCAAACCGCTTGAGCTGTAGCGATTTCCACTGTCCAACACCACTTTTTCTTTGCAGGGACAGTGGAGGCCAGATTTCTCTGCATCAGCTCTGTAGCTTATTAGGCTGCCTTATAAGGCTCCCTGATAGCTGCATTGCTGTTTGTATGCCGCTGTGCAAACCAACTTCTTTTTTTAAAGCAAAAATCCTGTTGCTCCTTCTTTTCTGCACAGTTCTCTTGTTTCTTTGTCCACACTTTTGTGTGCAGCAGTCCTTTTTATTGCTGCCATACTTGTCCTTTGATCATTGTAGGGAGATTGAAATTCTACTACAGCCCTTGTATTTTTTGATATATCTGCCAACCACTTTCTGCCACTCAAACTGTGTAGTGTAATACAGTGGGCCTGATTTTTTCCTGCATTCTCCCACACATAAAAAAGGAAGATTTATATTGCCACTGAGTACATCTGCGTCAGTCCTGCTTGTGGCATATCTGTCATCCACTTTCTGCCACTCAAACTGTGTAGTGTAATACAGTGGGCCTGATTTTTTCCTGCATTCTCCCACACATAAAAAAGGGAGATTTATATTGCCACTGAGTGCATCTGCGTCAGTCCTGTTCGTGGCATATCTGCCAACCACTTTCTGCCACTCAAACTGTGTAGTGGAATACAGTGGGCCTGATTTTTTCCTGCATTCTCCCACACATAAAAAAGGGAGATTTATATTGCCACTGAGTGCATCTGCGTCAGTCCTGTTTGTGGCATATCTGTCAGCCACTTTCTGACACAGAAACTGTGCAGTGTAATACAGTGGGCCTGATTTTCCCAGCAGTCTCACACACCTATAAAGGAAGATTGAAACTCACAACAAGTTTATGTACACCTTCTAACTGGTTTTACAGTACCATATAACGTTTGTTAGTTTGGTTACATTTTTCCAAGAATGAGGAAGTCTGGTGGAAGAGGTCGTGGCCGTGGGTGGTCATTGCCAGCTGGTAATAATGGTAGTGGTGGTGGAGCATCAGGTGGTCATGGGAAAAGCAATGTAGCACCTAAGTCTCGAGTTGTTGAGCCAGCGTCATCGTCTGGCTACACAAGGCCTTGAACGCTCCCTTTTCTGGGAGTAGGCAAACCACTTTTAAAGCTGGAGTAGCAGGAACAAGTTTTGGCTTTCCTTGCTGACTCTGCCTCTAGCTCTTTCGCCTCCTCTTCGGAAAGTGCAAAATTTAAAAGCAGCACGTCGTCAGTGGATGCTCCCGGTCAGGAACAAGTCGCTTCCTTGTGTCCTTCACCCAGAACAACAGAGAAGGATGCGTCAGGCGACACAACAGGTTACTCCATGGAGCTCTTTACACATACCGTTCCTGGGTTAGAAAGGTAAATTGTTAACAGGCCATGCCCATTACAAGATGAATCGGACATGGAGTGCACAGATGCACAGCCACAGCTAGATTATTATGCTGTTCCATTGACTCAGATCACAACATTACCCTCGCAGTGTACTGAGCCAGAATCTGACCCTAATGAGACTATGGTGCCCCGTCCCAAACGCTATAGCACCGCCTTACACGGTGACACAGAGGAAGGTGCACAGGACATAGAAGAGGAGGTAATAGATGACCCAGTTGTTGACCCCAATTGGCAGCCATTGGGGGAACAGGGTGCCGCTGGCAGTAGCTCTGAAGCGGAGGAGGAGCCGCAGCAGGCATCAACATCGCAACATCTTTCATCTGGCAGGCCCGTATCTGGCCAAAAACGTGTGTCAAAACCAGAAACAGTTGTAGGACAGCGTGGTCATCCAGTTACAGTAGCTCAGTGTGCAATGCCTGAAAAGGTATTCGATAGCAGGAAGAGTGAAGTCTGGCAATTTTTTAACCAAGATCCGAATGATCGGTGCAAAGTGATCTGTAAGAAATGCTCAAGGACCTTTAGCAGAGGTCAGAATGTAAAAAATTTAAATACAAGTTCCTTGCGTAGACATTTAACCACCATGCACTTGTAAGCCCGGACTAACTACCAAACGTCCCGTAAAGTTGTTGCACCCACTCACAATGAAGCTAGTCAGCAACGCTCCATTCCTTCCCTCACTGTAAGCCTACCATTTACGACACCACCTGCAGCAAATGTGGAGGTATCGTCGCAAGGCCAAAGCAGTCAGGGAATCACCAGGTTCTTGGTAGGAAACACTGTATGTAGGCCAACAGCAAGAATACCATCACCAACCCTCTCTCAGTCTGCCATGTCCACCACCACCCCCACTAGTTCCACCATATGCAGCTCTCCAGTCCAGCTCACCCTACAAGAGACTCTCCTTAGGAAAAGGATGTACTCATCCTCTCATCTGCATACACAGGGTTTGAACGCCCACATTGCTAGACTAATCTCCTTAGAGATGATGCCCTACCGGTTGGTTGAAAGCGAAGCTTTCAAAGCCCTGATGGCCTACGCAGTACCACGCTATGAACTACCCAGTCGACACTTCTTTGCGATTCACCAGCATGTCAAAGACCGCATTGTCCATGCACTCAGGCGATCTGTCAATAGAAAGGTGCACCTCACAACAGATGCATGGACCAGTAGGCATGGCCAGGGACGTTACGTGTCTATCACGGTACACTGGGTTAATGTGGTGGATGCAGGGTACACAGGGGACAGCCATAGTGGCACAGTTCTGCCTAGCCCACGGTCTAGGAAACAGTTGGCTGTAGGCATTTGCCCCTCCTCCTTCTCCTTCTCCAGAAGCGAAAGCTCGTCCACAGAGCGCAGTCGCACGACCACTCCATCCGCAGCTGCCAGTGTTGCAACCGTGGTGTCCAATTATGGAACAGCTTGTGGGAAGCATCAGCAGGCTGTGTTGGAAATGAAGTGTTTGGGCGACAACAGACACACCGTGGAAGTTCTGTCCGACTTCTTGCAGCAAGAAACTAAGTTATGGCTGGGAAGTTTACATCTTGAGGCAGGCTGGTGGTGCAGTGCTTCCTGAAAAGTTATCCGGGGGTATCCGCCCTGCTCCTGAAGGTGCGAAGACTTTGCTCGCACATCCGCTGTTCGCCCGTACACTCCAGCCGCATTCAGAACCATCAGCGATCTTTGAATCTTCCCCAGCACCACCTAATAATCGACGTTGCGACAAGGTGGAACTACACACTGCACATGCTTCAGAGGCTGTGCGAACAGAGGCATGCTGTTATGTATTTGTGGGAGGATACACATACACAGGCAGGCAGTTGGATGGCAGACATGGAGTTGTCAGGTGTGCAGTGGTCGAAGCTACAAAATCTGTGTCAAGTCCTTCAATGTTTTTAGGAATGCACACACCTGGTTAGTGCAGATGACGCCATCATAAGCATGAACATCCCCCTAATGCGTCTGCTGATGCAAAGTTTGACGCACGTAAAGGAGCAGGCGTCTGCAGCCGAGGACGAGGGTAGCCTTGATGACAGTCAGCCACTGTCTGCTCAGGGAAGTCTCCTGGATGAGGTGGTGGATGAAGAGGAGGATGAGTAGGACGATGGGGATGAATATTTATGGGAGGAGGAAGCTTCTCAGGGGCAATAGAAACTGGTGGCGTTGCAAGATCAGGTACAGGGTTTTTGAGGGAGAAAAGTGATGTTGATTTGCCAGAAAGTGCTCCTCAACCCAGCACAAGCAGTGAATTGACACCTGGAACATTGGCCCACATGGCAGATTATGCCTTGCGTATCCTAAAAAGGGACCCCTGCATTATCAAAATGATGACGATGACGATTACTGGTTGGCCTGCCTCCTGGATCCATGCTATAAAGGAAAATTGCAAAATATCATGCCACATGAGAACCTTGAGCAAATATTGGCTGCCAAACAAGCAACTCTTGTAGACTCAGGCATTCCCAGCACACAGCGGCGGTAATGGTTCTCACACAAGCTGCAGGGGGCAACATGGCAGAAGTGTTAGAGGTGCACAAATCAGAAGTGGCGTTGGACAGAGGGGTTTTATGAACAGGTTGTGGAGTGATTTTGCAATGACCGCAGACACGACAGGTACTGCAGCATCAATTCAAAGTGACAGGAGACAACATTTGTCCAGTATGGTTACTATTTTTTCTCCCTTATCGATGTTCTCCCTCACAAGTCATTCCCATTTGATTACTGGGCATCCAAAATAGACACCTGGCCTGAACTGGCAGAATATGCATTGCAGGAGCTTGCTTGCCCAGCAGCTAGTGTGCTATCAGAAAGAGTATTCAGTGCTGCTGGGTCAATACTGACCGAAAAAAGGAGTCGTCTGGCTACCCAAAATGTTGATGATCTAACCTTCATTAAAATGAACCAATCATGGATTTCTAATTTTTTTGCCCCACCTTTCTCTGCTGACACCTAGCTTTCCTGTAAAAAGGTATTGCTTTTGGACTGGTCTTACTGACTGCTCCAATTTCTCCATTTGCAGCTGCTGTATGTCCAGCATACGCCTTTTTTACACCTCCGTAAATGGGCTGACTCCCCCCATGGGGCCGTTGTCACCACTTGGCGCAAGCACACGTGTGAGTGCCGTTTGGTTGAAGAGGTGGGTGTGCCCACTTTTGGGCGATGGCACTGGCACAGGGTCCCTCATAGTACAATGAAGTGTCTCTGGCGGTGGTGATGCGCACCCAACGTTAGACACACCATCGTAACATGAGGGGCCCTGGGCCAGTACCGCTGCCCACGAGAGAGTGTTCCCCCCCAAACCAAACAGTGCTCTACGACTTGCAAAATTATCTTTCACCTCTCCACCACTGTTTAGTCTGTGCGGTTAAATCCTTCAGTGGCACTGCCAATACCAATTTGTTGACATGTATGATGCTAGTAAAAATATTCAGGGGCCCTGTCCTACATTTACACCAGTTAATACTTTGCGCCAAATACCACTGTCTGCAAGTCAGCAGAGGAGCCCACCCCTGTACCTAGGTATGCCACCTGTTTATTTGTGAAATGTTTTATTTTCCAGACATTAACCTCACTTTATTATTTTGGCCTACTAACTGTGTCAGAGACTCCTTCCAATTGTCCTCCGCTGACCATACCAATGCTGCCTGTGTACCCCTGTAACCTATTTAAACCTGCATCGAGCCTACTTTTTTATTTTAGGCCTACTAAGTCTGTCTGCGGTCCCTCCTTGCAATCGTCCTCCGCTGACCACATCAATGCTGCCCGTGTACCCCTGTAACCTATTTTAACCTGCATCAAGCCTACTTTTTTTCATTTTAGGCCTTCTAAGTCTGTCTGTGGTCCCTCCTTGCAATTGTCCTCCACTGACCACACCAATGCTGCATGTGTACCCCTGTAACCTATTTAAACCTGCATCGAGCCTACTTTTTTTATTTTAGGCCTACTAAGTCTGTCTGCGGTCGCTCCTTGCAATCGTCCTCCGCTGACCACACCAATGCTGCCTGTGTACCCCTGTAACCTATTTAAACCTGCATCGAGCCTACTTTTTTTATTTTAGGCCTACTAAGTCTGTCTGCAGTCCCTCCTTGCAATCGTCCTCCGCTGACCACACCAATGCTGCCCGTGTACCCGGTAACCTTTTTTAAACTGCATTGAGCCAACCTTTTAGTTTAAGGCCTACTACCTGTGTCTGTCTGCGCCACTCAATACAGCTGATATTTTTAATCTGAAACTGCATTTGGGCTACTAGTTTGCTTGGGGCCTACTAACGGTGTCTGCCGCTCCTTGGTGTTGTCCTCCAAGGTAAAAAGCTGAGCTTCAATCTTCAGGCTTTTGGCCTATATCAGATATTTAACTGCATTTGGCCTACTAGTTTTGTTGGGGCCTACTAACGGTGTCTGTCGCTCCTAGGTATTCTCCTGGTTTAATTTCCTGAGCTTCTATCTTCAGGCTTTCGGCCTATATTTTTAATATTAAACTGCATTTGGCTTACTAGTTTGGTTGGGGCCTACTAACGGTGTCTGCCGCTCCTTGGTGTTCTCCTGGTTTGTTTCCCTGAGCTTCGATCTTCAGGCTTTCGGCCTATATTTACAAATTGTTAACTGCATTTGGCCTACTAGTTTGGTTGGGCCTACTAACGGTGTCTGCCACTCCTTGCTGTTCTCCTCCACTGAACAAAGCAGTGCTGCCTGTTTACTACTGTTACCAATTTTGATCTGCATTTAGCCTTCTTACAGATTTGGGCCTACTCACTGTGTCAGCCTCTCATTACAGTTGTCCTCCACTGAAGAAAGCTATGACGCCTGATTAGTCCTGTTACCAATTTTGAACTGCATTTAGCCCACTTTATTATTTGGGCCTATATCTGTGTTTCCTCCTCATCCTGCCCATTGCCCAGCCAGTGTTAGATGAGTCTGCTGGTACATTGTCCCAGACCACTACATTCCCCTTGCATGCTACACAGCCAGAATGTGACCCTGCTGAAAGTCAGGTTCTCCTTCCCGCATACTATACCACCTTATACGGGGACAAAGAGGAAGGTGCAGATGAAAGTGCATGTTCCTTCATCAGGTGGGGGGCATACTCGTTGGCGACGTCACTGGCACAGGGCCCCTCATAGTACGCAAAAGTGTCGCTGCCGGTGGGAGGCGCCCCCGCCGTGCAAACAGACTGCCGTACTTTTAGGGGCCCTGTGCCAGTGCCAATGCAAACGAGTGGGCCCCACCCCCTGCTTGCTCAGGATCACAGCACTTGCAAAGTTGAAATACTTACCTCTCCCTGCTCCACCGTCGTGACGCAGTCCATGTTTCCTGGGCCCACTAAAAACTTGAACCAGCCCTACCCCCCACAACTTTAGCCAAATGACCCCCAATTTCCAATGCCTAACTATTATTATAAGGTAAATTAAGATTGACAAGCTTCAGTAACAAGAATGGATGTTTTTGCCATTAAAATGGGCACTGTAGGTGTTTTCCTGGCCTCCACTCATTGCCGACTATGCTTCCCCATTGAATTGCATTGGGTTTCGTGTTTCAGTCGATCCCCTACTTTTCGCGATAATCGGCCGATTTCACTCGACCCGACTTTTGAGAAAGTCGGGTTCCGCTAAACCCGACTCGATTCTAAAAAAGTAAAAGTCGCTCAACCCTAATCAGGACCACACGATCAAGATTTCAGGGTGCCAATGTGGTTAAAGAGGAAGCCCCCACACTTTGTTAACTATCTATATGGCTTAGTCACTATTGACAAGAGCATTTAAGGGTTTAAACCACTCAATCAGTGCCAACACTTATCATGGCTGATGAAGAAAGCTGTCAGCTATAGTGTACGGCCGGGGTCACACCTAATGTATCAAAATACGGTCCGTTTTTTACGGCCGAGATACGCAGAAAAATTCCTGAACAGTTATTCATATTCAATGCGAGGATGCAATTTTTTCTCCAAAAATTAACCGTGTGTCATCCGTATGGAATCCGTATGGCGAGATTTTCTCGCCAGCTTGCAAAATGGACATAGAATGGATCCATGGGCTCAAATATTCGTGAAAATATTATATATATATATATATATATATATATATATATATATATACAGTGCGGCAAAAAAATATTTAGTCAGTCAGCAATAGTGCAAGTTCCACCACTTAAAAAGATGAGAGGCGTCTGTAATTTACATCATAGGTAGACCTCAACTATGGGAGACAAACTGAGAAAAAAAAATCCAGAAAATCACATTGTCTGTTTTTTTAACATTTTATTTGCATATTATGGTGGAAAATAAGTATTTGGTCAGAAACAAAATTTCATCTCAATACTTTGTAATATATCCTTTGTTGGCAATGACAGAGGTCAAACGTTTTCTGTAAGTCTTCACAAGGTTGCCACACACTGTTGTTGGTATGTTGGCCCATTCCTCCATGCAGATCTCCTCTAGAGCAGTGATGTTTTTGGCTTTTCGCTTGGCAACACAGACTTTCAACTCCCTCCAAAGGTTTTCTATAGGGTTGAGATCTGGAGACTGGCTAGGCCACTCCAGGACCTTGAAATCCTTCTTACAAAGCCACTCCTTCGTTGCTCTGGCGGTGTGCTTTGGATCATTGTCATATTGAAAGACCCAGCCACGTTTCATCTTCAATGCCCTTGCTGATGGAAGGAGGTTTGCACTCAAAATCTCACGATACATGGCCCCATTCATTCTTTCATGTACCCGGATCAGTCATCCTGGCCCCTTTGCAGAGAAACAGCCCCAAAGCATGATGTTTCCACCACCATGCTTTACAGTAGGTATGGTGTTTGATGGATGCAACTCAGTATTCTTTTTCCTCCAAACACGACAAGTTGTGTTTCTACCAAACAGTTCCAGTTTGGTTTCATCAGACCATAGGACATTCTCCCAAAACTCCTCTGGATCATCCAAATGCTCTCTAGCAAACTTTAGACGGGCCCGGACATGTACTGGCTTAAGCAGTGGGACACATCTGGCACTGCAGGATCTGAGTCCATGGTGGCGTAGTGTGTTGCTTATGGTAGGCCTTGTTACATTGGTCCCAGCTCTCTGCAGTTCATTCACTAGGTCCCCCTGCGTGGTTCTGGGATTTTTGCTCACCGTTCTTGTGATCATTCTGACTCCACGGGGTGGGATTTTGCGTGGAGCCCCAGATCGAGGGAGATTATCAGTGGTCATGTATGTCTTCCATTTTCTAATTATTGCTCCCACTGTTGATTTCTTCACTCCAAGCTGGTTGGCTATTGCAGATTCAGTCTTCCCAGCCTGGTGCAGGGCTACAATTTTGTTTCTGGTGTCCTTTGACAGCTCTTTGGTCTTCACCATAGTGGAGTTTGGAGTCAGACTGTTTGAGGGTGTGCACAGGTGTCTTTTTATACTGATAACAAGTTTAAACAGGTGCCATTACTACAGGTAATGAGTGGAGGAAAGAGGAGACTCTTAAAGAAGAAGTTACAGGTCTGTGAGAGCCAGAAATCTTGATTGTTTGTTTCTGACCAAATACTTATTTTCCACCATAATATGCAAATAAAATGTTAAAAAAACAGACAATGTGATTTTCTGGATTTTTTTTTCTCAGTTTGTCTCCCATAGTTGAGGTCTACCTATGATGTAAATTACAGACGCCTCTCATCTTTTTAAGTGGTGGAACTTGCACTATTGCTGACTGACTAAATACTTTTTTGCCCCACTGTATATATATATATATATATATATATATATATATATTTCATACAGAGCTAGATAGCAGAGAAGCCGGTAATTCAATTGCCGGCTTTTGCTATCTCCTTATCAAACCCGCCAGGATATGAGACATGGTTTACATACAGTAAGCCATTTCATATACCTTATATTTTTACATATTCCTCACTAATAATGTTAGAAGTGTCTGTCTGTAAAATTTGGGAGCTCTAGATATAGGAATATATCCAAAGCGTTTGATACCGTGCCGCACAAGAGGTTGGTACACAAAATGAGAATGCTTGGTCTGGGGGAAAATGTGTGTAAATGGGTTAGTAACTGGCTTAGTGATAGAAAGCAGAAGGTGGTTATAAATGGTATAGTCTCTAACTGGGTCGCTGTGACCAGTGGGGTACCGCAGGGGTCGGTATTGGGACCTGTTCTCTTCAACATATTCATTAATTATCTGGTAGAACGTTTACACAGTAAAATATCGATATTTGCAGATGATACAAAACTATGTAAAGCAGTTAATACAAGAGAAGATAGTATTCTGCTACAGATGGATCTGGATAAGTTGGAAACTTGGGCTGAAAGGTGGCAGATGAGGTTTAACAATGATAAATGTAAGGTTATACACATGGGAAGAAGGAATCAATATCACCATTACACACTGAACGGGAAACCACTGGGTAAATCTGAGAGAGAGAAGGACTTGGGGATCCTAGTTAATGATAAACTTACCTGGAGCAGCCAGTGCCAGGCAGCAGCTGCCAAGGCAAACAGGATCATGGGGTGCATTAAAAGAAGTCTGGATACACATGATGAGAGCATTATACTGCCTCTGTACAAATCCCTAGTTAGACCACACATGGAGTACTGTGTCCAGTTTTGGGCACCGGTGCTCAGGAAGGATATAATGGAATTAGAGAGAGCACAAAGGAGGGCAACAAAATTAATAAAGGGGATGGGAGAACTACAATACCCTGATAGATTAGCGAAATTAGGATTATTTAGTCTAGAAAAAAGACGACTGAGGGGCGATCTAATAACCATGTATAAGTATATAAGGGGACAATACAAATATCTCACTGAGGATCTGTTTATACCAAGGAAGGTGACGGGCACAAGGGGGCATTCTTTGCGTCTGGAAGAGAGAAGGTTTTTCCACCAACATAGAAGAGGATTCTTTACTGTTAGGGCAGTGAGAATCTGGAATTGCTTGCCTGAGGAGGTGGTGATGGTGAACTCAGTAGACGGTCATTGTCATGATAAACTTTCTTGCACTTCACCCCCTTACAAAGCATCTAAGCTGTCTGATCCACAAGTCAAGTAGCAGTCTCTTTTGCTGTTTGAGGACTCTGCTGGCTGTGGTTCAATGGCCCATCCACCTGGCCCAGCCCCAGTGGAAGAGACTGAGTGCACTGATGCCAGGAACTGGTTATGTCAGACAATGAGTATGTGTGAGCGCCAGTGAACACGGTCAGTAGACCACTGCAGCACATGTCAGAGGATGAGCAAAAACACGTATCAACTGGTGCATCTTTTGTTCAGTGTGCTGGCTGGCAAGGAGGGTAGGGATGCAGATTGGTTTGAAGATGATGTGGGAGATGATGAGGTCCTAGACTCTGTATGAAGAGAAAGCCATCATAGTGTCGTGCTCACTTAGGAGGAAAACGAGGTTGTCTCGCTTCCTCAGCATGATAGCCAAAGAGGGAACTGGGTGGAAAAGCACAGCCATTAGCCCGTAGCCAGTAAGTCGGCCACTACTGCCCACTGTGCCAAGGAAAAGAGCACACAAGACAGCTCAAAGAAGCTCCCTAGTGTGGGATTTCTTCTGACAATGTCCTGAAATCAAGACACGGGTGGGGGTGATTTGCTCACTGTGCCATCAGAGCTTGAAGCAATGCATAAATCTGCTGAACCTGAGCACCGCCTGCTTGATCAGGCATCTGAAATCTAAGCACAAGCTGCAGTGGAGTAGACATGCTAAAAAAACTGACAGATCACTACTTTCTTCTGCTCCCTCTTCTACTGCAGTCTCGGTCTCTTCCCCCTGCTCACAATCAACAGGGCTACCTGCCTCCCTGCAAAGAAAGGAAGGATGTGACACTACCGCCATCACCAGTGCCACTGAGCATCTCCACACTGTCTCATGGAACTGTTCAGCTTTCTATTCACTGAACCCTGGAGAGAAAGACTAAATTTGCCCCTAACCACCAAGATATGCTCCACAGTTACAGTATTTCAAAATTGCTCATCTTCGAAATGCTTCCATTCCGGCTGGTGGAGATGGTCAGTTTAAAAAATCTGATGGCGGTTGGTTGTCCCAGAGCATGATGTTCCCAGTCGCTACTACTTATCTAGGTGGACCATCCCTGCCCTGCACACAGATATGTGTGCAAATCATGTGTGCACTGCTCAATACCATCAATAGCAAGTTCCACGTATCAACTGATACATGCACAATTAAACACGGCCAGGGACATTACATCTCCCTAACTGCCCACTGGGTCAATGTAGTGTCAGCTGGGCCAGAGGCAGAAGGCGCTCAATCAGATGTACTACTATGACCAAGGATAGAATTGATGGATGTTCCTTTGGTCAGGTTGCCGCTTCCTACACCATCTCATCATCGACTCATAGTAAGACCTATACTACCAACTTGAGCTCAAGGCATAACTACAGAATAGATGATACTTAGGTCCATCTTCAAATAAAAGTATAAATTTTATTATTAAAATACAGAAAACAAGGATATGGGGAAATGGTCGCACACAATTTGTCACACAAGTATAGTGCAAAAAGTTGGCCACGCAGGGACCTAAAAACGTTACTGGGAGGTATCATTGTTATTCAATCATAGATCACATATAAATTGCCATTTGAGTCATCACTCTCCTCCCTCATACCTCAAACCTGCTGGACCATAATAATCCATATAGTCTAAGCCATATCAAAGAAAAGGCCAAGAATAAGCCAAGTATACACAGTAACAAATGTAACAATAATTACCGGCGGTTCAGGGTGTCAGACACGAATTGGTCCCAGCGCGTCCTGTTGTGAATTCTGTGGCAGAGCTCCCTCCTGTGGTCACAAGTGGTACTTCGGCTGATTCTCTCTGTGAGCTTCTGTTGGTGGAGGGAAGTGGTACTGCGGCTTCTGAGTTTCCTCCCTCAGGTGATCTGGTGAGGTCGTTAGGTGCTTCTCTACTTAACTCCACCTAATGCTTTGATCCTGGCTTCCTGTCAATGTTCCAGTGTTGGACTTGATTCTCCCTGGATCATTCCTGTGGCCTGCTGCTCTGCATAGCTAAGTTCTTCTTTGCTATTTGTTTGCTATTTTTTCTGTCCAGCTTGTCTAATTTGTTGCTGGAAGCTCTGGGACGCAAAGGGTGTACCTCTGTGCCGTTAGTTCGGTACGGAGGGTCTTTTTGCCCCCGTTGCATGGTTTTCTTTAGGGTTTTGTGTAGACCGCAAAGTTACCTTTCTATCCTCGCTCTGTTAAGAAAGTCGGGCCTCACTTTGCTGAATCTATTTCATCTCTACGTTTGTCTTTTCATCTTAACTCACAGTCATTATATGTGGGGGGCTGCCTTTTCCTTTGGGGTATTTCTCTGAGGCGAGGTAGGCTTATTTTCTATCTTCAGGCTAGTTAGTTTCTCAGGCTTGCCGATTTGCATAGGCAGAGTTAGGCGCAATCCACGGCTGCCTCTAGTGTTGTTTGGAGAGGATTAGGGATTGCGGTCTGCAGAGTTCCCACGTCTCAGAGCTCGTTCTATGATTTTGGGTTATTGTCAGATCACTGTATGTGCTCTGACCGCTATGTCCATTGTGGTACTGAATTGCCTTTTATTAAACAGTACAGGAAGCCAAAAGTACTAATGATTCTCAATAGAGGGAA
Organism: Ranitomeya imitator; assembly: GCF_032444005.1. Lineage (NCBI taxonomy): Eukaryota > Metazoa > Chordata > Amphibia > Anura > Dendrobatidae > Ranitomeya > Ranitomeya imitator. The sequence continues at coordinate 395,860,460 of NC_091286.1, forward strand.
AGGAGAAGTTCTGAGACCATTTTTTTTTCTTTGCACTGTGTTTTGCCTTTTTTTTCCCCTAGACATTTGGGTGGTTCAGTACACAGGTGTAGCGATGGACATTAAAAGTCTGTCTTCATTTGTGGATCAGCTCTCGGCAAGAGTACAAAAGATTCAAGACACTATTGATCAGAAATCTATGTTAGAACCAAGAATTCCTATTCCTGATTTGTTTTTTGGAGATAGAACTAAGTTTCTGAGTTTCAAAAATAATTGTAAATTATTTCTGGCCTTGAAACCTCGCTCCTCTGGTGATCCAGTTCAACAGGTTTTGATTGTTATTTCTTTTTTGCGCGGCGACCCTCAGGACTGGGCATTTTCTCTTGCGCCAGGAGATCCTGCATTGAGTAATATCGATGCGTTTTTCCTGGCACTCGGATTGCTGTACGATGAACCTAATTCAGTGGATCAGGCAGAGAAAAATTTGCTGGCTCTCTGTCAGGGTCAGGATGAGATAGAGGTATATTGTCAGAAATTTAGAAAGTGGTCCGTGCTCACTCAATGGAATGAATCTGCGCTGGCAGCTATGTTCAGAAAGGGTCTCTCTGAAGCCCTTAAGGATGTCATGGTGGGATTTCCTATGCCTGCTGGTTTAAATGAGTCTATGTCTTTGGTCATTCAGATCGGTCGACGCTTGCGTGAGCGTAAATCTGTGCACCATTTGGCGGTATTACCTGAGCTTAAACCTGAGCCTATGCAGTGCGATAGGACTTTGACCAGAGTTGAACGGCAAGAACACAGACGTCTGAATGGGCTGTGTTTCTACTGTGGTGATTCCACTCATGCTATCTCTGATTGTCCTAAGCGCACTAAGCGGTTCGCTAGGTCTGCCACCATTGGTACGGTACAGTCAAAATTTCTTCTGTCGTTACCTTGATCTGTTCTTTGTCATCGTATTCTGTCATGGCATTTGTGGATTCAGGCGCTGCCCTGAATTTGATGGACTTGGAGTATGCTAAGCATTGTGGGTTTCTCTTAGAGCCCTTGCAGTGTCCTATTCCATTGAGAGGAATTGATGCCACGCCTTTGGCCAAGAATAAGCCTCAGTACTGGACCCAGCTGACCATGTGCATGGCTCCTGCACATCAGGAGGTTATTCGCTTTCTGGTATGGCATAATCTGCATGATGTGGTCGTGTTGGGGTTGCCATGGCTACAAGCCCATAATCCAGTATTAGATTGGAAATCCATGTTGGTGTCCAGCTGGGGTTGTCAGGGGGTACATGGTGATGTTCCATTTCTGTCAATTTCGTCATCCACCCCTTCTGAGGTTCCAGAGTTCTTGTCTGATTACCGGGATGTATTTGATGAGCCCAAGTCCGATGCCCTACCTCCGCATAGGGATTGTGATTGTGCTATCAATTTGATTCCTGGTAGTAAATTCCCAAAAGGTCGACTGTTTAATTTGTCCGTGCCTGAGCACGCCGCTATGCGCAGTTATGTGAAGGAATCCCTGGAGAAGGGGCATATTCGCCCGTCATCGTCACCATTAGGAGCAGGGTTCTTTTTTGTAGCCAAGAAGGATGGTTCGCTGAGACCTTGTATAGATTACCGCCTTCTAAATAAGATCACGGTTAAATTTCAGTACCCCTTGCCATTGTTATCTGATTTGTTTGCTCGGATTAAGGGGGCTAGTTGGTTCACCAAGATAGATCTTCGTGGTGCGTATAATCTGGTGCGAATCAGGCGAGGAGATGAATAGAAAACTGCATTTAATACGCCCGAGGGTCATTTTGAGTATCTAGTGATGCCATTCGGACTTGCCAATGCTCCATCAGTCTTTCAGTCCTTTATGCATGACATCTTCCGAGAGTACCTGGATAAATTCCTGATTGTGTACTTGGATGACATTTTGATCTTCTCGGATGATTGGGAGTCTCATGTGAAGCAGGTCAGAACAGTTTTTCAGGTCCTGCGTGCTAATTCTTTGTATGTGAAGGGATCAAAGTGTCTCTTTGGTGTGCAGAAGGTTTCATTTTTGGGGTTCATCTGTTCCCCTTCTACTATCGAGATTGATCCTGTTAAGGTCCAAGCCATCCATGATTGGACTCAGCCGACATCTCTGAAAAGTCTGCAAAAGTTCCTGGGCTTTGCTAATTTTTATCGTCGCTTCATCTGCAATTTTTCTAGTATTGCCAAACCATTGACCGATTTGACCAAGAAGGGTGCTGATTTGGTCAATTGGTCTTCTGCTGCTGTGGAAGCTTTTCAAGAGTTGAAGCGTCGTTTTTCTTCTGCCCCTGTGTTGTGTCAACCAGATGTTTCTCTTCCGTTCCAGGTCGAGGTTGATGCTTCTGAGATTGGAGCAGGGGCTGTTTTGTCGCAGAGAGGTTCTGATTGCTCAGTGATGAAACCATGCGCTTTTTTTTCCAGGAAGTTTTCGCCTGCTGAGCGAAATTATGATGTGGGCAACCGAGAGTTGCTGGCCATGAAGTGGGCATTCGAGGAGTGGCGTCATTGGCTTGAAGGAGCTAAGCATCGCGTGGTGGTATTGACTGATCATAAGAACTTGACTTATCTTGAGTCTGCTAAGCGGTTGAATCCTAGACAGGCTCGTTGGTCGCTGTTTTTTGCCCATTTTGACTTTGTGATTTCGTACCTTCCGGGCTCTAAAAATGTGAAGGCGGATGCTCTGTCTAGGAGTTTTCTGCCCGACTCTCCGTGTTTGTCTGAGCCGGCGGGTATCCTCAAGGAAGGAGTAATTGTGTCTGCCATCTCCCCTGATTTGCGGCGGGTGCTGCAAAAATTTCAGGCTAATAAACCTGATCATTGTCCAGCGGAGAGACTGTTTGTCCCTGATAGGTGGACCAATAAAGTTATCTCTGAGGTTCATTGTTCGGTGTTGGCTGGTCATCCTGGAATCTTTGGTACCAGAGAGTTAGTTAGCTAGATCCTTTTGGTGGCCGTCTCTGTCGCGGGATGTGCGTGCTTTTGTGCAGTCCTGTGGGATTTGTGCTCGGGCTAAGCCCTGCTGTTCTCGTGCCAGTGGGTTGCTTTTGCCCTTGCCGGTCCCGAAGAGGCCTTGGACACATATCTCTATGGATTTTACTTCTGATCTTCCCGTTTCTCAAAAGATGTCAGTCATTTGGGTGGTCTGTGATCGCTTTTCTAAGATGGTCCATCTGGTACCCTTGTCTAAATTGCCTTCCTCCTCTGATTTGGTGCCATTGTTCTTCCAGCATGTGGTTCGTTTACATGGCATTCCAGAGAATATTGTTTCTGACAGAGGTTCCCAGTTTGTTTCAAGGTTTTGGCGAGCCTTTTGTGGTAGGATGGGCATTGACTTGTCTTTTTCCTTGGCTTTCCATCCTCAGACTAATGGCCAGACCGAACGAACCAATCAGACCTTGGAAACATATCTGAGATGCTTTGTTTCTGCCGATCAGGATGACTGGGTGTCCTTTTTACCTTTGGCTGAGTTCGCCCTTAATAATCGGGCCAGCTCGGCTACCTTGGTTTTGCCATTTTTCTGCAACTCTGGGTTCCATCCTCGTTTCTCTTCAGGACAGGTTGAGTCTTCGGACTGTCCTGGTGTGGATACTGTGGTGGACAGGTTGCAGCAGATTTGGACTCATGTAGTGGACAATTTGACCTTGTCCCAGGAGAAGGCTCAACGTTTCGCTAATCGCAGACGCCGTGTGGGTCCCCGACTTCGTGTTGGGGATCTGGTTTGGTTATCTTCTCGTCATATTCCTATGAAGGTTTCCTCTCCTAAGTTTAAACCTCGTTTCATTGGTCCGTATAGGATTTCTGAGGTTCTTAATCCTGTGTCTTTTCGTCTGACCCTTCCAGATTCTTTTTCCATACATAACGTATTCCATAGGTCATTGTTGCGGAGATACGTGGCACCTATGGTTCCATCTGTTGATCCTCCTGCCCCGGTTTTGGTGGAGGGGGAATTGGAGTATATTGTGGAGAAGATTTTGGATTCTCGTGTTTCTAGACGGAAACTCCAGTATCTGGTTAAATGGAAGGGTTATGCTCAGGAAGATAATTCCTGGGTTTTTGCCTCTGATGTCCATGCTCCCGATCTTGTTCGTGCCTTTCATGTGGCTCATCCTGGTCGGCCTGGGGGCTCTGGTGAGGGTTCGGTGACCCCTCCTCAAGGGGGGGGTACTGTTGTGAATTCTGTGGCAGAGCTCCCTCCTGTGGTCACAAGTGGTACTTCGGCTGATTCTCTCTGTGAGCTTCTGTTGGTGGAGGGAAGTGGTACTGCGGCTTCTGAGTTTCCTCCCTCAGGTGATCTGGTGAGGTTGTTAGGTGCTTCTCTACTTAACTCCACCTAATGCTTTGATCCTGGCTTCCTGTCAATGTTCCAGTGTTGGACTTGCTCCTCCCTGGATCATTCCTGTGGCCTGCTGCTCTGCATAGCTAAGTTCTTCTTTGCTATTTGTTTGCTATTTTTTCTGTCCAGCTTGTCTAATTGTTTTGCTGGAAGCTCTGGGACGCAAAGGGTGTACCTCTGTGCCGTTAGTTCGGTACGGAGGGTCTTTTTGCCCCCTTTGCGTGGTTTTCTTTAGGGTTTTGTGTAGACCGCAAAGTTACCTTTCTATCCTCGCTCTGTTAAGAAAGTCGGGCCTCACTTTGCTGAATCTATTTCATCTCTACGTTTGTCTTTTCATCTTAACTCACAGTCATTATATGTGGGGGGCTGCCTTTTCCTTTGGGGTATTTCTCTGAGGCAAGGTAGGCTTATTTTCTATCTTCAGGCTAGTTAGTTTCTCAGGCTTGCCGATTTGCATAGGCAGAGTTAGGCGCAATCCATGGCTGCCTCTAGTGTTGTTTGAAGAGGATTAGGGATTGCGGTCTGCAGAGTTCCCACGTCTCAGAGCTCGTTCTATGATTTTGGGTTATTGTCAGATCACTGTATGTGCAAATCCCACAGGACTGCACAAAAGTACGCACATCCCGCGACAGAGATGGCCACCAAAAGGATCTAGCCACTAACTCTCTGGTACCAAAGATTCCAGGATGACCAGCCAACACTGAACAATGAACCTCAGAGATAACTTTATTCGTCCACCTATCAGGGACAAACAGTTTCTCCGCTGGACAACGATCAGATTTATTAGCCTGAAATTTTTGCAGCACCCGCTGCAAATCAGGGGAGATGGCAGACACAATTACTCCCTCCTTGAGGATACCCGCCGGCTCAGACAAACCAGGAGAGTCGGGCAGAAAACTCCTAGACAGAGCATCCGCCTTCACATTTTTAGAGCCTGGAAGGTACGAAATCACAAAGTCAAAACGGGCAAAAAACAGCGACCAACGAGCCTGTCTAGGATTCAACCGCTTGGCAGACTCGAGATAAGTCAAGTTCTTATGATCAGTCAATACCACCACGCGATGCTTAGCTCCTTCAAGCCAATGACACCACTTCTCGAATGCCCACTTCATGGCCAGCAACTCTCGGTTACCCACATCATAATTTCGCTCAGCAGGCGAAAACTTCCTGGAAAAAAAAGCGCATGGTTTCATCACTGAGCAATCAGAACCTCTCTGCGACAAAACAGCCCCTGCTCCAATCTCAGAAGCATCAACCTCGACCTGGAACGGAAGAGAAACATCTGGTTGACACAACACAGGGGCAGAAGAAAAACGACGCTTCAACTCTTGAAAGGCTTCCACAGCAGCAGAATACCAATTGACCACATCAGCACCCTTCTTGGTCAAATCGGTCAATGGTTTAGCAATACTAGAAAAATTGCAGATGAAGCGACGATAAAAATAAGCAAAGCCCAGTAACTTTTGCAGACTTTTCAGAGATGTCGGCTGAATCCAATCATGGATGGCTTGGACCTTAACAGGATCCATCTCGATAGTAGAAGGGGAAAAGATGAACCCCAAAAATGAAACCTTCCGCACACCAAAGAGACACTTTGATCCCTTCACAAACAAAGAATTAGCACGCAGGACCTGAAAAATCGTTATGACCTGCTTCACATGAGACTCCCAATCATCCGAGAAGATCAAAATGTCATCCAAGTACACAATCAGGAATTTATCCAGGTACTCTCGGAAGATGTCATGCATAAAGGACTGAAAGACTGATGGAGCATTGGCAAGTCCGAACGGCATCATTAGATACTCAAAATGACCCTCGGGCGTATTAAATGCAGTTTTCCATTCATCGCCTTGCTTAATTCGCACCAGATTATACGCACCACGAAGATCTATCTTGGTGAACCAACTAGCCCCCTTAATCCGAGCAAACAGATCAGATAACAATGGCAAGGGGTACTGAAATTTAACCGTGATCTTATTAAGAAGGCGGTAATCTATACAAGGTCTCAGCGAACCATCCTTCTTGGCTACAAAAAAGAACCTTGCTCCTAAAGGCGACGATGACGGGCGAATATGCCCCTTCTCCAGGGATTCCTTTACATAACTGCGCATAGCGGTGTGCTCAGGCACGGATAAATTAAACAGTCGACCTTTTGGGAATTTACTACCAGGAATCAAATTGATAGCACAATCACAATCCCTATGCGGAGGTAGGGCATCGGACTTGGGCTCATCAAATACATCCCTGTAATCAGACAAGAACTCTGGGACCTCAGAAGGGGTGGATGACGAAATTGACAGAAGTGGAACATCACCATGTACCCCCTGACAAACCCAGCTGGACACCGACATGGATTTCCAATCTAATACTGTATTATGGACTTGTAGCCATGGCAACCCCAACACGACCACATCATGCAGATTATGCAACACCAGAAAGCGAATATCCTCCTGATGTGCAGGAGCCATGCACATGGTCAGCTGGGTCCAGTACTGAGGCTTATTCTTGGCCAAAGGTGTAGCATCAATTCCTCTCAATGGAATAGGACACTGCAAGGGCTCCAAGAAAAACCCACAACGCTTAGCATACTCCAAGTCCATCAAATTCAGGGCAGCGCCTGAATCCACAAATGCCATGACAGAATACGATGACAAAGAGCAGATCAAGGTAACGGACAGAAGAAATTTTGACTGTACCGTACCAATGGTGGCAGACCTAGCGAACAGCTTAGAGCGCTTAGGACAATCAGAGATGGCATGAGTGGAATCACCACAGTAGAAACACAGACCATTCAGACGTCTGTGTTCTTGCCATTCAACTCTGGTCAAAGTCCTATCGCACCGCATAGGCTTAGGTTTAATCTCAGGTAATACCGCCAAATGGTGCACAGATTTACGCTCACGCAAGCGTCGACCGATCTGAATGGCCAAAGACATAGATTCATTCAGACCAGCAGGCATAGGAAATCCCACCATGACATCTTTAAGGGCTTCAGAGAGACCCTTTCTGAAAATCGCTGCGAGCGCAGCTTCATTCCATTGAGTGAGTACAGACCACTTTCTAAATTTCTGACAATATACCTCTATCTCATCCTGACCCTGACACAAAGCCAGCAAATTTTTCTCTGCCTGATCCACTGAATTAGGCTCATCGTACAGCAATCCGAGCGCCAGGAAAAACGCATCAATATTACTTAATGCAGGATCTCCCGGCGCAAGGGAAAATGCCCAGTCTTGAGAGTCGCCACGCAAAAAAGAAATAATAATTCTCACTTGTTGATCTGGGTCACCAGAGGAGTGAGGTTTCAAGGCCAGAAACAGTTTGCAATTATTTTTGAAATTCCCAAACTTGACTCTATCACCATAAAACAAATCAGGAATAGGAATTCTTGGTTCAAACATAGGCTTCTGAACCACCAAATCTTGAATCTTTTGTACATTTATAACGAGATTATCCATTGAAGAGCACAGACCCTGAATGTCCATGTCCACACCTGTGTCCTGAACCACCCAAATGTCTAGGGGAAAAAAAAGGCAAAACACAGTGCAAAGAAAAAAAAATGGTCTCAGAACTTCTTTTTTCCCCTCTATTGAGAATCATTAGTACTTTTGGCTTCCTGTACTGTTATGATAGGCAATTCAGTACCACAATGGACATAGCGGTCAGAGCACATACAGTGATCTGACAATAACCCAAAATCATAGAACAAGCTCTGAGACGTGGGAACTCTGCAGACCGCAATCCCTAATCCTCTCCAAACAACACTAGAGGCAGCCGTGGATTGCGCCTAACTCTGCCTATGCAACTCGGCACAGCCTGAGAAACTAACTAGCCTGAAGATAGAAAATAAGCCTACCTTGCCTCAGAGAAATACCCCAAAGGAAAAGGCAGCCGTAGACAAACGTAGGGATGAAATAGATTCAGCAAAGTGAGGCCCGACTTTCTTAACAGAGCGAGGATAGGAAAGATAACTTTGCGGTCTACACAAAACCCTAAAGAAAACCACGCAAAGGGGCAAAAAGACCCTCCGAACCGAACTAACGGCACAGAGGTACACCCTTTGCGTCCCAGAGCTTCCAGCAAAACAATTAGACAAGCTGGACAGAAAAAATAGCAAACAAATAGCAAAGAAGAACTTAGCTATGCAGAGCAGCAGGCCACAGGAATGATCCAGGGAAAAACAAGTCCAACACTGGAACATTGACAGGAAGCCAGGATCAAAGCATTAGGTGGAGTTAAGTAGAGCAGTACATAACGACCTCACCACATCACCTGAGGTAGGAAACTCAGAAGCCGCAATACCACTTTCCTCCACCAACAGAAGCTCACAGAGAGAATCAGCCGAAGTACCACTTGTGACCACAGGAGGGAGCTCTGCCACAGAATTCACAACAGGGTCCGAAGGAGGGGGGCATGACCGGGGCAGGTAGTGAGTGACCATGTGATTGGGGATTTTGGGAAAAGGCAGGGAGAACGACAGAGAAAGGGGGAGGAAGTAAAGGATTGACAAAGGGGGAAATGACATAGGGGAAGTGACCTGGGCATGGGGGAGAAGGAGGGGGTCAAAGGGATATAAAAAGGACACAGGGAGGGGCCGTAACCCTCTTTCGCTCCCAGGACGGCTGGACAACAAGCGGGGAGAGGACACTGTCCTTGCGGACTTACATACTACAAATATTCTTGCATTCTATATATAGCAGTCCCCCTATATATGTTGTACCTCCTGAGCTATAGCAGTACCCCAATATATACTGGTGTACCCCGGTACATATGGCATTTCCTCTATATGTATACTTTTACTCCAGAATTTTTGCAGGCCCACAGTATATGGGTGGACTTAATAATAATAATAATGGTCTTTGTTTTTGTGTGGCGCTGGCTTGTCCGCGGCGCTTTGCAGTTTTCACACATTGTCATTGCTGTCCCCATTGGGGCGCACAATCTAAATAGTATACATGGCACTTCCTCTGTAGGTATAGGCGGACCCTGAAAGTATTGTGCTACCCGGGGATATATATTATATATCTATACTCCGGAAGCCCAGTATATATGGCTATACACCTCTTGGGTCATTATAAGCCTGTATAGGGCTGTCTCCTGCATATATGGCGGCATTTAGTTTTTTATATTGTGCCCGGCTTGAGGGCTCCCCCTAGTGGTGCTGCATTGTCATTACAGTGGGTTAGTAGTCATGCTCTATACCCACCATTTGCTTATATACATTGCCTATGATGGTGCATAGGTTGTGGGGAAGAGTTTACCTAGAGCTTTACCCTATATGTAATCACATAATATAAAGAATAAGATGGGTGTGTACTTGGTAAAAAAAAGGACTAGGTGTTTAATGGGTATAGCCTGCGCTGCAACCAAGAGGCAGAGCCATAAACACACATGCTGGCATTACTGAGAGCAGACAGAGCCATGGACATAACAGTGCTGGCTATTACTAAGGGCTAGCAAAGGCAGAAACACAACAGTTTCGTCCACAACTTAGGGCAGGCAGAGCCATGAGCGGTGCCTTTATCCTATATGAATTACCATAATTTAATAGAATGGGTGAGGAATTAGTCAACACAGGACACAGGTGACTAATGGGTATAGTCTGATGTTGTGCGCGGATATGGACTGTTATACTGACCAACTCTTGTTTCTTTAAGGCTGTCTTCTGCACAAGCAGTAATCCAGTGCAATAAGCAGAAGAGCAGTATACCTAATCGGGGTGACCTTCAGTCTGAGGGAGTGACTAAAGAAAAAATTGATCAAGTGCATTAACGCAAAGGACAATAGGCCTATTCCCAGTGCCCTCCAGCCAGGGGAAGCAGCTAAGATGGGAGCGGTTTCAAACATTGGAAGCAGAATCGGAGGGCCTACCCTGCCCTCCCGGACTCTGGAGGGTGGCATTAGGGCTGCCAAGCCACTGATCAAGGCATCCTTAGCAAGTAGTAGGTGAACAGCTTATCTATGCACATGGCAACTGGGGGAATACTGGTTGGGACAAAGGAGGGAGGACTTGACAGAGGAAGAACAGATAGGGATTTTTTATTGATGGGAAATAGGCAGGCTGTGGTTGGTAAGTTGTCTACAGTGTAGATAAATCAATTAATTTCAGGGTTAGCATTCGGGTTTAAACTGGGGAACAGAACGGACTTGAAAAAGAATTGTTTAGTAAGACAAGACATTAAAGGTGTCCGGAAAGGAAAAAGGCATGAAGGATAACAGGCGGCCTGTGCCATTTGGTTTATGGGATTACATGATTACATTTAGAAACCACGGTGTGCATGTCACGTTTTGAGGTGGGCCTGTTTAGGCTGGCAATCTTATTGGCATTTTTCAGGGCAATGAGGATAGGGGAATTGATAGCACCGGGCGGAGCAAAAAGCTGGGACAATTTAGCTGAAGAAATCATGGCTACGCATAAATTATTAGAATTATAGATCAGAAGATCAAAACAGATCAGGTGGGGAGCACAGTGGGCTGACAGACGGACGGGAGATGGTTAGGTTTTGCAAGAAAAAGGGCAGTGATTAGGTGGCTGGGGTACAGAGGTTAAACATGGGGCCGGGTACTGCACGAGTTTTCTCAGCCAGTATACCTCTATGGGGTACCAGATATATTAGTATTACATGCAGGGGGTAATGACTTGGGATTTAGCTCTGGAAAAGGGCTGAGTGCCAACATCAGAAAGGATGTAAGGCAGCTGGAATTGGCTATCCAAGTGTGAGACTAGTGTGGTCTTATAGGGTACCTGGAAAAAAATGGCGAGGGGCACAGTCAGTCGAGAAGATTAACAAAGCTTGGGTCAAAGTTAACAAAGCGGTATCTAAGTTTGTATCGCGGAACAGGGGGGTGGCGATACATCATGCAGGCATTGATTCTACGGAAAGAGATTGCTGGTCGGGGATGGGGTGCATCCGTGGGGATGGATTTGTGGATTAAGGGCCTGCGACAGGGGATATAGAGGGCCACAACAGGGCTGTTTGGTGGGGTCTCAAGCACTTGAAGGGGGGTGAAGTGCTCTCAGTGTGGCATTGGTGGGTCCTCAAAGCTGGCAAAAAAGTTGGGTAAGGGGGGATTCTTGCATTACAGGGACCCCTTTACAGTGGATGGTTATGGGTTGTTGGTGGTCTGGTGAGACTTGGGTGATACCCGATGAGGCAAGTCAGGGTCACATTATCATGGGACCCGAAGGGCCACCCGATGTTGGAGGTCGGGTGTGCGGTACCGATGGGTGGGTACCCGACAATGGAAGTCAGGAACAGGTTTAACGGTGTGGAGGCAACCTCTTCCCTCAATTCTTGGTGTTTCTGAACCTGGAAGAAAACGTGGCTGGAAGTAAGGCTGGGAGGGAAGAGGCAATGCCGACGATTTAATCACCAGATCAGGATCGGGTTAGCTTCGAGGGCCCCACCAAATGTCTTTAATAATTATTATTATTGTTATTATTATCATTATTATTATTATTATTATTATTAATAATAATAATAAATTGGCTGCTGTGGCCATTATTATCCAAAAAGTACTGGTGTGGTGTGGTTATTCAAGGGAAAGGGAGAAGGTCATGGAGAGTCACCCTTGCCAAGATCATGCTCAGACCATTCACACTGAGTCCTATTTCCTTTCCAATCTCCACACATCTCTATTGTGAAACTCCTCAGTATCTCACTCTCATCTCAAATTAAAATGAGCTTTATTAGCAGGATCAAGTACACATGAACATTACCAAAGCAAGTTTAGTGCTTTAGTGCTGTACTGCCCCTTCTCACACAGTAATTAAACCAAATTTGCAATGTGGTTGAAATAATTTTTAATTGTATCTGTATACTTAGCCTGTATGCTTATGTTGAGGTTGCAATATGATCATGTTAAATTGTGTTAACATTTAACATTTTGCTAATGATACACTCATAAAGAATATTCTAGTGGGTAATCAAGGTTCATAGACTAAGGCCCATGGCTGACGTCAATGCCTATAGGAGTTTTAGTCATCACTTCATCTGAAATAGATTGAGTGTTCCTGACATATACTTTTCATGTTAGATCCATTTAAATATTTGAAAACATAAGAAAACTGAAATTAATTATATTTCTCAATGCTTATATTGAAATATTTTGCAATATAAAGAAAAGTAAACTACAGGCCAGAAATATCAGCTCAACTAATTGCAAAGGGTCACAATATTCACTGATTATTACAATGGGCTTAAACAAGATCTGAAAGTACATCTGTACTTTCAATAATTTAAACGCAGGAACATGTGGAGTTCCAATGAAAATTAGCAATCCCCACGTACTGTGCCAGTTATGTGAAATTATTGCTTAAAGAGACAGCTAATATGCTTGGTAAAAGCATCCTTGGTAAAATTATTCTATAATCAACATGCAAAGACACAGTTTAAATGAAACAGATGGTACTGAAACAGAATTCCTGCTCTCCAAGTCACACTCTGCTTGTAGAAATGTTGAAACGTTACCGTTATTGATCACCCTTATGCAAAGAGAGACTGTCCAAAATGGTATAATTAAAAACTTGTTGTTACAGGGCTGCAATTTTGTTTCTGGTGTCCTTCGACAACTCTTTGGTCTTCACCATAGTTTGGAGTGTGACTATTTGAGGTTGTGGACAGGTGTCTTTTATACTGATAACAAGTTCAAACAGGTGCCATTACTACAGGTAATGAGTGGAGAACAGAGGCGCCTCTTAAAGAAGAAGGTACAGGTCTGTGAGAGCCAGAAATCTTGCATGTTTTTAGGTGACCAAATACTTTCCACCATTTTCCACCATAATTTGCAAAATAGATCTTGCCAAATCAGACAAGGTGATTTTCTGGATTTGTTTTCTCAATTTTGACTCTCACAATTGTGGTCTACCTATGATGTTAATTACAGGCATCTGTGATCTTTTTAAGTGGGAGAACTAGCACAATTGGTCGATGACAAAATACTTTTTTCCACACTGTATAATCAGTGTTTTCATCAAAAGGATATTAGTACTGCAGGACTAAGCAAAGTGAGCCTGGCATTTCAGCTAATCTGCATAACTGAGCTTTATTATGTCTATATCAAGCAGTCCACTAAGTGAAATGTCAATGAAATAAGGCTTTCTGTCCCTACATCATGCAGATTACATAGCAAATACCTGCTCACAAATTATTTTTAATGTTAATAATACATACATAAACATATACAGTGGGGCAAAAAAGTATTTAGTCAGTCAGCAATAGTGCAAGTTCCTCCACTTAAAAAGATGAGAGGCGTCTGTAATTTACATCATAGGTAGACCTCAACTATGGGAGACAAACTGAGAAAAAAAAATCCAGAAAATCACATTGTCTGTTTTTTTAACATTTTATTTGCATATTATGGTGGAAAATAAGTATTTGGTCAGAAACAAAATTTCATCTCAATACTTTGTAATATATCCTTTGTTGTCAATAACAGAGGTCAAACGTTTTCTGTAAGTCTTCACGAGGTTGCCACACACTGTTGTTGGTATGTTGGCCCATTCCTCCATGCAGATCTCCTCTAGAGCAGTGATGTTTTTGGCTTTTCGCTTGGCAACACGGACTTTCAACTCCCTCCAAAGGTTTTCTATAGGGTTGAGATCTGGAGACTGGCTAGGCCACTCCAGGACCTTGAAATGCTTCTTACGAAGCCACTCCTTCGTTGCCCTGGCGGTGTGCTTTTGATCATTGTGATGTTGAAAGACACAGCCACGTTTCATCTTCAATGCCCTTGCTGATGGAAGGAGGTTTGCACTCAAAATCTCACGATACATGGCCCCATTCATTATTTCATGTACCCGGATCAGTCGTCCTGGCCCCTTTGCAGAGAAACAGCCCCAAAGCATGATGTTTCCACCACCATGCTTTACAGTAGGTATGGTGTTTGATGGATGCAACTCAGTATTCTTTTTCCTCCAAACACGACAAGTTGTGTTTCTACCAAACAGTTCCAGTTTGGTTTCATCAGACCATAGGACATTCTCCCAAAACTCCTCTGGATCATCCAAATGCTCTCTAGCAAACTTCAGATGGGCCCGGACATGTACTGGCTTAAGCAGTGGGACACGTCTGGCACTGCAGGATCTGAGTCCATGGTGGCGTAGTGTGTTACTTATGGTAGGCCTTGTTACATTGGTCCCAGCTCTCTGCAGTTCATTCACTAGGTCCCCCCGCGTGGTTCTGGGATTTTTGCTCACCGTTCTTGTGATCATTCTGACCCCACGGGGTGGGATTTTGCGTGGAGCCCCAGATCGAGGGAGATTATCAGTGGTCTTGTATGTCTTCCATTTTCTAATTATTGCTCCCACTGTTGATTTCTTCACTCCAAGCTGGTTGGCTATTGCAGATTCAGTCTTCCCAGCCTGGTGCAGGGCTACAATTTTGTTTCTGGTGTCCTTTGACAGCTCTTTGGTCTTCACCATAGTGGAGTTTGGAGTCAGACTGTTTGAGGGTGTGCACAGGTGTCTTTTTATACTGATAACAAGTTTAAACAGGTGCCATTACTACAGGTAATGAGTGGAGGAAAGAGGAGACTCTTAAAGAAGAAGTTACAGGTCTGTGAGAGCCAGAAATCTTGATTGTTTGTTTCTGACCAAATACTTATTTTCCACCATAATATGCAAATAAAATGATAAAAAAACAGACAATGTGATTTTCTGGATTTTTTTTTCTCAGTTTGTCTCCCATAGTTGAGGTCTACCTATGATGTAAATTACAGACGCCTCTCATCTTTTTAAGTGGTGGAACTTGCACTATTGCTGACTGACTAAATACTTTTTTGCCCCACTGTACATAGCTTGCAGTGAGAGGGTTAAATGTACATACATGCTGAATCTTTTAAATGCCTCCAGAGATCTTACATTTGAATAATCTCTGATAAAACATTATTTTAGAGAACCTGCAAAAAAAAATTCATTGAGGCATGACATCAGAAAATAAACAAAACAAATCTGTAGTAATCTCCCTAAATGCTCACGCCAGCACATTTCCATGCCCGTCTGAAGTTCGCCAATGACCATCTGGATGATCCATAAGAGGCATGGGAGAAGGTCTTATGATTAGATGAGACGAAATAGAACTTTTCGGTATCAACTCCACTATCCATGTTTAGAGGAAGAAGATAGATGAGTAAAACCCCAAAATACCTTGAAGAATTGTGGGGGAAGCATCATATTTTTGGGACGACTGCACCATATTGAAGGGAGGATGGGTTAGGTCATGTTTCGCAAAAGTTTGGCCAACAACCTCCTTCTTTCAGAGCATTCCAAATGGGTCATGGATGGGTCTTCCAGCATGACAATGAGCAATACACTCAACCAGGGAAACTAAGGAGTGGCTCCATAAGAAGCATTTCAAGGTCCTGGTGTGGTCTCCAAACTTGAACCCAATAGAAATTCTTTTGAGGGAGCTGAAACTCAATGTAGCCCAGTGACAGCCCCGAAACCTGAAAGGTCTGAAGAAGAACTGTATGGAGGAGTTGGCCAATATCCCTGCTGCATTGTGTGCAAATGTGGTAAAGAACTTGACCTCTGTAATTGCAAACAAAGGTTTCTGTACCAAATATTAAGCTCTGTTTTTCTATTGTATCAAATACAATACAAAATCATACAATGTGATTTTCTTGATTTTGATTTTATTTTTTTTAGATTCTGTCTCTCACAGTTGATGTGTACCTGTGATAAAATTACAGACCTCTCCTTTCTTTGTAGGTGGAAAAACTTTCAAAATCTGAAGTGTATAAAATACTTACCATATTTTCCCCACTGCATATAAAAAGAAAACACATAACACAAGTATTTATCCAGGATTATCAAACCTCATAAGTACTAAAAAGTTCACAGAATTATAATTTGATAGTGCCCTGATTAAGGAGGAAGGTCCTGGAATGGCATTGCTAGATATTTTCTTTAGCAGTGTTCACAACCTGGGGAAAAAAGTCCTTAAAACACAAATTAAACCCTCATTTTTTGTAAACTAGCATAGCATTTTTTTTTATTATAGACCCAGGAACACTGACTCTGTAGGGCTTTTTGCTTGTCTTATTTTTTTTGTTCTTACAGCTGAAAATCCACTGCATTCCCTTTGCATCATTTCGTGAGAACAAGATGAAATAAACACACGCAGACATAGTGCCGGTTAGTTTGTGTATCGGTGCATTAGTAGTGGACTTGTGTAATAAAACGGACACAGATTTGCTGTGATTGAATGCAGACAAATGCATCGGTGTCTTTTTGAGTTTATTAGCACAAAGCAGGGAAAACAAAATTAGATTATTCCAATGTGGCAAAATGATACCAACATTACAGGGAAACGTGTCATTTCCAATGATGCATAAATATACATAATCTGATATTTGCACTCATTGATATGACAATAGCACATCTGGTAATCTTAGCTATGGGCTATGCTTGTTTCTCCTAAAATCCATGAAAGCCGTGTGCTGCTTTTCATAGCTTTATATTAAACTAAGACCAGATAAGAATAAATTAAACCTTTGAATTAAATCCACATACACATTGGGTGGCTAAGGAAAAGATTATAAAGTTTCGCACTGACAGCATTGCAATTAAGTTGATGCTTGTTTTTCTCCAGCTGCATTGGTAAAGCACAAAACTTTTTAAACTACCTCCAGAGGGTCAGGATTTATTTCCTGCCAACGATGTTTATTGGACAGCAAGTACTGTCCAGACTAGAAAGGCATTATGTTATATGTTCATAAATCAAATTCATGGCCGTTTGGATATTGAAAGGTAAAATACAAATGTTACAATAGCCAAATAAATTGTTAACCTATCACTTTTTTATTAACTAAACATTTTAGAAATTGTTTCTGCTAATGATTTGAGAAAGTAATTGGAAATTTGTTTTGTCCACGATTGTACAGATATACTTTAGGGAAGTAGTAGATATGAAATGACTGAATACAAAGCTGTTTTTACTAGAGTTAAGCGAATTTGTTCGGGTCCCCGCTTATTCGGCAAGCTATAGTGCTTACTGAATAAGCTGATGAGGGAACCAGAATACATGGAGCGCGCCGGGTGATCGGCGCCGCAACTGCATGTGTCGCAGCTGTGTCACTGTTACAGCACATGCATGGACAGAATGTGTATTTGGGCTCTCCATACGTGTGACAGTGACACAGCCAGGACACATGCAGCTGTGGCGCCAATCAGCTGATCAACCGGCACGCTACATGTGGTTTGGTTTGCATACCAAGCAAGGCTAGCACATATTAATCATGGTAATATTATCTTAATTTATTATTGGGTTTTATTTATGAAAAATAGTGTAGAGATAACTAAAGATGAAACCAACCCTAGATGTGTCACTCTAGTGCGAAACAACTCAATGGTCAAGAACTCTACTTTTACTTTACACTACTTTATCATAAATATCTCACATTATGGTTTTCTAAATGGTTACAACTTTACTTTCTTCCTGACTTCCCTACTTTAGAAGCAGATTTGGATTTTTCAGGTGCAGGTGCTGGTGCTTTAGCAGGTGCAGGTGCAGGAGCAGGTGAAGGTGTAGGTTTAGGAAGCTGGCCAGGTTTTACTTCAGGTACGTCTTCACCTAATTTGTACACACTTACAGTGACATCCACTGTTTCACCACCATACTTGTTCTTGACGTTGATGCCATATTTTCCTGAGTCCTCAGAAGAAACATCCTTAATTGTGAGACTTGCAAACTTTCCTTGTTCCAGCGAATAAGAATAATGATCACTTTTCTCTAGATCTCTGTCATTCTTCAGCCATGTTACTTCAGGATCAGGGTTTCCAAAAACTGTGCAGGTCAGACTTAAAGTCTAAAAACACAATGACAACATTAAATATACTAGCCAGGCTTTTTTCACATTCACACATTAGCTATATTGATTTAGCAGATACAGTAGCAATTTTACATGGCAATTAACAATCAGCATGGCATATTACTTATCTTGAAGATGTCAATATCACGACTGCAGACTTCATAGTTGGAAAATGTTTTTAAGTCGCTACATAGAAGAGTTAATCCAGCGGCAATTAATTCTATGAACTTCAGTGCCAAGTTCATGGTACAAACAGGCTTAATAATAAACCTAACACTAAACTAGGAGCTGGGAATATTAACCCCTTAAGGACAGAGCCACTTTGTACGTTAGTGACTGAGCCTCATTTTTAAAATCTTGTAAAAAACATGGCACTCAGGTAAAGATAATTTTATTGTGTGCAGGCAATCCAAAAATAAGAAGATGTTTCGGTTATATAACGGCCTTCATCACTCAGACAGATTGCAGTGTGCACAAAGATACAGGCAATAACAAACACTCTGTGCAAGCAGCATGTGCTGCGGCACACTGCAATCTGTCTGACTGAAACATTTTCTTTATTTCTGGATAGCCTGCACAATAAAATTTTCTTCTTACAACATTTTTCTGAGTGCCAAGTTTTCTAAAAGATTTACATGGCATAGGATCCTACTTGTGCACCATCCACAGGAGTGCCATAATTACTATTCTAATTTTTAAAATCTGACAAGCGTCACTTTATGCACTGGGCCTCTCTGGCCTTTCCAGGCACCTGCGCAATGCAGTACTTTCTTCTGCCCTCAACAGGCCAGATAAGTATGCTTGCGCAGGAGCGCGATTCCAGGGAGCCATGAAGCAAGCAGGAGGGTGGCATTGCAAGAAAATGGGAGGCGCCAGTCCAGGATCTGCGACACCCATCGGACCGGACCTGGAGGAGGTGAGTATATTAAAAGTTATTTTTCTTCTCTTGCAGGTCAGACCAGGGGCTTATCCACAGCATTATGGAATGCTGTATATCAGCCCTGAAAGGCGGTGGCAATAACTTCTATTGGCCAAACCTGGTGACAGGTTCGCTTTAAGACTTTTTTGAGACAACAAACCACTTATGCCGGGTTCACATTAGTGTTCTGGGTCTTTGCAAGGGCTGCGTATGCCCTCCGCTAAGCCCCACCTACTTCCCCATTCTTCTGCATGCGTCCTGTGTACCTATCTTTAACATGAGGATGTATGTGGATGCATCATTTTGACGCGCCCGCCATCCGCACAAAATGCAACTTGTTGCGTTCCCGTGCGGTTGGCAGACACATCAAAACAAGTCAAAACAACGCATCCGCATACATCTGCATACATCTACATGTCCTGCGTACCCAATGTTAAAGATAGGTACACAGGATGCACGCAGAAGTATGCAGAAGTAGGCGGGGCTTAGCAGAGAATGTACGCAGCACTCTGCAAAGCCCCATGATGCTAATGTGAACTTAGCCTTAGCAAATAGTTAAAAACTATAAGGAGGTTCTATATATTTTTTCTTAGAATTTATTGCCTGTATTAGTGTACAATGTACTTTGTTATTGTTGCACGATTTGGTATTACATTTCTTTGCATTTTAAGCACAAGCTAATTCCTGTTTTCTTAAATTTAATTTAACTACAAAGTCAAACCAAAGTGTAAAATGCAATTATTTGCATAGAATCATGCAATAAAAGGTATGTTGGTGGTTGAGAACTCTGTACTTTAGCATGTTGTTTTTTCATTTTACATACTTTTTGTTTTAATGTCATTTCCATCTAGCTCAGTCTTTGTTAATACCAAAAGGTCCTATGTTCCTTAACATTGTATAATAAGCCTCGGCTGGTATCTTTAAAGCTTTTATGTATGCTCACACAAATCCCCTTAAGGCAATATATTGTACAAAATAATTTAAAAGCAAGACTCAGAATACTTCAAATAAAACAGGCTTCTTCCCTTGTTACATTTCCCTGCCAAGCAAAATTTTAGAGGCAGTAAAGAATATTTCAGCACTTGAATACAAAGTCAATATGCATCAGAAATCATGAGCACATAGTTATTCCTTGTCTATATTTTTAGAAACTGTTTGTAATAACAACTTTTATATTATTGCGTTGCAATCTTACATTGAAATTAATAAGAAAATATCGGTATCGGAGATATTAGCTTATGCAATATTTCTAATTTTGTTTTTAATTATGTAATTATTTTTCTACTGTGCCCCTTGTGTGGTTCATATCAGGCACACACATTCACAATGACCATGCATTTTTCTAATTAAGTATATTAATTTAACCTTCATGTTTGATGCAAATACCAAATTAAACTCAGTGATACATTGAGCTTTGTACAGCATTATTAAACTTACGATAGCCTCGGTACTAAGTTCTGTCATTTTTATTATTTTATTCTTTAAAGCATGTAGAAAAAAAAGGCAGAAACCATACTGACCAAAACCTGGTCACAATTACTGCACTGCAGGATGCAGCAAGCCCTCATGGTAAAGGTGGAGGCAGCATAGGTGCGAAATACTGCTAAGCCACCACTCTCACACTTACCATTAAAGGGGGGTTGCTTAGTATTATGCATGTGCATGGATAAGACTTCTATAATATGCCAGTCACATAGATATGTGTCGTGCACATGTCAGCTTACAAAATTTTGTTGATCCTCATATTATTGGGTCAGGTATTGAGTAGCTAACATTTTTGTGGCACACACAGCCTCGAGCCGCACTGTCAAAAATACAGAAATTCCACTGAAAATATGATGGACTCTGTTATAAGTCAATGGGATTTGTCATAATTACTTTAAAAAAATGATCCATATTAGCTGTCAAAGCTTCATTATGAGTAGAAGCCATGTTGCTAGTGTGAAACAAGAATAACAGAGCAATACTTTGGAACGTCAACCTTGATGGTCTTTCCTTCTGAGAGACCACAGATGTATGATCACTGTGACCTTAAAGGGAACCTGTCACCTGAATTTGGCGGGACTGGTTTTGGGTCATATGGGTGGAGTTTTCGGGTGTTTGATTCACCCTTTCCTTACCCGCTGGCTGCATGCTGGCTGCAATATTGGATTGAAGTTCATTCTCTGTCCTCCATAGTACACGCCTGCACAAGGCAAGATTGCTTTGCACAGGCGTGTACTATGGAGGACAGAGAATGAACTTTAATCCAATATTGCAGCCAGCATGCAGCCAGCGGGTAAGGAAAGGGTGAATCAAACACCCAAAAACTCCGCCCATATGACCCAAAACCAGTCCCGCCAAATTCAGGTGACAGAGTCCCTTTAAATTCAGCAAAAAAAGGCAGCTTTTTTAATTATGTGCTGATCTTGCCGCATTTCTATGGGTTGAGCTAACCAACCACAGCCTGACATATTAATTATAACTAGAAAATGGGGTGAGTTATAGTGAAGACGTATGAGGTAGAGTATATTTCAATTTTAGGTTCTGCTTTGTACAACTTAAGGTTGCGTTCCCATGATTAGTGTTTGTTGAGTTTTTGACACTGCAGAATTTCTGCACCCAAGGCTATGTTCACATGTTGCATTTTTTCTGCGTTTTACAGTACCAGCAAAAGCTAGGAGATTTCAGAAACCTCACACACACATTGTTTTTTTTCCTGACTGAATTGGAAAACTGCTGTTTTTAAAACTGCAGCATGTCACTACTTCTTTAGTTTTTGCGCCATTTTTTCACCCGTAGAAAGCAATAAGTAAGTGCAAAAGCACAGGAAAACATGCAGCCATTAGGTTTTGATGTGTTTTTAGTGAAAAAAATCAGGTACAGCAGTATGTGAAATCCATTTATTTTTGTTATTTTCCAAGTTTAACCCATAATGTTTTGGTCTCCTCACATGAGAATGGCAGTTAGGATTAGTACAGTTTAATTAAATTAGTAATATGGGTAACATTAGCTGACCAAGGTGTGAAAATGAACAATACCTGACCAACTCAAGGGCTGACCAAAGTGAGAAAGCAAACAGTGTCCTACAAACTCAATTCTCTGCCAATGGCTTAGGTTAACGGTTCCTGACCAATTCAACTCCCCCACTTTCATATTTGTAATTGTGTAATTTTTCATGAACTTTTTGTACACAATAGTCAATATTTGCCAGACATAAAAAATCTTTTTCCACTAAATAATTTGATCAATTTGCCCTTTTTTCCAAAATGTTTTATGGTTTCACATACGTATGTCTTGCATTGGTGACCTAACACTTTGCATTATCCATGCTTCTGTGGTGGAAGCATGTGTGGTGGATCTGTGTTGAGATCCTGAAAAGCGCAGCAAAAACGGAGAAAAACCTGCTTCTTTACTGCCTAGAGAGCAGGTTTTGCCTGCCAAAAATCTCAGCAAAAATGCAACATGTGAACATAGCCTTAGTTTGCTTACATTTTTTTCATTACGCTTTTGTATGTTTTATTATCGCGTGTTTGATGCTGCATTTTTTGTCTTTATTTGCTGTGTCATGTTTTCAATAAAGCTGCTTTGTTTTTAAAACTTGCACTGACATACTTAGGTGCGGATTACATGCATTTTTTATGCGTTTACGCTGTGTAACGCACTAAAAACATGTACAATTTTCTACCTGCGAATTTTCTGAATCTAATGCAAGTCTACGGGAAAAATCCGCACAGAAAACTCAGCATACTTGCAAATGAAATTGACATGCTGCGGATTGGAAAAACACACCGCAATTAAGAAGCACAGTGAGCGTGAGATTTTTATCCCATCCACTTTGCTGGTACTTTAAAATGGTGTGTTTTTGCTGCAGAGAAAATTCGCAGCATAAAAACACGATACAAGCTCATCGTGGGCACCTAGCCTTACAGTTGTATGAAAAAGTAACACACCTCTATGTAATGATTATGGGATCACTGAAATTTCTACGTAGTTCAATTTTAATTTTATTACAGTCTCTGTAGGTTAAAACTTCCTTTTTTAGTTTTAACAAAATAGTATACCAAAGCTTTCTAACTAAAACAGCTATCTGGAGTATAAGCTCTAAAAATAAAACAAAGTCCTGCATACAATTTTGTGCTATTCTTACCTTGCTCTCCATTATAGTTACCACATCGGGCAGTCCACCAAGCACTTTACCGCGATCTAGAAAAAAAAGGAGAGATCCATTATAGCAAAATTTTATCAGTATAGCTGTGAAATAAAAATAAAAGCTAGAGATTCATTTCAATTTATTATTAACCCCTTTACCCCCAAGGGTGGTTTGCACGTTAATGACCGGGCCAATTTTTACAATTCTGACCACTGTCCCTTTATGAGGTTATAACTCTGGAACGCTTCAATGGATCCTGGTGATTCTGACATTGTTTTCTCATGACATATTGTACTTCATGACAATGGTAAAAATTATTTGATAGTACCTGCGTTTATTTGTGAAAAAAACGGAAATTTGGCGAAAATTATGAAAATTTCGCAATTTTCCAACTTTGAATTTTTATGCAATTAAATCACAGAGATATGTCACACAAAATACTTAATAAGTAACATTTCCCACATGTCTACTTTACATCAGCACAATTTTGGAACCAAAATTTTTTTTTGTTAGGGAGTTATAAGGGTTAAAAGTTGACCAGCAATTTCTCATTTCTACAACACCATTTTATTTTAGGGACCACATCTCATTTGAAGTCATTTTGAGAGGTCTATATGATAGAAAATACCCAAGTGTGACACCATTCTAAAAACTGCACCCCTCAAGGTGCTCAAAACCACATTCAAAAAGTTTATTAACCCTTCAGGTGTTTAATAGGAATTTTTTGAATGTTTAAATAAAAATGAACATTTAACTTTTTTTCACAAAAAATTTAATTCAGCTCCAATTTGTTTTATTTTACCAAGGGTAACAGGAGAAAATGGACCCCAAACATTGTTGTACAATTTGTCTTGAGTATGCCAATACCCCACATGTGGGGGTAAACCACTGTTTGGGCGCATGGCAGAGCTCGGAAGCGAAGGAGTGCCATTTGACTTTTCAATGCAAAATTGACTGGAATTGAGATGGGACGCCATGTTTCGTTTGGAGAGCCCCTGATGTGGCTAAACATTGAAACCCCCCACAAGTGACACCATTTTGGAAAGTAGACCCCCTAAGGAGCTTATCTAGAGGTGTGGTGAGCACTTTGACCCAACAAGTGCTTCACAGAAGTTTATAATGTAGAACCGTAAAAATAAAAAATCATATTTTTTCACAAAAATTATCTTTTTGCCCCCAATTTTTTATTTTCCCAAGGGTAAGAGAAGAAATTGGACCCCAAAAGTTGTTTTACAATTTGTCCTGAGTACGCTGATAGCCCATATGTGGGGGTAAACCACTGTTTGGGCGGATGGGAGAGCTCGGAAGGGAAGGAGCGCCGTTTGACTTTTCAATGCAAAATTGACAGGAATTGAGATGGGACGTCATGTTGCGTTTGAAGAGCCACTGATGTGCCTAAACATTGAAACCCCCCACAAGTGACACCATTTTGGAAAGTAGACCCCCTAAGGAACTTATCTAGAGGTGTGGTGAGCACTTTGACCCACCAAGTGCTTCACAGAAGTTTATAATGTAGAACCGTAAAAATAAAAAATCATATTTTTTCAGAAAAATTATCTTTTTGCCCCCAATTTTTTATTTTCCCAAGGGTAAGAGAAGAAATTGGACCCCAAAAGTTGTTGTACAATTTGTCCTGAGTACGCTGATAGCCCATATGTGGGGGTAAACCACTGTTTGGGCGGATGGGAGAGCTCGGAAGGGAAGGAGCGCCGTTTGACTTTTCAATGCAAAATTGACAGGAATTGAGATGGGACGTCATGTTGCGTTTGAAGAGCCACTGATGTGCCTAAACATTGAAACCCCCCACAAGTGACACCATTTTGGAAAGTAGACCCCCTAAGGAACTTATCTAGAGGTGTGGTGAGCACTTTGACCCACCAAGTGCTTCACAGAAGTTTATAATGCAGAGCCGTAAAAATAAAACAACATTTTTTTCCCACAAAAATTATTTTTTTAGCCCCCAGTTTTGTATTTTCCTGAGGGTAACAGGAGAAATTGGACCCCAAAATTTGTTGCCCAATTTGTCCTGAGTGCGATGATACACCATATGTGGGGGGAACCACTGTTTGGGCACATGGGAGGGCTCAGAAGGGAAGGAGTGCCATTTGAATGCAGACTTAGATGGAATGGTCTGCAGGTGTCACATTGCGTTTGCAGAGCCCCTAATGTACCTAAACAGTAGAAACCCCCCACAAGTGACACCATTTTGGAAAGTAGACCCCCTTAGGAACTTATCTAGATGTGTGCTGAGCGCTTTGACCCACCAAGGGCTTCACAGAAGTTTATAATGGAGAGCCGTAAAAATAAAACAAAAATTTTTTCCCACAAAAATTATTTTTTAGCCCCCAGTTTTGTATTTTCCCGAGGGTAACAGGAGAAATTCGACCCCACAATTTGTTGTCCAATTTGTCCTGAGTGCGCTGATACCCCATATGTGGGGGGGAACCACTGTTTGGGCGCATGGGAGGGCTTGGAAGGGAAGGAGCTCTATTTGGAATGAGGACTTAGATGGAATGGTCTGCAGGTGTCACATTGCATTTGCAGAGCCCCTAATGTACCTAAACAGTAGAAACCTCCCACAAGTGACACCATTTTGGAAACTAGACCCCCTAAGGAACTCATCTAGATGTGTTGTGATAGCTTTGAACCCCCAAGTGTTTCACTACAGTTTGTAACGCAGAGCCGTGAAAATTAAAAAAAAAAATCTTTCCCCCCAAAATTATTTTTTAACCCCCAGTTTTGTATTTTCCCGAGGGTAAGAGGAGAAATTCGACCCCAAAAGTTGTTGTCCAATTTGTCCTGAGTACGCTGATACCCCGTATGTTGGGGGAAACCACCGTTTGAGCGCATGGCAGAGCTCGGAAGGGAAGGAGCGCCATTTGGAATGCAGACTTAGATGGAATGGTCTGCAGACGTCACATTGCGTTTGCAGAACCCCTAATGTACCTAAACAGTAGAAACCCCCCACAAGTGACCCCATATTGGAAACTAGACCCCCCAGGGAACTAATCTAGATGTGTTGTGAGAACTTTGAACCCCCAAGTGTTTCACTACAGTTTATAACGCAGAGCCGTGAAAATAAAAAATCTTTTTTTTTCCCACAAAAAATATGTTTTAGCCCCGAGTTTTGTATTTTCCCAAGGGTAGCAGGAGAAATTGGACCCCAAAAGTTGTTGTCCTATTTGTCCTGAGTACGCTGATACCCCATATGTTGGGGTAAACCCCTGTTTGGGCACACGGGAGAGCTCGGAAGGGAAGAAGCACTGTTTTACTTTTTCAACGCAGAATTGGCTGGAATTGAGATCGGACGCCATGTCGCGTTTGGAGAGCCTCTGATGTGCCTAAACAGTGGAAACCCCCCAATTATAACTGAAACCCTAATCCAAACACACTCCTAACCCTAATTCCAACAGTAACCCTAACCACACCTCTAACCCTGACACACCCCTAACCCTAATCCCAACCCTATTCCCAACCGTAAATGTAATCTAAACCCTAACTGTAACTTTAGCCCTAACCCTAGCCCTAACCCTAACCCTAGCCCTAACCCTAGCCCTAACCCTAATCCTAACCCTAGCCCTAACCCTAGCCCTAACCCTATCCCTAACCCTAACCCTAGCCCTAGCCCTAGCCCTAACCCTAGCCCTAACCCTAGCCCTAACCCTAACCCTAACCCTAGCCCTAACCCTAACCCTAACCCTAGCCCTAACCCTAGCCCTAACCCTAACCCTAACCCTAGCCCTAACCCTAGCCCTAACCCTAGCCCTAACCCTAGCCCTAACTCTAACCCTAGCCCTAATGGGAAAATGGAAATAAATACATTTTTTTAATTTTTCCCTAACTAAGGCGGTGATGAAGGGGGGTTTGATTTACTTTTATAGCGGGTTTTTTAGCGGATTTTTATGATTGGCAGCCGTCACACACTGAAAGACGCTTTTTATTGCAAAAAATATTTTTTGCGTTACCACATTTTGAGAGCTATAATTTTTCTATATTTTGGTCCACAGAGTCATGTGAGGTCTTGTTTTTTGTGGGACGAGTTGATGTTTTTATTGGTAACATTTTCGGGCACGTGACATTTTTTGATCGCTTTTTATTCCGATTTTTGTGAGGCAGAATGACCAAAAACCAGCTATTCATGAATTTCTTTTGGGGGAGGCGTTTATACCGTTCCGCGTTTGGTAAAATTGATGAAGCAGTTTTATTCTTCGGGTCAGTACGATTACAGCGACACCTCATTTATATCATTTTTTTATGTTTTGGCGCTTTTATACGATAAAAACTATTTTATAGAAAAAATAATTATTTTTGCATCGCTTTATTCTCAGGACTATAACTTTTTTATTTTTTTGCTGATGATGCTGTATGGCGGCTAGTTTTTTGCGGGACAATATGACGCTTTCAGCGGTACCATGGTTAGTTATATCTGTCTTTTTGATCGCGTGTTATTCCACTTTTTGTTCGGCGGTATGATAATAAAGCGTTGTTTTTTGCCTCGTTTTTTTTTTTTTTTTCTTACGGTGTTTACTGAAGGGGTTAACTAGTGGGCCAGTTTTATAGGTCGGGCCGTTACGGACGCGGCAATACTAAATATGTGTACTTTTATTGTTTTTTTTTTTATTTAGATAAAGAAATGTATTTATGGGAATAATATTTTTTTTTTTTTTTCATTATTTTGGAATATTTTTTTTTATTTTTTTTTACACATTTGAAATTTTTTTTTTTTACTTTTTTACTTTGTCCCAGGGGGGGACATCACAGATCAGTGATCTGACAGTTTGCATAGCACTCTGTCAGATCACTGATCTGACATGCAGCGCTGCAGCCTTCACAGTGCCTGCTCTAAGCAGGCTCTGTGAAGCCTTCTCCCTCCCTGCAGGACCCGGATCCGCGGCCATCTTGGATCCGGGGCTGGAGGGAGCAGGGAGGGAGGTGAGACCCTCGCAGCAACGCGATCACATCGCGTTGCTGCGGGGGGCTCAGGGAAGCCCGCAGGGAGCCCCCTCTCTGCGCGGTGCTTCCCTGCACCGCCGGCACATCGCGATCATCTTTGATCGCGGTGTGCCGGGGGTTAATGTGCCGGGGGCGGTCCGTGACCGCTCCTGGCACATAGTGCCGGATGTCAGCTGCGATAAACAGCTGACACCCGGCCGCGATCGGCGGCGCTCCCCCCGTGAGCGCTGCCGATCGCATATGACGTACTATTGCGTCCTTGGGAAGTAAAGCCCACCCCACATGGACGCAATAGTACGTCTAATGGCAGAAAGGGGTTAAACGGAAGGCCTTTGGAGTTTACTGATATTTTATTGTGAGTGGCTACATTAACCGTGTCAGATTTTTTCAATAAAATTCCATAATCACATAAAACTTTGAGGCTACTGTTGTAAAAAAATCTAAATTGTCTTTTATGGTGCACCTTTACTTTTTAATGGGAATTTCTTGCTACACACTTTGCATATTGATGATCAATGTAAAGCAATGTTCATAGTACCCAATTGTTCATTTAACCCCTTCCCCAGGCATTTTTTCTTTTTTCTTTTCATTTTTCCTTCTCCTTCTTCCCAGAGCTTTTTATTTTTCTGTTCACATAGCCATATGAGGGCTTGTTTTACGGAACGAGTTGTACTATTGAACGACACCATCCATTTTATCATTTGATGCATTGAAAAAAGGGGGAAATACTAAGTGTGTTAAAATTGCAAAACAGTGCAACTTCACAATATTTGAGGGGAGTTTTATTTACCATGTTCACTATATGGTAAAACTGACCAGGCAATATGATTCACCAGGTCAGTATGATTAAGCAGAAACCAAACATGCAAAGTTTTTTTTTATTTCAGTGGTGAAAAAATTTGGAAATTTGTAAAAACAAAATTTTTACTTGTATCGCCATTTTCCAATACCTGTAACGCTTTCAATTTTTGGGATCTAGTGCTGCATGATGGCTTTTTTTGTGCCCTGAGAAGACATTTCAACTGATACTATTTTGGGGTAGATACAATGTTGTGATCGCCTTTTATTACATTTTATTGCAAAGCTGCGGTCTCCAAAAGAATGCAATTCTGGCGTTTTGATTTTGATTTTTTTTTCTTGCTATGCTGTTTACTAATCAGATTAGTTTATTTTATATTTTAATAGATCAGACTTCTACAAACACAGGGATACCATATATGTGTATTTTTTAATTACTTTATTTTTAATGGGGCAAAAGAGGAGAGATTGAAATTTTGCGGGGGGGGGCTTTTCAAAAAATGTTTTTAACTTTTTACTGAATTTAATAGTCCTCTTAAGGGACTTGAAGCTGCTATGATCTGATTGCATGTACTAGACATAGCAGGGCTTCAGCACTACTATATATAAAGTCATGATCTTCCATAAACGTCAGCTATAGGCTGCCTTTGACAGGATAATCATCATGACAAGCACAGAGATCTTCAGCAGACCTCTAGCTGTCATGGCAACACATCGGCACCATGCGATCACATCATGAATGTGCCGATGAGTGCATGGAATGACGCATCTCCCTCCCGGCGTGTGTTAAATGTCAGAGATTGACTGTGGCACTTAACAGATTAACAGTTATGGCCTGAGCTCTGCCTTTAGCTTTTAAAGACACTTGATGGCTGTTTAAATCAGGCATCATTTGAGAAATATGCGCTTCACGTGCAAGCCTGCATCCAAGTCAGAGATACATGACGTACATTAACGTCATATGTTGTGAAGGAGTTGAAAATTGCTACATCTTTACCAGGCAACATTCAGGAACAACTCAAGATGGTCACAAAAAGGAAAATCTTAATATTTGTAAAACACTAAAAATAAGTTGCACAAAACAAAATCTGCCTAAACAATGGTCAGCTCACTTTTACCATCTATTATGGTAAATGGCATCACGATCTCTCCCTCACCTGAAATCCGCTGCCTCGGAGTAACTCTCAATTCTGCCCTGTCCTACAAACCGCACATCCAAACTCTTGCCACCTCCCGTTGCCTCCAACTCAAAAATATTTCCAGAATCCATCCCTTCCTCAGCCCTCAATCTACTAATACTCTTGTGCATGCCCTCATCATCTCCCGCCTCGATTACTGCAACACCCTCCTCTGTGGCCTCCCCGCTACCTCTCTTGCACCACTCCAGTCTGTCCTCAACTCTGCTGCCCAGCTAATCCACCTCTCTCCTCACTACTCCCATTTCTCCCCTATGCAAATCCCTCCACTGGCTCTCAATTCCCCAAGAAATCCAGTTCAAACTACTAATAGTGACCTACAAAGCCATCCACAACCTGTTCCCTCCCTATATCTCTGAACTAATCTCCCAATATCTTCCCTCACGTAATCTTCGATCACCGCAAGACCTCCTACTCTCCTCCACACTTATTTGTTCCTCACACAACCGCCTCCAAGATTTTTCCCGAATATCCCTCATGCTCTGGAATTCCACGCCTCAACACATCTGATTATCCACCACCCTTGGATCCTTCAGATGGAACCTGAAAACCCATCTCTTCCGGAAAGCTTACAGCCTGCAATAACCATTCTGCTGCCTCACCACCACCCGAGCTGCCGCCTCGCCACCACTGGAGCTGCTGCACCCCTGACCTTCTGTCTCTTCCCCATTATCCCGTAGAATGTTAGTCCACAAGGACAGGGTCCTCTCTCCTCTGTACCAGTCTGTCATCGTAAATTTGTTTACTGTAAACGATAGCTATAACTTTGTGTGTAACCCCTTTTCATGTACAGCACCATGGAATTAATGGTGCTATATAAATAATAATAATAATATGTTCAATCTTTTTAACATTTTTAAAGTGCATTTAAAAAAAAAATGGTGCACATGCCATGAGGGTTTGGGAACACTGAGTTATTTAAAGAGTTTTTGAACAAACCTTAGCAGAAAATCTACAAACCCTACTCAAAAGCATTTGGTTTCTGCTCGGTTTCAACTCCAAATACTCAGTAAAAAGAATCTCTGTGTACATAACCTTAGTAATTAAGATGCCAACACACCCACCAAGATTTTCCTAGGTGAAGCCACTTCATGAAAGAGTGGTCTTTTTTCTGAAAAGAATTCACTGACAGTTTTCCCATAATTCTTACAACTGTTTATACATAGTGGATGCTTTCCTGAAACGGAAAGTACTTGCAAGCAGCATAATACAAAGAATAGCAGGTTTACCCAGAATCCTTTGCAGTAGACGGAGCTATGCAAATCATCTCTTTCCACCCCTGTCTAATCCACAGCGCTTGGAACCGCCAAGCGTGCAATGCTGCGGATTAGTTTCTAAATTTACACAGCCAACCAATTCCTACCTGTGGACACGTGTTTCGGGCTTTAGGCCCTCATCAGCACAGGGCTGGAATTGGTTGGCTGTATGGAGTGGGGCTCGGTGAGCAAGCGATACATACATGCTAGCCACCTTAGGGAGAGACCCAAGTTGGGCTAAATGTAGCGGGACGAAAGAGTCTCTTTCGTCCCGCTACATTTAGCCCAACTTGGGTCTCTCCCTAAGGTGGCTAGCATGTATGTACAACTGTTTAGACGCCAACATCTTTTTTTTCTGTGATCTAATCTTTAGCTAACAAGCTTTTTCAGATCCAGAAGAATGACCTTGCTAAAAATGTTTGACCACTTCTCGGTTTTGGGAGTGGTTGAAAGAAATAACAAAATACTTGACATGTGCACAGCAATGTCATTTTTACATTCCTGTGCATCATGTCCACTTTTTGTGGTGTTCTTGTGATGTTTTTTCAGGCAAGATACAGGCAGAATCCATCTGAAAAAGACATTGTGTGTACATACCCTCAGGTAATGTGCACACAAATCTTTAAGATGCTGGCACACACACCAAGGTTTTCTGAGACAAAACTGCTTTAGAAAAAAATGGTAGTTATAACAGATTCAGAGGCAGTTTTCCCATATTTTTTCTGATATGTTTTCTGTGATTTTAACTGTAACTGAGGAGCAGCTATCTAACAGAAGCCAACTGAATGAAAATGCTACTTCATTTAACTGCTTCATGGTTTCCAAACTCTGAAGATTTTTAAAGAAGAAATAAAAGCTTAACATATGGATAGCATCATCTTTTTTACATTGTTGTGTATTATCTTCACTTTTTGCAGTAGTTTTCCAACACTTTTTGACTCCGGTCCCAAGCAAAATCTACAGCTCCGAAAAGAGTTTTGGGAGAGTTGTTGTTTAAGTGAATTGGTTTTTGTATCCTTTTATTTGACAGTCTCTATTTATTTTCAGGATCCACAAATTTCCCACATTCATCCTACCATACCGGTAATATCAGCAGAAAGCGTAGATCTCGATGACATTGGCGTCCAATAAATGAATACAAAATTATTTTTGAGGTACAGTTAAAAGTTTCAAGCTATTCTCCTTGATCCACCTAACAAAGAAGCTTTGCCCAAACCAGACATCCATTTTAAACTATCTATATGCTCACACTGTGGGAATTGTGTATGCAAGCATTCTACTGCAAAGAGCTTTTATTCATTTTTTATAAATACTTACTCTTTTCAGCAAAGGCTGCAGCCCTGTGGGAGGAAAAGAAAAGTAATTGTTTAATATAATATTTTATGCATCTTATTTTGCATACACAATAATGAACTTCAAACTTACTTTAGTCTCTGGAATTCTGCAAAGGCTTCATCAAAAGCTGAAATTAAAAAAGAAGATGTGTCATTCAGTTTCCATAACAACACTGGAACTTCTCAAGACTAAAAAGGTTAAAATATCAGCTCATAAACGAATTTGTTCTCGGAGAGCTGATAAAATCAATCAGTCTTTTAAAATGCCTCAGATTTATAAGTGTTACCTTGTCCTGACAAATCAACAGTTCTTTTATGGGAAGTTTTGGCATCAAATATCTCAAATGTATATTTTCCTTTGTCCTTTTCTGTGGGTTCACAAATCTGCAACCAAGCAAATTCATCTGTGCCTCCAATTCTCATCTTTTCACTTGAAGAAACCTTTGTCTCCCTTTTGTATACAAAGAAAATATACAAAATTATGAGATTTTTTTTATTTTATTTTACTGGTACGCATTCAAAGATTAAAGCTTTCAAAAAGTTTGTTTCAAAAATATTATAAATGTTGAAATTAAAGTCTTGTAAACTTAAAGTAGTAAACATGAATTAGTAAAAATTGAAAGCAAAAAAAAATGTTTCCCAATAAAAAGACATAAAAACAGCATAAAGAAAGGACGGAGGTGAAGAATACATAAAGGACAACTAAACTTTTATGTATTTCTGAATCATTTCTCCGACTACTATTCATACTGTATTTTTAACATGAAATGATGAATGCAAAGATACATACTCTTCACCGACCTGATGGCAGAAGTCATTTGTGAAGTAGTCTGCGAGCTATGCATAGTTACTGACTGAAGATGAGTGAAGCTTTAGAAATTTCGAATTTGACAGCTTTTCTGACTTTTCCCAAATAATTTGATTTACAGTGAATAAGTTTGCCACAAATCTCAGTACTACAAAGTCTCTAATTGCCCTAAAAGATGTGTATAAGACTGTCTCTTAGGACTATATTGTATCCCTTTTGAGCTCCTTATGGCAAACACAGCTTTTGTAAAGTCTGAGTGACCTTGTTAGTTGAAAATGAATGATAACTGGTGGTAACCTACAGCAGTATTCGGGTGGCATGCATATGTCTATTATTGGACTATTATAACAAAGGAGCAAAAAATATATTTTTTTACAACATGCACACTGTGTGAGCTAGAAAATTCCATATACATTTTTACAGTAAGAAAATTTAACTTTTGTCTTTTAAATAAAAAATAATTATGACTTATCCATCTGACAAACATAGAAATAACGTTCGGTTGCACACAAGTCTTGGTTTCAAGATTTTTCTTTAGTACTAAAATTAGGAAATGCTATTAAGGTAATGTTACTGTAGTTTGTTACACATTAATCAATTCACAGTTACAATGACTATGCAGGTACAATAACTCCTTATCACTTGAATCTTTGGAATATTATTCACAGGCTAACACTACGACTCCCATTTTTAATGTGCTTCAGCACTGCAGTAGTACAACACAGGCAACCTTAGGCTCTTTCTATCCCTATGTGTAATGTATATTATTAATAATAATCCTTATTTGTAATGAAGTGCACGCTCTGACCTCTCTCTATCTTTAAGCTGTAAAATGGTAAAGTTAAGCTGCTTGGCTAGCCTTTATCTTTTATAGTGGTTGTCAGAGTTCCACTTGATTGGATGTACTCGATGATGTGATATGATAGCTACAAGACATTATGGAAAAGCATCATGAGCCAGCTTTCTGCCTGCTAGAGGAGTCAGCAATGTGTAATATGGTTCTGGGCATTTTCTTCCTTCCAAAATGATTCACAAATTGTTCGATTTTGCTGGGACTTAAAGGGAACCTGTCACCCCCAAAATCGCGAGTGAGGTAAGCCCATCGGCATCAGGGGCTTATCTACAGCATTCTGGAATGCTGTAGATAAGCCCCCGATGTATCCTAAAAGATGAGAAAAAGACGTTAGATTATACTCACACAGGGGCGTTCCCGATGATGGTCCGGGTCCGGCGCCTCCCATCTTCATCAGATGACATCCTCTTCTGGTCTTCACGCTGTGGCTCCAGTGCAGGCGTACTTTGTCTGCCCTCTTGAGGGCAGAGCAAAGTACTGCAGTGCGCAGGCGCCGGGAAAGGTCAGAAAGGCCCAGCACCTGCGCACTGTAGTACTTTGCTCTACCCTCAACAGGGCAGACAAAGTATGCCTGCGCTGGAGCCACAGTGTGAAGACCGGGAGGCGCCGGACCCGGACCAACAGCAGGAACGCCCCTGGGTGAGTATAATCTAAAGTCTTTTTCTCATCTTTTAGGAAACATCGGGGGCTTATCTACAGCATTCCAAAATGCTGTAGATAAGCCCCTGATGCCGATCGGCTTACCTCACTCGTGATTTTGGGGGTGACAGGTTCCCTTTAACTCAAATTCAAACCACAGTGACTCGATTTGATATTTCTATTACTGACTACTGCAGACGAATTAAAAGCAGCTCCTCTATAAATAGTGACTTCACTGCTCTAAAAAGTAGATTTTTAAATTCTAGCTACTACCTAACATGCAACAGATCACTGGGTGATCAGTTCTTGAGCACTGAACTTCTGCCTGGTGCATGCGCACAAAGCAATGTGTGGGCTCAGTGGAAAATCTAACAGTCTATTCTCTATTTTGTGAATAGCATGAGAGACTTTCTATTGAGCCCTCAATCACGTTTCAGAGGGGCTATTGGAGCAGTTGTTGGGGTCTCAACAACCAGACTGCCATTGCAAAGCATATGAGGTAGCACCTATCATATACATATACTGTATACACTGTACAGAGCAAAAGTTTGGACACACCTTCTCATTTAAAGATTTTTCTGACTATGAAAATTGTAAATTCACACTGAAGGCATCAAAACTATGAATTAACACATGTGGAATTATGTACTTAACAAAAAAGTGTGAAACAACTGAAATTATGTCTTATATTCTAGGTTCTTCAAAGTAGCCACCTTTTGCTTTGATGACTGCTTTGCACACTCTTGGCATTCTCTTGATGAGCTTCAAGAGGTAGTCACCGGGAATGGTTTTCTCTTCATAGGTGTGCCCTGTCAGGTTTAATAAGTGGGATTTCTTGCCTTATAAATGGGGTTGGGACCATTAGTTGTGTTGTGCAGAAGTCTGGTGGATACACAGCTGATAGTCCTACAGTCCTACTGAATAGACTGTTAGAATTTGTATTATGGCAAGAAAAAAAGCAGCTAAGTAAAGAAAAACGAGTGGCCATCATTACTTTAAGAAATGAAGGTCTGTCAGTCTGAAACATTGGGAAAACTTTGAAAGTGTCACCAAGTGCAGTGGCAAAAACCATCAAGCGCTACAAAGAAACTGGCTCACATGAGGACCGCCCCAGGAATGGAAGACCAAGAGTCACTTCTGCTTCTGAGGATAAGTTTATCCGAGTCACCAGCCTCAGAAATCGCAGGTTAACAGCAGCTCAGATTAGAGACCAGGTCAATGCCACACAGAGTTCTAGCAGCAGACACATCTCTACAACAACTGTTAAGAGGAGGCTTTGTGCAGCAGGCCTTCATGGTAAAATAGCTGCTAGGAAACCACTGCTAAGGACAGGCAACAAGCAGAAGAGACTTGTTTGGGCTAAAGAACAGAAGGAATGGACATTAGACCAGTGGAAATCTGTGCTTTGGTGTCTTTGTGCGACGCAAAAAAGGTTAACAGATGGACTCTACATGCCTGGTTCCCACCGTGAAGCATGGAGGAGGAGGTGTGATGGTGTGGGGGTGCTTTGCTGGTGACACTGTTGGGGATTTATTCAAAATTGAAGGCATACTGAATCAGCATGGCTACCACAGCATCTTGCAGCGGCATGCTATTCCATCCAATTTGTGTTTAGTTGGATCATCATTTATTTTTCAACAGGACTATGACCCCAAACACATCTCCAGGCTGTGTAAGGGCTATTTGACCAAGAAGGAGAGTGATGGGGTGCTACGCCAGATGACCTGGCCTCCACAGTCACCTGACATGAACCCAATGGAGATGGTTTGAGAGTGAAGGCTTGTTGGCAGAGGGAAGCATGAAGTGCTCTAAAATTTTCTGGTAGACGGCTGTGCTGACTTAGGGCTTTATAAAACACAGTGGACCTACACCAGCAGATGACATGGCTCCCGAAACCATCACTGATTGTGAATACCAACCAAGTATTGAGTGCATTTACTGAACATACATTTCAGTAGGCCAACATTTCAGATTTTAAAATCATTTTTTCAATCTGGTGTTATAAAGTATTCTAATTTACTGAGAAAATGACTTTTGAGTTTTCATTATCATTAAAATTAGCAGAAATAAACACTTGAAGAAAATATGTGTTATTGTAATTTAAATGCAGTAAGTCAAATGCAAGCTACACCATCTTACTGGTCAATTAAAGTGAGCTTAGTACTACTGGTGCTGGCACCACTGCAGTCTCTCATTGCTCCCATCAATTGAATATCTGTATTATTCACAAACTACTACACTTATCTTTTTTAGTGCTGCAGTTATACAACACAGTACTGTCTGGAGTATTTGTCCAATGATTTAGGGCTCTCTCTTCCAAAATTTATTGATAAGCTGTGAGCTCTGAACTACTCTTAAAATCGACTGCATTACCTACTTGGGCTTTTATACAGGCTACAAAAGTCTCTCATGATTGGCTGCACTATATCATGTGGTATAATAGATGTAAGGAATTATGCACAATCCTAAGGTAATGTTAGCCTTTTTGGACTTTTCCCATCTTCTGCGATGTATAAAAAGGCAGCAAGTGTTGTTTTAGCAATTCAAGCAAATCAAATCATAAATTGTTTGAATTTGCAGGTACCTGTGATTCTAGTAAAAATGTATTTGCATTTTATATGCATCAAATCAATTTGATCATCTCTATTACGTATCTTTAAGCAGTCAGTGCGACCATAGGACTTGTAGCTGAACAGCTATACAATAATTAATCAAATATAACTAGTCAATGTTCAGTTTGAGCTTAAACTACTCTTTTACCTACATCCTACATTACCTACATTCTGAAATACACTTCTTGCCAATGTCTTCCTAGTCACCCATATGTAGACGTGATCATTTTTAACAACTGCCTATGGCTACTGTTTTTCCTGAATGTATTCTCTTACATTGTATGCTACACAGTGTGAACTCTAGTGTGTACCCCCTCGTGTACCCCCTCTTCTCTCCCGCAAGCTTATAAAGCTGACAACTGTTTTGATTTACATTTACGTTATTTGGCTGTAACTGTAAATTTCCATTCAGGTGAGCGGTGAGATAGCTTACAAGACCAAGCCATCAGAGGACTCATCTGTTGCATTTCTCACTGAAAAGGACTGAGCAGCTTGAAATGTATGTGAAAACATGCAAGCTACGGAAGACTAACTGTTGAAAAATCTCAGAACTCAATTTAAAAAGACGTTTTTGAGAGAAAAAAAAAGTGCATACATTTCCATAAAAAAAAGACCCCAAAGGAATCTATAGGCTTCAGGAAACTTTTTGCTTCCAGAATGTAAAAGGTCGAAACATTGGTTTATTACACTTCTGCTTGTGTTTGCACCTTATTCATGAAATATGAAATTGTACCTTCTGCTAGTCCAGTTACTTACATTATAATATCCTTTGTATTGCAATGGAGAACAATTCATGTACATTTGCAAATAATTGAAACTTTTAATAATGATAAATGATATAACGTTAATTATATAACTAAAGCTGAAGGGCCCACGAAATGATTTCATCATTCCGGCATCGACAGAGTTAATCGGCAAAAACATAAAATTGCTGCTTGAAAACAAAATCTCGCCCCTGCAGTCATTTCCTCCCTAATTGGCAGTGCTGTGTTCAGCGTTCAGCAGTGCCATAATGGCAGACTTTGAAAGAGATGATCTGAACCTATCATCATTTTGTGAGATGAGAAAACACAAACTCTTGTAAATTAGTGAACCTAGCACAACTAAGGCTTCAAGAAATAACCGGGGTATTCGGGAAAGGAAAGGCCTACGTTATCGTGTAAGCAGATGATTTATTTATTATTCTAATGAAATAACCAACATTAAAATATGTTGCACGTAATCCAATAAGTAACAGGTTAATAACCTGAGCTGTCACGCTAATGTACAAAACTGCAGGACAAACATGTACCGATTACAGCAATATTTGTGAGGCTTCCAGATTATTGGCACTTTTGGACTAGCAGAATTCTGGAGCCGCTGAGCCCAACTTTGTGCTCTCCCAAGCTGAAAGCAGAGAAAGCTTTGTCTCCGCAGCACTAGAGAAACGCAGCAAGGCTATGTTCACATGTGGCGTTTTTGCTGGTTTTTTAACCCCTATCTGACCTCGGACGGGATAGTACGTCCGAGGTCAGATCCCCTGCTTTGATGCGGGCTCCAGCGGTGAGCCCGCATCAAAGCCAGGACATGTCAGCTGTTTTGAACAGCTGACATGTGCCCGCAATAGGTGCGGGCAGAATCGCGATCTGCCCGCACCTATTAACTAGTTAAATGCCGCTGTCAATCGCAGACAGCGGCATTTAACTACCGCATCCGGCCGGGCGGCCGGAAATGACGTCATCGCCGACCCCCTTCACATGATCGGGGGTCGGCGATGCGTCTCCATTGTAACCATAGAGGTCCTTGAGACCTCTATGGTTACTGATGACCGGTGGCTGTGAGCGCCACCCTGTGGTCGGCGCTCACAGCACACCTGCATTTCTGCTACATAGCAGCGATCAGCAGATCGCTGCTATGTAGCAGAGCCGATCGCGTTGTGCCTGCTTCTAGCCTCCCATGGAGGCTATTGAAGCATGGCAAAAGTAAAAAAAAAAAGTAAAAAAAAATGTGAAAAAAATAAAAAAAATATAAAAGTTTAAATCACCCCCCTTTCGCCCCAATCAAAATAAATCAATAAAAAAAATCAAATCTACACATAATTGGTATCGCCGCGCTCAGAATCGCCCGATCTATCAATTAAAAAAAAGCATTAACCTGATCGCTAAACGGCGTAGCGAGAAAAAATTTGAAACGCCAGAATTACGTTTTTTAGGTTGCCGCGACATTGCATTAAAATGCAATAACGGGCAATCAAAAGAACGTATCTGCACCAAAATGCTATCATTAAAAACGTCATCTCGGCACGCAAAAAATAAGCCCTCAACCGACCCCAGATCACGAAAAATAGAGACGCTACGAGTATCGTAAAATGGCGCAATTTTTTTTTTTTTTTAGCAAAGTTTGGAATTTTTTTTCACCACTTAGAGAATCATAATGGCAGGTCAGTTTTAGCATTTAGTGAACCTAGCAAAAAAGCCAAACAAAAAACAAGTGTGGGATTGCACTTTTTTTGCAATTTCACCGCACTTGGAATTTTTTTCCCGTTTTCTAGTACACGACATGCTAAAACCAATGATGTGGTTCAAAAGTACAACTCGTCCCGCAAAAAATAAGCCCTCACATGGCCAAATTCACGGAAAAATAAAAAAGTTATGGCTCTGGGAAGGAGGGGAGTGAAAAACGAACTCGGAAAAATGAAAAATCCCAAGGTCATGAAGGGGTTAATGCAAATTATTTTAAGCTGCGTTTTACAGTACCAGCAAAGTCTATGAGATTTCGGAAATGTCATGCGCACACATGGGTTTTATTTTCCTGACTAATTTGGAAAACTGTTGTGTTTTTGAAAACTTTCAGCGTTTTTGTGCGAATTTACAGCATTTTTTTACCCATAGGAAACAATGGGTAAGTGCAAAAATGCAGCAAAAAATGCAACAAAAAACGCAGGTGTGAGTTTTTGCTGCGTTAAAGGGAATCTGTCACCCCCCCCTGTATTATGGGCATACAGGTAGCAGAATGGATAAAATAGTCTTACCTGTATGCCTCTAGCTGCCATCTAATTGCTGAGAAATTGAGTTTTAGTAGTGTTTTATGGTACTGATTTCCTCCGGGCCCCAGGGTGTGAGGTGCCTGAAAGGAATCTCTGCCCCCTCTCTTTATTATCATACCACCTCCCTCCCATGCATGTCACACTGGCCTGTGACGTGCAGTTGTGGCACCGTAATCCTGCGCCTGCACCCTGCACTCGCGCTATTATCTGAACCATTTCTGCCCTTCTATGGGCAGAATCTTCATCCTTTTCCTGCAAGTTTCTTGTTTTAACAGGCATTTTCCAAGTTTACGCAAGTAAAGGGAATATGTCCCCAAGTATTTGGCAACTGATCTGAGAATAGCATAATATAGAGACAGAAACACTGATTCCAGTGATATGTCACTTCCTAGGCTATTTGCTGGAGTTTTGATAAAAATAACTCCAGGAGATGATCACTGCAGGACTAATAAACCTGCTGCCATGCAGTCCTTTGTATTCATATTCATGAGTTATGTATAACCCAACACTGATTGACAGCTTACTGCCAATGCCCAGTAAACACAAAAAAGTTAATTTATGATGTGAGTGGGGTTGTACAGAGCTCAGCATTCAGAGAACTGGTTGTTATAAACCAGTTTTTATCAAACTACAACAAGGGGACCAGAAAGTGATGAATCAGGGTCTCTGTACATACATCATGCTGCTTTCAGATGGTAGCAAAAACCTGCTAAGAGATACCTTGTTTTAAAAAGATGAGACAACCACTTTAAGCTTTTTATCAAAGTAGAAACTGTTAAAACTGTTTAAATTGCTAATTTAATCACTTTAGGTTAAGTATCCAATATACTATGCCTCTATCACTATTTCAATTTCATTGTAATTTTGTATATATTATGGTGTATATTCAGTGACTACATTCTAAAGTACTCATGTACACAGACAGGGCAGCATGGTGGCGCAGTGGATAGCACAGCAGCCTTGCAGCGCTGGAGTCCTGGGTTCTAATCCCACCCAGGACAACATCTGCAAAGAGTTTGTATGTTCTCTCCGTGTTTGTGTGGGTTTCCTCCGGGCACTCTGGTTTCCTCCCACATTCCAAAGACATACTGATAGGGGGATTCTAGATTGTGAGCCCCATCGGGGACAGCGATGATAATGTGTGCAAAACTGTAAAGGGCTGCGGAATATGTTAGCGCTATATAAAAATAAAGATTATTATTAAATAACCAATCAGACAAACATGTGGCAGCAACTCAATTTCTAAAAGCAGAAAGAGCAGTTCAGAGGTCAAACTAGAATATATTAGAATGTGAAGTGATTTTACCACTTTCCACCATGAAATTATTTCTGACTTTGGACAAGCTGATTTTACAATCCTCAGATGTTCTTATATTATACAAAGCCATCTCTATAGCTTCTAGAAATGTTGCTAAAAACATAAAACATCCTGTCCAACAGAAAAAATATCAGCACTCCACAAAAACATATTATTCGGTAAACTTTTGTTGGTGCTCAGCAATAAATATATAGAAAGTCTAATAGAATTGTAGAAGAAAATAAATTGTGGCACTCACCCATGCATAAAATTCAGAGACTTTATTTCCAGATAGATAAAAGTAAAAGTAACAGCGTGGTAGTGAATGGCATACTCCAGTGTATGGATAATAGCCATTTGACGCCAAGCAGGAGCTTCTTCAGGCTCCATGAAGAAGCGCCTGCTCGGCGTGAAACAGTTGTTGTCCGTACGTAGGAGCAAAGCATCTAAATTTTATACATCGGTGAGTGCCGCTATTTCTTTTCTTCAGTGCTTAGATTTTGCTTGCCAATAAAAGGTAGTATAGTTAAGCCAATCCAAGATGACAAAAAGATGATAATAATAAGTCTGACATATTTCAACAGTATGTTGATGGTCTAAAATAGTAGAAGTTTACTTTCACACCTATTAGTTAAGTATAGTAAAATGGGGCTGGAATACTTTTAGTCTTGTAAAGTTGAATATTGGCAAAAAGTGGCATGATAATTTTTATTTTCTGTTATACCGCCAGATGGAGGATTTGTGTACTTGTTCAAATGCATTTTATCTGTATATGCAAATATAGTGATAACAGTGTATAGTTCAGATAAAACACTGATAGACCATTAATGTGTCAAAGTAGCAGGAGGAAGCTCAGTAGTAGAACATAAATACTGATATAGAACTGTCACTTAAGGAGGAGGGCCTGTCCCAAGTAACAAGGGAGTGAAAGAAAATACATTTTGAGAATAGCTCTTTAAATTTAACAACAATTAAAGTATTTGGAAACAACATTTAAAGATCAGGTAACGCGAATAAACTTTAAAATTGAAATATGGCAGTTTCTTCTCAGAAAATTTTATGGAGAGGGATAGTCAGAGGAGGAGCAAGGATAAATCAAAAGCAAAACAGACAAAATCACTTAAAAATCACTTAAAGATGACAGTTATACATCATGTTTTAAAATGAGACCTAAAATATTAATAATGTGCATTGCTATATTCATAATGCCTGATACTAAAAATAATAGTGACAGCCATAAAAATTAATAAAAGTTAATCAATAACTTATATGTATTCTAAAATGATGCCACTAAAAACTACACTCATTCAACTTATCGAATAGACATTAAAGGGGTTTTATGGAACATTTATATTAATGACCAATCTTTGGGATAATCATCAATATCACATGACATCACATATCATAATATCACATAGTACCCCCACAAATCAGAGGATTGACTCATTGTGCCTTTCTTTGCTTACCATATATTGACAAATTGCCCATAAGACAGCTAATAATTATTTAAAGCTTTATACGTATTTTATACAACAATTCCTTGGAAACTTTCACTCTCCCAGTCAAACTACAGTTTCCAATCTGGCCATCTTTAGATATGTTGCCCACTGGTATGTAGACATAACAAAAGTTAAAAAAAAACTGTTTGAAGTAAGACTAAAATATTTTTGAACAAGTCTACCAGTGGAATAAAACAGTTCTTCCAAGTTCGGACTAGCACATAGGGGAACAGGTGAATCCCTGGTGGGCCCCTGTCCAGGCATTGACCCCTATATGAACAGTAGTTGGCACAATATACCGTACTTGTTTTACTATGTAAATATAAAAGGCAGCATCTCATCATTCATTTAACAAACTAGCTAGTTTATGATGATATAGAAATATAGGTAATTTTAGAATGAGGGTAATGTAATATTTGCATGTAGCTGAACAGTGGACCCCTAGAATCAATGTTACTGATGGACCCTTGGCACCCTAGTCCATCACTGTACATATCTACTCAATATTGCCAAATCATGTCAAACATCAAACCATTGATTTCATACCTTTGGTACCAAGAAACTTTCATTTCTTCAGAGAAGTACTTCATGTAACAATGGAATCGTATTCCTTCAGGTGTGCACTGTATCTTCAGTTCAGAAGCAGATGACCCTGTAAAACAGAAGGAGAGCATATTCTACTTGAGCTTGTTTGCCGAGCACAGGTTAATTTTTTTTCTTTGACATAGCAGAAAAATATAGTTGTTCTTCAGATCTGTACAAAAAGAAGATCTATTTTGGATACTATAGAGACATATTGTCTGGGAGCTTCAGTTATATATGAAATAGATTGAATAACTGACTTTGATGCATTTTTATGACAATCCTCCTACAAGGATGCAGACAGCTATAATAAGACATTATGGGTTTTCGGTCTTCAAGGGTATTTTTCTTTCGAAACAACCTAGTTTTAGTTTAGTATTTTCACAATGAGCTCTTAGACACAACATGTCTTGATGCATTTTTCTCTTCAAATGATAAACACTCAGTAATTTCAGTAATTATCTTTATAATAGACTCTTCACTTTATCTAGTGAGAGCTAAAGCCCGATAATTTAAACTGTACTGTCTGGTGCAAAGACTTTATTAGCATTATATATCACTATAGATTAAATGGATAGACTGTAATTGTGTTTACGCAGAATGTACTTATGTGTTGCTCCTCACTTATATTACTTCAGAC
Organism: Ranitomeya imitator; assembly: GCF_032444005.1. Taxonomy (NCBI): domain Eukaryota; kingdom Metazoa; phylum Chordata; class Amphibia; order Anura; family Dendrobatidae; genus Ranitomeya; species Ranitomeya imitator. Next base: position 395,905,138 of record NC_091286.1, read on the forward strand.
TTTGCAATACCAAAATGGTCACTCTGTATTTTAGCTGTAAACAATGAATAGATGTAAATTATCTTTTGTGTTCATTCATTAGGTTTTAAAGGGAACCTGTCACCCCCAAAATCGATGGTGAGGTAAGCTCACCGTCATCAGGGGCTTATCTACAGCATTCTGTAATGCTGTAGATAAGCCCTCAATGTAACCTGAAAGAGGAGAAAAAGAGGTTAGATTATACTCACCCAGTGGCGGTCCCGCTGTGGTATGGTCAAATGGGTGTCTCAGGTCCGCTCCGGCGCCTCCCATCTTCATTCCATGACGTCCTCTTCTAGTTTTCATGCCGCGGCTCCAGCGCAGGTGTACTTTGTCTGCCCTGTTGAGGGCAGAGCAAAGTACTGCAGTGCACAGGCACCGGGCCTCTCTGACCTTTCTGGCGCCTGCACACTGCAGTACTTTCCTCTGCCCTCAACAGGGCAGACAAAGTACGCCTGCACCAGAGCTGCAGCGTAAAGACCAGAAGAGGACATCATGGAATGAAGATGGGAGGCGCCGGAGTGGACCTGAGACACCCATTTGACCAGACCGCAGCGGGACCGCCCCTGGGTGAGTATAATATAACGTCTTTTTCTCCTCTTCAAGGTAACATCGATGGCTTATCTACAGCATTACAGAATGCTGTAGATAAGCCCCTGATGACGGTGAGCTTACCTCACCATCGATTTTGGGGGTAACAGGTTCCCTTTAAGGATAAAGAAAAGGCTTTACTGATGGGGATAGAAAATGTTATCATCTTATAATGGTAACATAGTAACATAGTTAGTAAGGCCGAAAAAAGACATTTGTCCATCCAGTTCAGCCTATATTCCATCATAATAAATCCCCAGATCTACGTCCTTCTACAGAACCTAATAATTGTATGATACAATATTGTTCTGCTCCAGGAAGACATCCAGGCCTCTCTTGAACCCCTCGACTGAGTTCGCCATCACCACCTCCTCAGGCAAGCAATTCCAGATTCTCACTGCCCTAACAGTAAAGAATCCTCTTCTATGTTGATGGAAAAACCTTCTCTCCTCCAGACACAAAGAATGCCCCCTTGTGCCCGTCACCTTCCATGGTATAAACAGATCCTCAGCGAGATATTTGTATTGTCCCCTTAAATACTTATACATGGTTATTAGATCACCCCTCAGTTGTCTTTTTTCTAGACTAAATAATCCTAATTTCGCTAATCTATCTGGGTATTGTAGTTCTCCCATCCCCTTTATTAATTTTGTTGGTCTCACTGTCATAGAAATACCAGACAGCTTGAAAACCTCAATAATCCTTCAGCTGAAGGATTTGAAAAAGCAAGCAAGACAATGGAAAGTTTAAATATTTATATTTCACCTACATTATGTCCAAAATATAGAACTTAGATTTACTTTATCGGACTTCAGCTTGATCTCAAGCTTAGGCGACTTGATGCATGAACGATCTGTAGGAAGATCAATCTCGTACAAGCCTAGATAGGTCACTCAGAGTCTTCTCTGCCATTATCTTGATAGCATCAACCATCCAGGTTGCTGGTTTTCCTCTTCTTCTTGTTCCTTCTATTCTTCTGATCATGATCTTTTTCTCTAGTGATTGCCATTTTCGTAAGATCTGTCCAAAGTAGGCAAGTTGTAGTTTGGTGATCCTTGCTTTGAGTAATATATCTGTCTTGATTTGTTCCAAAATTGATTTATTTGTTCTTTTTTCCATTCATGGTATTGATAAGATCCTTCACCAGCACCACATCTTGTAGGTGTTGATTCGTTTTTCTGTATTATTTATTTTTCGGCCAGGTTTAACACCCATACGTAACCACAGAAAAGACCAAACTATGTATGAGCCGTGTCATCGTCCCCAATTAAATTTTGCTCGATATGAAAAACTTGTCTTGTAACTCCACAGTTGATTTGCCCATAGCTATTCTCCTATTGACTTCCGGTATCATCGCTGTATCTTGAGTTTTCATCGATCCGAGTAGGTTGAAGTCCTTTACAACTTCCTTTTCATCGTCATCCACCTCAAATGAATCCCCATCTTACCTGTCAGTAGTCAAAATATTTGTTTTCTTTATGATGAGTAGCAGTCCCATGCTCGAACTTTCATCTAGACATTCCATAATAAGTCTTTAATTCAATCTACGCTTGTTGCAATTAATGTTGTATCATCATTGTCTGCGTATTTAAGATTGTGATCATTCGTTCAATTATTTTGGTTCCTTCTTCTTTTTCAGCAAGTTTAGTCTTCCTGAAAATAGCTTCTACAGTTTCATATAGAAACATAGAACTATAGAAATTATATAGCATACTGAAAATATGAAACTTTAAATAGTTCTATATTTTTGCAAAGAATTAGTATTATTTTGGAAAAAATAAAGCACCTCGAGTAAAATAGGCTAGGAATATTCATTATTCCAAATGTCGGTAGTGTTTTTTGACAGATGTGGCATCCCGTTAGTTACATCATGTACAAGTTATACTCCTTACGATCATTTAGGAAGAAGGCTATGACGGCCAAATTGCCCAAAGCTGTTGGCAAATGAACCTGGAGTAAGAGACTTGATTTTGACAGTGAGGTGATTAATGGTGCGCATTTGGCAGGGAGACAGTGTTCAATTCTGTTCAGTTGATATTGAGGGTATTTTGTCAGAAATAATGACTCTGAAATATGAAAAAAATTCTCTGTGTACAAGGGGAAGCTGCAGACCGAAGCTCCTGTTGTATCTGAGCATTGATTCCATTAGTTACTCTGAATCAGTTAACTGGGAAATCAATCTAGGGTATGAAAAGGCAATGTCACCATGAAAAGGTAAATTGTACTAGCATTGTAATAGCTGGAATGCTGTGTTTAACAAAATTGTAATGTATTGGTTATTAATATGGTAAAAAGAAGACAATGCTCCACTAACAAGACAAAATGACTCATATGACCAGATTCGATTTTTCAGCATTTGCAAGAAATAAGAGCAAACAAATTGAGAGCTCCCTCCATTGATTTTCTTCTGCAGGCATACCTTGAGTTTTATATTTAATGATGTAGCTTTTATTTTCATAACGGTAATATTTTCTACTTTTAACAGGCAACCAATGATATATACTGTATATATTAGATTACTTTCTGTTGTTACTGAGCAAAATTTATTTGCAACACTTCCTTAAGAATCATTCCACTATTTATCATGTACCCCTGTCCATATCCCTTATACATGAATATATAAAGGGGATTCTATATAGTGCCACATATATTTCAAGTCGTTTGAATAACTGCATGTAATACACTTTTCTCTTAAAGAGGAAATGTTCAAATCTTCAACGTTAACAACTATTCCACAGGCACTAGAGCGACAAGGCATTTATGAGACAAATTATTGAATACTATCTTTGATTACTTTGAAAGATCTTAATGTCATGTTAAAACATTCAACAAATTTCCCCATTTTTATTAATAAACCTATCAATTTTGACTATTTTTGGCAGTTGGAGAGAGAGAGAAAGAAAGAAAGTTTGAGAAGATACTTTGTAGAATCTCAACTAAGGTCCCTATTCCGGACATAGAGTGAGTAAAATAAGTATTTGATGCACTTTGATTTTTTAGCACTTCCAAATCTGGAGAAGTCTGTAATTTTTATTGTAGGTTCATTTTGTGAGAGACAGAATCTAACAATGAAAAAACACAAATCACATTGTATGTTTTTAAATAATTAAATTGCATTTTATTGCATGGAATAAGTATTTGATCACCTACCAACCAGCAAGAATTTGGCTTTCACAGACCTGTTAGTTTTTCTTTAAGAAGCCCTCCTACTCTGCACTCATTACCTGTATTAATTGCATCTGTTTGAATTGTTACTTGTATAAAAAACACCTGTTCACACAATCAATCAATCAATCAATCACACTCCAACCTGTCCACCATGGCCAAGATCAAAGAGCTGTGTAAGGACACTATAGACAAAATTGTAGACCTGCACATGGCTGGAATTGGCTGCAAGACAATATGCAAGCAGCTTGGTGAGATGGGAACTGTTGGCACAATTATTAGAAAATGGAAGAAACACAAGATGACTGTTAATCTTCCTCGGTCTGTGGCTCCATGCAAGATCTCACCTTTGTTTGGCATAAATGCAATTTTCCAGACAATATCAACATCTTTTAATAAAGCTTAAGTGGGTAAGACAATGTATATATTACTAAGAATCAACAGTGATATGTAGGTATCAGTGCACTGAGTTTTCATGACATGGAGCATGCATGGACAAGTATGACAATATTGTCTTCAATAAAATGGTGTTTGGTTTGCCAGTGGCATGCAGAGATTAAATGTTATTAATGGTTGCTGCTCTATGTAGTAAATGTCTAGAGCATGCGCAATGTTTCCGCAAATGGCATGGAAACCTAAGTACTGTCATGAATGATGGGGTGAGTCATAATAATGAATTATTTGCACATGTGTTCATTATGATCAGTTAACATATTGTTAGGACTGGCGGAACGCACCCAGAAAGATGATTTAGATGCGTTCGCAGTCCGAGGTCCACCGTGCAGGTGAAAACCCGCTGCTAGTAAATTGCAGACTATCTGGCGGTACACTAAAGTAAACACACGTGGGTTCAACCTCACCCAGCGTGAAGGAAGCAATCCTGTTGCGTCACAGGACCGCGGTACCGCACCTAAAGTGCGAGCAAGCAGTCAGCGTACTTAACCCCAACAGGGATTGAAGTCCGATTAGACCCTTGCTGGCACTACACCACAACTGGGTGTGTAAGGAAACTAATTAGAAATATATAAATGCACAGGAGTGCGAGCAATGCCGCACTGTCGGACGCCACCAACCACACAGGCTTGTGTATGGAAAGCGCAAGGCAAGCGCACGGCGCCGTACAGGCGAACACAGCAAGAGGACGTTGTAATGTGTGTATCGTGCAGATGGTTAGTCGGGCGCTAGATAGCTACCAACATCCGCGAGCAGACAACAACTCTAGGGAGGGATATTTAGGAGCTTTCATCCATCGACATACATCCATCTACACACACACATATATCATTATGAGACAATACTAGCGCATGACCGTGCGGTCATGCGCAGTTTATATAGTTGCAGCACAGGAAGTGGCTACAGAACTTTTGCCCTTCCAAGACCTGCCAAGAGGACCAATGGAATGTGCCGCAGAGCCTGAGCACCTGACCCTCGATCTCCAACGGGAGATCTTGCCCTGGGCATGCTCAGTATGTGCAGACAAGGACTTAGTCCCAGAGAAGTCCGCTTGCTGCTGACCAGTACTGGCTTTAATGGCAGGAGCTGGAGAAGCAGCAGTAACTCTTAGAACAGAGTGGGATTGAGCAAGACGCTGGGACCGACGTCTTTGCTGAGCAGACTCCATTGCGGCTGGAACAGAATGGGAGACCGCAGTGGAGATGGCTCGAGATTCCCCCTGTGCAGAAGCGGGAACTCGACCTCTAACATTACCCCCCCTCCTAAGGCCCCCCCCCTCCTTGGGCCTCGCTACGTTCGAAGGCAGCAATAAGCTGCGGAGCCCGAATGTGCTCAGCAGGCTCCCAGGACCTGTCCTCAGGGCCGTAACCCTTCCAGTCCACCAAAAAATATTTTTTGCCACGTACCACCTTGCACCCCAAGATAGCGTTCACCTCGAAATCGTCCGTAGACGAACCCGATGTCTCGGCAGATGACTCAGAAAACCGGGACATGTATACGGGCTTAAGGAGGGACACATGAAAGGTGTCGGTGATACCAAGGCGTGGAGGAAGAGCCAGACGGTAGACCACAGGATTAACCTGTTCGAGGACCTTGAAGGGACCCAAGTAGCTAGGAGCAAATTTAGTGGACTCAACTCGCAGCCTGATGTTACGGGCGGAGAGCCACACCAAGTCGCCAGGAGCAAAGGTCGGAGCGGGGCGCCGATGAGCATCGGCGGAGGACCTCATTCTCTCCTTAGAGGCCCGAATGGCATCCTGAGTGCGGTCCCAAATATCCCGTGCCTCCACAGCCCAGTCTGCCACCCTGGAGTCTGCGGAGGACACGGGCATAGGCACAGGTACCCGTGGATGCTGACCATAGTTGAGGAGGAATGGGGTTTGTCCAGTGGAGTCGGCTACGGCGTTGTTCAGCGCAAACTCTGCCCATGATAGCAAGGATGCCCAGTCATCCTGCCTGGCTGAAACAAAATGTCGCAGGTATGTGACCAAGGTCTGATTGGCCCTCTCTACCAACCCATTCGTCTCGGGATGATAAGCGGAAGAGAGATTCAACTCAATACTGAGTAGACGACAAAGCTCTCTCCAGAACCGAGACGCAAACTGGGGACCTCGGTCACTGACAATTCTGTCAGGCATACCATGTAGGCGGAAGATGTGTTTTATGAACAACGCTGCCAAGGCCCGTGCAGAAGGTAACCGTGGTAGCGGCACCAAATGCACCATTTTTGAGAAATGATCGGTGATGACCCAAATGATGGTACAGCCGCGAGATTTGGGTAAACCCAGGACAAAGTCCATCCCGACCATCTCCCAGGGCCTATCTGCCACCGGCAAGGGATAGAGCAACCCAGCTGGCCTTTGACGCGGAGATTTATTTTTGGCGCAGGAGACACATGCCAAAATATAATCCCGGACCATATGCGGCCACCAGTACGTCCTCGCCAGTAGCTCAGATGTCCTTTTTGTCCCAAAGTGTCCACCCACCCTGGAGGAATGAGCCCAAGAGAGAACCTCCGGTCGCAAATTAATGGACACAAAAGTCTTGCCCGGAGGCACAGACTCCAGTGAAACCGGCGCTACGGTTCTCAGGCTCTCAGCAGGGACAATAAGCCGAGGCTCCTCTTCCTCCTCCTCAGTTGACATAAGGGAGCGAGAGAGAGCGTCGGCACGAATATTCTTCTCCCCGGCGAGATAGTGAAGAGTAAAATGGAACCGGGAGAAAAATAAGGACCATCTGGCCTGACGAGAATTCAGCCGCTGGGCTGTGTGTAAATACACCAAATTTTTGTGGTCCGTGAAGACCTGGAAAGGAAACCGTGCACCCTCCAGAAGATGTCTCCACTCCGAAAAGGCCAACTTCATCGCTAGCAACTCCCTATCCCCGATGGAGTAATTTCTCTCCGCTGATGTAAAGGTCTTTGAGAAAAAGAAGCATGGATGCTTCCGACCTTGAGCATCCTTTTGATAGAGGACTGCTCCAGCACCAACGGATGAGGCATCCACCTCCACTAGGAATGGCTTATCAACATCGGGGCGACGTAAGATGGGAGCGCTAGCAAAGTGGGACTTAATAGAAGTGAAGGCCTTGGAGACCTCTTCCGACCACAATTTGGGATTCGCTCCCTTCTTGGTGAGGGCTACCAAGGGAGCTACCAGAGTTGAGAAGTGGGGAATGAACTGGCGGTAATAGTTAATGAACCCCATAAAGCGCTGCACCGCTTTAAGAGAATGGGGTTCTTGCCAGTCCATCACAGCCTGTAGTTTGGCAGGATCCATAGCCAATCCCTGGGCGGAGATGATATAGCCCAGGAAAGGTAAGGACTCCTGCTCAAACATACACTTCTCCAATTTCGCATAGAGAGAGTTTGCCCGTAGGAGGTCGAAGATTCTGCCAACATCTCTCTGGTGGGAGTCCATATCTGAAGAAAAGATGAGAATATCATCCAGATAGACTACAACTGAGGTGGAAAGCATATCCCGGTAGATGTCGTTGACAAAGTCTTGGAAAACGGCTGGAGCATTACAGAGCCCGAAGGGCATCACCAGATACTCATAGTGCCCATCTCTGGTGTTAAATGCCGTTTTCCATTCGTCCCCCTCACGGATGCGAATCAGGTTATAAGCACCCCGCAGATCTAATTTAGTAAACACTCTAGCTCCCCGAAGCCTATCGAAGAGCTCGGATATCAAGGGCAAGGGATACTTGTTCTTAACGGTGATAGCATTAAGACCCCTGTAGTCTATGCATGGACGTAGTTCCCCATTCTTCTTCTGCACGAAGAAGAACCCTGCCCCAGCAGGTGACACTGACTTCCTGATGAACCCTCTTGCCAGATTCTCTTGAATGTACTGAGACATGGCCTCCGTCTCCGGGAGAGATAATGGATAAACTCGACCCCGGGGAGGCTCCGCACCAGGCAAGAGATCGATAGGACAGTCATAGGGGCGATGGGGCGGAAGGGTCTCCGCCGCCTTTTTGGAGAACACGTCTGCATAAGACCAATATTGCTTGGGGGGAGAGGATAGATCTGCGGGTACCTCTGTAGTAGCAACCTGAACGCACTCTCGGTGACACCTACCCCCACATGATTCACCCCATCCCAGAATTCTGCCAGAGGACCACTCGATGTGAGGAGAGTGGTACCGTAACCAAGGTATCCCCAACAGGACCTCATCAATCCCCTCAGGAATGACGAGCAGAGATATAATCTCCTGATGGGATGGTGACATGGACAGAGTAAAAGGGATGGTCTGATATGTTATCTGTGCGGGGAGTGTCGACCCATTCACCACTCGTACCGTTACTGGTTGAGATAGCATAACCAGGGGTATTGCGTGACGTTGGGCGAAGGCAGAAGACATAAAATTGCCCTCCGCCCCCGAAATCCACGCAAAGCTCTACCGAGTGGGAGGATGAGCCAAAAGTAATTGTCCCCTTGAAAGACAATTTGGAGGCAAACGTCGCAGTGTCTAGTGCACCTCCACCTACTATCACTAGACGCTGACGTTTCCTCGACCACTGATGACATCTGGTGGCAAGATGTCCTGACTGTTGGCATACATGGCAAACCTGGAGTGCACGGGCGGTCCGGGACTTAGATCCCGCTCGTGACACCACCTTAGGTTCATGGGACTCAGGAGCCTGGACTGGAAATTCTAAAGGTTTGGCGAAGGTGGGAGCCAGCCGAAACCTCTGCCTACACTGGGCTCGCTCTAACCTCCGCTCGTGAAAACAGAGGTCAATACGAGTAGATACAGTTATTAATTCCTTCAGTGTGGCGGGAATCTCCCTAGTGGCCAGGGCGTCCTTAACGTGGTCAGCCAGCCCTCTCCAAAATATAGGGATAAGGGCTTTATCCGTCCACTCCAGCTCAGATGCTAGAGTGCGAAAGTGGACGGCAAAAAGGCTGACCAAGGACGAGCCCTGAGTCAATGCCAACAGTTGGAGCGCCGTATCATGGGTGACACGAGGTCCTAAAAAGACCTGTTTCAGAGTGCTCAGGAATAACGGAGCACTCTGCACCACAAGATCGTCACGCTCCCACAGCGGCGTAGCCCACTGCAACGCCCTGTCCGACAATAAGGAAATGATAAAGCCCACCTTAGCCCGCTCTGTAGGGAAACGAGAGGCCAGAAGCTCGAGATGTATTGAGCACTGACTCACGAAACCCCTACAGGATTTACTGTCACCAGAAAATTTCTCTGGTAGCGGGAGGCGAGATAGCGTCGGTACAGGGGCGGCAGTGGACAAGGTAGCTGCAGCCACACTTGCAGCCTGAACAGCGACAGCAGTAACATCCACAGCTGAAGTTGAACGCTCTAGAGCCGCCAACCTTCCCTCCAGCTGCTGGATGTTCCGCTGTAAACGCTGATCGTCCGCCATTTACTAGCCAGACCTTGGCGCTAGTATTATGTTAGGACTGGCGGAACGCACCCAGAAAGATGATTTAGATGCGTTCGCAGTCCGAGGTCCACCGTGCAGGTGAAAACCCGCTGCTAGTAAATTGCAGACTATCTGGCGGTACACTAAAGTAAACACACGTGGGTTCAACCTCACCCAGCGTGAAGGAAGCAATCCTGTTGCGTCACAGGACCGCGGTACCGCACCTAAAGTGTGAGCAAGCAGTCAGCGTACTTAACCCCAACAGGGATTGAAGTCCGATTAGACCCTTGCTGGCACTACACCACAACTGGGTGTGTAAGGAAACTAATTAGAAATATATAAATGCACAGGAGTGCGAGCAATGCCGCACTGTCGGACGCCACCAACCACACAGGCTTGTGTATGGAAAGCGCAAGGCAGGCGCACGGCGCCGTACAGGCGAACACAGCAAGAGGACGCTGTAATGTGTGTATCGTGCAGATGGTTAGTCGGGCGCTAGATAGCTACCAACATCCGCGAGCAGACAACAACTCTAGGGAGGGATATTTAGGAGCTTTCATCCATCGACATACATCCATCTACACACACACATATATCATTATGAGACAATACTAGCGCATGGCCGTGCGGTCATGCGCAGTTTATATAGTTGCAGCACAGGAAGTGGCTACAGAACTTTTGCCCTTCCAAGACCTGCCAAGAGGACCAATGGAATGTGCCGCAGAGCCTGAGCACCTGACCCTCGATCTCCAACGGGAGATCTTGCCCTGGGCATGCTCAGTATGTGCAGACAAGGACTTAGTCCCAGAGAAGTCCGCTTGCTGCTGACCAGTACTGGCTTTAATGGCAGGAGCTGGAGAAACAGCAGTAACTCTTAGAACAGAGTGGGATTGAGCAAGACGCTGGGACCGACGTCTTTGCTGAGCAGACTCCACTGCGGCTGGAACAGAATGGGAGACCGCAGTGGAGATGGCTCGAGATTCCCCCTGTGCAGAAGCGGGAACTCGACCTCTAACACATATATCATAACTTTTTGCAATATTGCATATGTATGTTTTTGATGGAATTAATATATTTATACACATGGACTGTGCTCTATGCACTTTATACATATATGAATTTGAATTTTATGAATTTGTATTTTAATTGTCATGTAATTGGAACATCTATTTATATATCAATTGTATAATACTGCACTGCTTGAAAAAGTTCCATAATTAGAACGAAACGTCGCCCTGGAATGGTGGGTCAATAAACCACTATATTTTGGACTTTTTGAATGCTACCTTCATCTTTTCTAGACAGATAGATAGATAGATAGATAGATAGATAGATAGATAGATAGATAGATAGATAGATAGATAGATAGATAGATAGATAGATGTGTTTTCAAATCTTCAGGTCAACTATTCATTTTAAACTAATCGGTATTAACATGTCTATGGAGTTTATCATAAATTGTATTCTAAAAGCCTTTCCATCAGCATCTCAGTGCACTATTTTTTCTGCAATTTATGTGTGCTTTCCCTGGCTTCTGAGCACTCACATATGTATAATCTCATTGAAATATATAAATGAACATAAAAATACACGTTAGTCAGCAAGACTTTTAGAGCACAGATGAGCTAAAAAGCATTAGCATATTCATTTTTAGACCCAGTAAAAAAATAAAATAAAGTGAGGTGAAACACTTTAAAATGCATTTTGAGGAAGAGCTTTGAAATTACTCAGGGGAGGTTGGGAGTAGAAGAGAGGAAAATTAAAAAGATAAGATACAGTTTATATTCCAGAGTCTACAGAACCACTGTAGCAATAAAGGTTTGTCTTCTAAAATTGCATGCAGACTGAAATGCATTACGGTCCTTTAAAAACTGTTATGTAATATCAAAGTTGCACCTATTGCTCTTGATGTAGAAAATGTCATAGTTAGTAGAATACAACATGGAATGACAATTTGAATAGAAAGCATACATTCTGAATATTTGATATTATGTGAATATGGCATATAATTTAATACTTATTTTATCCTATTTAGTAACTAAAATAACTTACACATATAATGAGTGAGAGACCACTACATCTACAGAAGTAGCAAAGGATATCTTGACTCACAACCAGGGATATACATTAAAAATCAACGGGACCCATAGCAAGTTTGAATTTGGCCCCCTCTGTCTACCCAAAAAATATTCAGCAGAGTAGGTGAAGTCAGTTTTTATAAACAGGGAAAAGAAAAGAACATGTAAGATGTATTATGGCACATACATAGTGTCATGTACATGCTTCTCGGAACGTGACGTGGAGTACGCCTGTACGGGTTAATTTATTCTCTCTCACTCAATCCAGCACTCAACCTCTGTTTTAGGCTATAAAGTGAGCATAAATCACACCCCGACACATCTGGTTAGGTAAGGCTGCCACCAGTCATTAAACACACAGGGTAATGAGGCCCCAAATTACGTTACTGTCAATCAAAAGGTCACACACTCTCTGAAGGGCTATAGATTCTTTTAGAGTACAAGGTCAAACTTATTAAAGATTTTAAGCTTTAATATAAAAATATACCGTGCTTACAATTAATATATAAAAAGGTAAAAATAAAATGACACAAAAATATGCAAAACAGTTATAAAAATAAAAAGGGAGAAATAAGAGAAATAACTAAACATTTCCGTTTACAGTTATCGTTTGTTTGCCTGAGGGAACGAAAAGTGAATCATGGATTGCAGCAGCCCTTAGGCAGCCCTCATACAGTATGTGAACACCTTCTCTTTGTAATATAATAAGAGAGGCTAAGTGGCACACAACATATATACTGGGTACACAAATAGGAATCCACTCTGTAGTGTATAGAAAAAATTCTTCTTTTCACCTTCTCTTTGTGTCACCCAACTTTTTATAGCCCTTACCATAGGCTCATATTTCCAGGATGACCCGGATTGGCTTATATTTCCAGGATGACCCAGATTGGCTCATTCAAAGGTTGCTGTCTGTGAGTGGACGATGAGCCAAGTTGTAGCATTTCAAATATCCTGTGTCTTCCCTCCCTTACTCTTTATATACAGACAATAAGAATTAATCCTTCTAGCTACAACCATCTGCTAGCTCTGTGAGGCTGCCATGTTCTGACACCTCTACATGCTCCCAGGAGATTCCTCCTGTGGCTGAGTTCCTGCAGTAATAGCTGGCAGATGCTGTGTCCTTTGTGTAGAGACAATATATGGATGTAGCCTTGACCATTTGTTCTATTGGCATTAGTCTACCTTACAGTTATATATGTCCTTCACACATAGTAATATTGCTCCTTACTGAAGCCCTTTAGAAATTTTATACAAGATCTCAAAAAGGCCCCCTACATTCTGTTTTCATTCTGCAGCAATTTTTTACTGAGCGTTTTCAGCCTACCCTTTGCAGTCCTCTCTTCTCCGGCCACAGCGTACATGGATTCTTCAGTGGTATCCCAGTGCGCTTGCACGATGAGTCTATCGCCGGTGCTTTGGCAAGTGGCCCATCGGAGCCTCTGCACATGAGCTTTCATCATGACGATGCGCCTGTACTTGTGTTCCACCAGACCACAAGCAGAAGCGTCCATTACATGGCAATTGACTATACCGCGCATGCGCCTCTATCATGGCATATGCCACTATCCCTTCTACACCTGCAGTGACAATCACCGCTCACATTATACCACAGCTGATACATATGTGCTCTTATTGGCCAGTCTGGTCTATTTAAGCACTGATCTCCCCTCCCCAACACACGCCTCCTGAAGAAGTTATCTCAAGAAACATGCATTGGGACCGCGGGAGAAACCCTTATTACACCCTGGTTCAGCTCATGTATGTCCTTGTTATTATTCTGTTTGCTATACTGTTATGCACGATATTTTGTAGCACTTTATACTTGATGCACTTTAGCAAAGATGGTTTAATCCTAGTATTCATATCTATACAAACTTGCTTGTAACTTTACTGTGGCCTAATATTAAGCAGGATCTCCTGCTTAAGATCCTGCTTAATGCATGCATGGAGAGCCAAACAAACAGGCTCTCCATGCATGTGTCATGACTGACACACAGCCACGACACATGCAGCTGCAGAGCAGAACAGCTGACCAGCCGTAGCAATCCAGGAAGCCAGGTTCCCAATGTAGCTTATTCACTAAGCGGTATAGCTTGCCGAATAAGCCCTGACCAAATCAAATTCGCTCATCTGTAATCATGACCCCCACACTAGTGTGATGGCACCCATTAATTATAATGCCTCACAGCCCTCATTTAGTATGATGGCCCACACTCAGTATAATAACCCCACTGCCCCCCTCACACACAGTATCATGGCCTCCACAGACCCACACAAAAGTATAATGATCCCTCAGTATGATTCTCTCCCAGACCCCACTCAGTATGACCTCCACAGTCCCTCACTAAATGTGATGGCTCCCAAACACTTCCAATATTATGACTGTATGACATGTTAATATGATGATAATGTGATGTCATGAAGCCTGAAATGTGCTGAGCCTCAGACTTTCAAACACAGACTGAATGCTAGTTGAGGGAACCATTAGCTTCCTAATGCACCGTTCTATTCAATGGTATATGCGGATTCCACTAAAATTGTGAACAGCATTAGGCCCCCTGACTCATTGGACACATAGCGGCTGCATAGTCTGCCATTAATGGATAGTACACCTCTGCTCACAACACATCTTTATCATTTTTCACAGAACATTATCTCACATAAGACAATTAAGATACTTAAAAGGGATGTCTCAAGAGAGACATTTATGGCATATCCACCATAAATGTATAGTAGATTCAGGTCCCACTTGTGAGATATCTCCAAAATAGAGGTCTTTTAATTCCCAATTTATAGGTAGTTTCCAAACCATGGTGAATGAAAAGGTGATGGTTTGTGCGCAGGCTCTCTCCATTCACAGCTGTGGGAGTCCCAAACATAACCAAGAGCATTTACTTGGATCTATTCTGAATTTCCATAGCAATGAATTGAGCAAGCCAGGACATGCACAGCCACCTCTCCACTAACTAGTGGTTGAAAGCCTTCTGGAGATGACACTGTACTTGAAATAGGTGTAGATCCCATAGATCTGCATCTATTAGGCATTGATAGCCTCTTTAACATTGTACAATCCATTGAACAATGTCACATAAGTTATTAAATTACACTTTTTTTGAGCTATGTTAACCAAATTCTCTATTATCTGCATCAATTTACCATTGCTAGATCTAAACCATGCTTATCGTCCTCAGACCAAGAAGTCTCAGAACCCAGAAACCATTGTACACTGCAGTGTACATGAGGTCTAATGTGGTAAGCTCGAAAGATGGACAATGTTGGAATGTAGATCGAACTTTTTATAGTTTCAAGCTCCATCTGAGGAATGTCTGTTTACTGTTTTTTGAGTATTCAGATAAAAGCCCTCCACGGAGTTATGAATTAGTAGCCAAATGAAATGTGAACCCAACATAAAGAATTTTAAATATTGACAGCAAAGGCACATTATAAGGTTGTTCCACTATAGACTAACTGTGTCTCTTATCTACAGCAAAGGTGATAAATCTCTGACTCAGAACGCCACAACCAGCAACATGGTTTACTCATCTCTGACATATACCATTCACAGTGTGCCTGCAGTGTACACTTGCTGTAAGCACTGAGAAAACCCATAAACAGAATCTAAATTAATCAATAGGCTTTTGTTCACCAACCATAGACCATAAGGGTCCATCTTTGCCTAGCCGGGGGTATCTCTCCTTTTTACTGTACTATGGAAGCCTATGTGTAATTCTCTTTATGAAGTTTGTGTTAGCTAGTAATAAAAATGCAGTTTCAATGAAACATAATATCAGTTATCAAATATCACCGTGTTTTCATGGCGTTTGTTATTTTATGCTCAAATGGTAGAAATTTTGAAGTCAGTTTTGCTAGTAAATGCATTGCTCTTGTAGGCGGTAAATTTATTGTGTCCCACGTGGTTTAATACTTTTATTTGTACATATACCGTACTTCTGTCTAGAGAACACACTGGAGTAAGTAGACAACTTTTTGTTACAACATTTCAAAATATTTGCTAGTCATGTATAAGGTTAAAACAAGGAAAATGCCAGACACTTGCCTTTTTTGATGAGTTGAGAATAACAATTACTGACAAAATTGGTTAAAAATGCTACACAAATGTATCTAAAAATTAACAAAATGCACCAAAAAAAACAGGTGCAAAACAAGTGATACATTTTCCCTGGAAATTCATAAAAGTTTACTCAATTTCTAAAACTCTGAAAGTCTCATAATGAATAAAGAAAAGATAAACTTACCGCTGACTTTGCTCATTCCTAGGACAATATCTTCATAAACTAGTGATAAAAGAAAACATTCCATCACATTCAAGTGAGAGCTAATATAATATATTCCATTTTACAATGAGATACAGACTCGGCAACAAATGAAAATAACCATAAGTAAGAAATATTGCATATCTACAGAAGGAACATTTCTGTTTTAGTCAAGCATGTGATGACATGACATGCAAAAAAAAAAGTTATGCATTAATCTTCCTCAATGAATTCGTGAAAAAAAAGTGCAAGATTTCTTATTGGACTTTGGTTACACAGCAAAACCCTAATTGCTGCTTCGAGAAAAATGTTTAGTCAGGTAAATGTCAACAAAAAGATAATTCTTCATAGACTGGATGGTTATTACTGTGCTGCAAAAACAGTTAAGCTGGAAATTGAACACGAGATAGAAATACATAAATGAATATTTTTATAGGAAGTGACATGATGCGTGCTCTGATAAATAAAGTTTCCTGAGATCAGCTATGAAGTGTTCAACAAAATTCTGGAGAAAGTGCACCCATGGTATGTATTGTATGTGTACTGGTAAATATGTATCTGGTGTATTCAATTTTTAATGCTCATTTTTTTTTACTTTATTTTTAATGTTGCCATTCTCCCAGATTCAGAAATAAGAATTACTAGTGGTATGGATAAACTAGTCCACGCACAGGAACTTATGGCTGACCTGGAAGAAGACAACCACTTTCCATACTGTATGCTTAATTAAGTAATTAGAGCTATAATTAATCTGTAGTTCAGGACACAGCTTTGTTAGACAGTACTGCAAAAATCATCATCTGTGACCGTTCGATTGACAGCTCTAAAGTATTTCATGTGTGGTCACCTACATCTTCTCTTGCTTGTGTCGGAAGATCATCTGGAATATTAGTAGCCTAACCCATAGCCATGCAATGATTAATGGTGGTTTTGTCCTTCAGAGAAAACCATTCAAGCTCAAAATGACCTTTTTAACTTCAGCCTCATAAAATCTCCTAAAAGACATCACCGGTTGACAAGAATATGGTCTGTGGTACATGTCAATTTACTGTCTCCGGTCTTGCAGCAGACAGAATCGCTGTGTTCGCATTGGAAGTAGATTACTGTACTGCGGCAGGACAATTATTTGTATCACTGCTGCTTCCAGCTGCATATTGAGCGGTCAATATTATTGAATGGGACTGTGATGTGTTACAATGACTGCACAGGTGCGGACGTTGTGCATGCTTCATAATGCGCCATTAGTCCGAACCTAATTTATAGGTCAACCTTTAAACTGCTTTCCCCACTAAATTGATGGCCATCCGAGAGCTACTAAATAACTAAAGTCCTAATACAAATACGCTCACTAAATTTCAGTGAGTGAATAATAATCCCGCTGAATAACCACTGCCAAAATGTTTTATTTTATTTCCGTGTCAGTGTATATAATGAATAAGAGAGTAAATGATGTCCTTGGACATAGGTGGGTCCTTGTGTGCTTGGGCAATTGGCCATAATCAATGTACAGTCTATAGACCAAGGTGCGCATTATACATGGTAGAATTAAGTAGTACATCTCTGTCCTTTACCGTCAGGATTATTTAGCATCACTCGGCTATTTTCTTTTCCAAAGAATGTTGCAGTATCTCTAGCAGTAAAGAAAAATGTGTCTGCTCACCTTTTCCAGAGAGATCAAGAGTAGATACATCTTGACCTCTGTCATCTTTCAACGTAGCCTTATATTCAGCTTGATCTTTCTTAGTAAGCTATAAATAATAAAAAGAATAGAATATTTTGACACTTTAACATTTAAATTAAAAATAAATAAATGCGCTGGAAAAATGGTAAAGAAAAGCGTGAAAATGATTTTGACAAGGAACATCACAGTGGTTTACTGCAGTGCAAATGCATTTGCTTTAAATCACTTTAGAATAATTGCCTTTGTGGACATTTTTTTCAGGTGATTTAAAAAAATGGTATATTGAATTAACCTCTTCAACCCCCGGGCAATTTTACACTTTTTGTTTTCATTTTTAGCTCTTTGCTTCTCAGAGCCATAACTTTTTGATTTTTCCATCAATATTACCGTATGAGGGCTTTCTTTCTGTGTGACGAGTTGTACTTTTGAATCACACCATTGATTTTACCATATAGTGTACTGAAAATTGGGGAAAAATATTCAAGTGCAGTGAAATTGCAAAAAAAAAGTGCACTTCCACCATGTTTTTTACCCCACCATGTTGTCCATGTTCTCCATGTTATTATGAGTTCACAGATACCAAACATTTGTAGGTTAATTTTTATTTAAATAATAAAAAAAAATTCCAAAGTTTGTAAGAAAAACAAGTTGCCATTTTCCGAGACTCATAGCGTCTCAATTTTTTAGGATATGTGGTTGAGTCAGGGCTTATAATTTGTGTCCTGATCTGACAATTTTATTAATACCATTTTGAGGTAGATATGATGTTTTAATCTTCCGCTATTGCATTTTATTGCAAAGTCGCGGCAACCATAAAAACACAATTCTGGCGTTTTTCTTTTTTTTCTCATTGAGCCTTTTACCAATCAAATTAATTTACTTCATATTTTTATAGATTGGATATTTATGAACACAGCGATACCAAATATGTGTGTGGGGGGGGTAATTGTTTTATTTTGAATAGGGAAAAGGGTGGTTATTTGAACTTTTGTTTTATTTTGTAATATTTTTTAAAACTTTATTTTTTTTTTTGCTTTTTTGCTTTTTTTTTTGCTCCCCTTAGGAGACTTGAAGCTGTGATCATCCGATCCTCTATGCTACACATAATAAGGCTTCAACCCTGCAGGCGTTCATAGGAGATTTACAATGACAGGTATGGGGGTTTTCGGCTGTCAAGACAACCCATTCATGAGCGGGTCTTGTGACACACTACTGACCAGCGCTTGTGAAATGCCACTGTCAGAGATTGACAGCGGCACTTAACTTGTTAACATCTGCAGGTGGATCTCTTATCTACCCACAGCTGTTAGATGCACATGAAAGCTGATCAGATTAGCTGTCATATGCAGGGAAATATGCTGGCTCAGCAATGGAGCCCTCAACAAAAATAAAGGAAATGACCGCTGACATACCTATATAGGTGGTGAAGGGCTTACAGACCGCCATTACTGGTTTTATGTGATAATTGTTTAGAAATAAATTGAAATTAATTCTAAAGCTGAGAATATTGCTAAAGCTTACAAAGTTTATGCTAGGGACTGGCGGAACGCACCAAGAATCAGATGTTATGGTATTAGGTGCGTTCGCAGTCCGAGGTCCACCGTGCAGGTAAAAGACCCTACTGCTAGTAAGACGGACTATATGGCGGTACTAAGTATACACACATGGGTTAACTTCACCCTGCGTGAAGGAAGCAATCCTGTTGCGTCACAGGACCGCAGTACCGCACATAAAGCGCGAGCAAGAAGTCAGCGGACTCAACCCCTACACAGGATTGAAGTCCGATTAGACACTTGCTGGCACAACACCGCAACTGGGTGTGTCAGAGGAACATAAATAATAATATTAAGGCACAAGAGTGCGTGCGATGCCACACTGACGGACGCCACTAACCACCCAGGCTTGGGTCAGGAAAGCGCAGAGCAAGCGCACAGTGCCGTACTGGCGGACACAGCAACTGGTAGCTGTAATGTGTGTTTCGTGCTGTTGGATAAGTCGGGCGCTATATAGCAAACATACACCTTCCGCGAACAGACATTCAATAGGGAGGGTTATTTAAAGAGCGACTTTCACTCACAACACACACACATATTTACAAGACAATACTAGCGCATGGCCGTGCGGTCATGCGCAGTTTATATAGCTGCAGCACAGGAAACAGCTACAGAAGTTTTGCCCTTTCAGGACCTGCCAAAAGGACCAATGGGATGTGCTGCAGTACCTGAGCATGTGACCCTCGATCTCCAACGGGAGATCCTGCCCTGGGCATGCTCAGACAGAGAAAAGCAGGACTTAGATCCAGAAACATCCACTCGCCGCTGCCCAGCACTGGCTTCAATGGCAGAAGCAGGAAAAGCAGCAGTAACTCTTCGCACAGAGTCAGACTGAGCGAGACGCTGGGATCGACGTCCCTGCTGAGCAGACTCCACTGCTGCTGGAGAAGAATGGGAGACCGCAGCGGAGACGGATCGAGATTCCCCCTGTGCAGCAGAGGAAACTCGACTCCTAACAGTTTATATCTCAAAGTAAAAATGTAATACATTATTACATCATGCTGCAAAGAGCTTATTGGGCTGCAATTCACATCACAACCGCCATGCATAGTATAAATAACTATGATTAGAGAAATGCAAAATCAGATAGGATTTTTTTTCAGAGCTTGTCTTCTTGCTATACTCATCTGAGGATGTTGACAAGCCTTTTCCATAAAAATTTGAATAATTCCAGATTGTTCAATACAAAAGTAAAGAAATCAAAAAGTAACCATATATGTTATTGTTAGGGTTGGCGGAACGCACCAAATATATTTATTAAGTGGGATTGGTGCGTTCGCAACCCGGGATCCACCGTGCAGGAAAGAACCTGCTGCTAAGTAAATGGCGGCACTGTATGGCGGTATGAACCAGCTCTGTTAGCTTCACAGAGCAGCCGAGAAGGCAAGTGTCATGATTCCAATGGCAGGGAATCACAAAAGGACAAGCACCAACGAGCTCTAGGGTGATGGAACCTGAGCTGACCGCGACCCTAAACCTGAACACACAAATAACAATAGCCGGGGAACGTGCCTACGTTGATCCTAGACGTCTCGCACCAACCGAAGATCTAACTTCCCCTATTAGAAGAAACACAGACCTCTCTTGCCTCCAGAGAAATACCCCACAGAAATAGCAGCCCCCCACATATAATGACGGTGAAATGAGAGGAAGGCACATACACAGTATGAAAACAGATTCAGCATAATGAGGCCCGCTAAAACTAGATAGCAGAGGATACAAAAGTAAACTGCGCGGTCAGCAAAAAACCCTTCAAAAAACCATCCTGTAATTACTTGAACTCATGTTCCAACTCATGGAACATGAGGAGCAATTACAGCCCACTAAAGCAACCAGCAGCAAAGAGACAATTATATGCAAGCTGGACAAGACAAAAATAAAGCAAAACGTGGAACAAGAAAATCAAAACTTAGCTTGTCCTGAAGATTACTGAAGCCAGAAGCTGAGGTAACAAAACACTCTGATAACCTTGATAGCCGGCGGGGAAATGACAAGAAAGCCCGGTTAAATAGGAAACTCCCAAATCCTAATAGAACAGGTGGACACCAGAGACAGCAGAACACAAATCACCCAGTACCATCAGTAACCACCAGAGGGAGCCCAAAAACAGAACTCACAACAGTACCCCCCCCTTGAGGAGGGGTCACCGAACTCTCACGAGAACCACCAGGGCGACCAGGATGAGCCCTATGAAAAGCGCGGACCAAATCATCAGCATGAACATCAGAGGCAACCACCCAAGAATTATCCTCCTGACCATAACCCCTCCACTTGACCAAATACTGGAGTCTCCGTCTGGAAACACGAGAATCCAAGATCTTCTCCACAACATACTCCAATTCTCCCTCCACCAGCACCGGAGCAGGAGGCTCAAGCGAAGGAACAACAGGTACCTCATACCTCCGCAACAACGACCGATGGAACACATTATGAATAGCAAACGATGCCGGGAGATCCAAACGAAACGACACAGGGTTAAGAATTTCCAAGATCCTATAAGGACCGATGAACCGAGGCTTGAACTTAGGAGAAGAGACCTTCATAGGAACAAAACGAGAAGACAACCACACCAAGTCCCCAACACGAAGTCGAGGACCCACGCGGCGACGGCGATTAGCAAACTGCTGAGCCTTCTCCTGGGACAACTTCAAATTGTCCACCACATGACTCCAAATCCGATGCAACCCATCCACCACCATGTCCACTCCAGGATAATTAGAAGGCTCCACCTGACCAGAGGAAAAACGAGGATGAAACCCCGAATTACAAAAGAAAGGAGAAACCAAGGTAGCAGAACTAGCCCGATTATTAAGGGCAAACTCGGCCAGCGGCAAAAAGGTAACCCAGTCATCCTGATCAGCAGAAACAAAACACCTCAAATAAGTTTCCAAGGTCTGATTAGTTCGCTCCGTCTGGCCATTCGTCTGAGGATGGAATGCAGACGAAAAGGACAAATCAATGCCCATCTTAGCACACAACGTCCGCCAAAATCTAGACACAAACTGGGATCCCCTGTCAGAAACGATGTTCTCCGGAATCCCATGCAAATGAACCACGTTCTGGAAAAACAGAGGGACCAACTCAGAGGAGGAAGGCAACTTAGGCAAGGGTACAAGATGAACCATTTTAGAAAAGCGGTCACACACAACCCAGATGACAGACATTTTTTGAGAGACAGGGAGATCCGAAATAAAGTCCATGGAAATGTGCGTCCAAGGCCTCTTCGGGATAGGCAAAGGTGACAACAATCCACTGGCTCGAGAACAGCAAGGCTTAGCCCGAGCACAAACCTCACAAGACTGCACAAAAGAACGCACATCCCTCGACAAGGAAGGCCACCAAAAAGACCTGGCCACCAAGTCTCTAGTACCAAATATTCCAGGATGACCTGCCAACGCAGAAGAATGGACCTCGGAGATGACTCTACTGGTCCAACTATCCGGAACAAACAGTCTCTCAGGCGGACAACGATCAGGTTTACCCGCCTGAAACTCCTGCAAAGCACGTCGCAAGTCTGGGAAGACGGCCGACAAAATCACCCCATCCCTAAGGATACCAGTGGGCTCAGAATTTCCAAGGGAGTCAGGCACAAAACTCCTAGAAAGAGCATCCGCCTTCACATTCTTTGAACCTGGCAGGTATGAAACCACATAATTGAAACGAGAGAAAAACAGTGACCAACGAGCCTGTCTAGGATTCAGACGCCTGGCAGACTCAAGGTAAATCAGATTTTTGTGATCAGTCAAGACCACCACACGATGTCTAGCACCCTCCAGCCAATGACGCCACTCCTCAAATGCCCACTTCATGGCCAAAAGTTCCCGATTACCCACATCATAATTCCGCTCAGCGGGCGAAAATTTTCTAGAAAAGAACGCACATGGCTTCATTACCGAGCAATCGGAGCTTCTCTGTGACAAAACCGCCCCCGCTCCAATCTCGGAAGCATCAACCTCAACTTGGAAAGGAAGCGAAACATCAGGCTGACGCAACACAGGAGCAGAAGAAAACCGGCGTTTAAGTTCCCGAAAGGCCTCCACAGCCGCAGGAGACCAATCAGCAACATCAGCACCCTTCTTAGTAAAATCCGTCAAAGGCTTAACAACACTAAAAAAATTAGTTATAAAACGACGATAGAAATTAGCAAAGCCTAAGAACTTCTGCAGACTCTTAAGAGATGCAGGCTGCGTCCAGTCACAAATAGCCCGAACCTTGACGGGATCCATCTCAATAGTAGAAGGGGAAAAAATATACCCCAAGAAAGAAATCTTCTGGACTCCAAAGAGACACTTTGAGCCCTTTACAAACAAGGAATTAGCCCGCAGGACCTGAAACACCTTCCTGACCTGCTGAACATGAGACTCCCAGTCATCAGAAAAAAACAAAATATCATCCAAATACACAATCATAAATTTATCCAGATATTCACGGAAAATATCGTGCATAAAGGACTGGAAGACTGAAGGAGCATTAGAAAGTCCGAAAGGCATTACCAAATACTCAAAATGGCCCTCAGGCGTATTAAATGCGGTTTTCCACTCATCACCTTGCTTTATTCATATAAGATTATACACACCCCGAAGATCAATCTTAGTGAACCATTTAGCCCCCTTAATGCGAGCAAACAAATCAGTCAACAAAGGCAAAGGATACTGATATTTTACGGTAATCTTATTCAAAAGACGATAATCTATACAAGGCCTCAAGGACCCATCTTTTTTGGCCACGAAAAAAAAACCTGCTCCCAAAGGGGACGAAGATGGACGGATATGTCCCTTTTCCAAGGACTCCTTAACATAATCCCGCATAGCAGTATGCTCTGGCACTGACAGATTGAACAAACGACCTTTAGGAAATTTACTACCAGGAATTAAATCTATAGCACAATCGCAATCCCTGTGAGGAGGAAGCGAACTGAGCTTAGGCTCCTCAAAAACATCCCGATAATCAGACAAAAATACAGGAACCTCAGAAGGAGTAGATGAAGCGATAGAAATCGGAGGTGCATCATCATGAACCCCCTGACATCCCCAGCTTAACACAGACATTGTTTTCCAGTCAAGGACTGGATTATGAGTTTGTAACCATGGCAGACCAAGTACTAGAACATCATGTAAATTATACAATACCAGGAAGCGAATCACCTCCTGATGAACGGGAGTCATACGCATGGTCACTTGTGTCCAGTACTGAGGTATATTCATAGCTAAAGGTGTAGAGTCAATTCCCTTCAAAGGAATAGGGACTTCCAGAGGCTCAAGACTAAACCCACATTGCTTGGCAAATGACCAATCCATAAGACTCAGGGCAGCGCCTGAATCTACATAGGCATCGACGGAAATGGATGATAATGAGCAAATCAGAGTCACAGACAGAATGAACTTAGACTGTAACGTACTAATGGCAACAGACTTATCAACCTTTTTTGTGCGTTTAGAGCATGCTGATATAACATGAGCTGAATCACCACAATAAAAGCACAACCCATTTTTCCGCCTATAGTTTTGCCGTTCACTTCTAGACTGAACTCTATCACATTGCATTGTCTCAAGTGCCTGTTCAGAAGACACCGCCAAATGGTGCACAGGTTTGCGCTCCCGTAAACGCCAATCAATCTGAATAGCCATAGTCATAGACTCATTCAGACCCGTAGGCGCAGGGAACCCCACCATAACATCTTTAATGGCCTCAGAAAGGCCATCTCTGAACTTTGCAGCCAGGGCACACTCATTCCACTGAGTAAGCACTGACCATTTCCGAAATTTTTGACAATATATTTCTGCTTCATCTTGCCCCTGAGAGAGAGCTAATAAAGCTTTTTCAGCCTGAATCTCCTGGTTAGGTTCCTCATAGAGCAAACCCAATGCCAGAAAAAACGCATCCACATTAAGCAACGCAGGATCCCCTGGTGAAAATGCAAATGCCCAATTTTGAGGGTCACCCCGCAGGAAAGATATAATAATCTTAACCTGCTGAGCAGGGTCTCCAGAAGAGCGAGATTTCAAAGAAAGGAACAGCTTGCAATTGTTCCTAAAATTCAGAAAACTAGATCTATCTCCAGCAAAGAACTCTGGAATAGGAATTCTAGGTTCAGACATAGGAGCATGTACAACAAAATCTTGTATATTTTGAACCTTAGCAGCAAGATTATTCAAGCTGGAAGCTAAACTCTGGACGTCCATGATAAACAGCTAAGGTCAGAGCCATTCAAGGATTAAGAGGAGGAAAAAAAAAAAAATCAGCCTGGCTGCAATTAAGGCTAGGCAGCAACCTCAGAGGAGAGAAAAAAAAAAAACTTCCTCAGACTACTTTTCCTCCTACTTCAGCCCAAACATTTTGGCCGGCTATACTGTCATGATTCCAATGGCAGGGAATCACAAAAGGACAAGCACCAACGAGCTCTAGGGTGATGGAACCTGAGCTGACCACGACCCTAAACCTGAACACACAAATAACAATAGCCGGGGAACGTGCCTACGTTGATCCTAGACGTCTCGCACCAGCCGAAGATCTAACTTCCCCTATTAGAAGAAACACAGACCTCTCTTGCCTCCAGAGAAATACCCCACAGAAATAGCAGCCCCCCACATATAATGACGGTGAAATGAGAGGAAGGCACATACACAGTATGAAAACAGATTCAGCAAAATGAGGCCCGCTAAAACTAGATAGCAGAGGATACAAAAGTAAACTGCGCGGTCAGCAAAAAACCCTTCAAAAAACCATCCTGTAATTACTTGAACTCATGTTCCAACTCATGGAACATGAGGAGCAATTACAGCCCACTAAAGCAACCAGCAGCAAAGAGACAATTATATGCAAGCTGGACAAGACAAAAATAAAGCAAAACGTGGAACAAGAAAATCAAAACTTAGCTTGTCCTGAAGATTACTGAAGCCAGAAGCTGAGGTAACAAAACACTCTGATAACCTTGATAGCCGGCGGGGAAATGACAAGAAAGCCCGGTTAAATAGGAAACTCCCAAATCCTAATAGAACAGGTGGACACCAGAGACAGCAGAACACAAATCACCCAGTACCATCAGTAACCACCAGAGGGAGCCCAAAAACAGAACTCACAACAGGCAAGGCTCTATGCACTGTTAGACTTTCACAGAGGCACAGGCTAACTACCCAAATGAGAGCAGTCAGTGGTCATGCATGCACACAAAACTCCTCGCCGGAGGTGCCAGCATTCTAGGGGCTTATTTCAGCCGGGTCCCCGAACACACATAAACACAATCTCCTCGCCGTAGGTGCCAGCATTCTAGGGGCTTATTTTAGCCGGGTCCCTGAACACATACAAACATATGACCACACTGGCGCAAAGCACATAACATATGAAGATACTAGCACATGGCCGTGCGGCCATGCGAGCCTTAAATAGTTGCAGCACGTACAGGACCTTTCAAAGAAGGACCAATGGAGTTGCTGCAGTACCTGAGCATGTGACCCTAGATCTCCACTGAGAGATCTTTCCCTGGGCATGCTCAGTGTGTGCAAACAGGACTTAGTCCTAGCACCTACAGGACCTTCCAAGAAGGACCAATGGAAGTTGCTGCAGTACCTGAGCATGTGACCCTAGATCTCCACTGAGAGATCTTGCCCTGGGCATGCTCAGTGTGTGCAAAGCAGGACTTATTCCCTGAAAAGCCTGCTCGCCGCAGATCAGTGCATGGTACAATAGCAGAGCCTGGAGAGGCAGTAGTAACCCTTTGCACTGTATCAGTCTCAGCGAGACGCTGGGATCGACGTCTCCGCTGAGCAGACTCCACTGCAGCCGATGCAGAATGGGAGACCGCAGCAGACAAAGATTGAGATTCCCCCTGTGCAGCAGAGGAAACTCGACTCCTAACATTACCCCCCCTTCTAGGGCCCCCCCCTCATTGAGCCTCGCTACACTCAAAAGCTGCAATGAGCAGCAGAGCCCGAATGTGCTCCACAGGCTCCCAGGTTCTATCCTCTGAACTGTGACCCTTCCAGTCCACCAGATAAAATTTCTTGCCACGTACCACCTTGCACCTCACGATAGCATTCACCTCAAATTCATCCGTGGATGAACCCGATGTCCCGGCAGATGACTCAGAAAACCGGGACAAATGAACAGGCTTTAAGAGGGAAACGGGAAAAGTATCGGTGATACCAAGGCGTGGAGGAATAGCCAGATGGTAGACCACAAGGTTGACCTGTTCCAGAACCTTGAACGGGCCAATGTAGCAGGAGCAAACTTAGTGGACTCAACTTGCAGCCTGATGTTACGGGCGGAGAGCCACACTAAGTCGCCAGGAGCAAAGGTCGGAGCGGGGCGCCGGTGTGTATCAGCCGAAACCCTCATTCTCTCCTTGGAGGCCCGGATGGCATCCTGTGTGTGGTCCCAGATGTCACGTGCCTCCACCGCCCAGTCTTCCACCCTAGAATCGTTGGATGACACGGGCATGGGCACAGGGACACGCGGGTGCTGGCCGTAATTAAGGAGAAAAGGAGTCTGACCAGTGGAATCGGCTACGGCATTGTTCAAGGCAAATTCCGCCCAAGGTAGCAAAGATGCCCAGTCATCCTGCCTAGCAGAGACAAAATGTCGCAAGTATGTCACCAGAGTCTGGTTGTTCCTCTCCACCAACCCATTCATCTCGGGATGGTATGCAGAGGAGAGGTTCAACTCTATGCTGAGTAAACGGCAGAGCTCTCTCCAAAACTGAGACGCAAACTGGGGACCCCGATGGCTGACAATTTTATCAGCCATACCATATAATCGGAAAATGTGCTTAATGAATAACGCCGCCAAGGCCCGTGCAGAAGGTAACCGTGGAAGCGGCACCAAGTGCACCATCTTAGAGAAATTGTCGGTGACAACCCAGATAACGGTGCAGTTATGCGACTTGGGTAAGCCCACCACGAAGTCCATCCCAACCATTTCCCAGGGCCTGTCTGCCACCGGTAGAGGGTAAAGCAACCCAGCAAGCTGTTGCTGAGGAGACCGATTCTGGGCGCAGGAAATGCATGAACGAATATAGTCCCCGACCTCACGGGCCATATGCGAAAGCTCGGATGTCCTTTTGGTCCCAAAATGCCCACCCACTCTGGACGAGTGAGCCCAAGAGAGAACCTCTGGTCGCAAATTCGCTGGCACAAAAGTCTTGCCCGGGGGCACAGACTCTAGCGAAACCGGAGCTACAGTTCTCAGGCTCACAGAAGGGACAATAAGCCGAGGCTCCTCCTCCTCCTTCTCAGATGACACTACGGAGCGGGAGAGAGCATCGGCACGAATGTTCTTCTCCCCGGAGAGAAAATGGAGAGTAAAATGGAACCGGGAGAAGAACAGGGACGACCTAGCCTGACGAGAATTCAGCCGCTGGGCCGTCTGTATATATACCAAGTTCTTGTGGTCAGTGAACACTTGGAAGGGAAAGCAAGCTCCCTCCAAGAGGTGTCTCCATTCTGAAAAAGCCAACTTCATGGCTAGCAACTCCCTGTCCCCGATGGAATAATTCCTCTCTGCTGGTGTGAAGGTCTTGGAGAAGAAGAAGCAAGGATGCTTCCTACCTTGAGCATCCTTTTTGAAAAGGACTGCTCCAGCACCAACGGATGAGGCATCCACCTCCATGATAAATGGCTTATCTACATCGGGGCGATGTAGGATGGGAGCGCTAGCGAAGTGGGACTTAATCGAGAGAAAGGCCTTGGAAACCTCCTCTCACCACAACTTGGGATTTGCTCCTTTCTTGGTGAGGGCAACCAAGGGAGCTACCAAAGTTGAGAAGTGTGGAATGAACTGGCGATAGTAATTAATGAACCTCATAAAGCGCTGCACCGCTTTAAGAGAATGGGGTTCCTGCCAGTCCATCACAGCCTGTAGCTTGGCAGGATCCATAGCCAAACCCTGGGCAGAGATGATATAACCAAGGAAAGGCAAGGACTCCTGCTCAAACACACACTTCTCCAACTTGGAGTAGAGGGAGCTTGCCTGTAAGAGGTCGAAGACTTTGCGAACATCTCTCCGATGGGAGTCAATATCTGGAGAGTAGATGAGAATATCATCCAGATAGACTACGACCGAGGTGGTGAGCATATCCCAGAAAATGTCGTTCACAAAGTCTTGGAAAATGGCTGGAGCATTACAGAGCCCGAAGGGCATCACCAGATATTCATAGTGCCCATCCCTGGTGTTAAAAGCCATCTTCCATTCATCTCTCTCACAGATGCACATCAGGTTATAGGCACCCCGCAGATCTAATTTTGTAAATACCCTTGCTCCCCATAGCCTATCAAAAAGCTCAGATATCAGGGGTAATGGGTACTTGTTCTTAATGGTGATGGTGTTAAGACCCCTGTAGTCTATGCATGGACGTAAGTCTCCAGTCTTCTTCTGTACAAAGAAGAATCCAGCCCCTGCAGGTGACACTGTCTTCCTAATGAATCCTCTTGCCAGATTCTCTTGGATATACTGAGACATTGCCTCCGTCTCCGGGAGAGATAACGGATAGACTCGACCCCGGGGAGGCTCAGCACCAGGCAAGAGGTCAATAGGACAGTCATAGGGGCAGTGAGGCGGAAGAGTCTCCACAGCGCTTTTGGAGAACATGTCTGCATAATGCCAATAGTGCTTGGGGAGAGAGGATAGATCTCCGGGTACCTGTGTTGTAGCAACCTGAACGCACTCCCTCTGACATCTACCCTCACAGGATTTACTCCATCCCAAAATTCTCCCTGAGGACCACACTATATGAGGAGAATGATAGCGTAGCCATGGTATCCCCAACAGGACCTCATCAATTCCCTCAGGAATGACTAATAGGGAGATAATCTCCTGATGTGATGGAGACACAGAAAGCGTGATAGGAATGGTTTGGTGGGTAATCTGTGAGGGTAGTGTCGACCCATTTACCACTCGAACAGTTACTGGTTTGGTAAGCATCATCGGGGTATTGCGTGACGCTGGGTGAAAGCGGATGACATAAAATTACCCTCCGCCCCAGAATCCACGCACAACTCTACCATAAGAGTGGATGGGCCTAAGGTAATTGTCCACTTGAAGGACAACTTTGAGGCAAACGTCGCCATGCCTAGTGTACCTCCTCCTACTGCCACTAGACGCTGACGTTTCCCGACCGCTGAGGACACTTGGAGGCAAGACGTCCTGACTGCCGGCAAACATGACAGACATTATGTGCACGAGCGGACTGGGACTTGAATCCCGCTCGTGTCACCTCCATGGCCTCATGTGACTCGGACACCTGGACTGGAGATTCCAAAGGATTGGCGAAGGTGGGAGCCAGCCGAAACCTCTGCCTACACTGGGCTCGCTCCAGCCTTCGCTCGTGAAAACTAAGGTCTATGCAAGTTGATACAGCTATGAGCTCCTCCATTGTGGCGGTAATCTCCCTAGTAGCCAAAACGTTCTTCACATGGTCAGCCGGCCCCCTCCAAAATACGTAAATGAGGGTTTTATCTGACCATTCCAACTCAGACGCTAATGTCCGGAAGTGAACAGCAAAATGGCTGACCATGGTTGAACCCTGAGTCAAAGCCAGCAGTTGGAGCGCTGTATCATGGGTGATGTGAGGTCCTACAAAGACCTGTTTCAGAGTGTCCAGAAACCAAGGAACACTCCGCACCACATGATCATTGCGCTCCCACAGCGGCGTAGCCCACTCCAACGTCCTGTCCGACAAGAGAGATATTATGAATCCTACCTTTGCCCGCTGTGTGGGAAAACGTGCAGCCAGGAGCTCGAGGTGTATACCACACTGGCTCACGAAACCCCTACAGGACTTACTGTCCCCAGGGTATTTCTCAGGAAAAGGGAGGTGAGATAGGGTCGGAACAGAGGTGGCAGTGGGTAAAGCTGCTGCAGCCACGCTAGCAGCCTGAACAGCTATTGCGGTAACATTCACCGCCGAGGTTGCACGCTCAAGAGACGCCAACCGGCCCTCCAGCAGCTGGATGTACCTCTGCAATTGCTGTTCATCCGCCATTACTTAGCCAGATCCTGGCGCTAGTATACTGTTAGGGTTGGCGGAACGCACCGAATATATTTATTAAGTGGAATTGGTGCGTTCACAACCCAGGATCCACCGTGCAGGAAATAACCTGCTGCTAAGTAAATGGCGGCACTATATGGTGGTATGAACCAGCTCTGTTAGCGTCACAGAGCAGCCGAGAAGGCAAGGCTCTGTGCCCTGTTAGACTTTCACAGAGGCACAGGCTAACTACCCAAATGAGAGTAGTCAGTGGTCATGCATGCACACAAAACTCCTCGCCGGAGGTGCCAGTATTCTAGGGGCTTATTTCAGCCGGGTCCCTGAACACACATAAACACAATCTCCTCGCCGGAGGTGCCAGCATTCTAGGGGCTTATTTCAGCCGGGTCCCTGAACACATACAAACACATGAACACACTGGCACAAAGCACATAACATAAGAAGATTCTAGCGCATGGCCGTGCGGCCATGCGAGCCTTAAATAGTTGCAGCATGTACAGGACCTTTCAAAGAAGGACCAATGGAGTTGCTGCAGTACCCGAGCATGTGACCCTAGATCTCCACTGAGAGATCTTGCCCTGGGCATGCTCAGTGTGTGCAAACAGGACTTAGTCCTAGCACCTACAGGACCTTCCAAGAAGGACCAATGGAAGTTGCTGCAGTACCTTAGCATGTGACCCTAGATCTCCACTGAGAGATCTTGCCCTGGGCATGCTCAGTGTGTGCAAAGCAGGACTTAGTCCCAGAAAAGCCTGCTCGCTGCAGATCAGTGCAGGGTACCATAGCAGAGCCTGGAGAGGCAGTAGTAACCCTTTGCACAGTATCAGTCTCAGCGAGACGCTGGGATCGACGTCTCTGCTGAGCAGGCTCCACTGCGGCCGATGCAGAATGGGAGACCGCAGCAGACACGGATCAAGATTCCCCCTGTGCAGCAGAGGAAACTCGACTCATAACAGTTATTCCCACTTCTGCAAAAGTCCAATCTAGCAAAATATTAAATTATTTAACAGACATGGTAAATAGCGTAAAGAAAAAAAATCAAAATAACAGAATTGCTGAATTTCTTTCACCAAATTTCCTACAAAAATAATCAAAACAATTTACGTACGTAATAAAAAATTTGTAGCTTCTAAGACCATATTCACCTTGTCATGTTTACCACACAATGAATTAGGTAAAAATGAAACAAAAAAAGTGTGTTGGAATTTTGTTTTGTTTTTTTAGCATTTTATTGCATTTGAAACTTTTTCCCCTTTATTCACTGTACTATATGGTAAAATGAATATTGTAATTCAAAACTACAAATCATCCAGCAAAAAGAAACAAACATTTATATGGCTATGAAGACAAAAACTGAAAAAAAGTTATGGCTCTTAAAGAAGGAAAGACAAAGCATAAAAATGAAAATTCATCTGGTCTAGAAAGAATTATCATGGTATTAAAGGGATGATCTCACATTTGGAAATTATCCCCTAACCATAGGATGGGTATAACTTTCTGATTGCTGGGGGTCTGACCGGTTAGGCCCCCATTGATCTCAGGAACTCTTCAGAAGCCCATGTGAATTTAGTGGTTGTCAATCGTAAGCACTACTGCTTCATTCACTATTAAAGGGAACATCGGAGATTACCGAGGTCAGAGCTGTCATTAGAATAAATTGAGCAGCACTGTGCATGATCAACCTCCTCTACCTCCATCTGGGGCTCTTCAGAGCCCTGATATCCTGGATCGCTGGGGGTCCTGCTGGGGGAGGTCTGACCCTTAGCGATCCAGGAAAGTTATCCGATTTAAGTAATAACATCAGATAATTTACCATTTAATTTGTAACCTACTGCAGATTAAATGATATAAGTATGTACCTTTGGAATGCGGAATATGCACACTCCTTGCAGCAGATCTGGGACATCTAGAGCTTCAACTGGTACTTCAGCTTTATACCACTTAAACACTGTTTCCTTCTTAGTGTTTGCTACCTGTAAAAGAAATTGCATTAATAATGAATTTCTAAAAGTACAATTACATTCAATTCTAGCCAAACTTTAAAAGATTCATTTATTTTTTAATTCATTCATTCCATTTTTGGTATTACTAATTGTAAGGCTAGGTGCAGACGACCGTGTATTCTCTCATCCGAGAGAATCTGGTCGAATCACGCTCTGATTAAACTGTTATCAGAGTGCAATCACATTGTGAATCGATTCTCTCGGATGAGGAGAAGATGGAGAAAAAATGTCTCCATCTTCCCTTTTCTGTTGGATGTCATTCGAATGCAGTTCCATGATTTCCACAGACTCGATGACTTTCATGGCCGACTGCAATCCAAACATCCGATCAAACTCGGACATGTAGTGAAGATTTTTCCGACATGTGCATGGCCGCATAGAATAACATCGGTCCAAGTGCAATCTGATGTTTGCGGCCATGTGCATGAGCTCTTATAATGAGAATATTTTCAGGTAAATAATTTCCTCAAGAAAGGATAACATAGCATCAATATTAAAGTTAGAAGGGAATGGCCAGAGCAAGTAAAGGACTCAACCACTATTTTGGACGTCCGTCTCATTTAATCTCTGAGCACACTAATGACAATTGTGTTAAGGAGCATTTTTATTTATGTTCAGGTACCTTCATGAGAGAATAGTCTCATCCTGCTGCTTTCACTTTTTATGTGAATATGGTCACAATGTTTCTTCTCACATAAAGAGTCACTTTAAGCTCATCATCCTAAATAGCAACCCTCAGGCATCCCTTCTTTTCCGATGGCATGGGACAGGGTTGAGTCTGCTCTTGGCGTTTTTTACAAGTCAAAACACCAAATTCTACTGCTATTCTTGTAACCGGTATGGCCAACAACCCTGCATAGGGTAAGGAAACACGGCACTCAGTAGATATGAGGGTTGGCGGTGCTCAAGTAGGGTGTCCACCCCGTATATCAAAGATGAATGAAACTTGGCACTCAATTTTTGAGAAGAAAAGCTTCTTAGTTTATTGATGCATCCAGACAAACAAAACCGCTAAACGTTTTCGGTCCACACCGGACCTTCGTCAGAGCGTTTCTTAGACATTGACTGGATGAGGAAGCTAATAAGCCTGAATGAGCGTCAGCCAGAGCACGGGATATAGAAGCTGCAGTCTGCTGCAGGATCACAAAGGAAGGTGAAGCGCCAGAGGAGAGGCACAAAGCCTGGAGGGAGTAACGGCGCTGGATCCTGAGCGCTAGTAGTGCAGAGCAGAGGAGAGCGTCGCTGACGCTCATTCAGGCTTATTAGCTTCCTCATCCAGTCAATGTCTAAGAAACGCTCTGACGAAGGTCCGGTGTGGACCGAAAACGTTTAGCAGTTTTGTTTGTCTGGATGCATCAATAAACTAAGAAGCTTTTCTTCTCAAAAATTGAGTGCCAAGTTTCATTCATCTTCAACAACCCTGCATAGCCATGCACCAGAGCTAGACAATAGTGATGAGGGAGTGTGCTCATTACTCAAGTTATCCAACCATGCTCGAGTTTCAACCGAGTATTGCCGGTGCTCGGATGCGATGCTCGGATCCATGCCTGCATGTTTCATGGTTGTAGTACAGCCAATAAACACGGCTACAGCTTAGTGAATGACAGGCAATCCCTGCATCTTACTTTAAGCCCCTCAACATATGTGGCGGGCATCTGAGCATCGCATCTGAGCACTGCAAATACTTGGTTGAGACTCGAGCAAGTCGGATAACTCGAGTAACATGCACACTCGGTCATCACTACTGGACATCTTTCAGGTATACAGCATCAAATACCCATAGCACTATTTAGCAGAATTTTTAGTCTTGTGGATTCCTTAATAAGTGTCAGACTTTTAGCATTAAAACTGTAATCAATTTAATTATAGAAATATATTTGACTTTGAAATTAGAAATAATTTAGTAGCCAGATAGTGGCCGCTAATTAACTTTGGCATCTTACAAATAGAAGAAGTAAGCAAGGGTGAGATAATGAATATCTCAACTCCTTACATGATTGATGATTAGCATACTATACAATTTCCCTAGTAGACAATGATTTAATAGATATGTACCTTGCAAACAAGCAATACTTCACATTCTTCCGTAACATCCCAATACAAATATTCCAAGAAATGAGGACCTGCAGATTACACAAAGACATCTAATATTAATATTTTTGATGTATGCTCATAATAATTTGCATTAATTGTATTCTACAATAAGTGGAAAGAGCTGAGGGAGTAATTTGGAGTAGATAGAGATTACCGAGTACTACAAATGGTGAGAATAGAGTCGTATATGATGAAACATCACCTAATAATGGGAAGAGGATTGATTTCAAATGAATAACTGAGATAACTATTCTCGTAGGACATTAACACAATATTAAATTGAAATAATCATTCTCTACTAAATCCAAGTATTCCCATTTCCAAGTCTTTTATATGGGTTTTTCTGTTTGGTGTAAAAGAATGTAGCTATTATATACTGTACTTTATCTCTTACAGCTGATATGGTGCTATGCATTTTGTCCCCAGTGGGACTTAGCATCTAGTTTACATATCTCAGACACGCAGTTCGACACATCACATGGAAGTCTAATAACCTATCAATATATTTTCACAGCGTAGAAATTAAATGTACTCTGACTGAAAAAAGGAACTTTATCTGACTTTTTTTCTCATCTTAAACTCAGTAACTCCTCGAATTGTCGCTAGTAAATTGATTCTGGAACATTTCTTTATTTCCTTTGTGCCCCTCCATTCTAAAGTTATGCGCCGAAAAAATAAAGATGCAAATTTTCCATTCAACCAACTTGGTGTGTACCACAGAATGTTTCCGTGACCATTTAATTTTTCTCCTCTGACGCTGAACAATCAAAACATGCCCGCACCCACATAAAAGTCCCAGTTAGATCAAGGAAAAATGTGCACTTTTATTAGCGGATGGCATAATTTTGATAGGGGCACAGAAGAAAAGGAAAAACTGTTTTGGACCCCACAGAACGTGAAAGTGAATTAGCCACATCTCTTGTGCAATGCTGAACAACTTTCACTGGTTGTATCTGCACTATGATGTCTTGGCACCACGTGTGCTGGAAATTGCAGCATGGCCTTATTTCTTGTCCTTCAAACCAAATATTCAAGCATTTACTGCCCCTTGCTACATTCAACTCAAAAACATTTCCAGAATCGGCTCTTTTTTCAAGTTTCAATCAAGAAAAATCTAACTGCCTGCCCTTACTATTATCTCTCAACTAGAATATTACAACATCTTCATCTGTGGCCTTGTATCTTGCACTCTTGTACTCTTCCAATCCATCTTTAACTCTGCTGCCCAAATACTCCACCACTCATCTCATTACTCCTCTACCAATTCCTTCACTGGCTCCCCATTACCCAGAGAACTCAGTGTCAACTATTAACAAGACCATCCATAACCGTCCACTTCATACATCTCTGACCTAATCCCCGATACCTCACTCACGTAATCTCCAATCCTCACAAGAAGATATTCTCTGCTTCTGTCTTTTGTGTTTCTTGCACTACAATATCCAGGGTTTCTCTTGTGCTTTCCCCCAAATTAATGGACACAACCAAACTCTCTTCCAACTTTGAAACCTTTCCAACATGGAAATCTACCTCTTCAACAAAGCCTATAACTCACAAGAACCCTGCTGTCATTACATAGCCGTATCAGCAGCTTCCACCGTCACCTGTCTCCCTCTGCCTAACATGTAGATTGTATGCCTCTTCATCCAGTGTCCTCTCTTCCACTGTGCCTCTCAGTCACTCCCTTAACCATGTTTAGTTATACTTTTCATATTTTGTTATGTATTGCTAATTTATTGTTATCTATTGTAAACATTGTTTTCACGTGTATAGTGCCCTCAAATTAAAGGGGTTTAAAAAAAAACCTTCACTCCAAGCTGTAATTGGTTTAAAAAAAATTAACTGTATTTTTCTCACCCTCTCCTGTCTTGAGCTGAATCTCTGCCGCTGCTCTCAGTGTCTGTTACTGATGCTACATTAATAGCGCTGCAGACAATAATTCAGCTCAGTAGCTCAGTTGACAGCATAGCCACTCAAAGTCACCATGCTCACTGCCTGACTGCAGTACTCTCTGTGTTAGCTGTGGGACAGGAGATTCCAAAACCAGAAAGGGATGCTATCAATAATATTAATTCAAGTGAATAGGGCTTGATGTACAGTACAGACCAAAAGTTTGGACACACCTTCTCATTTAAAGATTTTTCTGTATTTTCATGACTATGAAAATTGTAAATTCACACTGAAGGCATCAAAACTATGAATTAACACATGTGGAATTATATACTTAACAAAAAAGTGTGAAATAACTGAAAATATGTCTTATATTCTAGGTTCCTCAAAGTAGCCACCTTTTGCTTTGATGACTGCTTTGCACACTCTTGGCATTCTCTTGATGAGCTTCAAGAGGTAGTCACCAGGAATGGTTTTAACTTCACAGGTGTGCCCTGTCAGGTTTAATAAGTGGGATTTCTAGCCTTATAAATGGGGTTGGGACCATCAGTTGTGTTGTGCAGAAGTCTGGTAGATACACAGCTGATAGTCCTACTGAATAGACTGTTAGAATTTGTATTATGGCAAGAAAAAAGCAGCTAAGTAAAGAAAAATCAGTGGCCATCTGACTGAAGGTCAGTCAGTCCGAAAAAATGGGAAAACTTTGAAAGTGTCCCCAAGTGCAGTTGCAAAAACCATCAAGCGCTACAAAGAAACTGGTTCATATTTGGACCGCCCCAGGAAAGGAAGACCAAGAGTCACCTCTGCTTCTGAAGATGTTTATCAGAGTCACCAGCCTCAGAAATCGCAGGTTAATAGCAGCTCAGATTAGAGACCAGGTCAATGCCACACAGAGTTCTAGCAGCAGACACATCCCTACAACAAATATTAAGAGGAGACGTTGTGCAGCAGGCCTTCATGGTAAAATAACTGCTAAGAAACCACTGCTAAGGACAGGCAACAAGCTGAAGAGACTTGTTTGGGATAAAAAACACAAGGAATGGACATTAGACCAGTGGAAATCTGTGCTTTGGTTTGATGAGTCCAAATTTGAGATCTTTGGTTCCAACCACCGTGTCTTTGTGCGACGCAGAAAAGGTGAACGGATGGACTCTACATGTCTGGTTCCCACCGAGAAGCATGAAGGAGGAGGTGTGATGGTGTGGGGATGCTGTGCTGGTGACACTGTTGGGGATTTATTCAAAATTGAAGGCATACTGAACCAGCATGACTACCACAGCATCTTGCAGCGGCATACTATTCCATCCGGTTTGCGTTTAGTTGGACCATCATTTATTTTTCAACAGGACAATGACCCCAAACACACCTCCAAGCTGTGTAAGGGCTATTTGACCAAGAAGAAGAGTGATGGTGTGCTACGCCAGATGACCTGGCCTCCACAGTCACCAGACCTGAACCCATCCGAGATGGTTTGGGGTGAGCTGGACCGCAGAGTGAAGGCAAAAGGGCCAACAATTGCTAAGCATCTCGGGGAACTCCTTCAAGATTGTTGGAAGACCATTTCCGGTGACAACCTCTTGAATCTCATCAAGAGAATGCCAAGAGTGTGCAAAGCAGTCATCAAAGCAAAAGGTGGCTGCTTTGAAGAAACTAGAATGTAAGACATTTTTTCAGTTGTTTCACACTTTTTTGTTAAAGGGAACCTGTCACCCCATTTATTAAAGATTAGATAAAAATAGTGTGAAATA
The DNA here is from genome assembly GCF_032444005.1 of Ranitomeya imitator. NCBI lineage: Eukaryota > Metazoa > Chordata > Amphibia > Anura > Dendrobatidae > Ranitomeya > Ranitomeya imitator. The sequence continues at coordinate 395,944,054 of NC_091286.1, forward strand.
GGGGCAGAGCTGGGCTTTACATTAGTGCCTTTTTGGTGCCTTTATTCCCCCGTTAGGCTGCCGAAATACCTTTGTGAACTGGCCGTTTTGTCCTGTCACTCAAGTTGGTCAGGTCGGATGGGCGTGGTCAAATAGCAGTTCCTCCCCCATCTCTTGCGTTTCCCTGCGCAATTTAGTCCCGCCGTTGGCGTTGTGTTTAGCGCCTGCGCAGTAACGTCTAATTTGGCGCTTGCGTATTATGCTTTGCCCAACTGTGGGCATAGCATAATTTACATCACTGCGCATGCGCGGGTCGTAACTAGTGTTGAGCATTCCGATACCGCAAGTATCGGGTATCGGTCGATACTTGCGGTATTTGAATTCCAATACCGAGTTCCGATACTTTTGTGGTATCGGGAATCGGTATCAGATCCATATTAATGTGTAAAATAAAGAATTAAAATAAAAAATATTGATATGCTCACCTCTCCGGAGGCCCCTGGACATCACCGCTGGTAACCGACAGCCTTCTTTGCTTAAAATGAGCGCGCTTAGAGCCTTCCATGACGTCACGGCTTCTGATTGGTCGCGTGCCGCTCATGTGACCACCACGCGACCAATCACAAGCCGCGACGTCATTCTCAGGTCCTAAACTCCTCATTCTAGGAAAAAAAGGTCCTGATTGCTGAGTGCTTTCCGGCCGCTGTGCTCACAGCCAGTGCAGGAGGAGTGCAGAGAAGCAGAGCGTCGGGGACAGACAGCGGTAGGTAAGTATGAAGTGTTTTTTTTTTTTACTTTTACACTGGTAACCAGGGTAAACATCGGGTTACTAAGCGCGGCCCTGCGCTTAGTTACCCGATGTTTACCCTGGTTACCAGTGAAGACATCGCTGGATCGGTGTCACACACGCCGATCCAGCGATGTCAGCGGGAGATCCAGCGACGAAATAAAGTTCTGGACTTTCTTCAGCGACCAACGATCTCCCAGCAGGGGCCTGATCATTGGTCGCTGTCACACATAACGATTTTGTTAACGATATCGTTGCTACATCACAAAAAGCAACCATATCATTAAAGAAATCGTTATGTGTGACAGTACCTTAAGGGTCACACCCAACCAGTTTTCATGGACCATACTGTAATCAGGCCCACATTAGCATTTTCTATCCTGAATCTAGTGGAGGAATGTGTGCCTTTGTTCCTCTCTGCAGGGGGCTTCCCTAATAAACAATCCTGCAGAGACTGGGCTTCTGAAACCTTCTTCATCCTTTGAGCTATCTGTAGAATATGTTTAAGGGGGTGGGGTGTGAATATCTCTGCCCAACCAGGGGGCTGATTCAAAGAGAGGTAAAACAATAAGCCACAAGTTTGATTTAATAGTTGATTCTTGTGAAAGAAAAGGATCTGCTGCTGTGGCAAGGTCCTGGGGCCCCCTTTATGGACTATTGGAGATTGGGGATCAGTTGCCACATGGTATTGTGATGTCTTACCCACCCTTTTGGATTTGAGCAACTAGTCTTAGGACTGTTGTTGCATTTTCCTTTTGTCAGATAACTGAATGGCGCCCCCAAATTTGTTTCTTTTGCAGACTCTAAGGAATCATATCTTTGTTCAGTGGAATACTCTTTCAGTCCCAATAAAGTTCTTTTGAATTGTTCACCGGTCTGCTGTCCCTGTCTGCTCTGTCATGCACCCCATCACAGACATATTCACCACCTCTGCATTTTTCACCGGTCTGCTGTCCCTGTCTGCTCTGTCGTGCACCCCGCCACAGACATGTTCACCACCTCTGCACTTTTCACCAACTCCTGGTTTTAGCTTACAAATACCATTGTAAAATACTTGTAAAATACTGACCAAATACTGAACGTATGAACATGGCCTTAGTGAAAACAGCAACTAAAATCATAGAAGCTATAACATTTGTTTCAAACGTTTTTCCATATATTGGTAGATCTTGGTGTCCGTTTAAGGGTACCCAGGAGTAGCTCATATGTAATGTTAGCTGGATTCTCCAAAAGTAGAAAGGATTTCTGCCCATAGTCTGTATCTTGTATTGCTGGTGATACCTGTTTAAGTGAATAGAGCTGAACTGCAATACTATACACCATACATCAAAACATCTGATTGCCTAGTAAAGTGGCAGCTTCTTAGAAAAAGCATATCCAAAAGAAAAAAGGAAGCTATATGCCATAAAAATGTGAATTTTTATTGAAATATAAAGTTTAAAATAATGTTTCCTTATTTATATTTGTATTTTTGAATTTTAGTTATGATTTTAATACTATACACCGAAAGACACAGTCAGGGGAGGGCTCTTGCTTTGCAGTCCAAAAGCTCATCATAATGCACAATTCCACAAGGGTGAAAGTGGGCCCCTTAATCTCTTGGGCCCCTGTTCAGCTGCCCAGTTTGCACCAATGGTATGTGATCCTGTTAGACACACAGTTTGACGTGGTAATGATTCTTTTTTTTGGCCTGGAGACGTTCAAATGATTTACATGAGTAATGTTTTACGGCTACTAGCAAAGTAATGTATTGCACGGTAACAGCATCGCATTAAAATGATCAACTGTGTTATATTAAATATGTGAATCGTATGAATGATTATGTCCTATAAAACGTCATGAAAATAATTTTCAATGCCTTGATATGATGAGATTGTAGGAAACACTTTAATCAGAGCGATTTGCATAAAGGAATGAATTGGCACTACTTTTCCACTTTTCGTTAAGTGTAATGGTGTGTGTTCAAATTCCATTTCAAATGATGAATTTCTGCAATTATTGAATGAGAAATTTATAGGATAATTTTTTGCAATTTACTGCCAATTGTACCATGTTAATGAACCCGCTTTTAGAAAGCAGGTATAATATGGATAACAACTTAACCCATGTAACTCTTTAATAAGCTCAGTTCCTGCTCAGAATTCATTAATATTTATACAGATTTACACTGGCATTTGCTTTTGTCTGCAAATTAATTTTGCAATTAGCATAAGACAGATTTATCTAGTTTTTAGGTGTAAATGCATTGAAATATACAGCATTTCAGCTGAAAGCCATATTTGTGAAATCCTTTTCTCTGACGCATAACACCTTTGTCATAGTCAATAACAGGGTATTCCCTTTTGGCAGACATTGCATGAGGGGTGAAAATTGGTGAACTTCTCACACAATTTGCCAATATTAATACATCTTTGAGATTGAATTCTTAATTTTCAGATTTTGGACTAAACTACCTATTATGCTTTACCTTGCTTTCTGATATATTCCTTTCTCTGAAATTCAGCTTCAGCCAGAAGTGCCTTAAATGCTGTAAATATATAAATAAAAATATAATAAAATGCAATAAATCATGTTTTCACTGCTATTATAAAAAGTAGTGACCGTGCTAAAAAAAAAATCTGGCCTTCTGATTTAGCACTGAAACACAGTTTTAGAAAAAAATAGTTAAATATTATGTACAGGGTGGGCCATTTATATGGATACACCCGTGTGGGCAATTTATAAAGTTGGATCCAAAATGGCCGACTTCAAAATGGCCACCATGGTCACCACCTATCTTGAAAAGTTTTCCCCATCCCATATACTAATGTGCCACAAAAAGGAAGTTGATATCACCAACCATTCCTATTTTAGTTAGGTGTATCCATATACATAGCCCACTCTGTATATTAGATTCTGAAGAACAAATATAACATTATATGACATCACTGTATTAAAGTTTTCTGTGAATCATACGAAAGCCAGCAACTTACCATCTCCAATAAGAACTAATGAGGACTGGTTCTTGGCTTTCCCGTCATGAATTTGTACTGTATAGGTACCCTCATTTTCTACTGTAAATCGGTCCATTACCATTTCAATAGTGCCAGCAGCTCTATCAAACTTAATACGGTGACTCTGCGAAAGGTAAAGCATTAGAATTCAGCTTCCCATCATGTCGGCATATCGTAATGCTCTATGGCCAGATGAAGCACACAATAGGGCGAAACTATGGTCACCTGAATGCAACAGCATTCCCACATATAATGTGAGCTGTTATTTTTTATCCAATAAAGTTTTCAAGATACTTACTTTGAGTGCTGCCTTTTTAAAAGAATTGAAGGATTATACAAATCATAGGAAGTCATATAATGCTCACGTGTAAAATCCTTAAGAATAGGTGATGCTATATGCAAACTTTATGGCTTTGGCTAATAATATAGACCTGAAAGGGCAAACCCTTCTGGCTTCCTCTAGTGTTCCAATCCTGCAGTATTTTTGTAGCATATTAAAAACAACATGGACATTTTGCTATGTAACAAACAATGTTCCATTTTTTATGGTGGGGTCCTTCTAGCATTGTTTCTGTTCATGTGATATTGTGCTATGGTTGTAAAATTCTAATTGTTAAACAAACACATTTCAAGATTAAAAAAAAGCTAAAAAAAACAGCGTTATGTTTCTCTTTCATCTTGAAGTTAAGATTTGGCTGTAGCACCAGGAAAAAGCTATATGTTTCTAAAACCCCTCTCCGGCTATGTTCCACAATGAGTATTTGGGGAGCTTTTGTAGTTGCAGAATTTCTGAACCTACAGTACTAAGTAAATTAGTTTACTTGCGTTTAATTTTATTTTTGAGTGCTTTTTACAAATGGTTTTATCTTCTTTCTAGCGCTGCGGTTTTTGCCTCTTTTTGGTGTGTTGTGTTTAAAATAAAGCTGTTTTGTTTTTGATGCTTCCTGGTATCTGGCTTTGACAAAACTTTATTGGTACATGTATTTTTAGTGCATATTTGTAGTGGAAGCAAACTAAAAACGCATATGCATTTCTTCCAGATTTTCTTCATCTTATGCAGGTCTGCAAGGAAAATCTTGACATAATTTTCTGCGTACTTGCAAGAGAAATTGATATGCTGCGGATTTGAAAAACAAACCACAGTTCAGTTTACACTGAGAGATAAAAGCACAGTGGTCATGGGATTCCTATAACTCCCATTCACTTTTCTGGAAGTATAACCAAAAACTTATCGCGGGAACACAGCCTTACAGTTATTTTCCAGTTTGTCTTCTGTGTATTTATCCAACACTTTATCCTTTCTTTATGGTACCTGATTTAGAGTAAAACTGCTTTGCTCATCGATATTTCTTCATAAACATTGATTTTTCTACCCTAACAATACCCAGAACAAGTAGAATAACAGCTTAATAGCAAAAGTAGTGCATGATCCCCTGACTCAGTTACTATTATTAGGCTATGGAATCTTATAACGCTTTTTTTCTGCCATTAATTCTGTTGATCTCACTGACAATGTATTTGCAAGAATTGGAAAGCTTTTAATCTATTGTGGAACACAATAGGACTTTCAACCAATCCACTGCACAAGAAACTCCTGCTGTTATGTTACAGAAACATTGCTTTAGTGTGAAGGAAAAACAATAATTGCATCTACTCCTTACGGGGAAAGCACAAATATATTTAGAGATGATGTCGCAGATCAATACGAGTTGTGGATTTCTATACAGGTCAATATCCAAATTCCCACACATTTCCTTTTGGCAATAGGAAATATTACAATAATCTTTTGTTGATACTGATGTATTTTAGTAGTTTATATTGTGGCAAAAAAAGACATTGGGTTTTGGAAGATTGGATTAATTTGCTGCTAGCACTATGCAGCTGTGTTCTGAATCATATTATTATATTGAACAGCAATTGGCGTAATTCTTCTTAAGGGACCTATCTTCCACTCCATTGCAATAAGCTATGATATTAAGAAGTAGCTGGTAAAGTGTAGAGGAACATATTTTGTTTTATAACATTATACTAAAACTCTTACAAAAAAAATCCTGCAGGGAAAAAGAAATCTACAAACCTCACTGTCTTTAATCTCCAAATCGTTCACAACAAATCTAAAGCTCGCGTCTGCAGACAAGTTGTGAGCTTCCAACCAGAAACGCACTCTGCCTTTCTCCAAAATTTCATAGGTCAATTCTGACTTCAGAGGAATGGCTAAAAGTAAATACATATGATGGAGGTCAAGGAAGCGATAAGAACACAAGCGTAAGCATTACCAATATTCAAGATTCCCATACATTAACATGTCTTTTATTGATCAGTGAAAATGCCCCACAATGGATTGTATGAGATTACAAAAGATGGTCTGTATTTTTTCCAGAAACTGCACCACGTAGGTCCTTGGTCTCTGTCTGGCATTGCAGCTCAATACCATTCACTTAAAAAAAACTACCATTAGGTCACAAGTGGCCAGTTTTAGTTCCTATTTTATTTCCTCTTCTTCTCTAAATATTCCGGATTTGTTTGTTTGTATTTAATCCATCATAATGTTCCAGAGATCCATCCAGAGAATGGCCTTTTTCTTTAGTGCTGATTGTTATTGTCTTTACCAAGGGTTATGCATCTCATCAATTTCTCCAGGGGCATGACCTTAGGCTGCCCAGCATTAATATTCTGAGCCATGACCCCTTGGTAAAGATCATAAAAATGCTGGGTGATGTAGCTTGCTCTCATCATATGAATACAAGCTGGCACTTTCTTAGGCTCTGTTGTCAAAAACAGACTTGAAGTCTTTTTTTTTTCAAGGTCCTGTACATATGAAAGAATTTAGCAACTTGACTTTTCAACAGTATCAGAATAATAAGTCTGTATATTTTCCTGAAAGGTAGGTTCGCCGGTTGTGTCTGTTTTGCCGCTTGATACGATTTAAAACAATCAAACTGCAATACCAGAAATGGACTATGGACTGACCTTTTCTTCTCACCACAATCAATCTATACAACCACTTTAAGGTTGATACAGAGCCTTGCAAAAGTATTCGGCTCTCTGGAACTTTTTAATCTTTTCCCACATATCATTCTTCAAACATAAAGATACCAAATGTAAATTTCCTGGTGAAGAATCAACAACAAGTGGGACACAATTGTGAAGTTGAATTACATTTATTGGTTATTTTAAATTTTTGTGGAAATTCAAAAACTGAAAAGTGGGGCAGTGCAATATTATTCAGCCCCTTTATCTTAATACTTTGTTGCACCAACTTTTGCTGCGATTACAGCTGCAAGTTGCTTGGGGTATGTCTCTCTCAGTTTTGTACATCGAGAGACTGAAATTCTTGCCCATTCTTCCTTGGCAAACAGCTTGAGCTCAGTGAGGTTTGATGGAGATCGTTTGTGAACAGCAGTTTTCAGCTCTTTCCACAGATTCTCGATTGTATTGAGGTCTGTACTTTGACTTGGCCATTCTATCACCTGTATACATTTATTTGTGAACCATTCCATTGTAGATTTTGCTTTATGTTTGTGATCATTGTCTTGTTGGAAGATAAATCTCCGTCCCAGTCTCAGGTCTTTTGCAGACTCCAACAGGTTTTCTTCAAGAATGGTCCTGTATTTGGCTTCATCCATCTTCCATCAATTTTAACCATCTTCCCTGTCCCTGCTGAAGAAAAGCAGGCCCAAACCATGAATGGCCACCACCATGTTTGATAGTGGGGGTGATCTGTTCAGGGTGATGAGCTGTGCTGCTTTTACGCCAAACATATCGTTTGGCATTGTTACCAAAAAGTTCAATTTTGGTTTCATCTGACCAGAGCACCTTCTTCCACATGTTTGGTGTGTCTCCCAGGTGGCTTGTTGCAAACTTTAAACAACACTTTTTTTGGATATCTTTGAGAAATGGCTTTCTTCTTGCAACTCTTACATAAAGGCCAGATTTGTGCAGTGTATGACTGATTGTTGTCCTATTGACAGACTGTCCCACCTCGGCTGTAGATCTCTGCAGTTCATCCAGAGTGATCATGGGCCTCTTGGCTGCATCTCTGATCAGTCTTCTCCTTCTTTGAGATGGAAGTTTAGAGGGACGGCCGGGTCTTGGTAGATTTGCAGTGGAATGATACTCCTTCCATTTCAATATGATCGCTTGTACAGAGCTTCTTGGGATGTTTAAATATTTGGAAATCATTTTGTATCCAAATCAAGCTTTAATCTTCTCCACAACAGTATCACTGACCTGCCTGCTGTGTTCCTTGGTCTTCATGATGCTCTCTGTGCTTCAAACAGAATCCTGAGACTATCACAGAGCAGGTGCAATTATACTGAGACTTGATTACACACAGGTGGATTATATTTATCATCATTAGGCATTTAGGACAGCATTGGATTATTCAGAGATCCACAATGAACTTCTGGAGTGAGTTTGCTGCACTGAAAGTAAAGGGGCCGTATAATATTGCACGCCCCACTTTTCAGTTTTTGAATTGCCACAAAAATGTAAAATAACCAATACATTTCGTTCAACTTCACAATTGTGTTCCACTTGTTGTTGATTCTTCACCGAAAATTTACATTTGGTAACTTTATGTTTGAAGCATGATATGTGAGAAAAGGTTGAAAAGTTCCAGGGAGCCGAATACTTTTGCAAGGCACGGTAAATAATGCCAACATTTGAAAATGTATCATATACATTGGCAGCAGGCCCTAAATACTTTGATTATATTTGGTGACAAATATGGGCCTTTTCCGTCTGCACTCTTTAGTGGTACTGGTATATGTGTCATGGAACATCAAATGTGCATTTTATTTGCTGAGATACTAAATATGCTCTTTTTGTGCTATTTACTTTTTTTTATAGTTACTTTGTTTAATAGGAGAGGTAATTAATTCAGGTAGCAAGATTAGAAGAAGAGCAGAACTTGGAGGCTAGGTGAGGGTCAACTAAATAAAGTGCCAGAAAGAAGTGGATCAATACAACCTGGAGATTTGGAAATCATTTCCTTACAAACACTGTCAAACTTCAAGCATAATCTTTATAATGGAGGAATTATGCTGACACATGATTTTCTTCATATATGTTCTACATACCTAGAACAGTACTGAATCCGTTAAAAAGTGTGTCAATGTTCACATTAAGTTTGGAAAGTAGGGAGTTCTTCCATCCAGGACTATTTTAAACGTTTTATTGTGATATCAGTAGCCAGTTTGGGACATAAGAGGGAAGAGTTTGGGGTGGGGACAACGATGACTGTAATGGATCTATAAATTGCTGGTTGTTCATTGCACAGAGCAGGAGAGGAGGTATTAAAGTCAGAAATGTACATTTTGAAAATAATTTAAAGGGATTTCCATTGTTCAATCATCAGGAGTGCACCACTCCCTACATCATAACTTCCTGCTTGCTGGAGGTAGTGCTCTCTTGATGATTGACAGTTTGGGTCAGTGGCATAGTTGGCACTACTTGTATAGTTTGAGCCAGCTTTGCCATTTAAGCATCAGAAGAGCACAGAGGAACTGAAGATGGCTGTATCCAGTGATCTGGCCAGCTTCAGAGCAAGGCTTACTACCAGTATTGTCGCAACTTGTCTAGGTGTATGGGCAACATAACGGCTCAGTGTTTAGCATTGTTGATTTGCAGCATTGTGGTCCTGGGTTCAATTCCCACTGAGGTCAACATCTGCAAGAGTTTGCATGAGTTTGAGTGGGTTTTCTCCCACATCCCAATGACATACTGATAGGGAAGCTAGATTGTGAACCCCAGTGGGGGCAGACATGATAATGTCTGTAAAGTACTTTGGAATATGATGGTGTCATATAAACAAAGCATATTAATTAATAACAAATAACAAACTACTGTAATTTGGACACCTCTGAGGTGACTAGTAACTTTGACAGCGAGCTGTGAGTTATCAAATCAAAAAATCCCTCTATACTTGAGGTAAATTGTTTTGACAAATATTTTTTCAATTTTATCTATTTCAGATGAAGAGACAACTCCTTTAAATGTTATTTGTTAATTATTGAGATGCACTATTTTCCCTTCCATAAATGTTAACTAAGAGGCAACATATCTTACTACATCTGTTATACATTGTCTTTAGCTTTTATGTCATTGAAAGACAATCAAGTCTATGTTGCGTTACACCAGCGAGAAGTGAACACCACTTGTATAACCTTAAAATTGCTGTACTGGAGTTGATTTGTATCTCTTTTGCAAAAAGAGATCAGACTTTCTAGTGGATATCACAATAACTAAACGGAATTAGACCATCTAAATCATCAAAACTAACTTAGACCACTTTTTCAATAACACTAATGCTAATGGACACTTGACCTGTTTTATGAATTGAGATGGAATGGAGACAGAAGTAACCTTGAAAAATCTATATTAAGTTCGGTGATCAGGCTGCTTCTATCTCAGGTCACTGCCATTTATCAGAGAAATGTCATGTTCCTGATTCAGTGAGTTATATACTGTTACATGCTTTCCATTAAAGAGAACCCTGCCATATATCACTATATCACACTAATTTATTAAAAGTGATAGCAAGTGCAGAATGGAATGTATGATCATTCTCCTCAATGTAATTAGCTATACTATGTATGTGTTTTTGTGATTTATCTACATAGCTAGCTTTGCATTTGTTCCATAGACTGGGAATGGAAAACAAGAGGAAAAAACAAACTATTTAAGATTATTTAATGAAAAAGGTCTACTTACTAGGATTCCTAATTTCATAGCTCAGAGCCATCAAACGTTCAAGTTCTAGAAAGTTAAAAAAATCAATTAATTATTCATATTATAATTTAGGTATGATAGATAGATCATTTTATGTTTTAAAGACAAATGAAGCACAGATGTCCTGATATAATTAATGCCTTTGATGGCAATTTAGCAGGAAGTAGTTTGTTGAAGAGGAGACAAGCATGGGATTTATTGAATGAAGTCGCTAATCACATGCATCCTTCTCCAGTTCCTAGCCAATTATTTTTTGGCTGTGCATTCACCATGTAGCCATCATCAATTCCATTCTTTTAAAAACTTTTCCTATGCCCTGCTGTCAAAGGCAACAATCAGACATCAACAAAATCAGATCATCAGATCATACATCTTCATGAATGTTAGATTTAGCTTTGTAATATTTTAATAAAAAATAAAATAGTTCTCCCCTTCCGTCTTACCATCTGCATCTAGCACATAGCTGGATGAAATGCCATCAGTATCACTAACTGCCACCGAGTATGTCCCCAAGTCAGCCTTATCCGGGTTCTTAAAGTATAGCTTGGAGCTAAAATAAGGAAGAGGTCAACAAAGTTATACATAACTGGATACATCACAAAGTTTGCCCATGAAATCAAGTATATCACAATAACTACTTACTTTTCTCCAATAGATTCTGCCCTGAATTTTTCGTCATCAGTGATTTCTTCATAAGCTTTGCACCATGTGAACTGAGAGGCTTCAGAAATTTCAGTACAGTTGTAAGCAAGGTAAATGTTCCCTTCTTCATCCACTCCTGCAGTAATCTCCTGAACGCCTACAATTTATCAAAAGTAGTTTCAACAATTATGCTTCTTTTCATTTTAGTGGTAAACGTAGGCAAATATATTTTCTTGAATTTAGGAGACTTTCCTAGCAATGGTAACTAGTGATGAGCGAGTATACTCGTTATTCGAGATTTCCCGAGCACGCTTGGGTGTCCTCCAAGTATTTGTAAGTACTCGGAGATTTAGCTTTCAGCGCCGCAGCTGAATGATTTACATCTGTTAGCCAGCTTGATTACATGTGGGGATTCCCTAGCAACCAGGCAACCCCCACATGTACTTATGCTGGCTAGTAGCTGTAAATCATTCAGCTGCGGCGCTGTAAAGTAAATCTCCGAGAACTTACAAATACTCGGAGGACAGCCGAGCGTGCTCAGGAAATTACGAGTACCAAGTATACTCGCTCATCACTAATGGTAACCCATTTTTTTCTTTGTCCTTGCATGAGCACAGCTAAACTGTTCTCTGGGGGCAGGCATCCATTTTGCGGTCACTGAATTATTGAACTGCAGTCATCCTCAATAAACTACATCAATATTTATCCTCAATAATAGGCTATCTTTCCACTTTTTACAGCTTCTAAGTAGCTAAAACCACTACTCAAGTGTTGTGCTTTGTTTCTTTTTTCATTTTACCACTGGATGGAGTCACAAATATACATTCCCTGCATTTGGTACTAGCCACTGTCTTTTTCTTTTATCGGCGCAGCTCCAGTTGGCTTTTGCAAATTGTGACCTGCTGAATCTCTGGGCGAGCTGGAAGTCACTACCTAAGGCAAGTCTGTGAGAGCTATCAAGACCAGAACAAGGCTCTTATAAACCTACAATGAAATCTTGTGACGTTACCTCTGACTTCCTGTTGGTCAGAAGGATATAGGATAATTCTTGATCAATGAAGGTCTGACCACTGAGACCTCCACCAATCCCAAGAGCAGTTCTTTTCAGAATGTTCACCTCACTCCATTCATTCTTTATGAAACTACTGGAGATAGCTGAGTGCACTTCAGAAACTCATTCTATGAACTGGCAAAGATCTAGTCAGTTGGACTCCCAGAGATCAACAACTACAGCACTTGGCTATCTCAGGTAGCCCTATGAATAGTAAATCGGGGGAGTTGAGCATAGTTGACCTTAACTCCGCTCAGATGGGCTTTTTCAAAGACATATTCTGCAGCTTGGTGGAGGTCCCAGTAGTCAGATTGTAAGTTATAAATATAATATCCTCTGTCATTTGAATAGGGGATACAATCATAACCTTGGACAAAACCTTTGACGTGACTGGGTTCTTGAGATTCAGCTTAAAGTTTATCTATTAAAGGGGTGGTGCCATGTTACACACTTGGCAGTTAAAAGCTACTAAACAGGTATAAATGTTAAGAAAAAATGTTTAACGTGAATAACTTGAATAATAAACACTTTTTTCTATGTTCTCTGCTTCGATTTTATCCCTTTTGTGTCATGGTCAATAGGAGAGATTGTGGGAGGGGTTGCAAGAAGACCCATGTGACAGCAGGTGCCTCTCCTTTATTGGCTCAGCTGCCATATGGCCTTTATAGTCACCTTCCCCACTGTAGTGGTCAAACAGTACCCTACTACATTCCAGCTTCACAGTAATCCACTTTTTTTGTTTGTGCGCATTACTTCATCCCTGAAAAACACTCAATATGCAGCGTCTTTATGCATGCACACAATGGCATAGCATGGGATGCAGGCACTCGGGCATGTCAAGTATTTTGTGCCCTCTAAAAGCACATTTACACAAGTTGCAACAAGCATTCCTAGGAACATTTGTTTCCCGATTATTAACGTTTTAAAGAGGCCACCAACCACCGAATGAACAAGTAAAATCTATCATCAGGCTAAATAATTTTTAAAATTGCTGAAAATCCAGCATTCTCAGGCCTCATACACATTGGGAATGTTTCACACATCAGTGTTTCCGGTACGTGTGATGACAGTTTTCCGGTATGTGTGATGACAGTGTTCCGCTATGTGTGATGACAGTTGTCATATGCTCTAGAGACACTAACACACAGACGCCAATTATAATCTATGGGTCTTTGCACATGTCCGTGTGACCCACACATCGACATGTCTATTTTTCCAGGCAGCACGAACGTCAACACATCCAGCATACATTCACAAGGATGACATAATGTGTGACATCCACGTGCCCTCCATATGGCACATAGTAACATAGTAACATAGTTATTAAGGTTGAAGGAAGACTTTAAGTCATACCGGAATAGAATGCAAAATAGAAATTACAGATGTTTAGGTGTTAGATGTGCAAAGATATAGAGATGGCAAGATAAATATCCATGAGATACTGTATATAATTAGTGTCTTATATGTGTAGTTTACTGTACTTGCTAATAAATAAATGCATGAAAAAAACGACGTAGGGTCCGCCCATTTTTGATAACCAGCAAAAGAAAACCTAAAATGTTGCCATGCAGGCTAGGTGTAATCCACGTTCCCCGGTGTCTGTGAATAGCAGTAAAGTGATCGCTAGTGAGGGCAAGCTGGAAGGACATAGATACCAGTAATGCTATCACTAGGGAGCGCCATGCTGACCATGCTGTACATATGTTTTGAATGGGGCATAATTTGTACTAGGTTTAATTTACAAAAGCATTTCTTTACATGATTTCTACAGCATTACCTATATATTCTATGGTGGCACAACCCCTTTAAGTAGTTATTACATTTTAATGATATTTTTTATTTAAATCTGTTATGTTATGCTTGATATTATTATGGGCATCGATTTATATTTTATGACGTCATTCAATGCTCCTAAAATGACTTTTCAGTTACTTAAAATGCATAGGGTTATTTAAGAATAATTTTAAGAGATACAAAAAAGCTATAATCCTGAAGGAAACTGCCTTTCCACTTAGATAATGACAGTGAGTCTAGCTTTCCTAAACTTGGCAAACAGTTCTACTAGGGGAAGCTCCATGCACTAGATATATTATTATAGCATCCATTATTATGTGCCCATTCAAATGAGTGTTGGCTGTGTAATACAGATTCTTATATCTTACACTGAAAAGGTTTAACACGTTTAATGGATAATGTTTAGTTTCAAATAAATAGCTGTATAACCTTAAGGGATATATGTGCTTTACAACACCATTCCTCGGTCAATGATTTACAAAAGTAGTTGAAAACAATGTATATAAAATAAAATGTATATAAATGTATAATATTTGCATTGGTTTACCAGTAATTTAAAAATAAGAATCTTTGTCAGAATTTAGATAATGGTATACAAATAAGTCTTATTTAAGAAAGCAAAACTGTTCTCCATATTTCTTTGCTTTTCTACATCCTTACCTGGTCTTGCCTGGACAAGTACCGGCTCTGAAATGTCAGATGCTTTACCGATGCCTGATGCATTCACAGCACGGATTTGGAAAACATATGTTTTGCCTTCTTCCAGTCCCTTGACCTTCACATCAAAATAAAAACATGACATTTGAATCAATATGATAGAAAAGATTTACTAACTTCAAAATGTTATCAACAATTATAGTCAGGCCTCATCTGTTACCTAAAGTGTCCTTGTTGGTGACTCGTATAATGCTTATTGAAAGTCAGGAATAAATTATGATATATGTGACAAATGCAACATGCATGTTCATTTCAATAATATTTTGTGTGGCTAGTTATTTATACATTGTTTATTACTGCAAAGACTGATCTGAATTTGTACCTTTAGGTAACGGCTGGCTGTTGCAGTCTCATTCACTCTTTTCCATTGTTCTCCATCAATTTCTCTGTATTCTACAAGATAGCCCATAACAGGGCTAGTCCCAGAGTAAATAGGTTCCTTCCAGAGTATGACCAGGGATGTATTCCTGACCTCACAGAATGTAAGGTCATATGCTGGTCCTAATTAAAAAAAAATATATATATATTTTATTGTTCAGTCAATAATGTGATTTATAAGGAAAAGTGAGGGTCAGCTCTATAAGGGAAATAGCTTGTGAGCAAGGGAGGAAAGGAACATTGGGTTGTTTTATTTAAGTACTTTAATCAGAAATAAAGGGAATCAGAAATGGCAAGATACAATAGTGGTATGCAAAATAAATAACAAGATGTGATAGTGGTTTGTAGAAGAAATAAGATACCATAGTAGCTTGTAGAACAAATAAGATGCAATAGTGGCATGTAGAAGAAATAATACGATTTAATAGTGGTATGTAGATTAAATAAGATACCATGGTGGTATGTAGAAGAAAAAATAAGATTTAATAGTGGTATGTAGAAAAAATAAGATACAATAGTGGTATGTGAAAGAAATAATAAGATACAATATTTTATGTAGAACAAATAAGATACAATAGTGGTATATAGAAGAAATAATAAGATACAATAGTGGTATGTAGAAGATAAAATAAGATACAATAGTGGTATGTAGAAGATAAAATAAGATACAATAGTGGTATGTAGAAGATAAAATAAGATACAATAGTGGTATGTAGAAGAAATAAGATACTATGGTGATATGCAGAATAAATAACAAGACGCAATAGTGGTGTGTAGAAGAAATACAATAAAATGGTGTGTAGAAAAATAGTCAGCTCACCCTGCTAGTATGTGGTCCGCATGGCCAGCATCAAAACCAGCAAAATTCAGAAGAAAAATTTGCCCACATCCCAAATAAGGTAAAATCAAGATCTTTATTATATCTTGTTAAAATAGCAATGAGCAGAAAGAGGACAAATACACTGCTCCAAAAAATAAAGGGAACACTAAAATCCCACATCCTAGATATCATTGAATGAAATATTCCAGTTGTAAATCTTTATTCATTACATAGTGGAATGTGTTGAGAACAATAAAACCTAAAAATGATCAACGTAAATCACAACTAATATCCCACGAAGGTCTGGAGTTGGAATGATGCTCAAAATCAAAGTGGAAAATGAAGTTACAGGCTTATCTAACTTCAGTGGAAATGCCTCAAGACAAGGAAATGCTGCTCAGTAGTGTGTGTGGCCTTCATGTGCCTGTATGACTTCCCTACAATGCCTTGGCATGCTCCTGCTGAGGCAACAGATGGTCTCCTGAGGGATCTCCTCCAAACCTGGACTAAAGCATCCGCCAACTCCTGGACAGTCTGTGGTGCAACGTGACGGTAGATGGTGCAAGACATGATGTCCCAGATTTGTTCAATCGGATTCAGGTCTGGGGAACGGGCGGGCCAGTCCATAGCTTCAATGCCTTCAACTTTCAGGAACTGCTGACACACTCCAGCCACATGAGGTCTGGCATTCTCCTGCATTCGGAGGAACCCAGGGCCAACTGCACCAGCATATGGTCTCATAAGGGGTCTGAGGATCTCATCTTGGTACTTAATGGCAATCAGGCTACCTCTTGCGAGCACATGGAGGGCTGTGCGGCCCTCCAAAGAAATGCAACCCCACATCATTACTGACCCACTGTCAAACCGATGATGCTGAAGGATGTTGCAGACAGCAGATCGCTCTCCACAGTGTCTCCAGACTCTGTCACGTCTGTCACATGTGCTTCAATTTGAACCTACTTTCATCTGTGAAGAGCACAGAGTGCCAGTGGTGAATTTGCCAATCCTGGTGTTCTGTGGCAAATGCCAAGCATCCTGCACGGTGTTGGGCTGTGAGCACAACCCCCAACTGTGGACGTTAGGCACTCAGACCATCCTCATGGATTCGATTTCTAACCATTTGTGCAGACACATGCACATTTGTGGCCTGCTGGAGGTCATTTTGCAGGGCTCTGGCAGTGCTCCTCCTGTTCCTCCTTGCACAAAGGTTGAGGTAGTAGTCCTGCTGGGTTCTTATCCTATGGCCCTCTCATGTCTGCTGGTGTACTGACCTGTCTCCTGGTAGCGTCTCAAGCCTCTGGACACTACGCTGACAGACACAGCAAACCTTCTTGCCATAGCTCGCATTGATGTGTCATCCTGGATGAGCTGCATACCTGAACCACTTGTGTGGATTGTAGAGTCCATCTCATACTACCACGAGTGTGAAAGCACAACCAACATTCAAAAGTGACCAAAACATCAGCCAGAAAGCATCGGTATTGAGATGTGATCTGTGGTCCCCACATGCAGAACCACTCCTTTATTGAGTGTGTCTTGATAATTGCCAATAATTTCCATCTGTTGTCTATTCCATTTGCAGAACAACATGTGAAATTGATTGTCAAACAGTGCTGCTTCCTAAGTGGACAGTTTGATTTCACAGAAGTTTGATTTAACCCCTTAGTGACAGAGCCAATTTGGTACTTAATGACCAAGCCAATTTTTGCAATTCTGACCACTGTCACTTTAAGAGGTTATAACTCTGGAACGCTTCAACGGATCCCGCTGATTCTGAGATTGTTTTATCGAGACATATTGTACTCATGTTAGTGGTAACATTTCTTCGATATTACTTGCGATTATTTATGAAAAAAACAGAAATATGGCAAAAATTTTTAACATTTTGCAATTTTCAAACTTTGTATTTTTATGCCCTTAAATCAGAGAGATATATCACAAAAAATAGTTAATAAATAACATTTCCCACATGTCTACTTTACATCAGCACAATTTTGGAAACAAAATTTTTTTTTGTTAGGGAGTTATAAGGGTTAAAAGTTGACCAGCAATTTCTCATTTTTACAACACCATTTTTTTTTAGGGACCACATCACATTTGAAGTCATTTTGAGGGGTCTATATGATAGAAAATAATGAAGTGTGACACCGTTCTAAAAACTACACCCCTCAAGGTTCTCAAAACCACATTCAAGAAGTTTATTAACCCTTTACGTGCTTCACAGGAACTGAAACAATGTGGAAGGAAAAAATGAACATTTAACTTTTTTTTGAAAACATCTTAATTCAGAACCATTTTTTTTATTTTCACAAGTGTAAAAACAGAAATTTAAGCATAAATTTTGTTATGCAATTTCTCCTGAATACGCCAATACCCCATATGTGGGGGTAAACCACTTTTTGGGCGCACCGCAGAACTTAGAAGTGAAGGACCGCCGTTTGACTTTTTCAATGCAGAATTGGCTGGAATTGAGATCGGACGCCATGTCACGTTTAGAGAGCCCCTGATGTGCCTAAACAGTGGAAACTCCCCACAAGTGACACCATTTTGGAAAATAGACCCCTTAAGGAACTTATCTAGATGTGTGGTGAGCACTTTGAACCCCCAAGTGCTTCACAGAAGTTTATAACGTATGATCTTTTTGCCCACAAATTTTTATTTTCACAAGGGTAACAGGAGAAATTAGACCACAAAAGTTGTTGTGCAATTTCTCCTGAGTACGCTGATACCCAATATGTGGGGGTAAACCACTGTTAGGGCGCACCGCAGAGCTTGGAAGAGAAAGAGTGCCGTTTTACTTCAATGTAGAATTGGCTGGAATTGAGATTGGACGCCATGTCGCGTTTGGAGAGCCCCTGATGTGCCTAAACAGTAGAAATCCCCCACAAGTGACCCCATTTTGGAAACTAGACCCCTTAAGGAACTTATCTAGATGTGTGGTGAGAACTTTGAATGCCCAAGTGCTTCACAGAAGATTAGAATGCAGAGTCGTGAAAATAAAAAAAAAATTTTTTTTCACAAAAAAGATATTGTAGCCCCCAAGTTTTTATTTTCACAAGGGTAACAGGAGAAATTGGACCACTAAAGTTGTTGTCCAATTTATCCTGAGTGTGCTGATGCCCCATATGTGGGGGTAAACCACTGTTTGGGCGCACAGCAGAGCTCGGAAGGGAAGGAGCGCCGTTTTGGAATGCAGACTTAGATAGAATGGTCTGTGGGCGTTATGTTGTGTTTGCAGAGCCCCTGATGTACCTAAACAGTAATAACCCCCCACAAGTGACCCCGTTTTGGAAACTAGACCCCCCAATGAACTTATCTAGATGTGTGGTGAGAACTTTGAATGCCCAAGTGCTTCACAGAAGATTAGAATGCAGAGTCGTGAAAATAAAAAAAAAAAATTTTTTCACAAAAAAGATATTGTAGCCCCCAAGTTTTTATTTTCACAAGGGTAACAGGAGAAATTGGACCACTAAAGTTGTTGTCCAATTTATCCTGAGTGTGCTGATGCCCCATATGTGGGGGTAAACCACTGTTTGGGCGCACAGCAGAGCTCGGAAGGGAGGGAGCACCATTTGACTTTTTGAGCGCAAAATTGGCTGTCGTGTTTGGAGACCCCCTGATGTACCTAAACAGTGGAAACCCCCGAATTCTAGCTCCAACCCTAACCCCAACACACCCCTAACCCTAATCCCAACCTGATCCATAATCCTAATCACTAACCCTAACCATAATCACAACCCTTACCCCAAAACAACCCTAATGTCAACCCTAACCATAACCCTAATCAAAACCCTAAATCCAACACACCCCTAATCCTAATCTCAACCCTAACCTCAAACCTAACCCTAATCCCAATACACCCCTAATCACAACCCTAACCTTAACCCTAATCCCAAACCTAACCCTAATCCCAAGCGTAACCCTAATGTCAACCCTAACCCTAATACCAACCCTAATCCAAACCCTAACCCTAATCCCAACTCTAACCCTAACTTTAGCCCCAACCATAGCCCTAACTTTACCCCCAACCCTAACCCTAGCCCTAAGGCTACTTTCACACTTGCATCATTTGGCATCCGTTGCAATCCGTCCTTTTGGACAAGAAACGGATCCTGCAAATGTGCCCGCAGGATGCGTTTTTTGCCCATAGACTTGTATTGCCGACGGATCGTGACGGATGGCCACACGTCGCGTCCATCGTGCACTGGATCAGTTGTGTTTTGGCGGACTGTCGGCACAAAAAAACGTTCAATGAAACGTTTTTTTGTACGTCGCATCCGCCATTTCTGACCGCGCATGCGTGGCCATAACTCCGCCCCCTCCTCCCCAGGACATAGATTGGGCAGCGGATGCGTTGAAAAACTACAGCTGCTGCCCACGTTGTGCACAATTTTCACAACGTGCGTCGGTATGTCGGGCCGATGCATTGCGACGGCCCCGTACCGACGTAAGTGTGAAAGAAGCCTAACCCTAAATTTAGCCCCAACCCTAACCCTAAATTTAGCCCCATCCCTAACCCTAGCCCTAACCCTAACCCTAGCCTTAACCCTAACCCTAGCCCTAACCCTAGCCCTAACCCTAGCCCTAACCCTAACCCTAGCCCTAACTCTAGCCCTAACCCTAACCCTAACCCTAACCCTAGCCCTAACCCTAACCCTAGCCCTAACCCTAGCCATAACCCTAACCCTAACCCTAGCCCTAACCCTAACCCTAGCCCTAACCCTAGCCCTAACCCTAGCCCTAACCCTAACCCTAGCCCTAACCCTAACCCTAATTTTAGCCCCAACTGCTGTTCTCCTGCCAGCCAGCAGATGGAGACAGATGGCGGGCGCACTGCGCATGCGCCCACCATTTTCTTTTGCCGGCGGCCAGGAGGAGCAGCAGGAGGATCCAGGGACACA
This sequence comes from Ranitomeya imitator, assembly GCF_032444005.1. Taxonomy (NCBI): domain Eukaryota; kingdom Metazoa; phylum Chordata; class Amphibia; order Anura; family Dendrobatidae; genus Ranitomeya; species Ranitomeya imitator. The sequence goes on from NC_091286.1 coordinate 395,964,848, forward strand.
GGTGAGTATGATAGGGTCCCCAAATCCCCCTATTTCTCTGTCCTCTGATGTGCGATCACATCAGAGGACAGAGAATTACACTTTACTTTTTTTTTTTTTGTTGCGATCGCCGGTAAACAGTTAATTACCGGCGATCGCAAAACAGGGGTCGGTAAAACCGACCCCGATCATGCTCTTTGGGGTCTCGGCTACCCCCGGCAGCTGAGACCCCAAAGATTCTCGCGGGGCCGGCCGGCGGGCGCACTGCACATGCGCCCGCCATTTTCAAGATGGCGGCGCCTACCGGGAGCCACGAGGAGCATCGGGGGAGATAGGTAAGTATTGGGGGGCTACCTGGGACCCCTTTTCTCTGTCCTCTGATGTGCGATCACATCGGAGGACAGAGAAATTTTAAAAAATCGTGTTTTTTTTTTTTGCGGGATCGGTAAAAAAAACCCCGAATCATGTTCTCTGGGTTCTCGGCTACCCCCGGCAGCCGAGACCCTGGAGGAAATCCGACTCTGGGGGGCGCTATTTACTTTTTCCACAGCGCCGTAAATTAACGGTGCTGTGGTTTAAGTACCCTTAGCGGCCGCCGTTAAAAGGCATATCGGCGGCCGCCATTAAAAGGCATATCGGCGGTCGCTAAGGGGTTAATTGGAGTTATATTCTGTTGTTTAAGTGTTCCCTTTATTTCTTTGAGTAGTGTATAACTATCTGGGACACTACCGTATTATCAAATTTTAGAAGAAATAGTGGTATCTAGAAGGAATAACAAAATACAATAGTGGTGTGTAGAAGAAAAAAGTGAAATGTAGAAGAAATAACAAGATACAATTCTCATGTCTAGAAGAAATAATGAGACACAACAATGGTGTGCAGAAAAAAACCAAGATATAATAGTGGCATGTAGAAGAAATAACAAAATACAATTGTGGTATGTAGAAGAAATAAGAAGACATAATAGTGGTGTGTAGAATAAATAAAAGAAAAGAGTGGTGTAGAAAATATTACAAGATACAATAGTGGCATTTAGAGGAAATAAAATAAAGTAATGGTGTGTAGAAGAAATAGTGGCATGTATAAGAAATTAGATAAATAGTGGTATGTAGCAGATGCAACAAGATACAATAGTGTTATGTTCAAGAAAGATAAACATACAACAGTGGTATAGGGGAAAAAACAAGATACATTAGTGGTGAATAAAAGAAATAAGAAATATTAGAGGTATGGAGAAGAGATAGTGGTGTTAGGTCTCGAGTTGCCGCTTCTCCACAGGGGGAATCTCGAGCCATCTCCGCTGCGGTCTCCCATTCTTATCCAGCCGCAGTGGAGTCTGCTCAGCATGGACGTCGGTCCCAGCGTCTTGCTCAGTCTCACTCTGTACAGAGAGTTACTGCTGCTTCTTCAGCTTCTGCCATTAAAGCCAGTGCTGGTCAGCAGCGAGCGGACTTCTCTGGGACTAAGTCCTTGTCTGCACACACTGAGCATGCCCAGGGCACGATCTCCCGTTGGAGATCGAGGGTCATGTGCTCAGGCTCTGCAGCACATTCCATTGGTCCTCTTGGCAGGTCTTGGAAGGGCAAAGTTTCTGTGGCCACTTCCTGTGCTGCAACTATATAAACTGCGCATGACCGCACGGCCATGCGCTAGTGTACAATTGTTAATGTGTGTATGTTGTGAGTGCAAGTCGTCCTTGGATACCCCTACCCTATTGAATGTCTGTTCACGGAAGGTGTATGGTTGCTATCTAGCGCCCGACTTATCCTACAGCACGAATCACACATTACAGCGTCCAGTTGCTGTGACCGCCAGTACGGCGCCGTGCACTTCCTCTGTGCTTTCCTTACCCAAGCCTGGGTGGTTAGTGGCGTTCGTCAGTGCGGCACCGCATGCACTCTTGTGCCTTAATATTGTTATTTGGTTTCCTTACACACCCAGTTGCGGTGTTGTGCCAGCAAGGGTCTAATCGGACTTCAATCCTGGTTGGGGTTGAGTTCGCTGACTACTTGCTCGCGCTCTATGTGCGGTACCGCGGTCCTGTGACGCAACAGGATCGCTTCCTTCACGCTGGGTGAAGTTTAACCCACGTGTGTATACTTATGAGTACCGCCATATAGTCCGTCATTACTTGGCAGCAGGTTCCATCTCTGCACGGTGGACCCTGGGCTGCGAACGCACCATACTCTATCTGTCTTATTATTTGGTGTGTTCCGCTAGCCCTAACATTACACTAGCGCCAGGGTCTGGCTAGTAATGACGGACAAACAGCAATCCTTGCGGTATATCCAGCAGCTGGAGGGTAGGTTGGCGGCTCTTGAGAGCGCAACCTCAGCTGTGGATGTTACCGCAGTTGCTGTACAGGCTGCTAGCGTGGCTGCAGCAACCCTGTCCATTGCCACCCCTGCTCCGACATTTTCTCGCCTCCCGCTGCCAGAAAAATTTTCTGGTGATAGCAAATTTTGTAGGGGATTTGTGAGTCAGTGCTCTATTCACCTCGAGCTCCTGGCTGCACGTTTTCCCACAGAGCGGGCTAAGGTGGGATTTATAGTGTCTCTCTTGTCGGACAGGGCATTGGAATGGGCTACGCCGCTGTGGGAGCGTGGCGATCATGTGGTGCAGAGTGCTCTGCTGTTTCTGAGCACTCTGAAACAGGTCTTTTTAGGACCTCAAGTCACCCATGATACGGCGCTCCAACTGCTGGCATTAACTCAGGGTGAGTCCTTGGTCAGTCATTTTGCCGTCCAATTCCGCACTTTAGCTTCTGAGCTGGATTGGTCGGATAAAGCTCTTATCCCCATATTTTGGAGGGGCCTGGCTGACCACGTTAAGGACGCTCTGGCCACTAGGGAGATTCCTGCCACACTGGAGGAGTTAATAACTGTCTCCACTCGAATTGACCTCCGTTTTAACGAGCGGAAGTTAGAGCGAGCCCAGTGTAGGCAGAGGTTTCGGCTGGCTCCTACCTTCGCCAAACCTCTGGAATCTCCGGTCCTGGTTCCTGAGTCACATGAGGCCAGGGAAGTGTCACAAGCGGGATCTAAGTCCCGGACCGCTTGTGCACTCAAGGTCTGTCATGTTTGCCAGCAGTCAGGACATCTAGCCACCAGATGTTCTCAGCGGTCGAGGAAACGTCAGCGTCTAGTGGTAGTAGGTGGAGGTACACTAGACACGGCGACGTTTGCCTCTAAATTGTCCTTTAAGGGGACAATTACTATAGGCTCATTCTCCCACTCGGTAGAGCTCTGCGTGGATTCTGGGGCGGAGGGCAATTTTATGTCTTCTGCCTTCGCCCAACGTCACTCAATACCCCTGGTTATGCTAGCTCAACCAGTAACGCTACTGCCCTCACAGATAACACACCAGACCATCCCTTTTACTCTGTCCATGTCGCCATCTCATCAGGAGATTATATCTCTGCTCGTCATTCCTGAGGGAATTGATGAGGTCCTGTTGGGAATACCTTGGCTACGGTACCACTCTCCTCATATCGAGTGGTCCTCTGGCAGAATCCTGGGATGGGGCGAATCTTGTGGGGGTAAATGTCAGAGGGAGTGCGTTCAGGTTGCTACTACAGAGGTACCCGCAGATCTTTCCTCTCTCCCCAAGCAGTATTGGTCTTATGCAGACGTGTTCTCCAAAAAGGCGGCGGAGATCCTTCCGCCCCATCGCCCCTATGACTGTCCTATTGATCTCTTGCCTGGTGCTGAGCCTCCCCGGGGTCGAGTCTATCCGCTATCTCTCCCGGAGACGGAGGCAATGTCACAGTACATCCAGGAAAATCTGGCAAGAGGATTCATTAGGAAGTCAGTGTCACCTGCTGGGGCAGGGTTCTTCTTCGTGCAGAAGAAGAATGGGGAATTGCATCCATGCATAGACTACAGGGGTCTTAATGCCATCACCGTTAAAAATAAGTATCCTTTGCCCTTGATATCTGAGCTCTTCGATAGGCTTCGGGGAGCAAGGGTATTTACTAAACTAGATCTGCGGGGTGCTTACAACCTGATTCGCATCCGTGAGGGGGACGAATGGAAGACGGCTTTTAACACCAGGGATGGGCACTATGAATATCTGGTGATGCCCTTCGGGCTCTGTAATGCCCCAGCCGTTTTCCAAGACTTTGTGAACGATATCTTCTGGGATATGCTTTCCACCTCGGTCGTAGTCTATCTGGATGATATTCTCATCTACTCTCCAGATATTGACTCCCACCGGAGAGATGTTTGCAAAGTCTTCGACCTCCTACGGGCAAACTCCCTCTATGCCAAGTTGGAGAAGTGTATGTTTGAGCAGGAGTCCTTACCTTTCCTAGGCTACATCATCTCTGCCCAGGGATTGGCTATGGATCCTGCCAAACTACAGGCTGTGATGGACTGGCAGGAACCCCATTCTCTTAAAGCGGTGCAGCGCTTTATGGGGTTCATTAATTATTATCGCCAGTTCATTCCGCACTTCTCAACTTTGGTAGCTCCCTTGGTTGCCCTCACCAAGAAGGGGGCGAATCCCAAATTGCGGTCTGAGGAGGTCTCCAAGGCCTTTAACTCTATAAAGTCACACTTCGCTAGCGCTCCCATCCTACATCGCCCCGATGTTGATAAGCCATTTATCATGGAGGTGGATGCCTCTTCTGTTGGTGCTGGAGCAGTCCTCTTCCAAAAGGATGCTCAAGGTCGGAAGCATCCTTGCTTCTTTTTCTCCAAGACCTTCTCACCAGCAGAGAGGAATTATTCCATCAGGGACAGGGAGTTGCTAGCCATGAAGTTGGCTTTCTCGGAGTGGAGACATCTCTTGGAGGGAGCACGTTTTCCCTTCCAAGTCTTCACAGACCATAAAAATTTGGTGTACCTGCAGACAGCCCAGCGGTTGAATTCTCGCCAGGCCAGATGGTCCTTATTCTTCTCCCGGTTTCATTTCACCCTCCATTTTCTTTCTGGGGAGAAGAACATTCGGGCCTACGCTCTCTCTCGCTCCGTTGTGTCATCTGCGGAGGAGGAGGAGCCTCGGCTTATTGTCCCCACCGAGAGCTTGAGAACTGTGGCCCCGGTTTCGCTAGAGTCTGTGCCCCCGGGCAAGACTTTTGTTCCATCCAGTTTGCGACCGGAGGTTCTCTCTTGGGCACACTCGTCCAGGGTGGGTGGACATTTTGGTACCAAAAGGACATCTGAGTTACTGGCGAGGACATACTGGTGGCCGCATATGGCTCGTGATGTCGCAGAGTATGTTCGGTCGTGTGTCTCTTGCGCCAAGAACAAGACTCCTCGGCAACGGCCAGCTGGTTTGCTTTATCCTCTGCCGGTGGCGGACAGGCCCTGGGAGATGGTCGGGATGGACTTTGTGGTGGGCTTACCCAAGTCTCGTAACTGCACCATTATCTGGGTGATCACCGACCATTTTTCCAAAATGGTGCACTTGGTGCCTCTTCCACGGCTACCTTCTGCACGGGCGTTGGCTGTCTTGTTCGTCAAGCATATCTTTCGCCTACACGGTATGCCAGACAAGATTGTTAGTGACCGGGGTCCCCAGTTTGCGTCTCGATTCTGGAGAGAGCTTTGTCGTCTACTCAGTATTGAGTTGAATCTATCTTCGGCATATCATCCCGAGACGAATGGGTTGGTAGAGAGGGCCAACCAGACCTTGGTCACATATTTACGACATTTTGTTTCTGCCAGGCAGGATGACTGGGCATCCTTGCTACCGTGGGCAGAGTTTGCACTTAACAATGCCGTAGCCGACTCCACCGGTCAGACTCCATTCCTCCTAAATTACGGCCAGCATCCACGTGTCCCTGTGCCCATGCCTGTGTCTTCTGCTGACTCCAGGGTGGCAGACTGGGCTGTGGAGGCACGGGACATTTGGGACCGCACGCAGGATGCCATTCGGGCCTCCAAGGAGAGAATGAGGTCCTCCGCCGATGTTCATCGGCGCCCCGCTCCGACCTTTGCTCCTGGCGACTTGGTGTGGCTCTCCGCCCGTAACATCAGGCTGCGAGTTGAGTCCACTAAGTTTGCTCCTCGCTACTTGGGTCCCTTCAAGGTTCTCGAACGGGTTAATCCTGTGGTCTACCGTTTGGCTCTTCCTCCACGCTTGGGTATCACCGACACCTTTCATGTGTCCCTCTTGAAACCCGTATACATGTCCCGGTTTTCCGAGTCATCTGCCGGGACATCGGGTTCGTCTACGGACGATTACGAGGTGAACGCTATTTTGGGGTGCAAGGTGGTACGCGGCAAAAAGTTCTATCTGGTGGATTGGAAGGGTTATGGCCCAGAGGACAGGTCATGGGAGCCTGCGGAAAACATTCGTGCCCCACAGCTCATTGCTGCCTTCGAGCGTAGCGAGGCCCAAGGAGGGGGGGTAATGTTAGGTCTCGAGTTCCCGCTTCTGCACAGGGGGAATCTCGAGCCATCTCCGCTGCGGTCTCCCATTCTTATCCAGCCGCAGTGGAGTCTGCTCAGCATGGACGTCGGTCCCAGCGTCTTGCTCAGTCTCACTCTGTACAGAGAGTTACTGCTGCTTCTTCAGCTTCTGCCATTAAAGCCAGTGCTGGTCAGCAGCGAGCGGACTTCTCTGGGACTAAGTCCTTGTCTGCACACACTGAGCATGCCCGGGGCAAGATCTCCCGTTGGAGATCGAGGGTCATGTGCTCAGGCTCTGCAGCACATTCCATTGGTCCTCTTGGCAGGTCTTGGAAGGGCAAAGTTTCCGTGGCCAATTCCTGTGCTGCAACTATATAAACTGCGCATGACCGCACGGCCATGCGCTAGTGTACAATTGTTAATGTGTGTATGTTGTGAGTGCAAGTCGTCCTTGGATACCCCTACCCTATTGAATGTCTGTTCGCGGAAGGTGTATGGTTGCTATCTAGCGCCCGACTTATCCTACAGCACGAATCACACATTACAGCGTCCAGTTGCTGTGACCGCCAGTACGGCGCCGTGCACTTCCTCTGTGCTTTCCTTACCCAAGCCTGGGTGGTTAGTGGCGTTCGTCAGTGCGGCACCGCATGCACTCTTGTGCCTTAATATTGTTATTTGGTTTCCTTACACACCCAGTTGCGGTGTTGTGCCAGCAAGGGTCTAATCGGACTTCAATCCTAGTTGGGGTTGAGTTCGCTGACTACTTGCTCGCGCTCTATGTGCGGTACCGCGGTCCTGTGACGCAACAGGATCGCTTCCTTCACGCTGGGTGAAGTTTAACCCACGTGTGTATACTTATGAGTACCGCCATATAGTCCGTCATTACTTGGCAGCAGGTTCCATCTCTGCACGGTGGACCCTGGGCTGCGAACGCACCATACTCTATCTGTCTTATTATTTGGTGTGTTCCGCTAGCCCTAACATTACACTAGCGCCAGGGTCTGGCTAGTAATGACGGACAAACAGCAATCCTTGCGGTATATCCAGCAGCTGGAGGGTAGGTTGGCGGCTCTTGAGAGCGCAACCTCAGCTGTGGATGTTACCGCAGTTGCTGTACAGGCTGCTAGCGTGGCTGCAGCAACCCTGTCCATTGCCACCCCTGCTCCGACATTTTCTCGCCTCCCGCTGCCAGAAAAATTTTCTGGTGATAGCAAATTTTGTAGGGGATTTGTGAGTCAGTGCTCTATTCACCTCGAGCTCCTGGCTGCACGTTTTCCCACAGAGCGGGCTAAGGTGGGATTTATAGTGTCTCTCTTGTCGGACAGGGCATTGGAATGGGCTACGCCGCTGTGGGAGCGTGGCGATCATGTGGTGCAGAGTGCTCCGCTGTTTCTGAGCACTCTGAAACAGGTCTTTTTAGGACCTCAAGTCACCCATGATACGGCGCTCCAACTGCTGGCATTAACTCAGGGTGAGTCCTTGGTCAGTCATTTTGCCGTCCAATTCCGCACTTTAGCTTCTGAGCTGGATTGGTCGGATAAAGCTCTTATCCCCATATTTTGGAGGGGCCTGGCTGACCACGTTAAGGACGCTCTGGCCACTAGGGAGATTCCTGCCACACTGGAGGAGTTAATAACTGTCTCCACTTGAATTGACCTCCGTTTTAACGAGCGGAAGTTAGAGCGAGCCCAGTGTAGGCAGAGGTTTCGGCTGGCTCCTACCTTCGCCAAACCTCTGGAATCTCCGGTCCTGGTTCCTGAGTCACATGAGGCCAGGGAAGTGTCACAAGCGGGATCTAAGTCCCGGACCGCTTGTGCACTCAAGGTCTGTCATGTTTGCCAGCAGTCAGGACATCTAGCCACCAGATGTTCTCAGCGGTCGAGGAAACGTCAGCGTCTAGTGGTAGTAGGTGGAGGTACACTAGACACGGTGACGTTTGCCTCTAAATTGTCCTTTAAGGGGACAATTACTATAGGCTCATTCTCCCACTCGGTAGAGCTCTGCGTGGATTCTGGGGCGGAGGGCAATTTTATGTCTTCTGCCTTCGCCCAACGTCACTCAATACCCCTGGTTATGCTAGCTCAACCAGTAACGGTACTGCCCTCACAGATAACACACCAGACCATCCCTTTTACTCTGTCCATGTCGCCATCTCATCAGGAGATTATATCTCTGCTCGTCATTCCTGAGGGAATTGATGAGGTCCTGTTGGGAATACCTTGGCTACGGTACCACTCTCCTCATATCGAGTGGTCCTCTGGCAGAATCCTGGGATGGGGCGAATCTTGTGGGGGTAAATGTCAGAGGGAGTGCGTTCAGGTTGCTACTACAGAGGTACCCGCAGATCTTTCCTCTCTCCCCAAGCAGTATTGGTCTTATGCAGACGTGTTCTCCAAAAAGGCGGCGGAGATCCTTCCGCCCCATCGCCCCTATGACTGTCCTATTGATCTCTTGCCTGGTGCTGAGCCTCCCCGGGGTCGAGTCTATCCGCTATCTCTCCCGGAGACGGAGGCAATGTCACAGTACATCCAGGAAAATCTGGCAAGAGGATTCATTAGGAAGTCAGTGTCACCTGCTGGGGCAGGGTTCTTCTTCGTGCAGAAGAAGAATGGGGAATTGCATCCATGCATAGACTACAGGGGTCTTAATGCCATCACCGTTAAAAATAAGTATCCTTTGCCCTTGATATCTGAGCTCTTCGATAGGCTTCGGGGAGCAAGGGTATTTACTAAACTAGATCTGCGGGGTGCTTACAACCTGATTCGCATCCATGAGGGGGACGAATGGAAGACGGCTTTTAACACCAGGGATGGGCACTATGAATATCTGGTGATGCCCTTCGGGCTCTGTAATGCCCCAGCCGTTTTCCAAGACTTTGTGAACGATATCTTCTGGGATATGCTTTCCACCTCGGTCGTAGTCTATCTGGATGATATTCTCATCTACTCTCCAGATATTGACTCCCACCGGAGAGATGTTTGCAAAGTCTTCGACCTCCTACGGGCAAACTCCCTCTATGCCAAGTTGGAGAAGTGTATGTTTGAGCAGGAGTCCTTACCTTTCCTAGGCTACATCATCTCTGCCCAGGGATTGGCTATGGATCCTGCCAAACTACAGGCTGTGATGGACTGGCAGGAACCCCATTCTCTTAAAGCGGTGCAGCGCTTTATGGGGTTCATTAATTATTATCGCCAGTTCATTCCGCACTTCTCAACTTTGGTAGCTCCCTTGGTTGCCCTCACCAAGAAGGGGGCGAATCCCAAATTGCGGTCTGAGGAGGTCTCCAAGGCCTTTAACTCTATAAAGTCACACTTCGCTAGCGCTCCCATCCTACATCGCCCCGATGTTGATAAGCCATTTATCATGGAGGTGGATGCCTCTTCTGTTGGTGCTGGAGCAGTCCTCTTCCAAAAGGATGCTCAAGGTCGGAAGCATCCTTGCTTCTTTTTCTCCAAGACCTTCTCACCAGCAGAGAGGAATTATTCCATCGGGGACAGGGAGTTGCTAGCCATGAAGTTGGCTTTCTCGGAGTGGAGACATCTCTTGGAGGGAGCACGTTTTCCCTTCCAAGTCTTCACAGACCATAAAAATTTGGTGTACCTGCAGACAGCCCAGCGGTTGAATTCTCGCCAGGCCAGATGGTCCTTATTCTTCTCCCAGTTTCATTTCACCCTCCATTTTCTTTCTGGGGAGAAGAACATTCGGGCCGACGCTCTCTCTCGCTCCGTTGTGTCATCTGCGGAGGAGGAGGAGCCTCGGCTTATTGTCCCCACCGAGAGCTTGAGAACTGTGGCCCCGGTTTCGCTAGAGTCTGTGCCCCCGGGCAAGACTTTTGTTCCATCCAGTTTGCGACCGGAGGTTCTCTCTTGGGCACACTCGTCCAGGGTGGGTGGACATTTTGGTACCAAAAGGACATCTGAGTTACTGGCGAGGACATACTGGTGGCCGCATATGGCTCGTGATGTCGCAGAGTATGTTCGGTCGTGTGTCTCTTGCGCCAAGAACAAGACTCCTCGGCAACGGCCAGCTGGTTTGCTTTATCCTCTGCCGGTGGCAGACAGGCCCTGGGAGATGGTCGGGATGGACTTTGTGGTGGGCTTACCCAAGTCTCGTAACTGCACCATTATCTGGGTGATCACCGACCATTTTTCCAAAATGGTGCACTTGGTGCCTCTTCCACGGCTACCTTCTGCACGGGCGTTGGCTGTCTTGTTCGTCAAGCATATCTTTCGCCTACACGGTATGCCAGACAAGATTGTTAGTGACCGGGGTCCCCAGTTTGCGTCTCGATTCTGGAGAGAGCTTTGTCGTCTACTCAGTATTGAGTTGAATCTATCTTCGGCATATCATCCCGAGACGAATGGGTTGGTAGAGAGGGCCAACCAGACCTTGGTCACATATTTACGACATTTTGTTTCTGCCAGGCAGGATGACTGGGCATCCTTGCTACCGTGGGCAGAGTTTGCACTTAACAATGCCGTAGCCGACTCCACCGGTCAGACTCCATTCCTCCTAAATTACGGCCAGCATCCACGTGTCCCTGTGCCCATGCCTGTGTCTTCTGCTGACTCCAGGGTGGCAGACTGGGCTGTGGAGGCACGGGACATTTGGGACCGCACGCAGGATGCCATTCGGGCCTCCAAGGAGAGAATGAGGTCCTCCGCCGATGTTCATCGGCGCCCCGCTCCGACCTTTGCTCCTGGCGACTTGGTGTGGCTCTCCGCCCGTAACATCAGGCTGCGAGTTGAGTCCACTAAGTTTGCTCCTCGCTACTTGGGTCCCTTCAAGGTTCTCGAACGGGTTAATCCTGTGGTCTACCGTTTGGCTCTTCCTCCACGCTTGGGTATCACCGACACCTTTCATGTGTCCCTCTTGAAACCCGTATACATGTCCCGGTTTTCCGAGTCATCTGCCGGGACATCGGGTTCGTCTACGGACGATTACGAGGTGAACGCTATTTTGGGGTGCAAGGTGGTACGCGGCAAAAAGTTCTATCTGGTGGATTGGAAGGGTTATGGCCCAGAGGACAGGTCATGGGAGCCTGCGGAAAACATTCGTGCCCCACAGCTCATTGCTGCCTTCGAGCGTAGCGAGGCCCAAGGAGGGGGGGTAATGTTAGGTCTCGAGTTCCCGCTTCTGCACAGGGGGAATCTCGAGCCATCTCCGCTGCGGTCTCCCATTCTTATCCAGCCGCAGTGGAGTCTGCTCAGCATGGACGTCGGTCCCAGCGTCTTGCTCAGTCTCACTCTGTACAGAGAGTTACTGCTGCTTCTTCAGCTTCTGCCATTAAAGCCAGTGCTGGTCAGCAGCGAGCGGACTTCTCTGGGACTAAGTCCTTGTCTGCACACACTGAGCATGCCCGGGGCAAGATCTCCCGTTGGAGATCGAGGGTCATGTGCTCAGGCTCTGCAGCACATTCCATTGGTCCTCTTGGCAGGTCTTGGAAGGGCAAAGTTTCCGTGGCCAATTCCTGTGCTGCAACTATATAAACTGCGCATGACCGCACGGCCATGCGCTAGTGTACAATTGTTAATGTGTGTATGTTGTGAGTGCAAGTCGTCCTTGGATACCCCTACCCTATTGAATGTCTGTTCGCGGAAGGTGTATGGTTGCTATCTAGCGCCCGACTTATCCTACAGCACGAATCACACATTACAGCGTCCAGTTGCTGTGACCGCCAGTACGGCGCCGTGCACTTCCTCTGTGCTTTCCTTACCCAAGCCTGGGTGGTTAGTGGCGTTCGTCAGTGCGGCACCGCATGCACTCTTGTGCCTTAATATTGTTATTTGGTTTCCTTACACACCCAGTTGCGGTGTTGTGCCAGCAAGGGTCTAATCGGACTTCAATCCTAGTTGGGGTTGAGTTCGCTGACTACTTGCTCGCGCTCTATGTGCGGTACCGCGGTCCTGTGACGCAACAGGATCGCTTCATTCACGCTGGGTGAAGTTTAACCCACGTGTGTATACTTATGAGTACCGCCATATAGTCCGTCATTACTTGGCAGCAGGTTCCATCTCTGCACGGTGGACCCCGGGCTGCGAACGCACCATACTCTATCTGTCTTATTATTTGGTGCGTTCCGCTAGCCCTAACAAGTGGTATGTAGAAGATATGCATGAATACCTTAGACTGCGCATGTCCAGAAAATGATGTCACTGCCTCCACCATGCGCATAAAAAACGCAAACGCATGTACACACAGTGTTTTTGTTTGCGTCATGCGCAAGATGATGTGCAGGCATAAGCATGCTTTTGCATGCATTTTGGCATGAGTTTGCGCATGCAGATGATACGCTGTGCACAGAAACATTAAATTGAACCTAGCCTAAGTGAGCATATTTTATTGTTTCTTTACCCCTGCCTGACTGTCATATTGTTCGATTTGCAAAAAAATGTATTTTATGTAAATTTGACATTGATAAAATATGTCAATTTTGGTAAATGTGAAATGAACTTACGGTAATTTGTTTAGAATCAATTTGCTCTTCCTCAATAATGACCTCTCTAGCAGCTTATTGCAGAAGGTGTTTTAATAAAGGCATTGAGATTGGAAATGTGACTTTTACAAGTGCTTTGCCCTATAAATAATCATCTAAAGTCTCGTTACTGATAAATCTCTTCTAAAGAAATATTGGTTAGTGTAAACCATTCCTTGAGGCAAATAAATTCTAGAATATCTCAGAAAAATTGGTACAAAGAAGCAGAAGCTAGAAAAGGCTATGAAAGCATTGATAAAGACATGCGTTTACATTAGTCCATGATAATCTATTAACCCCTTACTGACCTCCGCCGTACTTGTACAGCGAAGGTCAGATCCCCTGTTTGATGCGGGGTCCGGCGGTGAGGCCCCATCAAAGCCGGGACATGTCAGCTGTTTTGAACTGCTGACATGCGCCCGCAATAGCGATTGGTGGAAACGCGATTCACCCGCCACTATTAACTAGATAAATGCCGCTGTCAAACGCTGACAGCGACATTTAACTGCCGCTTCCGGCCATAGGGCCAGAAATGAGAGCTTCGCCGACCACCGTCTCATGATCGGGAGTCAGCGATGCATCAGCATAACAACCAGAGGTCTCCTTGAGATCTCCATGGTTGTTGATGCTGGATTGCTGTGAGCGCCACCCTGTGGTCGGCGCTCATAGCAATGCAGCAATTCTACTACACAGGAGCGATCTGAGGATTGCTCCTATGTAGAAAAGCTGATCGAGTTGTGCCAGCTTCTAGCCTCCCATGGAGGCTATTGAAGCATGGCAAAAGTTTTTAAAAAATGTTTTAAAAAAATATGACAAAAAAAAATGTAAAAGTTAAAATCACGCTCCTTTTGACCCATTCAAAATAAAACAATAAAAAAATCAAACCTACACATATTTGGATTAACCTGATCACTAAACGGCGTAGCGAGAAAAAAAATTGAAATGCCAGAATTACGTTTTTTTCGTCGCCACGACATTGCATTAAAATGTAATAACGGGCAATCAGAAGAACGTATCTGCACCAAAATGGTATCATTACAAATGTCAGCTCAGCACACAAAAAATAAGCTCTCACCTGACCCCAGATCTCGAAAAAAGGAGACGCTATGGGTATTGGAAAATTGCGCAATTTTTTTTTAAGCCAAGTTTGTTTAGTTTTTTTTAGATAAAACATAATCTAGATATGTTTGGTGTCTATGAACTCGTAATCACCTGGAGAATCATAGTGGCAGGTCAGTTTTAGCATTTAGTGAACCTAGCAAAAAAGCAAAACAAAAAACAAATGTGGGATTGCACTTTTTTTGCAATTTCACCGCACTTGGAATTTTTTTCCCGGTTTCTAGTACATGACATGCTAAAACCAATGATGTCGTTCAAAAGTACAACTTGTCCCTCAAAAAACAAGCCCTCACATGGCCATATTGATGGAAAAAAAAACGAAAGCGCAAAACCGAAAAAGGGCAAGGTCTTGAAGGGGTTAAATAACATGGATAAAATTTAGGACTACTGCCACACTCTATAGTAATCAGAATCTCCAAGATGACAAAAAATAATTCTAAAAGAGATAATAAGGAGCTCAATGGTAAAAGTAAAAGACTTCCTTGAGACTCAACAAACTGCAATAACCTCTATTCTGGTGTTACCTATTGGGAAAAATATGAAAAAGAATGCCTCTTGTCACCGCGGTAACCCGCATGCATTCTCTATGCCGCCATGGTCACTGTGCAGCTTCTCCCCGGATCAGAACAGTTCGCTGAGGTTTTGTTTCCTGCTGCACTCTTTTGCACAGCTAAAGCATGCTGGTTCATCTGGCCTTAGGGGAGCACGGTCAGTCTCTAGAGAAAATTAACCCTGTCGTGTTCTGCAGAAATTTGGTTTTACGATCAATCCCATATGAGCATGCTCTATTTAAGGCAGCTCTTCTCTCCACACCTGGATTGAATGTGGTTTCTGCTCTGCAAGCCTATGGGCATGCAACTGCCTGTATGCAGCTTTATGTTTATTGGAGATATTGAATCTAAGGCAGAGCTCAGATTCCATAGCGCAGTATGCCTTGCGCTTCCATATCTTGGTGGCGGAGTTTGTTTGGAATGAAGAGGATCTGCTGGCAACCTTCTGGCAGGGTCTCTCCAGTCATATTAAGGATAAAGTTGCTGGCATAGACTTATCCTTCTCGCTGGATGCCATGATATATCTGGCCAACAGGATTGATGAACACTTCCATGAAAGAGCTCTGGAACAAGCTTCACAGCCTCCTTTTACCAGAAATCCTCCCAGGCTGGCTCCAAACTTCCACAATCCTTTGCCTCCAAAAGTGTCACCACTGCCTTCTGAACCAATGCAGCTTAAGTGCAGTACGCTTTCTGCACCGGAACATCTGCGGAGATACAGGGAGAATGTTTGTGTGTATTGTGGAGACAAGAGACACTTTGTTCACCAGTGCTCTGTGAGACAAGGGAAACTGCAGCACCTAGGGTTTCCAGGAGAGGTGACCCTAGGTGAGAGTGATTGCTCTCCAAGACTAATGTCCAAAGTTACCTGAATTTGGCAGGAGAGGTTCCTCTCCATTTCTAACCATCTGGATTCCGGCTCTGGAGACAACTTCATCATTGGGATGTGGTCCGTCTAATTCAGCTCCCTACACAACAGATGGATCAGACCCTGACTGTTGCCTCCATAGACGGGCAACTCCTGGCTGAACCTGTTTGTTTCATTATGCTGGCAGTTACGTTGCATATCAGTGTGCTGCATAACAACAGGATCTCCTTCTACCTGCTTTGCAGATCCATGAATTCTGTTCTTCTGTGCCTTGGTTGCCTACACATGCCAGTTATTGACTGGTCCTCCAGGCAGGTCCTTCACTGGGGATCGCACTGTGCTTTTAACTGCCTTGCCAAGGTTATGCCCAAGACTCCACCTCATGTGATTTTGAACCTTGTTCAGTACCCATTCAATATTGTGCCTTTGCAGATGTCTTCTGCAAAAAGGAGACTGAGGAATAGAGACATCTATTGTAGGGTGCCAGCTCTCTTGTAGCAATTTATGCAGACCATAAAAATCTGACCTTCCTGCAGTCCACCTAGTGGCTGAATCCATGCCAGGCCAGCTGGGCACTCTTCTTCGCTCATTTTAGCTTAGAATTGTACTTCCATCCCGCAGAGAAGAATGTCAAGGCAGATGCCCTGTCTCAATCCTTTGATGTAACCGATTCAATGGAGGAGCCTAAGCACATCCTCAACATGGTCAGGATTATTGAGGCAGCCCCACTCCTTTTAAAGGACATTCCTCTGGGCAAAATCTCTGTCCCATCTTCTAGGATGAAGAAAATTCTGTCCTAGGGGCATGAGTCCAAATTTGCAGGTCATATGGGCAAACCGAGCTGATTGCTCACCGTTTTTGGTGGCCCTTGATGGTCAAGGAAATCAGAGACTTCATAACTAGTGTTGATCGAATAAACTCGTTACTTGAGATTTCCCGAGCACACTCGGGTGTCCTCCGAGTATTTTTAAGTGCTCAGAGATTTAGTCTTCCTTGCAGCAGCTGAATGATTTACATCTGTTAGCCAGCTTGATTACATGTGGGGATTCCCTAGCAACCAGGCAACCCCCACATGTACTTTTGCTGGCTTGTAGCTGTAAATCATTCAGCTGTGGCAATGAAAGCTAAATCTCTGAGCAGTTACAAATACTTGGAGAACACCCGAGCATGCTCGGGAAATCTCGAGTAACGAGAATATTCTCTCATCACTATTCATAACTGCTTGTTCACAATGCACCAGAAACAAATATTCCACGGACAAGCCTGCTAGTCTCTCTCAGCCTCTACTGGTTCCTTCAGATCCCCGGCAACATATCACTCTGGATTTCTTCACGGATCTGCCTCTCTCCGAGGGTTGTAACACTATCTGGGACATGGTGAATCGCTTTTCTAAGATGGCTCATTTCATACCTCTGGCCGGCCTTCACTCTGCATGTTCTTTCAGCATGTATTCCATCTCCATGGTCTTCGTCTTCACATAGTCTCCGATTGTTGAGTCCAGCTCATTTCTAAGTTTTAGAGAACCTTGCGCAAGCTACTGATTGTGCAAGATACTCATTGTCAATGAATAATGCTACAAGACAATCATCTGAGTCAACTAAAGAATGGTTAAGAAAGATGAACGCTTGTTTTTTGGAATGGCCAAGGTGAGTCCTGAGCTTAAAAACATCAACAACTCTGAACAACAGTCAGAAAATATTACAATATTTTTTTCTTGCATCTCAACATGTATTTCATAAGTCATCCTTGATCATGTAGGAATGTGCTGTGAAGAGAAGGAATATAAACCAGCTCACCCGTGATGCATAACCTTAGTTTCGGGAGCACGAACCCGCTGTGTCCAGGCGTGTAGAATACAAAAGAAGAAAATGTCCAGCTTCACCGAATCCGTGAAAAAAAGTTTTCTTTATTCACAAACTTAAACATGGAGGCTCCATGTTTAAGTTTGTGAATAAAGAAAACTTTTTTTCACGGATTCGGTGAAGCTGGACATTTTCTTCTTTAGGAATGTGCTGTGCCTTCACAATGACGCATACAAATTAGACTGTGATTGGCCCTTACATTCTTTCACTAACTAATGTTCTGACCAAAGCCCGGGAGTTTCCTTTTTCCAGTCCTTAGCCTACTAATAAAGGTGATAAATGAAGTTGTGGATAAGACAGAGATTAGATAGATAGATAGATAGATAGATAGATAGATAGATAGATAGATAGATAGCAGTAGTATGTTTCACGATACAAACAATATGTTTATGTTTAAAACAGAAAAGCTATTCTAGACTTTTATAAAAACAGTCACATTTCTTTGAGATACTCTAAGTTAGATAGTGCAGCCTTTCTCAAAGATGTAATATATCATATACCATATAGCAGTTTCTTATAAAGATAAGAACAGACTATTTACATTATTCATTTATGCACAGTAGAGGATTTTACAATCATATAATGTCAGGTGTAAGATAAAACTTGTTCGTAATGAATTTAATTGCTCTATTTTAAATTCAATACAACCACAAGTCATTCCATACCCCTGCTATATTGTTCCTCTTGTGTGTTTTTGCTATGCATTTTATCACTGTCTTCTAAGTCAACAAAATATTCTAAAAGTAAAAGAGCGGTTTATTTTTTATAAGTGGCTTCATTCACAGCATGATTCAGAGTTGACCTTGAAGCACCAAACATAAATTTCAGTCCTCAGTGTTTCAGGGGTAAGCCTCCTGTCTATAACTTTGACTGTACAGTAACTATCGTGTTTTGGAAAAGTAAAAAAAAAAAACGGTACAAAAAGGTCAGTAAAAATTTAACTGACCAATAACCATAGATTCTTGAGGCAAAAGTTCTGGTAGATATAAATCTAATTTTTGTTCATAATAAATCTATAGAAGAACTTTTCTATAGAAATTGCAAAAATGTCCAGAAATCGGTGATAAACTGTAGAGCAACAAGTGTCCATTTGCCCTGGAAAACTCGGACACGTTGCAGGTAACAAGTCATCAGAAATTGACCTACTTTATATTACCTGTATGTTTTAAAAGTGTTTGGTAATGTTTTCTTTGTCATCTGCACTAGAGGGAATTTGTCAGCTCCTTCTACACCTATCTCTGTCGAACCAAATACATGTATGTGTAGTTTATAAGAACACAAGAGAATTCATACCTTTATTAAACAAAAAGTTGCTCTGTTGAAGAGGAATCCACTTTGGAACTCAAATGCGAATGGAGCTGGAAGTGCTCTGGGTGGGAGAGAGCACTTCCACCACACTATCTTCTTACTCCATTGCTAAATTTGCTCTCCACTAAGTGATTAAAAGCTACCACTGCTACAGAATGTCAGTCACATAGTGGAGGGAGGAGTAAGGATTAGTGATGAGCAAACGTGCTCACCACTGCTCGATACTCGCCCGAGTATCACTATGCTCGGTGTACTTGGCGAGCACCGAACATTTCCGGGATTATTCGGCGGTAACTGGTGTCTCCACCCAGCTTTTTGGGCGGACTTTAGAGGCCCTATCACTCTGCAAGGATTGTTTGCCAGGCCATGAAACGCCGCAGCCATTTTTGTTGTGGTCATGCAGTGATTGGCTTGGCCGCACAGCATCATCTTGAGGATAAGAGACCTGAAGCCACCCTGCTCGCCGCATTCAGCTCCGGATTCAACGAGAGTAGAGAGAGCTGCTGCCGAGATAGGGTCAGAATCGTGGTTTTTATAGTTAGTGTAGGTCTGCAACTGTTAAATTCACAACTCCTGAAAAATCAACATTTCATTTTAGGGCTAATTCGTGGGTCCCGATATTGCAGCGCTAGGTAGGCAGGGCACAGCATATCCACATAAATGCAAGGCCTGCAGGCACTGTATGTATGTACATTGCTCCCACTGCATCCCTCCCAAAGCTCCATAACTGTCTGCTGCTGCAACTTCTTTACTATATACCTAGATGCATTTTTTTCCCAAAAATTCACCCCCCCCCAAAAAAAAGCAGCGTGTTATGTCAGGCTGAGGCCTTTTTAAAAATCATAGTTTGTCATGCATACGTAGCTTAGTTGTGTCTGCTAGCCTTGTGCCACTGTTTTTTTGTGTGTGTTTTAAATTCACCAAAAAAGGCCTCATATCTGTGTGCTCCAAGTTTGGACATTTTAGGCCGTTTTGCCATTGTTTGTGCTGTCTGTTATTCTACTTATATACAGCACTATTTTGCATTTTAAAAAAACAGGCCACATATTTGGCAGTGTGATATTTCCATGACAGGCCTCATATATATGCGTGCTCCAAGTTTGGGTATTGTAGGCCTGTTTCCCACTTTTTTCCTGTCTGTTCCTCTAATTATATACAGCACTATTTTGCATTTTAAAAAGACAGGCCACATATTTGGCAGTGTGGTGTTTCTGTGACAGGCCTCATATATCTGCGGGCTCCAAGTTTGGGCATTGTAGGCCAGTTTACCACTTTTTTCCTGTCTGTTACTCTAATTATATACAGCACTATTTAGCATTTTTTAAAAAACAGGCCACATACAGTATTTGGCAGTGTGGTATTTCCGTGACAGGCCTCATATATCTGCGTGCTCAAAGTTTGGGCATTGTAGGCCGTTTTGCCACTGTTTTTGCTGTTTGTTACTCTATTTATAGATAGCACTATTTTGCATTTTAAAAAAAACAGGCTACATATTCGGCAGTGTGGTATTTCCGTGACAGACCTCATACAGTTAGGTCCATATATATTTGGACAGAGACAACATTTTTCTAATTTTGGTTATAGACATTACCACAATTAATTGTAAACAAAACAATTCAGATGCAGTTGAAGTTCAGACTTTCAGCTTTCATTTGAGGGTATCCACATTAAAATTGGATGAAGGGTTTAGGAGTTTCAGCTCCTTAACATGTGTCACCCTGGTTTTAAAGGGACCAAAAGTAATTGGACAGATTCATTAATTTTAGATTAAAAAAATCATTCTTAGTACTTGGTTGAAAACCCTTTGTTGGCAATGACTGCCTGAAGTCTTGAACTCATGGACATCACCAGACTCTGTGTTTCCTCCTTTTTGATGCTCTGCCAGGCCTTCACTGCGGTGGTTTTCAGTTGCTGTTTGCTTGTGGGCCTTTCTGTCTGAAGTTTAGTCTTCAACAAGTGAAATGCATGCTCAATTAGGTTGAGATCAGGTGACTGACTTGGCCATTCAAGAATATTCCACTTCTTTGCTTTAATAAACTCCTGGGTTGCTTTGGCTTTCTGTTTTGGGTCATTGTCCATCTGTAGTATGAAACGACGACCAATCAGTTTGCCTGCATTTGGCTGGATCTGAGCACACAGTATGTCTCTGAATACCTCAGAATCCATTCGGCTGCTTCTGTCCTGTGTCACATCATCAATAAACACTAGTGGCCCAGTGCCACTGGCAGCCATGCATGCCCAAGCCATCACACTGCCTCCGCCATGTTTTACAGATGATGTGGTATGCTTTGGATCATGAGCTGTACCATGCCTTCGCCATACTTTTCTCTTTCCATCATTCTGGTAGAGGTTGATCTTGGTTTCATCTGTCAAAACAATGTTCTTCCAGAACTGTGCTGGCTTTTTTAGATTTTTTTTGGGCAAAGTCCAGTCTAGTCTTTTTATTCTTGATGCTTATGAGTGGCTTGCACCGTGCAGTGAACCCTCTGTATTTACTTTCATGTAGTCTTCTCTTTATGGTAGATTTGGATATTGATACGCCTACCTCCTGGAGAGTGTTGTTCACTTGGTCGACTGTTGTGAAGGAGTTTCTCTTCACCATGGAGATTTTTCTGCGATCATCCACCACGGTTGTCTTCCGTTGGCGCCCAGGTCTTTTTGCATTGATGAGTTCACCAGTGCTTTCTTTCTTTCTCAGGATGTACCAAACTGTAGATTTTGCCACTCCTAATATTGTAGCAATTTCTCGGATGGGTTTTTTCTGTTTTCGTAGCTTAAGGATGGCTTGTTTCACCTGCATGGAGAGCTCCTTCGACCGCATGTTTACTTCACAGCAAAACCTTCCAAATGCAAGCACCACACCTCAAATCAACTCCAGGCCTTTTATCTGCTTAATTGAGAATGACATAATGAAGGAATTGTCCTCACCTGTCCATGAAATAGCGTTGGAGTCAATTGTCCAATTACTTTTGGTCCCTTTAAAACAGGGTGGCACATGTTAAGGAGCTGAAACTCCTAAACCCTTCATCCAATTTTAATGTGCATAACCTCAAATGAAAGCTGAAAGTCTGAACTTCAACTGCATCTGAACTGTTTTGATTTAAATTCATTGTGGTAATGTCTATAACCAAAATTAGAAAAATGTTGTCTCTGTCCAAATATATATGGACCTAACTGTATATCAGCGTGCTCCAAGTTTGGGCATTGCAGGCCGTTTTGCCACTGTTTTTTCTGTTACTCTAATTATATACAGCACTATTTTGCATAAATTTAATTCACAAAAAAGCCCCAAAAAATAGAACACAGTTTGGTAAGTCAGGCTGAGGACTGCCTGGTGTCTGTCTTTGAAAAATCGTAGATTTGCAGGCATACTGATCAGATATTATTTTACTCCTAATAAATACATGTGTGTTGAGCTTTTGAAATAGTGCAGTAGTCCATTTAAAATGGGCAAGGCAAGGGGCAAGGGACAGGGAAGTGGATGGTGCATGCAGAGGATGAGGCAGTGGCCAAACGCCCACATATTCTCGCTCGACCTTCTTGTCCCAGTTTCTAGGGGACCGCAGCATACCACTATTGAAGCCAGACCAGTGTGAAATGGTTTTTGGTTGGATAGCGGATAATGCTTCCAGTCACTTAGCCACCACCATGTCTTCCACATGGTCAAGTCTGAGTAGCCATGAGTGTGGCCTGGATATTCCTCACCCTGATCCTCCTTCCTCACACCATGCCAAGTGCCCTGAGACAACTGATCCCACACTTGGACACTCGGAAGAGCTGTTCAGTTTTCCATTTCAAGATTCCGGACTCTCGGCCGGTCAACTTGAAGTGGTGACAGATCACCACTGAGATCACATGTAGAGATGCCTAAAACTTTGACCAGCCCCGGTCACACGAAGGCGATGGTGGGAAAGTGTCAGAAGAGGTGGACGATGATGAGACACAATTGCCAGAAAGTCAGGAGGAGGAGCAGGGTGCGGATGTAGAAGACGAGGTGGTGGATGACTATGTGACTGACCCAACCTGGCATGAGGACATGCACAGTGAGGGCAGCAGCACACATGGGGAAGGAGGCATATCACCCCAACAGGCAGGAAGGAGCAGTGTGGTAGCCACAGACAGAAGGTGTTCATCTGTTCCCTGTAACACCAGCATGAGGGAAGTTGCCATTCCAACTGTTAGATCTTCCCGAGTCTGGTTATTTTTTAAAGACTCTGCCAATAACCACAAACAGGCAATTTGCAGCACCTGCCATGCTCTTATCACCAGTGGTAGCAAAACAACCAGTCTAAACACCACCAGCATGATCAGGCACATGGCAGCAAAGCACCTGACTTTGTGGGCCGAACCCCAGGCTCCAGGACCACAGTCTGCAGGTCACACCACTGCTTCTTCCACTGTTTTCCATAGAAGCCAATCGGCAGTCCACCATGCATGTGAAGATGCCTCTAGCCCTGCACCAATTGTTGCCCACAGCCAAGCAGCACCATCATCAAGCCCGTCCACATCCTTCTCCCAGTAAAGCCTCTAGTTGTCTGTACCCCAGTCTTTGGAACACAAACGGAAATACGCAGCCAATGCCCCACAGGCCACAGTCCTAAATTCTATAATTTCTCTTCTGCTTGTGCTCGAAATGTTGCCTTTTAGGCTAGTTGATACGGAAGCTTTCCGCAACCTGATGGCTGAGGCCGTCCCAAGGTACTCGGTCCCCAGTTGCCACTATTTCTCCCGGTGTGCTGTACCGGCAGTACACCAGCATGTGTTCCACAACATTACCCATGCCCTCAATATGGTTACAGGGAAAGTCCACCTAACCACAGACACGTGGACAAGTGCTTGTGGGCTGGGATGGTATATCTCACTGATGGTACACTGGGTTAACATAGTGGTAACCGGGACCCAGTCGGACCTTGGGATGGAACACATCCTCCCCACGCCGAGGATTGCTGGCCCTACGTCAATCAGGGCTGCCCCCACAGTCTACAGTTCCTGCACCTCCTCCTCCATCTCTGAAATCAACACATCAGTCAGAAGCTGGAAGCACTGCAGCACTGCCTCAGCCAAGCGGCAACAGGCTGTGCTGAAGCTAATCTGCATAGGTGACAAACCGCACAATGCAGAAGAGTTGTGGACAGTGCTGAAAGAGCAGTCAGATAGTTGGATGACACCGCTGAACCTACAGCCAGGCTTGGTCGTGTGTGACAATGGTCGTAACCTGGTGGAGGCTTTGAGGCAAGGTGAGCTCACACACTTACCTTGCTTGGCCCATGTGCTTAACCTTGTGGTTCAACGTTTTCTGAAAAGCTACACAGAGCTGTCGGCTCTGCTAGTGAAAGTATGCCATCTGTCTGCCCATTTTAGAAAGTCAGCTACAGCTTCAGCCGCCCTTGCCATGCTTCAGCATCATTTACAGCTTCCAGCTCGCCGACTGGTGTGTGATGTCCCCACGCGCTGGAACTCTACACTGCATATGTTGGAAAGGATTTGTGAGCAGGAGAGGGCAGTTGTTGACTACCAACATCAACAAGGCCATCAATATTCAGTTCAGACTCCACACATAAGACCTCAGGAGTGGACATGGATGTCAGACATATGTTCCATCCTCCAAAACTTTGAGAACTGCATCAAGATGGTGAGCGTCGATGATCCAATAATTAGCATCACCATTCCGCTTCTCAGCATTCTGAAAACCACTCTGCTCACAATGAAAGAGGATGCATTGCAGGCAGAGCACGAAGACGCAGCGAAGGGAACCATACAGGGGGATTACACTCAGCCCAGCCTCATGTCTTCTCAACGTGGATTGGTAGGCAATGAGGAGGAGGAGGAGGAAGAACAGGAGCTACTTTCATGCACTATAGATGGTACTACAAGCACAGCTGTCATACCATCTGTTCAGCGTGGATGGCCTGAGGATAGGGAGGAAGAGGATGAGGAAGAGGAGGACAGCATGGTCAGCCGTCCTGTTGGTGAGGACACGGAAGTCTTGTCTGTTAGCAGTGTGGCATGCATGGCTGACTTTATGTTGTGCTGCGTTTCATGTGACCCTCGCATTATAAAAATTTTGGGTGACACTCATTACCGGTTAGTGACACTTCTAGACCCACACTACAAGGAGAACTTTCAATCTCTTCTGCCAGAGGCAGAGAGGTGTGCTAAAATGTTGCAGTACCAGAGGGCCCTTGTAGCGGCATTACTTAGAAAATTTCCATGTGAGAACGCTTGCAGTAGATGTCAGAGTTTGTTGTACAACAATGAGTCCAAGTGAGAGAGACAGAAGTACAATCCAGCTCAGGCAGGGGAACAATGGCAAAGTTTTGGGACAGTTTTCTCAGACCCTCCCATCGTGACGGCACAGAGGCAAGGGGTGCTGTCACAAGAAGTGCAATGTTTGGGAAGATGATGAAGGAGTACCTTGCAGATCGTACAAACGTCCTCCATGATTCCTCTGTGCCTTTTAATTATTGGGTATCTAAGCTGGACACGTGGCATGAACTGGTTCTCTATGTCTTGGAGATCTTGGCCTGCCCTGCTGCTAGTGTTCTGTCAGAGCGGGTTTTTGGTGCTGCTGGTGGAATTATAACAGATGAGCACATCCGCCTGTCAACTGAAAATGCTGACAGGCTGACTCTAATAAAAATGAACAAGTGCTGGATTGGGAAAAATTTATGTACACCACCAAGTGAAAACAGCTAAATATAACCTCAAATACATTCTATGTTTTGGGGAGGTGTATTCTCATTCACCTCTTCACAACCACACATGGGTATATGCTTCCAGATTTGGTCTGTTTGTTCTTATCCTCCTCCTTATCCTCATCCTTATCTTCCAGAACCACTAGATGACCAGGGTGAACGTGCTCTGTACTGTTAGAGGCCGGTGAATTTTGGGCAAGGGGGCTGTGATGCCACTACTTTATTTAGTAAAAAAGGGACTCCACATTGGGGAATTGGGCATTACATTACATTGGGCCTACTTCTTAACTCTGTCTCCTGCAATGTGTCATTTAACTGCCTTAGATCACCAGGGTGAATGTGCTCTGTATGGTGAGTTTTGGGCAAGGGGGCTGTGATGACACTATTTTATTTAGTAAAAAAATACCCCACATTGGGGAATTGGTTGTCAGCTCTTGCCCTCCATTACAAGTCTCAGAGACCCACACCCCTACATTGGGCCCACTTAACTCTGTTTCCTGCAATGTCTGTTCCTTATCTATGATGACGTGACCTAGGTGAACGTGTTCTGTACTGTTATAGGCCCCAGAATTTTGAGCAAGGGGGGCTGTGATGCCAATAGTATATTTTTTAAAAAAGATACCCCCATTGGTGAAACCACATCCTTGTTGGCAAAAACTTCATAACATTTCTGTACCTTAAATAGCTCACTTGAAAAGCTCCTTTTTGTGTTGCCTGGTTGCTCACATTGGTCACAATACACTTCATATAAATTTGATAAATCAAGGCTGTTAGTTTGGCTCAGCAGTTCACTACAAATATTTATTTGTCAACTATATTAGTTTCTCTCCTTGAGAGCCATAACAACTTTGGGTGCCTCAAATGAACAAATGGCAAATATACAAATGGCGATTTGGAATCCAGATTAAAATACTGTATACCAAATGCATTCAGACAACCACATAGCTGCATTTCTTGTAAAACATTTACAGATGTGACAAACAATGCTCCTAGTGACACAATCTTGAGAAATGTTTGTTTATTCACTTCACAAACAGTTCTAAGCCTCTATATGTTTTCTGTTGGTCATTGTAAAACATTAAGGTTTACTGAAACTCTGCCTGTGATGGTTTGATCTAAATCCTTGTGGGGTTCTCTGTCTTGGTATTGCTTCTCTGATATTCCAGAAGGATGATGTTTAAAAGCTTCTTGTTGATGATGTAAGTATACTGTATGTAGTTAATCTTTATATATACTGTACAGACCAAAAGTTTGGACACACCTTCTCATTTAAAGATTTTTCTGTATTTTCATGACTATGAAAATTGTACATTCACACTGAAGGCATCAAAACTATGAATTAACACATGTGGAAATATGGACTTAACAAAAAAGTGTGAAACAGCTGAAATTATGTCTTATAGTCTAGGTTCTTCAAAGTAGCCACCTTTTGCTTTGATGACTGCTTTGCATACTCTTGGCATTCTCTTGATGAGCTTCAAAAGGTAGTCACCGGGAATGGTCTCCCAACAATCTTGAAGGAGTTCCCAGAGATGTATAGCACTTCTTGGCCCTTTTGCCTTCACTCTGCGGTCCAGCTCACCCCAAACCATCTCGATTGAGTTCAGGTCTGGTGACTGTGGAGGCCAGGTCATCTGGCGTAGCACCCCATTATTGTCCTGTTGAAAAATAAATGATGGTCCAACTAAACGCAAACCGGATGGAATAGCATGCCGCTGCAAGATGCTGTGGTAGCCATGCTTATTCAGTATGCCTTCAATTTTGAATAAATCCCCAACAGTGTCACCAGCAAAGCATCTCCACACCATCAAACCTCCTCCTCCATGCTTCATGATGGGAACCAGGCATGTAGAGTCCATCCATTCACCTTTTCTGCATCGCACAAGGACACGGTGCTTGCAACCAAAGATCTCAAATTTGGACTCATCAGACCAAAGCACAGATTTCCACTGGTCTAATGTCCATTCCTTGTGTTCTTTAGCCCAAACAAGTATATTCTGCGTGTTGCCTGTCCTTAGCAGTGGTTTCCTAGCAGCTATTTTACCATGAAGGCCTGCTGCACAAAGTCTCCTCTTAACAGTTGTAGTAGAGATGTGTCTGCTGCTAGAACTCTGTGTGGCATTGACCTGGTCTCTAATCTGAGCTGCTGTTAACCTGTGATTTCTGAGGCTCATGACTCATATAAACTTATCCTCAGAAGCAGAGGTGACTCTTGGTCTTCCATTCCTGGGGCAGTCCTCATGTGAGCCAGTTTCTTTGTAGCGCTTGATGGGTTTTGCCACTGCACTTGGGGAGACTTTCAAAGTTTTCAGACTGACTGACCTTCATTTTTTAAAGTAATGATGGCCACTACTTTTTCTTTACTTAGCTGCTTTTTTCTTGCCATAATACAAATTCTAACAGTCTATTCAGTAGGACTATCAGCTGTGTATCCACCAGACTTCTGCACAACACAACTGATGGTCCCAACCCCATTTTTAAGGCAAGAAATCCCACTTATTAAACCTGACAGGGCACACCTGTGAAGTGAAAACCATTCCCGGTGACTACCTCTTGAATCTCATCAAGAGAATGCCAAGAGTGTGCAAAGCAGTCATCAAAGCAAAAGGTGGCTACTTTGACGAACCTAGACTATAAGACATAATTTCAGCTGTTTCACACTTTTTTGGTAAGTCCATATTTCCACATGTGTTAATTCATAGTTTTGATGCCTTCAGTGTGAATGTACAATTTTCATAGTCATGAAAATACAGAAAAATCTTTAAATGAGAAGGTGTGTCCAAACTTTTGGTCTGTACTGTACGTAATCACTATATGTATTTAATCCTTATATGTACTTATTAACCTTTGTATGTTAACATATACAAAAGTGTACGCACTCACACTATTCAATCATAATATTCCTTGAATTTTGTAGTTTGCAATAATATTGTGTTGTATTGCAAGTATTAGCCTTATTTAAAGCCATATCTGAAGCTTAGTGTTAAAACATGGCAAATAAAATTGCCAAATTCTCCTGTAAATAATTCTGCAAAGAGGGAACCATCATACCATTTAAAAACACAAGTGGATTTTCATGGGCTCATCCAGTATGTGAGTTCCAAGGTGTAATGGGGTGCATATGACTATGCAGCAGAGCTGGCCTTGCTGCCAATGTGTAAAACAAAGAAGTACGGGAGTACAAAATGAATATTGTGAAGTGGATTTTCATGGGCCTATCCAGTATGTGGGTTCCAAGGCGTAATGGGGTGCATATGACTGACTATGCAGCAGGGCTGGTCTTGCTGCCAATGTGTAAAACAAAGAAGTACGGGAGTACAAAATGAATATTGTGAAGTGGATTTTCATGGGCCTATCCAGTATGTGGGTTCCAAGGCGTAATGGGGTGCATATGACTGACTATGCAGCAGAGCTGGCCTTGCTGCCATTGTGTAAAACAATGGAGTACGGGAGTACAAAATGCATATTGTGAAGTGAGTTTGCATGGGCCCATCCAGTATGTGGGTTCAAAGGCTTATTGGGGTGCATATGAATTGGTAGCAGAGCAGGCCTTGAATTCAATGCAACACTTTTTTTAAAGTCCCCTCTGGACATTTTATGAAAGGGGTATTGTGGTGCGTCGTAATTCTTGGCATCCCATCGACTCACAGCATAGGCTACAACAGCTTAGGAGACCCACTGTTTAATAATGGCCCTTTAAGAAGATTAATGCCACCTGATGCACCAGTAAAAATAGGCTCTGTGACTTTAAGAGTCCCTCCTTCATAAATGAAACAAGATGGGTCTGCTTATGTGTCACACACCGCATGGCCAGCTAGGGTTGTTACATGTTACAATGACATTTCCCAGTGAGCGCCTTTGTAGTAGTTGAAAGCAATGTTAAAGTTGAAAAATACTTCAAAAAATGCTGCGTCTGAACTAAGCCTAAGTGGGGGAGGAAATTTTTGGTCTGGGGTTAATTACTTGGCCTTAGAGGCAAGTCATTAACCTGCAAAGGATGTATCTTGACATATTTCCAAGCAAAACTCATTTTGGTTTCATTTTAGGGTGTTTTTGTGGCACGGGGAAATATGGCATGAATCTCAGAAAAAATTGTTTAAAGCTGTGAACTAGGAGTCAGGAATGCTTCCCCATGTTGTTCCTGTGTCATTTGAGCAGTGTTTCCTTGATTTTCAGACGTTTTTAGACCTTAAAAGGACCCCGGGGGGGAAAATTGCGGTAAAAATACTCAGGTCTCCCTTAGACTTACATTGGGCTCATTGTTCTGGCCGAGTACCTGAGTATACCAATCTGCTCGACCCGAGCAACGAGCACCCGCTCATCACTAGTAAGGATGAGAATAGAGTTGAGGGCTGACATGGAGGAAATACTCTATCCTTCTCAGACCACTGAAATGCTTCTCATTTCTGAAGTGAATACACCACAGCAGAGCAGCCTTTTAGTTTAATAAAAACATGGATTCAATTATGTTCTTATATACTGTACCAAACAAACATGATTCGGGGTGAGGGTAAGAGAATGAGCTGACAGATTACCTGTAAAAAAAACATTAGAAATCTTGCAATTTTCACACTGGCCAGTTTGAATATTCTATACTCATACTTCCTGGGGGTTTTTTTTCTGGAAATCCATATTCATATTAGCAGCAATTAACTGACACAAACCCTATATTTTATATTGAAATTGAAACATTAAGGCTATGTGCACACGTTCAGGAATTCATGCAGAAAATTCCTGTGAAAATCCGGACATTTCTGCCAGATTTCCACATGAAATCCGCATGCGCATTTTTTGCGCGGTTTTGACGCAGTTTTTGCGCGTTTTTTGCGCGTTTTTTTCCGGACATTTCCCAATGCATTAGACAGTGGGAAAACCACAAAAAAACGCAAAATTAATGAGCAGGTTCATAATTTTTCCACAATGCGTTTTTCATGCGGAAAAATGCACATCATGTGCACAGAAGTTGCGGATTTCATTAAAAATGATAGAATGCTTAATGTATGCAGATTATTTGCGTTTTTATAGCATTTTTATAGCGCAAAAACGCTAAAAAAATCGCAAATAATCTGCAACGTGTGCAACGTGGGTCATTGAGAAAAGAGTGGGGAACAGGATAATCGGTGACATCTGTTGTGATTAGTGGATCTTTTGTAATCTGATATTTATGGAGTTGTTGCCTGTCATTGCATTAATGATTATAATGAAACTTCTAAATAGTCATCTGTACAGAACCTGTAGTCCCTGAAAGACAGTTTGAAAATGGCAGGATTTTACATATATTTATATGTCTGTGTGTGTGCACAGTGGCTTGCAAAAGTATTCATCCCCTTGGCTTTTATCATGTTTTGCTTCCCCACAACCTGAAATTTCACTGTATTTTTAGGGTTTGCATCAGGTCATGCAAAGAATGCAAAGAACATGCCTACAACGGTGAACATTTGGTTTTCTTTTTTGGAGGGAAGCAAACAACAAATAGGACAACATAACTGAAAACTTCAGTGAGCATAACTATTCACCTCCCTAAAGTCAGGACTTTATAGAGCCTCTTTTTGCGGCAATTAAAGCTGTAAGTCACTTTGAGTAAGTCTCTATGTGCTTTTCACATCTTGTCACTGGGATTTTTGCCCACTCCTCAAAATCAAAACTGCTCCAGCTAGTTAGATGGCTTCCTCTGGTAAAAAGCAATCATCAAGTCTGACCACCGATTCTCAATTGGATTAAGGTCTGGGTTCTGACTAGGCCAATCTGGAACATTTACACTTTTACCTTTGACCCCCTCGAATGTTACTTTATCAGTATGGTTTGGGTCATTGTCTGGTTGGCTGGTGAACCTCTATCCCAGTCTCAAATCACTGACAGATTGAAACAGGTTTTGCTCAAGAATATCTCTGTATTTTACACCATTCTTGTTCCCCTCAGCCATTCATTTTCCCTGTCCCTGCTGCTGAAAAAAATCCCTACAGCATGATTGTGCCACCACTATTTTTCACTGTGGGTATGGTGTTCTTGGGGTGATGAGTAGAGATGGGTGAACATGAACAGTAAAGCACGGACCCCAAACTTGGACTTCTGTTACTGTTCGGGTTTGGCACTCCAAACATCGGTTGTTTCCCATGCTGTCATCTGCATGACATCAAGAGCTACACCGGCAGCTCTGATCGGTGGTAAGATCATTACCGCTGGTCAGAGAGCTGTGGTTCCCATGCTGTCAGATGACAGCATGAGCCAGCAGCTGTGACAGGTAGTACAAAGGTTACAGCTGGTCACAGGCATCGACCGATAATAAAGTACTACTCTAATCAGTCTACGCCTGCTGTCGCTGATAACAGCGAGAGCAGATGCCACCCATGGAAGTATTCATCAGCTGGCGCCTGTGCGCTATGAATAAATACATTTTTTAAGACAAATGTCTTTTTTGGATGGACAAATGTCTTTTTTCGGCCTTACTAACTATGTTACTATCAATTATTAGGTTCTGTAGAAGGACGTAGATCTGGGGATTTATTATGATGGAATATAGGCTGAACTGGATGGACAAATGTCTTTTTTCGGCCTTACTAACTATGTTACTATGTTACTATGTTACTATTATTATTATGTAATGAATTCAACTCAAATATAGCAAAGTAATTGTATTTTTCCTTAACTTAAAATAACAATAATATGTTAACAAGCAATAAAAAAACTAAAAAAAAAATATTTTAATGTATTAAAAATGAAAATGATTTGAAATAAATGGCCTTTTGTATTTGGGAAGTCAGAAATGTGTATTCTCATAGTAAATATGGCAACCTACAATGGATTCACTGCCCAAAATGTCAGTCCTATGATTTGTTTAAAAGTCAAATAATTTAAAATTAATTAAAAATGAATTTAGAGAGTGTAGGCATTTAGATTTGGAAAGATGGACTTTGGCAATGCAATATCTCATGATATAAAGGGCATAGTAGTGAATCCACTTACTAAAAATGTCAGTCAAATAGATTAGTTGCAAAAAAATCAGCAATTACCATATCAAATGAACATTTGCATTTTGTATCATTTTATTTTGTGTTACTGTAGCTAAGATAAATAATAAAGCAACTTTCATTCTGATGGGAATGTTTTATGTGTTAATTATACTGTTGAGCATTGAGTGTTAAATAAATGGTTTGAAAATGTGCCCATTCTGACCTGACGATTTGAAATTTAAGGTTGTTTCTAGATTCCCATTGCATATTTTCATGTTATTGACCCCACCTATCGAATCTGGAAACACAATAGTCATTTCTCTACTCTCTATTCTTCGTACTTCGACCCCTTTGTCATTTTCCATACTGTACAATTAGAAGTGGTTTATGGTTATGGGGGTTTTCAAATGTGTTTGATACAACTGTTGCTTCCCGTTCAACTTTCCTTGTTCATTTCAAAAAGAGATTGTAAAAGAAAAATAAATTTCAAAATGTTTTGTGTGTATACCTTATATGCATATTTATGTGTCTCATTGGTAAAAAACAAACCCTATGTAAGCTCATTCTGTAGTCATATAGTATTGTAGACAAAAAGAAATTGCGGCACTCACCCATGCATGAAATTGTGAGATTTTATTTCCAAATAGAAAAAAGTAATAGCATGGCAGTTAATGGTATTCTTCTATATTGGGGCAACAGCCGTTTCACGCCGAGCAGGCGCTTCTTCCGGGGGACCATATTTTTGGAAATAAAGTCTCTGAATTTTATGCACGAGTGAGTGCCACAATTTCTTTTCGTCTACAATACTATTGGACTTTCTATAGATTCATTGCTGAGCTTCAATCAAAAGTGAATGGGATAACATGTTTTGTGGAGTGCTGATATTTTTTCTTTCTATTGGATCATTTTGTAGTCATACTTTACATGCAAAGTTTATAAATGCGAGTTATGTTAGCAGAAAGTAAAGTTACATATGAATGGCAATGACTCTGAAGAATCTGACTACAAAACATGTTTATTTGTAGTCTATTACCATGGAGACACACAGATTTTTTTGTTGCAATTTTTTTTTTCAGCATTTTTTTTTCAACAAATGACCACAGCAATAATACCTTGCAGAATATCCATTTCTGGCATCTAAGTAGTTTGTACATTGTAATTCTAAGAATGTCTTGTGATTCGTTACATTGAAATTGTGCATAATTAAGAGTCACTTTAACCATTTCATGACCTTGTAATTTTCCGTTTTCGTTTTTTCCTCTTCTACTTCCAATAGCCATAACTTTTTTTTTCCATTCCCATAGCCATATGAGGGCTTGTTTTTTTGGGACGAGTTGTACTTTAGAATGACACCATCCATTTTAATATGGAATGCACTGGAAACTGGGAAAAAAATTCCAAGTGCATTGAAGTGCATTGCCGATGGGTGGGATGTATGACGTGCTGCCTGACTTCTTGCCAGTGATTGACAGCGGGATTTAACTGGTTATCAGACACAGACGGAACACTGCTCTACCCACAGCTGTTAAAAGCACATGATAACTAATTAAATCAGGCATCATGTGCAGGGAAAGATGTGGGCTCCGCGTGCGACATGGACATGACCTTTGATATAAATACACTGTGTGCAGAATTATTGGGCAAGTTGTATTTTAGAGGATTATTTTTAGAATTGATCAACAATTATGTTCTCAATCAACCCAAAAGGCTCATAAATATCAAAGCTTAATATTTTTGGAAGTTGGAGTGGGTTTTTTTTAGATTTGGCTATCTTAGGAGGATATCTGTTTGTGCAGGTAACTATTACTGTGTAGAATTATTAGGCGACTTAATAAAAAACAAATATATTCCCATCTCACTTGTTTATTTTCACCAGGTAAACCAATATAACTGCACAAAATTAAGAAATAAACATTTCTGACATGCAAAAACAAAACCCCAAAAAATTAGTGACCAATATAGCCATGTATCTTTATGATGACACTCAACAGCCTTCCATCCATAGATTCTGTCAGTTACTTGATCTGTTTACGATCAACATTGCGTGAAGCAGCCACCACAGCCTCCCAGACAGGGTTCCGAGAGGTGTACTGTTTTCCCTCCCTGTAGATCTCACATTTTATGAGGGCCCACAGGTTCTCTATGGGGTTCAGATCAGGTGAAAAAGGGGGCCATGTCATTATTTTTTCTTCTGTGATACCTTTACTGGCCAGCCACGCTGTGGAGTAGTTGGAGGCATGTGATGGAGCATTGTCCTGCATGAAAATCATGTTTTTCTTGAACGATACCGACTTCTTCCTGTACCACTGCTTGAAGAAGTTGTCTTCCAGAAACTGGCGGTAGGTCTGAGAGTTGAGCTTCACTTCATCTTCAACCTGAAAAGGTCCCACAAGTTCTTCTTTGATGATACCAGCCCATACCAGTACCCCACCTCCATCTTGCTGGTGTCTGAGTCGGAGTGGAGCTCTCTGCCCTTAACTGATCCAGCCCCTGGCCCATCCATCTGGCCCATCAAGAGTCACTTTCATTTCATCAGTCCATAAAACCTTTGAAAAGTCAGTCTTAAGATATTTCTTTGCCCAGTATTGACGTTTTATCTTATGTTTCTTGTTCAAAGGTGGTCGTTTTTCAGCCTTCCTTACCTTGACCATATCCCTGAGTATCGCACACATTGTGGTTTTTGTTACTCCAGTAACATTGCAGCTCTGAAATATGGCAAAACTGGTGGCAAATGGCATCTTGGCAGCTTCACGCTAGATTTTCCTCAATTCATGGGCAGTTATTTTGCACCTTTTTTGCCCAACACGCTTCTTGCGATCCTGTTGGCTATTTGCCATGAAATGCTTGATTGTTTGGGGATCACGTTTCAAAGGTTTGGCAATTTCAAGACTGCTGCATCCCTCTTCAAGACATCTCACAATTTTGGACTTTTCAGAGCCCGTCAAATCTCTCTTCTGACCCATTTTGCCAAAGGAAGAGAAGTTGCCTAATAATTAAGCACATCTTTTATGGGGTTTTGAAGTCATTAGACAACTCCCCTCCTCATTACAAAGATGCACATCACCTGATTTACTTAATTGGTAGTTGGCTCTCAAGCCTGAACAGCTTGGAGTAGGACAACATGTATAAAAAGTATCATGTGATCAAAACACAACTTGCCTAATAATTCTGCACACAGTGTATACGTGAAAAGTTATGACGGGGTAGATTACCCATTTGACTTGTATTTCTACAGCATTCATTTTACTTTAATAATACTTATAAACGCATTAAAAAAATGTTCTTCTGTAGACAACAGCATTTTATCTATACTACAGTGATATTTATAGAAATGCTAAACTATGGTGTTGCAATCGATTTATTTTCCCTTGAGACTTGAAAATTATACTGGAATTATCAAGATAATGGCCTACGGCATGGCAGAACAACGGTTTGTAAATTGTTCAGTATGATCATTTCCCAATGTACTCCTGCTCAGAGATATCCAAAAAATGAATATACAATTGTTAGTCATATAGCATCTTTTATCTGGGGAACACAAATGATCTCTTCTAGGTTGCACATTTCCTCTTATAATCAAAGAGAAAGTGCTACAAACAGTAATACAGCATGTATTGGAGGAAGGGGAACAAATGATCATTCACAGAAAACACCCTTGAGATAATTGCTATTTTAAAATTAAATCAGTTTATCTGCTTGTTAAAAATCCCTTAAGATACCGTCACATTAAGCGACGCTGCAGCGATATAGGCAACGATGCCGATCGCTGCAGTGTCGCTGTTTCGTCGCTGTGTGGTCGCTGGAGAGCTGTCACACAGACAGCTCTCCAGCGACCAACGATGCCGAAGTCCCCTGGTAACCAGGGCAAACATCGGGTTACTAAGCGCAGGGCCGCGCTTAGTAACCCGATGTTTACCCTGGTTACCATTGTAAATGTAAAAAACCAAACACTACATACTTACATTCCGGTGTCTGTCCCCCGGCCTCAGCTTCCCTGCACTGTGTGAGCACCAGCCGGCCGTAAAGCAGAGCGGTGACGTCACCGCTGTGCTTTACGGCCGGCCGGCGCTCACAGTCAGTGCGGGAAGCTGACGGCGAGGGGACAGACACCGGAATGTAAGTATGTAGTGTTTGTTTTTTTTTACATTTACACTGGTAACCAGGGTAACCATCGGGTTACTAAGCGCGGCCCTGCGCTTAGTAACCTGATGTTTACCCTGGTTACCAATGAAGACATCACTGAATCGGCATCACACACGCCGATTCAGCGATGTCTGTGGGAGATCCAGCGACAAAATAAAATTCTGGCCTTTCTGCTCCGACCAACGATGGCACAGCAGGATTCTGATCGCTGCTGCGTGTCAAACACAACGATATCGCTATCCAGGACGCTGCAACGTCACGGATCACTAGCGATATCATTGTAAAGTTGTTCAGTGTGAAGGTACCTTTAGACTAGGGCTAATTTGCTTTGTAACTGGATTTTTTAATTTGTCAAGTAATAGCTGTATTACAAAGATATACATAGACTTGCTTACAATTCACAATTCAGTAAACTCCTGAAGCTCTCTCGACAGTGAAAACTGACCAATCTTTCTACATAAAGTCTACATCTTCCTCCAGGCTCAAATGATTCAATGTTTTGCATCCCAAAGACTCCATACTATAAAACATGTGACTCACCTGGCTCAGGAAATGTCCAAGCCTCACACTTAAAGTGCTCACTAGGTTCAGAAGGAAGACCGAGGCCAGCAAGGTTACTTGCAATAATTTTATATTCATAAAATGCTCCTTCCTCTAGGCTCTCGACCTGTAGGCAGTAATTGGAAAGAAGTTTGGATATGAATAAGAATAACGTAAGAGAGAAGTCACAGAATCAGGGGAATACTTATACAGCCTTAAAAGTAAAATACTCTATAAAAATGTAGTGATTTTGCAATATACCCCTTATCATCCAATGAGTCATGAGTTTCATAAAGCTAATGAGATTTACTGAAGAAATGTGCAACAAAGTACAATACTTCAATAGGCTACAGATTTCCTTGGGAGCAGATTTCAAAACCATCTATGCTCAAGTCGGGGAACAAAGAAATGTTTGTCATCATTATTCTTACAAGGTTTTGTAATTCAAAGAACACTGAATTGAGGATGGCAGCGGAAAAATCAAATAAGATTCCTAATGAAGCCCATAAGTTTCTTTGTCTTCCTCCTCAAGGTGTTTTCAACAAATATGGCTCAAAACAGTAATGTATTATTCATTCTAAAGTACTTAAAGAGATTTGATAAAGAGATTCAATAAAAGGACGTCTGATGTGGAACTTTATAAAAGGCAAGACTTGGACAGGACTTTATGTCGACATCAAAGCTGAAAATATTCCAAACATAAGACACTTCTTTCTAGAGATTTCCATTGTGCTGGTTTATGTATATTAAACACACATAATTTAAGATCAGACAGTTTTTCCTGTTCAACAACATACCTACAGAATGTTTTCCATATTACGCCTGCACTGATTAACTGCATAACTAGCTTTCCCCTATAATAAGACACCAATGATGCAGTCAACAACTGTAGGCAGTTTTATGTCTTCTTGTGTCTTCTTCACAGAATATAAGCTACTATTATGGTAATCTGAGACCACATTCAGAGGGCAATAGGAGAAGATCTGATGTTCTTATATCGTTTCTCTGCACTATCAGAATATTTCTGTTACTAAACGGAATAATGCTACCTAGATAGGTTTAAAGAAAAGCTGTTATATATATATATATATATACATATATATATATATATATATATATTACTGTTGTGAAGACAACAATGATTCCAGTGGTGATAGGAGCACTTGGAGCAGTTATCCCTAACTTGGGAAAATGGCTACAACAGATCTCAGGAGAAACATCTGAATAGCAATGCTGGGAGCAACTAAGATCCTGTGCAGAACCCTCAAGCAAAATTTAAAGTTTTATTGAAGCCTGATGGTTGTATGGTTGTAGAGTATGCAAACAGCCATCAGGCCTTAATGAAAATTTAAATTATGCTCCATTTCTCTGATCTCCAGTTCCCTATATTGTGTATATATATATATATATATATATATATATATATATATATATATATATATAAAAGAATAGAGGAATCACCAAGAAAATTGCTCACCTGGTGAAACTGAAAGCATGCATGTGAAGATTACGGCTGCCGCAGATCCACAGGCTGGTCACCGACCATATGAAGCAGCATACTATAGGAAATGTGTATGTGGTAATTCCTGAAGAGGGGGCCATAGGAGCCCTGAAACGCGTTGAATAAACCACTGTTTTAATTCTACTATCAACTGGAACCTCATCATTATCGCGGCAGCGCAGATTTAATCCACCTTTCCTATAGTATACTGTTTCTCAATATATGACATGAAATCAGAATAAACCTTTCCCATTTTAGGTCCATTAGGATTACCATAATTATTAATATTTGCCAAGTGCCAGAATAATGAGAGAGAATGTTTTAAGGCATTTTTATTACTTACTGCAAAATCAAAAGTTTATATTAGTATTTGGTACCATTGTGCTTAAACTAAATGACTTGGGTCAAACGTTTGGGATATCCTTCCACAAGCGTCTCACAGTAGTTGATCGGAATTTGGGCCCGTTCCTCCTGACAATTTGTAGGTCACTTTGCTCGCACCTGTCTTTTCAGCTTTGCCCATAAATTTTCAATAGGATTGAGATTAAGGCTTTGTAATGGCCACTCCAAAACATTGAATTTGTTATCCTTAAGCCACTTTGTTACCATTTTGTCAGTATGCTTTGGGTCATTGTCCATTTGGAAGACCCATTTCCGCCCAAGCTTTAACTTCCTGGCTGATGTCTTGAGATGTTGCTTCAGTATTGCCACATAATCTTCTTTTTTCATGATGTTATCTATTTTGTGAAGTCCCAGTCCCTCCTGCAGCAAAACAGTCCCACAACATGATGCTGCCACCTCCGTGTTGCACAGTTGGGATGGTGTTCTTAGGCTTCCAAGCTTCTCTCTTTTCGCTCCAAATGTAATGATGGTCATTATGCCCAAAAAGTTCAATGTTAGTTTCATCAGACTACAGGACATGTCTCCAAAACTTTTGTTTCTGTGTGCATTTGCAAATATTAATCTGGCTTTTTTATGTTTCTTTTGGAGTAATGGCTTCTTCCTGGCAGAGTGGCCTTTCAGCCCATATTGATATAGTACATGTTTCACTGTGGATATTGACACAATCTTACCAGCTTCCGCCATCATCTTCACAAGGTATTTTGTCCTTGGGTTGATATGCACATGTCGGACCAAAGCAAGTTCATCTCTGGGACACAGAACCCGTCTCCTTCCTGAGCGTTATGATGGCTGGACATTCCCATTTTGTTTGTACTTGCATATAATTGTTTGTACAGATGAACGAGGCACCATCATGTATCTTGAAATTGCACCTAAGGATGAGCCAGACTTATGCAAGTCCACAATTCTCTTCCTCATATCTTGGCTGCTTTCTTTAGACTTTCCCATGATGCTACACAAAGAAGCAGTGTGTTTCAGGTGTGCATTAAATTACATCCACAGATGTGTCTCTAATTAATTCAGATGTTGCCAAACACATGACATCATCATATGGGCAGTCCAGAATTGTTTAAAGGCATAGTAATCTTAGTGTATGTAAACTTTTGACTTTGCAGTAATTAATAAAAATGCCTTAAACATTCTCTCTCTCTCATTCTTCTGGCATTTGGCAAATATTAATAATTATGATAATCCTAAGTGACCTAAATAGGGAAGGTTTATTCTGATTTCATGTCAAATATTGAGAAAAACTTGCGTATGTTTCTTTTTATATAGTGTATGTAAACTTCTAGTTTCAACTGTATATCCATCCCTGGAGGTTTTTGGGGTTTTTGTAAAATAAAATTTTAAAGATAAAAAAAATCTAGAAAAGAAATATTCATATCCCCCTCTCAACACTCCTGGATATATTTAGAGATATGTGCATGTTAAATTAATTGTATCAGGTAGTCTTGGACATTTTATCATTTAAAGGGATGGATTGTGGTAAAAAATAATAAAACTAAAAAAAGATCAAAAGATCATAATTATTAGCTACTAGAAATCCATAAAGTATTGGCCCTAAGTCAAGTCAGGAAAAGATCATATTTTTAGATTCTGATGATTTAAAAATAATGTAACTATTACATTCTGCCTGTTTCTTACAATCACTTCATTTGAAACCATGAAAGAGAAATATAATCAATAATAACATGCTGGTTCAGTGATACTTTTCTAACTGATACTATAATGAGCTTGTAAACAATTGCAGCAATTATGAACAAATACCATTTACACAATTCATTTACTGTGGGAGCTCTCACAATGAATGATATCTTATTTCTGAATTTACTGTCTTAATAATACCAAAATCATCCTTTAATTCCAGCAAATAGTGATGGAGCATATCATGCTTCTGTGCACTCACACATACTCTTTAGTCACCACAGCATGGCATTCCACAGAATGGAAAAATCTAAGGATTTTACATAAAATATATTTATAGTGAGACCAAAGTTTCTTTTTACGGACTTCAATACTTAGTGTGAGATAACAGGCTATATTTCATTATTGTATTCAGTAATCAAAATTGAGTGAACATGTCTCCACAAATTCTTTGAAAAGCATATTAATGTTGGCTGAGAATTCTGATCTTTGAGAAAAAAATTCTACCACACTTATTTGAAAGTAAAGCTTTACTGGTTGGATAACAAAAAGTCAGATGCCTAAAGATTGTGGAAAACACTATTATTATATCAACTAGGAAAAATTTGCTTCATTAGTCAAAACTTTCAAGTTTCCAAATTATCCTAGCCACAACTCTTGTGGTCACATTAAATTCGGTATCCGATAGGAACTATCGGCCTGTAGATAAATGTGTACAATATTTACAACACATAGAGAAATTTACTACAGTTAAGTCCATATATATTTTGACAGAGATAACATTTTTCTAATTTTGGTTATAGACATTACCACAATGAATTTTAAACAAAATAATTCAGATGCAGTTGAAGTTCAGACTTTCATCCTTCATTTAAGGGTATCCACATTAAAATTGGATGAAGGGTTTAGGAGTTTCAGCACCTTAACATGTGCCACCATGTTTTTAAAGGGACCAAAAGTAATTGGACAATTGACTCCAAGGCTATTTCATAGACAGGTGTGGGCAATCCCTTTGTTATGTCATTCTCAAGCAGATAAAAGGCCTGGAGTTGATTTCAGGAGTGCTGCTTGCATTTGAAAGGTTTTGCTGTGAAGTAAACATGCGGTCAAAGGAGCTCTCCATGCAGGTGAAACAAGCCATTCTTAAGCTGCGAAAACAGAAAAAACCCATCCGAGAAATTGCTACAATATTAGGAGTGGCAAAATCTAGTTTGGTACATCCTGAGAAAGAAAGCAAGCACTGGTGAACTCATCAATGCAAAAAGACCTGGGCGCCCACGGAAGACAACAGTGGTGGATGATCGCAGAATAATCTCCATGGTGAAGAGAATCCCCTTCACAACAGCCAACCAAGTGAACAACACTCTCCAGGAGGTAGGCGTATCAAAAT
Source organism: Ranitomeya imitator (assembly GCF_032444005.1). NCBI lineage: Eukaryota > Metazoa > Chordata > Amphibia > Anura > Dendrobatidae > Ranitomeya > Ranitomeya imitator. Next base: position 396,006,631 of record NC_091286.1, read on the forward strand.
CCAAATCTACCATAAAGAGAAGACTACATGAAAGTAAATACAGAGGGTTCACTGCATGGGGCAAGCCACTCATAAGCATCAAGAAAAAAAAGGCTAGACTGGACTTTGCTAAAAAAAATCTAAAAAAGTCAGCACAGTTCCGGAATAACATTTTTTGGACAGATGAAACCAAGATCAACCTCTACCAGAATGATGGAAAGAGAAAAGTATGGCGAAGGCGTGGTACAGCTCATGATCCAAAGCATACCACACCATCTGTAAAACACGGCGGAGGCAGTGTGATGGCTTGAGCATGCATGGCTGCCTGTGGCACTGGGTCACTAGTGTTTATTGATGATGTGACACAGGACAGAAGCAGCCGAATGAATTCTGAGGTATTCAGAGACATACTGTGTGCTCAGATCCAGCCAAATGCAGCCAAACTGATTGGTCATTGTTTCATACTACAGATGGACAATGACCCAAAACATAGAGCCAAAGCAACCCAGGAGTTTACTAAAGCAAAGAAGTGGAATATTCTTGAATGGCCAAGTCAGTCACCTGATCTCAACCCAATTGAGCATGCATTTCACTTGTTAAAGACTAAACTTCAGACAGCAAGGCCCACAAACAATCAGCAACTAAAAACCACCACAGTGAAGGCCTGGCAGAGCATCAAAAAGGAGGAAACACAGCGTCAGGTGATGTCCATGAGTTCAAGACTTCAGGCAGTCATTGTCAACAAAATGTTTTCAACCAAGTACTAAAAATGAACATTTTATTTAAAATTATTGTATATGTCCAATTACTTTTGGTCCCTTTCAAAACAGGGTGGCACATGAAAATGAGCTGAAACTCCTAAACCCTTCATCCAATTTTAATGTGGATACCTCAAATGAAAGCTGAAAGTCTGATCTTCAACGGCATCTGAATTGTTTTGTTTAAAATTCATTGTGGTAATGTTTATAACCAAAATTAGAAAAATGTTGTCTCTGTCCAAATATATATGGACCTAACTGTATATGAAAATGTATGAGATATTCTCTTCTCAAATACTGATGGCATGTTCCCATAACATGATATAAATGCATACATGATGTGGGGGACCCACATTTAGGGCCCCACAGCATGCAGTTGACATTCAAGAGGTGGTTTGAAATATCATACAAATGACTGGGAATTCTGACAACCTCTCCTTGAAACATATACAGATCTCAGTGAAGGAACCCACATCTATTAAACGTGTATGGCATATGATATAAACATGTCATAAATCATATTGGTAGAATACCTTTTAATTTTCATTACTACAAACATATTTGCAAAATTGGACACCATCCTACAAACAAAAGGGTGTATAGGCCATTTATCATAATAAAACACTATTAATATCACAATTATCGGATCCAAAGAAGATAGAGTTAAACAATGGAAATGTGGCCTACTGACTGAGATATTTCTCTTTCAAATAATTTTTATTAACTTTTTAACATAAGGGAAGATTAGGCATAGAGGGTAGGTATAATAGGCAAAGGGGAAAGGAAAGACCCCATACAATATGGGGAAAGGAAAGGAGACTGAGATATTTCAACTCCATACTCACAGTACATAAATCCCCCACGCACAAATCAGGATAGCTGAGCATCCATATATTATCAAAGCTGTAAATTCTTAATTAACATTTCCAATAGTGCTAATATTCCACTGCTATTATAATATTATGTTATTATATGTATTTCATCCAATAATAAATCCAAAATAAAGGACAATAAATATAAGCCACTGTCACGTCCCTGCTTCTCAGCACGTGACTTGGGGTTGCGCCTGCAAGGGTTAATCTATCTCCTCTCACTCAGTCCAGCATTCAACCTCTGTCCTATGCTGCAATGGGAGCATAAATCACACCCCCGACACAGACCACCCACCCCGCTCATACATGCTGCCACCACTCACTGAACACACGGGCGATGAGTCACGGAAATACTAGGAAGGATTTCCTTGTATTGCACAGGTGATAATTTAATCACCTGCACACATAATGATTACAGCACCTTGTGCAAAGCTAAGGAAATCTTGAAAACACGCATGGTTTGCGGCCCTCGAGGAATGCAGTTTGACACCCCTGCAATTACCCAAGTAATAACCAGATTGTCAATACTGAAAAATCCTGGAATACCTGTCAGAATCAAAGCAGATCTTGTCTTTATCTTTGGTCAGTGCTATTACCAACTGATAAATCTGGAAATCCTTACTGATTTGTAAATTTCTAATATAAACACTGTAAAAAGTAATCAACACAGCCAGATACAAAAGGGTGTACAAGGCACCACTAAAGGCCTGTGGCATCAAACATTCAAAATAGTTCTTCAAATATAGCTATTAAAACTACAAACATAATTGAAAAATATTTAGAATTGAGTGTCCTCAGTGGTTGATACCTTTTAATGGTTAACTGAAAAGATGGCACACATAGACTGCTATACAGCCTGAAGGTCAGAAAATATCAATATAACGAAATCAGGAATAACCTTTCTACTTTTTTGATACCAAAGATAAAATACTAAATTTTTATTAATAGAAATCCTAAAACCATGAGACAGCCACAGACAATTATTCACAAAAAAATCACACAACCGTGCACTCTAGATATTCCCTGCAGCTGTTAGTCCTATATCAAATTCTACCAGTCAGTGGAGTTTGGCACCCTAAACAATAATACGAGATTGGCGCCCCCACTCACCGTCGTCTGGCCCTATATCTCCTGCAATGAGCCCTAATTGAAGTGTCTCATACGGGCCACCAGCTGTACATGACAGGAAAAATTTAGATAAAAACATATGGATGAACTTAATTGAAGTAGGGTGCAGTACACGGACAAAGACAATGGTGCAAAAACAAAAAAGTACATGTGAAAACAAATATTTAAACTCTCACTGTCCCCTACTGATATTCACCTGCCTAGCTGCGGGGGTTGACACCCTACTTGTCAGCGGATATGGCGCCCTCACTCAGCGGTGGCTGACCCTGGAGAAACCCTATTGATATATATTATTAACCTGATAGGTTAGCTGGGTTATAACCATGTCTAGAAATGATCATTTAAGGCAATGTAACAAACATCATTTTTCAGCTCTGATTATCAGCTGAAAGCTACAAGCATATGCAAGGCATGACAGCACAGAGTAAAAAACATGATACTTATCAAGAGATGATGGTTTATACGCCTCTACGCATTTCACCTCAATGGATCATCAGGAGGCCATGGTTTTAGGATTCATAATAATAAAAATTTAGTATTTTATCTTTGGTATCAAAAAAGTAGAAAGGTTATTCATGATTTTGTTAACTGAAAAGAAGGTAACAAATTGCAAGCTATACCAAGATACCAAGGTATCAACATATATATCTTTCCTGAAACAGAATTGAAGCACCAACTGTCCAGTAGATGTACATGAGTTTTGGACTCTTTTCCTCAATATTTACCTTGTACAGTATAGTACTTTAGTAAATCTGAGTCGCAGAGGTTACACAGCAAAAAGCCCCATCAATTTTCCACTACGGGTCAATCAGCCAGCCTTGATGGCGCTTATAGTATATAAATCCTTGCTTGATGCCTTCAAGTTAACCCCTACAATGGGTTTTATTGGGGTTCTACCTGTACTTATGAAGTGTTTCTTAATATACATAAGCAACTGGCGGGGATAGGGTATTCTTCGCATGAGATTCATAATATAGTAAATTCTAGACAACTTTAATAGGTTTTCTAACTGTAAAATAAAAAAATTGCACTGGCAAGAAATGGGTAAAAAAAAATAAAAATTACACACTCACTTTTCCATCCCCCATGGATCATGTACAGATGCTCCAGTGGTCTCTAGGGGAGATCAGGGGGATGAGGAATACAGAAGGGTGGTGTCGAATTTCGTGGATTGGTGCAATGGTAACTATCTACAACTAAATGTTAAGAAAACTAAGGAGTTGGTGGCCAACTATAGCAGGATAAAGATGGAATGCTTACCGATCACTATTGCTGGTCAAGAGGTAGAGCAGGTGGAGAGTTACAAATATTTGGGGGTCCATTTGGATAGCAAACTGGACTGGAGATGCCACTCAGAGTTTGTCTACAAGAAGGGGATGAGCAGACTGTATTTCCTAAGGAAGCTGAGGTCTTTTAATGTGTGTAGCAAAATGTTAGAAATGTTCTACCAATCTGTAGTGGCAAGTGCCATCTTTTTTGCAATCACGTGCTGGGGTAGTAGTGTGCGGGCCTCTGATGCTAATAAGCCGAATAAGATTATTAAGAAGGCAAGTTCTGCTGTGGGCTGTAATCTGGACTCTTTTGGGGAGGTAGTGGAGAGAAGAACTCTGAAAAAGTGTATGGCAATTATGAACAATAATGCACATCCACTACATGAGCTATTCATGAGACAGAAGAGCACCTTCAGTAACCGGCTAATACTTCTGAGGTGTAAGAAGGAAAAATATAGGAAATCGTTTGTGCCAACTGCCATGGGAATGTACAACAATAACATTAGGGTTAAACCACCAAGGTGAATGTCTACTTATTTCTCTACATTTCAGTTCACTCGTTGTGTATGTCCTATTCTAATGTATAATGTTCTTCTGTCAACTCCACTGTCATGTCAACTATGTAATTCTTTTATGATTTTTATGATTTAAGTTGTGCTGCTGTGATACTATAATTTCCCACGGGATCAATAAAGTGTATCGTATCGTATTGTATTGGGACAGGAAGCATTTGATATCCATCAGCATTAGAGGTTGTCAGACACACTTGGCAGAAATTTATGTTCCATAGGAGCAAAGAGCAGGGACTGAAAATTCAAAATGCCTGACACTTCTTTCCTCAGTTATCTGCCAGGAAGAGTTGGGAGACCGCCATACCTATTGAATTGATGGTCAATCCCAATAGCAATGAGTTTAGCCAACAATTATTTCATGTGTTTGGCTACCTTAAAGGGTATATCCAGGACTTTGTGAAAAGCAAAAAATGTGCCTATACACTAACAGGCAGTTACCTTAATGTTGTGACCAGCGTTGTTCTGCCCTGGCACAGAGAAGTCACAGACCAATCCTGCCGGGGATTCAGCTGCCTTTGCTGATGTCACATGACTTCCGAGGTCATTTTGATTGACAGTTAGGTAATGGGAATCTGGCTGTCAATCAGAATAATGTCAACAGAGTGGAGCTGAAAGTATGTTGACGTGACGGTAGCAGAGGCAGCTGAACTGCTGGCAGAAGCGGTCTGTGACCACTTTGTGCCAGCAATGTGGCGGATGATGGTGAGGTAGGTAGCAACTATTTGCCAGTTAGTGCTTTGGCACATTTTTTGTTTTTCACAAAGTCCCGGATATATCCTTTAATCCACTCAACACTCAATGTGTCTATATAAACGTATGATAGCTGTAGGTTTTTTTCATACAATGTCTACCTTTTTTGATGGCCACGTACATATGAAAACTCATCTTGGTTGAGCATTCTTATGTTTTCAATGGGTGGAATGGACTAAGACACTACCAGAAGGACTAATGGATGCGATTTTTAATGAATAAACAGATTGATCCTAATCTCATCCTACAACATCTGTAGGGGACAGTTCAGAGACAACCAAATGCATTATAGTGTTGGCCTATCCCACTCAAATCAGTGGGTTCACCTAACTTGAATTTGCATGGGGTTTTTTTAGGGCGGGAAATTTCTTGTATTGCCTCAATTAATTTTTCAATTGATAGATAGATAGATAGAAGATAAAAATGGAGGCAGCACACCAGTTCAAGGTGAAAAAGTGCTATTTAATTATGCATTTTTGAATCTTCTATATTGAAGGGTTGGTATCTGCCTGGGGAGCACGGCACCCAGGTATGCTTTTGTCTGTTGCTGCTTTTGTTTTTTTCTTTGTAGATAGATAGACACACAGGCAGAATATGTCAGTCTTTCAAAGGTTGCAATGCGTTAGAAAAAAAACTGTCTTAAAAACATTTAGTGACTTGTAGCAATATGTAACGCAAGAATGTCTTCACATTATCATGTATAATACTATAATTCAATTTACTTCAAAATGAAATAGGGAAGAAGTAGAAAATTAACCCAGACCCTTGCAATTTATAGTATATACCATTACAATAATGCATAATTATAGGAAAAACTTGAAAGGATTGAAAACTAAGGAAACCATTCCATTAGCTAAGAGCTGTTGAAGAGATAAAGATTCATCACTAGGAGATGGAGTAAGCGCTAAAATAATTGTCTGAAAGTACTATTAGATCTGCTTTGTCCAAATCACTTGCAGATGTAATTTGTTTCATGAACGTACAATGGTATATTATCTCATTGAGTTCTGACAGATTGATGACTATTAAAATCTACTAGTTACAGTATTGCTGGCATGTGAACTCTAAATGCATCAGTCTGTCATCTAAAAAGAGTGCCACAATTATACTAAATCCCATTAAACTTAAAGTGCTATTTGAAGCTGCCTAGAGTTTTATATTGAGCAGAATTACTTCTCAAAAATGTGTTTGATTCTAAATATTTATTTCCCATTACTCATCTAATATTCTGCAGCCCCGTAAACAGATTGTACTCCCTCACAGTGGTCCCTGTCCAATATTTCCAACACACGCTCAATAATATTGTAGCCATGGTTATTAATCAGTCCATACTTTTTGAGCTTATGAATGAGGCCAAAAAAATACCCGATTAACCCTCCGTCACATACAACTGATCGGACAGGCGCTTCTCTTTTACTTTCATTTCTCCTTCCTCACCAGATTGTGAGGAAACCCCCTCCCTCCAGGTAGTCTCCTGTCTCTTGAAGGTCTGTGAAACCTGATATCACAGTTGGATTTCAGAGCTTCAGGGGAGAGGATATAGCTGCACAGATCTCTCAGGCTCATTGTATGTGAATACATCACATTCAGTAAGGTTGGTATTTTATGTTTTTATTCATCACAATAGTTTATTTAGCTTGTTTTATGAATGTATAGCACAAAATGTGAGGATATTTCATAGAAATAAGGGAGATTTTATAAAAGAAAGTGTGCTGCTCAGGCATATACAGTAGTTCCCTAACATATTCCTTCTCTTGCTTCAGATTATCTGCTGAAATGGAGAGGAAAATGTACAATTTATCCAAACAACTTGATGTTGAGGAAGTAACAAACATGCTGTTAGATGATAGAGACCTCACACTGAATGAGGATTTAGGAGAGGAAATTGAGATTGATTCTCATGATGAGGTGGAAGAATGTGTCCTGGATTCTGAAACAGAGCAAGATGGTGACAGTGGTGAGGGTGAAGAAGTTGGATCATATTATATTGGAAAAGAAAAAAATACTAAATGGAACAAGAAGCCATTCCAGAAAAAACGTAGGGAACCTTTAAACATTATTACTCACCTTCCTGCAGTAATAGGAACTGCACGTAATGCAAAAACTACAGTTGAATGCTGGAACAGTATATTTACAGATGACATTCTGGACTCTATTGTCACATATACCAACCAATATATAGACATTATAAAGGACAAGTACATCTGCAACAGAACCATCAAGCCCACAGATGAAATAGAACTGCGTGCTTTTTTTGGATTACTGTACCTTGCAGGAGCTTATAGGGCAAATAGACAAAGTTTGGAGGAACTTTGGGGTAAAGATGGGGATGGAGTTGAAAAATTTAGCCTTGTTATGTCCATAAACAGATTCAAGATTCTAATTCGTTGCCTTCGGTTTGACGACAGAACTACCCGAACCGAACGCAAAACACATGACCGACTTGCTCCAATTCGTGATATATTTCAAAGATTTGTTGTAAACTGTAAACAAAGTTATTACCCTGGAGAGAATCTCACTATTGACGAAATGCTCCCTGGTTTTCGTGGTAGATGTGCCTTTCGTCAATATATTCCATCAAAGCCAAACAAATATGGAATAAAAATTTATGCCCTTGTTGATGCCAGTAAGACCTACACTTACAACCTGGAAGTTTATGCAGGAAAACAACCAGAAGGTCCTTACTGTGTGAGCAACAAACCCATTGATGTTGTAAAAAGACTGGCTGAACCCTTATTTGGATCGGGTCGCAATATTACAGCTGACAATTGGTTTACAAGTTGTGATCTGATTGATTATCTGAAAATTCAGAAGCTGTCATATGTGGGAACTGTTAAGAAAAAACAAAAGGGAATTACCGCCACAGTTTGTAAGTGTGAAAGAGAGACAACAGTACAGCAGTATGTTTGCATTCCATAATGGAAAGGCTTTAGTTTCCTATGTACCACATGCCAAAAACTACTTCTTCTATCAACACTTCATGATGATGCTGCCATCGATCCTGGGACTGGGGCAGAAAAAAAACCGGAGATAATTACATTTTACAATGCCACCAAAGGGGGTGTGGATACAGCAGATCAGATGTGCTCCACTTTCAACGTCAGCAGAAACATCAAACGCTGGCCAATGGTCATATTTTTTGCTATGTTGAATTTGGGTGGTATAAATTCACAAGTAATTTATCTTGAAAACAAGCTTGAACCACTCCGTAGACGATTTATCTGAAAAAATTGGCCCATGAACTAGTACTTGGAGAGCTACGCAGGAGAAGCGTGAAAACAATCGGTATCCCCTCTCGCCTTCAAGTTCAGCTCAAAAGGATCCGCCCAGAAGATGATGGTGAAAAGTCACCATCTGCACCACCTCACAAAAGAAGGAGATGCACCACCTGCCAAACGGAAAGCGGAACCAGAAGGCTTTCAAATTATGAATGTCTCAAATGTCATAAAGCAATTTGCCTGACACATGCAAAAATGGTGTGTAATTCTTGCTATTTGCTCTGCAAGTGTGACTTTTCTGGGGAAACCTCAGCATCTACTTCTGATTGAATATGTTTTTAATAGTACTTAAGGTACCTTAAAATTAAGTTTGTGTTCAAAAATTTTCTTTGTACATTTTTTTGAGAGAGTCGAACTGGGGACTATTTGGCGGGAGTTTTGAAAAGTTTGTATTTCATAGTTATCAGTTTTATGTTAAGTAAATGGTTTTTTTTTGCAACTGATTATGTGTAGTCTCTTTTATTACATCCCTATGAAGGTCACTGATCACTTTTAGAGCACTGAAATTGCAAACATTAGATATTATAGAAAAACAATAAGAGAATATAGGAAGCAACTGTCAAAAATCTAAAATTAACAAATTTTATTAAATTCACAGAAAAAATAGGATTACATATTACAGATAATGTTAAAATATACTGTCCTCAAGAAAATGCACATGCAAAATATGACCACAAATGCACAGCCATGCAAAGCAACCGCATAAAGTCTTCAAATTAGTAGCAAAGAAATGCCCAAAGGAAAAGAAGTAGAGACGTATAGTACAATACTGTAATAAGCCTATTTAAGATGACCAATAGTGCGTCCTCAGTGCATATAGATATCTCTGTTTCCCCTCTTTATAATATGTGGAAAAATATTTTGACCCTAGCTGCCATGTTATTAAAGTGCCTAGTGCTTAATGAGAAGAGCCTCTCCTAATAGCTACTGCATGGCAGATATTACAGGCCTCACACTATATTAAAGAGGATAGTGACTTTAGCATGTCTCATACATTTTAAGGCTGAGTAATGATGGAATACGAATGCTATACATGACCTGCACGTGCTGTCCTGATGGCCCCAACGCGCGTTTCGCATCCTGCTTCTTCCGGGGGGATGTGTACAGGGTGAGTATGACCGGGTTTTTATATATGTCTCTCATTGGTGGCAGCAGCGTTGTAATGGCGCTCTCGCCGCTGAAGCAGGCCACCGCGCACGCGCAGATCGGCGTCCCACGTCACTGCCGTTCTATATGTGAATCTATTAGATATTATAGGTATTTTTCCAGCAGGCGCCTGACAGGCACATTGTATGTGAACTCGTTAGTCCGAATATTGTATGTGACGGAGGGTTAACATGAATTGAGGACAGAGTTACTGAAGACAAAACTCACAATGTATAAACATGGCTTATATCATACAAACATACACATACAGTATACTGTATATAACATACACTTGGTAATATCAAGTAGTAATGATCAAAAGCAGTGCTTTATATTGACAAAGGTGCCCGATGCTTTAGTCTTTGAATTTGTACAGTCAATACATAAAACATACAGTAAAAGTGTTCCCATTTGAGTGGAATTTAAAGACTATGCTATTTTTTCATATGCACATTCAAATTAATTGGAGAATAGGAATTGTTCTTATATAGGTAATCCTATTATAGAAAATGCTCCATAATGAAGAGTAATAAAGGGTTATTCCCAAAAATATTAATCCCTATCTATTGGCTAGGGAATAAATCTTTGATCATTGGATGTCTGACAGTAGGGATTCCAGCCAGCCTGAGATTGGGGCTCTGGAACTCCAAGAATGGGTTTTGTAGCCCCTTCTTGGGTATGTGCGCACGTTGAGTATTTGCTTGCAAAAATTTCTACAAGGTTTCTTCATCACTTGGCAACAAAAATGCAGTGGCACAAATGTGCGGTTTTGCCTTGTTTTTGTTTAGTTTTTTACGCGTTTTTGTACAGCAATGAATACTTTTTGGAGCTAAATATAGATATTTGAAAAAAGGAAAAAAAAAGTTTTGTGGTGTAATTTTTTGGTTCAGCACTTTCTTTTTCATGCTTATTTTCCATGTCCCAGGCTAAAAATACCAGTCCTCAGCTGCCCAAGAAATGGCACTTCATATTTGAAGCCCCAATTCTGGCACTTAGCCCAGGCTCTTATGGATGCCCTGGTGCAGTTGGATTGGGGTAGTGGGATAAGGGTTGGTGTCAGCAGCTGCCACTGACACCAAGCCCTAGGTTTTGTAATGAAGAGGTGTCAGCCAGACACCCTCATTACTAAACCTGTAGGTAAAGAGTTAAATAAACACACATAAAGAATATAGAATCATAGCATGCTGTGGATTTTCCTCATATATCGGACAAGACTCGCCAATGCAAATCAATGGATGTGAGAAAAAAAAATCGCACATCACGCGGACCATACGAGTGCCGTCTGATTTTTGCACACCCATGTCCTTGAAAACTTGACATTTCATCTGCCATTTACAGTAAAATTACTGCCTGAATCGACAAAATAGAATAGATAAATTAGATATATTCACTTAGAATAGATATAAAGATGTCAGTGACATATTATTAAAGCGCATGTGCAACTTACTGTACATGTATTTAATTAATTAATGATTATTTTTCTGGAAAAAATGGCTTGGGCTCCTGTGTAAATTTCATAGCCAGCAGAGGGAAAGCTGACAGCTGGGGGCAGATGTTTATAGCCTTGGAAGAGGGTAATACCCGTGGAGCTTCCCAGGCTATTAATATCAGCTCACAGCTGTATACTTAGCCTTTCCTGGTTATTAAATGACAGCTGCAGATTGATGTTAAAATCCTGGAAAGGGGCCATCAACTCTCAGCCACCCCAGAAAATGCGCATCCATAAAATGTGCCAAATCTGGCACTTATCCTCACTCTTCCCACTTGCCCTGGTGCGGTGGCAAGTGGGGTGATAGTTGGGGGGGTTGATGTTACCTTTGTATTGTAAGGTGACATCAAGCCCAGAGGTTAGTAATGGAGAGGCGTCTATAAGACACCCCAATTTCTAACCCCATATTGATATAAAAAACCACCCAGAATAAAGTCCTTTATTTGAAATATTGACAAAGACTCCTCTATTGAATCTAAATGAACCATACTCACATCATCACCCAATCCATTGAAGCCAGCATCTCCTGTAATTGAATTAAAATAATAAACTACAGTATTCCTCACCTGCCCACTGAGAAGATAATAATCTATAATGTCTCACGACGATCCTGATGATTTTGAGAGCAGTCACTCATGTGACTGCTCTCAAGGGCAGCAGGCCCACGATGACACAAGAGTGTATAATCACTCCTGCAGTGTGTGCACCGAGCTGCGCTGAGAAAGTTTACTGGAGTTCATCATCTGATGAGCCCTGGTAATCTCACTTACGGCACCTTAGCTGCATGAGAACTTTCTCAAGCAGCAATGCCGTAAGTGAGGTCAAAGGGGCTCATCAGCTGATGAACTCCGGTGAACTTTCTCACCACAGCTCAGCACACACACGATGCAGGAGTGATTACACGCTCCTGCCAGTGTGTCACCGGCTGCGAAGTAGAGCAGTCGCATCAGCTGATGCGACTGCTCTACAAGTGATCTGAATCATCACTGGTCATTATGGATTACAGCGGATAAGTGAGGGATATGTTCTTTATTTTTTTTTCCCTTTTCCAGGTGACATGAGCATTGGGGATTAGGCGTTATGTGAGTATATGGTGGAGTTTTTTCTTTGTTTTTTTTTTTTTACAGGAGGCAAAGGACTTCAGGGATTAGGTGTAAACTGAGTATGAGTATAGTGTGTTTTTTTATTTTATGTCAATATTTTTTTATTTTAAAGGTTTTTTAACTTTGAGCACAGGCACTGGCTGACAACTATGCCCATCAGCCGTCGCCTGCTTCCACTGTAATCAGTGACACAAGGCATTGGCTAATGAGAGTAGTAGTCTATCATCAGCTGACGCTGGTTACCTGCGGTACGCTTTTTACTGCTGGCCACAGTCACAGCTGTGAGCTCACCCTGACATCTGACAGAGTGACCCTGCAGCCCTCTTATCAACGGTAACAATCTACCAGTCAGCAACGTTACCGCCAATCAGAACCACCGGACTGGTGTTTCTGTCATTTTCACACACATGCGAGAGTGGGAAATACCATAAGAAGTCTGTAAAAATGCAAGCAAAAACTCAGGAAATCCGCAAACATTTTTATAGCTGCGTTTTTGCTGCGGATTTAACTAACTCAATTGAAGTCAATGGGTGAAAAACGCAGCAAAAGCGCACAAAGAATTGACATGCTGCAGATTTAAAAGTAGCACAAATCCGAAAAGGAAAATTACTAATAATGTGCACTGCTCTTCAGGATTCTAATTGACTTTGCTGGCATAAGGATTACTAAGTGTTTTTCGACCAATTTTTGTGTAAAAACCACTGCACAAACACTCAAAAATGCACCGTGTGCACACAGCCTTGTGCTTTCATAGTTTTTTAAGTTGAAGGTAGACATAAAACCATTGAATTGAACCCATAGCCTATTAATCCAAAGTAAGGCACAGACTCCATGAGGCAGGTGCCAATAGCCCCATATTACAGGAAAAGTTCCTTTCTGACTCTATATATGGCAATCAGACTAGTTTCCTGGATCAATGCCCCATTACAGAATCAAGTGCACATAACTTGTAATATTATATTTTTCATTAAAGGCATCCAGGTTCCTATTAAACTTTTATGGTGAATCAGCTATTACAACATCATGAGGCATAGAGTTCCATAGTCTCACTGCTCTAATACAGTAAGGCATCACCTTCTGTGATTATGAATAAGCCTTCTTTCCTAAAGACGTAGAGGATGGCCAATTGTCATCATTGAAGCCCTAGGTGTAAAAAGATTATCAATCTCTGTACTGTCCCATCATATATTTGTACACTGTACATCCCTAAAGGTACCTTCACACTGACCAACTTCACAACGATATCGTTAGCGATCTGTGACGTTGCAGCGTCCTGGATAGCGATATCGTTGTGTTTGACATGCAGCAGCAATCTGGATCCTGCTGTGACATCGTTGGTCGGAGCAGAAAGGCCAGAACTTTATTTCGTCGCTGGATCTCCCGCAGACATCGCTGAATCGGCGTGTGTGACGCCGATTCAGCGATGTCTTCACTGGTAACCAGGGTAAACATCGGGTTACTAAGCGCAGGGCCGAGCTTAGTAACCCGATGTTTACCCTGGTTACCAGTGTAAATGTAAAAAAAACCAAACACTTTATTCTTACATTCCGGTGTCTGTCGCGTCCCCTGGTGTTCTGCTTCCCTGCACTGTCAGCGCCGGCCAGCCGAAAAGCAGATTACAGTGGTGACGTCACCACTGTGCTTTATGGCCAACCGGCGCTCACAGTCAGTGCAGGAAAGCACAGCGACGGGGGACAGACACCGGAATGTAGGTATGTAGTGTTTGGTTTTTTTACATTAGCACTGGTAACAAGGGTAAACATCGGGTTACTAAGCGCAACCCTGCGCTTAGTAAACCGATGTTTACCCTGGTTACCAGGGGACTTCGCATAGTTGGTCGCTGGAGAGCTGTCTGTGTGACAGCTCTCCAGCTACCACACAGCAATGCTGCAGCGATCGGGATCGTTGTCTAGATCGCTGCAGCATCGCTAAATGTGATGATACCTTTAGCCTTTTTTTCCAAACTGAATAACCCCAAGTTTTATAACCCATCTTGGTACTGCAGTCCACTTATTCCCTTAATAACCTTGGTTGCTTTTCTCTGTACCCACTATAGTTCAGCTATGTCCTTTTTATACAATTCAGCCCAAAATTGCACACAGTATTCTAAATGACTTTTATAGAGGCAAACTATGTTCCTGTTATGACCATCTATGCATCTTTCAATGTATCCCATTATTTTATTTGCCTTGGCAACAGCTGCCTAGCACTGGTCACTAAGGTTGAGTTTCCTGTCCACCCATGCATCCAAGTCTTTTTCAGTGACAGTTTTACCCAGTGTTTTACAATTTAGTGTATAATTATACATATCATTTCTGCTGCCCAAGTGTATGACCTCACATTTATCCACATTAAACTTCAACTGCTGCTTTTCATCCCAAACCTACAGATTACAGTAATTCCTCTGTGATATTAAATTATCCTCCTCTGTGTGGATTAAATTGCAGAGTTTAGGATCATCTGCAAATATTGAAATTCTGCTTTATATTCCTCCTACAAAGTCATTAATAAATATGTTAAAAAGTAGAGGACCCAATACTGACCCCTGTGGCGCTACATTGTTAAATGTGACCCCATCTTAGGGTACCGTCACACACTGCCATTTCGATCGCTACGACGGTACGATTCGTGACGTTCCAGCGATATCGTTACGATATCGCTGTGTCTGACACGCAGCAGCGATCAGGGATCCTGCTGAGAATCGTACGTCGTAGCAGATCGTTTAGAACTTTCTTTCGTCGCTGGATCTCCTGCTGGCATCGCTAGATCGGTGTGTGTGACACCGATCTAGCGATGCGTTCGCTTGTAACCAGGGTAAACATCGGGTTACTAAGCGCAGGGCCGCGCTTAGTAACCCGATGTTTACCCTGGTTACAAGCGTAAAACTAAAAAAAAACAAACAGCACATACTTACATTCTGGTGTCCATCAGGTCCCTTGCCGTCTGCTTCCCGCACTCAGTGACTGCCGGCCGTAAAGTGAAAGCAGAGCACAGTGGTGACATCACCGCTGTGCTGTGCTTTCACTTTCACTTTACGGCCGGCAGTCACTGAGTGCGGGAAGCAGACGGCAAGTGACCTGACGGACACTGGAATGTAAGTATGTAGTGTTTTGTTTTTTTTACGCTGGTAACCAGGGTAAACATCGGGTTACTAAGCGCGGTCCTGCGCTTAGTAACCCGATGTTTACCCTGGTTACCCGGGTACCTCGGCATCGTTGGTCGCTGGAGAGCTGTCTGTGTGACAGCTCCCCAGCGACCACACTACGATTTACCTACGATCACGGCCAGGTCATATCGCTGGTCGTGATTGTAGGTAAATCGTATAGTGTGACGGTACCCTTAGTGTGTTACATTAATAACCACCCTTTGTTTCCTATTACAGAGCCAGTTGTCAACCCAATTACACATATTTTCCCCTAGTCCCATTTATCTCATTTTATGTAGCAACATTTTATGTGACACTGTGACACTTTTAATAGTGCAGATAGACATCATTCTTGAAGATACCCTGGTCCAGTCTGGAACTTACAACCTCATTGAGGCTAATTAGATTAGTTTGACATGACCAATCCCCCATAAACAACACATATGTTGATGCTGGGTCATGATATTATCCTTATTGAGATACTCCAGGATAGCATCTCTAAACGCTCAATGTTTTTACCCACAATAGAGGTTAAACTTATCTACCTATAATCTCCAAGTTCAAATTTTGGACCTCTTTTTGATTATTGTCACCATATTTGCTATGCGCTAGTCCTGTCGTACAGGTCCTGTTATTATTTTTAAATTAAGCAAAGATGTAAATTTTCAAACTCCATTCTATTTAGTGTCTGTATTTGGCTATTTCCAGCAGTTTAATTGACAATGATTAAAGGGGAGGACAGCATTAGCAACTACACTCCATTCAAGATGAAATTGTAGAAACTGTCATCTGGGTTCCAAAGACCTAATTTTTTCTGATCACTGTGGGTCCGAGCAGTTGGACCCCTAACAGTAATCAAGTTATCTGCTATTATATTGATAGGTGATAACAATATTTTGTGAGTATTCCTTTAAAGCTCTTCTACAAGTCTTCAAAATATTGCAGAAAAGTTATTACAATTATTATTATTATTATTATTATTTACACTTTATGTGGATGCTGCCCTCTATTTTCTTCAGTACTCTACTTCTATTAAGGAATCTATAACAATGTTTATAATGACATGTCAATTCATAATTTAAGTGCTAGGATTATACTTCCTGTGAGAAGATATCCCAGGAAAATATATTTTCATTTTGGAGGATGTGGAGAGGACAATAATAAAAAATCGATTTTTGGCAAAACACAGAGAACTTTAGTTGAACCCTTGGAATGATTGTAATCAGTATATAAAGAGAAACTGACATCTGATACATGCTGCGTAATCCGTGGGCAGCATATATCAGGCTCTGGCTGTGCTTTCTCAGACAGGTATGTTTGACTCTGAAAAAAGAGAAACATACTTTTAATAGTTACCGGGGACCGAGCCGCAGACTAGTCAGACAGTCGTGACCCAAACGTCTTGCAGGTCTTCCCCAGGTCTCCGCCTACATGCGTGTATAGGCAAAGACCTGTCAGTCACTGTCAGCCGGTGGGAAGAAGTCGCCAGAAACCAGCTATCTGACTAGTCTGACTAGTCTCAATCATGGCTTGGTCATCGGAGGCTACTAAAAGTATGTTTTTCTCTGAAACACCATAGCAATTCAGAGTCAAACATACCTGGCTGAAATAATACAGCAAGTTCCTGTTACATGCTACCCGCAGATTAGGCAGTTTGTATCGGCTAACCCGTTTACTTTAAATGTACATGGTATTAGCTTATAAGAGTAAATCCTGCTAACTAGTTCTATTTTAAGTCATTAGTTATAGATTAACCATACCTGGAACAGTAAAGCTCTAACATGGGGTATATTAAACACCATTTTCTGAAATATGAAAACTGGAGTTACAGGACAACCTCACAAGAACTTTAAATGAGTTTAATGTACTTTTCGCTACTCCAGTTACTTTTTGTAAGAGAGCTCATAAAATTTAGCTGGGGGCTAACTGTAATAACAGAGAAAATATCTGTCATTTGGAAGCCATTATTAATCGACTGTAGCTCGCAATATGAATACTAATATTCTTATGACAATATTCCACTGCTTTGATCTTAGAAAATGTAATTTAAAGAACCTTTTGTTTAGATTAAAGATGGTCCACGCACCATAATATAAGTTGGCACCTGCTATCTCATTTATATTGCAAACATCATTATTGAAATATTTCACATTAAATAATCATGGTTTATTGGCAGTGTATGGGTATATTAGAATTGTAGATAAACAGATAGATATACAGTGCAGTGCAAAAGTTTTAGACAGGTATGGAAACAACGGTGCAAAAAAAAAGAAAGCTTTTAAATAAGCGAGCGCTAAAAGTTTATTTTTATCAATGTACAAAATACGCAGTCAATGAACAAAAGAAAAATCTAAATCAGATCAATATTTGGTGTGATCACCCATTGCTTTGAAAACAGTATCAATTCTTCTAAATACATTTGCACATAGGTTTGAAGGAATACGGCAGGAAAATTGTTACAAACATCTAAGAGAACTAACCACAGATCTTCTGAATGAAGGTAGAAATATTTCTATCTCTTCAAGTAATCCCAGACAGACTTGATGATGATGAAACATGTCATCACTTCCAAGACTCCTTGTTATTCTTTATGCTGGAGATGGTTATTAATGGCACTGGATAGATATTTTGGGCTGCAGAATACATTTTGAGCCAATAAGACACCTCCCTAGTGGTATTGCATCATGGATAAGCCTCTGTAATTTTCAGCATTGAGGACACCACTAATACTGACCAAATCACGAACTCCATTTCACTATTCCCTGCAGACATTCATTTTTGTACTGCTCTTTAGCACTTTAGTGAACAAATTTTAACTCATCAAGTCCGGGTCACATGCTACCATTTTCCCACACCCATTTTCTATGTTTCTGTGCATAGTTGAGTCATTTGCCTTCTTTCTTCATGAATTGTTTGACTTTTTGGCACTAATTCTTCTATAAACACTACTTCTGGCCAGATTTCTCCAAACAGTATTTGGGTGTAGCTGGGTCCCACTGGTCACTGCCAGATGTGATCACTGATGGCACTGCTAAACAGCTTCTGTTTTATAAGGAAAGTAAGCATGATGTGTCTTTTATTTGCTGCACTAAGTTTCCTTTGCTGATCACTATGTTTTGGTTCTCAACATTGATTATTTCTTGTTGCTTCTTCAAAAGAGTTAGAACAGCAAAACTTGAAACTCCAATCTACTTTTAAATCATTGTGTCGGAGAGACCCTGCCAATGCAGTATACCTACTGTCATGCTGCTGCAGTGCAGTACAGCGCAACCTCCACCAGGGGGAGCTTGAGGGGGAAGTGAGACTGCACAGAGAGCAGCAAAACAGACGCCACCAAGTGGGGAGAGAGTGGTCAGACAAGCCGAGTCAAAACACAAGATAGCACGACAGTACAAAAAGGATTAGACAGAAAGGATAGTCAGGATGTAGCAAGAGATCAGTAAACCAGAACGGGCAATATACGGTAGAATAGGGACAAACAGTAACAGAGTCAGTAGCCAAGCCAGGAAGTCAGAACCGGAGAATCAAGCAGATAAACAGAGAAACGATGGGAAAAGGGCCGACAGAGGGAGTAAACAGACACGGGACAAGTCAGGGATCACAGGAGGGCAAATCAAGATTTACCAGAGTCAGGTTTACACGCCGAAGACATAACTATAGCTGACACCACCGGCAGGATACCTGGGAGCTAAATAGCAAACCTTAGCCCAGAATGAGGCAGAGCAAAGTTAACCTTTGACATGATCCGC
This sequence comes from Ranitomeya imitator, assembly GCF_032444005.1. Classification (NCBI taxonomy): domain Eukaryota; kingdom Metazoa; phylum Chordata; class Amphibia; order Anura; family Dendrobatidae; genus Ranitomeya; species Ranitomeya imitator. Next base: position 396,025,871 of record NC_091286.1, read on the forward strand.
CTGGAAAAAGAGCAGACAGGACTAAACTCTGGAATGGATCATGACACCTACCTTATGTATTGTTTCTGTGTTGCTACAGTGTATGTCCTGAGACCTGCCACTATCTTCCGTAAAATCACCTTTGTTGCATAGTTTACCTGTTCATTACCCAGTTTTAAGCCTTCTTCTGTCTCTGTTTCTGCAAATGTCTGTATTTCAATCTACATATGAAAATGATGATCATTACCACCTGTTTGATATAATTTCTTACTTGTACACCTGACTGTAATCCTACAAAATTTCTGACTTTATGCAAGTGCACCTAGAAGAATTGATGGTGTTTTCAAGGCAAAGGGTGGTCACACCAAATAATGATTTGATTTAGAAGTCTAAATCTTTTGGTCATTCACGTTGCATTTTGTTAATTGCTAAAAATGAACTATTAACACTTGTTTTTTAAAGCAATTATCAACATTTTTCTACACCTGCCTGAAACTGCCTCGTAGATAGATAGATAGATAGATAGATAGATACTGTAGATAGATAGATACATACATACATAGATAAGAAAGTATAATACACATTGGATATAAAAAGTCTACACACCCCTTTTACAATGTCAGATTTTGTCATGTACAAAATCATACCAATAAGTATTATTTCCGAACTTTCTCCAGCTTTAGTGCCACCTATAATCTGTACAAATTCACTTATAAAAAATGAAAATATTTTGAGGGTAAAAAGAAAATAACAAAATTAAAATACTCTGGTTGCACAAGTCTGAACACCCTCTTATAAATTGAGCATGTGGTTGTGTTCAGAATTTGCCAATCATATTTGAATTCATGTTAAATAGTAGTCAGTACACAGCTGCGATCATTCAAAATAATTCTGATTAATTATGAATAACCACATACAGTGGGGAAAATAAGTATTTGATACACTGTCGATTTTACAAGTTCTCCCTCTCCTCCATGCAGATCTTCTCCAGATCTTTCAGGTTTTGGAGCTGTCGCTGGGCAACATTGAGTTTCAGCTCCCTCCAAAGATGTTTTGTTGTGTTCAGGTCTGGAGACTGGCTAGGACTTCAGGCCCTTGAAGTGCTTTTCACGGAGCCACTACTTAGTTGCCCTGGCTTTGTGTTTTGGGTCATTGTCATGCTGGAAGACCCAGCTACGACCCATCTTCAACGCTGTTACTGAGGGAAGGAGGTTGTTGGCCTTTTACATGGTTAACAAGTTCAAACAGGTGCAATTCATACAGGTAATGAGTGCAGAGTAGGAGGGCTTCTTAATGTCAAAAAACTAACAGGTCTGTGAGTGTCAGAATTCTTACTGGTTGATAAGTTATCAAATACTTATTTCATGCAATAAAATGCAATTTAATTATTTAAAAATCATGCAATGTGATTTTCTGCTTTTTAATGTTAGATTCTGTCTCTTACAGTTGAAGTGTACCTATGATAAAAATTACAGACCTCTCCATTCTTTAAAGGTGAGAAAACTTGCAAAATCGGCAATTCCACATGGTAAAGTTTACTATTTTTTTTTATCTAGGAGGATTTTCCTGACACTTTCTTTGCTGTATCTTACATTAAAAGCCATAGTCCGATAACAAACATATAACAAAGCAATAGGTTCTCATTGTACAAAATTTGTCAGGCAGGTTTTCATGATGACTACAGTAACATTAAATGATCTGGAATTTCTGTCATGTACTGGTTGTGTATTCTATATAACAAAAATCTCCCACAGTATTCATATGTCTGAGTTATGGAAAAGGCAAAATGGTAGCCTTTTTATAACAAAGAAAAGCATTCTAGCCACAACTATGCTTTGCTAAAACCAACATCCAGTCTGCCATAAGTATGTGGGGAACATACTTGTCTGACGAAACTATGGTTGAATGTTTTGGAAATAATTCCTTAAGGTATGTTTGGCAAAAAGCCAACACTGGTCATTGCCAAAAGTAAACTATACCCACAGTGAAGCATGGGGGAGGCAGCATTATGCTTTGGGCTGTTTTTTGGCAGTTAGAACTGGGGCTTTAGTCAAGGTGCAGAGAATTAACATTTCCAAATCAGTTAATTCAAAACCCCCAAGTTTCTGCTATAAAGATGAAGATGAATTTAACTTTTCAGCACAATAACGACCCCAAATCAACAAAAGAATGGCCAAAAAATGACCACAGCTTTTTGAATTGCCCGGCCAGTTCCAGTTTCATCTGTGGGTTGACTTGAAAAGTAAAGTATACAGGAGATGCATTCAAAACCTGACTGATTTGGAGCACTACTGGAAGGAAGAGTGGGCAAATACTGAATTCTGTCACACATTCTAAAGGTACTTCAGCAAAGTAGTAGTTTAAGGGTGGGCATAATTCTGCAACATTATTTTAGTTCTTTATTTTTTTCACCCAAAAAGATTTCAGTTTGCTTTTCAATTGAATGGTATAGAATGTAGGTGTCATTAAAAGTGGGAAAAGTTCTGAAATAATTGTTCTTAGTGTGATTTTTTTGCATTACAAAAACCTAGTATTAACAGGAGTGTGTAGACTTTTTTATATGCACTGCATGTGTACTTATGAAACAACTGGCTACAGCAGTAACCTCCTGGCTGTGCTCTGCACGCAGTAAAATAATACTAATAGCCGCCCTCATTCCCAAGGCAACAGGCCTTAGATAATAATTTACCAGCCAAAGATCAAACTGATCAGCAGAACATTAACAATAGAATTTTCTACAGGATTTCTATAAAATAAAAAGTGTCCAAACAGCGCTATGGGTCAGAGAAGTGCAAATATAAAGTCCATTTAGAGCTGACCCTATGGACAGATACAGATAGTGCTAATAAAATCAAGGTGTAGCAGAATAAATGTGCATATTGTGTTACTAGATGAGGTATAATTTCCAGAAAATCACTATGGTGTATAATAATTACTAAATTATTCTTAAATTATAAATGACTGGAAAATGAAATTAGTCTCTGTATGTGGGGAGAAAAGTAAAATGTACAGTTGGTAGTGCTTAAGGTCAGTGTCTCTGAGGAATAAAACAGAATTGGCCTGCTATATAATAACCTGAGTAGTGTGGTTAATCCCCAATAGTAGAGGGAATTTAACAGGTGCAGTTTATTACTAACTGAGTTATTAGTGATAGAAATGGTGTATAGAAATCTATCTATATAATCATCTATGGTCCGCTTCCGTCTGTTTGTCTGTCACAGAAATCCCGTGTCGCTGATTGGTCACGGCCGGCCAGCCGCGACAACTCAATAACAGGCTTAGTCCGGCCCCGAATTGGCTCATCCATACTCTCCTCCAGTCAGTGCCCCCTCCCTACGCCCCTCCAGTCAGCGCCAGTGTGTCGCCCCATCCCGGACCAACTTTTTACTATTGATGCTGGCTATGCAGCATCAATAGTAGAAAGATATAATGTTAAAAATAATTTAAAAAAAAATCATGCTATTCTCACCTTCCGTCGCCTCCGCAGCTTTCCCGCTCCTCGCGATGCTCTCTGCAGCTTCCGCTGCCAGTAATGCATTGCAAAATTACCCAGATGACTTAGTGGTCTTGAGAGACCGCTACGTCATCACGGGTTAGGGCGTGGGATTTAAACACCACTTCGCTGATTGGTCACGCCCGGCTTGCCGCGACCAATCAGCGACCATCCCGGACCAACTTTTTACTAATGATGCTGCCTATGCAGCACCAATAGTAAAAAGGATATAATGTTAAAAATAATAAAAAATAAAAAAAATCGTGATATTCTCACCATCCAGCGTCTGCAACAACTTTTCCTGCTCCTCGGCCGGTCGTGACCAATCAGCGACATTGGCGTGGGATTTAAACATCGCTTTGCTGATTGGTCGCACCCGGCCGGCAGCGACCAATCAGCGACATTGGTGCGGGATTTAAATCACACTTCGCTGATTGGTAGCGCCCGGCCGGCCGCGACCAATCAGTGACCATCCCGGACAAACTTTTTACTATTGATGCTGCCTATGCCGACCACGACCAATCTGCGAAGCGTGATTTAAATCCCGCGCCAATGTCGCTGATTGGTCATGCCCGGCCGTCCGCGACCAATCAGCAAAGCGGTGTTTAAATCCTGCGCCAATGTCAGAATCAAACAGAGTTCAACACTCTGTGTGGCAAGTCAGTAGTAGAGCAGCCCAGCCATGTGCAGGAGAAGAGAGCTGGTACCTGCTGTTGTCTGCAGGAGGTGCATGGCGTTCATACAGCGTTACCCCTACATCATGTTGCTCTCAGAATATATAGCAAATACCTGCTGACAGATCACTTTTAAGATTCATGGGAAGGTAAATGTTAGATTTACTGAAACATTCTGAGATCTCATATTTGACTTTACATATGACATTAAAGTTTATCTTCTAACATACCTTGTAGATCCTTTCTTGAACTTGTCTGCTATTCACTTCATGCCAATTCAGATGGTTAGCCTCTCGTTTATCAATATAATATCCAGTGATATTGGATCCTCCAGTGAATTTGGGCAATTTCCAACCTAGGGTCATTGATTGGCCATCACAGTTCAGGAGGGTAATTCCATATGGATGTGAAGGAGTGGCTGACAAGGAAAAGGACACATATTTAATAAACTTTATAAATTTAGGCAGTTCATTTTGATATTGCAAAAAAAGTGATGAAAGGGAATCTGTCATTTAAAAAAAACTAGTAACCTGTAAATATGGGGTGCTGAAGCTGCTCACCACTCCCGCTGAGAGCCCTGCTGCCAAGGGGAAATGAGTTTTATTCATCCCAGCAACTTTGGTCTTTCAGTCATAGTGGTGGGCCGGCAGGGCTTCAGGCACTGCTCAGTGCATAGTGAGCGGTGGCTTTAATGGGCACTGTTTGACAGACTGCTCTAATGTCCCAACTTCAGAACACTACAATGTGTCCATAAAGTCATGGTGCACTTTTGACCAGTCACTGGAAAGCAACAAAAAACTATAGAAATGTGAAATCTACTCCAAATAAAAGAAAAACTTTCCCAGTTTCATACCTATTCAGTGCAATTCAATGTGGGTGCCATTTGTTGCCCTACACAAATCCAAACGATAGTGAAGTTCTTGCCACACACGGGTAAGGACATCTGGTGTAACAGAGTGAATAACGTCTGTGATTCTCTGTTTTAAGTGATTAATGTAGTTGATACATTCAATGTACACATGTTGCTTCACATAACCCCAAAAGTAAAAATCTAAAGGGATCGTGGTGGCCATGGCTAGACAGAACCCCTGCCTATCTACCGCGAGGGGAATGTTCTATCCAGAAACTCACAAACAATGGTGGCGTAGTGTGGAGGAGCACCATCCTGTTGAAATATGACACCTTCTGGAAATTGTATACAATTCCAACATGTCAAGATACGTGTTTGCCATCACAGACCGCTCCGTGAAAAAAATGGCCTATCACCTTATCATGCATCAGGCCACACCACACATTCACTTTAGGGGTGTTACGTTCGTACTCAGAGTAGGCATGAGGATGTTCAGCAGCCCATATTCGGACGTTATGGCGATGAACATGTCCACAGATATGGCAGGTCGCCTCATCCCTAAACACAATCTTCTGCAAAAATATTGCATCATTGTTGATCGCATGAAGCATATCTGTAGCAAACACACATCGTTTGGATCTATCCGCCGGTTTGATAGCGTGCAACAGCCGCAATTTGTACCCCGTAAAACAGAGACATTTCTTTAACACCTCATGAACTGTAGTCTTGCTTAGGTGTAATTGTCGAACACAGGCATGCAAAAAATTTTACAGCTCCTTGGGTAGCTATCCCGTATAGCCTCTACAGACTCGTCACTGACTGATGGTGTTAGGGTTGGCGGAACGCACCAAATATATAATTTATTAAATGGAATTGGTGCGTTCGCAACCCGGGATCCACCGTGCAGGAAAGCACCTGCTGCTAAATAATGGCGGCTCTATATGGCGGTATATACCAACTCTGTTAGCTTCACAGAGTAACCGCGAGAGGAAAGCTCTGTGCCCTGTTAGACTTTCACAGAGGCACAGGCCAACTACCCAGATGTGAGCAGTGAGTGGTCATGCATGCATACAAAACTCCTCGCCGGAGATGCCAGCATTCTAGGGGCTTATTTCAGCCGGGTCCCTGAACACACTTAAACACAATCTCCTCGCCGGAGGTGCCAGCATTCTAGGGGCTTATTTCAGCCGGGTCCCTGAACACACTTAAACACAATCTCCTCGCCGGAGATGCCAGCATTCTAGGGGCTTATTTCAGCCGGGTCCCTGAACACACTTAAACACAATCTCCTCGCCGGAGATGCCAGCATTCTAGGGGCTTATTTCAGCCGGGTCCCTGAACACACTTAAACACAATCTCCTCGCCGGAGGTGCCAGCATTCTAGGGGCTTATTTCAGCCGGGTCCCTGAACACATTCAAACACATGACCACATTGGCGCAAAGCATATAGCATAAGACGATACTAGCGCATGGCCGTGCGGTCATGCGTAGTTTATATAGTTGCAGCACAGGAAGCTGCTACTGAAGTTTTTGCCCTTTCAGGACCTTCCAGAAGGACCAATGGAAAGTGCTGCAGTACCTGAGCATGTTTTGCCCTTTCAGGACCTTCCAGAAGGACCAATGGAATGTACTGCAGCACCTGAGCATGTGACCGAACATGTGGCCCTCGACCTCCAATGGGAGACCCTGCCCTGGGCATGCTCAGTGTGAGTAAACAAGGACTTAGTCCCAGAGAGGCTCGCTCGCCGCAGATCAGTGCAGGGTACCATAGGAAAGCCAGAAAAGGCAGTAGTGACCCTATGCACCGAATCAGCCCCAGCGAGACGCTGGGAGCGACGTCTCTGCTGAGCAGAGCCCACTGCGGCCGATACCAAATGGGAGACCGCAGCAGACACGGATCGAGATTCCCCCTGTGCAGCAGAGGAAACTCGACTCCTAACAGATGGCCTACCAAAACGAGGTTTCTCCACCAAACTGGCGGTTTCCTTCAACTGCTTATCGCACTGATGTTATTAATGTTATTCCTATGTGGTGGCCATTCGTTATAAATGCGCCAATATTCACGTAGCACTTTGGTCATGGATTCAAATTTAGTGAGCCACAGAACACACTAAACTTTCCTCTGTACCATCCACATCTCGACTGGCATGGAAAACCACACAGCTGGCATAAGCTTGTGGTTGCATGATGTCACAGACCTGGCAGTGTATTAATCAGAGTTCAGTTTATCAGGGGTTAATCTGACTGGGGGCTCAGCAACAGCTTAAATGAGTTTGTGTTGTTTGATTAGTTCTTGCTATCTCTCCTCATGAACAGGTCTGATATGATTGGGCCAGAGAAAGGTTGCCAAAATGTAAACTATAAATCGATCCTGTGACTGGTCAAAAGTGCGCCATGACTTTACTGACACTGTATTAACCTGCAGAAAAACCCTATATCTGTAAGTTAATAGCATTTTTTTACATGAAAGGTTCCTTTTAAAGTGACTATACTGATATTGCAGCTCAGCATTATATAAAATGACCCTTCACCCTGGCAGTGAAGAGTTACTAAACATTTGTCATGTATAGTCACCCTACCTGGTGACCTATATTTGCCGCCCACTCACTCCTCAACTGAAACCAGCGTTTCAGTCTTTCTGCATCCAAGATGGCTGCCAATTTGGCATGGAGAGCTCATTTTTAAGTTTGAGCCATGCCTCCCTTACCTCTCTTGTGCTGTGGAGATGAGGTTCACGCTTGTCCCTAGTACCTATGCCAATGCAGTGGCCATCTTGGATGTTTCAGATTCAGGTAGTGTGATTGTACATGAGAAATGTATAGTCACGTTTCAGTGGCAGGGTAGGGGGTTGCTTATGTGAATAGATTGTGAGCCCTTGCAGGCAGGGTCCTCTCTCCTACTGTACAAGTCGTGACTTGTATTGTTTAAGATTATTGTACTTGTTTATAATATGTATACCCCTCCTCACATGTAAAGCGCCATGGAATAAATGGCACTATAATAATAAATAATAATAATGAGACAGAGCTGCAATACCACACACAATCTTAGGAGAGGTAAGGTGCCATATTCTTGTACATCATCTTCATTCTTCATTCTGCAGTCTTACTGATCATCATATTCTGTACATAGGGAATATGCTTTGAGTAAATCTTTAACATAACTGTGTTGTTGATGGCATTAGGGCCATTGAAGGTGATTATAAGGTGACTTGTGATCGAAAACACCCAGTGACAGTGAATTGTGCATGTGATCCCACACTAGTTTAAAACACCTACCATGGGGAACACCTCCTCCTAAAACAATGGAAATAAAGTTACTATGTAAAACACAGCAGTACAATGGAAAATTACAATGTTTTATCAACTGCTAGTGATGGCTTTAGACATAAAATAGTTTCTCCAAGCAAATTCCTTCTTTACTACACCTATTTGGTTCTGCCAAACCGCATGTTCTTTTTATGTATTTCAAATAAGAATACAAAAGACTATAGATGAGAGACCACAAGGGGAAAATAAGATTGGTAGCAGATACTGACAAAATCTGCGGTGGCCTACCAGACAAGAGTTATTGCTTCTGTTTGAAATTGGAGTGTTCTAATTTGAAATCTGAGGTGCAAAATCATGCAAAAATTGTTCCTAATTTTTTTCATTGCATGACTGTCTAGTCTTGAGCACCCAGACATGATAGATAGCTGAGCGTCAACAAAACAATGGTTTGGATGATCGAAAGGCTGACAACTAGCTCTCATACTACTCTATACAAAGGAACACTCTCCCAGCAGTGCCCTCCTGAGTTCCAAATTCTTCTGGTGGCACCATATCCTAATTAAAAAAAAATTATCCTCAGTCCGAAATTGGACATGCCAGATCCTTGCCTACCATGACATCATATGTCAAGGAGTGTTGGGAGACCTACATTCACGTTAGACTCTCAGTCGGATATCAGCCGGTGTGACTGATACTAGTTTAATGTGCCCGTGGGCTTTTATTTTGCACCCACTAAAAGGAAATTCTCTTTGCGTATTTAGTACTGATTTTTCTGTAGCTTAGCTGCAGGAAAAAAATTCATTGCATTGCAATGGGCAAAATCCACACTAAATTCAACAACAAAGAATTAGCATTCTGACAATTTTACCGCTCATTTTTTGTGCAGAAATTGTCTGCAACTTCTAGAGCTATTGAATTATAGCTTACTTCTCTAGAATGGGGTTATGCTGCAGATTGTAGGCATAAAAATACAATTTGAAAAACTCGAAATATGCAACATGTAAACTTATGCTAAAAGTTAGACAGTTTTAGTAAATCAGCTCCAATATTTAAAAAAATTCCACATTTCTAAAAGCGGCTAAACTCACCTATGATTTCCTAGACTGGATACATGTTATGAAGGCAATCCAGTAACACAGTGTGCCAGTAATCAGAGCACATACAGTGATCTGACAAAAACCCAAAAACAATAGAACGAGCTCTGAGACGTGGAATCTCTGTAGACCGCAATACCTGAACCTATCCTAAACACAACTAAAGGCAGCTGTGGATTGCGCCTGACACTACCTATGCAACTCGGCACAGCCTGAGGAACTGACTAGCCTGAAGATAGAAATACAAGCCTGACTTGCCTCAGAGAAATACCCCAAAGGAAAAGGCAGCCCCCCACATATAATGACTGTTAGCAAGATGAAAAGACAAAACGTAGGGATGAAATAGATTCAGCAAAGTGAGGCCCGATATTCTAGATAGAGCGAGGATAGCAAAGAGAACTTTGCAGTCTACAAAAAACCCTAAAGCAAAAAACCACGCAAAGGGGGCAAAAAGACCCACCGTGCCGAACTAACGGCACGGCGGTTCACCCTTTGCGTCTCAGAGCTTCCAGCCAAAACGAATAGACAAGCTGGACAGAAAAAACAGCAACAAAAGCAAAGAAGCACTTATCTAAGCAGAGCAGCAGGCCACACGAAAGATCCAGAAGCTCAGATCCAACACTGGAACATTGACAAGGAGCAAGGAAGACAGACTCAGGTGGAGTTAAATAACAAGGCAGCCAACGAGCTCACCAGAACACCTGAGGGAGGAAGCCCAGAAGCTGCAGTACCACTTGTGACCACAGGAGTGAATTCAGCCACAGAATTCACAACAGATACAATTGTGGCAAACATCTGCAACCAGGGAGAAACTCTCTACTGCCCATTACCTTCCTGATCTTTTTTTCAGTATGGAGGTTAGGTCCTTTTCTTACCAATGCTATAACTTCTTTTTAACAAAAACAAGAAAAATGCACAAAGCGCAAAAAAGACACTAAATCAGAGCTATGACAAGATTTATGAGTGTGAAATATCCCATTTTTATCTAGTTTTTAATGTTTCGTTTTGGATTCCAAAACTTGTATTTGATCAATGCCAAGCCGCCTTGTGATTTAATAACTTCTCTAAAATTGACAGGAAAAAAAGCTTTAAAGGACAGAGATACATTTATTACTGGATACTTACTTAGAGCAGCTTTAACAGTTATGGCTTCAGATTCTTGCGAATTTTCACTGACACCGACTGCATTAACGGCCTTCACTCGGAAAATATACTGTTCTCCACTTGTTAGACCGTGAACTACGAATCTGAGGAAAGGCATTTGGTAATATTATCACAAGCTCGTTGAGCTGCTCAATTTTTCATGTAACTGCCTTATTATAGTCGGAATTTGTCAAATATTTTATTAAAAAGTATGGTTTAAATGCAACTAATTTCTTGGATATCTTCTCAAAGTCTGCGCGTGAGACAGCACATATCTGTGTCAGGAGCCTAAGAGACTGAGCCAATCTCACATTTCTCATCCAGAATCTAAAATAATCAAAGTAATATTCAGCATAGTGTCATAGGCACAGTTAGATGCCTGGGGTGTCAATGAAACTCCGTGCCAATTACCTCACACTGTCATGTATTATATAATGAGACTATGCCGGATAGCATATATGTTATCTAGAAAGTTATTTCTTTATCTAATGAAATGTATCTTTTTAATTGTATCATAAGGTCATCAGGATCATCGTAGAAGAAACCCATCTTTTGTAGAAGTTTTGTTGGGCCTTTTTGTATAAACCACAGTAAAACAGTTTCTTCTCATTTCGAAAGTAAATCATGCCTTTAGATTAAGTCATCTTATTAGGGTATGTGCACACAGAGGTTTTTTTTAGGTGCTTCTTAAAGCAGATCCGCTCTAAAAGACATCAGAAAAATCGCTCAAAAACAGCTTTCTATTCAATCAATGCAAATCGACTTGGTGCTCACATGCTCAGTCTTTGAGTCTTTTAGGCCATGTTCACACCATCTTTTTTTTTATGCGGAATCGCCGCGATTTTCCCACTGCGGGTCCGCAGCTGTTTTCCATGCAGGGTACATTACAATGTACCCTATGGAAAACAGGAACTGCTGTGCCCACATTGCGGAAAATCGCAAAAAAAGCCGCGCTGAATAGCCGCGGTAAAAAAGAAGTACCATGTCACTTCTTTTTGCGGAACTGCAGCAGTTCTGCACCCATAGACCTCCATTGTGAGGTCAAACCTGCAGTAAAACCCGCAGATGAAAAAAATATCTGCGGGTTTTCTGCGGTTTGTGGTGCAGAACCGCTGCAGTGTGGCTGCCCCCCCGTGCCCCAATCCCACCCCCCCATGCTCCGATGCCACCCCCCGTGCTCCGACGCCCCCCCCGTGCCCTCATCTCCCCCCCTTATACTTACCCGGCCTCCCGGTGTCCGTCCGGCCGTCTTCTCCCTGGGCGCCGCCATCTTGCAAAATGGCGGGCGCATGCGCAGTGCCGGCAGATTCGTTCCAAAGTGCATTTTGATCACTGAGATATAACCTATCTCAGTGATCAAAATAAAAAAAATAGTAAATGACCCCCCCCCTTTGTCACCCCCATAGGTAGGGACAATAAAAAAATTAAGAATTTTTTTTTCCACTAAGGTTAGAATAGGGTTAGGGTTAGGGGTAGGGTTAGGGGTAGGGTTAGGGGTAGGGTTAGGGTTAGGGGTAGGGTTAGGGGTAGGGTTAGGGGTAGGGTTAGGGGTAGGGTTAGGGTTAGGGGTAGGGTTAGGGTTAGGGGTAGGGTTAGGGTATTTTCAGCCATTTTAACCCTAAAAAACTTCCTAGAAAACACACAGACTCTGCATAGAAAACTGCATAAAAAAACGCATCAAAAAACGCATCAAAAAACGCACCAAAAAAGCACCAAAAAAGCACCAAAAAAAAGGACCTGCGTTTTCTGCCAAGAGCTGCGGTTTTTAGTCCTGAAAAAAAGGAGGGAAATCAGGAACGTGTGAACATAGCCTAAAGAGTTTTTCTTCTGCTTCAGGTTTTGACAAAAAAAGCCTGGTGGGAGAAAAGAAAGTGGAGGTTGCAGCTTTGAAGTTTATCCAGATGGAAAACACTCCAAATTAGGCATTGTCCAATCAGAAGGCTGCAAAAAAAAAAACACTTCAGGAAAAATTTGTCCAAAACCCTTGAAAAACTTTTCAAAACTGCTTCAAGAATTGTATTTTTGACCATCTTGAAAAAGAACATATAGCCTTATACTGTTGTAAAAAAAAGGGTGAAAGAGACTTTTTATGAAGGGAATTGTATGAATAAATTTTAGAATGCTTCCTTTTCAATTATGAGCAATTCTGCCCTGAAAGAGAACATGTTCTCAACTGACCCCAAATGAAGGATTGATCATACTCGATAAACATTCAATCACTCTTACTAAACATTCACGGGTTCCTTATTTTGTGCTAAGGAATCATCTAAGTATTCCTTGAAATCATCAACTATAACTTCTATGATTGATTCTTTAGGTACAAGTTTATTCCATAGATTTACAGCTATTGTGGTAAAAAAAAAAAAAGTCTGACAGATCCCATCATTGTTTACCAGGAACCATAAGTCTTTCACTTTGATCATCAAAAGGGAATCTGTCAGTAGGATTTTTCTATGTTATTTGAGAGCAGAATAACGTAGGGGCATAGAAGCTTATGCCAAGGATGTGCAACTTGCTTGGCAGCTTGATGTAGTTTCAATGCAAACAGTGTTTTATCATCAGAAGATTATCACTTCAGCCAGGTAATCCAGCTAATCTGTGTAACCCCGCCCCCACCACTGATTGGCAGCTTTCTGCTAAAAAGGATAAAGTCCGATATCCAGTACCACCTCTGATCAATTGTTCTCAGCTGGGGCTACCAGCCGAAACTGCTCAATTGCGGAGCTGCACTGTCTTCTGATGGTGACCGCTGCCTGAAACTACATATACGCTCCCTATTGATTTGAATTGGGGGCAGATATGTAGTATCCAGCTGTGGCCACTATCAGCAGCTCCACAATCGAGCAGTTTTGGCAGGCCACCACCAACACATAGGCGCATTGATCGGCGGGTGTGCCAGATCTCAGACCCTGACTGATCAGACATTGATGGCCTATCCTAAGGATAGGCCATCAATGAAAAAGTAGAGGACAACCTCTTTAACTGCAATTGCGCAGACATGCTCTGATGCACGCAGCCCTTGGTTAGGGTAGCAAAAATATAGCAACAGGTTTCCCTTAGCACACTAAATGAAAAATAAAAATAAGCAAAAGAAATATTTTTCTTTTTCTTGAGTAACATACATACTAAATAAATAAGCAGTTTACCTGTTATATTTAATGGGCTTGTGGTTGCAATGATCCCAGTGATTAGAGCCCACCACAGATGAGTCTATGTAGTACCCGAGTAATTCTTCCTCTGCCTTAGGTTTATCAAACTGTACAACAACTGATGTTCTAGTGTTTCTAGTAGCCAAAATACGACCCGGAGCAGATGGCACAGCTTTAAAAGAAAAGACAAGCATATAAATCTGGAGGAAATAAACTAGAGCACATAGCAACTCCAGGCAAATAAATCAGGGACTAAGAGCGCTAAAGCCCTGTATGCATGTTAAATGACTCATTTATATACAGATGTAGCAGGGCTGTTTTTTATTTAAGTTTTTCATTTGTGCTCAGTAATAACGTTCTCAGGTAACATTACTCGATAGATTTATATATGGTCTTATAGAAGAAAAAAGACATTAACCCCCTCTGCTAAATCTGCATATGCGTGTACTGCTGTAACTTACACTTGTAATGTAATATCAATAAAACAACATTTACAACATCAAAAGTGAGTTCTTTTACCCAGACGTTCCGCTGCTTGTATTGGTGGGGTGACTTCAGAAGGCTCACTGACACCATGTTTGTTGACAGAAATAACTCTGAAATTGTATGATTTTCCGTCCACTAAATCAAACACTGCATAGCGGGGCGAACGGACTGGGATCTGTGAGTTGACTCTCTGCCAGCTCCCACTGCCAACCATTGTCTATGAAAAAAGCAAGAAACGATTAACTCTTGCCAGATTTCAGATACAGACGACTGGATGCATTTTTATTGAACCTAAGTCATTGTTTTCATACATAAGACAAATAAATAGTCACAGTCGTTTCACCAAACTTTACATAAATCTGTTGTTCAAAAAACTTGTCAATATATTATTTCTTAGAAATATACTTTTTTGAAAAAAATTTACGAGGCACATCTCCACTGTTATGAAAGGTAATTCAGTACCACAATGGACATAGAGGTCAGCACACATACAGTGACCTGGCAATAACCCAAAAAACAAGAACGAGCTCTGAGACGTGGGAACTCTGTTGACCGCAATCCCTAATCCTCTCCAACCACACTAAAGGCAGCCGTGGATTGCGCCTAACGCTCCCTATGCAACTCGGCACGGCCTGAGAAACTAGCTAGCCTGAAGATAGAAAATAAGCCTACCTTGCCTCAGAGAAATACCCCAAAGGAAAAGGCAGCCCCCACATATAATGACTGTGAGTTAAGATGAAAAGACAAACGTAGATATGAAATAGATTAAGCAAAGTGAGGCCCAACTTTCTGAACAGAGCGAGGATAGGAAAGGTAACTTTGCGGTCAACACAAAACCCTACAAGAACCACGCAAAGGGGGCAAAAAGACCCTCCGTACCAAACTAACGGCACGGAGGTACACCCTCTGCGTCACAGAGCTTCCAGCAAGCAGAAAAAAACAAATAGACAAGCTGGACAGAAAAAAAACAGCAAACAAATAGTAAAGAGGAACTTAGCTATGCAGAGCAGCAGGCCACAGGAACGATCCAGGAGGAAACAGGTCCAATACTAGAAAATTGACTGGAGGCCAGGATCAAAGCACCAGGTGGAGTTAAACAGAGCAGCACCCAACAACTTTACCACATCACCTGAGGAAGGAAACTCAGAAGCCGCAGCACCACTTTCCTCCACCAACGGAAGCTCACAGAGAGAACCAGCCGAAGTACCACTTGTGACCACAGGAGGGAGCTCTGCCACAGAATTCACAACAGTACCCCCCCCTTGAGGAGGGGTCACCGAACCCTCACCAGAGCTCCCAGGACGACCAGGATGAGCCATATGAAAGGCACGAACAAGATCGGGAGCATGGACATCAGAGGCAAAGACCCAGGAATTATCTTCCTGAGCATAACCCTTCCACTTAACCAGATACTGGAGTTTCCACCTTGAAACACGAGAATCCAAAATCTTCTACACAATATACTCCAACTCCCCCTCCACCAAATTCGGGGCAGGAGGATCAACAGATGGAACCATAGGTGCCACGTATCTCCGCAACAATGACCTATGGAATACGTTATGTATGGAAAAAGAATCTGGAAGGGTCAGACGAAAAGACACAGGATTAAGAACCTCAGAAATCCTATACGGACCAATAAAACGAGGTTTAAACTTAGGAGAGGAAACCTTCATAGGAATATGACGAGAAGATAACCAAACCAAGTCCCCAACCCGAAGTCGGGGACCCACACAGCGTCTGCGATTAGCGAAACGTTGAGCCTTCTCCTGGGACAAAGTCAAATTGTCCACTACATGAGTCCAAATCTGCTGCAACCTGTCCACCACAGTATCCACACCAGGACAGTCCGAAGACTCAACCTGCCCTGAAGAGAAACGAGGATGGAACCCAGAGTTGCAGAAAAACGGTGAAACCAAGGTAGCCGAGCTGGCCCGATTATTAAGGGCGAACTCAGCCAAAGGCAAAAAGGACACCCAGTCATCCTGATCAGCAGAAACAAAGCATCTCAGATATGTTTCCAAGGTCTGATTGGTTCGTTCGGTCTGGCCATTAGTCTGAGGATGGAAAGCCGAGGAAAAAGACAAGTCAATGCCCATCCTACCACAAAAGGCTCGCCAAAACCTCGAAACAAACTGGGAACCTCTGTCAGAAACGATATTCTCTGGAATGCCATGTAAACGAACCACATGCTGGAAAAACAATGGCACCAAATCAGAGGAGGAAGGCAATTTAGACAAGGGTACCAAATGGACCATCTTAGAGAAGCGATCACAGACCACCCAAATGACTGACATCTTTTGAGAGACGGGAAGATCTGAAATAAAATCCATAGAGATATGTGTCCAAGGCCTCTTCGGGACCGGCAAGGGCAAAAGCAACCCACTGGCACGAGAACAGCAGGGCTTAGCCCGAGCACAAATCCCACAGGACTGCACAAAAATACGCACATCCCGCGACAGAGATGGCCACCAAAAGGATCTAGCCACTAACTCTCTGGTACCAAAGATTCCAGGATGACCAGCCAACACCGAACAATGAACCTCAGAGATAACTTTATTCGTCCACCTATCAGGGACAAACAGTTTCTCCGCTGGGCAACGATCAGGTTTATTAGCCTGAAATTTTTGCAGCACCCGCCGCAAATCAGGGGAGATGGCAGACACAATTACTCCCTCTTTGAGGATACCCGCCGGCTCAGATACACCCGGAGAGTCGGGCACAAAACTCCTAGACAGAGCATCCGCCTTCACATTTTTAGAGCCCGGAAGGTATGAAATCACAAAGTCAAAACGGGCAAAAAACAACGACCAACGAGCTTGTCTAGGATTCAACCGCTTGGCGGACTCGAGATAAGTCAAGTTCTTATGATCAGTCAAGACCACCACGCGATGCTTAGCTCCTTCAAGCCAATGACGCCACTCCTCGAATGCCCACTTCATGGCCAGCAACTCTCGATTGCCCACATCATAATTTCGCTCAGCAGGCGAAAACTTCCTGGAAAAGAAGGCGCATGGTTTCATCACCGAGCAATCAGAACTTCTCTGTGACAAAACAGCCCCTGCTCTAATCTCAGAAGCATCAACCTCGACCTGGAACGGAAGCGAAACATCTGGTTGACACAACACAGGGGCAGAAGAAAAACGACGCTTCAACTCTTGAAAAGCTTCCACCGCAGCAGAAGACCAATTGACCAAATCAGCACCTTTCTTGGTCAAATCGGTCAATGGTTTAGCAATACTAGAAAAATTGCAGATGAAGCGACGATAAAAATTAGCAAAGCCCAGGAACTTTTGCAGACTTTTCAGAGATGTCGGCTGAGTCCAATTATGGATGGCTTGGACCTTAACAAGGTCCATCTCGATAGTAGAAGGGGAAAAGATGAACCCCAAAAATGAAACCTTCTGAACACCAAAGAGACACTTTGATCCCTTCACAAACAAAGAATTAGCACGCAGGACCTGAAACACCGTTCTGACCTGCTTCACATGAGACTCCCAATCATCCGAGAAGATCAAAATGTCATCTAAGTACACAATCAGGAATTTATCCAGGTACTCTCGGAAGATGTCATGCATAAAGGACTGAAACACTGATGGAGCATTGGCAAGTCCGAATGGCATTACTAGATACTCAAAATGGCCCTCAGGCGTATTAAATGCAGTTTTCCACTCATCGCCTCGCTTAATACGCACAAGATTAAACGCACCACGAAGATCTATCTTGGTGAACCAACTAGCCCCCTTAATCCGAGCAAACAAATCAGATAACAATGGCAAGGGGTACTGAAATTTAACCGTGATCTTATTTAGAAGGCGGTAATCTATACAATGTCTCAGTGAACCATCCTTCTTGGCTACAAAAAAGAACCCTGCTCCTAATGGCGACGATGACGGGCGAATATGCCCCTTCTCCAAAGACTCCTTCACATAACTCCGCATAGCGGCGTGCTCAGGCACAGATAAATTAAACAGTCGACCTTTTGGGAATTTAATACCAGGAATCAAATCGATAGCACAGTCACAATCCCTATGCGGAGGTAGGGTATCGGACTTGGGCTCATCAAATAAATCCCGGTAATCAGACAAGAACTCAGGAACCTCAGAAGGGGTGGATGACGAAATAGTCAGAAATGGGACATCACCATGTACCCCCTGACAACCCCAGCTGGACACAGACATGGATTTCCAATCTAATACTGGATTATGGACTTGTAGCCATGGCAACCCCAACACGACCACATCATGCAGATTATGCAACACCAGAAAGCGAATAACCTCCTGATGTGCAGGAGCCATGCACATGGTCAGCTGGGTCCAGTACTGAGGCTTATTCTTGGCCAAAGGCATAGCATCAATTCCTCTCAATGGAATAGGACACTGCAAGGGCTCCAAGAAAAACCCACAACGCCTAGCATACTCCAAGTCCATCAAATTCAGAGCAGCGCCTGAGTCCACAAATGCCATGACAGAATACGATGACAAAGAGCAGATCAAGGTAACAGACAGAAGAAATTTTGACTGTACCGTACCAATGGTGGCAGACCTAGCGAACCGCTTAGTGCACTTAGGACAATCAGAGATAGCATGAGTGGAATCACCACAGTAGAAACACAGCCCATTCAGACGTCTGTGTTCTTGCCGTTCAACTCTGGTCAAAGTCCTATCGCACTGCATAGGCTCAGGTTTAAGCTCAGGTAATACCGCCAAATGGTGCACAGATTTACGCTCACGCAAGCGTCGACCGATATGAATGGCCAAAGACATAGACTCATTCAGACCAGCAGGCATAGGAAATCCCACCATGACATCCTTAAGGGCTTCAGAGAGACCTTTTCTGAAAATAGCTGCGAGCGCACCTTCATTTCACTGAGTGAGTACGGACCACTTTCTAAATTTCTGACAATATACCTCTATTTCATCCTGACCCTGACACAGAGCCAGCAAATTCTTCTCTGCCTGATCCACAGAATTAGGCTCATCGTACAGCAATCCGAGCGCCAGGAAAAATACATCGATATTACTTAATGCAGGATCTCCTGACGCAAGAGAAAATGCCCAGTCCTGAGGGTCGCCACGCAAAAAAGAAATAACGATCCTAACTTGTTGAACTGGGTCACCAGAGGAGCGAGGTTTCAAAGCCAGAAATAGTTTACAATTATTTTTGAAACTCAGAAATTTAGTTCTATCTCCAAAAAACAAATCAGGAATAGGAATTCTCGGTTCTAACATAGAATTCTGAACCACAAAGTCTTGAATACTTTGTACTCTTGCCGTGAGCTGATCCACACATGAAGACAGACCTTTAATGTCCATTGCTACACCTGTGTCCTGAACCACCCAAATGTCTAGGGAAAAAAAAAAAAGGCAAAACACAGTGCAAAGAAAAAAAAATGGTCTCAGAACTTCTTTTTCCCTCTATTGGGAATCATTAGTACTTTTGGCCTCCAGTACTGTTATGAAAGGTAATTCAGTACCACAATGGACATAGAGGTCAGCACACATACAGTGACCTGGCAATAACCCAAAAAACAAGAACAAGCTCTGAGACGTGGGAACTCTGTTGACCGCAATCCCTAATCCTCTCCAACCACACTAAAGGCAGCCGTGGATTGCGCCTAACGCTCCCTATGCAACTCGGCACGGCCTGAGAAACTAGCTAGCCTGAAGATAGAAAATAAGCCTACTTTGCCTCAGAGAAATACCCCAAAGGAAAAGGCAGCCCCCACATATAATGACTGTGAGTTAAGATGAAAAGACAAACGTAGAGATGAAATAGATTAAGCAAAGTGAGGCCCAACTTTCTGAACAGAGCGAGGATAGGAAAGGTAACTTTGC
This sequence comes from Ranitomeya imitator, assembly GCF_032444005.1. Classification (NCBI taxonomy): domain Eukaryota; kingdom Metazoa; phylum Chordata; class Amphibia; order Anura; family Dendrobatidae; genus Ranitomeya; species Ranitomeya imitator. The sequence goes on from NC_091286.1 coordinate 396,045,842, forward strand.
GGTCAACAAAAAACCCTACAAGAACCACGCAAAGTGGGCAAAAAGACCCTCCGTACCGAACTAACGGCACGGAGGTACACCCTCTGCGTCCCAGAGCTTCCAGCAAGCAGAAAAAAACAAATAGACAAGCTGGACAGAAAAAAAACAGCAAACAAATAGCAAAGAGGAACTTAGCTATGCAGAGCAGCAGGCCACAGGAACGATCCAGGAGGAAACAGGTCCAATACTAGAAAATTGACTGGAGGCCAGGATCAAAGCACCAGGTGGAGTTAAACAGAGCAGCACCCAACGACTTTACCACATCACCTGAGGAAGGAAACTCAGAAGCCGCAGCACCACTTTCCTCCACCAACGGAAGCTCACAGAGAGAACCAGCCGAAGTACCACTTGTGACCACAGGAGGGAGCTCTGCCACAGAATTCACAACACTCCACCTTGCCAAGTTTTTTTTATGTTGATGTTTATTTAAAATTTTGATATCTCAATATTTGAAATAGACCTCCAATTTAAAAGAAGAGCTCTCATCAAGTTTTTATTCTCTTAATATACTGCAGTCATCATACTATATAGCACTGTGTACTTACAATTGCTCATTTTGCTTTTCAACCCAGTTAATTCTTCTCTTTTATCTGCTCTATATAGAAACAGGAAGTCTCCTTTCCCTGCATTTATCATTCCTCATCTCCTGACCCAGCTGCTCCACCCATCCCCCCTATCAGGGACTTTTGCAGTGACTCATGACTCATACAGGGAAAATTGACCTCCTGTGTCTGCATAGATCTTAGAAGGATTCAACAAGTCAGTTTTTAATCACATGATGCCATAGACCTAATGGAAGAGAGAAGAATTAGCTGGCAAGAGGGGCAAAACTGTAAGTACGCAGTGCCATATAATATGATGATTGCAATATAACAAGAGGGCAGTCAAGTTTAGAATAGTGTATGCCAGAAAGCTCTTGTACATTGTAACTGATTAGAGATGAGCGAACTTGAACTTAAGAATTTGGGATTTCATACCAGACAGTTAGCATCGGTGGTAAACGTTAAACACGCACTTCTCCCAGAAGTCCATTGCAATGTTCGGAGTTCCGGGGAAAAGAGAGAGAGAGATTTTCCAGTTCCAAAGTTTGGGTTCCCTTTGTTTTCAATGGGGTTCAGGTTCTGATTCAAATTTGGGTATAGTTCTGGTACCGGATCCGAACTTTGGAACCAGAACTTCCACGGGTCCGCTCATCCCTATGGCTGATATACTGTATGTACCAGCTCTTGGCTTTTCAGATTTTTCACCACCCAGATAACCCAGAAGATGTGCTAGAGTTATAAAGAGGCACTCACACCTTTATAAATTTGCCACTTCTTACTCTTAGTAGACTTTAGGTTCAAGATGGGCGCGTGAAATGGAAATCTTTATACATTCCATCCATGGAGTTGCAGCCTATTAACGTCTATGGATATCCTTTAAAATCATATCTTAAAATGCTGTTAACTTATGCTCAGACACAATGGCTGTCCCCATAATCATTTACAGAAAATAAAAAAAATTAAATCTTTAATCAAAAAGTTAAAACAAATAAGAAAAATTAATATATTTCACTAACTGCTTTTAAATGTTAAACTAAAATAACTGATACATTCCTTTTCGTATACCACAGCTAGAAGTATATTTGTCCCTCTCCTGTTTCTTCTATGTAAAAAGAGAAAATATAAAATTTCATATGGGCATCAAAAGATTTCAATGACAATAAAAAAACATTATCTTAATTAACTGATATTTCTGGAAGTACAGTATGATTTCTAATTCAAACTGTTTCCATTCTTTAGTCTATTTTTATTTGCTTTAGAGCAAGTACAATATTCAAAATCACTGATACAACAAGAGAATTACAATTCCTAATATAAGAAATTGTGAAAAATTATGTTGGAACAATATTTCACTATTTGGATTTATGCCGTCTTAGTTTGAGTTCTCATGAATTGTAATTGTACTGTGCATTTATCTATAAATTAGAAAATCTATAGTTTTAGAAATTAAAGGGCTTGCCTGATCAATTTAAATCTTCTAAATTGCTTTTTGATTAGTTCTTGCTGGCATTTTGGTTGCAGGCGAAGAAGAAGTGTTGTGATACATGCAGGCCTTGGCTATACATGTTATCTATTGGTAGGATTGGTTCAAGTGAACAATTGCTTTATTTACTTTTCTTCATTTTTTCCAACCAGTCAATCACACAAGTATCAAGGGGATACCGTGACAGAAGGACCAGAAGATTGCAAAGTCTGGTTTCACAAACTCCTGCATTGGTTAGAAGTACTTCATCATTTTATTAAACAGTGCAGGTTTTTTCTTGCTGGAAGTGGAAAGGTTAATCTGTTCAGTTGAATCTCCTATAGCTTTCCTATATCAACTGTCTCAGCTGTTCAGTGTTGGCCACTGCCCTCAGCTGCAGTGCCTTGCGAAAGTACTCGGCTCCCTGGAACTTTTCAACCTTTTCCAACATATCATGCTTCAAACATAAAGATACCAAATGAAAATTTTTGGTGAAGAATCAACAACAAGTGGAACACAATTGTGAAGTTGAGCAAAATTTAGTGGTGATTTTAAATTTTTGTGGAAATTCAAAAACTGAAAAGTGGGGCGTGCAATATTATTCGGCCCTTTTACTTTCAGCGCAGCAAACTCATTCCAGAAGTTCATTGTGGATCTCTGAATGATCCAATGTTGTCCTAAATGCCTAATAATAATAATAATCTTTATTTTTATATAGCGCTAACATATTCCGCAGCGCTTTACAGGTTGCACACATTATCATCACTGTCCCCGTTGAGGCTCACAATCTAAATTCCCTATCAGTATGTCATTGGAATGTGGGAGGAAACCAGAGTGCCTGGAGGAAACCCACGCAAACACGGAGAGAACATACAAACTCTTTGCAGATGTTGTCCTTAGTGGGGCTTGAGCCCAGGACTCCAGCGCTGCAATGCTGCTGTGCTAACCACTACGCCACCTTGCCGCCTAATGATGATAAATATAATCCATCTGTGTGTAATCAAGTCTTCGTATAAATGCACCTGCTCTGTGATAGTCTCAGGGTTCTGTTTGAAGCACAGAGAGCATCATGAAGACCAAGGAACACAACAGGCAGGCCCGTGATACTGTTGTGGAGAAGTTTAAAGCCGGATTTGGATAGAAAATTATTTCCAAAACTTTAAACATCCCAAGGAGCACTGTGCAAGCGATCATATTGAAATGGAAGGAGTATCATACCACTGCAAATCTACCAAGACCTGGTCATCCCTCTAAACTTTCATCTCAAACAAGAAGAAGACTGATCAGAGATGCAGCCAAGAGGCCCATGATCACTATGGACGAACTGCAGAGATCTACAGCTGAGGTGGGGCAGTCTGTCCATAGGAAAACAATCAGTCGTACACTGCACAAATCTGGCAGTAATGGAAGAGTGGCAAGAAGAAAGCCATTTCTCAAAGATATCCATAGAAAGTGTTGTTTAGAGTTTGCAACAAGCCACCTGGGAGACACCAAACATGTGGAAGAAGGTGCTCTGGTCAGATGAAACCAAAATCAAACTTTTTGGCAACAATGCTTAACAATATATTTGGCGTAAAGGCAACACAGCTCATCACCCTGAACACGCCATCCTCACTGTCAAACATGCTGGTGGCAGCATCATGGTTTGGGCCTGCTTTTATTCAGCAGGGACAGGGAAGATGGTTAATATTGATGGAAAGATGGATGGAGCCAAATACAGGACCATTCTTGAAGAAAACCTGTTGGAGTCTGCAAAAGACCTGAGACTGGGACGGAGATTTGTCTTCCAACAAGACAATGATCCCAAACATAAAGCAAAATCTACAATGGAATGTTCACAAATAAACGTATATCCAGGTGTTACAATGGCCAAGTCAAAGTCCAGACCTCAATCCAATCGAGAATCTGTGGAAAGAGCTGAAAACTGCTGTTCAAAAATGATCTCCATCAAACCTCACTGAGCTCGAGCTTTTTGCCAAGTAAGAATGGGCAAGAATTTAGTGTCTCGATGTACAAAACTGATAGAGACATACCCCAAGCAACTTGCAGCTGTAATTGCAGCAAAAGGTGGCGCAACAAAGTATTAAGTTAAGGGGGCCGAATAATATTGCATACTCCACTTTTCAGTCTTTGAATTTTCACAAAAATGTAAAATAACCAATAAATTTCGTTCAACTTCACAATTGTGTTCCACTTGTTGTTGATTCTTCACCAAAAATTTACATTTGGTATCTTTATGTTTGAAGCATGATATGTAGGAAAAGGTTGAAAAGTTCCAGAGAGATGAATACTTTCATAAGGCACTGTATATATGTTTGTCTCTGGCACTTAGGAATTGCCAGTGTTAGTTCTTACTTCCTAGTTTGGAGTTGGAGATGTAGTCCATTGTTGAAGTTGGCGTTAGGAGATTTGTTCAAGAGATTGGTGCTTGGAGTTTTGCTTGTGTACACATCTTCATGCTCTAGTATGTGGTTTCTCCTTTTAACTACACTGTTTTCGATTATGTTGTTTGCTGAGTGTATTTTTTATGATTGCTATTTTCATTTAGTTAGTGTTGTCCTATACATTTCAGATTTCCACCTCCCTGGGTGGGGAAGGGGACAGATATGGATTGATATAGGAGAATAGTAAAACCTGGTGTCTCCACCTTCAGGAGTAATCCAGGGGACAGGGATAGACTTGGGCGTCCCTAGTTGTAGTTCGCTCACAAGTTCAGCATGGGTCCAGAATTTAAATCCCCGCACCAAGGCCAAGCACGGATATTTGGAATTTTACATTGTTCACAATCCACTCTAAGAGGCAGGAAAGGGAGAATATTCTACTTAGTTGTTTTTAGTGCATACCACGGTATAAGCATTTATTATTGTTATAAAACCTAAGGCCTAAGAATGTCAACAACTGTAGCATGTCTTTTGTTATAAGGCCTATGACTGTCAACAATTGCTGCACATCTCTAAAAATATGCTAGTGGAATGGAGTTATTCTTATCATGCAGTCATTTACCTTCTCAATGTAGTAAACAAGTGGATCTCTGCCACGAGGAACAGGTGGATCCCAACTGAGAACAACATATGTTTTACTGGTTTCCAGTGCTTGGACGTTGGTAGGTGGGCCAGGAATTTTAACATCACCTAAATGAAAGACAAAGTTAAATAGAACATAGTTTGTACTTGCTCTATTATCAAACAGTGATTCTTGTTTTCCCCTCATCGCTCTAGTTGATTATCAGGTCTCATCCACATGAGCACATCGGGGGAGACCTGTTAATCAATTAGAGTGGTGTGGGGAGAAGCCAGACAGAGGTGGCACCAGATAAGTGCCACGCTGCCTGTAGTTTGGAAAGCATGAATTTACTGACAGGTTCCTTCTAATCTCCACTTTTTATTTTTTTTTACATTGATTTCAATATTAAAAGGGTTGTGCAATCTGTTTTTTGTTTTTTTTACAGGAGCGCACTCTCTCCTTTTCCCAGGTTCCTGTTTGCTGATGAATGGTGTTCTAATGACCGATGGAATGATTGCACCCAAACTGTGCACTCTGTGTAAGCTTTGCCTCTGCATCATCGTAGGAGCACAGGGGCACTGAAGCTGGCAATCATAGACTGCAGAGGTGGCCAGTAGAGATGAGCGGATGTTTTGAAATTCAATTTAATTGGCTTTGCCAAATTTTTCCAAAAAATGTCAATCAATTTAAATGAATGAATCTCAATACAGGAAAGCTATTAATTACTTGGAAAATACACGTGTGGGAAAAGAGAGAGAACCTCACTGACCATAAGAGCTTACATTCTCCAGAGAGAGAGGGCCCGGCTGACCATAAGACCTTACACTCTATAAGAGAGAGAGAACCCCTCTACTGACCATGAGAGCCAACACACTATGGGCAAGAGAGAGAAGTACCCGCTGACCATAACGGCTTACACTCTATAAAAGAGAGGCCTCTGTTTAGCATAAAAGTCTAGAGTCTACAGAAGAGAGAGAGGGGACCCCGCTGATCATAAGAGCTTACACTCTATAGAAGAAAGAGTAAGAGATGACCCTGCTGAAAATAACAGCTTACACACTACAGAAGAGAGAGAGCAGGAGAGAGATGACCCTGCTGACCATAAGGGCTTACACTCTACAGGAGAGAAAGACTTACCCAGTGACTCAACAGATGGAAAATGACTCAAATGAACAAACTATGCTCCACTGAAAATTGCTGATCTATGATGGCCCAGGTACTGACCAACATTGTACAAGATATGATAAAGCGCTATATGTCATAGCTTCATGCATTATGGGGAGACCCACATGGCAATGCAAAATGACATTAGTCTGCTCACTGATGCTTCAGCAGTGTGGGAAACAGTGCGGTTAAGGTTTTAGTTTGCTTGTGAATCGAATGACAAAATGTTTGAGTATGCATGAATCCGCAAATTTTAGGAAATTCCTCTCAAACTTGATCCTCCACTCATCGATCCACTCATCTCTATTAGCCGGTAACATAGGCAATGAGGCGTACACTATAAAGTTAAAATTCTCAACACTGTTGAAATGCAGAAGATTTTTTAATAGAACTTTGCATTTTTTGCTGTTTAAGAAGTTATGAGAACATCTTTAACATTACAGTATATTCATCCAAAAATTTTTTAGGTTTGCTGTTACCATCTACCATCTCTTAGGTTTTTGTACATTATTGATAATGGCACCTGGAAGGACCTGAAATGTGTTATGTCAGTGACATGAATTACATGATATGGATGACATTAATGACATAATATCAATTATATCAACTATAAGACACAGTTCTTTGAGACCCACCTGACTTTATATCGTGATTACAATACTTCCTACAGTGAATGACACTTTAGTTGAAAAAAAGACTCACATGAAGCCTATTGAAATCAATATACATAAGTAGTCTGGGGCATGCTTTTAAATCATTCTAAAGGGAACTGGCCTAATCTAAAAACACAATTTACCTTCAGATATAGGGCTAATCTGCAATCACGCCCCCTGAGGAAGGTTTCTATAACCGAAACGCGCGTCGGGGTTAGCGGTGGACGGCGTGGTGACGGGCTTATACATAGTGGTATGTTATCATGACAGTTTATATGTTTTATTTCTGATATGCCCTATACTTATATGTCATCCAATTAGCCGACCATGTTTACATGTCTGGCTATGCCGTGATATGTTTATTCTTATATTGTTCAGTTATATTGCTGTGATTTGCCGTTCATGGCTTTTAGTGGGCACACTGTGTGCTGTATTGTTGCATGTTTTCCCATGTTCCCCCTCTACCTGTTTTTATTTTGTAATTCTTAATAAAGTGTTATTTGATATTTTGGACATATAGCTGTCTTGGGTGCTTTTTGGTTTAGTTTATGTCATGTGGCAGCTTGTCCTGTTAATGTCCAGGTGAATGGTGGGGAGTATTATTATTAAGTACCATTGGTGGACTTTGTACTTGGTTATCTCTTTCCCCGAACATATAGGATGTCATTTGTTGTATATTCATTATCTCAAAGGGGTTGCTTCAGATTAATGGAACAGTTGCAGGAATAAAATCTGCAGCAAATATGCAATGTGTTAATTTACCATAAAAGGTCCAATAAACCCGATTATAACTTTTAATGTTAGAGATCAATGCACTAAGAAAGGAAGCAACTGCCTGTCTTCTCACACTGTTTCATGAAAAAAAGAAAACCAAACATTACTTATTATTCTGATTCTTGATTCAGATTATTAAGGTTATTATACCTTCTAGGTCATCCTGACAGATGACAATACTTCGCCCTCCGTCCAGATGGATTGCTGTAAAGACAGAATAATTTATATCATATTATACAAATTCACATTGTTTTATAAGTTCTATTTCTGCTGTGTATATAGCTTTGACTGGGTATGAAAGAGATTTTAGCTTTACATTTTTATGTTGCGTTATCTTTGTTTTGTGTATTATTTAACTAGATCTCTAGCCAAAATTGCATTTTAGTAGCATAAAGAACAAAGCCTTCTGTGCTCTTGCCTTTAGATAGAGCCCTTTGATTTATTGACATAAAGGTATAACAAGGCTTTTTTATGTTCTACTGTGCTGGAATGTACTCTGACATCTGTTTTTATATTTTAGTCTTGTATGAGCCGTGTTCAATATATTTTTCATCTTTCTGCAGTAAGTGGTAATAAAGCAGTATATTGTTTAAATGTTCAATATGGCACAAGGATTTAAACACATAAATATGCATAGGTGTTAAGAAGACAGAATCTAAGGATAATCTGGATTTTTTTAACAAAATTTACAATACCTAACACCTTCATTTAAAAATGTATAATGATTACTTCTCTGTTCGATTATCTGCAATCATTTATTTGTATTATCCATCAGAAGGTCCCCATATGCACTAGTCTAATGGTATTCAAACCTGCTGATTTTTGCATCTGATATATATAGGGGGCCTTCGAACCCACTACCTAGATCCCTTCTGTCAGATGAGAGAGAAAGAGAAGAGGATGGGGCAGTTTAAATGTATATACCCAATCCTTTTAAGGGAAGGAAGTGGTAGATCTTAGCGATGAGAGAACAAGCTCAGACAAGGTGCTATCCGAGCATGCTCGGGTGTTAACCGAGTATCTTCAGGTTGCTTGAAAAATATGTTCAAGTCCCCGCTGCTGCATGTCTCTCGGCTGTTAGTACTGTCGCAACACATAAGAGGGGGGCCGGAGGTAGAGAGAGGGCCTTGCAGGGCAGCTAATAATGAGGGCAATCTGGCCTGTTTCTTAGAGCCCGAGGCTCTGTGCTGGCCCACGGCAAGATTGCCCTCATCATACGCGGCAATTTATTTTTTGGGTTATGGAAATTATAGTTAATGGGGGTCACAGTGCTGTTTATCTCTTTGATTTAGTGCAACGCTAATAGTATGCTAATGGTGGCATACATATCTATAGTCAGGGCCGCAGTGCAAGGGAGACACATGTATGCATACAATTTATGTGACCTTGTTATTCTTAGGGCTGCGACGATCATCATGACAAGTGTTGTGGCTGGGAGATATTGACATGAAGGTCTGACCAGATGGAGAAGAAACAGCAGAACACGGTTCTAATCAGATTAGACATCAGCGGTAAGTACCCGGATGTAAATAATGTTATCTGTAAAATCCTTTAGGCCACGTTCTCCCATTTGTGTGAAGTGTCCGTGTGCTGCCAGATTTTTTGAATCATACAGCACACGAACTCGTAGAGTTTTATAGGTCCATTCACACATCTGAGAAAATGACAGATCTGAGAATGAGATCTGTGAGAGTCAGAGAATTTCCAGTTCTGATCCGATTTTGAGGACCAGAATAAGTTATGCTCAATGCATCTGTAAAAGCACACAGCACACTGACACTGCAAATGGAATGCGGAATATAGCCCTATTATGTATAGCACAGTCCCTTAGTATATAGTGTTTTCACTTATTATGTATTGCATAGTCCCTTAGTATATAATGTATTCACTTATCATGCAGAGCACAGTCCCTTATTTTATAGTGTACTCACTTATTATTTATAGCACAGTCCCTTAGCATATAGTGTATTCACTTAATATGTATAGCACAGTCCCTTAGTATATAGTGTGTTCACTTGATACTGTATGTATAGCGCCATTGAGGCTGTCCCTTACATAGCGTATTATTACATAGTCGTCTGTTAGAATATAAAATGACTGCTGATGGAGCAGTCAGTGACCAGAGGACCAGTCCATCAGCTCATCCATTAGAAAAGAAGCTTTCTCATGCTCCATCAGCTGTCATTGCATTATATACCTAACAAAAGAGGGCAGTATGTAATAAAGATAGGGGGCGCTATAAATAGTCTGATATGTAAGGGTCGGAGCTGTACATAACAAAAGAGGGCACTGTGCAATAAGGGACAGCAATATACATAATAAAGGAGACTATGTAAGATATATATGTCTGTGGCTATATATAAATATCTGTAGCTTTGTCACTATAAAAGTAGGGGGGCCAGACATATTTCTTGCACAGGGGCCTCAAGCTGTCAGTGTCCACCCAACAACACAGGCAGCGATTGCATAACAAACAGGCAATCCGGGCATGTGTTGCGGCTGTCTAACAGCTGCGAGACATGCTGCCCAGGGGTCTCAAACATATTTTCAAACATGCCAAAAACATTTGGTTAGCACCGGAGCATGTTCGGATAACACCTTATCCCAGCACGTTCGCTCATCACTAGAGATTTATCTGGCAGCGGCATTCTCTACTCTCCCTACTGAAAATACATGAACATTCGGCTGAACTGAGCGTGCATGTCCTTGGGGCAGTTTAAATATATATTTAATGATTACCGATAATTTTTTTTTAAAGAAATTGAATATTTGTAATCTCTTATAATGCATTTCTTAGCTACAATTTACCTTACATATATCAAAGAAAGTAGTGTTTGCAACAAAGCAGAGATTTTGTATATTGAGCTCGAATGCAAAATATTCATTATAAGGTTTAAAATCCAGGTTTAAACACATAAGGCTTTCTATCTACTTTATTTCTTTTATGATGTGTGCTACATTCTTGGATATACGCCGTCCTGCTGTGTCTTGGCAAGATTTCCTCTACATTATATACACCCACGTAAACCAATTATACAAAAGAATAAAACATTAAATAATTCACAACTGCTTAATGAGAATGTGTGCACCTACTTTGAAGTCGTGACAGATCAGCAGGGTCTAGAGCTGCAACAGCAATTGAGACCCTCGATGGTCTACTGATTCCGGCTTTATTAACTGCTCGAACACGGAAAAAGTATGAACGTCCTTCAAACAGACCAGTCACAGGATATTTGCAGATTTTAACAGGAGAATCATTACACTGAATCCAGTTTTCAGTGCCCACTTCACATCTGGGAGGAAAAACAATAATTTCATCAATGTATATACCAAATTTACTGGTGCCGTGACATAAAAAGTGGACATATAGAGCTATATTAACATTCTAAAGTGTAACCAATATTATTTGTAATGTAGCTGTCACTACAAACAATATAAACTGCACAGAATGACGTTTTTGTTATGTTTGTTATGTTTTTGTTATGTTCTGTACTTACACAAGCTATAACAAAATATATGCAAAATAATAAATTTAAATCTCAGCCCTACGGTCTTTGAGAAGCAACAATATAGGTTATCATGGTGCTAAAGCCAATCTAACTGTCAATCCAAAATTAACACAAGGAAATGCACCTAAAGCCGAAGGGTAAGCCTGGCAAAAAAGAAAGTGGAGGATTTTTTTTTTATTCCTACTCCTTAACTAAATTGGATCTCTCTCATCACTGATAGAATGCAGAATAAGGGGGCTGATATATGCCAATGTTTAAATACTTACTTATCCACAAAGTATCCAATTACCGGAGCTTCACTGGCTGTGTTTGGAGGCTTCCAAGAGACAATCACATAATCTTTATTTGCATCATGACATTCCACATCCATTGGAGCTCCTGGTGCACCTGCCACCAGGGCTGCGGCATCTGCAATGAAGAAATTTAAGTATTATAAAAAGAATAAAGATATAAGAAGAGTGCTGTGTATTCCTGAGTGAGCAATCCCATTTACATACTAATCCTACTATTTTTTCAATATTAGTATTCTGAATTTCTTTTACTTAAAGGGAAACTGGTTGCCACAAGTGAGTCACATCCTCCTGGGAGATCTGGAATTAGAAGATCACTACGGATTGTGAATTGCAGATCTTCCATTTTGCCTGTGTTTCATATTAAATGGGTTTCATTTCCCTTGGTGCTGAAGAGGTCAATGATCCTTTCTATGCTGGTTAGAATCTTGCAGCTCCATTTCACAGCTGTTCCTGACCTGGCCATTTCCTCTCACTGTAAAATCTATCCAGACCTTCTCTTCCTTGCCAGTGAAAGTTTTACTTCCTAGCTCCTTGGAGCTGCTGTGCTAAGTTTTAGGTCATTGTTGCTGCTGAAGTTTATTGCATGCTGTTTTGGGGTGTATGCTTTCCTCATTGTCCAATTCCAATATGGCTTGTACATTCCTACCCTTCACTATATACGGTACTTTTCTTTGGGTGAGTGTTTTGTATGTTAGTTGCTTTCTGTTATCCCTGTCTGTCTTACGTGTTTATACACTAACACTTCTGTCCAAGGTCTCCTGAGGAGGGGGAGGAGACAGCTTAGGGTATAACAGGGGAACAGTAAGTCTGGTGGCCCAAACCTCCTCACCTTTAGAGATACCTTTGAGAGAAGGTATAATTAGGGTCCCAGCCTTAGGGACAGTGCAGAGCCTTTTTCCCTATTTATGTACAGTCACAGCGTGACCATGTCAGACAATTTCTGCTGCCCAAACCGTGGTCATCATGATTGAATCCTGATATATTATTCTTTGAAATGCTCCAATGCCTCAGAGAAAGTATACATTGAAGATCCATCTGGGAATCACAGTCAGGGAAGGGACTAGGCTGACTCCACCCCTGGCTGGCTCTTCTAGAGATAATTGACAAGTTTCTCCTTATTGTACACCCGATGGAGAGACCTGTCAATTATCTGCAAGAGTGCTGAGAAAAGTCGGCCTGGTGTAGTAGCGGATTTGCCTGATCTCCGAGTATAGTTCTCTGGATCTTCAAAGTATATTTTCTCTGAAATGATGGAGCATTTTAGAGACTAATATACCTGGCTGCAGCCAGGAATCAATTCATGCTGCCTGTGTTTTGTGCGCCATGAATCACATGACAAGTTATCGTTATGAAAGCTCAGTCAATTAATTCTTCAGATCAGGGCTTCTCCATCTTTTTCTACTGGGGCTTCACCATAGACAGGATGGTGCTGTCTGCACTTCACCACTCATGGACAAAAAACCCTGAAAATTAATACTGTTGCTCAACTTACCTATTTATCTATTGTATTATAATAAAGTAAAACCAAAAGGAATCAATTACCGGTATGTTGAGAAAACAAAAATTGCTGTATCTAAATAAAAGCATGTGATTACTTCTGTAAAACCTTGGCAGGCTCCCAGTTTGACAAGCAATGCTCTTGATCTATAGTTATGTGGTATGGAATGATTTAGAATCCTTGCACTCTAGAAAACTATCTGTATTTTCTAAACCAGATAAGTACAAAAATAATTCCTTAGAGGCTTTTATGATCCGCTTAGTAAGGGGTCCTTATCAACTTCAGTGCTTATTATGGTTGTAGCTATTTTAGCTGTTGATCAATTACACAAGAAAACAGTAGACGCATGCAAACATGCACTGGGACAAATAACAGCACTCACACTATGCAAAAATCCTACTGGATTGTAACATTGAGGCACTTAACCCCTTCATGACCCCAGCTTTTTTCGGTTTTGCATTTAAGTTTTTCGCTCCCCTCCTTCCCAGAGCCATAACTTTTTTATTTTTTGTCAATATGCCCATGTGAGGGCTTATTTTTTGCGGGACGAGTTGTACTTTTGAACAAAATCATTGGTTTTTGCATGTCATGTACTAGAAAACAGTAAAAAAAAATTCCAAGCGCAGTGAAATTGCAAAAAAGTGCAATCCCACACTTGTTTTTTGTTTGGCTTTTTGCTAGGTTCACTAAATGCTAAAACTGATCCACCATTATGATTCTCCAGATCATTACGAGTTCATAGACACCAAACATGTCTAGGATCTTTTTTTATCTAAGTGGTAAAAAACTATTCCAAACTTTGCTTTAAAAAAAATTGCGCAATTTTCCGAAACCCATAGCGTCTCCATTTTTCATGATCTGGGGTTGGATGAGGGCCTATGTTTTGCATGCCAAGCTGACGTTTTTAATGATACCATTTTCATGCAGATACGTTCTTTTGATCGCATGTTATTGCATTTTAAAGCAATGTCATGGCGACAAAAAAAAAGTAATCCTGGAATATCAATTTTTTTTCTCGCTATGCCGTTTAGTAATCAGGTTAATCCTTTTTTTATTGATAGATTGGGCAATTCTGAATGCGGCGATACCAAATATGTGTATATTTGATTTTTTTATTGTTTTATTTTCAATGGGGCGAAAGGGGGGTGATTTAAACTTTTATATTTTTTTATTATTTTCATATTTTTTAAAACATTTTTTTTACTTTTGCCATGCTTCAATATCCTCCATGGGAGGCTAGAAGTTGGCACAGCCTGATCAGCTCTGCTACATAGGAGCGATGCTCAGACTGCTCCTATGTAGGAGAATTACAGCATTGCTATGAGCGCCGACCACAGGGTGGCGCTCACAGCAATCCGTCATCAATAACCATAGAGGTCTTCAATAGACCTCAGTTGTCATGTCGATTCATCGTTGACCCCCAATCACGTGACGGGGTCAGTGATGCGCTCATTTCAGGCCCTATGGCCGGAAGCGCTAGTTAAAGGGACTCTGTCACCTGAATTTGGAGGGAACAATCTTCAGCCATGGAGGCGGGGTTTTTGGGTGTTTGATTCACCCTTTCCTTACCCGCTGGCTGCATGCTGGCTGCAATATTGGATTGAAGTTCATTATCTGTCCTCCATAGGACACGCCTGTGCAAGGCAAGATTGCCTTGTGCAGGCATGTACTACGAAGGACAGAGAATGAACTTTAGTCCAATATTGCAGCCAGCATGCAGCCAGCGGGTAAGGAAAGGGTGAATCAAACACCCAAAAACCCCGCCTCCATGGCTGAAGATTGTTCCCTCCAAATTCAGGTGACAGTGTCCCTTTAAATGCCGCAGTCAGTGTTTGACAGTGGCATTTAACTTGTCAATACTGGTGGGTGGATGGCGATTCCACCCGCCGCTATTGCGGGCACATGTCAGCTGTACAAAACAGCTGACATGTCTCGGCTTTGATGTAGGCTCACCGCCAGAGCCCGCATCAAAGCGGGGGTTCTGACCTCGAACGTACTATCCCGTCCGAGGTCAGAAAGGTGTTAAAGGCTATTTGTTAGAAATAAGTCTGGATATTTAAATCTATTAAAAAATGTGGGATTGGAAGCAGTAGCAAGAATTCACATGTCCCAGTAGAAGGAATAAAGAGTTAACCCCTTTATAACCGATGAAGTATAGGTACGTCATTGGTCATGTCCCTGCCTTTGATGTGGGCTCCGGCGCTGAGCCCGCTTCTTTCTCTGCACATGACAGCTGATCTGATCAGCTGTCATGTGTCTTTAACAGCTCCAGGTGGATCTGCGATCCACTCTCGTCCATTAACAAGTTAGATGCCGCTGTCGATCTCTTACAACAGCATTTAACATGTGCTGACCAAAAGGGCATCACAAGACCCAAACAACGGTGCACATGTCACGTGATCGCGAGGTACCGATGGGTTGCAATGACAGTCTGGAGTCTGCAGGAGACCGCCATGTCTGTCATTGCATATCTCCTATGAATGCTGGCCATTGCCGGCATTCATAAGAGATCATGATTTCTGAAACAGATGATCGCAGTTTCAAGTCTCCTAAAGAGACTATTGAAGCCAGTAAAAAGTTTTTAAAAGTTTTAAAAAATATAAAAATAAAAAAACCACAAAATTTCAAAACACCCCCTTTTGCCCCATTCAAAATAAAACAATTAAAAAAAGATAAAAATTACACATATTTGGTATCACTGCATTTAGAAATGTCCGATCTATCAAAATATAAAGTAAATTAATCAGATTGGTAAACGACGTAACAAGAAAACAAATTGAAACTCCAAAGTTACTTTTTTCTACAAAAACACTGCAATAGAAAGAAATAATAGGCTATAAAAACATAATATCTGCCCCAAAATGGTATCAATAAAAACGTCAGTTCAGATCACAAAAAATTAGCCATCACCCAAACCAAGATCCTGAAAATAGAGACACTAATGGTCTCGGAAAGTGGTGACATAAGCAATTTTTTTTCATACAAATTTCGGATTTTTTGACCATTTAAATAAAAAAGAATCCATTTATATTTGGTATCTGTGTGCTCATAATGACTTGGAAAATTATATTGGTAGGTCAGTTTTAGCATTTAGTGAACATGGTAAATTAAAAACATAAACAAACATTGTGGAATTGCACTTTTTTTGCAATTTCACCGCACTTGGAATTTATTTTGTGATTTAAAGTAGGTTATATGGCAAAATCAATGGTGTCATTCAAAAGTACAACTTGTCCCACAAAAAACAAGCCCTCATATGGCCATATTGATGGAAATATAAAAAAAGTTGTGGCTTTTGAAAGAAAGGGAGGAAAGAAAGAAAACGAAAAAATGGAAAATCGTCCTGGGGTGATACTAAATTTAAATCGCATAACATTTGATTTTCATGGGAATGTGTCAGCAGGTTTTTGCCTTGCAATCTGAGTGCACCATGATGTAGTAGAAGAGACCCTCATTACCTGGATGGGTCAATTACTAGGCTGTGCTTTGCTGTTTCAATCAGTGTTTCATCAGCAGGAGATTATCACTAAAGGACAACTGGCCTTGAGCATTGATTAGCAGGTTTTTGTCACTATATATTGTACAAAGAGAGCTGTGGTGTGGGTGGAGTTATACACAGATCAACATCTCAGTTCTACTAGATCTACAGAGGAGAAAACTGTGACTATCATAACGTCTACACTATTTGACACATTGTTGGAATCAAGGTCTTTGTCTCTACCTCATGATGCTGTCAGATCTCATAGCAAAAACCTGATGACAGATTCCCTTTAAAGGTAAGCTGTCAGCAGGATTTGAACCCTAAAACTATTTATATGCACATGTAGCTCTTTCAAATACAAGTCCAGAAAAACCTTTACTTGGTCAGCCCGTTTCTTCAAGACTTAGAAATTATCATTTGAATTTATGTGCAAATTAGGCTGAAAGACTGTGGTAGATCTGAAGCCTCTGTCACTCAAGCTCTATTCTCTACACAATCCCGCCTCCTCCTGCCTGACTGAAGGCCTCTATGCCGTGTGACTTTAGGCATTGGAGACATCAGTCAAGCAAAAGGATGTGGCGGTGGGTAGTAGAGCTGGAATGACAGAGGTTTCCAACCTACAGCCTCATTTGCACATCAATTCAAACACTGATTTCTCAGCATGAGAGAAATGAACTGACCATGTACAGGTATTGCTGGACTTGTCTTTGAAAGAGCTACATGCGCTTTTAAGTATGTCACAGTCTGAAATCCGGCTGATAGATTCCCTTTAAGGGAACTTTTTCAAGTAGATTCAGTTATCTGAAAAAGTGATACATTACTCCAAACAGAGTGAACATATGCACAGTAATGCCTATGTTCTCTTCCTTGTAACTTATTTTAACCAATTTTAGCTTCAAAAGCTATGAAGTGGCTAAAACTGACTGCTCCATTCTTATGATGGCTTCCGCTTGGAAGTAACACTGTCATATATGGAACAAAAAAAAGTTGATTCAAAAATGAAGCAAAAGCTGTCAAGGAAAATACTTTAGTAATAACAGTGCCAGCATTTTCTTAAAGTGTCTTCCTATAGCAAAAACTATTTTAGTTGTTATGGCGGAAGCACGTAAGACCGTTACAGTAGTGTGCCCCATGCTTGTGGCATTCATTAGCCCTAGGAGGGACGTGGCCGTTCTCTGCAGGAATTTAACCCTGATAGGTCCTGCAGAGATTAGGTTCCCCGGCCTATCCCGTTATAGGAGGCCATTTATTAGGCAGCTCCACCTATCACTTCCCAACGAACGTTTGTTCCTATGCTGTTAGCACCCATTCATGCGTTCCTCCTTATTCCGCTTACCGTTACTGACCAGCTTGTTTACCCATCCTGTCTTACCTCACTACTCCTGACCTCGACTATGTTTGCTGATCCTGTGCTTCCTGCTTCTACCTCAGGCCATTTGACTATGCTTCTGCCTTGCCCCTCTGTACCTCGAAACTGCACCTCTGACCCTCTGGTTAGCTGCTGCAGACCAGAGAAGCACTCAGGAGTGGTACCTGATGACTATCGGTACTGGTCACTTCGTTACGCCCCTCTTAGGTAAGTCCGGCCTGTGGTGTAGTTCACACCCACCAGCGTTACATGAATACACCAGCTTCTAAAAGATGCCATGCTCACATATCCTAAGAGTTCTCTCCAATTTTCAAAAATTGGAGCAGATATCAACTGTCTCTTTCTCTCTCTGTTTCCAAAATACTGTTCTTTTAGTTCCTGTAGTTTAACATGTCTTCTATTACTAAACATTCCACAACATCTTCAAGTACATTCTTGGTGGACTATGTTTATGGTAATTACTGGAAAAAAGTACAATAATGATTTAAACAATACTTTGTCATGTATGTTCATGTTATATATAAACACAAATGTATGACTGAATGATATAAATACCAGCTACGAAGAGAAATCCACTGTGCTGGTTGACTCCTGCTCTGGTGACCATTCTTACAGTATACAATCCTTCATCATCCTTATTCAAATGTGTCAATGTCAGGGAAGCACGTCCCTCTCCAAAATGCAGCTGGTGCCACTTGGTTTCTTTTATCAGGACATCTGAAAAGGAAATTCATTTGCAAACAAAGTCAAGAGCTATTCGCATGGTGCGTGCCAATATTCAAGAATGTGAAAAATAAATCATATCGCACCAGAAAAGAAAAGAACCTTGGCCAAGTCATTCCCATGGACTAAATATATCATCTCATTCATACTAATAGTGAAACGTTATTTCTCATATACTTTTATTTATATTGACCCATTGATCATTTTGGCTGGGCATTCAGTGTTATCTATGTAAGATTTGGGGCATAACGCCCTGGCTACATTGTGAATTGTATTCCGCTTGCAAAATGCTTAGGCAAAGTAAGTCACAAACTAACAATGTAACTTAAAGTTCAATGTATAACATTAGATATTAGTTACATTTATTATAATATAACATATTTGTCTATATTGTTATATTTATCATACAACACAGGTGGCACCAACTGAAAATACTGAATGCCGACGCGTGATGGGTATGTTGGGTCATATGCACTGAACAACTCAATCAGCAGTTATAGAGAAGATAGCCAAGGTGTCGATCGCACATGGAATCCAACAAAATGGGGAACCCTTTGGCCAATGCAAAGTAACAAGGTAGTGCTATAGTGTTACACTTTCCTTTAAAGGGTTTGTCTAGTATCCATGACCTAGCCCTAGAGAAATTCATCAATATGAGATCAGTCGGGGTTAATGAGCTGATATAATCTCTATCAGCTATGATGTGAACATTGTATAGAGTATATATTGTATAGTGAACACTGTATATTGTAAAGCTCCTAGTAATGTATGTAAGCTGACATCACTGATTGTCTGAATGGCACAGGCCTTAATAAACAGTGCAACACATACTAGGTTTACAAGATAGAATTGTTACAAATATTGTGAATAAGTCCTGGCATGGCCCTTGGTCCATAAGAGATTCCATTTGGAAGTTCAAGACTGGTCGAAGAAAACAATATTTAGTCTTACTTGGTCCACGTTGCCAAACAAAGAGTCAATGGACATTGATTAGATCAGTTAAAACATATCTGCCAAAGACATTCTCCATATAGTTAACAGTTCTGGAGTTTCACAAAGTCACTTGTAATATGACCCAAAAGAACAAGCTTTACTGTATGGTTAGGATTACATGACCGTATTTTATCTCATCCGAAAAAAATCGGTCTGATTACACTAATCACACTCTGATCAAATTCTGAACACAGTTTGATCAGAGTGTGATCTGATTTTCTCTGGTGAGGAGACAGAAAAAAAGTCTTCATCTTCTCTGTTATGTCAGTCTGTGAAAATCGGATTGCACTCGGATATCATCCGAGTGCCCTCTGACTTTTTTGACAGACTGATTAACTCACAAGACCGAATGCAATCAGATCTACAGATGCAAATTCTGCATGCTGCGATTGTTTCCTTGGACAGACTCGGTCCAAGAAAAGATCGGACATGTGCACGGCCCCATAGAATAATCATTTCTTTGAGTGTGATCCAATGTTTTGTTGCATTTCACTAAGTCCGAAAATATGGTCGTCTACACGAGCCCTGAGAAGAATCAGATCTCTCAGATGCCATCATGACCTCACCAATATAATAATATTTCCAATCAAGTCAGTGTTATCTCTATAAAAGTAAGATTCGGTGCGGCCCAGTGATAGGGAATAGCAATGCTTTCTTCTCTTGGACTGTTATTGCAGAAATATCTATGCCCATGACGCACTGCGCATCTTAACACGGAAGCCCAGACAATGGCAATTTATCTGGTTTTAAGTTGTCGCCAGTGAAACATTTTCCAATGATTGTAAATGAGCAAAGTTCAACAGAGGACATTCTGATGTTTAAACTCTGATTCATTTAATCTGCAGTTGTCAGAATATGAAATTGGACATTTAACATTTAATATGATCATTTGATTAGAAGTCACTCACCGTCTCGGTACCACTCAGCTTCAGGTCGCAGTCTGCTGAGGTCAGGAGTTAAAAGCACAGCGCAAGACAAAGTAACTGTGTCGCCTTCTACTCCAAATGTAACGCCAAAGGTCTCCAGGAATTTGACTTCAATATGGGTGAAAGAAATTGCTGCTGTCAAAGGCACTGTAATTACACCGAAAGGAATATTAGTGACGGAAACACCAGAAACGTTTATTCTCCAATCGATCTGATCATAATTGATTGATTATTTGAATAATTAGATAGAATTGGAATGTGTAATCCCTATATGAAAAGTGTCCTGATTAATCATTTTTCATGTATTGTAGTAATGTTCTGTAATGTCATTTTGAAGCTTTGAATGTTGAGTTCTACAGTACATGGGGACAAAGTGTACATACTATTTGTTAGTCCATTTGGATCCATTTATTTTTCAAGTCTGTTTTTGTATCATTTTACAGGCAATTTTCTCACTAGTCTTTATGAGGGGGCACACAGCTCTTAGTGAATGGGTGCGTCTGAGAAGTGTTGTGTGCCTCCATGTGCCTCGCCACTAATCTTACTCCAGCCATAAATTACACTATAGCTCGTCAGGAATAACAAACCCTCTGGCATAACACTTCCGTAGTGCCCCTGTCCTGCCACAGCTCTGTCCATTTTGAAACTTGACAGAAAACACCACATTTTTTGGCCAACTCCGCATTGCACAAAAATGTTGCCACTTTTCATAGGGATTTATGCCAAATAACTACTTTGATGTCTCTAGGCCACAGGGTCTATCATTAATTAAATAAGTTGAAGAGTAACTGTGGTTTTGATTTTTATTTGATAAGTCAATAGCACACATGAGAATAAGTAACTTTCTAATATATCTTATCAGAGAGATTTGCTTCTTTGTCTGCAAAAATTGATCAGTCAAAAGTCTAATTTCTGAGGTAAAATCTGTATTCAGTGAAGACGGACTTTCCTATACTGAGATAAGAGATGGCAGACACTACTGATAAGATTCCATGTAAAAGAAAGGGAGGGGCTGGAGGCAGAGCTCCGCCCTCTTCCTCACACTGCACGCCGTGAGGATTCGCCGGTGCCATAAGCGGTGGGCACGTGACTGAAAGTATGTCATTTGCATACATGCCGTCATGTGTTGACTAGGTGGGCCTGGTCTCAATCAATGCAAGTGTATAGAGCCAGGTTGGGCGTGTATATCGGAATGTGGCCGGAAGTATGTAAATCACATACTTTTGGTCACATGACCGTCAGCTCCTCCTCACATAGATTGACTGCCGACTTTTACCCTAGAGCTGGACAATCCCTTTAATTATGTTAAGAAATTGTGCTGTGTTCTGAAAACCTGAATACAATGTCTATTTGCTACAGCATTTTAGTATGTTTTATTACACATTACAAATGTTCTGAGACTTCTAAATATAATTTTCAGTACAGTCTTAAATGTCTGCATATATTTTTCATAAAATTGTTGAAAGAAGAGTTACTTACAGTGTGGCATGATACCAGGATACAGAGGTTCATCTTCTGATCGGAATCCTAAAAAAAATATCAATCTCATCAGGGGACATTTTAAGACACTTTTTCCATTTTTCCTATATTTCCATATTTTGCAATCAGTAAATGAAAATAACAAATGTATTTTCTCCAACATACAGTATTTGCAGGGTTTTACTTTTAAGAACATGTCAATAGAGCTTGGAAATGTTGGCTAAGAGTCATGATGCCCCTTAGAGCGTTTAGCTGGCCAGCCCTAACCTGTGATATGGTACACATATTCTATCATTTTAAGGCTGTGATCCCACGATGAGCTTTGGTGAGTTTTTTATGATACAGATTTTCTGCAGCATTTCTGCACCCATAAAGTAAAATAGGTTGCTTTTATTTTTTGGGAAATTGCAGCATAAAAAACTCATCCAAAACCCATTGTGGGACAGAAAAATCACTGCAACACCAAATATATAATTCAACATGAGATCAGTTGGGATCAAACACCGGACACCCACCACAAATCAGCTGTTAGCAGCTCTGACACTGGCTGGATGGAAATAGTGTATGGAGCCAAACAGTGCAGCTGCCGGGTATTACAGATCAGCTCCTATTCAAATGAATAAGAGGACCTGGTCTGCAGTACCTGGCAGCAGCCACTAGCTGGAGCAGTGTTCATTCACTCTGTACAGTGTTTAACATCTGGCCACTGTCGGGCTGGTATCAGTGGGATTGTTGAGTGTCAGATCTCCATTCACCTGATTTTGATTATATATACTATGGATAGTGTTGAGATAGTGAAATATCGGGTATCGACCGTTATTCGCTGTATCGGAGTTCCGATACTGAGTTCCGATACTTTTAGAATACCGAATACCAGAATCGGAAGTTCCCATAATGCAATGAGCCAGTTTGATTTTATTCAGCCAATGAGGATCGTAAGAAGTGTGGGCACATCCTGTTAGGCATGTTAGGCATGTTAACTAATGGCATGGCTGTTATTGGCTACTGAAATAATGTCATGATTCACTATAAAAGCCGCCGCCGCCATTTTGGGTTCACTCTGCTGTGAATTTACTTAGGGACAGGACGCTGCTGTTCTGACTCTGAGGGATAGTTTGAGATAGCGATTTGCTTTATTGTGCTTTACCCAGGCTACTTTAGCAACCGCTGTGTGAGAAGCTTTCTTTTGCCTTGCAGCGCTGTTCACGGCTGTCTGCAAGGTCTCTGTGTGTGTGAGTGCAACTCATGCTGTAGTGTGTTCTGCAGCCACCTCCCGTTGTAGTCCGCTCAGCGTGCGTCACTGCCTCATAAATTGTCCTTTTTTGCATTAGTGCTGCTCATTTTTCCTGATTTCTCCTATTAGTGTGGTTCCATCCATATCCAGCTAGATTGCTTGCAAACACTATATAGGAGTAGATAGAGGAGCCTTTCTGCAGCCTTGCAGCGCTAGTGCACAGTTCTCTCCACCTCCCCCAATAGATTCTACATTATTCTTAGTTGTTTTCCTTCAGGTAGAATTAACCTACAAGGAAAGAAATGGTTTATTTTCATCCCGATATTTGTGTCCCATTGACTTGCATTGGTTTCCGGTATCGGAATCGGCGATATCCAATATTTTTTGGGTATCGGTCCAATCCAATTCGATCTGATATTTCCCAATATTGGAAGGTATCGCTCAACACTACCTATGGGTAGTTCATCAGTGTAATATTACTGGAATACCTCATTGTGATTGTTCCAGAGATGCTTAACATTTTATGCTGATTTTTGTTCAGAAAGTTTGTCAAAGTTCACAGTTCAGTAATAGCAATAGGAAGAAGAAGCCTTAAAATATGGGGCAAATATTCCAGACAGTAATGTGAATGTACAACTGCAGCACTAAAGAAGATGAGAATCTTAGTCTGTAAATAATTGATAATTGATAGGTGAGGTGCCAGCAGCAGTGCTAGCTTCAATATGGTTTATCAGTAATCTGGTGCAGCTGGCATCTGTTTTTCTGCATCTAAATTACAGTTATACATTTTCTTATTTGTTCTTAATGCATTAGAAAGCAGTATCAAGACAGAATAATAAATCTGAAAAATTCTGAAATCAATGTGATATGGTGTACTTGATTGTCACAAGGAACTGCACAGAGTTTTTGTATTTGTTATACAATCATTTTTGTGAAGGTGAAGGGGGAATAATTGATGTTAAAAAATTCAAAAGAAAATTCCCATTTAAACTGTAACTCACAAAGTGTGAGCATTGCAAATGTTCTGTTTTCTTTAGCATACCTGTTTTACTGTGCATGCCACAGCAATACAGCGCCCTGATACAGGCGCTTGCTTTTTAGTCATGAACCTACCTAGCATTGATTATTGTTACTTTTGGAAAGAGTTTTTTGGGGAAAAAAAGTAGAACAAAAAAATGAAAAAAAAAATAGAAATTTAAGTTTACATGTCTGTTTTTCCACACCTGTTTGCTAGTCCAATTTGAAAACCGTACACACCACATCTACAGTACAGATCAAAAGTTTGGACACACCTCATTTAAAGATTTTTCTGTATTTTCATGACTATGAAAATTGTAAATTCACATTGAAGGCATCAAAACTATGAATTAACACATGTGGAATTACATACTTAACAAAAAGTGTGAAACAACTGAAAATATGTCTTATATTCTAGGTTCTCCAAAGTAGCCACCTTTTGCTTTGATGACTGCTTTGCACACTCTTGGCATTCTCTTGATGAGCTTCAAGAGGTAGTCACCAGAAATGGTCTTCCAACAATCTTGAAGGAGCTCCCAGAGATACTTAGCACTTGTTGGCCCTTTTGCCTTCACTCTGCAGTCCAGCTCACCCCAAACCATCTCGAATGAGTTCAGGTCTGGTGACTGTGGAGGCCAGGTCATCTGGCATAGCACCCCATCACTCTCCTTCTTGGTCAAATAGCCCTTACACAGCCTGGAGGTGTGTTTGGGATCATTGTCCTGTTGCAAACCGGATGGAGTAGCATGCCGCTGCAAGATGCTGTGGTAGCCATGCTGGTTCAGCATGCCTTCAATTTTGAATAAATCCCCAACAGTGTCACCAGCAAAGCACCCCCACACCATCACACCTCCTCCTCCATGCTTCACGGTGGGAACCAGGCATGTAGAGTCCATCCGTTCACCTTTTCTGCGTCGCACAAAGACACGTGGTTGGAACCAAAGATCTCAAATTTGGACTCATCAGACCAAAGCACAGATTTCCACTAGTCTAATGTCTATTCCTTGTGTTCTTTAGCCCAAACAAGTCTCTTCTGCTTGTTGCCTGTCCTTAGCAGTGGTTTCCTAGCAGCTATTTTACCATGAAGGCCTGCTGCGCAAAGTCTCCTTATAACAGTTGTTGTAGAGATGTGTCTGCTGCTAGAACTCTGTGTGGCATTGACCTGGTCTCTAATCTGAGCTGCTGTTAACCTGCAATTTCTGAGGCTGGTGACTCAGAAAAACTTTCCTCAGAAGCAAATGTGACTCTTAGTATTCCTTTCCTGGGGCGGTCCTCATGTGACCCAGTTTCTTTGTAGCGCTTGATAGTTTTTGCCACTGCACTTGGGGACACTTTCAAAGTTTTCCCAATTTTTCAGACAGACTGACCTTCATTTCTTAAAGTAATGATGGCCACTCATTTTTCTTTACTTAGCTGCTTTTTTCTTGCCATAACACAAATTCTAACAGTCTATTCAGTAGGACTATCAGCTGTGTGTCCACCAGACTTATGCTCAACACAATTGATGATCCCAATCCCATTTATAAGGCAAGACATCCCACTTATTAAACCTGACAGGGCACACCTGTGAAGTGAAAACCATTTCCAGTGACTACCTCTGGAAGCTCATCAAGAGAATGCCAAGAGTGTGCAAAGCAGTCATCAAAGCAAAAGGTGGTAACTTTGAAGAACTTAGAATATAAGACATATTTTCAGTTGTTTCACGCTTTTTTGTTAAGTATATAATTCCACATGTGTTAATTCATAATTCTGATGCCTTCAGTGTGAAATTACAATTCTCATAGTCATGAAAATACAGAAAAATCTTTAAATGAGAAGGTGTGTCTCTACTGTATACTGCGGCCCGGTGCAACATTTTGCTCTCTGCATGTGTACCTAGCATTTATTGAAACGTTATTTTAGGCAAGGATTGAATAACTGGGGCTGAAAAGATTAACAAAAGTCAATTAAAGTGTTGTACAAAATTTAATGGTAAAAGAATAGTGGCAGTGGACATGGAAGGGGTCCTGTAACAGAAAAAAAACTTATACTGTAGCTTATACTGTTGGACCACTATGTCTGGCACAAGCCAACCAGGCAGTAGTATTACCAAATGTAGGTCACAATTGACCGCCTTTAGCTTATTATTATCACTAACATATAAATATCAGACCTAATATTGCTGTCAGTCATTTTCAGAAAAGCAGCATCAAAACTTAATAACTGAGTCACATGTGCCAGAAATAGAAAAGAAAGGTTTTCATAAATGGAATTTAACCTGAATGTCATATGTAAAAAGAAACTGTAAAAAAAATGCCACATCATTAATCCAGGTTCTTGGAGTTGAGAAAGATAACCTAGGTGAGTACTAGAGATGAGCAAATTTGTTTGAAAAACGTTCACCATTCTCAAATTCAGCACGAACATAGCTCGTTTGAATTCCCTAGCATTTTTCCTAAAAATTGGCAAAAGTTGACCAAAGTTCAGTAAATGACTGAGTTCACTAAGGGCTCTTTCAGACGTCAGTGTTTACAGTAGCATCACGATCCACAAAATGTTCCTCACACATTCACACTGATGGTGCATGGATGACATTTCTGGCACTTTGCCCAGTCGATCCCACTTGTGTCATTGGGATCCCGGCTGATCCCACTTGTGTCGACACATTGTGTCGGTGGCAAGTGAGGTTCATATTTGTGGAGTTTGGTTTCACCTTTGAACCTTGAAAGGTTTGCTCATCTCCAGTGAGTACCTGTGTACCATGTTTAGAACACTGTGCAAGAGTTTTGTCTTTTACAAATGCAACTGAAACTCTTTACCATTACTGCTCCACTTACGTTTCACAATCACAGCAGAATTGGTGGATGACTGTCCATGTACATTTCTAGCCACTGCCGAGTATGTAGCGGTGTCATCAGTATTAGTCCTAAAGAGAACATTAAAATAACATTACTAATGTACAGAATAATAAATGCTACATTAAAGCTTTACTTTCCACAAAGCATCTAGTACTTTAAAAACTCACCTTTTTAATCCTTAAAATACAATAATTTGATTAAAAAGCTACCACGTATACATCATGTATATATTATTAGGAAATAAAATCAATATAAAAGCTTTATTACAGGGGGCATGGCCTGGACATGTCACCAAGAAGACGCACACACTGAGAGCTCTCTCTTCAGAGAATTTTCTTAGGGAAATAAAAAGCTATTTACAGCTACTACATGCCATCCATTAGGGGAAAGAAAGACAAAAGATCAGAGGTTAATTTGAGGTACTTCACCTCTGTCTGCACATCCTGTATGCAGCAATTCTTATCAAAGGGCTCCTCTTCCAGCTCAGCAGCCAGCACCATTATTGACTCACCTCAGCGTAGAACAAGAACCAGTTTTAACCTTCATGATGGCAGACAGCTCAAGCCTATAAGTCCTGTATCAACTTCTCCTACCTTAAGGTGCAGTCAAAAGGCCGTATAACATCGACTACGATCGCATCACAATACACAGACTGGCCGATGGCTGTCCTGACCTGAGCATGAAAGTTGCATAGAATTACAGGCCGCCGGCCTGTCCAAGCATTGTGATGTGATTGCCGTTCGTGCTCTCCAAAACTGAACGTCTTCTGCTCCCACCATCTACTAACCTCCCTAAATCTGACATTTCCCTCTCCGTGGGTGGCACCATAATAACACCCCGGCAGCAGGCGCGCTGTCTGGGTGTTATGTTTGACTCCGATCTCTCCTTCACCTCCCATATACAATCTCTTGCCCGCTCGTGCCGCTTACACCTAAAGAACATCTCTAGAATCCGCCCTTTTCTCACCATGGAGACAGCTAAAACCCTCACTGTCACCCTGATCCCCTCCCGCCTGGACTACTGTAACGCTCTATTAATTGGCCTCCCCCTCACTCGACTTTCCCCTCTCCAGTCCATCCTTAATGCAGCAGCCAGGGTCGTCCATCTGGCTAATCGTTACTCGGACGCGTCCGCTCTTCGCCAGTCGTTACACTGGCTGCCCATTCATTACAGGATACAATTCAAAGTACTTGTTCTCACCCACAAAGCTCTCCACAGTGCGGCACCCCCTTACATCTCCTCTCTCATTTCTGTCTATCAGCCTAACAGACCACTGCGCTCTGCAAATGACTTTCGATTAACCTTTGCACTAATCCGTACCTCCCACTCCCGACTCCAAGACTTCTCCCGTGCTGCGCCAATCTTCTGGAATGCTCTACCCCAAGATATTAGGACCATCCATAATTTGCATAGTTTTAGGCGCTCGCTCAAAACACATTTGTTCAGAGCGGCCTAACACGTTCACTAATCAAAGTCATTTTATGTTTGTGTGTGTGTGTAGCCCATTTACTATCCCCATCTATTCCCCAACCCCTGAAGATGGCTGGACCATCATTGTAAATACATCATTGTAAATACACACCTGTACTTTGCATCTCCCCCACCTCATTGTAGATTGTAAGCTCTCACGAGCAGGGTCGTCTTATTTTGCTTTAATTATTGTATTGTTAACGTTGTTACTTATGACTTTTGTGTTTGAAACTGTTAAACTGTAAAGCGCTGTGGAATATGTTGGCGCTATATAAATAAAGATTATTATTATTATTATTATTATTTTAAGGCTGTGTGACTTCACCCTTAATGTTGGCCTAACAAGAAAACAGCTGTACAAGCCTCCCTGTACTTTTATTGAAGCCCACATACTCAGCAGCACTTGAATCACGGAATTTACCCCCAAGCCACAGGGAATCCTGATATGGGGAATGCCATAATTGATTTGAAACATCATACTGTGCCTATCCCTACTAAACCAGTCAAGGAGTAATATGTGCAGAGGCTGGAGACCACATGCAAAGCAAAATACATTCCCTCACTTCTAGCCTGGCACAACGTACTGACAAGGTACAGGGATTAGAGGATGATGTCATACAAGCTGTGGCCATCATGATGCTCATAAACAAACACTGTATCTTCACAGCCAGCCAACACAAAGTCTGTTTAATACGGTTGTTGGACAATAAAAAATCACAATTGCCGCAACCATATCCGGATAAGGGGTATACTTGAAAGCATTAATGCACAAGTACCGTATATACTCGAGTATAAGCCGAGATTTTCAGCTCAAATTTTTGGGCTGAAAGTGCCCCCCTCGGCTTATACTCGAGTCAAGGTAGTGGTGGGGTCGGCGGGTGAGGGGGAGAGGGCGCTGAGGTATACTTACCTAGTCCCAGCGATCCTCGCGCTGTCCCTGCCTTCCTCCCCGTCTTCTGTGCTGCAGCTTCTTCCCCTCTTCAGCGGTCACGTGGGACCGCTCATTACACAAATGAATAAGCGGCTCCACCTCCCATAGGGGCGGAGCCGCCTATTCATTTCTCTAATCAGCGGTGCCGGTGACCGCTGACAGGAAGATGCTGCAGCACAGAAGACGGGGAGGAAGGCAGGGACAGCGCGAGGATCGCTGGGACTAGGTAAGTATGTTATATTCACCTGTCCGCGTTCCAGCCGCCGGGCGTCGCTCCATCTTCCCGGCGCCTCCATCTTCCCGGCGTCTGCGCTCTGACTATTCAGGCAGAGGGCGCGATGACGCATATAGTGTGCGCGGCGCCCTCTGCCTGATCAGTCAGAGCAGAGACGCCGGGAAGATGGAGGTGCCGGGACCGGACGCTGGGAGCTGCAATCAAGGGAGGTGAGTATGTGTTTTTTTTTTTTTATTGCAGCAGCAGCAGCGGCAGCACAGATTTATGTGCAGCATCTATGGGGGCAGTATGAACGGCACACAGCACTATATGGGGGCAGTATGAACGGCACACAGCACTATATGGGGGCAGTATGAACGGCACACAGCACTATATGGGGGCAGTATGAACGGCACACAGCACTATATGGGGGCAGTATGAACGGCACACAGCACTATATGGGGGCAGTATGAACGGCACACAGCACTATATGGGGGCAGTATGAACGGCACACAGCACTATATGGGGGCAGTATGAACGGCACACAGCACTATATGGGGGCAGTATGAACGGCACACAGCACTATATGGGGGCAGTATGAATGGCACACAGCACTATATGAGGCATCTGTGCAGCATCTATTGGGGGCAGTATGAACGGCACACAGCACTATATGGGGGCAGTATGAACGGCACACAGCACTATATGGGGCATCTGTGCAGCATCTATGGGGGCAGTATGAACGGCACACAGCACTATATGGGGCATCTGTGCAGCATCTATGGGGCAATATGAACGGTGCAGAGCACTATATGGCACAGCTATGGGGAAATAATGATCTATTTTTATTTTTGAAATTCACCGGTAAATGCTACATTTCCACCCTAGGCTTATACTCGAGTCAATAAGTTTTCCCAGTTTTTTGTGGCAAAATTAGGGGGGTCGGCTTATACTCGGGTCGGCTTATACTCAAGTATATACGGTACTTATGCCAAAACCGCACTGCCGACATTATTCAATCTTATCCTTGGTGATCCTATTGATAAGGAACTGGAGGTCGACATAGCACACCGTACACTAGGCCCTTGTGGCCCAGATCCTAAGCATCCAAGAGACATTCTGCATTTTTTCTCAATGTAAAAGAGGCCATTATAAGGTAAGCAATGGAGTTGGGTTGGCCTGATGTACTCCCAGAGGTACCCATTCCAGCTGTAGGTCAGGAAAATTGAACATTGTATACTTTGTAATATCCAAGCAACATATGAGACCATTCTATGATGCCCTGGACATTCCCAGAATCCATATATCTGACTGGCCACCTGCTCTACCATTGGTACACAGAGTTTCAGCACGTCACACACTCAATGGATCAGGAACTTGAGGGTGACGCACCTAGACGGGAAAGAAAACTGCCTATCATATGAGCTCCTGAAATGAGCTTTTCTTCTCTGATGAGAGAGACAGTTTGCAGATGTTTCATTTTTTCTTTAAGTATATAATTAGATACAGCTAAATTGCTTTTTAAGTGTGACTTTTACACTATACAGAATGTCTCAGTTCATATAATATTAGAACAACATTTAAGTTGAGTTCATATTATATTATTATAATATTAAGCTCTATTACTTTACTCGCTATATATTCCATGTTTTCCCCTAATAGGAACCCCATGTCTGACAGTTTGACTCACGCCTGTAACGACAACTTCCAGTTAGGGATTTGTATTGGGACCAGCTTGTTTTGCAGTTTCCTTGTGTTTGATTTATTCATAATTTACACTGTACATCTTAGATTAGACGCTGAGAGGTAGACATTACTATGTAACGTCTATACTTCCTCATTGGTCTCAATCTTTCCATCATTTTTTCCTTCCCATGTGTGACATCTAGCTAGAGAACATCATTGACAATGAATGCCATGTAATATAACCCAAATCCTATTACTATTAACCCTGCTGTTGTCTTCGGTCTGGGGAGACCGATTTTGAACTTTGGTATTTTTGGGGGTGTTCAAGATGCGGTTCTGAAACTTGTGGTTAATTGACTTAAATGAGGATAGGTCGGTCAGCCACGGGTTTCAGAGCCGCATCTTGAATATTTTAAAGAATATTGAAGTTCAAGGTCGGTCGTTTTTGACCGAAGACAACAGCAGGGTTAAATGAAAAATGCCAAACAAAGAACTTCAGTTGTAGTGCCGCTTGCTCCAGAGCGTGGTTTGTCTTCTCATAGATGCTCAGGCAAGTGGCAGATTCATACGTCCGCGCACGCATTTTCTCCACGATGGCAGTGGAGCCCTTGCGTGTTACAGGGTCGCAAACTGGATCGTCCTTTTTATGAGCTACGTTAACTGCGCATGCGTCATACAGTGGGCGAGATGCACGATTCATTGGAAAGCATGATTTGGAAACGTGATGCACACACCCTCTCTATTGAGCACCTTCATTGGCTGGCCTCTTTGTTATAAACCATACCTACCCTCTCCCCAATACACGGCTACTGATGAAGATATAATGAAACATGCGTTGACACAGTGGGAACACTACAGCAGATGGTGTCATATACATGTAAGTGTAACATTGTATTTAAGCCCTTTTTCTTTCATATATCGCTGGGAAAAGTGTACTAAATATTACTGCTACACATGAGGGCATATGCTTTATTTATTTAAAAAAGGCTTTCCTGTCTCCAAGATGTCTCTTTCCTCATGTGCAGGCATTGCAGGACCTTTGGTATCCGTGGTTACAACCACTGATATAGTGACAGTTAATTAGCTAATAGTCATAACCATGGATACGTAAGGTCCTGCAATGCCTGCACATGAGGAAAGAGACAAAGCGATTCAGAAAAACTATGCTACATGTCTAATTGGAGGTAAATGCTAATATTATTATTACATCGACTACATATTGGGATAGGATCTTGGCGATGGGAATACCACTTTAAACACGTATAATTATCCCCATCTGTATATGGTAGTGTCCTTTCGCACCAGTGCTTAGCAGCCTCAGATTTATTGAATAGTTTGTCATTGCTTTTGTTTTAATCAATAAAATGTATTTTATGCTCTGTACATTTTTTCCCTACTCTTTTTTGCTTGCCTCCCCCCAATTAGGCCAATTTTCCATTACTTCGGATTCAATCTCAAAGGCAAAGAAGTATATCCTAAGGCACTTTCAAACAGCCATTAAGCCAAATATTACACGACACTGGGAATCCTCAAGAACTCCCACTTTTGGTGCATGGGTGGAAAAAGATAACAATATTATGAAAATGGAAAACATGATTGCACATGATAACAATTGCCTCCAAGCTTTTCATCGCCAATAGACATGATGGATATTATTCAGTGAGGGGAATGACCTGGCAATCTGGATGTCAGAAAATAAGTACTTAGAATAAAATGTTGTGGTAGATGTGGCCTCCGAAGTGCTGGGTTCAATAAGTCGTGTTTTTTTTTGTTTGTTTTTTTTTTTGTTTCCTCCATACCTCCTTTTCCTTCCCCTTCTTTCTCTTTCTGCCCTCCTTTACTACATTCCTCTATCACTCACATAATTATTTGGTTCATGTAAGAGCTTATATTAATGTCTCATCAAGTTATTGTTTAACGATAACCTAATATTAACAACGGTCAACTTTTTTATTGTTATTATTGAACATAATTAGAATATTCTATTTTCCTATCAATGTTGTTAAAACCCAATCAAAATATTTAAAGTAAAAAAGGTTTTATTACAAAGGTTTCTATTAAAAACACCAATAGCTGCAATCACTGTGAATTCCACATGGTGGCACTGCATGGAAATGAATCATTTCAAAGTTTTCCAAGAAAGAAAGAGACAGACTTGTACCACGAGAAGTAAGAGTGCTCTTATAATGCAGCTTAGCAACATATTTAAAAAGCTGCAGTATTGTAATAGGTATCCATACATTGTGATCTGTGTTTACCAGGGGTATCACATAGTAAGTGTTAGGGTTTGGGCAGAAAGTGAATTGTTGATATTTTAGAAAAGTAACATTATTTTTTTACAAAATGACATTATGTTGAAATCGGGTTGTTTTCGAAATTATAAAAGGTCCTACCATAGCCATAATATATATATAAGCACAGAATCAATGAAGAACCCAAGAAAGTAACGACATGTGAAAAAATGTGTACATCTTATTGGCTCTTTGTATGGTGTTTTGAGCCTTGGTAGAATTATTAGTTAATTGTAATGGGCACTGTTGTTTCAACAATAAGTCAATTGTGCACAAGAACATTAAAAAAAATTGTAATACATCGTGTCAGAGGAATATGCTTTTTTCTCCACTCAAGAGCCATTTCTTTCCCTTACGCTGCCACCTGAACGCAGCGTTTGCTCTGAAAAAAAAATGGCTCAAATCCGAAATATCAGGTTATAAAGCATATTAATTTTTATAGAGATGGGAGAGGGAGACGTAATGGGGAGCAGGGAAAGGAACTGACACAGACAGAGAAACATATCTGTGCTGCAAATTCTATCAAATTATTTCATTTCACTTTAGAGATGGATTCATAGCTACACCGCTCAGTACTGTTGTATAATATCCTCCATGCTGCACAAGAACATTAAAAAAAATTGTAATACATCGTGTCAGAGGAATATGCTTTTTTTCTCCACTCAAGAGCCATTTCTTTCCCTTACGCTGCCACCTGAACGCAGCGTTTGCTCTGAAAAAAAAATGGCTCAAATCCGAATTATCAGGTTATAACGCATATTAATTTTTATAGAGATGGGAGAGGGAGAAGTAATGGGGAGCAGGGAAAGGAACTGACACAGACAGAGAAACAGATCTGTGCTGCAAATTCTATCAAATTATTTCATTTCACTTTAGAGCTGGATTCATAGTTACACCGCTCAGTACTGTTGTATAATATCCTCCATGCTGCTTCTGAACATACAGTAAACTACACAGACAATAAAAGCAGGAATCTTTCTCTGTGAATTGTTTATAGGAGGCATCATAACAGTTAATCACCACCCACTGACTCAGAGACGACTGACAATTAAAGAAAGGTAACACAGAGTGGAAAAGTAGTGAAAAATACTAGTTACTAGTCATATAATAACCAGAATTAATGTTACTGGTCAGTCTGCTCAGTGCTGGGGTCCTGGGAGGGCAAAAAAAGTAATTTCTAAAAGAACATCCCCACAAATGGGCAGTTCCTTATCAAATACTCTTCACTTTATTACAAGATTGAAAAAAAAGAAACAGTGCTTTTTACAGTATAAAAGATTTTATAGCAGAAGAGTTTATTACACAGCGCTTGTACTTTACTGACTATAAGCTGAGCTGTAATAGAAGACATAACAGACAGGTGCAGCACTGTATCTATAAGAAATCAGACGTTCTCTAATCCTGGACATTCCTGTAAATTACGTTTTATTTTAGTACCTTCTCATCAGTACATTATTTGATCTATATGAATACAGTAAATAACCTGTTGGGCACTATGCAAGGACACATTCAAACCAAAAAAAATGGAGAACCTACTTATGAATTTCCAATAATTGGCTGTAGTAGTGCATATCTCCTTTTCTACTTACATTCTATTCTCTTTTTCTTTTCACTTTTTTTCCTATCTGTTTTTTTCTTTTGTCTCTCTGCTACTTCATTCAAGATCGTTTAGTTCTCTTTTCGTCTTTTACTTTTATTCATGAATTTATATAATTTGCATATTATATTGGTTAACATTTTTCCTAACACATTTACTGTTATATACTTACTAAAATATAGTGCTGAAGAAGCAAATGCATAGACTGTGGGGAACATTAGGATTGGCGTTTAAAATTAAATATGATGTTCTCA
Organism: Ranitomeya imitator; assembly: GCF_032444005.1. NCBI lineage: Eukaryota > Metazoa > Chordata > Amphibia > Anura > Dendrobatidae > Ranitomeya > Ranitomeya imitator. Next base: position 396,081,281 of record NC_091286.1, read on the forward strand.
TCTTGGCACCATGAATATTTTCCAAAGGTTGCCAAGTATATACAGATAGACAAATGTCACCAGGGAAGAGCTCCCTAACACAGTACGTTCAAGATGACAGCCAAGAAATTCCAAGCTGTTTTAAGAAGCAGCAGATCAATTTGCAGAGAGCTCAGCAACATGGTATGAACAGCTGAGAATACTAGAGCTGTACAGAGACGCCATCATCCAAAGGATCAAAATGCAAAATGAACAAGGCTTCTACCCTTAAGATTCATTCACATACTAGACGTCCTACTCTGAAACCAGAACGTCTTAGGTAGTTTCTATAGTCAGTTGGTTAAATTGAGCAGTGTGTATGTCGTTCACTCTACTACTCCCAAGCATGAATGATGCTAGACACTCAAACACTGTATCATTTACTTTCTGCAAATGTAACATAATCTACGTACACTGAATGGCTACTATATTAGAGACACCCATTTGGTAGTGTGTTGGACCTTCTTTGGTCTTCAAAACCACAGCAATTTATCATACCATAGATTCCACAAACTGCTGAAATCATTCTGAAGGAACAGTGGCCAGAAGAGCTTCTAGCAGCTTAGGCAAATTGGACGGAAGTAGTGACATCTCGTTCTCCTTCATCCCTGTGCTGCTCTATTGCATTAAATCTTAACCCAAAATGACGCAAATGTAGCTTAGACCTGGGGTCACTGAAAGAGGAGGGGGCTCAGGAGATGAGCTCCCTCTACAAGTGGTAGCTGGCAGTTTTGTTGTATAACTGGCATCTTCCTCTAACTTCAGCAGTTATCACTGCTGTTAACCATTTAGTTTTTCTGCCTGACCTCAGACTTTGCCTTTGACTATTTGTTTGCCTAGCCCTTTTGTCTCGATCCTCACATTTTGGACTGCAGACTATGACCTGGTTACTCTTTTGTCTTGCCCCTCTGCCTTTTGATGTACACTCTTGGTGTTTGACCCGCAAACTTTTTTATTCCCCTGCCTCACGTAAATGTTCATGGGAAGTGACGATAGTCAGCATCACAACAGGCATCAGAGGACACAGAGTGTTCCAAGAAAGCATTCCTGACACCATTAACCCACTTCTATCAATCTGAACTGTTGATACATAACAGGAATCTTATGCACACACTACCATCTATTCACACAGTAGCTCATGGACACCAAATCTAGTAATCAATGATGGTCCGAGCTGTTGGATGCCAAGTGGTCATGCATTTCTCACCTATTCATTGGACAGATTATTTAAAGGTCAAACACCTGCTAAAGGAGTATAAACTATTTATTCAGGTGATTAAATACTTATTTATAAATGTAGTGGGAGGTAAAGATTTTTTTAATTTCATATTTTCATATTTAAACTCTGCAACAACATAGTAATTTAAAATGTATTGATTTTTTTCCACCTCTAAAATACTGGCTAGTACGTACAAATAGCAAAATGTGAAGAACCTCAATGAGAAATAACCATCAGCACACATGAAGGCAGGGAGAGGGCTCCTTCTGCACTTCCATCGGGGCCCCCGCTACTTCATCACAAGGGCCTGATCGTTGCCATGGAGAACCGACATAGTCATGAGGTCACCAGGCTACGGCAAGCCCCTTAGACCATGCGCAGCGCATGGTCTAATGGGCTTCAGTCAGTGCAGAACTGCCAATGCTTTATACTAGCAATCAGACTGGTGAAAGTGAAAGTCCCATAGAGGGAAGTAAAAACGTTGAAATAAAAGTAAAAAAAAATGTTCCAAATATTTTTTTTTAAAATTACACAATAATAAAAATAAAAAATGAATAACATATTGTACCCATAAATAATTACTTTTATGTAAACAAAATCTACAAAAAGGAACACATATTTACTATTGCCACGTCCAGACCGATCTGACATATAAAACTGTCACACTAGTTAACCTCTACAGTGAACACTAAAAAAAAGTAGGCAAAAAAACTGCTTTTTCATCATACCGCCGAACAAAAGATGGAATAAAACGCAAACAAAGACAAATGTAGTAAATAAAAATATTAGTGAAAACGTCATCTTGTCCCACAAAAAACAAGCAGCCATACAACTCAATCTGCAGAAAAATAAAAAAAGTTATAGCTTTCAGAATAAAGCCTTGAAAAAATAGTTACAGTGCCTTGCGAAAGTATTCGGCCCCCTGGAACTTTTCAACCTTTTCCCACATTTCATGCTTCATACATAAAGATACCAAATGTAAATTTTTGGTGAAGAATCAACAACAAGTGGAACACAATTGTGAAGTTGAACGAAATTTATTGGTTATTTTAAATTTTTGTGGAAATTCAAAAACTGAAAAGTGGGGCGTGCAATATTATTCGGCCCATTTACTTTCAGTGCCGCAAACTCATTCCAGAAGTTCATTGTGGATCTCTGAATGATCCAATGTTGTCCTAAATGCCTAATGATGATAAATATAATCTACATGTGTGTAATCAAGTCTCTGTATAAATGCACCTGCTCTGTGAAATTCTCAGGGTTCTGCTTGAAGCACAGAGAGCATCATGAAGACCAAGGAACACAACAGGCAGGGCCGTGATACTGTTATGGAGAAGTTTAAAGCTGGATTTCGTTACAAAATGGTTTCCAAAACTTTAAACATCCCAAGGAGCACTGTGCATTTGGCATTTACTTTTGTGAAGCACCTGGGGGTTCAAGGTGCTCAACACATATCTAGATTCATTCCTTAAGGGGTCTAGTTTCTAAAATGGGGTCACTTATGGAGAATTTCTACTGTTTAGGCACATCAGTGGCTCTCCAAACGTGACATGGTGTCCACTTATGATTCTAGCACTGTTCAGAATTGTAAAATTTGGCCTAGTCATCAAGGTAAAAACAAGATCGAGGGTGAAGGGGTTGGTTTGTGGACTAAATGCTAAAATGAAACACGTTTTTACCACAAGAGAAATTGACATGTTGCAGATTTCAAGCATGCACCGCAGATCAGTTTACACAGTGTTAAGAAAGCACAGTCAGCATGAGATTTCTGGAAATCCCATTCCTTTTGCTATAACTGTAAAATGCTGCCTTTTTTACAAACCAAAAATATGAAACGTCAAATTCTCACCAAATACTCATTTTGGCAACTTAGCCTCAACAAAATCGATCTTTTTTTGTGTACATTAAAAATTAATGATGTCTGACAGCCCTATGTTTCTACAGCCCCCCGTACCCTTTAGATGGCTATTGGCCAAGTGATGGTTTGGCCAGTTTGGCAGCTATCTCGCCCAACTCTTCCATACATAAGAGCACACCATCTGCCTAGCTTCTGATGAGAAGATGAGGAAGAGTCGGGGCTCCCCATACACATTAGACTGTGATCCGAAGCCATCGATAACGGCAATTACTAACTGACTTTAGTGAAAAGTATATGGGAGCCAAAACCCTACTTGGCAAACACTTCAAATGACTCATGGAGGGAGAATAGAGATGAGGAGATGAGAGATCCTTGTTTTCCAATCTCTGTTCAGCATCGTACTAGACTTAAAGCGGCAGATGTTTTACTCAAGCCAATAAGTGAATCTTACACTGGTGCTCAGACAGGATTATTGGAGGGAAGATTGCATTCATATATTAACTATTCTACTAAAGGATACGTTTTTAAAAACTTTGCTTTCTGACATAATATAAAGCATTTGATGTGGGTAAAAGATTAGAGTGAAATCATTTCTGAGGATTGGATTCTGTGTCAATAATTGCAAAGAGGTCTAAACTAATTCTTAAAATGCCCTTTTAATTTGTAAAATAATTATTTGAAGTCTTTTAGATCCTACAAAGCAGGGTCCACAGTGACTTCATCATATCAAAAGAGTCCATATTAACATAGGGGTGACCTTACTGGAAATGCCTCCTGCAGAAGGAAATGTTAATATTAATTGAGAATATGTCGTTCTGCAATTGGTTTAACCTCACCTTCACCCTTCTGGTAATAAGACACTTTCCTACATGTCCTCACTGCGCTACTAAGACAAGTTCTTAGAAAGCAGCTAAAGAGCTGCAGCAGAAGTTTTATAGAATTAGGCAGGATGCTTGCATAAAACCAGCAGCTGGTGGCATTTTAAAAAAGCAATTAGCTTTGAATGTGACACTACACCTCCTCATAGATTTTCTTTTAAAACAAGACGCAAAGAAGTCTAGAAAAGACAGGAAAGGGGCACTATCTTAGGAAACACTGTGCTTGTGGACTGGGTGCAAGGTGTACACTTACCTACTGTCAGTCTCAGTGGTGCCTGTTAATGGACGATGGTGTCAATGGTGTCTGCTTAGTGGATCATTGAGTCATAAATGGATGTAATTAATTATAGCGCAGGATGAGTGCACTGTCATCACTGGAGATAAGGATACTACTTGAATTGATGAAGCAATAAGCTTCTTTATTCATGTGACCAAAAAATTCACAAGGCGATTAACCATGCAGGAACATGGTCTTGTCAGACCCCATCTCCTGGCCAGGGGAGGAGGCAAAAGAGTATACAGACATTACCACATGGGATCACAAATAATTCTTTCTATGAGGTAAAATAATTTTTTAAACAAGTAGAGAAATGTTTTTCATTACAATCACATGCTGTAATATCTGTCTACTCTCTTACTCCTTACCCTCCACAGGAGATGTCGTATGATCAGTCCATGTTCCTGCATGGTCAGTCACAGCCATTACACAGTACACAGCAGCGGCACATTTATTAGATTATCTCAGCACAGGAACATTTTTTTAACACATTCAATCGTGAAACATTATTTTTTTTCTAAGATCTATTAATTAAAGTGTACTTTGTCAGAAAACCTCTTTAAGTATTGAAAGGGTGCAAAGTCATGAAATGGTTGGCCTCAGAGAAGGATGTTTCAGTTATCTAGGTGGAAGATAATAAGGGCATCCACTAAAATTTTTCTCGATTCAAAGAAAAACTGGTTCAAGAAATGTTTATGAGTTAGAGGTGACAAGTGGTAGTGAAAGCCTGAATGTGCTGTTTGAATGATAAGGTGAAGTCCAAAGGTTGCGAGGCATCAGACTTGGGAGAGTGGAGAAAGCGTGGAGCCTCTACATTAGTCAATAGGTCTGGTCTGGGTGTTGTACGAGATGTGGAAACAAAATCAGTTTTCTCTATGTTGATTTTTAGTTAAGTAGAACTGTCTCATTGAAACATTATTTTTCAAAATTAAGTCCACCTTTAATATTCACTTCTATATTGGGGAGCGTTATTATCATCCATTCCCTTATTACTATATTCCAGTGATATTCATATAAACAGCATTTGCTGTTAGCCTCATGTGTCTTTTGAAACAATGTAGGAAATGTAACAATTAACATTTTGTCGGAGATATGCAGGCACTTACCACTAACACTTACACCAATGAGTTAGCAATAGATAAGCTAATAGTTCTGGGGTTGGCATTGGCAAAAAAATGTCAATGATGGAGAAAGTAAAAATACACATATATCAAAAAATTAATAGTTTTATACAGAAAAGATCTTGTAGGTAGCTAAGCTGTACACTACAATGTATTGTATCATTAGCTTATGATGCCCTGAACCAAACATATCTAATATATACAGTATGTGCATTCTATGAACGGCTTTGACATAAATTCAGAGGGAGAATATAATGCACACGCTACTTAATCTATGCAAAAATGCCAAAATCAATAACATTATAACATCAACAGACTTATTATTCCCTTGCGCAAAGATAACAACTTTGTTCTCAATTTCAGGTTAAAAATAGAAAAAGGAAAAGGAGATCTGCAAGGGATTAGAGTCATGTAATGTGAACAGAGCCTTAATGTCAAGAGATGCCAAATGCCTTCAGAAGATCTCTAGTGTCCTGCTCCTGTTTCTTCTCCATTCCCAGTCATGACCTCCTCTATTCAGATGTATGTTACCTCTTCTTTTATGGAAGAAGTCCTGTTTTGTGATATCTCTTATCAGATAAAGTAACCGGTATGTACTATCTTGCCCTGTACTATGTTTCCTAGTAGCGTATGCAACAATGCGCTAATTTTTACTTTGTTCTGAATCTGCCCGATGCCAGCACTTAGAGCCCCACTGAACTGTATACCTCCTAACAGCATTCGGGGTTCTGTTTTTAGTCATTACTCAGTGCATAGAGATCATTGGCTGTAACTGCTCCCCCAGCACTGACTGACAGCAGCTCAGAATTAGGACTGACTGTCAGTCAGTGCCGGAGGCGCAGTTACAGCTGCCGCTCTCAATACACTGAGCGGTGACCAAATCCACACCGGAACAAGCCCCATGACTGAAACCCAAATTCTTCCAGAACTAATAAAGTTCATTATCCTCCCAGCAGTGGGGCTCAAAGTGCCAGAGCCAAGTATAATCAGAACACTATAAACCTGCAGATTAACCCTGTATCTGCAGCTTAATAGCATTTTTTCAAGAGACAGGTTTTCTTTAAAAGGCCAAAGTCAGAATTGGTAATTATGATATTAAAGGGTGTATCCACTACTTGGACAACCCCTTCTCAATTGCTTTATTCCCCCTTATAAATTAAAAACAGCCTGTACTCACCTTCAGTGCCGGTGCCGTTCGAGAAATGATAGCATCCATCAGCTCTCTTCGGCCTCGCCTCAGGTTCCTATGCCACGTGAGCCCTGTTGCCAATAAGCGGCCGTTTCACTCTCACTTTTTTGTAGATAAAACTGACAGCTGTAAGAAGTGAGAGCTGCTGCTTATGCGCTCCGACATCCTCTAAATGTCAGTTACATCCAAAGAAAGTGAGAAATTGAGAGTGAGTGGTTGGTTGTAGGGCCCACCCCATGTCATCACTGAACCGGCGCTGGAACTGTGCTGACACCAGAAGTCAATTAAACCATTGTTATTTTATAAGGGGGAATAAGGCAATTTTTAAAACACGCTGTTAGCATTTTCTCCATATGTAAAACTAATACCTTATTTTTCACTTTTGTGTGGCCATCTTCTGTTGCCTATTAGGGGCTACTTGATCTGCTGTGAACAGGGGACCTAATTTATAGCTCCTTATGAAAGGAGAGAGAAAAGAAAGGTATGTAATCTTTGACTTTGCTCCTGGGTTTAACCTGGACCATACTGTATATACTGAGACAGATAATTTACTTTGTAGTATATGATACTTAGTTTTACCAAGTAAGACTTCTTTAGGGAATATACAGTAGTGTCAGCACCAAGTTCTATGCGTACAATGTATCTACTCATGTATATAAAGGATAATGCCAGATTCTGCTGTCTGGAACTTGACAAGATATCATTTGTTGACCCTAATATAATGATAACTATACCACACTTCATAATGCAAAGAATTACTTGCAAACAATATTTACCTGTATATTTCCAAGCTATTTACTCCATATTTGCTTTCAATTCTGTACTTTCCTGGTTCACTTGCTGGGCTAATCAAAGTTTCATTTTTATACCTAATGGAAAGAGCAGATTCATTTCTGTAAAGTCAATAGTATCATAATCCCAGCAGAGTTAATTTTGCACGGTCTCAGGGTGCATTGACATTACTTGGCATATATTACTTTGCTTTTGTATTTCACTGAAACAAACAATGTAATTACAGATAATGGCTAGTTTACAAGAGTCAGTGTCACCTTTTAATGCTTGTCAAAATTCAATGTGAAGATAATACTAAGTAAATATACAGAATTTCCAACAGTGCAGAAACAAATGAGATAGGAAATTAATTTGGAAAATGAATATTCAATTTACTTTGTAAGCATTTTTATTATTACAGTTGCAGAAATAAATAAATTGATTTAACAGCATTAAAGTTAAAGGGGTATTCTGAGCTCCAAGATCCTCTCCCACTATGTAGAGGGTATAATAGTAATAATATTAGCAAATACCTCCAATAGTAAAGTTCTCTTTGTTTCGCTATGTCACTTACCCCATGTGCAGGGCATTGTAGTAGTTTAGATATCCATGGCTGCGACCACTAATAGCTAACTACCTGTCACTATAAGAGTAGTCATAACCATGGATACCTAAGCTAGTGCAATGCCCTGCACATAGGGTAAGCGACATAGCTTACCAGAAGAACTATACTACATTTCTAATTAGAGGTATTTGCTAATGTTATTATTATTACACATACTATATATTGGGATAGGATCTTGGAGATGTGAATACCTCTTTAAATTTATAACTAAAGAACCTAGTCTAAATAAAAATACCAGTGGGGCGATTTTATAGGCCTATTTGGAGAGCTACTGTACTAACATTGATGGACCTGGACTGTCCATATAAAACATGCTCATCTATTAAAAGGATTGAGAGTGTATGGCTGACTCTCCCCTGACAGTTAGGCTATGTGCCCACGTTGCGGATTCGTGTTCGGATTTTTCCACACCGTTTTAAAAAAATCTGCAGGTAAAACGCAGTGCGTTTTACCTGCAGATTACCTGCAGACTTCCTGCATTTTTTGTTCGGATTTCACCTGCGGTTTTACACCTGCGGATTCCTATTGAGGAGCAGGTGTAAAACATTGCGGAATCCGCACAAAAAATTGACATGCTGTGGAAAATACAACGCAACGTTTCCGCGCTGTATTTTCTGTAGCATGTGCACTGTGGATTTGATTTTCCATAGGTCTACATTGTACTGTAAACTGCATGGAAAACTGCTGCAAATCTGCAGTGGCCAATCCGCTGCGGATCCGCAGCCAAATCCACAATGTATGCACATAGCCTTACATGTTGCCCATGTTCCCACAGGACATGAATGGCCTACAGAGATATCTTGTAGTAGAATGAGGCTCTTGTAACATATCAATTTGTGAAATTTCTTCCCTAATATTTCACAATGAAATGTGAGTTGTGTTATTGAAATAAGGAACTGCAGAACTTCGCCATAATGAGGCAGACCATAAAAAATTACAGAACATGGCCATCGAGTGATGAGGCGCATATTACATAAAAGTCGCAAATGACTCCATTAATTCTTCTGACCTTTCATCCATTATAAGTTCATGCTAAAAACATACAACTCTGCCCTTCACCTCTCCAAACAAACCTATTTCAACACACTCATCACCTCACTGTCCAATAACCCTAAACGTCTCTTTGACACTTTCCAGTCCCTACTCAACCCAAGAGTGCAGGCCCCAACCACAGATCTCCGCGCTGACGATCTGGCCAATTACTTCAAAGAAAAAATTGACCACATTCGACAGGAAATCATCTCCCAATCTCTTCATACCATGCACTGTCCTCCCTCCCCCACTGCATCTAGTTCACTCTCTGACTTTGAACCAGTTACAGAAGAAGTAATCAGGCTCCTTGCATCTTCTCGCCCAACCACTTGCACCAGTGACCCCATTCCGTCACATCTCCTCCAGTCCCTTTCCCCGGCTGTCACCTCTCACCTAACAAAAATATTCAACCTTTCTCTCACTTCCGGTATTTTTCCTTCCTCATTTAAGCATGCCATCATACATCCATTACTTAAAAAAAATCCCTCGATCAAAACTGTGCCGCTAATTATAGACCTGTCTCTAATCTTCCCTTCATCTCTAAATTCCTCGAACGCCTGGTCCACTCCCGTCTTACCCGCTATCTCTCAGATAACTCTCTTCTTGACCCTCTTCAATCTGGTTTCCGCTCTTTACACTCTACTGAAACTGCCCTCACTAAAGTCTCTAATGATCTACTAACAGCTAAATCTAATGGTCACTACTCCATGCTAATTCTCTTGGATCTCTCCGCAGCATTCGACACTGTGGATCATCAGCTACTCCTCACTATGCTCCGCTCCATCGGCCTCAAGGCCACCGTTCTCTCCTGGTTCTCCTCCTATCTCTCTAACCGCTCCTTCACTGTATCTTTTGCTGGTTCCTCCTCCTCTCATCTTCCCCTTACTGTTGGGGTTCCTCAAGGATCAGTCCTAGGCCCCCTCCTTTTCTCTTTGTATACTGCCCCTATTGGACAAACAATCAGTAGATTTGGTTTCCAGTACCATCTCTATGCTGATGACACCCAATTATACACTTCTTCTCCTGTTATCACGCTGAACTTTTTAGTAAACACCAGTGATTGTCTTACCGCTGTCTCTAACATCATGTCCTCCCTCTATCTGAAACTGAACCTGTCAAAAACTGAACTCCTCGTCTTTTCTCCCTCTATTAACCTACCTTTGCCTGACATTGCCATCTCTGTGTGTGGTTCCACCATTACTCCAAAGCAACATGCCCGCTGCCTTGGCGTCATACTTGATTCCGAGCTTTCATTCACCCCCCACATCCGATCACTGGCTCGCTCTTCTTATCTGCATCTCAAAAACATTTCTAGAATTTGTCCTTTTCTTACTGTCGACTCTGCAAAAACTCTTACTGTTTCACTTATTCATTCTCGTCTGGACTATTGTAACTCTCTACTAATTGGCCTCCCTCTTACCAAACTTTCCCCTCTCCAATCTGTTCTGAATGCTGCAGACAGGATCATATTCCTCACCAACCATTACACCGATGCCTCTACCTTGTGCCAGTCATTACACTGGTTACCCATCCACTCAAGAATCCAGTACAAAACTACTACGCTCATCCACAAAGCACTCCATGGCTCAGCACCACCCTACATCTCCTCTCTGGTCTCAGTCTACCACCCTACCCGTGCCCTCCGCTCCGCTAATGACCTCAGGTTAGCATCCTCAATAATCAGAACCTCCCATTCCCGTCTCCAAGACTTTACACGTGCTGCGCTGATTCTTTGGAATGCACTACCTAGGTTAATACAATTAATCCCCAATCCCCACAGTTTTAAGCGTGCCCTAAAAACTCATTTGTTCAGATTGGCCTACCACCTCAACGCATTAACCTAACTATCCCTGTGTGGCCCATTTAAAAATCAAAAACATAATCAGGTTCCTCGCAACATGTTCTCATACACTTTATGCAGTTATTAGCCCTCTGTGTCTGTACTGCTACATACTTAGGCAGTTAACTGGTTCATGCAGCTTTACATGAACACCTGAGCCTTACACTATGGCTGGTCCGAATAACTTAAGCAATTGTTACCATCCACCTCTCGTGTCTCCCCTTTTCCTCATAGTTTGTAAGCTTGCGAGCAGGGCCCTCACTCCTCTTGGTATCTATTTTGAACTGTGATTTCTGTTATGCTGTAATGTCTATTGTCTGTATAAGTCCCCTCTATAATTTGTAAAGCACTGTGGAATATGTTGGTGCTATATAAATAAAATTATTATTATTCTCTGGCATTAAAATCATCAGAAAAATTGTGCAGTGGGAACTTCAAACTATGGATTTCCATTACTGAGAAGTTAGTTACTTATAAGCTTTATATCAATTTACAATGTTTGTGACTATGTATGATAATTGAGTAAGATCATTTTTTCCTTACCACTGTACCACTGGCGTTGGATATCCTTGGACAGTAAAGAAAAGCTTCACAGGCATGCCTTCCCAAACGGTGTGTGATCTGAGCCGGACTAATATATCTGGGGAACGGCTTATACATTCTTCATGAATTTGTCTCTCTAATGCCAATTTTTCCTCTACCTGATAGGAAAAAAAGTGTAAAGTTTATAATAATCCAATTATCCCTCCACAGCAATCGCTTTTTAGACTATTCTTGTTTTGCTACAGTGAGTATATCCTCACCTGCCCAGAAGGAACAGTAAGAAGGCACATGTGATACTCAGAAACTGGGTTCAAACAAATTTACGAGGAAAAATGTGAAAACATGAGAAAACTCTTTGTTATTTTTAATAATAATAATACTTTCTGAAGTCAACAAAAATTGCAAACATCATGGGCAGAAGTTTCTTTTCCGTGTCCAATTTTTGAAGCTGAGGGTGCCTAAATAAATCTATTGTTTTATCTAAAGAGATATAGCAAAGCTCCTTACAGTATCCCTCGTAATAAGATTAAAGGGAATCTGTCACCCCATTTTTTGCCTATAAGCTAAGGCCACTACCATCAGGGGCTTATCTACAGCATTCTGTAATGCTGTACATAAGCCCCTGATGCAACCTGAAAGATAAGAAAAACAAGGTAGATTATACTCACCCAGGGGCGGTCCCGATGCATTCCGGTCCAATGGGCGCTGCCGTCCGGGTCCGGCACCTCCTATCTTCATACGATGATGTCCTCTTCTTTGCGTCCTGTTGCAGCTCCTGCACACTGCAGTACTTTGCTCTGCCCTCAACAGAGCAGACAACGTACACTTGCGCAGGAGCTACGACAGGAAGCAAAGAAGAGGACGACATCATCTGAACATGGGAGGTGCCGCACCCGGACCGCGACATCCATCGGACCGTACCATACCGGGACAACCCCTCGGTGAGTATAATCTAACTTGTTTTTCTTATCTTTCAGGTTAACTCAGGGGCTTATGTACAGCATTACAGAATACTGTAGATAAGCCCCCGATGGCGGTAGCCTTTGTTTTTAGGCGAGAAATGGGGTGACATATTCCCTTTAAAGCGTTTTTTCCTCAGCATACATTTAAACCCCTGTTCACAGTGTGGGTGATAAGTCTATCATCACTGGGGATCCAACTGCTGGGACCCTCACAGGTAATAAGAATGGGTGTCCTTAAGCGCACAGACAATGTATAATCTCTGCGAGATGTTGCCCATAAACTTCACAGAATCCTAGTGCTGATCACAGAGTCACAAAGCTGCCTATTGTGCCTCATTATGTCTTCATGAGAAAACTACTCCTTCTACCTTCCGACTTGCTGTTTGCCAGTGGGCGGTGCATTCCTGCTTGACAAATAGTTCGGACAAGCCACATGGTTGCACCTTTGTCCCAAAGTATGTCACTGTAGAATCAGAGGAGTGACACATGAGCTAAACATGACAACTGCTGCCTGTGACCGGCGGTAACCTCAAAGATGTCACCACAGGTAACTGAAGTTGCGATCTCAGGCTCAGCTCAGTGTTTCCTGGATTCACAGCTGAGAGGTCGCATCATGCCATCGCTCAGCCATGCAATCCAGATGAAGAAGGGTTGGCCTCTTTGTTGGACCAATGAATTATCGTCAGACAAGTGAGGAATATGGTATTTTATTATTTTCAATTTTACAGTTATGAATGGGTAAAAGAGAGTGGGGAGTGTTTATTTCAAATAAAGAATTTTTTTCATGTGTGTTTTCTTCAATTAAAGGACTTCTTCGTGTGTGTGCCTTTATTTAATTTTCACTGTGGGGTTAGTAATGGGGATGTCTTATAGACGTTTTTCCACCCAAACCAAACTTTTTTAAATGTTCGGCCGAACCCGGCTGACTCAAACATCCATGTGTCCACCTATCACTAGTCAAAACCTGCAGAGGACTGACCAGAGTGGCGCCGATAAAAGAGGAAGATAGCGGCTGGTGAGTATAAGCTGAGTGTAAGCCTAGAGGCAGAGAAATTAGATAAGTGGCACCACTCCAGTGGGGGGTTTTAAATTTTACTGCTAGAGTGCTAGGTCCAGGTCATAAAGTACCTGTTGGGTAAATGCTTATTATGATACCATAAATATACAACATGGCTGTTCCGAAGTCTTTCACAATTTCTTAAAGGGAATCTACCACCAGGTTTTTGCTGAACCATCTGAGAGCAGTGTGATGTAGACACAGAGACCCTTATTCCATCAGTCACTTACTTTTCTACTTACTGTTTTATCTGTTACAGATCTATCAGTCCTCTGAATGCTGAGCTCTGTGTAGCCCCACCCCCACCACTGATTGACAGCTTTCTGTGCACACTGTGCGAATGCAGAAATCTGCTAATCGGTGGGGGTGAGTTTATACAGAGCTCATGAATATGTAGGACTTCAGAGCCCCAGGTTTACTAGTCATCTAGTGATAACCTAGTGATAATCTCCTGTTGATAGAACAGTAATTTTATCAAAACTACATCAAACAGCCAAGTAAGTGATACATTGCTGAAATCAGGGTCTCTGTCTCCTCTTTATGCTGCTCTTAAAGCAATAAGTCTGCAGTAACTCTGCATGACTGTAGACTTATGAATTCCCTAGGTGTATGCATTGTACGCTGCAGGGATTCACCGGTTTTGACCTGAGACTGGAGGATATGTATGCGTTATACATAGTCCTGGCCAGATCCCAAATAGTGGGCGTGGCCTTGCTCCATACACTTGCATAGAGCAAGGCAGCGCCCCGACTAGAGACATGGGTGTGGCAGACTAGAGGGTGCGGCCTCGCCCCATACAAGTGACCAGGAATATGTATAACACATGCATACCCTCCAGTCCTGGTGAATCTGAGTGGGATTCATAAGTCTGCAGTCACACAGTGCCTGCAGAATTATTGCTTTGGACCGGAAATCCCCTTTGAGGGGATAGTTTTCAAACACTGTATAAGGATAGCTATAAAAAAATATTGATTTACCATCCTCTGAATAGACACTTTATCAATCTGTTCCCTTGCCAGGGCCCGTGCAATACGAACGTCTTCTTCCAAGAAGGCAAGCTCTGTGGCATAGCGAACACTTCGGTCATAGCTTCTATGTTGCTGCTGAGACCTTTGCTCAATTTGTTGCACAGCGTGCTGCTCGGAGCGCTGCTCGGCACGTTTCTCCTGTGTCCTACATTATGGAATATGCAGTGAATTAAAAAAAATACTAAAACATGTATATAGTATAGCTCTTGTTATTTCACAGAAGGCTTCACTAAATTCCTACAGCTACAAGATGGCAGTCCATGCTTTGAAGTAGGCAAACACAGAACAAGCGCAGAAAACAGCATCAGTTCTACGTAAACTGAAGTTAATGGTATTAATGCATAATGGAGATCTTCATAATAGGAAGAACATCTCTATACCATGCAAGTATTGAGACAAAAAAACAATTATGACCAGCTACATGTAAATAAAGTGTACAGAAAGAAATAGATTGATAGATAGATAGATAGATAGATAGATAGATAGATAGATAGATAGATAGATAGATAGATAATGGATAGATAGATAGATAGATAGATAGATAGATAGATAGATAGATAGATAGATAATGGATAGTTAGATAGATAGATAGATAGATAGATAGATAGATAGATAGATAATGGATAGTTAGATAGACAGATAGATAGATAGATAGATAGATAATAGATAGATAGATAGATAGATAATGGATAGTTAGATAGATAGATAGATAGATAGATAGATAGATAATGGATAGTTAGATAGATAGATAGATAGATAGATAGATAATGGATAGTTAGATAGATAGATAGATAGATAGATAGATAATGGATAGATAGATAGATAGATAGATAGATAGATAGATAGATAGATAATGGATAGTTAGATAAATAGATAGATAGATAGATAGATAGATAATGGATAGATAGATAGATAGATAGATAATGGATAGATAGATAGATAGATAGATAGATAGATAGATAGATAGATAGATAGGATATATAGATAATAGATAGATAGGATATATAGATAATAGATAGATAGCTAGATAGATAGATAGATAGATAGATAGATAGATAGATAATGGATATAATATATAGATAATATATTGATAATAGATAGATAGATAGATAGATAGATAGATAGATAGATAGATAGATAATAGTTAGGATATATAAATAATAGATAGATAATGGATAGGTAGATAGATAAATAGATAGATAGATAAATAGATAGATAGAATATATACATAATAGATAGATAGACAGATAGAGGATAGATAGATAGATAGATAGATAGATAGATAGATAGATAGATAGATAGATAGATAGGATATATAGATAATAGATAGATAAAATATATAGGTAATAGATAGATAGATAGATAGATAGATAGATAGATAGATAGATAATGGATAGATAGATACATAGAAAGATACATAGACAATTTGAGATACAAAATTATTCAAATTTAGAATGAAACAATATCATAATACAATATTAGTCTATTTTAGCTCATGCATTAGTCCTCTTAAGATTTGCTATTGCATTAGCAATAGACATTTTTCATCAGCACATAAAGGAATAAAGCATGGTTGCATTTTTTGAAGCCTGTAGATACCACAGCATATGATGTGAACAGACATTGCAACTCTGGTTTGTAAGGTTCTGGCTTGAAGTTACATGGCTGCCAAAGGTTAAAGGCAAAGAAAACAAAAAGGAAGGAAGGAGTGAATGAAAGAAAAGCCGAAGGGAAAAAAGGAAGATGACGAAGTGGATATATCAGAATCAGAGAGGGAAGGAAGAAAAGAAAGGAAGAAAGGAAGAAAGAAAGAAAGAAAGAAAGAAAGAAAGAAAGAAAGAAAGAAAGAAAGAAAGAAAGAAAGAAAGAAAGAAAGAAAGAAAGAAAGGAAGAAAAAGAGAATAGCAGGAAACAAAAGAGAAGAAATAGGCAAAAAGGAATTAAAAATAAAAAGAACCAGCAAGGGAAGTAGAACAGGAAAGTTTATTAAGAAAGGAAGAAATGAAGATTCTGTATGTTTCATTGGAGTCATCTTCTCCCTACAATTTTACTGTCAGTCTTTGGATTAAGCATAGCTATACCATTATCCTGAATGTGCAAACCTACACACTCATGGGTCTATCTACTGTATGTAGTCAAACAAAAAGGTGCAAGTGAGATGCAACAAATGATGCAATATGGAAACAGGAACACATGGGCTACTTGCACAGTGAACAAGTCTGTATGATGCAATATGGTAGACGTCTGTGGGTCAAACATGTTTGACAGATTTTCATCCATGCCTTTTTTTTCAAACATAGGCATTACATGTGTGGTAAACCTAAGTGCCTAAACACACAGGCCTGAATTACAATAAATATGATTGTGTTCTTTGTTATCTATATATATAAAAACTAGTGTATGTGTGTGTGTATCAATGATGATGGTTGTCATGGTGACGATGATGTCATAATAAGTTGCAATGGTGATGGTGATGTCATAATGGTTGGCATGGTGACGATGTCATAATAGGTTGTAATGGTGATGGTTATGTCATAGTGGTTGCCATGGGGACGATGATGTCATAATAAGTTACCATGGCGACGATGATGTCAGAATGGTTGCCATGGTGAAGATGATGTCATAATAGGTATATGGGCACAAGACTATGGAATGGAGGATGTGTATGATGGGTATATGGGCACGGCACTATGGGATGGAGGATGAGTATGATGGGTTTATGGGCATGGGACTATGGGATGGAGGATGTGTATGATGGGTATATGGGCATGGCACTATGGGAAAGAGGATGTGTATTATGGGTTTATGGGCATGGGACTATGGAATGGAGGATGTGTATTATGGGTATATGGGCATGGGACTATGGGATGGAAGATGTATATGATGGGTATATGGGCATGGGACTATGGGATGGAGGATGTGTATGATGAGTATATGGGCACGGGACTATGGGATGGAGGATGTGTATGATGGGTATATGGGCACGGGACTATGTGATGGAGGATATGTATGATGGGTATATGGGCACGGGACTATGGGATGGAGGATGTGTATGATGGGTTTATGGGCATGGGACTATGGAATGGAGGATGTGTATGATGGGTATATGGGCACGGGACTATGGGATGGAAGATGTATATGATGGGTATATGGGCATGGGACTATGGAATGGAGGATGTGTAATATGGGTATATGGGCACGGGACTATGGGATGAGGATGTGTATGATGGGTATATGGGCACGGGACTATGGGATGGAGGATATGTATGATGGTATATGGGCAAGGGACTATGGGATGGAGGATAATCATTATAATGTGTTATAACTAACCACAGTTAGTTACTATGCCCGGGCAACACCAGGCTCTTTAGCTAGTTGGTTATAAATCTCAAAAATATTGTTTTTCCTTTAATCGCTAGTCTGTTCCATTGTATGGTGTATAAGAAAAAGTCACTTGCTCTCAATGAATGGGGGCCATGTTATATCTACTGCAGAGCTGTATTATTTTAACATGCTTGTGTTACCTGTGAGATGTGATGGGATGATATAGCTATTGCATATTATTATGACATATTAATTGATACCATATTATGAAAACACATTAATAGGTCATGTTGTAAGCGTATGCTCTAACTACCCATGCATGGTACACAATGGCATGTACCTTCTTTTAAATTCAGGGACATAGTATTCTTGAACATCTCTATCAGCCCCACATACACATTTTACTCTGGAACCGGAGGAAATTGATGAAACTCTTTGAGTAGAAGCAGAACTACTTCTTCTGTAGTGACAGAGAGAAGAGATGATGTTGCACGTACCTGTCGTAGCTCTGTGACATCACTACTGTTAGATACACAGTAATATATGTATACAACACACCATCATTATACACATGGCAAGCTTGGCTTGCTACATTGTAACCTCCATCAGAGAATACAGAACATTATCCAGCACTGCAGCCATCTCTCGGAGAAGAACGTGTATCTTTATTCCATCATTAAATGTCGCAATCAGGTTCCAGCTCTTCCTCATGGCAGTGAGGAAGATTAGACAAGATTGAAATCCGACCGCATCAGCAGTTTCTTGTCACTTCTCCTAAATTTGTAATGATATTTTGTGGTGTAAATGCCACTGTTCTCCTGATTCTGGTTTTGCTTTTTTCCTGTTCTAATTCATCTACATTCTTGAAATATGGTCCTCTCTTTAACACAAAGTGGGTTTCCTGAGGACCACACCTATTTAGCTAACAAGACTAGATTTACATATAGTTATGACAGGGCCATATTTCAGGGACCAAAACTAAACAATGCCATATTCAGGAGAACAGCAGCATTTCTAGTTACATAGTTATTAAGGTTGAAGGAAGACTATAAGTCCATCTAGTTCAACCCATAACATGTTATGCCAGTTAGAAGTGACATATTTTTGGGTGAAGTTACAAACCTTTCTGCAGTGTGAATTCTTTATCCCTCTAAGGACTGACGCACATGACCATTTTTCTAATTCGACTACTTTCTATGATTTTCAAAGATAGCACTTGTAACCATGATAATCTTTGGGGTTGTTCACATGTCTGATTTTTTCTTCAGAGCGAGTGGTCAGCGGGAAAAATTGCAGACACCACCGATTTTGATCCAAATGTCAGATAAAAATCAGTAATGCAAGTCTAGGGGTCCGTCAAACAAATCTGATCGCAGTGAGATGACATCCAATAGTGATGGAATTTTCATGAACTGACCGAAAGAAGAAGGTGGATAATTTTCTCTCCACATCAGAGAAAAACTGATACCTCTTGGATCAAACTCTGATCAAAGTATGATCAAAATAGTATTAACGTTTTTTTGGAATGTGGAGAAAATGGTTGTGTGACCCTGCTCTAAATGGGATGTAAAGTTAGCAAGTTAAATTGTCCTTCTGCCACACAGAAAGCCACCGGTATTATAAACAGTATGTCGTAGATCACAGCTTCCCTTAAAGATTTTGCATTGTGATTAAGGATCTTCAAGTCTCAACCTATCACCATATTTTTGTACAAATTGATATTAAACAATTAAAAATGTTGGTCCACAGCCAAAATTTATAAATAATAAGCATATGATTGCTATGGTTGACACCGCTGAGACCCCCAATGATCACTAGTATGGGGGTCCTGTCTTCCCGGTCAGATGGAGCTGCGGAGTGCTTCAGTCAACATCTATGGCACTGATAAAAATAGCAGAGTGTTATGATCAACACTGATTGAATTGTTAATGTCCCTGAAGGTGTCTCCTTTTAAACTAGGGACACAGGCCCTCAACGTGCGTCTCAGAAGTTGGATATACATGTTTGTTGAAGCCCGTCATGAGAGCTAACTCCCATAAGGGCTGGTAGTGCAGTGGATATGATGTCCACAAATAATGAATGCAAGTGAACTATTCGTGAAGGTGGAAGTTTCCTTTATTTTAATGAGGCTACTGAACAGGAGATCATATGTATTCTTACATTTTTTTTTCCACTGTGCGTGAAAATTCTCTTTCCTTGCATTTTTACAATATAGCCACAAATACGTGAGGCTAGATTTGCAATGTGTTTGGGCCATAAGTCAGTGGCTCTGTTTGGCTTCTCTCTGACACCTTAAAAATGGGATTCTGGTGGTACCCCTGATGGTGACAATAGCTTTAATAAATCACTTTGTGCTCTGTCTGGCCTTTGACTAAGCATTGTCCACCTTTCTGAGGCAGGCACAAAAGTGTGGTTGACCAGGCTTTTGTGCCTGCCTCAAATGCAGTGTGAACATTCCCAAATCTGTTTGCATATTATAATGTACAAACAAGGAACTTCTCTCTTTGGTTATATTTAGGGATGGGTGAACCCAAACTGTAAAGTTCTGGACCTGTACCGAACACATAGTGTTCGGTCACAAGGTCCCGAACATGGGTTTCCATGAGAAACCCGTGTTACAGTTCGGTTTCAGTTCAGGTCCAGGGTCTGTAAAAGAATACAATTAATAATAAACATTATAATTATACTTACCTGTCCAGCGACACGTCCTCCCATCCTGCTGTCTCCCGGCCGCATCTGCTTCCGGGGCCGCTCATTAACTTCCGGCCGACGGTGGCCAAAAATTTCTGAGCACCGAGTAGTGGATTGAATAACTCAAAAGTTAATGAGCGGCCTGGGAAGTAGATGCGGCCGTGAGACAGCGGGACGGGAGGACGCGTCGCTGGACAGGTAAGTATAATTATAATGTTTATTATTAGTTTTATTCTTTGTTTTACAGCCCCCCCCCCCCCCGCCAAATCCCATGTCTGTAAAATCCAAGCTCGGGGTTCGGACGCAAGTTCGCATCATCTCCTGCCCCGAGCTCGAACTTTACAAAAAAACTTGGGCGAACCCGCCGATCCCGATCATGGGGGGGTTCGCCAATCACTAGTTACAGTGGGGCAAAAAAGTATTTAGTCAGTCAGCAATAGTGCAAGTTCCACCACTTAAAAAGATGAGAGGCGTCTGTAATTTACATCATAGGTAGACCTCAACTATGGGAGACAAACTGAGAAAAAAAAATCCAGAAAATCACATTGTCTGTTTTTTTAACATTTTATTTGCATATTATGGTGGAAAATAAGTATTTGGTCAGAAACAAACAATCAAGATTTCTGGCTCTCACAGACCTGTAACTTCTTCTTTAAGAGTCTCCTCTTTCCTCCACTCATTACCTGTAGTAATGGCACCTGTTTAAACTTGTTATCAGTATAAAAAGACACCTGTGCACACCCTCAAACAGTCTGACTCCAAACTCCACTATGGTGAAGACCAAAGAGCTGTCAAAGGACACCAGAAACAAAATTGTAGCCCTGCACCAGGCTGGGAAGACTGAATCTGCAATAGCCAACCAGCTTGGAGTGAAGAAATCAACAGTGGGAGCAATAATTAGAAAATGGAAGACATACAAGACCACTGATAATCTCCCTCGATCTGGGGCTCCACGCAAAATCCCACCCCGTGGGGTCAGAATGATCACAAGAACGGTGAGCAAAAATCCCAGAACCACGCGGGGGGACCTAGTGAATGAACTGCAGAGAGCTGGGACCAATGTAACAAGGCCTACCATAAGTAACACACTACACCACCATGGACTCAGATCCTGCAGTGCCAGACGTGTCCCACTGCTTAAGCCAGTACATGTCCGGGCCCATCTGAAGTTTGCTAGAGAGCATTTGGATGATCCAGAGGAGTTTTGGGAGAATGTCCTATGGTCTGATGAAACCAAACTGGAACTGTTTGGTAGAAACACAACTTGTCGTGTTTGGAGGAAAAAGAATACTGAGTTGCATCCATCAAACACCATACCTACTGTAAAGCATGGTGGTGGAAACATCATGCTTTGGGGCTGTTTCTCTGCAAAGGGGCCAGGACAACTGATCCGGGTACATGCAAGAATGAATGGGGCCATGTATCGTGAGATTTTGAGTGCAAAGCTCCTTCCATCAGCAAGGGCATTGAAGATGAAACGTGGCTGGGTCTTTCAACATGACAATGATCCAAAGCACACCGCCAGGGCAACGAAGGAGTGGCTTCATAAGAAGCATTTCAAGGTCCTGGAGTGGCCTAGCCAGTCTCCAGATCTCAACCCTATAGAAAACCTTTGGAGGGAGTTGAAAGTCCGTGTTGCCAAGCGAAAAGCCAAAAACATCACTGCTCTAGAGGAGATCTGCATGGAGGAATGGGCCAACATACCAACAACAGTGTGTGGCAAGCTTGTGAAGACTTACAGAAAACGTTTGACCTCTGTCATTGCCAACAAAGGATATATTACAAAGTATTGAGATGAAATTTTGTTTGACCAAATACTTATTTTCCACCATAATATACAAATAAAATGTTAAAAAAACAGACAATGTGATTTTCTGGATTTTTTTTTCTCAGTTTGTCTCCCATAGTTGAGGTCTACCTATGATGTAAATTACAGACGCCTCTCATCTTTTTAAGTGGTGGAACTTGCACTATTGCTGACTGACTAAATACTTTTTTGCCCCACTGTATATTAAAAATCAGCAAAGAATCTGAAATATTGAAAGAAGAATTTTAAGGTCACATGGTGACTTTAATTGTTTGTGAATATAATCAAAATAGCCTAATATAGATGGACAATTTTGTTTGTGTTTTTGTAAAATAATAAAGATGGCTGCAGAGCAATTATGGAGAAAAAATATACTGTATTAAAACACAAAATGAAAGGATTTCTTAATGAATGTAAGACAATGAACTGGACGGAAAGAAAGAAAGAAAGAAAGAAAGAAAGAAAGAAAGAAAGAAAGAAAGAAAGAAAGAAAGAAAGAAAGAAAGAAAGAAAGAAAGAAAGAAAGAAAGAAAGAAAGAAAGAAAGAAAGAAAGAAAGAAAGAAAGAAAGAAAGAAAGAAAGAACATCATTGAGAAAATCTATTATACATAAATAGCACAGAAAAGAATTTCATTCATTATTTGGCATCAGCAATTCTATTACGGTAATTTAATTGCAAATTATGCATATAAACACTTCTAACAGCTAGTTCTTTTATTCAATGTCTAAATTTTCCATGTGTACCACTCTGTTATAACAAGCTACACTGCATTCACAAAGTATTTATTCCCTCTCTGATTTCTTCTATTTTCCTATACTTAAAGAGAACCTATCACCTCCCCAGGCATTTGTAACTAAAAGAGCCACCTTGTGCAGCACTAATGCTGCATTTTGACAAGGTGGCTCTTTTTAGTTCGGGTCCCTGGCAATGCTGCAATAATCTCTTTTGAAATTTGTCCCTCATACCTGTGAAATCGTCCGGGGGGCAGGTCTTTCCCCCTAATCCTGATGCCTCACAGCCGTCATTCATGGCCTCTGCGCGCCGGGCGCCGCCTCCTCTTCCTTCAGTAGTGTCCCCGACGCCTGCGCTGTAAGTTCGAAGGGCAGCGCAACAGCGCATGCCTGAAAAAAAAAATAACAGCACAGGCGCCGGGGATGCTACCGAAGGAAGAGGAGGCGGTGCCCGGCGCGCAGAGGCCATGAGTGATGTATGTGAGGCGTCAGGATTTGGGGGAAAGACCTGCACCCCGGACGATTTCACAGGTATGAGGGACAAATTTCAAAAGCGATTATTGCAGCAGTGCCAGAGACCCGAACTAAAAGATCCACCTTGTCAGAATGCAGCATTAGTGCTGCACAAGGTGGCTCTTTAAGTTACAAACGCCTGGAGGGGGTGACAGGTTCCCTTTAATGTGTAAAAGCACGTTCAGAAAATCTTTGCTAATTAAGGATAAGTTCACTCGACCGTAGAAAAAAAATCATCCGATTTTCAACCAGAACGGACAATTTTTCATCTGAATTGTCATAAATTTGTCAGTCCATTTTTGTCCATCCGTATGTACATTTTATTTTACATCTGCATGGAATCCATTTTTATACATTAGTAGTTAAAATTTACAACAATAAATACAGTTTCCTGTTTTATAAATTGCAATATATCCATAAACATCGGATGCCATACTGTTGATCCACGTGGGATCTGATGTTTTTTGCTCTCTCATAGACTTGAATGGGCAAGTCTCATCCAAATTCCTGAATACACTAGTGCAAGCTGCGATTTTTTTTGTATGTGTACATTCGGTCAACTGAATAGCACAACTGAATCATATTGGTTCTAGCGCTGTCCGAATGCTGTCAATTTTTCCATGGAGAGCACTTGGGCTATGTTCACATGGCTGTACATTCTGTCTTACAGTGGGGAAATAAGTATTTGGTACACTGCCGATTTTGCAAGTTTTCCCACCTAAAAAGAATTGGGAGGTCTGTAATTTTTATTGTAAGTACACTTCAACTGTGAGAGACAGAATCTTAAAAAAATCCCGAAAATCACATTGTATTTGCATTTTATTGAATGATATATGTATTTGACACAATAGTAAAACAGAACTTAATTTTTGGTACAGACTCAATATATATCTTCTCCAGATCTTTCAGGTTTCGGAGCTGTCGATGGGCAACATTGAGTTTCAGCTTCCTCCAAAGATTGTTTTTGGGGTTCAGATCTGGAGACTGGCTAGGCCACTCCAGGAGTTTGAAATGCTTCTTACGAAGCCACATCTTTGGTTGCCCTGGCTGTTTGTTTTCGAGTCATTGTCATGCTGGAAGACCCAGTCACAAACCATCTTCCGTGGTCTTATTGAGGGAAGTACTGTAGGTTGTTGGCCAAAATTTTGTGATATATTACCCCATCCATCTTCCCTTCAATATGGTGCATTAGTCCTGTCCCCTTTGCAGAAAAGCACCCTCAACGTATGATGTTTTCCCCACCATGCTTCAGGGTTGTGTTCTTGGGGTTATACTCATCCCTTTTCTTCCAAACATGGCGAGTGGAGTTGATACCAAAAAGTTCTATTTTGGTCTCATGTGACCATGTGATCTTCTCCTATACCTCCTCTAGATCATCAAGATAGTCATTGGCAAACTTCAAATGGACCTGGACATGTGTTGGAGTGAGCAGGGGGACCTTGCATGCCCTGCATGATTTTAGTCCATGATGACGTAGTGTGTTACTAATGGTAATGTTTGAGACTGAGGTCTTAGCTCTCTTCAGGTGATTGACCTGGTCCTCCCATGTAGTTCTGGGCTGATTTCCGACCTTTCTCAAAATCATCCTTACCCCATGAGTCAAAACTTGCATGGAGCACCAGACCAAGGAAGATTGACAGTCATCTTGTGTTTCTTCCATTTTCTAACAATTGTGCCAACAGTTGTTGTCTTCACACCAAGCTGCTTGCCTGTTGTCCGGTAGTCCCTCCTAGCCTTGGGCAGGTCTGCAATTTTGTCCCTGGTGTCCCAAGACTGCTCTTTGATCTTGGCCATGGTGGAGAGGTTGAAGTGTGACTGATTGTATGTGGACAGGTGTTTTTTATCGATGTAATGAGTTCAAACAGGAGCAAATAATACTTGTAATGAGTGGAGAGTAGGAGGGCTTCGTAAAGAAAAACTAACAGGTCTGTGAGAGCCAGAATTCTTCCAGGTTGGTAGGTGATCAAATGTTTAGTTCATGCAATAAAATGAAAATTAATTATGCAAAAATCATGCAACGTGATTAACTGTATTTTTTTTCAAGATTCTGCCTCTCAGAGTTGAAGTGTAGGTGGGAAAACGTGCAAAATCGGCTCTGTATCAAATACGTATTTTCCCCATTGTATGTATATATATATATATATATATATATATATATATATATATATATATATATATATATATATATATATATATATATATATATATATGGGGCAGGCGCAGTAAGTCACCCAGGTCCCCCGCCTTACAGTGTCTGTCTTTTCAGCTGATTGTGCCTCCTCCTCCTAGCAATCACCGGGAAAGAATTGCTAGGAGGAGGCACGATCAGCTGAATATACAGATGCTGAAAGGCGGGGGACCTGGGTGACAGGCTGACACACGCAGCGCGCATGCCCAGGAATCCTAACCCCGCACTGTGCATAATGCATAACACACTGCGGGGCAGGGATTCCCAAGGTGGGTGGCCACACTGCCCGCACAGGCGCAGTCTGCAAGCCTGGCTGGGACGTGAGATGGCCAGAGCTCACTGCGCCTGCCCCACACAGTTGTACACAGCGCAGGCGCCGGTTTTGAAGCTAAAACAGCGTAGAGGGGACGGCGCCGAAAGCCCCTGAAGATTGGAGTGACGGCAGAGTAGCGGTTCGCCTCCCTGGCGAAAGATAGGTATTTTAGATAAGTTTCAAAGCGCTTTATTTTGGGAATACATGAACAAAAAACTAAAAGAGCCACCTTGTTAGAATGCAGCATTACTGCTGCACAAGGTGGCTCTTTTAGTTTATAACGGCTGGAGGGGGTTGACAGTGGCCCTTTAAGTATATAATTTCCCATGTGTTATTTCATAGTTTTGATGCCTTCAGTGTGAATGTACAATTTTCATAGTCATGAAAATACAGAAAAATCTTTAAATGAGGTGTGTCCAAACTTTTGGTCTGTACTGTTTATATATATATATATATATATGTATATATATATATATATATATATATATATATATATATATATATATATATATATATATATATATATATATCAGGCAGCACACCAAGAAATTGTAAGTGAAAAAAATAGATACAAGCAGGAGGTATATATAGCAGCATTTCATCATAATATAATTACAAACTCATTAGTGAAAATATTTACACATATTGATTTGATATGGGTGGTCATACTTCCAAATAGAAGCCACATGTGTTCATTTACATGTGATTAATGCATTTTGCCCTTTATGTTAATGTAATCATTGATGTTATACATTTTATGATATTTGATGCTTTTAATGCAATGAATATATTATGAACTGTATCACAAAGCACATGTTATTATACTGTACACTTATGATTCAGATGTATTTTCACTACGATTTTGTAATTATAGTATGATGAAAAGCTGCTATATATACGTCTTGCGTTAATCTATTCACTGATTGAGGAAGGTTGTGCACAACCGAAACATTACTACAAAAGTCAACTTTTTCACCTACATTTTTTTGGGAGCGCTGCCTGCTTTTCTTATTTACATTACAATTGGATAATTGCTTGGTAGGCTTTCCTCCCACTGTTCTCTCTACAGTACATTTATCTTATTTCAAATAAATCCCAGACACTTAAAATTACATTTTAATCAATTATGGACAAGCAGCACTTACTTTTGTGTTGAATATTCTTGGACTACATATCTGCTTTGAACATTGCGGTAAGAGTG
This sequence comes from Ranitomeya imitator, assembly GCF_032444005.1. Classification (NCBI taxonomy): domain Eukaryota; kingdom Metazoa; phylum Chordata; class Amphibia; order Anura; family Dendrobatidae; genus Ranitomeya; species Ranitomeya imitator. Next base: position 396,108,468 of record NC_091286.1, read on the forward strand.
GTCATAATGCTTATGTCTCTTTTGATAATAAGGAACGACCTTGGAAGACATGGCAGCAGCCTGTCCCTAGAACTAGAGGAAAAAATGGCAAGAATTTAACATTTTAAACAGCTGCAAGCTTAAAAGTACATACATATATTATCTGAGGTGTCAAATAATGCCATGTTGCTGCAGTGAGTTGTGTTTTACTGAAAAAAACAAAATGTCTCTAACTCAATAGTTTAGCAATGGGAAGCCCACGACTTCTGTGATTACAAATCACTTAACCCCTTTACCCCCAAGGGTGGTTTGCACGTTAATGACCGGGTCACTTTTTACAATTCTGACCACTGTCCCTTTATGAGGTTATAACTCTGAAACGCTTCAACGGATCCAGGTGATTCTGACAATGTTTTCTCGAGACATATTGTATTTCATGATAGTGGTAAAATGTCTTTGATATTATTTGCGTTTATTTGTGAAAAAAACGGAAGTTTGGCAAAAATTTCGCAATTTTCCAATTTTTATGCCCTTAAATCACAGAGATATGTCACACAAAATACTTAATAAGTAACATTTCCCACATGTCTATTTTACATCAGCAAAATTTTGGAACCAAATTTTTTTTGTTAGGGAGTTATAAGGGTTAAAAGTTGACCAGCAATTTCTCATTTTTACAACACCATTTTTTTTTAGGGACCACATCTCATTTGAAGTCATTTTTAGGGGTCTATATGATAGAAAATAACCAAGTGTGACACCATTCTAAAAACTGCACCCCTCAAGGTGCTCAAAACCACATTCAAGAAGTTTATTAACCCTTCAGGTGTTTCACAGGAATTTTTGGAATGTTTAAATAAAAATGAACATTTAACTTTTTCACACAAAATTTACTTCAGCTCCAATTTGTTTTATTTTACCAAGGGTAACAGGAGAAAATGGATGCCAAAAGTTGTTGTACAATTTGTCCTGAGTACGCCCATACCCCATATGTGGGGGTAAACCACTGTTTGGGCGCATGGCAGAGCTTGGAAGCGAAGGAGCGCCATTTGACTTTTCAATGCAAAATTGACTGGAATTGAGATGGGACGCCATGTTGTGTTTGGAGAGCCCCTGATGTGCCTAAACATAGAAACCCCCCACAAGTGACACCATTTTGGAAAGTAGATCCTATAAGGAACATATCTAGATGTGTGGTGAGCACTTTGACCAATTAGGTGATTCACAGAAGTTTATAACGCAGAGCCGTAAAAATAAAAAATCATATTTTTTCACAAAAATTATATTTTCGCCCCCAATTTTTTATTTTCCCAAGGGTAAGAGAAGAAATTGGACCCCAAAAGTTGTTGTGCAATTTGTCCTGAGTACGCTGATACCCCATATGTGGGGGTAAACCACTGTTTGGGCGCATGGCAGAGCTCGGAAGGGAAGGAGCGCCATTTGACTTTTTAATGCAAAATTCACTTGAATTGAGATGGGACGCCATGTTGCGTTTGGAGAGCCACTGATGTGCCTAAACATTGAAACACCCCACAAGTGACACCATTTTGGAAAGTACACCCCCTAAGGAACTCATCTAGATGTGTTGTGAGAGCTTTGAACCCCAAAGTGTTTCACTACAGTTTATAACGCAGAGCTTTGAAAATAAAAAATCTTTTTTTCCACAAAAATTATTTTTTAGCCCCGGGTTTTGTATTTTTCCAAGGGTAACAGTTGAAATTGAAACCCAAAAGTTGTTGTCCAATTTGTCCTGAGTATGCTGATACCCAAGATGTGGGGGGAACCACCGTTTGGGCGCATGGCAGACCTCGGAAGGGAAGGAGTGCCATTTGGAATGCAGACTTAGATGGATTGGTCTGCAGGCGTCACGTTAAATTTGCAGAGCCCCTGATGTAACTAAACAGTAGAAATCCCTCACAAGTGACCCCATATTGGAAACTAGACCCCCCCAAGGAACTTATCTAGATGTGTTGTGAGAACTTTGAACCCCCAAGTGTTTCACTACAGTTTATAATGCAGAGCCGTGAAAATAAAAAATCCTTTTTTTCTACAAAAATTATTATTAGCCCCCAGTTTTATATTTTTCCAGGGGTAACAGTTGAAATTGAACCCCAAAAGTTGTTGTCCAATTTGTCCTGAGTATGCTGATACCCAATATTTGGGGGGAACCACCATTTGGGCGCATGGCAGAGCTCGGAAAGGAAGGAGCGTCATTTGGAATTACAGACGTAGATGGATTGGTCTGCAGGTGTCACGTTGCATTTGCAGAGCCCCTTATGTAACTAAACAGTATAAACCCCCACAAGTGACCAAATATTGGAAACTAGACCCCCCAAGGAACTTATCTAGATGTGATGTGAGAACTTTGAACCCCCAAGTGTTTCACTACAGTTTGTAACGCAGAGCCAGGAAAATAAAAAATCTTTTTTTTTCCCAAAAAATATTTTTTAGCCCCCGTTTTGTATTTTCCCAAGGGTAACAGGAGAAATTGGACCCCAAAAGTTGTTGTCCAATGTGTCCTGAGTACGCTGATACCCCATATGTTGGGGTAAACCCCTATTTGGGCACACGGGAGAGCTCGGAAGGGAAGGAGCACTGTTTTACTTTTTCAACGCAGAATTCGCTAGAATTGAGATTGGACATGATGTCGCGTTTGGAGAGCCCCTGATGTGCCTACACAGTGTAAACCCCCCAATTATAACTGAAACCCTAATCCAAACACACCCCTAACCCTAATCTCAATGGTAACCCTAACCACACCCCTATCCCTGACACACCCCTAACCCTAATCCCAACCCTATTCCCAACCATAAATGTAATCCAAACCCTAACCCTTACTTTAGCCCCAACCCTAACCCAACTTTAGCCCCAACCCTAACCCTAACTTTAGCCCCAACCCTAACTGTAGCCCTAACCCTAGCCCCAACCCTAACCCTAGCCCTAACCCTATCCCCAACCTTAACCCTAGCCCTAACCCTAGCCCTAACCCTAACCCTAGCCCTAACCCTAGCCCTAACCCTAGCCCTAACCCTAATCCTAGCCCTAACCCTAATGGGAAAATGGAAATAAATACATTTTTTAAATTTTTTTATTTTTGCCTTACTAAGGGGATGATGATGGGGGGGTTTGATTTACTATTTATAGTGGGTGTTTAAGCGGATTTTCAAGATTGGCAGCCGTCACACACTAAAAGACGCTTTTTATTGCAAAAAATATTTTTTTGCATTACCACATTTTGAGAGCTATAATTTTTCCATATTTTGGTCCACAGAGTCATGTGAGGTCTTGTTTTTTGTGGGACGAATTGACGATTTTATGACTAACATTTTCGGGCACGTGACATTTTTTGATCGCTTTTTATTCCGATTTTTGTGAGGCAGAATGGCCAAAAACCAGCTATTCATGAATTTCTTTGGGGTGGGGGGGGGGGGTCGTTTATACCGTTCTTTGTTTGGTAAAATGGATAAAGCAGTTTTATTCTTTGGGTCAGTATGATTACAGCGATACCTCATTTATATCATTTTTTATGTTTTGGCGCTTTTATACGATAAAAACTATTTTATAGAAAAAATAATTATTTTTGCATCGCTTTATTCTGAGGACTATAACTTTTTTATTTTTTCACTAATGATGCTATATGGCAGCTTGTTTTTTGCGGGACAAGATGCCGTTTTCAGCGGTACCATGTTTATTTATATCCGTCTTTTTGATCGCGTGTTATTCCACTTTTTGTTCGGCAGTATGATGATAAAGCGTTGTTTTTTGCTTTGCTTTTTTTATGGTGTTCACTGAAGAGGAAGGGGGACAGTTTTATAGGTCGGGTCGTTACGGACACGGCGATACTAAATATGTGTACTTTTATTGTTTTTTTTATTATTTAGTTAAAGGAATGTATTTATTGGAACAATATATTTTTTTTATTATTATTTATTTAGGTTTTTTTTTTTCACACGTGTAATTTTTTTTTTTAACTTTTTTTACTTTTCCCCAGGGGGGGGATCACATTATTTTAACAGATCGCTGATCTGACACTTTGCTGTGCACTGTGTCAGATCAGCGATCACACATGCACAGCAGTGAGGCTTACCAGCGCTTTCTCTGAGCAGGCATTGGTAAGACACCTCCCTGCAGGACCCGGATGCAGCCCCGTGACCATTTTGAATTTGGGCCTGCAGGGAGGAGGAGGTAAGAGACCCTCGCAGCAATGCGATCACATCGCCTTGCTCCGAAGGTCTCCGGGAAGCACGCAGGGAGCCCCCTCCCTGCGCGATGCTTCCCTATACCGTCGGAACGATGCGATCATGTTTGATCACAGTGTTCCAGGGGTTAATGTGCCGGGGGCGGTCCGTGACCGCTCCTGGCACATAGTGCCGGATGTCAGCTGCGATAGTCAGCTGACACCCGGCCGCGATCGGCTGCGCTCCCCCCGTGAGCGCGGCTGATCGCTCTGGATGTACTATTCCATCCTTGGGAAGTAGGGCCCACCCCACATGGACGGAATAGTACATCCAATGGTAGAAAGGGGTTAAAAAAACTAATGACACAGTCAACGTCGCTTTTTAATATTTTCCTTACCCTACTTTGAAGAGCCATAACTTTTTTGTTTTCCATTGAGATGAGGGCTTCTTGCTTATGAGACAAGTTGTAGTTTTGAATGCACTTTTAGGGTTGAGCGACCTTTACTTTTATAGGATCGGGTCGGGTTTCACGAAACCCGACTTTTTCAAAAGTTGGGTCGAGTGAAATCGGCCGATCCTATAAAAAAGTCGGGGTCGGGGTCGGACGAAACCCGAAACCCAATGCAGTGCATTGGGTTTCCATGGTTCCCAGGGTCTGAAGGAGCGGAAACTCTCCTTCAGGCCCTGCGATCCATATTTCACCTTCGGTGACGTCGCGGTGACGTCGCGGCTTGTGATTGGTCGCGCGAGCGGTCACATGGGCGGCCGCGCGGCCAATCACAAGCCGCGACGTCACCGCGAACGTCACCGCAAGGTCCTGGAAGGCTGTTTCTAAGGAAGGAAGGTTCCCGGTTGGTACCAGGGCGCGTCAGAGGGTAAGTATTGCGATATTTTTTATTTTAATTCTTTATTTTACACTTAAATCTGAATTCCGATACCAATTCCCGATATAAACATATCGGGAATCGGTATCGGAATTCCGATTCTAGATTCAAAAGATCGCCGACTTCATGGCCGACCCCACACAGGGGTCGGGTCGGGTTTCATGAAACCCGACTTTGCCAAAATTCGGCGACTTTTGAATATTTTCGACCCGTTTCGCTCAACCCTATGCACTTTACCAAATAGTTTACAGAAAAATGTGAAACAATAAATAAACTGATGAGAAATATAAAAAAAAAGCTATTTTATAATTTTGTAGGTTTTATTTTTAAGACACTTGCACTATTTCAATGCCGTGAAAAAAAATTCTGAGCTTTTCCTTGTGTCACCATTTTTCAAGATACATACCGAACCTTTTGTTTTCTTGTTCATGGAGCTTAATGAGGGATTGTTTTTTAGTACTAATCTGCAATTACTATTAGTACAATTTTGGGATACGTTAAACATTTTTATTACAGCTGATTTTCCCAGTCGTTGCTGCTATAAGTAGATGCCAGCTGTTTAACACAGCTGGCATGTGTGTTGTGTGGAGTAGACTCTGCTCTGCCTGCTCTATACATTCATCTAACGTCATTGAGGAATACATACAGATGCATCATGAAGTAATAATTGGCGAAATAAAAACAAGGATTCTTTCTTTTAACCCCTTACCGGCATCGGACGTACTATACCGTCCGATGCCGGCTCCCCTGCTTTGATGCAGGGCTCCGCGGTGAGCCCGCACCAAAGCCGGGACATGTCAGCTGTTTTGAACAGCTGACATGTGCCCGTAATAGGCGCGGGCAGAATCGCGATCTGCCCGCACCTATTAACTAGTTAAATGCCGCTGTCAAACGCAGACAGCGGCATTTAACTACCGCTTCCGGCCGGGCGGCCGGAAATGACATCATCGCCGACCCCCGTCACATGATTGGGGGTCGGCGATGCTTGTATATTGTAACCATAGAGGTCCTTGAGACCTCTATGGTTACTGATTGCCCGTCGCTGTGAGCGCCACCCTGTGGTCGGCGCTCACAGCACACGTGCAATTCTGCTACATAGCAGCGATCAGCAGATCGCTGCTATGTAGCAGAGCCGATCGGGTTGTGCCTGCTTCTAGCCTCTCATGGAGGCTATTGAAGCATGGCAAAAGTTAAAAAAAAAAGTTTAAAAAAATGTGAAAAAAATAAAAAAAACATAAAAGTTTAAATCACCCCCCTTTCGCCCCAATCAAAATAAATCAATAAAAAAAATATCAAATCTACGCATATTTGGTATCGCCGCGCTCAGAATCGCCCGATCTATCAAATAAAAAAAAAATTTAACCTGATCGCTAAACAGCGTAGCGGGAAAAAAACTCGAAACGCCAGAATTACGTTTTTTTGGTCGCCGCGACATTGCATTAAAATGCAATAACGGGCGATCAAAAGAACGTATCTGCACCGAAATGCTATCATTAAAAACGTCATCTCGGCACGCAAAAAATAAGCCCTCAACCGACCCCAGATTATGAAAAATGGAGACGCTACGACTATCGGAAAATGGCGCAATTTTTTTTTTTTTTTTAGCAAAGTTTGGAATTTTTTTTCACCACTTAGATAAAAAATAACCTAGTCATTTTTGGTGTCTATGAACTTGTAATGACCTGGAGAATCATAATGGCAGGTCATTTTTAGCATTTAGTGAACCTAGCAAAAAAGCCAAACAAAAAACCAATGTGGGATTGCACTTTTTTTGCAATTTCACCGCACTTGGAATTTTTTTCCCATTTTCTAGTACACGACATGCTAAAACCAATGATGTCGTTCAAAAGTACAACTCGTCCCGCAAAAAATAAGCCCTCACATGGCCAAATTGACGGAAAAATAAAAAAGTTATGGCTCTGGGAAGGAGGGGAGCGAAAAACGAACACGGAAAAACGAAAAATCCCCCGGTCATGAAGGGGTTAAAAAACAACAACATGCCTATCCATGGATTGTGGAATAATGTAAGGAGGTTGCTTTCCCTGCTCCTTACCTGGAACCACTTAGTCAGACAGCTGGGTTGTTCGGGGGAAGACTTTCTGCCCTGGACAGAAGGGACCGTGTGACTACTGGGGGCAGAGAGGAAGAGAGAGGGGTGTGGTCAGAAAAGAGCGTGAGAACAGAGCGTGCGGGACAGAGGGGACAGCGCACCAGAGAGAGAGCAGGCTGCAGTGCCGCGCTCCCCGAAAGAGAGTGCTCCCTGTGAGGGCACTGAGGCTGAGATACCAGCCGTAGTGAAGGCTGGATGTGAGAGTGTGGACTTGGAAGCCTCCGTAATCAAAGAAGACGTATCCCCTGACAGTGACCTGAGCGTGCAGCCCCGGTGACTGCACTGACAAACCAGGACCCCTGAGTGTGACAAAGTACACTGCTCAGTGTGTGTGTAGCATTGCTGCTGCAGAGAGAGACTGCCAGCCTAATACCCAGAGACTAACAAGCAGGGTGGCTGTGTTACTTCCTGCTTCCAGCTTCACTGGGAGAAAAGACTGAAAAGACTTAACCCCGAAGTCTACTATTCCCAGGAGACAGAGGAGAGACTTCAGGATCCTCAAGCGCTGCTGGTGACTGTACCCACGTTGGAATAAGGACCCTCCAGTCAGGACCACCCTGGACTGATAAGTTACAAGAACATTTGTTAACTGTTTCGATTCCGCTTATTTTTTTTACTGTTTGCTTTATCTCTATTAACCCTCTGTTTACTCCCTGCAAGGAGAATCTTACTCCTGTTAATAAATTCCCCTCAACAGTTGGTCTATCTGTTCCGTAGTGACATACCCAATCCTGCACTCTATTACACTTGGCGTAGTCAGCAGGATGTCACATGGTAGCATGGAAAGGGCAGACCAAGCAGTTGGGGGAGGCCCCAGGTCTAGCGTCTTCCTGGGAGCCATGTTAGTTAACCTGCCAAAACTCTCGGGGAGTGATGTCATGTTGTGGAGTTGGACGGAGCGCATCTGCAGCGCCCCAGAGATCTGGTCGTTGCAGTATGACACTCTGCCACTAAGGGGAGTGATGGTACGTCTGATGGCACTGAAGGAATTCTACTGACCAGGCATCACCAGCACACATTACACTTCACACTCCGGCCACTAGGGGGAGAAAAAGGCTTTATTTATTGGGCCACTCCTCACACTGGTAAAGCTAGGGGTTGGATAGGAAGTTAGTCAGAAGCTGACTGGGTTGGATTCAGGCAACATCCCGTGGCAGGGGGTGTTGCAGGGAGAAGACACAGGGGGGGTCCCTGTCGGGCGTGGGAACCTGGCAGGTGCCTAGCGAACATATCAAAACGTAACGGAACCGCGCCTGCACACCCTGCGGCGGTATCCTAAGAGAGAGACACGAAGGGAAGGATATTGTGGAACAGTGAGAAACGAGATCAAGCACAAAGGAGAACCAGTAGGAGTCGTGCCGTGAGACCGAGGCAACATCCTACTGAGGCGTGCAGCCGGTGGCCGGAACACCGCGGGAGTAACTGACTCTAGGCCTTACTTCAAACTCTGCAGGACAGTTAATTATAGGTTGGCTGTCTACCTTAAATTTCCTACGAAGACATAGGGGGCAACGCGTGGAGAGGGGCATCTCTAGGGTCCCGGAAGAGCTCCGAGCCTTCCCGTCATACGGGTGCATCCTAGCCATAGCATACTGGGGGACGAGAAACTAGTAACATCTGGAACAAGCAAGAGAGAATTAGAAAGAACGAACGAACGAGAACAGCAGTTGTGAGGACTATTCCGAATGCTCAGCAGGGTAGCACTACAACACACAGGCGCTAGTGGTAGGCACTGATTTCCACCTGCAAAGGGAACTCTGGAAGTGCACATCGGACCGGCCGGTCTCAGAAAGCCCTGTTAATCGTGCTCTGGATTGAGGATCCTGAAGTCTTCAGTAAAGAGGTAAAGAGACTGCAACCCTGTGTCCTCGTTATTGACTGCACCTCACACAATCACCATCCACCTTACTGGGAAGCGCTGGGGACATACTTCACCTGTGGGAAGGTATACCATCCAGCTGCCATTCCATCACCCCAGCGGACCCCACAGCAGCGTCGGTCACCCTGACCAAACACCACAGGTGGCGTTACGAAACATTGACAGACTCCTATCCCCTTTTACTGGACGCCCCTTAGTAGGGTCACGGAACCGGGTCTAACCAGAGAGGCCCGGTACCGAGAACACGTGGCCCTGTGTCTGGGGGCGCTCCACATCCGAGGGATGATGTAGATGCATCCTATGATGCCGGCTCCACAGGTGGAAACAGCTGTGATGGCCCTAGAGGGGGATGCACAGGACTCTGTTATGCTCAGCCCCTCCCCCCCCCCCCCAGGCGAGAGATACCCTGGACAAGGTATTACGAATACTTGAGACGCATGGGGACCCCACTGATGTAGGGGAGCTGCACATGCGACTGTTTTGCCGGGTACGAAGAGAGGGGGAGACCATGATGTAATATATGAATGCCCTGCAGGAGCTTCATACTGCTATCATACGGAAGGACGGCATAGGTGTGGGGGCAATTGACATTGTGCTGCGAGACCAACTGGTGACAGGCTTACGAGATGTGTTGATGAAACAGGCCCTGCGAGAGCGCATATGCGTAAAGCCAGATACGGCTTTCTCTGAGGTCAGGAGTGAGGCACGTATGTGCGAGCAAGAGAAAGGGGTGGTAGTGCCAGTGGGGGAGGTATGGAGCGGGGAGGTAACCGCCCCTCAATGGGTACAAGACTTGAAGAAGGAGGTTAAACGAGTCCATGAGGAAGTGGCTGAACATAAGAAGACCCCTGCTGCAGAGTACAGCCCTCCGTTGCAAGAAAGAGAGACCACCCCCCAGAGTGAGACTAGTGCCGCTCGGTGAAGAAGACTGCTGACATGCTGCAATTGTGGAGCGCCCAGTCAGAATGAAGAGGAGATGACATGGACCTGGGATTCTCGGTTGAAGATAAGAATCTGGGAAGAGATTGAGAGTCTGGGGAAAGCCCTGACTGCCGTTTTGGGGACCAGTGGCATACCCCGAGGTAACGTGCGGAAGCAGCCAGAAAGAGATAGTGGAGAGGTGCATAGCATGAAGAAAGCTTCAGTTGTGGTCCCAGAGTGTAACTTCATATCCTGGAGTGAAGAGCAACCGCAGATGAGAGATGTCTCCTGCCGAGGTCAACGATCCAGACTGACGTGCCCTCCTGACAGACACAGACGTGAGTGCTGGTCATGCAGAAGGGTTGGACACATGTCCAGAAATTGCCATACCCAAAAAGAGCTGTGGCAGAGATCCGCACACCCCTCTGAGGGTCCTGCTAACTGGAGGGAACATCTCCCCCGGAGAGAGTGGTACGGCAGGAAGAGAAGAGCCCTGTTATGACCTGGTGGTTAGGAGCACCCGGAATGACCTGATAGTTAAACCTCATACAGGACGAGCTCTGGGATGTGGGAGCTCTGCTGACCGCAAGCCCTAATCCTATCACACACACTAAAAATAGCCGTGGAGCGCTCCTGACGCTCCCTAGGCGCCTCGTCACAGCCTAAGATCTAGCTAGCCCCAGAGATAGAAAATAAAGCCTACCTTGCCTCAGAGAAATTCCCCAAAGGTAAAGGAAGCCCCCCACATATATTGACTGTGAGTAAAGATGGAAGTCACAAACGCAGAGATGAAACAGGTTTCAGCAAAGGGAGGCCAGACTTACTAAATAGACAGAGGATAGGAAAGGTAACTTTGCGATCAGCACAAAAACCTACAAAAGACCACGCAGAGTGTGCAAAAAAGACCTCCGCACCGACTCACGGTGCGGAGGGGCCACTCTGCATCCCAGAGCTTCCAGCTAGCAAGGCAAAATCATGATAACCAGCTGGACAAGAAAACAATGAACAAATAATGACTATCAGGAACTTAGGAGAAGGCAGGTCACCAGAGAGATCCAGAAGCGAACTGAACCAATGCAAAAACATTGACAGCTGGCATGGAGTAACGATCTGAGAGGAGTTAAATAGAGCAGCCAACCAAAGGATAACCCACGTCACCTGTGTAAGGAACCTCAGAAGCAGCAGCTTCACTCATAGCCACCAGAGGGAGCCCATAGACAGAACTCGCCAAAGTACCATTCACGACCACAGGAGGGAGTTTGACAACAGAATTCACAACAGAGCCCCACCTAGAGCAAGACAGTACCAAAATGTTGGATGTCCAGGAGAAGGGAAAAAGTGTTCCTGTGACGCTCGTTTTCATGGTCCTAGTCGATGAGAAGGAAGAACCACTGTTGTCACCCCCTGAGGTGAAGAGTGTGCTGGCTGTCAGCTCACAAGATCCTGATCGGACAGAGGAAATGGAACAGCTGTGTGAGACGGGGTGTGTGGCTGAGAAGCCCTGGGAAGTGATGCCCGCAGAGCCCAGCACAGATGATGAAGAGTCCGGCCTGCATGGTCTTAATCCATCGGATTCTAGTTTCGACAAGAATGCTCCTGTCAAACAGAGGAGGAGCAATGGAGAAGAATTACTTGTACTAAGCCCGCAGACTGAGGAGCCCAGGAAAGAAGTCCCTAAAGTTTCCGATAACGACAAGGAAAAGGACGAATTGTCTATGCAAGCATCTGCTAGCGGCAAAGCCAAAAAGAAGAAGAAAAAGAAGAAGATGATAGTGGATGCCGTTGGAAAATCTAAGGTGACAGCTCAAAATTCATCTGAGGAATTTTCCTCTATGGCTGCCGACGAGGTAGAGGAAGAATATCTCAACCTGACTGATGAACAACTCCTAGACCATTTAGTTTGGCAGTATGTGAAAAAAGAAAGGCAGAAGGAGATGTGAGAATTGCAGGTATCTGACTCCCCTCAAAAGAACAAAGAGAAGCAAGAAGAGTCCTCGCTCGTGGAATGGCGAGCTTCAAGAGAGGGGGAATGTAAGGAGGTTGCCTTCATGCTCCTTACCTGGAACCACTTAGTCAGACAGCTGGGTTGTTGGGGGGAAGACTTTCTGCCCTGGACAGAAAAAACCATGTGACTGCTGGGGGCAGAGAGGAAGAGAGAGGGGTGTGGTCAAAAAAGAGCGGGAGAGCAGAGCGCGCAGGACAGAGGGGACAGCGCACCAGAGAGAGAGCAGGCTGCAACGCCACGCTCCCCGAAAGAGAGTGCTCCCCGTGAGGGCACTGAGGCTGAGATACCAGCCGTAGTGAAGGCTGGATGTGAGAGTGTGGACTTGGAAGCCTCCGTGATCAGAGAAGACGTATCCCCTGACAGTGACCTGAGCACGCAACCCCGGTGACCGCACTGACAAGCCAGGACCCCTGAGTGTGACAAAGTAAACTGCTCAGTGTGTGTGTAGCATTGCTGCTGCAGAGAGAGACTGCCAGCCTAATACACAGAGACTCACACCAGAGTGGCTGTGTTACTTACTGCTTCCAGCTTCACTGGGAGGAAAGACTGCAAAGACTTAACCCCGGAGTCTCCAGTTCCCAGGAGACAGAGGAGAGACTTCAGGATCTTCAAGTGCTGCTGGTGACTGTACCCACGTTGGAATAAGGACCCTCCAGTCATGACCGCCCTGGACTGATAAGTTACAAGAACATTCGTTAACCGTTTCGATTCCGCTTAACTGTTTACTGTTGGCTTTATCTCTATTAACCCCCTCTTTACTCCCTGTGAAGAGAATCTTACTCCTTTTAATAAATTCTCCTCAACAGTTGGTTTGTCTGTTCCGTGGTGACATACTAAACCCTGCACTGTATTACACTTACAGCTCAGTTACCTTGAAGTAAATGGGCTACAATTCCACATACCGTATATACTCGAGTATAAGCCGAGATTTTCAGCCCAAATTTTTGGCTGAAAGTGCCTCTCTCGGCTTATACTCGAGTCACGGTAGCGGTGGGGTCGGCGGGTGGGGGGGTGAGGGCGCTGAGGCATACTTACCTAGTCCCAGCGATCCTCGCGCTGTCCCTGCCGTTCGACGGGCTTCTGTGCTGCAGCTTCCCCTCTTCAGCGGTCATGTGGGACCGCTCATTAGAAAAATGAATAGGCGGCTCCACCTCCCATAGGGGTGGAGCCGCCTATTGATTTCTCTAATCAGCGGTGCCGGTGACCGCTGATAGAGAAAGAATCTGCGGCACCGAAGACCGTGTGACAGGCAGAGGGAGCCGGACGTCGGGACCAGGTAAGTATGTAATATTCACCTGTCCGCGTTCCAGCCGCCGGGCGCCGCTCCATCTTCCCGGCGCCTCCATCTTCCCTGCGTCGTTCCGCTCTGAATGTTCAGGTCAGAGGGCGTGATGACGCATATAGTGTGCGCGGCGCCCTCTGCCTAATCAGTCTGAGCGGGGAGACGCCGGGACCGGACGCCGGGAGCTGCAAGCAAGAGAGGTGAGTATGGCTTTTTTTTTTTTATTGCAGCAGCAGCGGCCATGGCACAGATTTATGTGGAGCATCTATGGGGAATATGAACGCTGCAGAGCACTATATGGGGCACAGCCAAGGGGGAATATGGACAGTGCAGAGCACTGTATGGGGCACAGCCAAGGGGGAATATGAACGGTGCAGAGCACTGTATGGGGCACAGCCAAGGGGGAATATGAACGGTGCAGAGCACTGTATGGGGCACAGCCAAGGGGGAATATGAACGGTGCAGAGCACTGTATGGGGCACAGCCAAGGGGGAATATGAACGGTGCAGAGCACTATATGGGGCACAGCCAAGGGGGAATATGAACAGTGCAGAGCACTGTATGGGGCACAGCCAAGGGGGAATATGAACAGTGCAGAGCACTGTATGGGGCACAGCCAAGGGGGAATATGAACGGTGCAGAGCACTATATGGCACAGCTATGGGGAAATAATGATCTATTTTTGTTTTTGAAATTCACCGGTAAATGCTGCATTTCCACCCTAGGCTTATACTCGAGTCAATAGGTTTTCCCAGTTTTTTGTGGCAAAATTAGGGGGGTCGGCTTATACTCGGGTCGGCTTATACTCGAGTATATACGGTACATCCTGTGGACTGGCGTAGCACTTTTTTTTTAAGAAGGCAGACACATATTTCTAATCCTGGTCAATTAATGCAAAAAAAGTCCTAATGGTCTTTACATTTAAGCTATGTATGACTATACTTGATGTAAAGGATTGATGATTTCAGCATTTGAAGTGTTCAGAACAAGACAAGTCACGTACAGTGCTGACCTTTTTTTATCAGTTATTAAATAAAGAGCACATGCTCCATTGCTGCTCTATTAAAGCTTCTTCTCACGTTAGACAGAAATGGGGATGTTTGAGACCCTATTCTAGTAATTGTTGGAGTTCAAGAAATAGGGCCCCTTACAATCAGATGTTTATCATTTATAATGCCTTGAAAAAGGATTCATAGCCCATGAACTTTTCCATGTTTTTTCACATTACACCCATAAAATTAAATGTATTTTATTGGGATTTTATGTGACATACCAACACAAAGTAGGAAGTATTTGTGAAGTGTAAAGGGAATGATACGTGGTTTTCTAATCATTTCAAAAACATAAATCTGAAAACTGTAACGTGTATCTATATTCAGCCCTTTGTAGTTTGACACCCCTAAATAAAATCCTGACTGAGTGTCCAATTGCCCACAAAAGTCACATAATTAGTAAACTGAGTCCACCTGTGTATAATGTATTCTCAGTATAACTACAGCTGTTCTGTGAAGGTCTAAAGGTACCGTCACACTAAGCGACGCTGCAGCGATACCGACAACGATGCCGATCGCTGCAGCGTCGCTGTTTGGTTGCTGGAGAGCTATCACACAGACAGCTCTCCAGCGACCAACGATCCCGAGGTCCCCGAGTAACCAGGGTAAACATCGGGTTACTAAGCGCAGGGCTGCGCTTAGTAACCCGATGTTTACCCTGGTTACCAGCGTAAAAGTAAAAAAAAAAACACTACATACTTACCTTCCGCTGTCTGTCCTCCGGCGCTGTGCTCTCCTCTGCACTGTGTAGGCACAGCTGCCGGAAAGCACAGCGGTGACGTCACCGCTGTGCTCTGCTTTCTGGCTGGCCGGCGCTCACAGTGCAGACTGCAGAGAAGCACAGCGCCGGGGACAGACAGCGGAAGGTAAGTATGTAGTGTTTTTTTTTTTTACTTTTACGCTGGTAACCAGGGTAAACATCGGGTTACTAAGCGCGGCCCTGCGCTTAGTAACCCGATATTTACCCTGGTTACCAGTGAAGACATCGCTGGATCGGTGTCACACACGCCGATCCAGCGATGTCTGCAGGGAGTCCAGCGACGAAATAAAGTTCTGGACTTTCCTCAGCGACCAACGATCTCCCAGCAGGGGCCTGATCGTTGGTCGCTGTCACACAGAACGATTTCCTTAACGATATCATTGCTACGTCACAAAAAGCAACGATATCGTTAACGATATCGTTATGTGTGAAGGTACCTTTACATCCCAAACAAGGAGAGCACTAATTAGAAGAGCAGCCAAGAGATCCATTGTCACTCTGCTGGAGCTGCAGAGATCCACTGCTAAAGTGGGGAATCTGTCCACAAGACAACTATTAGTTGTATACTACACAAATCTGGCATTTATGGAGGAATGGCAAAAAGAAATCCATTTTTGAAAGCAAGCCATAAGAAATCCCTTTTGCAGTTTGAAGAAATCATGTAGGGGCCACAGCTAGCATGTGGAAGAAGGTGTTCTGGACTGATGAGACCAAAGCAGAACACTTGGGGCTGACTGCAAAACTCCTGAATACACCATCCTCACCATCAAACGTAGTGATAGCATCATGGGAAGATGGATGGAGCTAAATACAGAGCGATCCTGTATAAAAAAAAAGAAGAGAGTCTGCAAAAGATTTGAGATTGGGGCACAGGTTCACCTTCCAGCAGGACAAGGATGGTTTAGATCAAAGCATATCCATGTGTGTGTGTGAATGGCTCAGTCAAAGTCCAGACCTAAATCCCATTGAGAATCCATGGCAAGACATGAAAATTTCTGTTCACAGATGCTCAGTATCAGACCTCACTAAGCTAAAGCTAGGTCGCAAAGAAGAGGGGACAAAATATTCAGCCTCTAGATCTGCAAACCTGGTATAGACATAACCCAAAAGACATGCATCTGCAATTGCAGCCAAAAGTGGATCTACAAAGTATTAACTCAGGGGGATGAATATAAATGCACGTCACAATTAAAAGATTTATAAGTTTAAAATAATGAGAAAGCCATGTATCATTTTCTTTACATTGCACAAATACCATATTTTGGACTATAAGACGCACTGGACCATAAGACGGAACTAGGTTTTAGAGGAGGACAATAGCAAAAAATATTGAAGCAAAAAATGTGGTCATGATGGGGGGGGGGGTCTGCTGCTGACACTGTTATAGGGATAATATCCCCCAATTCTATACCAATATACCCCATCCTGGTATATATATGTCAGGTATCTATGCCCCCCAGTCCAGTTATACATGGCCCCCATCCAGGTATACATGGCTTCCTATCCAAATATACATGGCCCCCCATCTAGGTATACATGGCCACCATACAGGTGTACATGGCCCCATCTTGGCATACATGGCCTCCCATCCTGGTATACATGGCCCCCTTCCTGGTATACATGACCCAATCTCCAGGTTACATGGCACCCCATTCTAATATACATGCCCCCTCCTTTGCCTAAAGTCACACAGCATTGAGGCTGTCTGTCAAGCAGGAGGATGCAGCTCTGGGTATGAAATAGAGCTGGAGTGACAGAGGTTTTCAGATCTTCAGTCTCATTTCACCATCAATTCAAATGCTGATTTCTCAGTAACTTAGGAACAGACTGACCATGTAAAGTTATTGCTGGACTTGTCCTTGAAAGAGCTAGATAGTTTTGGGGGGTGAAATCCTGCTGACAAATTCTCTTTGAATTCATAAATGGAGAGTACACCATGTATGATGATGTTCATCAACCAAGCAAATTTTTTTTTTGGCACTATTTTTTGCATCATGTGCATGTTAGTCTGACAGCTAAGTGACAAATTACAATGATACCAATGAAGCAGTGCTGATCTGTCTTCCTAAAGCTAACAAATGTCTGCCATGTGCAAGACACTGTCATCTGCATCTCATGATTAAGCAACCAGGTGATAATAATATGTAAAAATAACTTTTCACACTAACTCAGCTTCAATGAAAAGTCTAATATTACAACTTCAAAAAATGAACACAGGAATAAAGCTTAGAAAAATAAATAAAAAAACTCTGCTCATAACATTTCAATGGGTTTTAAATATCAAAATGTTTGCAGTCTGCAGGCTTCGCAGAGAAAATTTGAGTCTTTTATGAGCTCATGACAGACGCTATTTATGCGAAATCAATCTACTTAATTATTTTAAAATTTAAATTAAAAAATGCAATCCTCCGGAAAACAGGACATCTGAGATGTAGCTGGTGACCAACTTTGTGCCATCATCAATTTTGTATTCCACTGATAAATCATTGGCATTGACATCCAGAAGGTGATTTCTGAAGTGGTAAGGGGCTATATTTAGCTGTGAAATACCTGATATGTCTGTGAAGACCCATCTCCAAAATGATCTTACACTGTTATAGTCATGCACCACATAGTATACATAATGTATATCTCATAAGTGTGAAATAGGAAGTAGAATATTTTATTACTGGTTTACTAGGTGTTAATTATCAATCATTATTTTCTACAAGTGCTAAGATGATTTCCATATATTGATTCATGACCACAATAGTGCCACATGCACATACACTATACAATGGCACATAGTACCAACAGGTGTGTATTAGACAGCTATTAACAATGTGCTTTCCATAGTATCCAAGAAGTATCATTTCTCCTTGCAGAGATTGACATGCTAAGCATGACGAGATGAGGAGACTTAAAGACGCAATGCTCCATTGGAAAATATGCGAATTATGCAAATTGCCTCTTCAGAGAGGAAGATCTAGTGCTGCCTATTGGAAGGTAGCAATCCTACAAGTCAATGTCAACCCTTTAACGAGCCTTGTCACATGACTTAGGATAATAGCCAAACCAGAATCTCAATTTGCAGACACTGTGTTTCGGGGTACTGCCAGTACCCCAAAACACAGTGCCTGCAAATTGAGATTCTGGTTTGGCTATTATCTTAAGTCATGTGACAAGGCTCATTAAAGGGTTGACATTGACTTGTAGGATTGCTATCTTCCAATAGGTGGCACTAGAGTTCTAGTCCATAGTATAGCATACCAGAAATTTGCTCTATTGGATTCTCTAAAGCTTATGAACAATGCTTTGTGAATCAGTACCATAGAGATATGTAATATACTCCTGAATTAGAGTCTATGCCAACCCCCTTTAAGTTGTCAGGTATTGACTTTTTAAGTCTGGAAATGTTGTAAAATAACAAAGGCATCAGTACCAACCCATCAGTGATCCAGAGCTGACCCTCCTGCTGCACTATGGTTTTGTTTGGCTGCAGCGGTCACATGCCAACCGCATGTAAACAATACCAGAAAAGTGCAGGAGGGTCAACTCCGGATTCTTGAGTGAGAGAATGGGTTAGTACTGATGCATTTGCTTTTCTACAATATTGGCAACCAACACTATTTAACTTTGTATATTTTGGGTAACCCATTTAAATTTGTAGGACAGCTGATGGCCACAGCCTCCTACATTAAACCTTATCTTTTTTTTGAGAGGGACAAGAATGGCATAAAAAGAAAAAAAGTGACATTTTTAAACTTGACAAAAATGCACCAAAATGTGCAACTTTTATATCTGCCATAAATCTGGCACAGTTGCTTAATAATTATTTCTCAATATGTTCAAGTGAGCTTACAATAATATGAAAGCAACCAGAGAAGGCCGTGTACTTAAGTTACATTATTGATAATCTGAACTATATGAGAATTAACTGTATGCATGCTTTGTTCCTGTCAAGCATTCAGATGCCTTATAGATTTACAGTATTTGTGCCAAGATGATATCTTTATGTATAAGGAAAGCCTGCCTAGAGAGAAACTTGCAGTGATGCAGATCACAAGTGGTCAGGCTATGAAAAAGCTCTAGCTCTCTTTATATTGACCAAGATCATGATTCATTTCAGAATGTATCTTTTATTATGACCTAAACAGCAAACATAAGAACAACTAAAGCAAAACAGATAAAGAGAGAGTAATAAGCGTACGGATAAGTAGATACTAATAATAATCTAGCTAAATAATAATCTCTGTATACAGCTTGGGCATTGTACTGAACATTCGGAATGTATACGTGCTAGATTAATAAAAACCAAAATAATTTTCTGCTGTGGAGCCTCTTCCACCAGGACCATGTGTCAGACATGATAATATCCGAGCAGCGTCCACAGCTGTTCCAAACATTCAGCACTGTTACTAAGACTTCCATCTACAGAACCGCTTACAGCAAATCCCTCTCCATCCAAGAGACTGACTTAAGCATGCACTGCTAAGCTTGCTAGGGAGGTTTGTGCATTGCCATTCCACTATAAAACTAAACCATAGCCCAGAAATCGAGCCGTGTCGGGCCATAAAACCAATACAGGAAGAACAAATGTTAGCAGTATACATGACATCTGTGGCAACCTGAGAGCAAATCACGAACTGGACTCAGCTGAACCTGCGTCTTTCTTCAGCTTATGTAACTATAGTCAGACAATCATTGTTACCTAGTATTGGGTTTATACATTTATATGTTTAGAAAACATTGTTTATTTCAGTAGCTATTAAACAAAATGCTTGCTTAAAGCGTCTTGAAAAAAAGCATGAATTTGGTTACAATTAATTACAATGGCAGCTTTATCGTCTCGTGTCATTTTATTAGTTTGGAGAATCTTTCTAAATATAGAAAACTTTATGGATGATTGTGTCTGGCCAGCTTACTCATGACATGTCTCCAGCCTAAAATGTCACCGCATTTCCTTATGTCACTGATATCAGCTGGTTTGGAAATCAACACTGAGGTTCTGTTACGGTCTCCTCTGACGTCGAAGAGAAAAAGTTCTGCAACATTTTCCAATCTGCTTTTCATTTCAGATCATCAATAATGAAATTCAAAATCATGAAATTTATTTTGGCTTATTATTAATGTTGACCGCTATGACAATTTCCCATAAGAAGTCCATATTATATCATGTGTTATGCATATTAGAGTTGAGCAAAAAGTTTTACATGTCCCTGGTGCAGCAGCTACATTGGTAGTCCTTGGCTATCGGACCAGAGTCCTGAAAACCTCCTCTTTCCTACCGGCATCCACAGTGCACCTTTCAATCAGCAGGTCCAGGGTTCTCATTTGTGTTTCACGCTGGCAGGTAAGACGGTATTTGCAGGGCTCTGGCATGGTCGTGTACAACCAATGTGACCACTGGCGGACAGAGAAGGACCGCTGTGCAACAACAATATATGGGCCCTTTGTAGTCTAATAGCTCATCATAATGCACAATTCCACCTTTTCCAAGTGGAAGTCGGCCCCCTTACCTCTTGGGCCCCACCAATGATATATCCGCCCGTGGATATGACCACTGAATAAGGCTCCTGCTAATTGTTCTCCTCTCGACCCCAATTTTACACAAGTAGCTCTAATTATAAAACCAGGAAAAAGAAACTGGGGTCAGGAAAATGTTTTAGAAAAACTCTCTAAACAGTGCCACACCTTTCATCTGGCTGTGTGTGGTATTGCAGCTCAGTTCAGGAAGTTGAAATGGAGATGTGTGTCCGTGTTTTTGGAATGAAGTAGCCATCTTTTTATAAGCTTAAACATGATTTATATCACAAAATTATATCCCTAACCCATAGAGAATCCGTGACACACAAATCATGAGGTGGTTGAGGATAATGTAATTTTGCGATAATATGTGATATTTTATGTTATGCACACTGTCCCTATTGAGATTTTTCCGCCATTCCACCCTCTTCAGTCCATGTTTCATATGAAATGAAGGCATCCTGCTTATGAAGCGCCAGAATAGGTGGAGAACCTGTCTTATTGTGTCATGAAAACTTAGATTTGAGACAGAATAGGCTAAATTAGGCTAAATATCCTTCATTGTCCTTATACTGATACACTATATGTGGACAATTCTAGTGTAATTACACAGAACCTCAATGAATACATGTGTATAAGTTGCATTTAGTAATATAGATATCCTAATCCACATGGCAATGTATAGTAAGGTAGCCTAAACACGGCCAGTGCCTTATATAAGACTTATACTATCTATAGTCCGCTGATAGACCTATACAGGTGAGCTACCGCCTCACCAACACCGGAGCTCCTGCAACCCTCAACCTACTGTCTCCATCCCCATAATCCTGTAGAATGTAAGCCCGCAAGGGCAGGGTCCTCGCCCCTCTGTATCAGTCCATCATTGTTAGTTTGTTTACTGTATGTGATATTTGTAACTTGTATGTAACCCCTTCTCATGTACGGCACCATGGAATCAATGGTGCTATATAAATAAATAATAATAATAATAATAATAATACATAGTTAGACAATGAGTAATGAAAATCTATAAGAGCCCGAATTGCCACTCACACACATGTACAAGCTACAGCATTGTCTACCTTCCAGGTTTATTTGGCTCCAGAACTGCTATATTCAACAAATCACAATGGGTTTATTGTTAAGCTTGTGAAATGTCAGAATACATACTCTGAATGCATGTCATTGCCCTAAACCCAGTGAGCAAGCTATTGCCATGTAATGCCTCTAATGCCACTTTGGATGGACGCTTTATTAGCTCTCTGGCTAGGAGTCAAACCAGTGAAGTACAAGAATTTATACTGTTCCCCTCCTAAAATATGTAACAGCACACAATCAAGCATGAACCCAACAGAACTTGACCTTGCATGTTATTTTCTCTTATTCCTACCTAAGTGTATCAATTCCTTACTATGAATGTATACGTAATATAAATAGGTCCCATTATTATATAATATAGCTATAATAAATGAATAACTCCTTACCAGTTATAAGAGGAGAACTTAAACCTTCCCAGTAGAGTAGAGCAGGATCTGTGTTAACTTGTAACCAGACTCAGAGTGATGAAAACAAAAATAATATCTATCTGTGAAGGAATGCTGCAGCCCTTCCATCCCATGTATGGCAAGCCATGGGCTATATATAGCAGGCATGGAGTAGGGCTACCACAGTTTTAGGTCACCCTGACAGAGTATATCTTCACTCTAACACTAAACAGATTATTTCTCATTTTACACATTGCCTGATTTTGTTTTTCTCACTATTACAGACTAGTTGTAAAATATAATGTAATCTGCTGTGCTGTGTCAGGTTTACAGTAATCTAGCATTTCTAATGTAGGTTATCGCTTTATTTACTAACTAGATGGAGGCCGATGCGATACGGGAGGGCGGTAATGTCACGATGGGGGCAGGCTTTGCAGGGTTGAGAATCTCTCCCCACATGTGCTCACCCACCTATCCACTCTCTTTTCCCCATGTGCTGACTTCTCCCGTCTGTGCTCTCTTCTTTGACCTGTCTACCCCATGTGTTATCCCCCTTGTCTGATGTCTCTCTCCTTCCTGTGCTGTGTTCTCCCCTCAAAGACAATACTGACATTACAGAAGGAGATCGCAGAAGATACATTTTGTGAGGTAAAATACTGTTTAGAAACAGTCAGTGAAATATTTTACCTCACTAAATGTATCCTCTGCGATCCCCTGCTGTAATGTTAGTATTGTCGTTTGCTTCCTCCCCTGCCCAGGAGATGTGATATGCTCCATACACGGTCAGACACAGTCAATTTTTAAAATGAACTTTCGTTTGTGGGAAAACCCCTTTAATGTGATCGGCTTCCTCTGCCTGTAGACACTTCGTGCATTTGCCGCCAGGACCAGCCGAATGATTCACTGCACCTGCGCAGGCGCAGTAAATCAGACCGCCACCATCTTTGTGCAGACAGATAGCGGCGGTCACATTAAAACTGCGCTTGCTCTCCTCCTGTACAAAGATGGCGGCGGTCAGTAAATCATTCGGCTGATCCCGGTGGCGGCGTGTTCACGATGGTGTTCTGCTGGTGGTACCGCACAAGAAGCTGCATACGGCGTATACAGTTTGTGTGTGGGTGAGTGTGTGGTGCATACGGCGTATACAGTGTGTGTGTTTGTGTGTGTGTGTGTGTGTGTGTGTGGTGCGTACGGCATATACAGTGTGTGTGTGTGTGTGTGTGTGGTGCGTACGGCATATACAGTGCGTGTGTGTGGTGTGACGGTGTTCCACTGGTGGTACCACACAAGAGGCTGGCACCACCAGCAGTTTCCATATTGAGACACCCATCACTTGTGTGTCCCAATATAGAGGTCGGTGAACTTCCACCGCTTGGAATTCCGGGATCCGGACACATCTAGATGAAACAGGATGTGAAGACATTACAAGGTAAGTATGTATATATAGATGTTATCTGCTTTCTACTTATCAACCTATCTATCATCACCATCTTTCTATCTATTATCTATAAATCTATCTATACAGGTCAGGGCTCTGGCTGGGCCAGTCAAGAATGGTCACAGAGTTGTTCTGAACCCACTCCTTTGTTATTTTAGCTGTGTGCTTAGGGTCATTGTCTTGTTGGAAGGTGAACCTTCTGCCAAGTCTCATGGGCTGCTGGGCTCTCACGGGTGCCCGCTCATGAAGATAATGAATATTCACCCCTCTCCACTTCTATAGGCATGGAGAGAGGTGAATATTCATTACCTTAATGAGCGGGGACACATGATCGCCCAGAAGACGGAATGAGATAATGAAATCGCGCACAGGTGGGGGTTTTTGTATGCTTTTCTCATGGGGGCGATACATACAAGGAAGGGGATGAGGAACCATGCAGAGAAGGATGAGGATGAGGAACCATGCAGACAAGGATGGGAATAAGAAGCCACGCAGACAAGGATGGGAAGAAGGAGGCATGCGGACAAGGATGGGGATGAGGAACCATGCATACCAGAAAAGGGATTAGGGGAGAATGCATACCCGGCTTATTCTCGAGTCAATAAGTTTTCCCAGTTTTTGAGGCAAAATTAGATGCCTCGGCTTATACTCAGGTCGACTTATACACGAGTATATATGGTATATATATATATTTGCCTAAAATACAAAGGGAATGTTTCATCTTTAACTTTAGGCCTTTTAGAGATCATTTCATCTGCAATTTGCTTAACTGTTCATAATAACAATAATTATGATGACTATGGGCGCACAAACTTTTACATGCCACTGTATAATTCTATCAATATATCTATCTGTATTATCTATCCACCTCTGTTTTATCTTCATATCAATCAATGATAAGTACTGTCTATAAATATATTTATCTCTCTATGTCTATTTATTATCTATAAATATATTTGTGTATTATCTATCTGTATCTATATCTGTCTATAGCTATCATCTCCCTGTCTTCTCAATATGTAATCCCCTCTGGGTCCATAAAATTATCTGGAATACGCAGCAATTATTTGCTTTGGATATTTTGGATTAAGTGCATACCTCTGGGCATTACCAACTAAGACTATTAATATACATTAAAGTGATTGTTAATGAAACCTTATAAACATTTGTTCTTTTTAATTAAGCATTACGGCTCATTCAATAATGGAAATAACATAAAAAGGGTGGTATAATTATTCTAAAAGACCATTTGTTAAGAGTAAGATAGGATATATGACTGTGACATCCCATTTACAGTTATGTAGATTGCTAATGTCCATTTCATTAAATAGTACACTGTAAACAGGTGACCTTGGAGACACATTGCTTTTCACATGGTTGTTTCTATACTCTCGAGTCACACTAACTCAGTTCAAAAGAGTGATAAGTTGTCATCCTGTATAGCTTATTATGAAGTTGTGACATGGTTGAGACATGGTTAGATGAAAGCTATGACTGGGCAGTTAACTTACAGGGTTACAGTCTGTTTAGAAAGGATCGTAAAAATCGGAGAGGAGGAGGGGTTTGTCTCTATGTAAAGTCTTGTCTAAAGTCCACTTTAAGGGAGGATATTAGCGAAGGGAATGAGGATGTCGAGTCCATATGGGTTGAAATTCATGGAGGGAAAAATGGTAACAAAATTCTCATTGGGGTCTGTTACAAACCCCCAAATATAACAGAAAGCATGGAAAGTCTACTTCTAAAGCAGATAGATGAAGCTGCAACCCATAATGAGGTCCTGGTTATGGGGGACTTTAACTACCCGGATATTAACTGGGAAACAGAAACCTGTGAAACCCATAAAGGCAACAGGTTTCTGCTAATAACCAAGAAAAATTATCTTTCACAATTGGTGCAGAATCCAACCAGAGGAGCAGCACTTTTAGACCTAATACTATCTAATAGACCTGACAGAATAACAAATCTGCAGGTGGTTGGGCATTTAGGAAATAGCGACCACAATATTGTGCAGTTTCACCTGTCTTTCACTAGGGGGACTTGTCAGGGAGTCACAAAAACATTGAACTTTAGGAAGGCAAAGTTTGAACAGCTTAGAGATGCCCTTAATCTGGTAGACTGGGACAATATCCTCAGAAATGAGAATACAGATAATAAATGGGAAATGTTTAAGAACATCCTAAATAGGCAGTGTAAGCGGTTTATACCTTGTGGGAATAAAAGGACTAGAAATAGGAAAAACCCAATGTGGCTAAACAAAGAAGTAAGACAGGCAATTAACAGTAAAAAGAAAGCATTTGCACTACTAAAGCAGGATGGCACCATTGAAGCTCTAAAAAACTATAGGGAGAAAAATACTTTATCTAAAAAACTAATTAAAGCTGCCAAAAAGGAAACAGAGAAGCACATTGCTAAGGAGAGTAAAACTAATCCCAAACTGTTCTTCAACTATATCAATAGTAAAAGAATAAAAACTGAAAATGTAGGCCCCTTAAAAAATAGTGAGGAAAGAATGGTTGTAGATGACGAGGAAAAAGCTAACATATTAAACACCTTCTTCTCCACGGTATTCACGGTGGAAAATGAAATGCTAGGTGAAATCCCAAGAAACAATGAAAACCCTATATTAAGGGTCACCAATCTAACCCAAGAAGAGGTGCGAAACCGGCTAAATAAGATTAAAATAGATAAATCTCCGGGTCCGGATGGCATACACCCACGAGTACTAAGAGAACTAAGTAATGTAATAGATAAACCATTATTTCTTATTTTTAGTGACTCTATAGCGACAGGGTCTGTTCCGCAGGACTGGCGCATAGCAAATGTGGTGCCAATATTCAAAAAGGGCTCTAAAAGTGAACCTGGAAATTATAGGCCAGTAAGTCTAACCTCTATTGTTGGTAAAATATTTGAAGGGTTTCTGAGGGATGTTATTCTGGATTATCTCAATGAGAATAACTGTTTAACTCCATATCAGCATGGGTTTATGAGAAATCGCTCCTGTCAAACCAATCTAATCAGTTTTTATGAAGAGGTAAGCTATAGACTGGACCACGGTGAGTCATTGGACGTGGTATATCTCGATTTTTCCAAAGCGTTTGATACCGTGCCGCACAAGAGGTTGGTACACAAAATGAGAATGCTTGGTCTGGGGGAAAATGTGTGTAAATGGGTTAGTAACTGGCTTAGTGATAGAAAGCAGAGGGTGGTTATAAATGGTATAGTCTCTAACTGGGTCGCTGTGACCAGTGGGGTACCGCAGGGGTCAGTATTGGGACCTGTTCTCTTCAACATATTCATTAATGATCTGGTAGAAGGTTTACACAGTAAAATATCGATATTTGCAGATGATACAAAACTATGTAAAGCAGTTAATACAAGAGAAGATAGTATTCTGCTACAGATGGATCTGGATAAGTTGGAAACTTGGGCTGAAAGGTGGCAGATGAGGTTTAACAATGATAAATGTAAGGTTATACACATGGGAAGAGGGAATCAATATCACCATTACACACTGAACGGGAAACCACTGGGTAAATCTGACAGGGAGAAGGACTTGGGGATCCTAGTTAATGATAAACTTACCTGGAGCAGCCAGTGCCAGGCAGCAGCTGCCAAGGCAAACAGGATCATGGGGTGCATTAAAAGAGGTCTGGATACACATGATGAGAGCATTATACTGCCTCTGTACAAATCCCTAGTTAGACCGCACATGGAGTACTGTGTCCAGTTTTGGGCACCGGTGCTCAGGAAGGATATAATGGAACTAGAGAGAGTACAAAGGAGGGCAACAAAATTAATAAAGGGGATGGGAGAACTACAATACCCAGATAGATTAGCGAAATTAGGATTATTTAGTCTAGAAAAAAGACGACTGAGGGGCGATCTAATAACCATGTATAAGTATATAAGGGGACAATACAAATATCTCGCTGAGGATCTGTTTATACCAAGGAAGGTGACAGGCACAAGGGGGCATTCTTTGCGTCTGGAGGAGAGAAGGTTTTTCCACCAACATAGAAGAGGATTCTTTACTGTTAGGGCAGTGAGAATCTGGAATTGCTTGCCTGAGGAGGTGGTGATGGCGAACTCAGTCGAGGGGTTCAAGAGAGGCCTGGATGTCTTCCTGGAGCAGAACAATATTGTATCATACAATTATTAGGTTCTGTAGAAGGACGTAGATCTGGGTATTTATTATGATGGAATATAGGCTGAACTGGATGGACAAATGTCTTTTTTCGGCCTTACTAACTATGTTACTATGTTACTATGTTACTATATATTAGTAACGTATAGTGTTGAGCATTCCGATACCGCAAGTATCGGGTATCGGCCGATATTTGCGGTATCGGAATTCCGATACCGAGATCCGATACTTTTGTGGTATCGGGTATCGGTATCGGATACATAGAGATGTGTAAAATAAAGAATTAAAATAAAAAATATTGATATATTTACCTCTCCGGCGGCCCCTGGTGAGTCCGCGGGTAACCGGCAGGCTTCGTTGTTCAAAATCAGCGCTTTTAGGACCTGAGAAACACGTCCCGGCTTCTGATTGGTCGCGGGCCGCCCATGTGACCGCCACGCGACCAATCACAAGCCGCGACGTCACCGCAAGCTATTAGCGCGCTCATTTTTGAAAAATGAGCGCGTTAATGACTTTCAAAGACGTTGCGGCTTGTGATTGGTCGCGGCCACGCGACCAATCACAAGCCGCGACGTCACCGCAAGCTATTAGCGCGCTCATTTTTGAAAATGAGCGCGTTAATGGCTTTCAAAGACGTAGCGGGTTGTGATTGGTCGCGGCCGCGACCAATCACAAGCCGCGACGTCACCGCAAGCTATTGACGCGCTCATTTTTAAAAATGAGCGCGTTAATGGCTTTGAAAGACATAGCGGCTTGTGATTGGTCGCGTGGCCGCGACCAATCACAAGCCGCTACGTCTTTGAAAGTCATTAACGCGCTCATTTTTCAAAAATGAGCGCGCTAATAGCTTGCGGTGACGTCGCGGCTTGTGATTGGTCGCGGCCACGCGACCAATCACAAGCCGCTATGTCTTTCAAAGCCATTAACGCGCTCATTTTTAAAAATGAGCGCGTCAATAGCTTGCGGTGACGTCGCGGCTTGTGATTGGTCGCGGCCACGCGACCAATCACAAGCCGCTATGTCTTTCAAAGCCATTAACGCGCTCATTTTTAAAAATGAGCGCGTCAATAACTTGCGGTGACGTCGCGGCTTGTGATTGGTCGCGGCCGCGACCAATCACAACCCGCTACGTCTTTGAAAGCCATTAACGCGCTCATTTTTAAAAATGAGCGCGCTAATAGCTTGCGGTGACGTCGCGGCTTGTGATTGGTCGCATGGCGGTCACATGGGCGGCCCGCGACCAATCAGAAGCCGGGACGTGTTTCTCAGGTCCTAAAAGCGCTGATTTTGAACAAAGAAGCCTGCCGGTTACCCGCGCTGAGTTCAGGGGCCGCCGGAGAGGTAAATATATCAATATTTTTTATTTTTATTCTTTATTTTACACCTCCCTATGGATCCCAGGGCCTGAAGGAGAGTTTCCTCTCCTTCAGACCCTGGGAACCATGAGAATACCTTCCGATACTTGATGTCCCATTGACTTGTATTGGTATCGGATATCGGTATCGGCGATATCCGATATTTTTCGGGTATCGGCCGATACTATCCGATACCGATACTTTCAAGTATCGGACGGTATCGCTCAACACTAGTAACGTACCAAATATGCAACTGTGGAAAAGTCGTTGCCCAATGCCAGATACACTATGTTATTTCATTATTTTATTATTACACTGAATTCTTTTTGTTCTTTGTCCTGGATGTACACATGTACACAGAACTTTTTTTAACCCTCTTACCCCCAAGGGTGGTTTGCACGTTAATGACCGGGACAATTTTTACAATTCTGACCACTGTCCCTTTATGAGGTTATAACTCTGGAATGATTCAAAGGATCCTGGTGATTCTGACATTGTTTTCTCGTGACATATTGTACTTCATGACAGTAGTAAAAAAATTTAAAAGTTTGCAATTTTCCAACTTTTAATTTTCATGCCCTAAAATCACACAGATATATGTCACACAAAATACATAATATGTAACATTTCCCACATGTCTACTTTACATCAGCACAATTTTGGAACCAAATTTTTTTTTTGTTAGGGAGTTATAAGGGTTATAATTTGACCAGCGATTTCTCATTTTTACGACAAAATTTTTTTTTATGGACCACATTACATTTGAAGTCACTTTGAGGGGTCTATATGATAGAAAATACCCAAAAGTGACACTATTCTAAAAACTGCACCCCTCAAGGTGCTCAAAACCATATTCAAGAAGTTTATTAACCCTTCAGGTGCTTCACAGGAATTTTTGGAATGTTTAAAAAAATATGAACATTTAACTTTTTTTCACAAAAAATTGACTTCAGATCCAATTTGTTTTATTTAATAATGATAACAGGAGAAATTGAACCACAAAAGTTGTTGCACAATTTGTCCTGAGTACGCTGATACCCCATATGTGGGGGTATACCACTGTTTGGGCGCATGGCAAATTTTGGAAGGGAAGGAGCGCCATTTGACTTTTCAGTTCAAAATTTGCTGGAATTGAGATCGGACACCATGTCGCGTTTGGAGAGCCCCTGATGTGCCTAAACAGTGGAAACCCCCCACAAGTGACACCATTTTGGAAAGTAGACCCCCGAAGGAACTTACCTAGATGTGTAGTGAGCACTTTGAACCCCCAAGTGCTTCACAGACGTTTATAATGTAGAGGCGCAAAAATAAAAAATCATATTTTTTTCACAAAAATGATCTTTTCGCCCCCACTTTTTTATTTTCCCAATAGTAGCAGGAAAAAGTGGACCCCAAAAGTTGTTGTGCAATTTGTCCTGAGTATGATAATACCCCATATGTGGGGGTAAACCACTGTTTGGGTGCATGGCAGAGCTCGGAAGAGAAGGAGCGCGGTTTAACTTTTCAATGCAAAATTGTCTGGAATTGAGATCGGACGCCATGTCGCATTTGGAGAGCCCCTGATGTGCCTAAACAGTGGAAACCCCCCACAATTGACATCATTTTGTAATGTAGACCCCCTAAAGAACTTATCTAGATGTGAGATGAGCACTTTGAACCCCCAAGTGCTTCACAGAAGTTAATAATGTAGAGCCGTAAAGATAAAAACTCATATTTTTTTCCCAAAAATGATCTTTTTGCCCCCAATTTTTTTCCCAAGGGTAACAGGTTAAATTGGACCCCAAAAGCTGTTGTGCAATTTGTCCTGAGTACGCTGATACCTCTCATGTGGTGGGGGAACCACCGCTTCGGTGCATGGCAGAGCTTGGAAAGGAAGCCGTTTTAGAATGCACACTTTGATGGAATGGTCTGCGGGTGTCACGTTGCTTTTGCAGAGCCCCTGATGTACCTAAACATTCGAAACCCCCCACAAGTGACCCCATATTGGAAGCTAGACCCCCTAGGAAACTTATCTAGATGTGTTGTGAGAACTTTGAACCCCCAAGTGTTTCACTAAAGTTCATAATGTAGAGCCGTGAAAATAAAAAATCATTTTTTCCCACAAAAAGGATTTTTTAGCCCCCAATTTTGTATCTTTCCAAGGGTAACAGGCGACATTGGACCCCAAAAGTTGTTGTCCAATTTGCCTTGAGTACACTGATACCCCATATGTGGGAGAAAACTACTGTTTGGGCACACGTCGGGGCTCGGAAGGGAAGTAGTGACGTTTTGGAATGCAGACTTTCATGGAATGGTCTGCGGGCATCATGTTCAATTTGCAGAGCACCTGATGTGCCTAAACATAAAAAACACAAGTGACATTATTTTGGAAACTACACCCCCCAAGGAACTTATCTAGATGTGTTGTGAGAACTTTAAACCCACAAGTGTTTCACTAAAGTTTATAACGTAAAGACGTGAAAAGAGAAAATCATTTTTTTCCCACAAAAAATGGTTTTTAGCCCCCAATTTTGCATTTTTCCAAGGATAACAGGTGACATTGGACCCCAAAAGTTGTTGTCCAATTTGTCCTGAGTACACTGATGCCCCATTTGTGGGGGTAAACCACTGTTTGGGCGCACGGCAGAGCTAAGAAAGGAAGGAGCACCGTTTTACTTTTTCAACGCAAACTTGGCTGGAATTGAGATCGGACACCATGTCGCTTTTGGAGAGCCCCTGATGTGCCTAAATAGTGGAAACCCCCCAATTCTAACTCCAACCCTAACCCCAACACACCCCTAATCCAACACACCTCTAACCTTAATCCCAACCCTAACCCTAACCACACCCCTAACCCTGACACACCCCTAACCCTAATCCCAACCATAAACCCAATCCCAGCTGTAAGCGTAATCCAAACCTTAACCCCAACTCTAGCCCCAACCCTAACTTTAGCCCCAACCCTAACCCTAACTCTAATGGGAAAATGGAAATAAATACATTTTTTTATTTTATTATTTTTCCATAACAAAGGGGGTGATAAAGAGGGGTTTGATTTCCTATTTAGAGTGGATTTTATATCAGGTTTTTATGTTTGGCAGCTGTCACACACTAAAAGACACTTTTTATTGCAAAAAATAGTTTTTGCATCACCACATTTTGAGAGCTATAATTTTTCCATATTTTGGTCCACAGAGTCATATGTGAGGTCATGTTTTTTGCGGGACAAGTTGAGGTTTTAATTGGCACCATTTTCGGGCACATGACATTTTTTGATCGCTTTTTTTTTCAATTTTTGGGAGGCAGAATGATCAAAAACCAGCAATTCATGAATAATGGACGTGCGCTAACGATGTGCTGTCATTGAGTGACGGACCCGAGACATAGGCTGCAGCGTTTCCGGGTCCGTCACTGCTAGCGCACTGCTAGCGCAGATGGAGCTAGCAGATGCTCCATCTGCGCTAGCGCAGTGCCAAAGTCGGCACTTGCGTTAGTGCAGTCCATTTAACGGATGTGTTGAACGGACTGCACAATGCAAGTGTGAACCTAGCCTAAGGGTGGCTCTCTGCTCTCCTGATTTTACTACAGAGCTGTGTGTGGTTATAAGGGCTTATTTCCATTTGCGAGAAACACGTCCGTGTCTCGCATGTGGAAACGAAGCTCTGGTGCCGACACTCCAGAGCGGAGCGTGCAGCCGCATAGCAACACATGCAGCCGCACGCTCCGCTCCGGAGTGCCGGCACCAGAGCTTCGTTTCCACATGCGAGACACGGACGTGTTTCTCGCAAATGGAAACAAGCCCATAAGTGACATATCTGCAGGTTCCTTTCACTGCTTTAGCTTCCATCTCACACACAGCCAGTGTTGCAATACAGCAGAGCTATTGGAACTGCAGCAAATGTGTTTTTATAGAGACAAAGTTCAGTTCTACTGTTCTGTGTTAGTTACAGCACCTTGAAAAAGTATTCATAGTCCATTAATTTTTCCACATTTTTTAAAATTACACTTACAAACTTAAATGTATATTTTTGGGATGTTATGACACTCAGAAGTCTTGTCTTCAGATGTAATTATAACCTGAATCTGGAGGAACCTATCTGATGATGGATCAATATCATCTGCCACACTGCACTGTCTTTTCTCAGGGAATATCCAAAGATATATTTGTAATATCTCTGTAAAGTGTTTTGCAGTACTATGCACAATAGGCTATTTTATGCAGTGATAATTGAATTCTAATATTGTTTGTACTGTATTTAGGCTACTCTACATTATTACCCTGTGAGCAACACCACCTTGGTGAAGACCATAAAATAGCGCAAAATAAAAAGGCTCATCTCTCTGGAACTGAATGATGAATTTAAAAAAATAAATAAAATAAAAACGTAATACTCAGGATCAAGGGAATTAAAATAACAACAGTAACTACTTCCGCTCAAACACTGATTAAGGGTGTATTCAGTTAATCCCGTTATCCCCGAGAGTGGTTAACACATTAATGACCAGGCCAATTTTTACAATTCTGACCAATGTCCCTTTATGAGGTAATACCTCTGGAACGCTTCAATGCATCCCGCTGATTCTGAAAAGGTTTTGTCGTGACATATTGTACTTCATGTTAGTTGTAATATTTATTTCATATGACTTGTGTTTATTTGTGAAAAAAACGGAAATTCGGTGAAAATTGTAAAAATGTCGCAATTTTCCAACTTTGAATTTTAATGCCCTTAAATCACAGAGATATGTCACACAAAATACTTAATAAATAACATTTCCCACATGTTTACTTTACATCACCACAATTTTGGAACCAAAATTTTTTTTCGTTAGGAAGTTATAAGGGTTAAAAGTTGACCAGCAATTTCTCATTTTTACAACAAAATTTTTTTTAGGGACCACATCACATTTCAAGTCACTTTGAGGGGTCTATATTATAGAAAATACCCAAGTGTGACACCATTCTAAAAACTGCACCCCTCAAGGTGCTCAAAGCACATTCGAGAAGTTTATTAACCCTTCAGGTGATGCAAAATTCCATAAAATAAATAAATTACTTTGGTAGCAAGTAATACCTGCTTGGATAAATTTAAATCTGTTTTCACAGTACTTATTAAGAGCTCAGCAATCAATCTAAATAGTCAATATACCGTACAATCCCAGCTCTCCACCTACACTGAAAATGTTAGTGATGTTGTGGACCCATAACCAAAGCCCTGACCTTAAACAGCCTGAAACTTTAGTCACTGGGAGGTTTCTGCTTAGTCACATATGTGATCCGCTCCTGAGTAAGATTTACGCATGTACCCAGATGTTAAATTCCCTGAAATTACAATCTGATCAAATCTACTGTTTTGTAATATAATTTCTAGAGATTTTTTAGCAGTCCATGGCCTGTATTTTATAATTACAAATGTTAGTAAAATAATTGATCACTGAAATGTAGGTCCATAAATAGGTATACCTAATTGATGAACAGTTTGTATCAACGTAAGCATTTTCATACATTAGTTTATCACATCTATTAATAAATCATGTGGAGCTACTCCACTTAATACACACAAAAAGCATGACATTAGTCAAATGAATATTGTTGCCTTAAAATCAGTCTATCTGATTAGCGACTGAGGCTACTTTCACACATCAGGTTTTCGCTGTCAGGCTCAATCCAGCGAATTTTGAAAAAACTTGGTCCGGCGAAATTTTCCGCCTATCCGTTTTTTTCTCATAGACTTGTATTATCACCGGATTGCATCGGATGCAAGGCTGTATTTGCCACTAGGCACTTGAGGGCACTTTCCTAGGGTGAGACGATGCGGGGGGCAGCTCCTGAGCAAGTTTTTTTTCAGTTTTTTTATTAAAGTCCAGGGTCACCTTCCGACTGCCCACCCCGTCCCACCAAATCCCCCTGACCGAACGCCTGTCCCTGTCCCCCCACACCTCCCCCCGACCGCCCACCTCCTTGAGACGTCATACACACTTACTCCAGCGATGCCTGGTCTCAGCGCCGGCAGTTCGTCCTGTGTGAGCGGTCACGTGGTACCGCTCATTAAGGTGATAAATATGGACGCATATTCATGACCTTAATGAGCGGTACCACGTGACCGCTCACGCAGGAAAAAGGTGCTGCCCCGGGACAGAAATGGAGGAATGTTCGGCGCGGTGTGGAAAAGTTGAGTATGACAGCCAGGGAGGACAGGGGGAGGATGAAGGAGGACACGGAGCGGAGCCATGAAGATGGGAGCGGGGAGCCGATGAGCCATGTATACAGGGAGGGGGAGATGAGCCATGCAAGATGGGACCGGGGAGCCGATGAGCCATGCATACAGGGAGGGGGAGATGAGTCATACATACAAGGAGGGGAGAGATGAGCCCTGCATACAGGAGAGGGGAGATGAGCCATGCATACAGGGAGGGGGGAGATGAGCCCTGCAAGATGAGAGCGGGAAGCCGATGAGCCATGCATACAGGGGGGAGATGAGCTATACATACAGAAGGGGGGAGATGAGCCATTCATACAGGGAGGGTGGAGATGAGCCATGCATACAGGGAGGGGGGAGATGAGGCATGCATACAGGGAGGGGGTGAGATGAGCCATGCATACAGGAAGGGAGGGGGGAGATGAGCCATGCATACTAGATGGGAGGGGGGAGATGAGCCATGCATACAAGATGGGAAAGGGTTGGGCCATTATATTGTATGGAGCATCATATGTGGTCATTATACAGTATTGATCATCATGTGAGGTCATTATACAGTATTGAGCACCATGTGATTGATGCACCATACAGTATTGATGCACCATACAGTATGGAGCATCATCTGTGGCTATTATACAGTATGGAGCATCATGTGTGGTTATTATATAGTATTGAGCATCATGTGGGACCATTATACAGTATTGAGCATCATGTGGGGCCATCATACAGTATTGAGGATCATGTGGGGCCATTATACAGTATGGAGCATCATGTGTGGCTATTATACAGTATGGAGCACTGTGTGGCCATTATACAGTATTGATAATCATATGTGGCCATTATACAGTATGGAACATCATGTGGGGTCACTATACAGTATGGAGCATCATGTGTGGATATTATACAGTATGGAGCACTGTGTGGCCATTATACAGTATTGAGCATCATGTGGGGCCATTATACAGTATGGAGCATCATGTGTGGCCATCATACAGTATGGAGCATCATGTGTGGCCATTAAACAGTATGGAACATCATGTTTGGCCATTATACAGTATGGAGCACTGTGTGGCCATATTTTTTTTTGCTTATAATTATTGTTTATGAAACTGTGATCAGCAGTGCTAAATGGGTGTGGTTGGGACGTGGATATGGGTGTGACTAGTTGTGAAATGGGTGTGGTCAGAGGTGTGGCCTAAAATTTGCAGTGGTGCGCTAAGAGCACCGCAAACTTTATCCCTCTTTCACCTCCTTCAAAAGTTAGGAGGTATGGTACCGCATTTGCCGGATCACAGCAAGTGCCACAAATGTCCGCAAATCCCATAGGGAATGAATGAGGCCAAACGCAGTGTTGCAGTAAGTGATCCGTTACGCGGCAGATGCGGAAAAACTGCTGGATCTGCTGCAAAAGGCTACTTTCACATCAGCGATTTTTGCCAAAAGTCACTGCCGATAGTGTCATACTCACCAATGGGGGAGGCAGCACTAAAAGTGCCTAGGGCAGCATAAACTCTAAATATGGCCCTGACTGGATGGCCTCACGGTTAGTCCATTTTTCGCCGGATGCGGCAAAAATTGGTTTTACGGCATTTGGAAAAAACTTACACAGTAACATTTTTTGTCTGTAGCGAAAAACTGAACAGCGCCAGATCTGGCACCTTCCGGCTTTTCCTAGAATGGAAGCCTATGGACGCCGGATCCGTCAAATGAGGTTTTTTTTTTAACTGAGCATGCTCCAATATTTTTGGGATCCTATTAGCTGGATCAGCTAGTCGGATCCATCGAAAAATGGATCCGTTGCATCAGTTTTTCACAATCTGCGATGGATCAGTTTTTTCAGAATTCGCCGGATTGAGCCTGACGGCAAAAAACTGACGTGTGAAAGTAGTCTACCAGGTCCCATGGTTGCCAGAAGAACATATGTGCAGATGTGCAGAGCCTTGACATCACAGCCCCATACACTCGTTTTGTGGCCATATGGGGGCACTGTAGCTCAGCTCCAATTGAAGAGGTGTAGACACCTCAATAAGTTTGTAGCATAGGCTGTCTGTGCACATCAAATTGAAATATATTTCAGTATTGGTGGTCAAGCCCCTCTGGTTAAATCCTAAAAAAGCTTTGAGAGAAGTGTAAAGTTGAAAAAGGTGTGTTTCTTTGTGTAAAAAGAGCTTTGCACTAAAATGTGTGATTCTTTTATCACTATAAAACGGTATGAATAAATCTCCAATATTACTCCCATAGTAAGGTTTAGGTGTGTTCAGTTCTAATTATGGCCCTTATGTCATCAACTGAAGCGTACATTCCAGCCTTTAACGTATGGGTCATATGTGCTGTCATCTCCTTGACATTTTAAGAGGTCATCCATAGCCAAAGCATTGGGAAACAGCTTGCTTTGATGACCTATATTTGGAAAATAGACAAACAGAAGAAGTGAATGAACAGAGCAGAATACAGAGTATGTGATATATAAAGCTTACATTTAAATAAAACATTTATGAATATAGTATATATATAGGCAACATTGGGCAAAATATGCATATATTGCATATACATCATGGATTTTACGATACAAGGAATCAAGCTTCTTTTGAGTGAATCAGTTTCCTTTGTCTCGCTGCTTGTAAGGCCGAAATGCATATATCAGTTGCAATGTCCCCTTGCCTTTCTTCTGTATGTAATGTGTTTTATGTCATATGTTTATGTGTGATATGTCAGTATTAACCCCTTTCTGCCATTAGACGTACTATTGCGTCCATGTGGGGTGGGCTTTACTTCCCAAGGACGCAATAGTACGTCATATGCGATCGGCAGCGCTCACGGGGGGAGCGCCGCCGATCGCGGCCGGGTGTCAGCTGTTTATCGCAGCTGACATCCGGCACTATGTGCCAGGAGCGGTCACGGACCGCCCCCGGCACATTAACCCCCGGCACACCGCGATCAAAGATGATCGCGATGTGCCGGCGGTACAGGGAAGCACCGCGCAGGGAGGGGGCTCCCTGCGGGCTTCCCTGAGCCCCCCGCAGCAATGCGATGTGATCGCGTTGCTGCGAGGGTCTCACCTCCCTCCCTGCTCCCTCCAGCCCCGGATCCAAGATGGCCGCGGATCCGGGTCCTGCAGGGAGGGAGGTGGCTTCACAGAGCCTGCTCAGAGCAGGCACTGTGAAGGCTGCAGCGCTGCATGTCAGATCAGTGATCTGACAGAGTGCTGTGCAAACTGTCAGATCACTGATCTGTGATGTCCCCCCCTGGGACAAAGTAAAAAAGTAAAAAAAAAAAATTTCAAATGTGTAAAAAAAAAATATTCCAAAATAATGAAAAAAAATATATATATTATTCCCATAAATACATTTCTTTATCTAAATAAAAAAAACAAAACAATAAAAGTACACATATTTAGTATCGCCGCGTCCGTAACGGCCCGACCTATAAAACTGGCCCACTAGTTAACCCCTTCAGTAAACACCGTAAGAAAAAAAAAAAAAAACGAGGCAAAAAACAACGCTTTATTATCATACCGCCGAACAAAAAGTGGAATAACACGCGATCAAAAAGACATATATAACTAACCATGGTACCGCTGAAAACGTCATCTTCTCCCGCAAAAAACGAGCTGCCATACAGCATCATCAGCAAAAAAATAAAAAAGTTATAGTCCTCAGAATAATGCGATGCAAAAATAATTATTTTTTCTATAAAATAGTTTTTATCGTATAAAAGCGCCAAAACATAAAAAAATGATATAAATGAGGTGTCGCTGTAATCGTACTGACCCGAAGAATAAAACTGCTTCATCAATTTTACCAAACGCGGAACGGTATAAACGCCTCCCCCAAAAGAAATTCATGAATAGCTGGTTTTTGGTCATTCTGCCTCACAAAAATCGGAATAAAAAGCGATCAAAAAATGTCACGTGCCCGAAAATGTTACCAATAAAAACATCAACTCGTCCCGCAAAAAACAAGACCTCACATGACTCTGTGGACCAAAATATAGAAAAATTATAGCTCTCAAAATGTGGTAACGCAAAAAATATTTTTTGCAATAAAAAGCGTCTTTCAGTGTGTGACGGCTGCCAATCATAAAAATCCGGTAAAAAACCCGCTATAAAAGTAAATCAAACCCCCCTTCATCACCCCCTTAGTTAGGGAAAAATTAAAAAAATGTATTTATTTCCATTTTCCCATTAGGGCTAGGGTTAGAGTTAGGGCTAGGGTTAGGGCTAGGGTTAGGGCTAGGGCTAGGGTTAGGGCTAGGGTTAGGGCTAGGGTTAGGGCTAGGGTTAGGGTTAGGGTTAGGGCTAGGGTTAGGGTTAG
The DNA here is from genome assembly GCF_032444005.1 of Ranitomeya imitator. NCBI lineage: Eukaryota > Metazoa > Chordata > Amphibia > Anura > Dendrobatidae > Ranitomeya > Ranitomeya imitator. The sequence continues at coordinate 396,147,933 of NC_091286.1, forward strand.
GGTTAGGGCTAGGGTTAGGGCTAGGGTTAGGGCTAGGGTTAGGGCTAGGGTTAGGGCTAGGGTTAGGGTTAGGGATAGGGTTAGGGTTAGGGTTAGGGCTAGGGTTAGGATTAGGGTTAGGGCTAGGGTTAGGGCTAGGGCTACAGTTTGGGTTGGGGCTAAAGTTACAGTTAGGGTTTAGATTACATTTACGGTTGGGAATAGGGTTGGGATTAGGGTTAGGGGTGTGTCAGGGTTAGAGGTGTGGTTAGGGTTACTGTTGGGGTTAGGGTTAGGGATGTGTTTGGATTAGGGTTTCAGATATAATTGGGGGGTTTCCACTGTTTAGGCACATCAGGGGCTCTCCAAACGCGACATGGCGTCCGATCTCAATTCCAGCCAATTCTGCGTTGAAAAAGTAAAACAGTGCTTCTTCCCTTCCGAGCTCTCCCGTGTGCCCAAACAGGGGTTTACCCCAACATATGGGGTATCAGCGTACTCAGGACAAATAGGACAACAACTTTTGGGGTCCAATTTCTCCTGCTACCTTTGGGAAAATACAAAACTCGGGGCTAAAACATATTTTTTGTGGGAAAAAAAAAGATTTTTTATTTTCACGGCTCTGCGTTATAAACTGTAGTGAAACACTTGGGGGCTCAAAGTTCTCACAACACATCTAGATTAGTTCCCTGGGGGGTCTAGTTTCCAATATGGGGTCACTTGTGGGGGGTTTCTACTGTTTAGGTACATTAGGGGTTCTGCAAACGCAATGTGACATCTGCAGACCATTCCATCTAAGTCTGCATTCCAAATGGCGCTCCTTCCCTTCCGAGCTCTGCCATGCGCTCAAACGGTGGTTTCCCCCAACATACGGGGTATCAGCGTACTCAGGACAAATTGGACAACAACTTTTGGGGTCGAATTTCTCCTCTTACCCTCGGGAAAATACAAAACTGGGGGCTAAAAAATAATTTTGGGGGGAAAGATTTTTTTTTTTAATTTTCACGGCTCTGCGTTACAAACTGTAGTGAAACACTTGGGGGTTCAAAGCTATCACAACACATCTAGATGAGTTCCTTAGGGGGTCTAGTTTCCAAAATGGTGACACTTGTGGGAGGTTTCTACTGTTTAGGTACATTAGGGGCTCTGCAAATGCAATGTGACACCTGCAGACCATTCCATCTAAGTCCTCATTCCAAATGGAGCTCCTTCCCTTCCGAGCCCTCCCATGCGCCCAAACAGTGGTTCCCCCCCACATATGGGGTATCAGCGCACTCAGGACAAATTGGACAACAAATTGTGGGGTCGAATTTCTCCTGTTACCCTCGGGAAAATACAAAACTGGGGGCTAAAAAATAATTTTTGTGGGAAAAAATTTTTGTTTTATTTTTACGGCTCTCCATTATAAACTTCTGTGAAGCCCTTGGTGGGTCAAAGCGCTCAGCACACATCTAGATAAGTTCCTAAGGGGGTCTACTTTCCAAAATGGTGTCACTTGTGGGGGGTTTCTACTGTTTAGGTACATTAGGGGCTCTGCAAACGCAATGTGACACCTGCAGACCATTCCATCTAAGTCTGCATTCAAATGGCACTCCTTCCCTTCTGAGCCCTCCCATGTGCCCAAACAGTGGTTCCCCCCACATATGGTGTATCATCGCACTCAGGACAAATTGGGCAACAAATTTTGGGGTCCAATTTCTCCTGTTACCCTCAGGAAAATACAAAACTGGGGGCTAAAAAAATAATTTTTGTGGGAAAAAAATTTTGTTTTATTTTTACGGCTCTGCATTATAAACTTCTGTGAAGCACTTGGTGGGTCAAAGTGCTCACCACACCTCTAGATAAGTTCCTTAGGGGGTCTACTTTCCAAAATGGTGTCACTTGTGGGGGGTTTCAATGTTTAGGCACATCAGTGGCTCTTCAAACGCAACATGACGTCCCATCTCAATTCCTGTCAATTTTGCATTGAAAAGTCAAACGGCGCTCCTTCCCTTCCGAGCTCTCCCATCCGCCCAAACAGTGGTTTACCCCCACATATGGGCTATCAGCGTACTCAGGACAAATTGTACAACAACTTTTGGGGTCCAATTTCTTCTCTTACCCTTGGGAAAATAAAAAATTGGGGGCAAAAAGATAATTTTTGTGAAAAAATATGATTTTTTATTTTTACGGTTCTACATTATAAACTTCTGTGAAGCACTTGGTGGGTCAAAGTGCTCACCACACCTCTAGATAAGTTCCTTAGGGGGTCTACTTTCCAAAATGGTGTCACTTGTGGGGGGTTTCAATGTTTAGGCACATCAGTGGCTCTTCAAACGCAACATGACGTCCCATCTCAATTCCTGTCAATTTTGCATTGAAAAGTCAAACGGCGCTCCTTCCCTTCCGAGCTCTCCCATCCGCCCAAACAGTGGTTTACCCCCACATATGGGCTATCAGCGTACTCAGGACAAATTGTACAACAACTTTTGGGGTCCAATTTCTTCTCTTACCCTTGGGAAAATAAAAAATTGGGGGCGAAAAGATAATTTTTGTGAAAAAATATGATTTTTTATTTTTACGGTTCTACATTATAAACTTCTGTGAAGCACTTGTTGGGTCAAAGTGCTCACCACACCTCTAGATAAGCTCCTTAGGGGGTCTACTTTGCAAAATGGTGTCACTTGTGGGGGGTTTCAATGTTTAGCCACATCAGGGGCTCTCCAAACGAAACATGGCGTCCCATCTCAATTCCAGTCAATTTTGCATTGAAAAGTCAAATGGCACTCCTTCGCTTCCGAGCTCTGCCATGCGCCCAAACAGTGGTTTACCCCCACATGTGGGGTATTGGCATACTCAGGACAAATTGTACAACAATATTTGGGGTCCATTTTCTCCTGTTACCCTTGGTAAAATAAAACAAATTGGAGCTGAATTAAATTTTTTGTGAAAAAAAGTTAAATGTTCATTTTTATTTAAACATTCAAAAAATTCCTGTGAAGCACCAGAAGGGTTAATAAACTTCTTGAATATGGTTTTGAGCACCTTGAGGGGTGTAGTTTTTAGAATGGTGTCACACTTGGGTATTTTCTATCATATAGACCCCTCAAAATGACTTCAAATGAGATGTGGTCCCTAAAATAAAATGGTGTTGTAGAAATGAGAAATTGCTGGTCAACTTTTAACCCTTATAACTCCCTAACAAAAAAAAATTTTGGTTCCAAAATTGTGCTGATGTAAAGTAGACATGTGGGAAATGTTACTTATTAAGTATTTTGTGTGACATATCTCTGTGATTTAATTGCATAAAAATTCAAAGTTGGAAAATTGCGAAATTTTCATAATTTTCGCCAAATTTCCGTTTTTTTCACAAATAAACGCAGGTACTATCAAATAATTTTTACCATTGTCATGAAGTACAATATGTCATGAGAAAACAATGTCAGAATCACCAGGATCCATTGAAGCGTTCCAGAGTTATAACCTCATAAAGGGACAGTGGTCAGAATTGTAAAAATTGGCCCGGTCATTAACGTGCAAACCACCCTTGGGGGTAAAGGGGTTAAAGGGAACTTGTCATGAGGATTTTATACTTCCAACTAACAGCATGCATCTACAGTAACTTTCAAGTTGATTGAATCTATACATTGATTGTATAACTCTATTCATAAGAAATCCAATAATGAGGTCAAATGAAAATGAGCTGCAAGTGCTTTGGGGTGGAACATTGCACTTGCAGCTCTCCTGCCCTTCCTCTCAATTTTGAGCTTGCTGCTTCAATACTGTGTGTGACTAACAGGTCAAGGGAAGTAGGTCTCCGAAACAAAAGTGACCTATCATTCATATACAGGTGGCAGGAAATACGGAGGGAGGGCAGAAGACATGAAAGTGCAATGTCCCACCCTGAAGAACTTGTAGCTGATTTTCATAAGATTTCAATGCTGGATTTATCAAAAACTGCAAAACTGAATTCTGAAATCTAGGTATTTATTTAATCAGCATGACAATTATTAGTTTGAGGTATACAAGTCTCATGACATTTTCCCTTTAATCACGGGGATGGCTTAGAACAGGGGTGGGGAACCTTTTTCCAGCCGGGGAACCTTTGGAAATTTCTACCATCATTCGGGGGCCACACAAAAAAGAGCACCTTGAAAAGTACCCCGGTATATTTAGTCAAACAATTAATTACGGTAACTCACCCTTAATGTGACAGCTGGAGCTGCTTCTCTTTGGTGCAGCTGTGATGCTAGGTGATACTGATCATGTTGCTGTTCACTGATGCTTTTCCAGGTTTGTGTCGGCCAGGAGAGCAGTAAACTTTTTGTCATAATAAGTTTTGTAAATCACATACATCACATAGAAGATGCTGGGACTACAGCATATACATCCCATAGGAGATGCTGAGACAGCTATATACACACCACATAGGAGACAATGGGACTCCTGTATAAGCATCACATATGGAGACACAGTGACTGCTGTCAATACATCACATACGAGATGCTGGGACTGCTGTATATACATCACATAAGAGACTCTGAGACTGCTGCATCTATTTCACATAGAGGACGCTGAGACAGCTGTACATACATCAGATACGAGACGCTGGGACTGCTGTGTATATATCACATAGGAGTTGCTGGGATTGCTGTACATACATAACAGAGGAAACATTGAGACTGCTGTATATGCATCACAGGAGACTCTGGGGTCTTAAATTACAGAAGGGGCTGGGCGGGCATAAACATCACAGATGCTGGGACAAATTAATCGCCAGGGAGGCTGGTGGGAATAGACATCACTGAGGGGATATACAGATCACTAGGAAGCACAGACAGCACTGGGGGTATATATGTCCTTGGGGAATATACATCGCTGGTGGGGTCACATGCATCACTGGTGGCTATATACAGCACTGGGTGCTATATACATCACAGATGAGGATATACAGCACTGGGGGGATATACAGCACTTCTGGGGTAAATGCAGCACTGGTGATTATACATATCACTTGGGGCACATACAGCCCTGGGAGGGATATACAGGTCCTTCTCAAAAAATTAGCATATAGTGTTAAATTTCATTATTTACCATAATGTAATGATTACAATTAAACTTTCATATATTATAGATTCATTATCCACCAACTGAAATTTGTCAGGTCTTTTATTGTTTTAATACTGATGATTTTGGCATACAACTCCTGATAACCCAAAAAACCTGTCTCAATAAATTAGCATATCAAGAAAAGGTTCTCTAAACGACCTATTACCCTAATCTTCTGAATCAACTAATTAACTCTAAACACATGCAAAAGATACCTGAGGCTTTTATAAACTCCCTGCCTGGTTCATTACTCAAAACCCCCATCATGGGTAAGACTAGCGACCTGACAGATGTCAAGAAGGCCATCATTGACACCCTCAAGCAAGAGGGTAAGACCCAGAAAGAAATTTCTCAACAAATAGGCTGTTCCCAGAGTGCTGTATCAAGGCACCTCAATGGTAAGTCTGTTGGAAGGAAACAATGTGGCAGAAAACGCTGTACAACGAGAAGAGGAGACCGGACCCTGAGGAAGATTGTGGAGAAGGACCGATTCCAGACCTTGGGGAACCTGAGGAAGCAGTGGACTGAGTCTGGTGTGGAAACATCCAGAGCCACCGTGCACAGGCGTGTGCAGGAAATGGGCTACAGGTGCCGCATTCCCCAGGTAAAGCCACTTTTGAGCTACAGAGAAGCAGCACTGGACTGTTGCTAAGTGGTCCCAAGTACTTTTTTCTGATGAAAGCAAATTTTGCATGTCATTCGGAAATCAAGGTGCCAGAGTCTGGAGGAAGACTGGGGAGAAGGAAATGCCAAAATGCCTGAAGTCCAGTGTCAAGTACCCACAGTCAGTGATGGTGTGGGGTGCCATGTCAGCTGCTGGTGTTGGTCCACTGTGTTTCATCAAGGGCAGGGTCAATGCAGCTAGCTATCAGGAGATTTTGGAGCACTTCATGCTTCCATCGGCTGAAATGCTTTATGGAGATGAAGATTTCATTTTTCAGCACGACCTGGCACCTGCTCACAGTGCCAAAACCACTGGTAAATGGTTTACTGACCATGGTATTACTGTGCTCAATTGGCCTGCCAACTCTCCTGACCTGAACCCCATAGAGAATCTGTGGGATATTGTGAAGAGAAAGTTGAGAGACGCAAGACCCAACACTCTGGATGAGCTTAAGGCCGCTATTGAAGCATCCTGGGCCTCCATAACATCTCAGCAGTGTCACAGGCTGATTGCCTCCATGCCACGCCGCATTGAAGCAGTCATTTCTGCCAAAGGATTCCCGACCAAGTATTGAGTGCATAACTGAACATTATTATTTGTTGGTTTTTTTGTTTGTTATTAAAAAACACTTTTATTTGATTGGATGGGTGAAATATGCTAATTTATTGAGACAGGTTTTTTGGGTTATCAGGAGTTGTATGCCAAAATCATCAGTATTAAAACAATAAAAGACCTGACAAATTTCAGTTGGTGGATAATGAATCTATAATATATGAAAGTTTAATTGTAATCATTACATTATGGTAAATAATGAAATTTAACACTATATGCTAATTTTTTGAGAAGGACCTGTACAGCACTAGGGAGGGGGGATATACAGCACTGGGGGGGGGGGGGTACAGGCATCGCTGGAGAGTCGCAGATCACCGGGGGGACACAGATCACTGGGGGGCACAAAGATCACAGGGGGATATACAGATCACGGGGAGATATACAGATCACAGGGGGATATGCTAAATGACTTTTTTTCATCAGTATTTACAAAAGTAAATCCCATGGCAGACAATATGATCAATGATAACAAAAATTCCACATTAAGTGTCACTTGCTTAACCCAGCAGGAAGTACGGCGTCGTCTAAAAATCACTAAAATTAACAAATCTCCGGGCCCGGATGGGATACACCCCCGAGTACTGCAGGAATTAAGTACAGTCATTGACCATTATTTTTAATTTTTAAAGACTCCATAATAACAGGGTCTGTACCACAGGACTGGCGTATAGCAAATGTGGTGCTAATATTCAAAAAGGGGACAAAAACTGAACTCGGTAATTATAGGCCAGTAAGCTTAACCTCTACTGTGGGTAAAATACTGGAGGGCATTCTAAGGGATGCTATGCTGGAGTATCTGAAGAGGAATAACCTCATGACCCAGTATCAGCACGGGTTTACTAGGGACCGTTCATGTCAGACTAATTTGATCAGTTTCTATGAAGAGGTAAGTTCCGGACTGGACCAAGGGAACCCAGTAGATGTAGTGTATATGGACTTTTCAAAAGCTTTTGATACGGTGCCACACAAAAGGTTGATGCATAAAATGAGAATAATGGGGATGGGGGAAAATATTTGTAAGTGGGTTAAGAGCTGGCTCAGGGATAGGAAGCAAAGGGTGGTTATTAATGGAGCACACTCGGACTGGGTTGCGGTTAGCAGTGGGGTACCACAGGGGTCAGTATTGGGCCCTCTTCTTTTTAACATATTTATTAATGACCTTGTAGGGGGCATTCAGAGTAGAATTTCAATATTTGCAGATGACACTGAACTCTGCAGGGTAATCAAGACAGGGGAGGACAATTTTATGTTACAGGATGATTTATGTAAACTAGAAGCTTGGGCTGATAAATGGCAAATGAGCTTTAATGGGGATAAATGTAAGGTCATGCACTTGGGTAGAAGTAATAAGATGTATAACTATGTGCTTAATTCTAAAACTCTGGGCAAAACCGTCAATGAAAAAGACCTGGGTGTATGGGTGGATGACAAACTCATATTCAGTGATCAGTGTCAGGCAGCTGCTACTAAGGCAAATAAAATAGTGGGATGCATTAAAAGAGGCATAGATGCTCAGGAGGAGAACATAATTTTACCTCTATACAAGTCACTAGTTTGACCACACTTAGAATACTGTGCACAGTTCTGGTCTCTGGTGTATAAGAAAGACATAGCTGAACAGGAGCGGGTGCAGAGAAGAGCGACCAAGGTTATTAGAGGACTGGGGGGTCTGCAATACAAAGATAGGTTATTACACTTGGGGTTATTTAGTTTGGAAAAACGAAGACTAAAGGGTGATCTTATTTTAATGTATAAATATATGAGGGGACAGTACAAAAACCTTTCTGATGATTTTTTTAATCATAGACCTGAGACAGGGACAAGGGGGCATCCTCTACATCTGGAGGAAAGAAGGTTTAAGCATAATAACAGACGCAGATTCTTTACTGTAAGAGCAGTGAGACTATGGAACTCTCTGCCGTATGATGTTGTAATGAGTGATTCGTTACTTAAATTTAAGAGGTGACTGGATACCTTTCTGGAAAAGTATAATGTTACAGGATATATACACTAGATTCCTTGATAGGGCGTTGATCCAGGGAATTAGTCTGATTGCCGTATGTGGAGTCGGGAAGGAATTTTCTTCCCCAATGTGGAGCTTACTCTTTGGGTTTTTTTTGCCTTCCTCTGGATCAACATGTTAGGGCATGTTAGGTTAGGCTATGGGTTGAACTAGATGGACTTAAAGTCTTCCTTCAACCTTAATAACTATGTAGCTATGTAACTACCGTATATACTCGAGTATAAGCCGAGATTTTCAGCCCAAATCTTTGGGCTGAAAGTGCCCCTCTCGGCTTATACTCGAGTCACGGTGGGCGGCAGGGGCGGCGGGTGAGGGGGTGAGGGCGCTGAGGCATACTTACCTAGTCCCAGCGATCCTGACGCTCCCCCTGCCTGTCACACTGTCTCCGGGTGCCGCAGCTCTTCCTGTCAGCGGTCACGTGGGACCGCTTATTAGAGAAATGAATATGGACTCCACTCCCATAGGGGTGGAGCCACATATTCATTCCTCTGAGTGGTGCCAGTGACCGCTGACAGGAAGAGCTGCGGCACCCGGAGACAGTGTGACAGGCAGGGGCAGCGTCAGGAGCGGCAGGACTAGGTAAGTATTTTATATTCACCTGTCCGCGTTCCACACGCCGGGCGTCGCTCCATCTTCCCGGCGCCGCTCTGTCTTCCCGGCGTCTCTGCGCTTTGACTGTGCAGGTCAGAGGGCGCGATGACGCATATAGTGTGCGCGGATCAGTCAGTGCAGCGAGACGCCGGGACGAGATGGCGGAACGAGACGCCGGGAGCTGCAATCAAGAGAGGTGAGTATGGCTTTTTTTTATTATTGCAGCAGCAGCAGCAATGGCACAACTTTATAAGGAGCATATATGGGGCAATAATGAACGGTGCAGAGCACTATATGGCAGAGCTATGGGGCAAGAATGAACGGTGCAGAGCACTATATGGCACAGCTAGGGGGCAAGAATGAACGGTGCAGAGCACTATATGGCACAGCTATGGGGCAATAATGAACTGTGCAGAGCACTATATGGCACAGCTATGGGGCAATAATGAATGGTGCAGAGCACTATATGGCACACCTTTCTATGGTACATCTATGGGGCAATAATGAACGGTGCAGAGCACTATATGGCACAGCTATGGGGCCATAATGAACGGTATGGAGCATCTATTTATTTTTGAAATTCACCGATAGCTGCTGCATTTTCCACCCTAGGCTTATACTCGAGTCAATAAGTTTTCCCAGTTTTTTGTGGCAAAATTAGGGGGGTCGGCTTATACTCGGGTCGGCTTATACTCGAGTATATACGGTATATACAGATCACAGGGGGGCACAAAGATCACAAGGGGGCACAAAAATCACAGGGGGCACACAGATCACGGGGGGGCACACAGATCACAGGGGGCACACAGAGCACAGGGGGCACATAGCTGGGGGGCACAGAGATCACCGGGGGGTAGCACGAATATCACAGGGGGGGACAAAAATCACAGAGGGGGCATAGAAATCACAGGGGGAACAAAAATCACAGGAGTGGGAACAAATATCACAGGAGGGCACACAGCTGGGAGCCACAAAGATCACCAGGGGGTGGAATGAATATCACAGGGGGCACAGAAATCACAGAGGGGGCACAGAAATCACAGGGGGCACAAAGATCACAAGAGGGGGCACAAAGATCACAGGAGGGCACATAGATCACAGAGGGGCACATAGCTGGAAGGCACATAGCTATAGGGGACAAAGATCACAGGGGGGCACAGAGATCACATGGGAGCACAAATATCACAAGGGGTACATTGCATGGGGCACAGGGATCACAGGGGGGCACACAGCTGGGAGCCACAAAGATCACAGGGGTTTACATAGCTGGGGGCACATAGCTGGAGGGCACAGAAATCATAGAGAAACATATAGCTGGGGGGGCAGAGAGATCACAGGGGGAACAGATCACAGGGGGCACATAGCTGGGGAGCACAGGGATCACAGGGGGACATATAGCTATGGGGCACAGAGATCACGGGGAGACATAGCTGGGGCCACAGAGATCACAGGGAGTACACATAGCTTGGGCTACAGGTCACGGGGGGCACATAGCTGGGAGGCACAGAGATCACAGGGGGCATATAGCTGGGAGGCACAGAGATCACAGGGAGGGCATAAAGCAGGGAGGCACATAGATCACAGGGGGCATAAAGTTGGGGAGGCACAGACATCACATGGGGGCACATAGCTGGGGGACACAGAGATCACCGGGGGTGGCACGAATATCAAAGGGGGGCACAGAAATCACAGAGGGGGCACAGAAATCACAGGGGGCACAAAGATCACAGGAGGGGGTACAAAGATCACAGGAGGGCACAAAGATCACAGAGGGGCACATAGCTGGAAGGCATACAGCTGAAGGCGACAGAGATCACAGGGGGCACAGAGATCACATGGAAGCAGAAATATCACAGGGTACATGGCATTGGGCACAGGGATCACAGGGGGCACACAGCTGGGAGCCACAAAGATCACAGGGGTTTACATAGCTGGGGGCACATAGCTGGAGGGTACAAAAATCACAGGGGGCATATAGCTGGGGGGAACAGAGATCACAGGGGGAACAGAGATCACAGGGGGCACATAGCTGTGGAGCACAGGGATCACAGGGGGACATATATCTATTGGGCACAGAGATCACGGGGACATAGCTGGGGCCACAGAGATCACAGGAAGTGCACATAGCTGGGGCCACAGATCACAGGGGGCACATAGCTGGGAGGCACAGAGATCACAGTTGGGCATATAGCTGGGAGGCACAGAGATCACAGGGGACATATAGCTGGGAGGCACAGAGATCACAGGGAGGCATATAGCTTATAGCTGGGAGGCACATAGATCACAGGGGGCATATAGTTGGGGAGGCACAGAGATCACATGGGGGCACAGATCTTATTGGGGCACATAGCTGGGGGGCACATAGGTGGGGCCACAGACATCAAAGGGGGCACACAGCTGGAGAGCACAGAGATCACAAGGGGCATATAGCTGGAGGGCACAGAAATCACAGGGGGAACATAGATCACAGGGGGTCACATAGCTGGGGGGCAGAGGGATCACAGGGGAACATATAGCTATGGGACACAGAGATCACAGGGGGTCACATAGTTGGAAGGCACAGAGATCAGGGGGCACAGAGCTGGGAGGCACAGAGATCACATGGGGCACATAAATGGGAGGCACGGAGATCTCAGGGGGCATATAGTTGGATGGCACAGATCATATTGGGGCATATAGCTTAGGGGGCACAGACATCACATGGGGGCACATAGCAGGGGGAGCAGATAGCTGAGGGGCACAGATCACCAGCAGACAGGCACAGATCTCTCTGGCAGCAGCAGCTCCTCTTTCAGGATGGTAGCTACTAGAATGGAGTTGATTTTTTGAGGAACTAATGTCACGGGAAGGGACAGGTCCTCGAGTCATCTAGATTGGAGTGGCTAAAATGAGGATCACAAAAAATGAACTCCGATCCAGACGCAACCATACGGCTGCTGCCTGAGCATTGAGGATTCTGGGGACCTGCTCGAGGGACACAAGAAAAGTCAATGCAGGTCGCATGCTGCCCGCGGGCCGGAGGTTCCCCACCCCTGACTTAGAAGGTATAGCAATGAGGAGAAAGTGGCTGCAAGTAGCTATTTTGAGAGTTAAGGGGCACCTGGCGTTACAATGAGGGGTGATTTTCTGAATGAAATCAGCTTTTCTTTAGCCGCACTATTTCTTCTTGCCTTCCTATTATGTTGGGGAATACCTGAATCTTTGAACTCCTGACAAGTGGAAGCAAAGAAAGAATAGTGTGCTTTTATCATACATACAGTAGATCTAGGCGGGGCTTCTGCATGCTGGAACTCATTGTTCTTTTGGTGTACTTTTATACCACTATTATACTCCATCAGTTCAACTTCAAGCCGTCTTGTTAGACCATGTCATACTCATTGCACGCCTTGGGTGAACACTACAAGGGAGTGTAAGAGACGTGGAACATGGAGCCTGATGCCACTGATCATGAAACAGTTTCAAGTCATGAATCATAATAAACATAGCTAGATTGTATAAATGAAAGTCTATAAATAGGTTTCAATTATCTACTAAAGCTTGTTAGCCAATAGGGTAACCATATGTTCATCAGCTATTATCATCTAGCAGAGCTGCCAGCAAGTCTCAGACAATTATTACAATAGAATTCGTCTGTTCCTAAGGTCCTTTATTGAGGCCACCACACATTTGAACATAATAAGTGGACGTGGACAATCATTTTAACCCAGAAAAGCCATATAATAGTTTCAGTGTTTCTTCTTAAATGGAACTGGTTACTAGGCTTGAGGCCACTAAACCGCCACCATGTTGTTATGCAGAAGACTATGCACCACAAATATTCAGGGAGCTTTGGTTCAAGAGTTAAAACCCTGTGATTATCAGTTAACAAAACTAATGACTCAAATACCCCTCTAATATTGGATGGTGCAAAAACAATGTTCCAGAAAGGGTTTTTTTAGCATCCACACCCTCAATATGACTCTAAAGATACACATTATTTATTTCAAGGGATTCATAGGGAGTGATATTAGTGTACAAGACAGCTTCTCAAACATCAGCCATCTATCAGAATATGTAATTTAGCAGCAAGCAATACAACAGTGATAAAATTGCATCCACACATGACTCTGAGCAATAGTCACATTTCTCACTCTAATCCAAGATGAGCTGATGCAAGTTTTATATTCAGAAAATGTCTTACAGCTTTTAGATTGAACTGGGTCAAATTGTATTTTGTGAACTTAATTCAAACTGCCACATAGAATAGAGATCCTGCTCCTGAGTTAAGTCACGAGAGTGATATCCAGCACAATGTACTTTGGGAATAGTAGGCAAAGCGGACAGTTGACAGCTGCTGACCATAAATGCAGCATGTAAGCAAATATCAGCTCGCTAGAGAACTCGCCATTGGCTTAAAACAGCCTTAAAATTGCAACAGAGGTGTCCCAAGGAGGAGTTATATAATGCATGGAAAACCTAGTTATAACAAAATTAACCAAAAGTAAGGAGCTAGTTGTCATGATGACTTCCGGCTTTGTGTCTGTTTTATGACTTGTCTTGTGGCTTGGTAACTACTGCAGTTGGCTATTTCCTATGGCTTGGCTTTTCACTCTGTTTTCTGATTACATTTCTGACTTCTCCATAACAGGCCATGTTCCATCTGTTACAGTCGCCTTGTTTCCATGTCCATTGTAGGAAGCACTAAATAAATGAAAGCTACAAGTAGGGCTCTGACCTGGTGACTCCCTCGCGGTAGAGCCCAAAGTCTGTGGAAAGCCATGAGTGAAGAACAGAAATTTCCTTAGGTTCCACCCCTTGGTTTAGCTGGTGTATTTCACTGGAGCCAATGATGTTGAGCCTGGCAAGACGAATTATTCTGCCACATAGCCCAATAATGCCATATGAGTGTACCATTAAATAAATAATGCCCCCTGAGTGCCATCTTAAAACAAATAATAGAAGTATTAATACCTTTATGATCAAAGCATTAATGCCCATTTAAGAAAGTATTAATACCTCTATAATGCACCCGGAAAAAAAATAACAATGTCCTTCACAAGTAATAATACCACCTTTATGTCAAGTTTATACCTAATCCAAGTAACTTAATCCTCTTCTCCCCAACACAAAGTGGCCCGGCAGAGGCAACACAATGCAGTGATACCTGGATGCTAAAGTTTGGGTAGGTGGCAAGCCTTTACCAACCTCCATATTCTTCAGGAAGGAGAATGTTGGGCTCCCTGCACTATGATATTATCCAACTATATTGGATTCTTGTTGATGCTGATGCAGTCAAAATGTTGCTTGCCAAGAAATCCAGGGAACTCAGCCAAAAATGCTGGAAATGTGGACTGCCCCAGATCATTGGCGCTAAGGATGCTACTGGTACTTTCTTTTTTTTTCTTTAGAATTTTTGCTGTCTCCTAAGAATTTTGCACCCTGCGCAGCCACCCCTGTGCCTTCAGTATTCCGCCAGTGTCCACTGTCTACTCCTCTCCTTGGTTTAGATGAAGCCAGTATTATTTTAGGATTATTTACATCAGATGGATTTGGGCTACCTGTCCACTTTATATAAACTTTACCGTGTGACATTATTATACTGGTGCTTGTCATCTTGATTTCTAAAATATTCTTTTTGCACTTTTGCAAGGAAAAATTTGTATTCAGTGTTATCATTGGCAACTAATGGAAAGCTAAATCAGAGAAACATTCACAAGTCACTGCTACAACCTATATTTATAAGACTATAACCCTCCGCTGGCAAATAGTAACATTTTTTTTGCAATAACTTTTATCTAGATGCAAATGTTTGTGCGACAGTCATCTATGTGCTCTATATATAGGATTCCATTTTCAGTAACAGATCACTCTTCACATGAATGTAGCAATCTGCTCTCTACTGCTGGAGATAATGCATCTCCACATATGGATGAATCTCTCTGGAAAGGCACAAGGATTAATACCCACATATGTTATTCCATACGTGTTAGATATGGTTATCATATGTTTGTATTTTAAATTAAATATGATACAAAAATCTAAGTACTGTTTTGTTTCCTGGACTAAGAGTTTACATTTTTGCACCCTGCTACCACAGCACATGGCCATAAACTTGATTTGCAGAGTCCAAGACTGTTATAAGTAGAGTTAAGTGAATTTGTTCGGATTTGGGTCCGAATACAATTGGCAGCGAATATTGTTTTTGCAATATTCGTCGAACACAGCCAAACATCATTAGAGTCAATGGGAGTAGAAATTACCGAGTACGTTCGGAACCGATACCAATATGGCACGAATTTGGCAAATTCAGATTCGGCGACCAAATTTGAACAAACTCTAGTCATAAGTAATCATGAATATTCACAATTAGAGCTGTAGAAGATTATCAAGACACCTGGCACCTCTGCTGATAAGCTGTGACTGGCACCGTCAAAGGCTGGAAGTTCTCGGATGCTGCCAGAACACAGCAGCTCCGTCATTTCTACAGTGGTCATAACTGGGTACAGCAGAATTGAGGTGTGGATCTGCACTACCTGGCCATGCCACTATAGTTTTGATGGAACTGCTGTAGAGGCCAACCTCTTTAATTATGTCACACCAAATACCCTAAATACGGCAAATTATGTGAAATAGTAAAGACATTACATGCAGGTTTCGGACTGGCCCACAGGATAAAAGTTGAATCTCCCAGTGGGCCCCCAGCACAGAATTAAGCCCTTTACCACTCAACATGAGCAGTAGTTAGCCCAAGATATTTCATCATGTCATTCACTACATACAGAGAGAAACATCATTTCATAATTCATTCAACAAACTACCTAGTTGACTATTATAGACGCATAGGTAAATTTGTGAATAAGGGAAATTTGCATGTAGCCTCCAGAGTCAATGTTATTGGTAGGCCTTTTCCACTCCTGTCCGATCATGACTATATGTAAAGTAGTTTTATTTTTTAACCATAGCTTCAATATTTGACCTTCATTGAAGGCCACGTTCACAAGTTCAGTATTTGATCCAACAAAATTCCAAGGCACAGTGCACATAGATTGAAATGGTGAAATCAATGATAAAATCAACAATAAATCCAAACTATCATTATCATCAGTGCACAAATGTACAATGCAAGTGGACAAATCGGAAATTAGAATAACTAACATTGAAAAGGAACCTGAAGGAATGTCCAAGAAAAAATATTTATTGTGGGATACATAAACCATAAGGAGGGGTGGGAAACAAAATTCCAAAGAAAAGGGGTAACACAGAGGCCAGCAATTGCGAATCAATAGAGCGTGGCCAATTAATATTATAACATAATATATTTATTATTATTAACATATAGAGAAAATCAATAAAATAACAATTATGCCACAAGAATGAGAAATGCAATTAAAAGATGTAATCAAAAAGGTGCTGGTGTGCAGATATATGCAGGCATATGGTAAATAGATATAAAGTGCAAATGCAAAAGGCCATTCTTAGAAAGGGGCTAAAGTACAGCAGAAACCAAGATTAAAGCAAATAGCTAGACATATGTATGTGTCCATAAATAAGGTGAACTTTAGTAAGCACGCTCAATAGCCACCCAATTTTGCGTATAAGAAGTCCCCAGGATGCACCCTGCCCTGACACGCGTTTCGGCGTCTGCCTTCGTCAGGGTGCTGCTTCCACTACTAGACCAATTATTGGACAACAGTGACCAAAAACACAAGTAAATCATAATTTGCATTGACTTTTTATCAGCACAAGTTACACTCATACACCTCTCCTCTGATGACTCATAATAGACATGGAATTTAGAAAACTATAGGATGTGTCTTAAGGTACCGTCACACTTAGCGACGCTGCAGCTATACCGACAACGATCCGGATCGCTGCAGCGTCGCTGTTTGGTCGCTGGAGAGCTGTCACACAGACCGCTCTCCAGCGACCAACGATGCCGGTAACCAGGGTAAACATCGGGTAACTAAGCGCAGGGCCGCGCTTAGTAACCCGATGTTTACCCTGGTTACCATCCTAAAAGTAAAAAAAACAAACACTACATACTTACCTACAGCCGTCTGTCCTCCAGCGCTGTGCTCTGCTCTCCTCCTGTACTGTCTGTGTGAGCACAGCGGCCGGAAAGCAGAGCGGTGACGTCACCGCTCTGCTTTCCGGCTGACCGACGCTCACAGCCAGTACAGGAGGAGAGCAGAGCACAACGCTGGAGGACAGACGGCTGTAGGTAAGTATGTAGTGTTTGTTTTTTTTACTTTTAGGATGGTAACCAGGGTAAACATCGGGTTACTAAGCGTGACCCTGCGCTTAGTTACCCGATGTTTACCCTGGTTACCAGTGAAGACATCGCTGAATCGGTGTCACACACGCCGATTCAGCGATGTCTGCGGGGAGTCCAGCGACGAAATAAAGTTCTGGACTTTCTTCCCCGACCAGCGACAGCACAGCAGGGGCCTGATCGCTGCTGCCTGTCACACTGGACGATATCGCTAGCGAGGACGCTGCAACGTCACGGATCGCTAGCGATATCGTCTAGTGTGACGGTACCTTTAGTCTTAAGAAATTATGAGAGTCTTAACTTTTACAATATCCCCGCTCCTGAGGGTCACCGGCGAGAGACACAGTCATCATATTTTATATCTTGATTTTATCTGTTCACAGATATTGCCATTTATCAGGGTGATATCCAGCTGGTGGCATCCCAACCATTGCTCAGCAATAAGAATCCATGCTTTGGGTTTGCCATTTCATCACATTTCCAAAAATATGACTTTCCTATCTATAAAATGGCGCAGTTTATAAAAACCTCACTTCATAATTTATATAAATCAGACAAAGAGATCTTTACATTTTCTCTTTTTCTTCTCTGAACAGGTCATAAACCTGCCCTTCTCCACATTCTTGTGCATTGGCCTCTTATCTGCTAGCCATTAGGATTTTCCTTAACTACCTGTTTCCAAAGTAGGAGGTCAGCTACATAGAGGGGGTCATGTGAGGGTAGCTGGTTTAGATTTCAAGCTCTTTGTTCTGAAGATGTCTAAGGATTTTACATATTTCTTTATTACAGTTACCCACTCAACCAGTTAACCAGTTCATGAATGGAGACCACCAATTCTTAAAGGGAACCTGTCACCCCCAAAATCGAAGATGAGCTAAGCCCACCAGCATCAGGGGCTTATCTACAGCATTCTGGACGGTCCCACTGCTGTCCGGTCCGATGGGCGTCGCGGTCTGGTCCGGGGCCTCCCATCTTCTTACGATGATGTCCTCTTCTTGTATTCACGCTGCGGCTCCGCGCAGGCGTACTTTGATGTACTATTCCGTCAGCTGGCAGAAAGGGGTTAAAGGGAATCTGTCACCGGAAAAAAGCTATTAACTTTCAGATATGGGGTTAATCTGCAGGTTAATAGGGTTATTAGTCTGCCCAGCGCCTGCATTTTTCCAAACGTTGTAGGGGAAAAAGACCTTTATTCACCCTGGCAGCGTTCGGGTATAGAGTGCAGTGGCTGTAACCGCACCATGACAACCGGCCTCAATGCAGAGCCAGTATAAGTCTGAGCTGGGCCTGGGGGCTTGGTTACTGTATTCTCAGAGTGGTGACTGAACCAGCGCAGGTGCCGCATCCATGACTGAAACCGGAATGCTGCTGGGGAGAATAAAGTTCATTTTCTCCCCGCAGCATTCAGCTAAGTGTGGGCGCCAGGAAGGTTAGTAATGCTAATAACCTTCAGATTAACAGCTTTTTTTCTGGTGACATATTCCTTTTAACTTGCCTATGTGGACTGCATGGTAAACTGTGTTCACTGACCATGAATTCTAGGAGTATTTCTAAGCTCATCTAGTGATTTACATGACCAAACCATGCCTTTTTTTAATGCTTTGCCGCCTGAGGACATGTTGATTACAACCCTCCAATATTGAGCATTGGTCTTGTCCCTTGTGCACATAGATTTCTCTAGAATCGCTGAATATTCTAATAATTATATGTACAATAGGCATATGCGTAATATATATGGTGGAATATTGAAAGTCTTTGCAATTTTACAATAAGGAACATTTTTCCGAAATTATTAAGCAATTATTATATATAGTTGTTGACAGATTGATGAACCATATCACTTTCTTTTCCAGCTTTTCCCACACAAGATCAGATTACCAATGTACTAGCAGCATGCAGGATACCCCCATGATAAAGGCAGGGGCAAGACAGGTGCAAAAAACTGATGGAACAACCACTCACCAGCCTACCAATTCAATGTGCAATAAATATATTGTGTAATGTATCTATTTAATACGTTATTTTTATTATTTTTCATCTTTTTATTGCACATTTTTCCATTTTTTGAAGGATGCAGCCAGACCCTTTAGTATTGGTTAGGATAACTGGGGCATCTGTCTTGAATTGGTAGGTTTGTGAGTGGCTGTTTGCATCAGTGTTTTTCATCTCTGCTGCCCCCGCCTTTATCATGCAGGTCTGCTGCAACCTGCTAGTATACTGGTAATCAGAGCTGGTGTTGGTAAGGTTGGTTTCTTTTCTGTGATTTTTTTAAATTTTTGTCCGTTTCTGATAGCCGCTTTTGCTAACCCTGCCCCAACTTTTTTCATATGTGTTGCTGCCATCTATTTCTAAATGAGTTACTTTATTCAGGTGAAAAATTCTCTATGTGACTTGCATTTATAATACAGTGCCTTGTGAAAGTATTGGGGCCCCTGGAACTTTTCAACCCTTTCCCACATATCATGCTTCAAACATAAAGATACCAAATGTATATTTTTGGTGAAGAATCAACAACAAGTGGAACACAATTGTGAAGTTGAATGAAATTTATTGGTTATTTTAAATTTTTGTGGAAATTCAAAAACTGAAAAGTGGGGTGTGCAATATTACTTTCTGAGCAGCAAACTCACTCCAGAAGTTAATTGTGGATCTCTGAATTATCCAATGTTGTCCTAAATGCCTAATGATGATAAATATAATCCACCGGTGTGTAATCAAGTCTCCGTATAAATGCACCTGCTCTGTGATAGTCTCAGGGTTCTATTTGAAGCACAGAGAGCATCATGAAGACCAAGGAACACAACAGGCAGGTCCGTGATACTGTTGTGGATAAGTTTAAAGCCGGATTTGGACACAAAATGATTTCCAAAACTTTAAACATCCCAAGGAGCACTGTGCAAACGATCATATTGAATTGGAAGGAGTATCATATCACTGCAAATCTACCAAGACTCGGCTGTCCCTCTTTCATCTCAAACAAGGAGAAGACTGATCAGAGATGCAGCCAAGAGGCCCATGATCACTCTGGATGAACTGCAGAGATCTATAGCTGAGGTGGGACAGTCTGTCAATAGGACAACAATCAGTCGTACACTGCACAAATCTGGCAGTAATGGAAGAGTGGCAAGAAGAAAGCCATTTCTCAAAGATATCCATAAAAAGTGTAATTTAAAGTTTACAACAAGCCACCTGGGAGACACACCAAACATGTGGAATAAGGTGCTCTGGTCAGATGAAACCAAAATCAAACTTTTTGGCAACAATGCCAAACGATATGTTTGGGGTAAAGGCAACACAGCTCATCACCCTGAACACTCCATCTCCACTGTCAAACATGGTGGTGGCAGCATCATGGTTTGGGTTTCCTTTTATTCAGCAGGGACAGGGAGGATGGTTAAAATTAATGGGAAGATGGATGGAGCCAAATATAGGACCATTCTTGAAGAAAACCTGTTGGAGTCTGCAAAAGACCTGAGACTGGGACGGAGATTTGTCTCCCAACAAGACAATGATCCCAAACATAAAGCAAAATCTACAATGGAATGGATCACAAATAAACGTATCCAGGTGTTAGAATGGCCAAGTCAAAGTCCAGACCTCAATCCAAACGAGAATCTGTGGAAAGGGCTGAAAACTGCTGTTCACAAACGATCTCCATCAAACTTCACTGAACTTGAGCTGTTTGCCAAGGAAGAATGGGCAGGAATTTTAGTCTCTCCATGTACAAAACTGATAGAGACATACCCAGAGCGACTTGCAGGTGTAATTGCAGCAAAAGGTGGCGCAACAAAGTATTAAGTTAAAGGGGCCAAATAATATTGCACACCGCACTTTTCAGTTTTTTTATTTCCACAAAAATTTAAAATAACCAATAAATTTCGTTCAACTTCACAATTGTATTCCACTTGTTGTTGGTTCTTCACCAAAGATTTACATTTGGTATCTTTATGTTTGAAGCATGATGTGTGGGAAAAGGTTGAAAAGTTCCAGGGAGCCGAATACTTTCGCAAGGCACTGTATTTGAATATTCAGTATCATTATTTCTAAAATGTTTGTGTTACAAAACTCAGAGTTTTTAAGATCCTTGCTTGTAGTCATTGACATGGAAGCTTCACTGTTTACTGGTCAGGTGTTATGAAAGGTAATTCAGTACCACAATGGACATAGAGGTCAGCGCACATACAGTGACCTGGCAATAACCCAAAAAACAAGAACGAGCTCTGAGACGTGGGAACTCTGTTGACCGCAATTCCTAATCCTCTCCAACCACACTAAAGGCAGCCGTGGATTGCGCCTGACGCTCCCTATGCAACTCGGCACGGCCTGAGAAACTAGCTAGCCTGAAGATAGAAAATAAGCCTACCTTGCCTCAGAGAAATACCCCAAAGGAAAAGGCAGCCCCCACATATAATGACTGTGAGTTAAGATGAAAAGACAAACATAGAGATGAAATAGATTTAGCAAAGTGAGGCCCAACTTTCTGAACAGAGCGAGGATAGGAAAGGTAACTTTGCGGTCAACACAAAACCCTACAAAGACCACGCAAAGGGGGCAAAAAGACCCTCCGTACCGCACTAACGGCACGGAGGTACACCCTCTGCGTCCCAGAGCTTTCAGCAAGCAGAAAAAAACAAATTGACAAGCTGGACAGAAAAAAACAGCAAACAAATAGCAAAGAGGAACTTAGCTATGCAGAGCAGCAGGCCACAGGAACGATCCAGGAGGAAACAGGTCCAACACTAGAACATTGACTGGAGGCCAGGATCAAAGCACTAGGTGGAGTTAAATAGAGCAGCACCTAACGACTTCACCACATCACCTGAGGAAGGAAACTCAGAAGCCGCAGTACCACGTTCCTCCACCAACGGAAGCTCACAGAGAGAACCAGCCGAAGTACCACTTGTGACCACAGGAGGGAGCTCTGCCACAGAATTCACAACAGTACCCCTCCTTGAGGAGGGGTCACCGAATCCTCACCAGAGCTCCCAGGACGACCAGGATGAGCCATATGAAAGGCACGAACAAGATCGGGAGCATGGACATCAGAGGCAAAGACCCAGGAATTATCTTCCTGAGCATAACCCTTCCACTTAACCAGATACTGGAGTTTCCGCCTTGAAACACGAGAATCCAAAATCTTCTCCACAATATACTCCAACTCCCCCTCAACCAAAACCGGGGCAGGAGGATCAACAGATGGAACCATAGGTGCCACGTATCTCCGCAACAATGACCTATGGAATACGTTATGTATGGAAAAAGAATCTGGAAGGGTCAGACGAAAAGACACAGGATTAAGAACCTCAGAAATCCTATACGGACCAATAAAACGAGGTTTAAACTTAGGAGAGGAAACCTTCATAGGAATATGACGAGAAGATAACCAAACCAAGTCCCCAACCCGAAGTCGGGGACCCACACAGCATCTGCGATTAGCGAAACGTTGAGCCTTCTCCTGGGACAAAGTCAAATTGTCCACTACATGAGTCCAAATCTGCTGCAACCTGTCCACCACAGTATCCACACCAGGACAGTCCGAAGACTCAACCTGTCCTGAAGAGAAACGAGGATGGAACCCAGAGTTGCAGAAAAACGATGAAACCAAGGTAGCCGAGCTGGCCCGATTATTAAGGGCGAACTCAGCCAAAGGCAAAAAGGACACCCAGTCATCCTGATCAGCAGAAACAAAGCATCTCAGATATGTTTCCAAGGTCTGATTGGTTCGTTCGGTCTGGCCATTAGTCTGAGGATGGAAAGCCGAGGAAAAAGACAAGTCAATGCCCATCCTACCACAAAAGGCTCGCCAAAACCTCGAAACAAACTGGGAACCTCTGTCAGAAACGATATTCTCTGGAATGCCATGTAAACGAACCACATGCTGGAAAAACAATGGCACCAAATCAGAGGAGGAAGGCAATTTAGGCAAGGGTACCAAATGGACCATCTTAGAGAAGCGATCACAGACCACCCAAATGACTGACATCTTTTGAGAGACGGGAAGATCTGCAATGAAATCCATAGAGATATGTGTCCAAGGCCTCTTCGGGACCGGCAAGGGCAAAAGCAACCCACTGGCACGAGAACAGCAGGGCTTAGCCTGCGCACAAATCCCACAGGACTGCACAAAAATACGCACATCCCGCGACAGAGATGGCCACCAAAAGGATCTAGCCACTAACTCTCTGGTACCAAAGATTCCAGGATGACCAGCCAACACCGAACAATGAACCTCAGAGACAACTTTATTCGTCCACCTATCAGGGACAAACAGTTTCTCCGCTGGGCAACGATCAGGTTTATTAGCCTGAAATTTTTGCAGCACCCGCCGCAAATCAGGGGAGATGGCAGACACAATTACTTCCTCTTTGAGGATACCCGCCGGCTCAGATACACCCGGAGAGTCGGGCACAAAACTCCTAGACAGAGCATCCGCCTTCGCATTTTTAGAGCCCGGAAGGTATGAAATCACAAAGTCAAAACGGACAAAAAACAACGACCAATGAGCTTGTCTAGGATTCAACCGCTTAGCGGACTCGAGATAAGTCAAGTTCTTATGATCAGTCAAAACCACCACGCGATGCTTAGCTCCTTCAAGCCAATGACGCCACTCCTCGAATGCCCACTTCATGGCCAGCAACTCTCGATTGCCCACATCATAATTTCGCTCAGTAGGCGAAAACTTCCTGGAAAAGAAGGCGCATGGTTTCATCACCGAGCAATCAGAACTTCTCTGCGACAAAACAGCCCCTGCTCCAATCTCAGAAGCATCAACCTCGACCTGGAACGGAAGCGAAACATCTGGTTGACACAACACAGGGACAGAAGAAAAACGACGCTTCAACTCTTGAAAAGCTTCCACCGCAGCAGAAGACCAATTGACCAAATCAGCACCTTTCTTGGTCAAATCGGTCAATGGTTTAGCAATACTAGAAAAATTGCAGATGAAGCGACGATAAAAATTAGCAAAGCCCAGGAACTTTTGCAGACTTTTCAGAGATGTCGGCTGAGTCCAATAATGGATGGCTTGGACCTTAACAGAGTCCATCTCGATAGTAGAAGGGGAAAAGATGAACCCCAAAAATGAAACCTTCTGAACACCAAAGAGACACTTTGATCCCTTCACAAACAAAGAATTAGCACGCAGGACCTGAAACACCGTTCTGACCTGCTTCACATGAGACTCCCAATCATCCGAGAAGATCAAAATGTCATCTAAGTACACAATCAGGAATTTATCCAGGTACTCTCGGAAGATGTCATGCATAAAGGACTGAAACACTGATGGAGCATTGGCAAGTCCGAATGGCATTACTAGATACTCAAAATGGCCCTCGGGCGTATTAAATGCAGTTTTCCACTCATCGCCTCGCTTAATACGCACAAGATTATACGCACCACGAAGATCTATCTTGGTGAACCAACTAGCCCCCTTAATCCGAGCAAACAAATCAGATAACAATGGAAAGGGGTACTGAAATTTAACCGTGATCTTATTTAGAAGGCGGTAATCTATACAAGGTCTCAGTGAACCATCCTTCTTGGCTACAAAAAAGAACCCTGCTCCTAATGGCGACGATGACGGGCGAATATGCTCCTTCGCCAAAGACTCCTTCTCATAACTCCGCATAGCGGCGTGCTCAGTCACAGATAAATTAAACAGTCGACCTTTTGGGAATTTACTACCAGGAATCAAATCGATAGCACAATCACAATCCCTATGCGGAGGTAGGGTATCGGACTTGGGCTCATCAAATAAATCCCGGTAATCAGACAAGAACTCAGGAACCTCAGAAGGGGTGGATGACGAAATAGTCAGAAATGGGACATCACCATGTACCCCCTGACAACCCCAGCTGGACACAGACATGGATTTCCAATCTAATACTGGATTATGGACTTGTAGCCATGGCAACCCCAACACGACCACATCATGCAGATTATGCAACACCAGAAAGCGAATAACCTCCTGATGTGCAGGAGCCATGCACATGGTCAGCTGGGTCCAGTACTGAGGCTTATTCTTGGCCAAAGGCGTAGCATCAATTCCTCTCAATGAAATAGGACACTGCAAGGGCTCCAAGAAAAACCCACAACGTCTAGCATACTCCAAGTCCATCAAATTCAGAGCAGCGCCTGAGTCCGCAAATGCCATGACAGAATACGATGACAAAGAGCAGATCAAGGTAACAGACAGAAGAAATTTTGACTGTACCATACCAATGGTGGCAGACCTAGCGAACCGCTTAGTGCGCTTAGGACAATCAGAGATAGCATGAGTGGAATCACCACAGTAGAAACACAGCCCATTCAGACATCTGTGTTCTTGCCGTTCAACTCTGGTCAAAGTCCTATCGCACTGCATAGGCTCAGGTTTAAGCTCAGGTAATACCGCCAAATGGTGCACAGATTTACGCTCGCGCAAGCGTCGACCGATCTGAATGGCCAAAGACATAGACTCATTCAGACCAGCAGGCATAGGAAATCCCACCATGACATCCTTAAGGGCTTCAGAGAGACCTTTTCTGAAAATAGCTGCGAGCGCACCTTCATTCCACTGAGTGAGTACGGACCACTTTCTAAATTTCTGACAATATACCTCTATTTCATCCTGACCCTGACACAGAGCCAGCAAATTCTTCTCTGCCTGATCCACAGAATTAGGCTCATCGTACAGCAATCCGAGCGCCAGGAAAAATGCATCGATATTACTTAATGCAGGATCTCCTGACGCAAGAGAAAATGCCCAGTCCTGAGGGTCGCCACGCAAAAAAGAAATAACGATCCTAACTTGTTGAACTGGGTCACCAGAGAAGCGAGGTTTCAAAGCCAGAAATAGTTTACAATTATTTTTGAAACTCAGAAATTTAGTTCTATCTCCAAAAAACAAATCAGGAATAGGAATTCTCGGTTCTAACATAGAATTCTGAACCATAAAGTCTTGAATACTTTGTACTCTTGCCGTGAGCTGATCCACACATGAAGACAGACCTTTAATGTCCATTGCTACACCTGTGTCCTGAACCACCCAAATGTCTAGGGGAAAAAAAAGGCAAAACACAGTGCAAAGGGAAAAAAATGGTCTCAGAACTTCTTTTTTCCCTCTATTGAGAATCATTAGTACTTTTGGCCTCCAGTACTGTTATGAAACTTAATTCAGTACCACAATGGACATAGAGGTCAGCGCACATACAGTGACCTGGCAATAACCCAAAAAACAAGAACGAGCTCTGAGACGTGGGAACTCTGTTGACCACAATTCCTAATCCTCTCCAACCACACTAAAGGCAGCCGTGGATTGCGCCTGACGCTCCCTATGCAACTCGGCACGGCCTGAGAAACTAGCTAGCCTGAAGATAGAAAATAAGCCTACCTTGCCTCAGAGAAATATCCCAAAGGAAAAGGCAGCCCCCACATATAATGACTGTGAGTTAAGATGAAAAGACAAACGTAGAGATGAAATAGATTTAGCAAAGTGAGGCCCAACTTTCTGAACAGAGCGAGGATAGGAAAGGTAACTTTGCGGTCAACACAAAACCCTACAAAGACCACGCAAAGGGGGCAAAAAGACCCTCCGTACCGCACTAACGGCACGGAGGTACACCCTCTGCGTCCCAGAGCTTCCAGCAAGCAGAAAAAAACAAATTGACAAGCTGGACAGAAAAAAACAGCAAACAAATAGCAAAGAGGAACTTAGCTATGCAGAGCAGCAGGCCACAGAAACGATCCAGGAGGAAACAGGTCCAACACTAGAACATTGACTGGAGGCCAGGATCAAAGCACTAGGTGGAGTTAAATAGAGCAGCACCTAACGACTTCACCACATCACCTGAGGAAGGAAACTCAGAAGCCGCAGTACCACTTTCCTCCACCAACGGAAGCTCACAGAGAGAACCAGCCGAAGTACCACTTGTGACCACAGGAGGGAGCTCTGCCACAGAATTCACAACAGTCAGGTCATCATGACACAAGTTTGTAACCTCCCATTTCAATAGCCAATCTAGGACATTAATTGAGTGTCAATTGGCAGTCATTTATCTGCTGTATACACAGGCTAACAAACATTCTATGTGCACAGAACGATCATTAATATTATTGTTCCGGGTCCATTGAATATCATGTTAAGACCAGTATATCACCTGTTTACACACGGCAATGTGCTGGCAGTAAAACCTCGTGCACACGTTGAGTATTTGGTGACTTTTTTACCTCAGTATTTGAAAGCAAAAATCAGGAGTGGAAAAATAATAAGAAGAGTATAATAGAAATACGAGACAAGCACCACTTCGGTATTTATTACCCACTCTTGGTTTTGGCTTACAAATACTGAGGTAAAATACTGACTAAAAACTGAATGTGATCTAACAATGATTTTTAAGAAGGCCTACTTAGGTGTACACTCATTCCTTGATTATTGTCCCATCTAAATGGCCCCATACATCATGGATATATTCACACAGACATTACTGCACCAAATCTCCTATATGTGGATACATTCTCTCATTAAACACATCTTCTAGAAGTGTATAATGAAGTTTCGTCTTCAGTGACTTTCAAAAATAAATAACCAGTAAATATATGTACGTGAATTGCTTGAATTGCCCTTCAGTGTCAAATTGCTAACATTTATCCAGCTGTTTCTTGGTTAAATCTCTTTCTTAAAAGATTAAATATGTGATCGCAATATATCTGCCTGTTTGTGAAAGATGTAATGACAGCCATACTAATATCACCAAGATTTACAAGAAGCTGAAATAACTAAGAAACAAGTGAAAAGAATTCTCCGCAATTTGACAGAAGAGGGCAATTCATGAATATTTATTTTTTTAGCCTAAAATGTTCCAAATATTATATTGTCTTTGAATGGTAGCCACATCTAACGATACAGTGTGAGACAAGGTAAAAAGATGAGTTTCTGGTTTATGTATTTCCAACAAAGTAAATACATTCACAAAACTTTAGAAGAAAAGCAGAGGGATTTCTCAGAATTGCAGAGCTATACATAAATTTGCATTAATGACTTAGTCACAGAGGTTTGATCAGATGAGTTCCAACTTTTGTACTGGTCTTTCTGTTAATATTAAACTTATGAATATGCACATTGTCAGCCATTACATTTTTCCAGCTAAACTGGATAGTTTTGGGAATAAACATATTTAGATTTTTGAGGGAGGATTTGCTAAACAATTGTAGAGGACAATTTCATATATTGTGCTATTTGTTAAAGACAATAGTGACTCCCTACAATTCTAAATAAATATTCGTACTCGAGTATCATGGTGCTCGAATGGGCTTGTTACTCGGCGAGTATTGGGTGGAGCTTTATGTAAAACTAAAATCTCCGCCCTGCATTTTTGGCGCCAGTTACACAGCCAATAAGCATGTGGGTATTGCCTGCGTATCACTGTAATGCCGTAGCCATCTTGGTTGTAGTATTACTGTGATTGGCTGGCCATGTGATATCATCAGGGGTTATAGAAAAACAGCCCCCGCCTGGCTCGGCACACTGATGCCATTGCACAACTCTGACACTTCGTATTGGAGGGAGAGATTGCTTGCCTAGGCCTGTGTTTAGTATAATTAGAGGCCTGTAGTGCTAATACTGGTGCTGAAGCTGAGCCATCATACTAACAGGCCTTCTAAGGGCTAATCGTTTGCTTTTCTGTTTGTATCCCATACATTCTGCATTTAGTTTAGGGAGGGAGAGAGAGGCAAAGGAGCAGGCAGCATTTTTGGGGGGAGGGATGAAAAAAATATATTTTTTGATCTATCTTGTGTTACGCTTTGTGTTATATAAAACTCCAATAAATCATTGAAAAATATTCCTGGCTTACATTTCTTACCCATACACTATTCCTTGTTCTGGAGTAATTTTTTTATATATATAACACTCCAAAAAAGTGTTTAAAAATTTGGCAATGTTAAATTTGTCACCCATACTGTATTATGTGGTCTGGAGTGCATTTCTGTGATCTATTAAACTGAAAAATAGCGTAAAATTTTTTTGCATGTTTAAATTTCTCAGCCATATAGTTTAACTTAGTCTCCAGTACATTTCAATGATATCTAAGACTCCCAAAAAGCATGGAAAAATTAGCTGGATACATTTCTCCCCCATACACTATTCCATGGTCTGGGGTACATTTCTGTGATCTATAAAACATTTTTTTCAGGCTTAAATTTCTCAGCCATACAGTATTATGTGGTCTGTGGTACATTTCTGTGATACCTATCACTCCCAAAAAACGTTTAAAGATTTTCCTTGGTTAAAATTCTCAACCATACAGTATTACATGGTTTGTGGTACATTTCTGTGGTATATAACACTCCAAAAAAAGTTGAAATATTTTTCTGGATTGAATTTAAATGTAATCCATACAGCTTTGCATTCTTTCTATTACATTACAATGATCTCAAACTCCTTTGTCTGCAGCAGGTGACCATTTTTTTCTTTTATTAAAAGTAAACTTGGTTTCAAGAGGCCTAGCAATTGCCCAATGAGTAAGGCGTGTGGTAAGGGATGAGGAAGTGGAAGTGCTTATGATAGTGCAAGCAGATGCAGAGGACATGGGTCTGGTGCAACTACACCTGTTGCTGAAGCACAAGAAACATGCCCATCCATGACAGAAATGTTCCTGTCCCGCTATGCAGGGAGGCATGGTACACCACTTCTGAAACCAGAGTAGTGCAAACATGTGGGCGGTTGGATAGCAGATAATGCTTGCAGAAGGCTTAGCAGCACCACCCAGTCTTCCACATGGTCCAGTCTCACCAGTTTACAGTCTGGATGACTTAACCCTCACCCTGATCCTCCTTCCTCCCACCATGTTGAGTCACAGGAGACTATTGATCCCACACTAGGATACTCCGAGGAGCTCTTTACAATAATATTTCTTGATTGTGGCCTTTCCACCTGCATGCCCTAGGAGGGTCAGGAGGACATGCTGTTTATTTATGCACAATAGCATAATCTTAGTCATCACTGAGGATCCTCAAACCTTCTTCCAAGGTGCGATGGACACGCGCTTTGCACCCAGCTTTGCTAACTTATTCATGGGACTATTTGAGTCCCTTCACATCGCTCGGTCGCCCCGTGCCATTGGGCCACATCCTCTACTATAGCATATGTATATGTATAGATGACCTGTTCATCGTTTGGACAGGAGCTCCTGATGAAGCAGAAACCTTTGTGCAGGGGCTCAATAAGAACTCTTGGGTCTAGAATTTTCACATACATTTTTTCCAACAAGAAGTGAATTCTTAGACCTAATTATATGCAAGGGAGACCAAGATTCTATTCACAACTCAGCATTTTTTAAAGCATCGACTGTAATAGTTACCTTGAATTCAGTAGTGACCATTATCCTAAATGGATTACCAATGTCCCTTATGGACAATACAGGAGAATAAGAAAATATTGTACAACAAATGAGGACTTCTTAAATGAGGCACAAATTGTAAAAAAAAAGAGATTCCAAGCAAAAAAGTACCCCAAAGGGATAATAGATGACACTTTTAAACGTACATTAAGATTGAATCAGAATGATTGGTTTGGTAGACCGAATGATGCAACTAAATTGACAGTGGATAATGATATGGAACGTATGAAGAAAATCAAAATTAGTTTCATATCTACATTTAACCAATATCAAAAAATAATAAGAGATGCCCTGAGAAAATACTGGGTGCTCCTTACCAATGATCCCATTTTATCAAGGGAATATCACCACAAAATCCAATATCATTTTATGCAGAAGCATAAATTTAAAAAAAACACATTGCTACAAGCAGAACCAAATCAAATACAGCACAGATTTCTCATCCATCTGTGCCATCTGTAACCAAAGGAGATAGCTTGTAAGCTTGCGAGCAAGGCCCTCAATCCTCTTGGTATCTATTTTGAACTGATTTTTGTTATGTTGTAAAGCGCTGTGGAATATGTTAGCGCTATATAAATAAAATTATTATTATCTTATCATTGTAATGCCAAAAAATGTCTATGTTGTAAAATGATTATACATGGGTGCATGGAATTTTCCTTCACAGCAACTGGAGAAGTGTTCCATATTCAACAAACTGTTAACTGTAACACTGATTTTATAATTTATTTATTAAAATGCATCTGTAATTTGCAACATGTACAGGTGCTTCTCACAAAATTAGAATATCATCAAAAGTTAATTTATTTCAGCTCTTCAATACAAAAAGTGAAACATATATTATATAGAGTCATTACAAACAGATTGATTTATTTCAAGTGCTTATTTCTGTTAATGTTGATGTTTATGGCTTATGGCCAATGAAACCCCAAAAGTCATTATCTCAGTAAATACGAATAATAAAAACACCTGCAAAGGCTTCCTAAGCATCTAAAAAGGTCCCTTAGTCTGTTTCAGTAGGATGCACAATCATGGGGAAGACTGTTAACTTGACAGATGTCCAGAAAGCAGTGACTGACACACTCCACAAGGAGGGTAAGCCACAAAAGGTCATTGCAAAAGAAGCTGGCTGCTCAGAGAGTGCTGTATCCAAGCATATTAATGGAAAGTTGAGTGGAAGGAAGAAGTGTGGTAGAAAAAGATGCACAAGGAACCGTGGATAAACGTAGCCTTGAAAGGATTGTTAAAAAAAGCCATTAAAAAATTTGGTTGAGATTCACAAGGAGTGGACTGCTGCTGGAGTCATTGCTTCCAGAGCCACCATACACAGACGTATCCAGGACATGGGCTACAAGTGCTGCATTCCTTGTGTCAAGCCACTCATTACCAATAGACAATGCCAGAAGCGTCTTACCTGGGCAAAGAAGAAAAAGAAATGGAGTGGTGCTCAGTGGTCCAAAGTGTTGTTTTCAAATGAAAGTAAATTTTGCATTTCATTTATAAATCAAGGTCCCAGAGTCTGGAGGAAAAGTGGTGAGGCACACAATCCAAACTGCTCGATGCCTAGTGTGAAGTTTCCACAATCAGTGATGGTTTGGAGAGCCATGTCATCTGTCGGTGAAGGTGGAGCGCCTGCCTGGGCCTAGGGGTTACTCGGTACCTGGTCCGGTGGTCATTAAAGGGGAGGTCACAGTGCCATCGACCCAGTCTGTGGCCCTGGGTGTCCAAATTTAAGGAAAGGTCTTTAAGGGGGATATTAGGAATATGAATATTCATGACGCCACCTGTGGCATTTAAGTTAAATTGAAGACCAAGCAATGTTTTTAATGTTGTTTGTGTGTTTTGTATCTAAATAAATACATTTTTGATCTTATATCCATGCCTCTATGATGATCCCCCCTTTATGGCATATACCTTTTTCTTGTGGTTTATGCCACCTGTGCTATTCTGTCAGAGGTGACCGATGCTGCTTAAAGGTGTCCTCTGGGGAGTGATGGTGCTGCAGCAAGAATGGTATGGCTTCCTACAGGTGAAGCTAGGTCCCCAGGGCTCCAGGTGTATTTGGCAAAGATGGTATGGTGCCAGAAATAATCAGATAACACAAGGTTGCAGTCTCTTTACTGGTTTACTGGTGATTCAGGGCCATAGTTCAGGGTACCGGTAACAGGTGTTGGTGAGGTCCGGTCGGCCTGGACGCGATTATGGATCCCCTTTTCAGGTAAGGGTGTAAGCCTTTCTACTTGCGCTGTAAGGCGAGTCCCTTGCTGCCTAAGGCTCCAGACAAGGTCTTCTCTTTCCCTGTCATAAGACAGTACCCGCATGGTAGGCAACGCAAGCCTTTTTACAGGTGTCTCTAAGATGATTCAAGGCTCTGTATGTTGCTGTACCTTCGGGTATGGGTGCAGACAGATGACCTGAAGTCTTCTGCATGGCTCCAGGTTTCCTGCTCACTCTCCTCTCTTCTCCGACTGTCTGCTCTGACTCCCTCCTCAGACTACCTTCTCCTTTGGTCTCCCAGGACCAACTCTCTAACTCCTCCTCCAGGCCAGAACATATATCTGGGGAAGCTCCACTGAAACCAGGTTCTTAGCTCCCCCTTCTGGCCTGGAATCATAACATGTTGCATGTATGTGAGTGGGGTACTCGGTACCGGGTCCAGTACTTAAGGGGATGTGTCATGGTGGCGACTGTTATGACCTGGTGGTAAGGACAATAATAGACCTGGTGGTTAAGAGCACACGGAATGACCTGATAGTTACTAATAATATAGGACGAGCTCTGAGACGTGGGAACTCTGCTGACCGCAATCCCTTATCCTATCACACACACTAGAAATAGCCGTGGATTGCTCCTAATGCTCCCTATGCAACTCGACACAGCCTAAGAAACTAGCTAGCCCTAGAGATAGAAAAATAAGCCTACCTTGCCTCAGAGAAATTCCCCAAAGGAAAAGACAGCCCCCACATATAATGACTGTGAGTAAAGATGAAGATTACAAACACAGAGATGAAATAGATTTAGGAAAGTGAGGCCCGACTTACTGAACAGACAGAGGATAGGAAAGGTAACTTTGCGGTCAGCACAAAAAACTACAAAAAGACCACGCAGAGGGCGCAAAAAGACCCTCCGCACCGACTCACGGTGCGGAGGCGCTCCCTCTGCGTCCCAGAGCTTCCAGCAAGCAAGACAAAAAATCAAAATAGCAAGCTGGACAGAAAAATAGCAAACCAGAGAAAAACAAGCAGGAATTTAGCTTCAGCTGGGAAGACAGGTCACAAGAACGATCCAGGAGAGAACTAGACCAATACTGGAACATTGACAGGTGGCATGGAGCAATGATCTAAGTGGAGTTAAATAGAGCAGCCAGCTAACGAATTAACCTCGTCACCTGTGGAAGGAAACTCAGAAGCCGCAGCTTCACTCACAACCACCAGAGGAAGCCCATGGACAGAACCAGCCGAAGTACCATTCATGACCACAGGAGGGAGCTTGACAACAGAATTCACAACAGGCGACCCAGTCTGTTGCCCTGGGCGCCCATGTAAAAGGGGAAAGGTCTTTAAAGGGAATGAAGTTTATGTTCGTGACGCCACCTGTGGTATTCGGGCAGTGGGGACCGAAGCTGCTTTAAGGGGTCCTCTGGGGTGATGTTATGGCAGCTAGATGGTATAACTTCCCACAGGTGAAGTATGTCCCCTGGGCTCCGAGGGTGTGTAGATGGAAGATGGTGAATGGCGCAGTAAAGAATGAGGACACAGGTTTGCAGTCTCTTTACCTTATTTACTGAAGTCCATGGCAGCCACAGTCCAGGGCACCAGATCACAGGGCAGGCAGGATCCGGCCAGTTTGGAAGCGAATCCAGAGTCCCCATTTTCCAGGTGGAGGTAAAAGCCTTTCTATAGCGCTGTCATGTTGTAGTTCCTTACTGCCTATGGCTTCACATAAGGTCCTCACAGTTCTTATCTCTGTCCCCCATATAAGATAGCACATAACCCGTATGACTGGTGACTTGAGCCTGTTTATAGGGACTCTAACACGTCCCGGGCTCTAAGGGTGTCACCGCGCCTCCTGGGTATTAAGACGGACAGGTAACGTGCAGTTCAGCTGTCCTGCCGCTTTCTGCTGTAAATTGTGGAGATCCTTACAACCTCGGTGTTCCGGCTACCGGATAACTGCACTTCAAAGGGAGGCAGCCTGCTCTTAGCTGGTCTCCCCTGATATCACTCTCCTGTGTTTCGCTCTGCTGCATGCTCACTGATCAATGTTCGGCTTTCTGTGTGTCTCTTTCCAGGAGCTGTGGTACTTCAGACCACACGGCCCCTTCAGACGTTCTGACCCTCTAGGTCCATCTGCTCTCTTCTGTCTCTCTGACAATCTGATCTCTCTTTCCCTCCAAACCACAATGTATATAGGGAAGTCACCTAGTATATAGGATCAAAAGATCCCCCTTGTGGCCTGGAGTGTGAACATGTTGTGTGCATTGTGATTACCTGGTGAGAGTTATCTTTCATCTCTTCCAAACATAACATCACTCTCCACGTGAGGAAAGCATTGCCACTGTGACGACCAGGACCCTGGGGCACCACATATGTACCACCTGTTAAAGGGATCCTCCTCGCTTCCAGGCATGGCATCACCCTCCCCGAAGGGAAGGTAACACCACTGTAACAACTGGCTTCCTTGGGTGTTACATAGGTCCATTGTGTTATATCAAGACCAAAGCCGTCTACTAGGAAATTTTAGAGCACTTCATGCTTCCCTCTGCCGACAAGATTTGGAGATGTAAATTTAATTCTCCAACAGGGCATGGCGCCTGTCCACACTGCCAAGAGTCCCAATACCTGGTTTAAAAGCAACAATATCACTGTCCTTGATTGGCCAGAAAACTCACCTGACCTTAACCCCATAGAGAATCAATGGGGTATTGTCAAGAGGAAGATGAGAGACACCAGACCCAACAATGTAGATGAGCTGAAGGCTGCTATCAAAGCAACCTGGACTTCCTTAAAGGGAATCTGTCACCTTATTTTTCACATATAACATGCAGCTACCGCCATTAAGGGCTTATCTACAGCATTCTTTAACCCCTTCCCGACCTGTGACACAGCGTATGCATCATGAAAGTCGGTGCCAATCCGACCTGTGACGCATATGCTTTGTCTCTGCAGTTTAGTATAGAGGGTGGTAACTCTATTTGTAGCACTGAAGCACATTATCTCCCATGCAAGCTAGTCCCCTGATGATCCTGCTTGCAAAGAAACGCATTGGGACCTGGAAATAGGGAGAGTGCAGGGCATGTTATACCTTAGGGGTAGATGTGGACTGTCCTTGTAAGGGCAGGAGCTCGGGGATTGAGATTTATTGATAGCCCCCCAGGGACTGACAGGGAATTGTCTCCTGATGTTGTGGCTTGAAGGATTTCTCCACCTAAGCGAATTGGGGCTCCGCCTTACCTATCCTCAGCAATTGGTGAGATTGTTCCAATATTACATTTGTGTACATACCTTTTCCAATTGATCTTACCCCTCCCTTTATTTTGTGATAACTGCTAATACTAATGCAACCAAGGTTATCTGTTTATCTGTATTGGCATTTGATAAATGCTTCCTCTATAGGCATTATCTCCATTTAATCAGGTACCTTGGGTTGAGTGATAGGACACTGGACCACTGCCAGCGTCTGCACAAAAATCTTGAATAAGTACTAAATTTTGTATGGCATGTCCCCTGAAAGGGTATACCCAGTAGTACTTTTTTATCAATACACTTTTTTTGGGTGACAGTTTATTTAATATATTCCTTTATTTGGTTATACATTAAAAGTTATGTTTTAATTCCTGCTTATGCTATGTTCTCAAGATTTTGGTATGATCATGTGATACATTTAAACTATTATATATTGCTGTTTTCACATCAGGGGGTCTGCAAACGCAACGTGACGCCCGCAGACCATTCCATCAAAGTCTGCATTTCAAAACGTAACTACTTCCCTTCCGAGCCCCGACGTGTGCCCAAACAGTAGTTTACCCCCACATATGGGGTATCAGTGTAATCAGGACAAACTGGACAACAACTTTTGGAGTCCAATTTCTCCTGTTACCATTGTGATAATAAAAAATTGCGGGCTAAAAAATTATTTTTGAGGAAAGAAAAATTATTTTTTATTTTCATGGCTCTGCGTTATAAACTTCTGTGAAGCACTTGGGGGTTCAAAGTGCTCACCACACATCTAGATAAGTTCCTTGGGGCGTCTAGTTTCCAAAGTGGGGTCACTTGTGGGGGAGCTCCAATGTTTAGGCACATCAGGGGCTCTCCAAACGCGACATGGTGTACGCTAACAAATGGAGCTAATTTTTCATTCAAAAGTCAAATGGCGCTCCTTCTTTTCTGAGCCTTGCCATTTGCCCAAACAGTGGTTTACCCCCACTTTTGAGCTATCGGTGTACTCAGGAGAAATTAGCCAACAAATTTTAGGATCCATTTTATCCTGTTGCGCATGTGAAAATGAAAAAATTGAGGCTAAAAGAATTTTTTTGTGAAAAAAGGTACTTTTTCATTCTAAGGGTATGTTCACACAGTGCGTTTTTTACTGCGGAACCGCCGCGATTTTGCCGCTGCAGTTCCGTAGCTGTTTTCCATGCAGGGTACAGTACACTGTACCCTATGGAAAACAGGAACCACTGTGCACATGATGCGGGAATCAGGAAAAAAAGCCGCGCTGAATAGCTGCGGTAAAAAAGAAGTACCATGTCACTTCTTTTTGCAAAACTGCAGCGGTTCTGCACCCATTGACCTCCATTGTGAGGTCAAACCCGCAGTAAAACCCGCAGATGAAAAATATATCTGCGGGTTTTACTGCGGTTTGTGGTGCAGAACCGCTGCAGTGTTGCTGCCCCCGTGCCTCAATCCCACCCCCCCATGCTCCGATGCCACCCCCCCGTGCTCCGACGCCCCCCCCGTGCCCTCATCTCCCCCCCTTATACTTACCCGGCCTCCCGGTGTCCATCCGGCCGTCTTCTCCCTGGGCGCCGCCATCTTGCAAAATGGCGGGCGCAGATTCGTTCCAAAGTTCATTTTGATCACTGAGATATAACCTATCTCAGTGATCAAAATAAAAAAAATAGTAAATGACCCCCCCCCCCCTTTTGTCACCCCCATAGGTAGGGACAATAAAAAAATAAAGAATTTTTTTTTTCCACTAAGGTTAGAATAGGGTTAGGGGTAGGGTTAGGGGTAGGGTTAGGGTTAGGGTTAGGGGTAGGGTTAGGGTTAGGGGTAGGGTTAGGGTATTTTCAGCCATTTTAACCCTAAAAAACTCCCTAGAAAACACACAGACTCTGCATAGAAAACTGCATCAAAAAACGCACTAAAAAACGCATCAAAAAACGCATCAAAAATGCACCAAAAAAAGGACCTGCGTTTTCTGCCAAGAGCTGCGGTTTTTAGTGCAGAAAAAAAAGGATGGAAATCAGGAACGTGTGAACATGGCCTTAGGCTATGTTCACACGTTCCTGATTTCCCTCCTTTTTTTTCAGGACTAAAAACCGCAGCTCTTGGCAGAAAACGCAGGTCCTTTTTTTGGTGCTTTTTTGGTGCTTTTTTGGTGTGTTTTTTGATGCGTTTTTTTATGCGTTTTTTTATGCAGTTTTCTATGCAGAGTCTGTGTGTTTTCTAGGAAGTTTTTTAGGGTTAAAATGGCTGAAAATACCCTAACCCTACCCCTAACCCTACCCCTAACCCTAACCCTACCCCTAACCCTAACCCTACCCCTAACCCTACCCCTAACCCTACCCCTAACCCTACCCCTACCCTTACCCTTAACCCTAACCCTATTCTAACCTTAGTGGGAAAAAAAAAATTCTTAATTTTTTTATTGTCCCTACCTATGGGGGTGACAAAGGGGGGGGGGGGTCATTTACTATTTTTTTTATTTTGATCACTGAGATAGGTTATATCTCAGTGATCAAAATGCACTTTGGAACGAATCTGCCGGCCGGCAGATTCGGCGGGCGCACTGCGCATGCGCCCGCCATTTTGCAAGATGGCGGTGCCCAGGGAGAAGACGGCCGGATGGACACCGGGAGGCCGGGTAAGTATAAGGGGGGAGATGAGGGCATGGGGGGGCATCGGAGCACGGGGGGTGGCATCGGAGCATGGGGGGTGGGATTGGGGCACGGGGGGGCAGCCACACTGCAGCAGTTCTGCACCACAAACCGCAGAAAACCCGCAGATATTTTTTTCATCTGCGGGTTTTACTGCAGGTTTGACCTCACAATGGAGGTCAATGGGTGCAGAACCGCTGCAGTTCCGCAAAAAGAAGTGACATGGTACTTCTTTTTTACCGCGGCTATTCAGCGTGGCTTTTTTCACGATTTTCTGCAATGTGGGCACAGCAGTTCCTGTTTTCCATAGGGTACATTGTAATGTACCCTGCATGGAAAACAGCTGCGGACCCGCAGCGGGAAAATCGCGGCGATTCCGCATGAAAAAAAGGATGGTGTGAACATGGCCTTACAGATCAATTTGTGAAGCACCTGGGGGTTTAAAGTGCTCATTATGCATACAGATAAGTTCCTTGGGGGTCTAGTTTCCAAAATGGGGTCACTTGTGGGCAAGCTCCAATGTTTAGGCACACAGGGGCTCTCCAAACGCTACATGGTGTCCGCTAAAGTTTGGAGCCAATTTTTCATTCAAAAAATCAAACGGCGCTCCTTCCCTTCCAAGCCCTGCCATGCCCCCAAACAGTGGTTCCCCCCACTTATAGGGTATCAGCATACTCAGGACAAATTGGACAACAACTTTTGGGGTCCACTTTCTCCTTTTACCCTTGGGAAAATAAAAAAATTGCTGGTAAAATATCATTTTTGTGACTGAAAAGTTAAATGTTCATTTTTTCCTTCCATGTTACTTCTGCTGCTGTGAAACACCTCAAGGGTTAATAAACTTCTTGAATGTGGTTTTGAGCACCTTGAGGGTCCTGATGACCTGTAGAAGCGTGGCAGCGCAAACAGCCATCATCCTTTCTGTCCACGTTCTCTTTGTTGTTGTCACCTGCACATGTTCTAAATAAAGGATTGGTGTTTTTCAGGACCGGTGAGTGCACTTCTGTTTTTTCTTCATTTTGGACTTAAACATTACTGAAACAGTGCACCCGAGTGTCCTTTTACCAGGCATATACAGCACAGCAGCGGCAAGTAGCTGTGGAGATTTTGAGTTTTCAAACAGTAGTGGTGCCGTGTTATCTTTTCTTCATTTTTCATAGGAAAATTAATTAAATCGATAAACCTGTTGATGACGCCGTTTTTGAGTGTCTATAGCCATCACAATGTATTATGTATGTGTACATGCCTAAGGAAGGAGCTAGATCAGCTCTGAAATGTGTAGCAAAATTAAATTTTATATTGTTTGGTAATCCCGCAGTGGTACCAACTTTTTTCCGTACCTTTGTAGCGCTATCCAGAGCCCCCGTTTTTCACTTTCCTTGACTACAATTTCTGAAACCAGCGGGTACAGCAGCAGCTATTGGAGAGTCATTTTTTCCTTTTCAAGTGTTGTGCCTGGAGACGTACAACTCACCCAGGTAAGCATTATCATTCACTGAGTTTGACATTGTCCCGTTTAACCTTCACAAAGTGCACTTTTTTTTTCTTTCTTTCTCCTACATGTTCCATGCTTGGCACATGTGCTCAACTTGGTAGTTCAGCGGTTTCTGAAAACCATCCCAGATTTGCCAGAGCTTCTGGTCAAGGTATGCTGTGTCAGCGCCCATCTCCGCAATACGGCTACAGCTGCTGCCGCTCTTGCAGTGCTGCAGCAGCGCAGGCAAGTGCCAGCTCACTGACTAGTGTGCAATATCACCACATGCTGGAACTCCACACTGCACATACTGGCAAGGCTTTGTAAGCAGCAGAGACCAGTGGCTGAGTATCAGCTCCAACATGCTCGTCGACATTTTGGTCAGTCTCCGCACATAACAGCTGAAAAGTGGGCATGGATGTCTGACATTTGTGCGGTCCTCCAAGACTTTGAGGACTCTACAAAGATGGTAAGCAGTGATGACGCCATAGTCAGTGCAACAATTCCACCTCTGTATCTACTTAAAGGGACACTGTCACCTGGATTTGGAGGGAACAATCTTCAGCCATGGAGGCGGGGTTTTGGGGTTTTTGATTCACCCTTTCCTTACCCGCTGGCTGCATGCTGGCTGCAATATTGGATTGAAGTTCATTCTCTGTCCTCCATAGTACACGCCTGCGCAAGGAAAGATTACCTTGTGCAGGCATGTACTACGGAGGACAGAGAATGAACTTCAATCCAATATTGCAGCCAGCATGCAGCCAGCGGGTAAGGAAAGGGTGAATCAAAAACCCCAAAATCCCGCCTCCATGGCTGAAGATTGTTCCCTCCAAATTCAGGTGACAGTGTCCCTTTAAACAGTTGCTGCTCACAATTAAACATGAAGCTTTGAATCCGGATCAGGTTTGGATGGAAGAAGACATATCACAGAGAGATTCTAGCAAGCTAAGCCTCAACTAATTTGCTCGGTGCAGATTGGATTATTATTATTATTATTATTTATTTATATAGCACCATTAAAGGGCCACTGTCACCCCCCTCCAGCCGTCATAAACTAAAAGAGCCACCTTGTGCAGCAGTAATGCTGCATTCTAACAAGGTGGCTCTTTTAGTTTTTTGTTCATGTATTCCCAAAATAAAGCGCTTTGAAACTTATCCAAAATACCTCTCTTTGTCCATGGAGGCGGGTCCTCCCTCCCCAGCTTGAACCGGTACACTGCCATCACTCACATCTTCAGGGGTTTTCGGCGCCGCCCCCTCCGCGCTTTTTTTGCTTCAAAACCGGCGCCTGCACTGTGTACAACTGTGTGGGGCAGGCACAGTAAGCTCTGGCTGTCTGACGTCCCAGGCAGGCTTGCAGACTGCGCCTGTGCGGCCGCCCTGCCTATGAATCCCAGCCCCGCACTGTGCATAATGCATAACACACTGCAGGGCTGGGATTCCCAAGGTGGGTGGCCGCACTGCCCGCACAGGCGCAGTCTGCAAGCCTCGCTGGGATGTCAGACGGCCAGAGCTTACTGTGCCTGCCCCACACAGTTGTACACAGTGCAGGCACCAGTTTTGAAGCGAAAAAAGCGTGGAGGGGGCGGCGCCGAAAGCCCCTGAAGATGTGAGTGACGGCAGTGTACCGATTCAAGCTGGGGAGTGAGGAACCGCCTCCATGGACAAAGAGAGGTATTTTGGATAAGTTTCAAAGTGCTTTATTTTGGGAATAC
The DNA here is from genome assembly GCF_032444005.1 of Ranitomeya imitator. Taxonomy (NCBI): domain Eukaryota; kingdom Metazoa; phylum Chordata; class Amphibia; order Anura; family Dendrobatidae; genus Ranitomeya; species Ranitomeya imitator. Next base: position 396,189,807 of record NC_091286.1, read on the forward strand.
ATGAACAAAAAACTAAAACAGCCACCTTGTTAGAATGCAGCATTACTGCTGCACAAGGTGGCTCTTTTAGTTTATAACGGCTGGAGGGGGGTGACAGTGGCCCTTTAATTCCTTGGTGCTGTACATGAGAAAGGGGTTACATACAGAGTTATAGATAGCGTTTACAGTAAACAAATTTACAGTGACAGACTGGTACAGAGGGGGGGAGAGGACCCTGTCCTTGCGGACTTACATTCTATGGGATAGTGGGGAAGAGGCAGAAGTAGGGGCGAGGAAGCGGCTCTGGCGATGGTGAGGCGGCAGAATGGTTATTGCAGGCTGTAGGCTTTCTTGAAGAGATGGGTTTTCAGGTTCCATCTGGAGGAGCCGAGGGTGGTCGATAGTCGGACGTGTTGAGGCATGGAATTCCAGAGGATGGGGGATATTCGGGAGAAATCTTGGAGGCTGTTGTGTGAGGAACGAATAAGTGTGGAGGAGAGTAGGAGGTCTTGGGAGGATCGGAGATTATGTGAGGGAAGATATTGGGAGATTAGTTCAGAGATATAGGGAGGGGACAGGTTGTGGATGGCTTTGTAGATCAGCGTTAGTAGTTTAAACTGGATTTGTTATGGAATTGGGAGCCAGTGGAGGGATTTGCAGAGGGGAGAAGCAGGGGAGTAGCGAGGAGAGAGGTGGATTAGCCAGGCAGCAGAGTTGAGGACATACTGGAGTGGTGCAAGAGAGTTAGCGGGGAGGCCACAAAGGAAGGTGTTGCAGTAGTCGAGGCGGGAGATGATGGCATGCACAAGAGTTTTGGTAGATTGTGGGCTGAGGAAGGAATGGATTCTGGCAATATTTTTGAGCTGGAGGTGACAGGAGGTGGCAAGAGTTTGGACGTGCGGTTTGAAGGACAGGGCAGAGTCGAGAGTTACCCCAAGGCAGCGAATTTCAGGTGCGGGAGAGAGCGTGATGCCGTTTACCATAATAAATAGGTCAGGTAGGGGGGATACGTGAGATGGGGAAAGATGATGAGTTCGGTTTTGTCTACATTGAGTTTCAGGAAGAGAGAGGTGAAGAAGGAGGATATGGCTGACAGACACTTCGGGATTCTGGACAGCAGAGAGGTGACACCTGGTCCAGAGAGGTAAATCTGAGTGTCGTCCGCATACAGGTGGTACTGGAAGCCGTGGGACTCTATGAGTTGTCCTAGGCCAAGAGTATAGATGGAAAAAAGTAGGGGCCCTAGGACAGAGCCTTGAGGGACTCCAACAGAGAGAGGGCGGGATGAGGAGGTGGTGTGGGAGTGGGAAACGCTAAATGTGCGGTCGGAAAGGTATGAGGCAATCCAGGACAGGGCAAGGTCTTTGATGCCAAGGGAAGAAAGAATCTGTAGCAGTAGGCAGTGATCGACTGTGTCGAAAGCAGAGGACAGGTCAAGAAGGAGGAGGATGGAGAACTGTTTGTTAGCTTTGGCTGTGAGTAAGTCATTAGTAATTTTTGTCAGGGCAGTTTCAGTGGAGTGGTGGGGGCAGAAGCCAGATTGGAGGTTGTCAAGGAGAAAGTTAGATGAGAGGTGGGAGGAAATTTGAGCATGGACATGCTGCTCAAGGAGTTTTGAAGCAAATGGGAGCAGTGATATGGGGCGGTAGCTGGGCATAGCAGTTGGGTCAAGGTTAGTTTTTTTGAGGATGGTCGTGATGGTGGCATGTTTGAAGGCCGAGGGGAAGGTACCAGAAGATAGCGATAGGTTGAAGAGATGGGTTAGGGCTGGAATGAGCATGTTAGTGAGGTTGGGGAGCAGGTGGGAGAGGATGGGGTCAAGTGCACAGGTGGTGAGGTGCGATTTGGAAAAGAGGCGAATAAGCTCTCCTTCAGTGATGTTGGAGAGGGAGGTTATTATGGAAGGGCAGAGGTCTGGTATATGGAGTGGTTGGGGTGATGGAACAGTAAAGATTTGCCTTATTCGGTCGATCTTGTTTTTGAAGTAGGTGGCAAAGTCCTCGGAGGAGATGAGGGGAGTTGGAGGTGGCAGTGGTGGGCGGAGGAGGGAGGTAAATGTGCTGAATAGTTGTTTTGGGTTGTAGGATAGTGAAGATGCAAGTTTAATGAAATAGGTCTGTTTAGCAGAGGTGAGAGCTAATTTGAAGTCAAATGTAGCTTGTTTGAAAGCAGTGAAGTTGTCTGGCAGGCGTGTTTTCTTCCAACGCCGCTCCGCAACCCTGGATGCTTGTCGAAGTTTTTTTGTGAGATTGTTATGCCAAGGTTGCCTATTGGTTCATCGCACTGTGCCATGCAGACGTTTCTGCGAGGATGTGGTAATGGCTGGACATGGGGGGCAGGTGAGGAGGACAAGGATGAGAAGGTGAGTAGATGGTGGTCAGATAGGGGGAAGGGAGAGGTTGTGAGATTAGATAAGGAACAGAGGCGGGCGAAGATGAGGTCTAGTGTATGTCCGTCTGTGTGGGGGGCTGTGGAGGACCACTGAGTGAGTCCAAAGGATGAAGTAAGGGCCAGTAGATTGGAGGCTGCTGACTGGCTGGTGTCAGTAGAGATATTAAAGTCACCCATGATGATGGTGGGGATGTCAGCAGAAAGAAAGTGAAGGGGCCAGGTGGAGAATTGGTCGATGAAGGCAGTGGCTGAGCCCAGTGGTCGATATATGACAGCCATTTGGAGATTGGAGGGAGAGTAGATATGGACAGAGTGAACCTCGAAAGAAGGGAGGATAAGGGAGGGTGGGGGTTGGATAGGGTTGAAGGAACAGTTTTTAGAAAGAAGGATACCCACTCCTCCACCATGTCTGTTGCCAGAGCGAGGAGTGTGGGTAAATTGGAGGCCACCGTAGCTCAGTGCTGCAGGCGAGGCCATGTCAGGGGGCGGCAGGCAGGTCTCAGTGAGGGCCAGGAAGGAAAGGTTTCGGGAAGTAAAGAGATCGTGGATCACATGGAGCTTGTTGCATATAGAGCGGGCATTCCAAAGTACCCCAGAGAGAGGAAGCAGGGGGGTGGGGGTCAGTGGCACAGATTTTAAGTGTGAGGGGTTGCGATAGTTTCTCATAGTGTGAGAAGGATAGGGGTGAGGATTAGAGATGAATCAGGCAGGGGGCAGGATTGGGGGATGTGTCGCCAGCAGTGAGACTAAGCAGAGAAAGAAGCAGGTGGGTGAAGGAGAGTGATTGGCTTATATTATATTTTGGTGGTAGAGGTCTGAGGTTAGAGAGCAGGTCTGCAGATGAAGCGAGGTGGGGGTAAGAGAGAGGGGCAGATAGTTATGTGGTTTGAGGGTGCAAGGGTATGGGGTTAGTGGAGGAGATTGGGGATTAGTGGAGAAAAAAAACAGTGGGGGAAATGTGAGCATGGTTAAAGAGCAGGGGAGAAAACGAAAGGCAAGTAAATTGAGAAGACAGTGATTAATCTTACTGTCTGGCCGATTTCTAGACGATTTCTGGTATATTTCAGATGATACACTTAAAATATGTCACTTGAAATTATGTCACATCTGACTGAAGTCAGATCTGACCCACACCATGCAACTTATACCATTCAAATGACCAAGAAATGAAGCCAGGTGAGAGGAGAGGGAGGTAGGAAAGGAGGTGGAAGACAGTCCACAGCAGGAGACAATTAGCAGATTGCAGTCAATACAACATTTGTCTACCAAAAATGGGGACAGAGGCAGGATAAGATCAAAAGATGGGGCTAGGTGTGAGGAGCACAGACATCTCAATATGCAGTCAGAGAATTTTCAGAATGATACATGGAATTAAAGTCAGGAAAAAAGAAGCAAAGTACCACTTAGAACAGAGGGAGAGAAGTACATGGGATTCAGGGGTGAAGTGGCTATTCCAGAGTAGGAGATCAGACGTACCAGCAGTTAGGAAAGAGGGAGAGAAGTACATGGGATTCAGGGGTGCAGTGGCTATTCCAGAGTAGGAGATCAGACGTACCAGCAGTTAGGAAAGAGGGAGAGAAGTACATGGGATTCAGGGGTGCAGTGGCTATTCCAGAGTAGGAGATTCGACGTACCAGCAGTTAGGAAAGAGGGAGAGAAGTACATGGGATTCAGGGGTGCAGTGGATGTACCTGTGAATGAAAGCAGATGGATCATTGGATAACAATGAAGAGGTGGATGCTGAGGAGAAGGAACAGGAGGAACAGTAGCTTGTGGCTAGCGCAACAGAGGCTAGTATAAAACAACTTTTGCCCCGTCTCTCCTATGTTGATGGGCTGAGGAGGGGAATGATGATGAAGGAGGAGGAGATAGAGAGTCATCATCATTGTTGAGACAAGGAAGTGTTTGCTGTATAGTGCTTGGCACATATGGACAACTTTATGTACCGCTGCCTTTCCCGTGACCCTCGCGTTACATTCATCTTGGCCAGAAAAAGAATACTGGTTTTCACCCTGCTAGACCCAGGCTACAAGGAGAACTTTGCAGCTCCTCTTCCTGAGGCAGAGATGTCCTTAAAAATGGTGCTATACCAGAAGGCCATTGTGGAAATATGTTGAAAAAATTCCCATCTGAAAACGCTAATGGCAGGGAACAAGCTTCCCTTGCCCAAACAAGGAGGAGAGACCAAGGTGACACACAGCAGAGGCATGGGTACACTGTCAAAAGCATGGGCCAATTTCATGACACCGGCACAGTGTCCAGGGCCTGATGACCGGTTATTTTTAACAAGGAGGGAAAAGTTTTTAAAGGTGGTCAAGCAATACTTGGCTGACCAAACCAGCTGTATAAGTACATCAACTACACTTTCAAAACATTTATGTTCTAAAAATGTTTGTGGTCTCAATGACTCATCCATATACTTTTTGCATTATGGTGGTATGTAAAACTCACAAGTGTTGAAAAATATTTCTGAATTAGATTACTCATCCACGGAATATTACGAGCTTTCTGTCACATTTTCGTGGTATATAACACTCCAAAAAAGCATTAAAACATTTTGTTTGGCTTCATTTCCTACCTATACACTATTGTGAGTCTGTGATATGGGATATATGTCTGTGATATATAATACTCCAAAAAAGCATTTAAAAATGTTGCTGCATTACATTTCTTACCCATACGTTATTCTGTGGCCTGGGGTACCACTCAAAAAAAAAGCATTAACAAATGTTGCTCTATTAAATTTCACAGTCATAGAGTATTACATGGTCTTGACTACATTTCTATGATATATAACACTCCCAAAAGTGTTAAAAATTTTTGCTGGATTACATTTCTCACTAAAACACAATTCCGTGTTCTGACGTACATTTATTATAATATACAACGCTACAAAAAAAAGTTAAACATTTTTGCTTGGTTAAACTTCTACACTATTCTGTCTTATGGGGTAAATTTTGTTATTATAGAACCCTCAAAAAATGTTAAAAAATTATCGGTATTATATTGCTCACCCATATACTATTACATGTCCTTGGGTATATTTTGTTGGTATATAACCCTCAAAAAACATGTTCAACAATTTATCGGCATTATATTGTCCATCCACACAGCATTACGCGTTCTTGGATACATTTTGTTGCTATATAACCCTCCAAAAACCTGTTAAAAATGTATTTGTATTATATTGCTTATCCATAAGGTATTAAATCTTCTCAGGTACATTTCGTTGCTATATAAGCCTCCAAAAAATTGTTCAAAAATGCATCAGTATTATACTGCTTATCCACACAGAATAACGTGTTCTTAGGTACATTTCGTTGCTATATAACCTTCAAAACACTCGTTAAAAACTAGTTAGTATTGTATTGCTCATCCACACAGTATAAGGTATTCTTGGGTACATTTCATTGCTATATAAGCCTCAAAAAACTATTTAAGAAATGTATTGGTATTATATTGCTCATCCATACAGTATTGGCCTTAGCGACCTCGGCACATATAGCCGACTTTATGTATCGCTGCCTTTCCCGTGACCCTTGTGTTTCATTCGTCTTGGCAAAAAGGAGAGTACTGGTTGTTCATTCTGATAGACTCACGCTACAAAGAGAACTTTGCATCTGTTCTTCCAGAGGTAAAGAGCTCTTATAAAATGGTATTATACAAGAAGGCCATTGTGGAAAATATGTTGAAAAATGCCCATCAGACGCTAGCAGCAGGGGGCAAGCGTTGCCCAACCAAGGAGAAGAGGTGAGGAAGAAACACACCAGGTACAGCAAAGGCATGGGTACACTGTCAAAGGCATGGGCCAATTTCATGACACCCTCCCAGCGCCCATGCCCTCAACAGCACGTGTGAAAAAGACTTGGGTATACTAATAGATCACAGACTGCACATGAGTCAACAGTGTGATGCAGCAGCAAAAAAGGCAAACACAGTTCTAGGATGTACCATTAAGAGAAGCATAGAGTCTAGATCACGTGAAGTAATTATTCCCCTCTAATCCTGCATGGACAGGCCTCATCTAGAATACTGTGTCCAGTTCTAGGCGCAACATTTTAAAAAAGACATTTAAAAACTGGAGCAAGTTCAGAGTAGAGTTACCAGGATGCAGACTGCAAAGTATGTCTCACGAGGCTGGGCAGACATCTGTCTGAGATGGTTTAGCGAATCCTGCATTGAGCAGGAGTTTGGACATGATGACCCTGAAGGTCCCTTCCAACTCTACCATTCTAAAGCCCCCGTCACACAAAGCGAGATCGCTAGCGAGATCGCTGCTGAGTCACAAGTTTTGTGACGCAACAGCGACCTCAGTAGCGATCTCGCTATGTGTGACACGTAGCAGCGACCAGGTCCCTGCTGTGAGATCGCTGGTCGTGTCGGAATGGCCTGGACCTTTTTTTGGTCGTTGAGGTCCCGCTGGGTAGCACACATCGCTGTGTTTGACACCTTACCAACGACCTCATGACAGGATGTCCCTCATTGAGGTCTGTTAATCGTCATGAAATAGCTGCCATGTGACATCGTTGTACAGGTCGCTACAGGTCGCCGCATCGCTGCTGCGTCGTTGGGGAGATCTCACAGTTTGACATCTCACCAGCGACCACATAGCGACGCAGCAACGATCCCTGACAGGTCGTATCGTTGTTGGGATCGCTATGTGTGACGGGGCCTTTAGATTCTAGGAATCACACTGTCTCTAAAGAAGACCTTTGATTCAATACCCTGCTTAACTTTTTAAATCCAGGTCTGCCAGGGGGGATGTGACACTAGATTTCCTTGGGACACTGTTTTTCTCCTCCCCTTCTTGTTATCTTGTCATTGTCTATTAAGGGTATTAAAAGAGTCAGGAAATCACCGCTGAAAACTTTTCAGCAAGAAAACCATTTGGATTTTCCAATAGGTTACCAGCACTCTAAATAGGTTAAACAAAAAACAGTATGCCACATTATTTTATATTAATATTTACTATGCCTTTATAGTCAGGGCGTACTCTAATACTTTATATCATTATAATTTTTAATATCTTTATTACTTTTTTTTTTGTTCGAGGTGTTGTCCTCTGCACTCCTGCTCTATGTGGTTATAATGTTTATCACAGTTCTAACTGCTTGCTTTGTTTCCTCTATTGACCTGAAAATGATACAACATACGTCGGTGTTCACACAGTCGGTATTTTGGCTTGTGAGAACAGCATAACAAATACATTAATATATTCTATCATTTTAAACATTGTTAATATTAGAGCACTTTCTTCATGAGTTGCTCTTTTAACAAATTGGTTGACTATTCATGCATTGTCATAAAAGTTTCTGCTTATTCATTTTTTGGTGACTTGACATCACCTGATCATTATATTTATTATCATTTATATTAACTTTTTGTACATTGTATTATTGCTGCAGGTCTCTTAGTGGATCAAATGGATACTAATAAGTTAATTCTCAATTTTTGCAAATGTATTACAGCTGATTAAACTGGAACCTAGCTGTTTTGATCATTATTTATGGTGCACCCACTTAGTCTCATGGGATTTTCTCATTACTTTTGATAAGCAGCAACTAGTATTTCTTGTAATGAGATTCATATTACCAGCAGCTGTGACTAAGAAAAATGTGTTTGTTCTAACACATCAGAGGTGAAAGGGGACTTTCTATAGTCTGTTCTGAATTTTAAATAAAGTTTGAAAACTTTTTAACACTAATGCTTAGCCTTTTTTTCCAAATAAAGTGTTTGCAGCTAATTGTCCACCAGTACAGGTCTGTGCATGCGTGGAAATGTGAGTTTGCATTCCCTCTTGGAATTTTATAATTCAATTATTTGGACATTTTTCCCTGACTTGACAATTTTCCCTATACTCGAGATCAGTATCCGGTATTATGAATACACCTTTTCCAAATGCACTCTTCCGAGTAAGCAGTGCAATCAGGCACAATGGGTCAGATGAATAATTTGTGGGTGGAAAGGGGTTTTTCTTGTAATATTAGTGGCGTATTTTGTACCAAATACTATAAAATGGTGCATTGTGACGGGCACAAGGGGGCATTCTTTGCGTCTGGAGGAGAGAAGGTTTTTCCACCAACATAGAAGAGGATTCTTTACTGTTAGGGCGGTGAGAATCTGGAATTGCTTGCCTGAGGAGGTGGTGATGACGAACTCAGTCGAGGGGTTCAAGAGAGGCCTGGATGTCTTCCTGGAGCAGAACAATATTGTATCATACAATTAGGTTCTGTAGAAGGACGTAGATCTTGGGATTTATTATGATGGAATATAGGCTGAACTGGATGGACAAATGTCTTTTTTCGGCCTTACTAACTATGTTACTATGTTACTATGTTACCCTATGCACAAATGTCCTGTTGTAACATCTCTTAAATGTTGTGCTTTTGTCTCAGTCATTTATCTGTAAACCTGCCTGAAGAAAGAGCCTCTGTGCAAATATAATTTTTCTGGTTAGCCAATGTAGGTATCACTCCTAGAATATATTTATCATTTTTGGGCATAAAAGTATTTTCATCGATTTTTCTGACTAAGACGATACCACAATACAAAATTGCTCTTTAATTTTGCTTTAACCCTACAGTTGAAACTAGAAGTTTACATACACTATATAAAAAGACAAATACAGTGGGGGAAATTGCTGATTTTGTAAGTTTACTCACTGACAAAGAAATGAACAGTCTACAATTTTAAGGGTAGGTTAATTTAGCATTGAGAGATAGAATATCAAAAAAAAAATCCAGAAAATCACATTGTATAAATTACATAAATGTATTTGCATTTTGCAGTGAGAAATAAGTATTTGATCCCTCTGGCAAACAAGACTTAATACTTAGTGGCAAAACCCTTGTTTGCAAGCACAGCAGTCAGACATTTTTTGTAGTTGATAATAAGGTTTGCACACGTCAGGAGGAATTTTGGTCCACTCCTCTTTGCAGATCATCCCATACAATGTGCAGGATGCGGTGATTCTGCATGCTTCAATGAACACATGCGGAACCACCGTGCGTACAAAAGCTGGCAGCGCTTTGGACGGAGCAGACATGTGATGCGTTCAAAGTGCTGCCAATATTGACTGTGAAAACATACCATAACTGGTCGGTAGGAGCCAGAACTCTTTATGGTTGGTAGGGGATTAAATACTTATTTATCACTGCAAAATGCAAATATATTTATATCATTTATGCAAAGTGATTTCCTGGATTTTATATTTGATATTCTGTCACTCAATGTTAAAATTATCCTACCCTTAAAATTATAGACTGTTCATGTCTTTGTCAGTGGGCAAACTTACAAAATCAGCAAGGGATCAAATACTTATTTCCCCAACTGTATGCATGTTTTTCTCAATATCTGACATGAAATCAGAATAAACCTTTCCCATTTTAGATCAATTAGGATTACCATAATTATTAATATTTGCCAAAAGCCAGAATAATAAGAGAGAGAGAATGTTTAAGGCATTTTTATTACTTACTGCAAAGTCAAAAGTTTACATACACTAAGATTACTATGCCTTTAAACAATTCTGGACTGCCCACATGATGATGTCATATGTTTGTAAGCTTCCGAACAACATGGCAATGTCCAGCTATCACACCGCTCAGGAAGGAGATGGTTTCTGTGTCCCAGAGATGAATGTGCTTTGGTCTGACATGTGCATATCAACCCAAGAACAAAAGCAAAAGTTCTTGTGAAGATGATGAAGCTGGTAAGATTGTGTCAATATCCACAGTGAAACAAGTACTTTATCAACATGGGCTGAAAGGCCACTCTGCGAGGAAGAAGCCATTACTACAAAAAAACATAAAAAAGCCAGATTAATGTTTGCAAATGCACACAGGAACAAAGACCTTAATTTTTAGCGACATGTCCTGTGGTCTGATTAAACTAAAATTGAACTTTTTTGACATTAAGAGCATCGTTACATTTGGAGGAAAAAGGGAGAAGCTTGGAAGCCTAAGTACACCATCCCAACTGTAAAACACGGAGGTGGCAGCATCATGTTGTGAGGTTGTTTTGCTGCAGTAGGTGCACAAAATAAATGGCATAATGTGAAAAGAAGATTATGTGGCAATACTGAAGCAATATCTCAAGACATCAGTCAGGAAGTTAAAGTTTGGGCAGAAATGGGTCTTCCAAATGGACAATGACCCTAAGCATGGTAACAAAGTGGCTTAAGGATAACAAAGTCAATGTTTTAGAGTGATCATAAAGCCCTAATCTCAATCCTATTGATAATTTATGGGGAAAGCTGAAAAGGCAGGTACGAGCAAGGCGACCTACAAACCTGGATCAGTTACACCAGTTTTGTCAGGAGTAATGGGCCAAAATTCTGACCCACTGTTGTGAGAAGCTTCTGAAAGGATATCCCAAACATTTGACCCAAGTCATTCAGATTAAGGGCAATGGTACCAAATACTATTGAAATGTATGTAAACGTTTGACTTTGCAGTAAGTAATAAAAATGCCTTAAAACATTTTCTCTCTTATTATTCTGGCATTTTTCAAATAATAACATTAATTATGGTACTCCTAATTGATCGAAAAAGGGAAAGTTTATTCTGATTTCATGTCAGATATGGATAAAAAATAAGCATATGTGTCTTTTTATATAGTATATGTAAACTTCTGGTTTCAACTATATATTCCAATTTTTGGAGCAAAAAAGTATCATTTTCCAAAAAAAAAAGTTGAGAGAATTTTTAAGGAAGCACTCCCCCTAACTTTGTAACTCACAAAATGTGTGTGTTTGTGCATGTGCAGGGAGGTGGCAGAGAACCTCATTGCCTCCCCTCTCTCCTATGTGCTGGTCCCGTGCACATTATGCGGTACCCGGATGGTGTACCTATGTTTCAATGTCTTACTGTGAAATGTATGTGTATTATTGATTTTAGTTCCCCTTTAATTGTCTTGTAATGTATGTGCTGTGATTAGTGATGAGTGAATATACTCGTTACTCGAGATTTCTCGAGCATGCTCGGAGGTCCTCCGAGTATTTTTTAGTGCTCAGAGATTTAGTTTTTCTTGCCGCAACTGAATGATTTACCTCTGTTAGCCAGCATAAGTACATGGGGGGTTGCCTGGTTGCTAGGGAATCCCCACATGTACTTATGCTGGCTAACAGAGGTAAATCATTCAGCTGCGGCAAGAAAAACTAAATCTCCGAGCACTAAAAAATACTCGGAGGACCCCCGAGCATGCTCGAGAAATCTCGAGTAACGCATATATTCGCTCATCACTAGCTGTGATGTCTCTTGTGTTTTCAGTGTTATGAACCTGTATTGAGTAATGTTAAGTCAGGGACAGAAGGGTTTAACCCTGGAGGCAGTGCTAGCAGCTTCCAAGCGGACAGGAAGTCCATGTCTGCAGCTCAGAGCTCAGGCAGCATAGCCTGAGGTAAGAGGTCTGTCCCCATCTGAGGCAGAAGAAGCCCGTCTGAGGCAGATATGCGTCCCCGTCTGGGATCGGAACTGCTGCCCTGGACCCACGGGCAATGAGACAGGCAGCGGGATGTATGGTGCTCCGCTGAAGGGACTTTAAGCATCCAGATTCTGGCGTATGGAGCAGCGATGTGGGCACATGATTGTGTGAGTGCCCCGCCAAAGGGACTAGAAGCATCCAGATTCCAGCGGGTGAAGTTTCACTACCTTTGCTTGTGAATGATGACTGCTGCTGTGGCTGCTGCTGACACTGCAGTGACCACCAATAGGGACAGAGCAGGAACTTTTATTGGATTTACTGCAACTACTTTTCCTACCCTTTTCTACCTCGTTTCTTCACAAATAAATAATTTCCCTGTTGGATCATAACTGTATTCTGAATCCTGATTGCCTGGACTGCAGTGACTGGGATAAAAAAGGTAACTCGTGTGGGGAGCTGTGTCCATCCTGTCTATTTCATGTACAGGGTTCTGGGGTGTATACTGACTGTGGCTTAGTTGACTCGGCTGGGACTACCGCCACAGGCCACCTTGTTACACATGCATGTAATGTAGTGTGAGTGTATTAATATACTGTATTTACCATATCTAACCCCTGAAAATCTTCTCAAAAGTCGGGGTCATCTTACATGCCGGGTGTCGTCTTGTAGGGCGGGTGTGGAGCAATCTGCGGTTGCCGTAGCGGTCCTGATGATGAGGTGAGGGGGTGCCTCACCAGGAAGGTGTAAGTGAAGCATGCTGCAGGTGTCCGGGACGCCCGGGGTATGGAAAAAAGAGCGAGCGCGGCGCTGTGCCCAGAAAAACACACCTTTTTAACCCATCTGGCCCGCCCTTGTTCCTTTTCTGCCTCTCAGATCTTGCTCCCAAGGACTGCAGTGAAGCGGCAGAGAAGGCGGTAATAGGATACAAGGGTGGGCCAGACGAGTGAAAGAGGTGTGTTTTTCTGGGCACAACGCCGCTCTCTCTTTTTTCCATATCCTGGGCGCCTGCAGTTTGCTTCACTTACACCTTCCCGGAGAGGTGCCCCTTTACCTTGTCATCGGGACTGCTTCACCCACCATATACAGCGACCGCAGATTGCTCTGCACCCTCCTATAAGACTGCATCCGGCATATACAACCCCCGACTTTTGAGAAGATTTTATATTTTAACTGGAAAAGTTGGGGGTCGTCTTATACGCCCAGTCGTCTTAAATGCCGGAAAATACGGTACTCATCTAGCGTCGCTCTCTCCAATGTTCAGAGCCATTCTTCTCTTCTTTTCTGTGACATCACCACTCTGCAGACTGGCCAGGTAAAGGCAGAGACAAACTGCCAAATTTCTCGTGAGAGAATCGCATTACACTGCACGCACTGGCCCGGCACCTCTCCTGACCTGAGATAGACAGTATGATGTATCTCTATGCAGCTGTCCACCTCAGGTCAGGGGAGCCGACAGCCAGTACGAGGTCTACGATGCGATTCTCGCACTAAAAAATCCTGCAGTCTATCTCTGCCCTAACACTGACAGTCTGCATGACCCAGAAGTGACTTTTACAATGAAGGAGTGCAGATTGAGGCACTATAAGCTTTCACTGTAAAATCAACTCCCGGCTCATGTATAGAACGACTATTTAGAATTGCTCTGACCTCAAAAGCAGAGAACGGCACTGGAGATCAGAGATAGCCGTGGTAGGTGAGTACATTAATATACTCACACTATATTACATTCACATATACACATATTTAATGAATAAAAGGGTTAGTGGGAAAACACAAGTTAGTTATGCTATCTGGAAATCACAAACTCTGCCCATAGAGGTGAACATAAATAAAAAGAACAGTTGTGGTTTTTTTTCAGTATTTTTTTCTGCAGCAAAACCTGATCTCTTGGCAGGAAAGAAGCTGCAGAAAAAAATCATGTTTTCCTTGGTTTTTCATGTGTTTTTTGTACATTTTTTGCGGTGGTTTTCGCATGCTAGATTTGTCTCTTGTGCATGCTGATAAAGTTTAGTGTTGAAAAAGAAAGTCCTAATCTATAAAATCAGGTTTTGGCACAAAAAACACAACAATACTTGATACATGCGTTTTTGGTATGTTTTTTCAGCGTTTTTTCACCACCCATTCAAGTCAATAGGTGAAAAACGTTGAAAAAAGGCCGAAAGAAGTGACATGCTCTATGCCCAAAAAAACTTGGAAAGCACAAAATACCGATGACAAAAAAAACAATTTGTGTGCAAGAGATTTCTGAAATCTCATAGGCTTTGCTGGTACTGTAAAAAGCTGAAAATTAGTATTGCAAAAATCATTAAAAGAACACAGCAAAAATGCCTAGTGTGAACTTAGCCTTAAAAGGAAGGGAAACAAAAAACACAAAACTTTTGAAAAAAATATGCATATGCACAAATGAGTCAGGTCCAATGTCTATCAGTTTATGCGAGATGGCGCTGATGTGGTTCTGCTGATGTGAATCATAAGCCTGATAGGAATTAGTATACCAAAGAATAAATGAATCTTACTCTGACATTGGTAAAATTAATATTCCAAGGAAGCTGAGGTAAGGATACTGTATACGAGTCCATATTTTTTTTCTCAGGTATAAAACATGCTTGGGACCTGGACAAAGTCATTCTTTAGGTATAACAAACACACCACAGCGGCATACAGTGAAGTAATATATTAGTTTAGGCCAGGTTCATATTGCGTTAATGGCAATGCGCTGACGGCATCCGTTACGCAGCGGCACTAATGCAATGTAGCGGATGTGTTCTGTCCTCACTAGCTGAGGCAGGCTCATACGTAGCTATACAGTCAGCTAAACCGCTATACCGGGGTCCAATAAGGAGACTGTGGTTGAGTCTGTGCTTTATTAAACGTAGTGGTATATTGATGCGGTGGAACTGTGAACAATGATATACATAGAGTATACCTCTGTCTGAATGTATGTGCTTGATAGGACCACGAATGGCCATAAAACGTCTTAAGGCATTGATGAAGCTTGACGTGTCAAGGGACTCGATGACCTCTATGTGGACGGATCTGATTGACATGCAAGTGAACATGACTGCCCAACGTTTACTATTGGCTTGGCCGCCTCTCGTACGACATGTAACAACTGACCAAGGCCCAAACACATCGAGACCAACGCTAATAAAGGGAGGGTCTGGGCTGAGTCTATCTGCTGGTAGGTCAGCCATCTTTGGGGTTTGAGTTGAACCACGAAGCTTACGGCAGGTAACACATTTGTAGATGACACTACTGATGAGTCTTTTTGCACCGATGATCCACAAGCCAGCAGATCTGATGGCTCCTTCTGTAAATAGTCTTCCTTGGTGCTTGACCAGATTGTGGTAATGTTGTACGATTAGGTAGGCAACATGACATTTTCCGGGAAGTATAAGAGGGAATTTCTCCACAAACTCCATCTCAGCTTCTTTGAGTCGGCCTCCTACCCTCAGCAGGCCGTTGTTGTCGATGAATGGGTCGAGTTTTCTCAATACGCTGCTCGCTGGTATTGGAGCTTTGTTAGTAAGACATTAGATTTCTGCCAAGTAGGTTTCTCTTTGAACAGTGAGGATGATGTGATTTCTAGAGAACTCTAAGTCGGAGGTAACGTAGGTATTTTTACAAAGATGCCAACCTTTACATTTTTCTGTGCCACAAGTTCTGGTAGCCATGAATGAGCGAGCTATATGTGTCTGGCAGGTAATGGCTCGAGTAAGTGACTTCCAACTTGAGAATCTGTCGAACCTGCAAGATCCAAGCTGGATAACAGAGGTCATTGTATGTACTGTAGACACCTGAGGGCGGATTTCAGCATCTGAGTCCTCTCCTACAAGTTCGAAGGTGTCTGGAAAACATTCCTCAATGTACAATAGTTTTGGTCCAGAGAGCCACGTTGTGCTTCCTAGTCGACTTGCGTCAACTGCTCTAGTTGCATGATCTGCGGGATTCTGGTCTGTGGGTATGTAATGCCACTGCTGTGGGTGAACTGATCTCCTGATTCGTAGCACTCTGTTATTGACATAAACGTAGAATCGCCTGGTTTCGTTGTGGATATATCCCAGGACTACTTTGCTGTCTGAGTAGAACTTGGCTTGTGTCAGGTCGATATCCATTTCGGATGTGATGAACTCCGCTAACTCAACGGCTAAGACTGCGGCACAAAGCTCTAACCTGGGTATAGTGTGCTCTGGTTGTGGTGCGAGTTTGGCCTTTCCCATGACGAAACCAATGTGGCACTGACATTTGGAGTCTACAGTTTTGAGGTAGGCAACAGCGGCAATTGCTTTGACAGAAGCATCTGCAAATACGTACAGTCTTTGGCTCTGTATCTCAGTAGATGGCACAGGGGTGTATGGTCTTGGCATATGCAAGTTGGAGAGTGCCGCTAACGAGTTCTTCCACTCTTCCCACTGGATCCTCTTATCAGGTGGCAGAGGTGCATCCCAGTCAGATGTTTCCCTAGTTAAGTCTCTTAGTAGGGCCTTGCCTTGTATAGTAACAGGAGCTGCGAAACCCAAGGGGTCGTACAGACTGTTGATGGTAGACAGGACGCCTCTACGTGTGAAAGGCCTTTCTTCCTGGCTGACCTGAAAGGTGAAAGTGTCTGATTGCAGATTCCAGAGAAGCCCGAGGCTGCGTTGCATTGGTGCGGGGTCTGACCCCAGGTCCAGGTCTCTGAGACCATTACATAGGTCTTGAGAAGGGAACGCTTCCATGAGTTCTTGGCTGTTTGAGGCTATTTTATGAAGCCTAAGGTTCGAGCAGGCAAGCATGTCCTGAGCTCTCCTGAGAAGACTGATGGCAGTCTCATTTGAAGGCATGGCTTTTAGACAGTCGTCGACATAAAAGTCCTTTTCTATGAATTGTCTGACATCTGCTCCGTATTCTGGTTCTCCTTCCTGAGCTGACCTTTTGAGTCCGTAAATGGCGACTGCAGGTGAAGGACTGTTGCCAAAGATGTGCACTCTCATGCGATACTCTGTGACTTCTTTAGTAGGATCATTGTCTCCGTACCAGAAGAATCTTAGGAAGTTCCTGTCTCCCTCTCTCACAAGGAAACAATGGAACATTTGCTGGATGTCAGCGATGAAGGCAATGGAATCCTTACGGAAGCGCATAAGTACACCCAGTAGTTTGTTATTGAGGTCTGGTCCTGTCAGCAGAACGTCATTCAGGGAGACATCATTAAATTTAGCACTGGAATCAAACACGACTCTGATCTGGCCTGGTTTCTTAGGGTGGTATACTCCGAACATGGGTAGGAACCAGCATTCTTCAGAGTCTTTGAGAGTGGGAGCTAGTTCTGCATGACGGTTTTCAAAAATCTTTGACATGAAGGAGAAAAAGTGATCTTTCATATCTGGTTTCTTTTGCAGATTACGACTGAGAGAGGAGAAACGTTGTAATGCCTGATTACTGTTGTTCGGTAGACGTGGTCTGTGGGTTTTGAAGGGAAGAGGTGCGACCCAGCTGTTGGACTCATCTTTAACGAGTCCCTTGTCCATTACCTCTAAGAACAACTTGTCCTCTACCGACATTGCCACTTGGTTGTCCTGCTTAGTTCTCTGGAAGACTGTGCCCCCTAACTGATCCTCATAGCTTCCCGACACTATACTGCTGTCGTGAGTAAAGTCTATTAAATGATCAGGTAGTTGGATGCTGTGTGGCAGTTCCCTGACATGGAACTCATTGTTACAAGGTTGAAACAGAGATGGACGTCCTTTCTCCAATGTATTTGTCAGCATGCTTGTCACAGAAGATGGGGCGTGCATGCGTCCCAAGCATACGTTGCCAATTATGACCCATCCTAGGTCTAGCCTTTGGGCATAGGGAGCATTATGGAGTCCGTTGATATGACGTCTCACTTTATGAACCTGTAGGATATCTCTCCCCAACAGCAGAATTATCTGGGCCTGATGGTCGAGTTCCGGTATGAGGTGTGCTATTTGTTTTAAGTGAGCGTGATGGATTGCTACATCTGGCGTAGGGATTTCAGATCTGTTGTCTGGGATCTGGTTACATTCGATGATCGTAGGTAGTGGTAGGCAGAATTGTCCGTCTAAAGACTCGATCTGGTAGTCAGTAGCTTTCCTGCCTGCTGTTGTCACAGTACCTGCACACGTCTTTAAGGAGTAGGGAGTGCTTGGCCCTTTGATGTTGAATAGGTCAAAGAACGTTGATCTAGCCAAGGATCGATTACTTTGGTCATCTAAGATAGCATACAGTCTTACAGCTTGGTCTCTATGGCCCTTCGGGTATACTTTGACGAGGCATATTTTTGAACAGGACCTACTGTCTATTGTCCCTTTGCAGACCTCGGTGCAATGTGAAGTGATCTCTGGCGTAGCTGTATCAGTGTTCCTTTCCTCCCCGCCATGCTCACTGTCAGCTGGCGTGTTTTGTGTACTCCATGGAGCTGGGCCAGGGTGTAGAGCGGTGTTATGATCTGTGGTGCCACATTCTGTGCATTTTACACTGACCTTGCAATCCTTGGCGAGATGAGCTGTGGACGAGCAGCACTTGTAGCAGATACCGTTTTCTTTCAGGAAGCTTCTGCGATCTGGCATAGATTTTCCTCTGAAGGCTCTGCATTTCAGGAGAGGATGAGGCTTCTGATGAAGTGGGCACTGCTTGTCAGGGTCCTGCACCTTTGTCTCTGATTGGGAGCAGCCAGCAGACCTGTAATTAGAACCTGGAGAAGAAACATAAGTCTTGTGTACTTCCACAGATGTTCTGCGTGGATTTGCAGGTGGTGACGGTGTGGCATATGGTATTGCAAAGTCAAAGCTGGGATCGTTTACTGGTACGATGGACTCCTCGCCAGAGATGGACTACACCTCAACAAACCTGGGAAACACACATTCGCCAGAAGACTCGCTACACTCATCAGGAGGGCGTTAAACTAGAAGAAGAGGGGACGGGAAGAAAAACATTAGACTTGAACAAAGAAGACCCAGGAAAACATACTCAGATGGGAGGTAAGAACATTTCTAAAACAATCCACAGCGAGGAGATTGGAACAAAACAAAATCCTCTAAACTGCATGCTCGCAAACGCCAGAAGCCTGACAAACAAGATGGAAGAACTAGAAGCAGAAATATCTACAGGTAACTTTGACATAGTGGGAATAACCGAGACATGGTTAGATGAAAGCTATGACTGGGCAGTTAACTTACAGGGTTACAGTCTGTTTAGAAAGGATCGTAAAAATCGGAGAGGAGGAGGGGTTTGTCTCTATGTAAAGTCTTGTCTAAAGTCCACTTTAAGGGAGGATATTAGCGAAGGAAATGAGGATGTCCAGTCCATATGGGTCGAAATTCATGGAGGGAAAAATGGTAACAAAATTCTCATTGGGGTCTGTTACAAACTCCCAAATATAACAGAAACCATGGAAAGTCTACTTCTAAAGCAGATAGATGAAGCTGCAACCCATAATGAGGTCCTGGTTATGGGGGACTTTAACTACCCGGATATTAACTGGGAAAGTGAAACCTGTGAAACCCATAAAGGCAACAGGTTTCTGCTAATAACCAAGAAAAATTATCTTTCACAATTGGTGCAGAATCCAACCAGAGGAGCAGCACTTTTAGACCTAATACTATCTAATAGACCTGACAGAATAACAAATCTGCAGGTGGTTGGGCATCTAGGAAATAGCGACCACAATATTGTACAGTTTCACCTGTCTTTCACTAGGGGGACTTGTCAGGGAGTCACAAAAACACTGAACTTTAGGAAGGCAAAGTTTGACCAGCTTAGAGATGCCCTTAATCTGGTAGACTGGGACAATATCCTCAGAAATAAGAATACAGATAATAAATGGGAAATGTTTAAGAACATCCTAAATAGGCAGTGTAAGCGGTTTATACCTTGTGGGAATAAAAGGACTAGAAATAGGAAAAACCCAATGTGGCTAAACAAAGAAGTAAGACAGGCAATTAACAGTAAAAAGAAAGCATTTGCACTACTAAAGCAGGATGGCACCATTGAAGCTCTAAAAAACTATAGGGAGAAAAATACTTTATCTAAAAAACTAATTAAAGCTGCCAAAAAGGAAACAGAGAAGCACATTGCTAAGGAGAGTAAAACTAATCCCAAACTGTTCTTCAACTATATCAATAGTAAAAGAATAAAAACTGAAAATGTAGGCCCCTTAAAAAATAGTGAGGAAAGAATGGTTGTAGATGACGAGGAAAAAGCTAACATATTAAACACCTTCTTCTCCACGGTATTCACGGTGGAAAATGAAATGCTAGGTGAAATCCCAAGAAACAATGAAAACCCTATATTAAGGGTCACCAATCTAACCCAAGAAGAGGTGCGAAACCGGCTAAATAAGATTAAAATAGATAAATCTCCGGGTCCGGATGGCATACACCCACGAGTACTAAGAGAACTAAGTAATGTAATAGATAAACCATTATTTCTTATTTTTAGGGACTCTATAGCGACAGGATCTGTTCTGTTGTGAGTTCTGTTTTTGGGCTTCCTCTGGTGGTTACTGATGGTACTGGGTGATTTGTGTTCTGCTGTCTCTGGTGTCCACCTGTTCTATTAGTATTTGGGAGTTTCCTATTTAACCGGGCTTTCTTGTCATTTCCCCGCCGGCTATCAAGGTTATCAGAGTGTTTTGTTACCTCAGCTTCTGGCTTCAGTAATCTTCAGGACAAGCTAAGTTTTGATTTTCTTGTTCCACGTTTTGCTTTATTTTTGTCTTGTCCAGCTTGCATATAATTGTTTCTTTGCTGCTGGTTGCTCTAGTGGGCTGTAATTGCTCCTCATGTTCCATGAGTTGGAACATGAGTTCAAGTAATTACAGGATGGTTTTTTGAAGAGTTTTTTGCTGACCGCGCAGTTTACTTTTGTATCCTCTGCTATCTAGTTTTAGCGGGCCTCATTTTGCTGAATCTGTTTTCATACTGTGTATGTGCCTTCCTCTCATTTCACCGTCATTATATGTGGGGGGCTGCTATTTCTGTGGGGCATTTCTCTGGAGGCAAGAGAGGTCTGTGTTTCTTCTAATAGGGGAAGTTAGATCTTCGGCTGGTGCGAGACGTCTAGGATCAACGTAGGCACGTTCCCCGGCTATTGTTATTTGTGTGTTCAGGTTTAGGGTCGCGGTCAGCTCAGGTTCCATCACCCTAGAGCTCGTTGGTGCTTGTCCTTTTGTGATTCCCTGCCATTGGAATTATGACAGTATAGCCGGCCCTAATGTTTGGGCTGAAGTAGGAGGAAAAGTAGTCTGAGGAATTTTTTTTTTTTTTTCTCTCCTCTGAGGTTGCTGCCTAGCCTTAATTGCAGCCAGGCTGATTTTTTTTTTTTTTTCCTCCTCTTAATCCTTGAATGGCTCTGACCTTAGCTGTTTATCATGGACGTCCAGAGTTTAGCTTCCAGCTTGAATAATCTTGCTGCTAAGGTTCAAAATATACAAGATTTTGTTGTACATGCTCCTATGTCTGAACCTAGAATTCCTATTCCAGAGTTCTTTGCTGGAGATAGATCTAGTTTTCTGAATTTTAGGAACAATTGCAAGTTGTTCCTTTCTTTGAAATCTCGCTGTTCCGGAGACCCTGCTCAGCAGGTTAAGATTATTATATCTTTCCTGCGGGGTGACCCTCAAAATTGGGCATTTGCATTGGCACCAGGGGATCCTGCGTTGCTTAATGTGGATGCGTTTTTTCTGGCATTGGGTTTGCTCTATGAGGAACCTAACCAGGAGATTCAGGCTGAAAAAGCTTTATTAGCTCTCTCTCAGGTGCAAGATGAAGCAGAAATATATTGTCAAAAATTTCGGAAATGGTCAGTGCTTACTCAGTGGAATGAGTGCGCCCTGGCTGCAAAGTTCAGAGATGGCCTTTCTGAGGCCATTAAAGATGTTATGGTGGGGTTCCCTGCGCCTACGGGTCTGAATGAGTCTATGACTATGGCTATTCAGATTGATCGGCGTTTACGGGAGCGCAAACCTGTGCACCATTTGGCGGTGTCTTCTGAACAGGCACTTGAGACAATGCAATGTGATAGAGTTCAGTCTAGAAGTGAACGGCAAAACTATAGGCGGAAAAATGGGTTGTGCTTTTATTGTGGTGATTCAGCTCATGTTATATCAGCATGCTCTAAACGCACAAAAAAGGTTGATAAGTCTGTTGCCATTAGTACGTTACAGTCTAAGTTCATTCTGTCTGTGACTCTGATTTGCTCATTATCATCCATTTCCGTCGATGCCTATGTAGATTCAGGTGCTGCCCTGAGTCTTATGGATTGGTCATTTGCCAAGTGATGTGGGTTTAGTCTTGAGCCTCTGGAAGTCCCTATTCCTTTGAAGGGAATTGACTCTACACCTTTAGCTATGAATAAACCTCAGTACTGGACACAAGTGACCATGCGTATGACTCCCGTTCATCAGGAGGTGATTCGCTTCCTGGTATTGTATAATTTACATGATGTTCTAGTACTTGGTCTGCCATGGTTACAAACTCATAATCCAGTCCTTGACTGGAAAACAATGTCTGTGTTAAGCTGGGGATGTCAGGGGGTTCATGATGATGCACCTCCGATTTCTATCGCTTCATCTACTCCTTCTGAGGTTCCTGTATTTTTGTCTGATTATCGGGATGTTTTTGAGGAGCCTAAGCTCAGTTCGCTTCCTCTTCACAGGGATTGCGATTGTGCTATAGATTTAATTCCTGGTAGTAAATTTCCTAAAGGTCGTTTGTTCAATCTGTCAGTGCCAGAGCATACTGCTATGCGGGATTATGTTAAGGAGTCCTTGGAAAAGGGACATATCTGTCCATCTTCGTCCCCTTTGGGAGCAGGTTTTTTTTTTGTGGCCAAAAAAGATGGGTCCTTGAGGCCTTGTATAGATTATCGTCTTTTGAATAAGATTACCGTAAAATATCAGTATCCTTTGCCTTTGTTGACTGATTTGTTTGCTCGCATTAAGGGGGCTAAATGGTTCACTAAGATTGATCTTCGGGGTGCGTATAATCTTATACGAATAAAGCAAGGTGATGAGTGGAAAACCGCATATAATACGCCTGAGGGCCATTTTGAGTATTTGGTAATGCCTTTCGGACTTTCTAATGCTCCTTCAGTCTTCCAGTCCTTTATGCACGATATTTTCCGTGAATATCTGGATAAATTTATGATTGTGTATTTGGATGATATTTTGGTTTTTTC
This sequence comes from Ranitomeya imitator, assembly GCF_032444005.1. Taxonomy (NCBI): domain Eukaryota; kingdom Metazoa; phylum Chordata; class Amphibia; order Anura; family Dendrobatidae; genus Ranitomeya; species Ranitomeya imitator. The sequence goes on from NC_091286.1 coordinate 396,212,778, forward strand.
TGATGACTGGGAGTCTCATGTTCAGCAGGTCAGGAAGGTGTTTCAGGTCCTGCGGGCTAATTCCTTGTTTGTAAAGGGCTCAAAGTGTCTCTTTGGAGTCCAGAAGATTTCTTTCTTGGGGTATATTTTTTCCCCTTCTACTATTGAGATGGATCCCGTCAAGGTTCGGGCTATTTGTGACTGGACGCAGCCTGCATCTCTTAAGAGTCTGCAGAAGTTCTTAGGCTTTGCTAATTTCTATCGTCGTTTTATAACTAATTTTTCTAGTGTTGTTAAGCCTTTGACGGATTTGACTAAGAAGGGTGCTGATGTTGCTGATTGGTCTCCTGCAGCTGTGGAGGCCTTTCGGGAACTTAAACGCCGGTTTTCTTCTGCTCCTGTGTTGCGTCAGCCTGATGTTTCGCTTCCTTTCCAAGTTGAGGTTGATGCTTCCGAGATTGGAGCGGGGGCGGTTTTGTCACAGAGAAGCTCCGATTGCTCGGTGATGAAGCCATGTGCGTTCTTTTCTAGAAAATTTTCGCCCGCTGAGCGGAATTATGATGTGGGTAATCGGGAACTTTTGGCCATGAAGTGGGCATTTGAGGAGTGGCGTCATTGGCTGGAGGGTGCTAGACATCGTGTGGTGGTCTTGACTGATCACAAAAATCTGATTTACCTTGAGTCTGCCAGGCGTCTGAATCCTAGACAGGCTCGTTGGTCACTGTTTTTCTCTCGTTTCAATTTTGTGGTTTCATACCTGCCAGGTTCAAAGAATGTGAAGGCGGATGCTCTTTCTAGGAGTTTTGTGCCTGACTCCCCTGGAAATTCTGAGCCCACTGGTATCCTTAGGGATGGGGTGATTTTGTTGGCCGTCTTCCCAGACTTGCGACGTGCTTTGCAGGAGTTTCAGGCGGGTAAACCTGATCGTTGTCCGCCTGAGAGACTGTTTGTTCCAGATAGTTGGACCAGTAGAGTCATCTCCGAGGTCCATTCTTCTGCGTTGGCAGGTCATCCTGGAATATTTGGTACTAGAGACTTGGTGGCCAGGTCTTTTTGGTGGCCTTCCTTGTCGAGGGATGTGCGTTCTTTTGTGCAGTCTTGTGAGGTTTGTGCTCGGGCTAAGCCTTGCTGTTCTCGAGCCAGTGGATTGTTGTCACCTTTGCCTATCCCGAAGAGGCCATGGACGCACATTTCCATGGACTTTATTTCGGATCTCCCTGTCTCTCAAAAAATGTCTGTCATCTGGGTTGTGTGTGACCGCTTTTCTAAAATGGTTCATCTTGTACCCTTGCCTAAGTTGCCTTCCTCCTCTGAGTTGGTCCCTCTGTTTTTCCAGAACGTGGTTCGTTTGCATGGGATTCCGGAGAACATCGTTTCTGACAGGGGATCCCAGTTTGTGTCTAGATTTTGGCGGACGTTCTGTGCTAAGATGGGCATTGATTTGTCATTTTCGTCTGCATTCCATCCTCAGACGAATGGCCAGACGGAGCGAACTAATCAGACCTTGGAAACTTATTTGAGGTGTTTTGTTTCTGCTGATCAGGATGACTGGGTTACCTTTTTGCCGCTGGCCGAGTTTGCCCTTAATAATCGGGCTAGTTCTGCTACCTTGGTTTCTCCTTTCTTTTGTAATTCGGGGTTTCATCCTCGTTTTTCCTCTGGTCAGGTGGAGCCTTCTGATTATCCTGGAGTGGATATGGTGGTGGATGGGTTGCATCGGATTTGGAGTCATGTGGTGGACAATTTGAAGTTGTCCCAGGAGAAGGCTCAGCAGTTTGCTAATCGCCGTCGCCGCGTGGGTCCTCGACTTCGTGTTGGGGACTTGGTGTGGTTGTCTTCTCGTTTTGTTCCTATGAAGGTCTCTTCTCCTAAGTTCAAGCCTCGGTTCATCGGTCCTTATAGGATCTTGGAAATTCTTAACCCTGTGTCGTTTCATTTGGATCTCCCGGCATCGTTTGCTATTCATAATGTGTTCCATCGGTCGTTGTTGCGGAGGTATGAGGTACCTGTTGTTCCTTCGCTTGAGCCTCCTGCTCCGGTGCTGGTGGAGGGAGAATTGGAGTATGTTGTGGAGAAGATCTTGGATTCTCGTGTTTCCAGACGGAAACTCCAATATTTGGTCAAGTGGAAGGGTTATGGTCAGGAGGATAATTCTTGGGTGGTTGCCTCTGATGTTCATGCTGATGATTTGGTCCGCGCTTTTCATAGGGCTCATCCTGGTCGCCCTGGTGGTTCTCGTGAGGGTTCGGTGACCCCTCCTCAAGGGGGGGGTACTGTTGTGAGTTCTGTTTTTGGGCTCCCTCTGGTGGTTACTGATGGTACTGGGTGATTTGTGTTCTGCTGTCTCTGGTGTCCACCTGTTCTATTAGTATTTGGGAGTTTCCTATTTAACCGGGCTTTCTTGTCATTTCCCCGCCGGCTATCAAGGTTATCAGAGTGTTTTGTTACCTCAGCTTCTGGCTTCAGTAATCTTCAGGACAAGCTAAGTTTTGATTTTCTTGTTCCACGTTTTGCTTTATTTTTGTCTTGTCCAGCTTGCATATAATTGTTTCTTTGCTGCTGGTTGCTCTAGTGGGCTGTAATTGCTCCTCATGTTCCATGAGTTGGAACATGAGTTCAAGTAATTACAGGATGGTTTTTTGAAGGGTTTTTTGCTGATTGCGCAGTTTACTTTTGTATCCTCTGCTATCTAGTTTTAGCGGGCCTCATTTTTCTGAATCTGTTTTCATACTGTGTATGTGCCTTCCTCTCATTTCACCGTCATTATATGTGGGGGGCTGCTATTTCTGTGGGGTATTTCTCTGGAGGCAAGAGAGGTCTGTGTTTCTTCTAATAGGGGAAGTTAGATCTTCGGCTGGTGCGAGACGTCTAGGATCAACGTAGTCACGTTCCCCGGCTATTGTTATTTGTGTGTTCAGGTTTAGGGTCGCGGTCAGCTCAGGTTCCATCACCCTAGAGCTCGTTGGTGCTTGTCCTTTTGTGATTCCCTGCCATTGGAATCATGACACTGTTCCGCAGGACTGGCGCATAGCAAATGTGGTGCCAATATTCAAAAAGGGCTCTAAAAGTGAACCTGGAAATTATAGGCCAGTAAGTCTAACCTCTATTGTTGGTAAAATATTTGAAGGGTTTCTGAGGGATGTTATTCTGGATTATCTTAATGAGAATAACTGTTTAACTCCATATCAGCATGGGTTTATGAGAAATCGCTCCTGTCAAACCAATCTAATCAGTTTTTATGAAGAGGTAAGCTATAGGCTGGACCACGGTGAGTCATTGGACGTGGTATATCTCGATTTTTCCAAAGCGTTTGATACCGTGCCGCACAAGAGGTTGGTACACAAAATGAGAATGCTTGGTCTGGGGGAAAATGTGTGTAAATGGGTTAGTAACTGGCTTAGTGATAGAAAGCAGAGGGTGGTTATAAATGGTATAGTCTCTAACTGGGTCGCTGTGACCAGTGGGGTACCGCAGGGGTCAGTATTGGGACCTGTTCTCTTTAACATATTCATTAATGATCTGGTAGAAGGTTTACACAGTAAAATATCGATATTTGCAGATGATACAAAACTATGTAAAGCAGTTAATACAAGAGAAGATAGTATTCTGCTACAGATGGATCTGGATAAGTTGGAAACTTGGGCTGAAAGGTGGCAGATGAGGTTTAACAATGATAAATGTAAGGTTATACACATGGGAAGAAGGAATCAATATCACCATTACACACTGAATGGGAAACCACTGGGTAAATCTGACAGGGAGAAGGACTTGGGGATCCTAGTTAATGATAAACTTACCTGGAGCAGCCAGTGCCAGGCAGCAGCTGCCAAGGCAAACAGGATCATGGGGTGCATTAAAAGAGGTCTGGATACACATGATGAGAGCATTATATTGCCTCTGTACAAATCCCTAGTTAGACCGCACATGGAGTACTGTGTCCAGTTTTGGGCACCGGTGCTCATGAAGGATATAATGGAACTAGAGAGAGTACAAAGGAGGGCAACAAAATTAATAAAGGGGATGGGAGAACTACAATACCCAGATAGATTAGCGAAATTAGGATTATTTAGTCTAGAAAAAAGACGACTGAGGGGCGATCTAATAACCATGTATAAGTATATAAGGGGACAATACAAATATCTCGCTGAGGATCTGTGTATACCAAGGAAGGTGACGGGCACAAGGGGGCATTCTTTGCGTCTGGAGGAGAGAAGGTTTTTCCACCAACATAGAAGAGGATTCTTTACTGTTAGGGCAGTGAGAATCTGGAATTGCTTGCCTGAGGAGGTGGTGATGGCGAACTCAGTCGAGGGGTTCAAGAGAGGCCTGGATGTCTTCCTGGAGCAGAACAATATTGTATCATACAATTATTAGGTTCTGTAGAAGGACGTAGATCTGGGGATTTATTATGATGGAATATAGGCTGAACTGGATGGACAAATGTCTTTTTTCGGCCTTACTAACTATGTTACTATGTTACTATGTATGTTTCTAATTCTTGCTTGTTGGTGTATGAAGTCAACAAAAACGGAGAAGGGAGGGAATAGAATGCTGTGTTTGTATTTGTACGTGGAACCATGTGTGAGCCACCTCTCCTGTAGATTGTAGGGCAACTTCTGGACTATAGGGTTAACACCTCTGGCTGTGTCGAGAAATGCAAGTCCCTGTAGGTCGTCCTCGTATTTGGCAACTTGGACTTCCTTTAGCAAGTCGCTTAGCTCTCTAAGTTTCTGGAGACCTTTGTTAGATATTTTAGGAAAGTCATCGATTCTTTTGAACAAGGCTCTTTCTATTACTTCTGCTGAGCCGTAACACTCATCCAGCCTTTTCCAGATCTCTTTGAGGCCAGTCTCAGGGCGGTTTATATTAATGTCTCTGATCCTTACTGCGTGTTTGACTGACTCTTCTCCCAGGTATTTGACTAACAGGTCTATCTCTTCCCTGTGTTGCAGCCCCAAGTCTCTAATGACATTTTGGAAGGAAGCTTTCCAAGCTCTGTAACCTTCAGCTCGGTCAGTGAATTTCATGAGTCCCTTGGCAACCAGTTTACGTCGTGTGAAGAACTTGGCAAATTCTGTCGTGAACCGGTTGTCAGCAGAGTATACTGGTGATGGGTCGCCCTGATAGTGATGTGAGGTGCGTTCGTACCTGTTAGTGCCCTCATGGTGGCGCCAGCCGGTGTCGTATTGCTTCGGCCTGATGTACGGTGCGTCAGCAGGGTGATCCACGTTGGTTACCTGATGAGGGCAAGGTAGTCATTAGCACAGTTGTTTTGCCTCACATTTTCGAGTTTGTTTCTGTCCTGAGCCTCGTGACGACTCTCGCTCACTTCGCTGGAGGTGTCGTATTCTGGTTTTGGTACTGGTTCAGGGTTATAGTTTGGATCAGGAAGGTCATTAAAATACTGAGATGTGCATTGTGGTGAGTCTTGCAGTGGAAACTCCAGACTCGACGTACTGCTTTGGCTATGCAGCTTGGGATTTTGCGCGGCTTCTAGCGATTCTGCTTTGGTGAGGGCTGCGGCAGCTTCCCTTTTTGCTGCTAGGCTTTCTAAGGCGGCATCCACACGTGCCTTCTCTAACTGTGACCTTCTCTTTTGATCGGCTCTCTCTAAGCGCGACCTTCTCTCTTGATCGGCTCTCTCTAAGCGCGACCTTCTCTCTTGATCGGCTCTCTCTTCATCTATGCGTGCTTTTTCTAATTTAAGTTGCATCTCTTGATCAGCAAAGCTCGCTCGTATTTTGGCAGCTTCAGCATTTGCGCGGGCAATGGCGACAGCGCTGCTGATGGATGTTGTCTTTGAGGAGACGGAAGTAACAGATCTTGTCCTACGCGATTTGTGAGACATGGTGTCTTGGGAAAGTGCTTGGCTGTGCAGAGATTGCTGTAGCTGTATTTAGTCTCTGAGTAGCCGGTGACTTGAATCCCACTAGTTGGATGGCTGCCGTTTCACTGTTCTGTCCTCACTAGCTGAGGCAGGCTCATACGTAGCTATACAGTCAGCTAAACCGCTATACCGGGGTCCAATAAGGAGACTGTGGTTGAGTCTGTGCTTTATTAAACGTAGTGGTATATTGATGCGGTGGAACTGTGAACAATGATATACATAGAATCAGTGCATGGCATAGAACAGATACATAATACACATGATATACATTATGCATAACATTTAGAAAGCTAGTGACTAAACTGGGAGTACAACTGGTTAAACTAAGCTAATATAGAGCAGGAATATCTATATGAAGCATAAAGACATACCGGCAATGCAATCGCAAGGGGGATGAAGTGAAGCATCTTTCCTTGAAGGCAAACTGAAGAAAGTGAAAGGAAAAATGGAGGGAAATGGAGGCTGAGCTACCATAATGCATTGCAAAGGAGGAGGAGAATCAGACATGGATAATACAAAAACAAGATTGAACTGCCAACATAACTCTGACCGCTAGAGGGAGCCAAAGCATCACAGATGAATAAAGGCATGAATATATCAATACTGTATACTGAGGAAACTGCAATTATGCAAGCAAATAATCAGGGTAACAATATTAGATGGCGGAGACAGAACAGGATGCTTCAGCGCACCCATCGACTGCCATTATGTAGCGCATCGCTAACGCATGTCATTATCGGCATGCATTAGCAATGTGCCGTCATTCTGTGACGGACCCTCGGTCTGCAGCGTTTCCGGGTTCGTCACTGCTAGAGTAGGTGGAGCATCTGCGCTATCACGATCACATAACGCCATCTTTAAAAGGCACTAGCGTTGGTGCAGTCCATTTAACGCATGCGTTGAACGGACTGCACCGACACAATATGAACCTGGCCTTAAAGGAGCTAAACAGGGGATCATAGCTCACATTTGGTGGAGTTTTTTCATGGAATTTCATGGAATAGTGGCTGCAGAGAATAATAAAAATTTGTTTTTGTTTTTAAATTTCTCAATTTCAATTCAGAGATATTAGCTTGTAAACTTTAGATTCTAATTTATGGTAAGCCCAAGGGACGTTAGAGATTCATCTTTCTGGAGAAGCTGAAAACATGTTTTTTCTTGTGAGACATGTATTGACACACAGCTCTGCTCTCCTCATTGATCTCATTGCTAGCATCTACTATGACTACAAGAGGGAGAGCGGTGTGTCATTATAAGCATCTCTTCAGCTCTGCTCTGTGCCCCTCACACAACACTGACAGGTCTGTCTCTCATTACATGTCTCGCAGAAGAAAGCCTGCTCTGACCTTTTCTGGGGGCGTGTTCTTTTATATCCCTCTTGACATTTCTTGCTTATGATTGGTCAATATCATGCAAGGGAAAAAGTACACGCCCCCAGAGACAAATCTCTGCTAATGCTCCCTTGGTTTTAGCATACAATAGAATCTAAACTTCACAAGCTAATAGATATGCAACGGAAATGAGAAATTAAAACTACGTTTTATTCAGCTCTGCAGCCTCTGGTCTATGATGTGGCCAGTTTAACATGCTAAAAGCTGCACCTTAAAAAAACCTCACATTTATAATCAATAAACCAGTTAATACGCATGCAAAAAACAGAACCATATCTGAAAATATAGCCCTGTCAAAATGACAGCTTAAAGTTTTTCTACCAACAGATTTGACATTTGTCTTCCACACATCCCTGCTCGTGAAATGCATGATAGAAATAGCAACAGTGCCACCAACTGACTATTCATATAAACAGGGCCAGAAATGTTTCACTAAACAAAAATATTTGCAGTAAGAAAATATAGATTTTAGGAATGTTCTACCAATGTATTAATTTGATATAATGCTATGCAATTCATACATAATATGACATCAAATATAAAATTGATTTTTTTTCATTACCATAAAATAAGACTGTGTAATTTCTCAAGTTTCCTATGTGACATTCTGTCATCTTGAAAAATGAACAATTACTGCTAACCATTTTCATCATAACATCTTTACTTCTAACTTACTGCTTCCATCTGTTGATTTTATGATATTTTATGATATCTGCACTGTTTTTACAGATTATTTTTGTGCACTGAGAAAAGTCACATTGTATATTGGAAAACAAATGTACATACTGTGCAGAAAGCGCTGCGGAATATGTTAGCGCTATATAAAAATAAAGATTATTATTATTTATTATTAAAGGGAGGATAATGAATTCGGCAGATTGGCTACTTCTGCCAAAAAAAAATAGAAGGCTGCCCAGGACTGAAACTATGGTAATAGGTGGTTATGTACTAAAGCAATGCACATTGATTCAACTAGAAATAGAAAGCTATTAAAAATAGCGGTATGGTTATATGGTACTAGATGAGCAATAATATGATCGTTTTGGACTAATACAATACAATGAACTAATGCTGAAAAATTAATCTTTAAGCCACATGCGCAATAGTCTGAAAGTACTGGGTGGGCCATGTGTATGGATACACCTAAATAAAATGGGAATGGTTGGTGATATCAACTTCCTGTTTGTAGCACATCTATAATATAACGCTGGGAGCGTCACTCTGTCCGAAGCCTTTATAGACTGCGCAAGCGCCGGCACAGTCTGGGCCTCACAGAGTGACGCTCCCGGGAGATCGCGGTATGCGTAAACACTGAACGCACACCGCGATCTCCACCGGAGAGTCAGGGACCGCCAGGAGGGTAAGTATATTCACCGGTCCCCCGTTCCAGCGCTGCGTGCGTCTCCGTCTCCCGGGTCCTCTGCTGTGACGTTCCCAGTTCAGAGGGCGCGATGACGCGCTTAATGCGCGCCGGCGCCGCCCTTTGACTGAACAGTCACAGCCAGAGGAGCTGGAAGATGGCGACGCGCAGCGCTGGAACGGGACAGATAGGTGAGTATAGCAAGTGCTGGGGGCCTGAGCTAGCAGTGACTCCGGCACCTGACCCCCACAGCGCGCCGGTGTCCCCGCCTGCTCAGGCCCCAGCACTCGGCGCCCAGCGACGATAGGTGAGTATGGTATTTTTTTTTTATATATATGGCAGCAGCATACGGGGCATATATTATGGAGCATCTTATGGGGGGCATATAATACAATGGTGGCGTAGGATGGCAGCAGCACATGACAGAACGGGCGCAGGATGGCAGCAGCACATGACAGAACGGGTGCAGGATGGCAGCAGCACATGACAGAACGGGTGCAGGATGGCAGCAGCACATGACAGAACGGGCGCAGGATGGCAGCAGCACATGACAGAACGGGCGCAGGATGGGAGCAGCACATGACAGAACAGGCGCAGGATGGGAGCAGCACATGACAGAATGGGCGCAGGATGGTAGCAGCACATGACAGAACGGGCGCAGGATGGTAGCAGCACATGACAGAACGGGGGCGCAGGATGGGAGCAGCACATGACAGAACAGGGGCGCAGGATGGGAGCAGCACATGACAGAACAGGGGCGCAGGATGGCACCAGCACATGACAGAACGGGGGCGCAGGATGGCACCAGCACATGACAGAACGGGGGCGCAGGATGGCAGCAGCAGATGACAGAACGGGCGCAGGATGGGAGCAGCACATGACAGAACAGGGGCGCAGGATGGGAGCAGCACATGACAGAACAGGGGCGCAGGATGGGAGCAGCACATGACAGAATGGGGGCGCAAGATGGGAGCATCACATGACAGAACGGGGGCAGGATGGCAGCAGCACATGACAGAATGGGCGCAGGATGGGAGCAGCACATGACAGAACGGGGGCGCAGGATGGCAGCAGCACATGACAGAACGGGGGCGCAGGATGGGAGCAGCACATGACAGAACGGGCGTAGGATGGGAGCAGCACATGACAGAACAGGGGCGCAGGATGGAAGCAGCACATGAAAGAACGGGGGCACGACAGAACGGGGGCGCAGGATGGGAACAGCACATGACAGAACGGGCGCACGATGGCAGCAGCACATGACAAAACGGGCGCAGGATGGGAGCAGCACATGACAGAACGGGGGCGCAGGATGGCAGCAGCACATGACAGAACGGGCGCAGGATGGGAGCAGCACATGACAGAACTGGGGCGCAGGATGGCAGCAGCACATGACAGAACGGGCGCAGGATGGGAGCAGCACATGACAGAACAGGGGAGCAGGATGGGAGCAGCACATGACAGGATGGGAGCAGCAAATGACAGAATGGAGGCGCAGGATGGGTGCAGAACATGTCAGAATGGAGGCGCAGGATAGGTGCAGCACATGTCACAATGGGGGCGCAGGATGGGAACAGCACATGACAGAATGGGGGCGCAGGATGGGTGCAACACATGACAGAATGGGGGCGCAAGATGGGTGCAGAACCTGTCAGAATGGAGTCGCAGTATGGGTGCAGAACATGTCAGAATGGGGGCGCAGGATGGAAGCAGCACATGACAGAATGGGGGGCGCAGGATGGGAGCAGCACATGACAGAATGGGGGCGCAGGATGGGTGCAACACATGACAGAATGGGGGCGCAAGATGGGTGCAGAACATGTCAGAATGGAGTCGCAGGATGGGAGCAGCACATGTCACAATGGGGGCGCAGGATGGAAGCAGCACATGACAGAATGGGGGGCGCAGGATGGGTGCAACACATGACAGAATGGGGGCGCAAGATGGGTGCAACACATGGCAGGATGGGTGTGCAGGATGTGTGCAGCACATGACAGGATGGGGACGCAGGATGGAGCAGCACATGTCAGAATGGGGGTGCAGGATGGGAGCAGCACATGTCAGAATGGGGGTGCAGGATGGGTGCAGCACATGTCAGGATGGGGACGCAGGATGGAGCAGCTCATGACAGGATGGGGACGCAGGATGGAGCAGCACATACCAGGATGGAGACCATATACCAATATGGATGCTAGCCACCCGGGCGTAGAACGGGTTCAATAGCTAGTTAGTATATGGGAGGGGAAAACCTTTCAAGATTGGTGGTGACCATGGCAGCCGTTTTGAAGTCAGACATTTTGGATCCAACTTTATTTTTTCCAATGGGAAGAGGGTCATGTGACACATCAAACTTATTGAGAATTTCTCAAGAAAAACAATGGTATGCTTGGTTTTAACGTAACTTTATTCTTTCATGAGTTATATACAAGTTTCTCTTTGTTTACAGCCATTGCCATGTTGCAGAGGTTAACACGTGAGGAGAGTATAGAAATTGCATTGATGTCTGGTGAACGCAGTATCTGGGTCATTGCAGCAGAATTCAATGCAAGTCACGCTACGCAAGAAAACTGTCACCATTCCCATGTTATTTAGGTATATCCATATAATTGGCCCACCCAAAAAAATTTGCCTCATCACTGAACATGTTCTGTGTAAACTGAGGGTCCTGTTCCCATTTTGGGTTTGCCCATTCTGCAAATTCAGCGCACGGATCTGGCATCAGTCGAACATCCCTTCGGTGGATATTAGCTGCTCACAAATGTCACGCTTACAAAATCCAGCTGCTGCAGCATCTCAGCGAGGATGACCCAGATCAGCATGCTGAATTGGCAGAATGTGCAAAACAAAAATTGGAGCCACACCAGCATATGGTCTCACAAGGGGCCTAAGGATCTCATCTCAGTACCTAATAGCAGTCAGGCTACCTCTGGCGAGCACATGAAGGGCTGTGCGGACCTCCAAAGAAATGCCACCCCACACCATTACTGACCCACTGCCAAACTGGTCATGCTGAAGGATGTTGCAGGCAGCAGATCGCTCTCCACGGCATCTTCAGACTCTGTCAAGTCTGTCACATGTGCTCAGTGTGAACCTTCTTTCATCTGTGAAGATCACAGGGCGCCAGTGGTGAATTTGCCAATCCTGGTGTTCTCTGGCAAATGCCAAGCTTCCTTCACGGTGTTAGGCTGTGTGCACAATCCCCATCTATGGACGTCGAGCACTCAGAACATCCTCATGGAGTCAGTTTGTAACCGTTTGTGCAGACACATGCACATTTGTGGCCTGCTGGAGGTCATTTTGCCGGGCTCTGGCAGTGCTCCTCCTGTTCCTCCTTGCACAAAGGCTGAGGTAAGGGTCCTGCTGCTGGGTTGTGGACCTCCTAAGGCAACCTCCATGTCTCCTGGTGTACTGGCCTGTCTCCTGGTAGCGCCTCCAGCCTCTGGACTCTATGCTGACAGACACAGCAAACCTTCTTGCCACAGCTTGCCTTGATATGCCATCCTGGATGAGCTGCACTACCTGAGCCACTTGTGTGGGTTGAAGAGTCCATCTCATGCTACCACTAGCGTGAAAGCACAACCAACATTTAAAAGTGACCAAAACATCAGCCAAAAAGCATTGGTACTGAGATGTGGTCTGTGGTCCCCACCTGCAGAACCACTCCTTTATTGAGTTTATCTTGATAATTGCCAATAATTTCCATCTGTTGTCTATTCCATTTGCACAACAGCATGTGAAATTGATTGTCAAACAGTGTTGCTTCCTAAGTGGACAGTTTGATTTCACAGAAATTTGATTTACTTGGAGTTATATTCTGTTGTTTAAGTGTTCCCTTTATTTTTTTCAGCAGTGTATAGATATATATAATATATATATATATATATATATATTATATATATATATATATATATACATATATATATATATATATACAGTGAGTACAGAAAGTATTCAGACCCCTTTAAATTTTTCACTCTTTGTTTCATTGTAGTAATTTGGTAAAAACAGAAATATAGAAATTTTTGCAAATGTAATAAAAAAGAAAAAGTGAAATATCACATGGTCATAAGTATTCAGACCCTTTGCTCAGATATTTAAGTCACATGTTGTCCATTTCCTTGTGATACTCCTTGAGATGGTTCTATTTCTTCATTGGAGTCCAGCTTGATTTGGAAAGGCACACAACTGTCTATATAAGACCTCACAGCTCACAGTGCATGTCGGACCAAATGAGAATCATGAGGTCAGAGGAACTGGCCAAGGAGCTCAGAGACAGAATCATGGCAAGGCACAGATCTGGCCAAGGTTACAATAAAAAATTTTCAGTACTCAAGGTTCCTAAGAGCACAGTGGCTTCAGTAATCTTTAAACAGAAGAAGTTTGGGACCACCAGATTTCTTCCTAGACCTGGCCATCCAGCCAAACTGAGCTATTGTGGGAGAAAAGCCTTGGGGAGAGTGGTAAAGAAGAACCCCAAGACCACTGTGGCTGAGCTCCAGAGATGCAGTAGGGAGATGGGAGAAAGTTCCACAAAGTCAGCTATCACTGCAGCCGTCCCCCACTCTGGCCTTTATGGCAGAATGGCCCTACAGAAGCCTCTCCTCAGTGCAAGACATCTGAAAGCCCACATAGAGTTTGCTAAAAAACACATGAAGGACTCCCAGACTATGATAAATAAGATTCTCTGGTCTGTTGAGACGAAGATAGACCTTTTTGGCTATAATTCTAAGCATTATGTGTGGAGAAAACCAGTCACTTCTCATCACCTGCCCAATACAATCCCAAGAGTGAAATATGGTGGTGACAGCATCATGCTATTGGGGTGTTTTTCAGCTTCAGGGACCGGATGACTGGTTGTCATTGAAGGAAACATGAATGCGGCCAAGTACAGAGATATCCTGGATGAAGACCTCTTCCAGACTGTTCTGAACCTCAGACTTGGCCAAAGATTCACCTTCCAAGAAGACAATGACCCTAATTACACAATTAAATTTACAAAGGAGTGGCTTCAGAACAACTCTGTGACCATTCTTGACTGGCCCAACCAGAGCCCTGACCTAAATCCAATAATTCATCTCTGGAGAGACCTGAAAATGGCTGTCCACCATCCAACCTGATGAAACTGGAGAGGATCTGCAAGGGAGAATGGCAGAGGATCCCCAAATCCAAGTGTGAAAAATGTGTTGCATCATTTCCAAGAAGACTCGTCGTGGCTGTACTAGCTCAAAAGGGTTCTTCTACTCAATACTGAGCAAAGGATCTGAATACTTATGACCATGTGATATTTCAGTTTTATTTTTTATAAATTTGCAAACAATGACTACATTTCTGCTTTTTTCAGTCAAGAAAGTGTGCTGAGTGTACATTAATGAGAAAAAATTGAACTTTTTTGAATTTACCAAATGGCTGCAATGAAGCAAAGAGTGAAAAATGTACAGGGGTATGAATACTTTCCGTACCCACTTTATATATATATATATATATATATATATATATATATATATATATACTGTATTTTTTGTACTATAGGACACACTTTTTTCCACAAAATTTTTGGGTGAAAATGGAGGGGGTGTCTTATACACCGGATGTAGCTTGCCAGGGGGGGCGGTGGCGGAAGGGGTCAGGTGATGCTGCGGGCCCTGGGCTGGGAGGAGGAAATATTTGGAGATGCTATGCTGTGGGCAATACTGTGAGTTCCAGACTGGTAGGAGGGGGTGCTCTACGGTGCGGGGGCTCCACTGACATTTTGTGAAAGCCCAAAACCCTCACACTTCCATGGTTTCAAAGTGATGGTCTCTGGGAAAATGGCCGCCAGAGGCGGCACATGTGCAGAATGAGATCTCCACACTGACATCTCGTCTCCCAAGATAAAAATCTGAACATGTGCCGCCCCTCCCCACCTGCCGGTAAGCTTAGTTCATACTGTGAGACGGACTCCCATTTGACGCGTTACATTTTTTTCCCCTTTTTTCCCCCTGAAAATTTGGGTTGCATCTTATGGTTCAGTGCTCCTTATAGTCTGAAAAATACGGTACATACAAGGCAGTTATGTATAAGTAAGTCTAAATTTTAAACAGACCACATTGCACGGAAAAATATTAAATAGCATCTTTCAAGAGGCGTAGCTAGGGTTTTGGTTCAGGGGCAGGAAAACTTGAATGGGTCCATAACCAGGTAACCCTGATTACACTTATGGTGGTGCACCCTAATTGTAAGTATATGGGAACCTCAGCAGATGACAGAGCTCTAAAAATCTTTATGCAAAAATCAACACTGATATTACCACCATATGGTGACCATATAGTGGTAGATACCAGTCATGCAGAACATATAATACATTACAGTACAGTTACAGATGTTGACTTACAGGTGATATTCATTCTGGTGGAGTCATTCACTTTTCCTGTCTTTTCCATTTGGCCCAGACCGACATGACAACTTCTCCAACCATGACTCGGCCTCAGAGATTACAACAAAGACATATTTGACTTTTCACATTTCTTGCATCATCCCCATCTATTCCCAACCTGCACAAACTCCTCATCCTGCTGAAACCCCAATACTAAGCCTCTGCTGCTTTATGTGTCCCTATCACAGCACCTACTGTGTGGTTCTGTGTAACCTCTAAAAGGTAAAACAACCCTCTAGAATATAGTATTGCCATGTGCAAGAGCACTACAAAATAGTGCCCACATTTGCCCCCTAGAAATTAATAATGCCCTCTGTGTGCTCCTTTAGCAGTCACAATAACCTGAGTTCGCCTATAGCAATAAGTACCCACTTAACATTTAATATTGTCCCAAGTCTCCCCCCTGCACAGTTGTTCACTACACAGTATGATGCTCTCTTGTACTATTTTAATACCCCCTCACTGTATAGTACTCCCCCCCACAGTATACTGACCCCTTAGCAGCCCTCAAACTGTTTAAAGGTTCTAACACTCTATGATGGCACCCACATTGTACAAAGACCCCACATTATCTCCCACACTGTATGATCTGTATGATGGCCCCCTCACTGTAATCCCCACAATGTACTATAATGCACTCCCTCATAGGCCTCCATACACTATAATGCTCTCCCCATAGGCAGACTCTATATAGTATAAGGCACTCTGCATATGCAGACTCTATATAGTATAATGCACCCCCATAGGAAAACTCTATACAGTATAATGTATCTCCATATGTAGACTCTATATAGTATAATGCACTCCCCATAGGCAAACTCTATATAGTGTAAAGCACCCCCATAGGCAGACTATATAGTATAAAGCACCCCCAAAGGCAGACTCTATATAGTATAATGCACTCCCCATAGGCCTGTATAGTATAATGCACGCCCATAAAAAATAAATACTCATCTCTCATTCTCATTTCCTCCACTGCTCCAAACACATAATTCTATGTAAACAGGATTCACGCTGCCAAGAGCAACGGCAGTCAATGTGCACTGAGCAAACTACTACGGATCAGTCAGGCTGCATTGACTACCACTGTCTGCCTGTCTAAACAACCAACAATTGTTAAATAAATACTTATAGCTGGTAAAATAAGTATTGAACAGTTTTCTAAGTAAACATATATCTAAAGGTGCTATTGACATGAAATTTTCACCAGATGTCGATAACAACACATTCAATCCACGCAGACAAAGAAATCAAACCATATATGTCTATAAATTAAGCTATGTGTAATAATGTGGAATAACAGCGAAAATAATTGTGCACATGAAGAGAGGTATAAAAAGCCATGGAAATTCATGAAATTAGCTGAAAAATCTCATTCATTAGAAAGTAATCCTGTCACCTAGTGAAACATAATGTCAGCTGATTCAACTGATGGCTTATAAAAAAAGGTGTCTTATTACCAAGGTGTCACACAAGGTACATCTCATGATGCGTAAAACCATTTAACTGTGTCAAGGCCTTCGCAACCTTATTGTTGCAAAATATACCAATGCCATTAGTTACAGAAGAATTTCTAAACTACTGAACGTTCCAGTAAGCATTATTGGGGCCATAATCCAAAAGTGAAAATAACATACTTTCACCATAAACCAGGTGCTCCCTGCAATATTTAAGACAAAAAAGTGAAAACAATAATCAGAAGAGTTTTCCAAGAGCCACGTATCACCATTGGAGAGCTACAGAAAAACATGGAATTAGCAGATGTAATTGTTTCAAAGAAAACAATAAGTAATGCACTCAACCTGTATGCACTTTCTCCATGCAAGACTCCATTACTGAACAAAAAGCATGTTCAAGTGTACTTAAAGTTTGGTCAACAACATTTATAAAAGCTTGTGACATACTGGGAGAATATACTCTGGCCAGATGAGACCAAAATTAAACTCTTTGGGTGCCATAATACACACTATGTTTGGAGGCCAAAAGGCACTGCATATCACCCCCAAAAAAACACCATACCAACACTGAAATCTGGTGGTGGAAAAACCATGGTGCAGGGATTTTTTTTCAGCATATGGCACTGACAAACTTCATATAATTGAAGGAAGGATGAATCGACAAATGTACCGAGACATTCTTGATAAAATCTGCTGCCATCTACCAGGATGATGAAGATGAAAAGAGGGTGGACATTTCAGTAAGACAATAATCCAAAACACACAGTCAAGGAAACTCACAATTGGTTTCAGAGAAAGAAAATACAGCTGCTGGAATGGCCCAGACAATCACCTGACCTGAACCTAAAAGAAAATTTATGGTAGGAACTAAAACTCAGAATTCATAGACAGAGCTCATGGAACCTTCAGGATTTGACGAGTGTTTGTGTGGAAGAATTGGCCAAAATCACACCAGAGCAATGCATGCGACTAGTTTCTCCATACAGGAGTCATATTGAAGCTGTTATCACCAACATGAAGTATTAATTACATTTTAATAAGTGTATTCAGTACTTGTGTCATTTCTCATTATTACACATAACTTGGTTTATGGACATCTGTGGTTTGATTTCTCTGCTTGTGTGGATGGGAAGGGTTGCTACCAAAATCTGGTGAGAATTTCATGTCAATAGCATCTTTATAAATATATTTACTTAGAAAATTGATGACGTGTTCAATACTTAACTCACCCAATGTACCAATTGGCAGTCGTTTAGTACCACCAGACAGTCCATGTAAAAAGATCCTAAGTAACACTCTGCCACACTTTTTATTTTTCTTTGAAACACTGCTGAGAAAAACATAACTGTTTGCAGGATTCATGTCCTTGTTTGAAGCAAAATAAATAATATGACAGCTTTCCTTTAACATGTCTTTCATTAAAAAATGAAGGGGGCATTTTGTAAAAGATTGTTATAAAATCACCAGTTTTCTGGCATAAAAAAGCAGTAAAGTATGGCACGTCATATTTGCATTAATGCTTGCAACTTCTTTATTTTCTCAGCCCTTTGAAAAGTGACAAAAAGTTGCCATGGTAAGGTGAGAGAAGACGAGGCCACAGTAAATCCGATATATTCTCTTGAATTTAAGAAACAAATTGGCAAAAATTATAGTACAAATCTAGATCTGTTTATAGAAGGTGTAGATATAAATTTCTGCATCACAGCCTAAGTTGACAAAATATATTATGAGGGGCGCACCTGATAATAAATTGTACCCATTTTACACCAACATTTTGAGTTAAGTAAGAGCTGTACATGAACTTTCCCTTGAAGGCTTCGTTAAATTATTTTATCATTTGAACACTAGGGGTCAGCAGAACTACGTGAAAAAGTATTTAGTCAGACACCAATTGTGCAAGTTCTCCCACTTAAAAAGATGAGAGAGGCCTGTAATTGACATCATTGGTAGGCCACAACTATGAGAGTCAAAATGAGAAAACAAATCCAGAAAATCACCTTGTCTGATTTTGCTAGATTTATTTTGCAAATTATGGTGGAAAATAAGTATTTGGTCACCTAAAAATATGCAAGATTTCTGGCTCTCACAGACTTGTTTTCCACCATAATTTGAAAAATAAATCTCGCCAAATCAGACAAGGTGATTTTCTGGATTTGTTTTCTCATTTTGACTCTCATAGTTGTGGTCTACCTATGATGTCAATTACAGGCCTCTCTCATCTTTTTAAGTGGGAGAACTTGCACAGTTGGTGGCTGACTAAATATTTTTTCTCCTCACTGTAAATTATTTTTCTTTGGTTTATTGCAGACAGCAGAAAGTTTTAAACTTTTCTAATAAAACTAATTTGCAACAGGAGTTAAATAATTTTAATTGTAACTTTTTTTATTTGCAGTTGATTATAGGAAAAAGACATTATTAAATCCACTGTGTGATAGTTTGTTGTTAACCAGTAAATTAAAAGTTTGCTGTTACAAAAATCAGTGAAAACTGGAGCAAGGATGTTTTTTTCTTAGCATTTTATTTTTACTGTTCAGTGATTTCCATCCAAAAGTTCCCATTTGCTCCACTACAAGAACTCATGAGCAACCTTTCTGGTTTGTCACATGTTCCTTCAATCCTTTAATTCATTGGAAATAATTATTTTCAAGTTAAACTGTTACCAATTACAAGAATGCTGAACTAAAATAAGAGTATTGTGGTTAAAATAACTTGTTGCAGATGTCTTCCAGGAATAGATTATTCTGTTCTTCCCCTTTTGAAAGTCCCTTGTTTTTTGGAATAAAAGAAACATGATCATCTAGGCTCAATGCAATCCCAAGGTCCTACTATAAAGCAAAAGGTAATAAACAAAAATTTAAATTAATGTAAGCTATTTATTCTAATGAGCATAAAAATTGAGGGAATAGGTAATACAACCAACAAGATGTACGGTGTTGACTACAATAAGGATGCCAATGAATTACTTTGCTAATAATGTTAGGCACACCAGGTTCTAAAACATATTTACCGTATATACTGGAGTATAAGGCGAGATTTTCAGCCCATTTTTTAGGCTGAAAGTGCCCCTCTCGGCTTATACTCGAGTCATTGTCTCAGGGGGTCGCGGGGGAGGGGGAGCAGCAGCTGTCCATCATACTCACCTGCTCCCGGCGCGTCTCTGCATGTCCCTGCTTCTCTGGCGCCAGCAGGTCTTCCTGTGTTCAGAGGTCACATGGTACCGCTCATTAAAGTAATGAATATGGACGTGACTCGACTCCCATAGGGGTGGAGCCGCATATTCATTACTTTAATGAGCAGTACCAGTGACCGCTGAACACAGGAACAAGCTGCCAGCGCCATCGCATCGGAGAACCAGGGACCGTGCCGGGAGGGTGAGTATAATGAGGGAGGTAAGCCATGCGATATTCACCTGTCCCCATTCCACTGCCGCACGCAGCTCTGTCTTCCGCGTCCTCCGGCTGTGACGTTCAGGTCAAAGGGCGCGATGACGTGTTTAGGGTGCGCACCACCCTCTGCCTGAACAGTCACTGCAGAGAGACAGAAGACAGAGCGGCGCGCGGTGGTGAAATGGGGACAGGTGAATATTGCAAGTGCCAGAGTCCCCGCCTGCTCAGAACAAGAGATGAGTGTGTCATTTTTTTTAATCGCAGCAGCAGCATATGGGGCAAATGTTTCTATGGAGCATCGTATGGGGCCATAATCAACCTTAATGCAGCGTTATATGGGGCAAATGCTTCTATTGAGCATCTTATGGGGCCATAATCAACCTTTGTGCAGCATTATATGGGGCACATTTTCTATGGAGCATCTCTTGGGGCCATAATCAACCTTTATGCAGCATTGTATAGGGCAAATGTTTCTATGGAGCATCTTATGGGGCCATAGTCAACCTTTGTGCATCCGCCATGTGGATGGTTTGAGGGCAACAAGGTTTTTTCTTGAACCCAGTAATTTGGAAGCAGACTTATGTGAGCTGATATTGGAGTTGTTGGATTTTATCCTGACTCATAACTTTTTTGTTTTCCAAGATCGTTTCTTTCTCCAGAGACAGGGCACCGCAATGGGGGCGGCATGTGCACTGTCCTTTACTAATTTATTTTGGGTTTTTTTGGGAGAGGGGGATATTCCATGATGGCGCACAGGTCGCCCCCCAAATCCTATCATGGTATAGGTATAATGACGATGTCCTATTCATCTGGCAAGGTCCTGTCTGGGATTTACAGCATTCATGGCAGGGTTGAATCCAATATCAGGCTCACATATATTTACGATCATAAAGAAATCTCCTTCTTGGATATTACACTTAAGGTACAGGAGAATGGATTCATTTATATGGATATGTACCATAGGGAAACCTCTGTGAATGCATTACTGCACTTCTCATCCTCACATCCACGCTCCACGATAAGAGCCATCCCCACTGGACAGTTCCTTCTAGAAAGATCTGTACTTCTGATTTAATATTTGAGAAACAATCTGTGAACCTTGGGGAACATTTTAATCAACATGGCTACAGTAGATGATCTATTAAGAAGGGATATGTGAGAGCAAAAAAGACCTGTAGGAATGACCTTTTGGTGGAGGGAAGGAAGAAAAAGAAAAAAACTTGGGATGGCCAACCGAGATTTATTTCTACATATAACCATAAATGGGATTTGATGAGAAACATCCTAAATAGACATTGGTCAATCTAAAAACTGACCCAGCGCTATATAGACTAACCTCTGATGACAGCACGAAGAAGTAGTAACATTAGAGATATGTTGGTACATAGTCATTAGATTGCTAAAACCCCAGACCCCTTTAAAGTAGGAAGACTAAAAAATGGGTTCTTCCCATGTGGTGACTGTCTTGCCTGCAAGAATCTAGTCAAGGCCACATCCTTCACGTCATTTGATAGTATGAGAGAATTTCAAATTAGAGAATATATCACCTGCAGCACAACCTATGTGGTTTACTGTTGTGAATTCTGTTGTCGAACTCCCTCCTGTGGTCGTGAATGGTACTTCGGCGAGTTCTGTCCATGGACTCCCTCTGGTGGCTGTGAGTGGAGCTGCTGCTTCTGAGGTTCATTACACAGGTGACGTGGTTTATCCTTTGGTTGGCTGCTCTATTTAACTCCACTCAGATCGTTACTCCATGCCAGCTGTCAATGTTCCTGCATTGGTTCAGTTCGCTCTTGGATCTTTCTGGTGACCTGTCTTCTCCAGCAGAAGCTAAGTTCCTGCTAGTTATTATTTGTTCATTGTTTCCTTGTCCAGCTGGTTATCATGATTTTGCCTTGCTAGCTGGAAGCTCTGGGATGCAGAGTGGCATCTCCGCACCGTTAGTCAGTGCAGAGGTCTTTTTGCACACTCTGCGTGGTCTTTTGTAGTTTTTTGTGCTGACCGCAAAGACACCTTTCCTATCCTCTGTCTGTTTAGTAAGTCTGGCCTCCCTTTGCTGAAACCTGTTTCATTTCTGCGTTTGTGACTTTCATCTTTACTCACAGTCAATATATGTTGGGGGCTGCCTTTTCCTTTGGGGAATTTCTCTGACGCAAGGTAGGCTTTATTTTCTATCTCTAGGGCTAGCTAGCTCTTAGGCTGTGAAGAGGCGTCTAGGGAGTGTCAGGAACGCTCCACGGCTATTTCTAGTTGTTGTGATAGGATTAGGGGCTGCGGTCAGCAGAGCTCCCACATCCCAGAGCTTGTCCTGTGTGAGTTTAACTATCAGGTCGTGCCGGGTGCTCCTAACCACCAGGTCCATAACAGTACAGGTGGCCCAAAGTACTAATGCATTTCAATAGAGGGATAAGAGAAGTTCTGAGACCATTTTTTTTTTCTTTGCAGTGTGTTTTGTCTCTCTTTTCCCCTTTACCTCTGGGTGGTTCAGGATACAGGTGTAGATATGGACATTCAAGGTCTGTCCTCTTGGATGGATAATCTCACTACAAGGGTACAAAACATTCAAGATTTTGTGGTTCAGAATCCGATGTCAGAGCCTAGGATTCCAATTCCTGATTTGTTTTTTGGTGATAGATCTAAGTTCTTGAATTTCAAAAATAATTGTAAATTGTTTCTTGCCTTGAAACCTCGCTCCTCAGGTGACCCTGTTCAACAAGTAAAGATCATTATTTCTTTGTTACGTGGTGACCCTCAAGACTGGGCATTTTCCCTTGCGCCAGGAGATCCGGCATTGCGTGATGTTGATGCGTTTTTCCTGGCGCTTGGATTGCTTTATGACGAACCTAATTCAGTGGATCAGGCAGAGAAAATCTTGCTGGCTCTGTGTCAGGGTCAGGATGAAGCGGAGATATATTGTCAGAAGTTTAGAAAGTGGTCTGTGCTCACTCAGTGGAATGAATGTGCCCTGGCAGCAATCTTCAGAAAGGGTCTCTCTGAAGCCCTTAAGGATGTCATGGTGGGATTTCCCATGCCTGCTGGTCTGAATGAGTCTATGTCTTTGGCCATTCAGATCGATCGACGCTTGCGTGAGCGTAAAGATGTGCACCATTTGGCGGTACTATCTGAGCATGGGCCTGAGCCTATGTAATGTGATAGGACTTTGACCAGAGCTGAACGGCAAGAACACAGACGTCGGAATGGGCTATGTTTTTACTGTGGTGATTCCACTCATGCTATCTCCGATTGTCCTAAGCGCACTAAGCGTTTCGCTAGGTCTGCCACCATTGGTATGGTACAGTCTAAATTTCTATTGTCCGTTACTCTGATTTGCTCTTTGTCATCCTATTCTGTTATGGCATTTGTGGATTCAGGCGCTGCCCTGAATTTGATGGACTTGGAGTATGCTAGGCGCTGTGGTTTTTTCTTGGAGCCCTTGCAGTATCCTATTCCATTGAGAGGAATTGATGCTACGCCTTTGGCCAAGAATAAGCCTCAATACTGGACCCAATTGACCATGTGCATGGCTCCTGCACATCAGGAGGATATCCGCTTTCTGGTATTGCATAATCTGCATGATGTTGTCATTTTGGGGTTGCCATGGCTACAGGTTCATAATCCAGTATTGGACTGGAAATCTATGTCTGTGTCCAGCTGGGGTTGCCAGGGGGTACATGGTGATGTTCCATTTTTGTCTATTTCGTCTTCCACTCCTTCTGAAGTTCCAGAGTTTTTGTCGGATTATCGGGATGTATTTGATGAGCCCAAATCCAGTGCCCTACCTCCTCATAGGGATTGTGATTGTGCAATTAATTTGATTCCTGGTAGTAAGTTTCCTAAGGGCCGATTGTTCAATTTATCTGTGCCAGAACACGCCGCTATGCGGAGCTATATAAAGGAATCCTTGGAGAAAGGCCATATTCGCCCGTCGTCATCACCGTTAGGAGCAGGGTTCCTTTTTGTGGCCAAGAAGGATGGTTCTTTGAGACATTGTATTGATTACCGCCTTCTTAATAAAATTACAGTCAAATTTCAGCATCCTTTGCCATTGCTGTCTGATTTGTTTGCTCGTATTAAAGGGGCTAGTTGGTTCACCAAGATAGATCTTCGAGGGGCGTATAATCTTGTGCGTATTAAACAAGGCGATGAATGGAAAACAGCATTTAATACGCCTGAGGGCCATTTTGAGTACCTGGTTATGCCATTCGGGCTTTCCAATGCTCCATCAGTATTTCAGTCCTTTATGCATGACATCTTCCGAGAGTACCTGGATAAATTCCTGATTGTGTATTTGGATGATATTTTGGTCTTTTCGGATGATTGGGAGTCTCATGTGAAGCAGGTCAGAATGGTGTTCCAGGTCCTTCGTGCGAATTCCTTGTTTGTGAAGGGGTCAAAGTGTCTCTTTGGAGTTCAGAAGGTTTCATTTTTGGGGTTCATTTTTTCCCCTTCTACTATCGAGATGGACCCTGTTAAAGTCCAGGCCATTTACGATTGGACTCAGCCGACATCTGTGAAGAGCCTGTAGAAGTTCCTGGGCTTTGCTAATTTTTATCAGCGCTTCATCGCTAATTTTTCTACTGTTGCTAAACCGTTGACTGATTTTACCAAGAAGGGTGCTGATGTGGTCAATTGGTCTTCTGCAGCTGTAGAGGCTTTTCAGGAGTTGAAGCGTCGTTTTTCTTCTGCCCCTGTGTTGTGCCAGCCAGATGTTTCGCTCCCGTTTCAGGTTGAGGTTGATGCTTCTGAGATTGGAGCAGGGGCTGTTTTGTCGCAAAGAAGTTCTGATGGCTCGGTGATGAAGCCATGTGCTTTCTTTTCTAGAATGTTTTCGCCTGCTGAGCGTAATTATGATGTTGGTAATCGTGAGTTGTTGGCCATGAAGTGGGCATTCGAGGAGTGGCGTCATTGGCTTGAAGGAGCCAAGCATCGCGTGGTGGTCTTGACAGATCACAAGAATTTTACTTATCTTGAGTCTGCCAAATGGTTGAATCCGAGACAGGCTCGATGGTCGTTATTTTTCTCCCGTTTTGATTTTGTGATTTCGTACCTTCCGGGCTCTAAGAATGTGAAGGCTGATGCCCTGTCAAGGAGTTTTGTGCCTGACTCTCCGGGTGTTCCTGAGCCGGCGGGTATTCTCAAAGAGGGGGTAATTTTGTCTGCCATCTCCCCTGATTTGCGGCGGGTGCTGCAAAAATTTCAGGCTGATAGACCTGACCGTTGCCCAGCGGAGAAACTGTTTGTCCCTGATAGATGGACTAGTAGAGTTATCTCTGAGATTCATTGTTCAGTGTTGGCTGGGCATCCAGGAATCTTTGGTACCAGAGATTTGGTGGCTAGATCCTTTTGGTGGCCGTCTTTGTCACGGGATGTGCGTTCTTTTGTGCAGTCCTGTGGGACATCGTACCACCAGGTTGTATTATTATGGGGGGTTTCCTCCTATTTATGCTTTAAATATCTAGTGATATTATTGTATATTGGTGGCTTCTCAGCCCTTTCTTTGGCTCATATCTTGCCTATTTTTATTGTTATAGATTAAATATTTGTGCTTTATTTTCACTATTTTTTGAATGGTTCTTTAGGGACCTATATGGCACGATTTTTTGATTTTTTTCTAGGCATTACTAGCGCATATACCCCATGAGCCAATTGGTCTGTGTTTAGTCGCCTTATTACATCTAGGTATGGTCTTTATCACCTGTGTTGTTGTGATGTTGTTTACTTGTTTTTAATTGTGTTTTTATCGTTTTGTAGTGTGTTTTTTTGATCTGTTAATAAAATCAGTCTATTTATCTTATATATTTTGTTTGTATTCTTTGATGGAGTGCGTATTTTTGCAGTAATGCTTTTCTTTTTTGTTACATAGTTCATGTTTATTGCTGCTTCCGCACCCTCATAGTTTTGTATCTATTGGCATTTGTTATTAGCAGTGCGCTCGACTCTTTTGCTTATTGAGTCCTGTGGGACTTGTGCTCGGGCTAAGCCCTGCTGTTCTCGTGCCAGTGGATTGCTTTTGCCCTTGCCGGTCCCGAAGACGCATATTTCTATGGATTTTATTTCGGATCTCCCCGTCTCTCAAAAGATGTCGGTCATTTGGGTGGTTTGTGATCGCTTTTCTAAGATGGTCCATTGGGTACCTTTGTCTAAATTGCCTTCCTCCTCTGATTTGGTGCCATTATTTTTCCAGCATGTGGTTCGTTTACATGGTATCCCGGAGAACAACGTTTCTGACAGAGGTTCCCAGTTTGTTTCGAGGTTTTGGCGATCCTTTTGTGCAAGGATGGGCATTGATTTGTCTTTTTCCTCGGCTTTCCATCCTCAGACAAATGGCCAAACCGAACGAACTAATCAAACTTTGGAAACATATCTGAGATGCTTTGTTTCTGCTGATCAGGATGATTGGGTGTCCTTTTTGCCGTTGGATGAGTTCGCCCTTAATAATCGGGCCAGCTCGGCTACTTTGGTTTTGCCGTTTTTCTGCAATTCTGGTTTCCATCCTCGTTTCTCTTCAGGGCAGGTTGAGTCTTCGGACTGTCCTGGTGTAGATACTGTGGTGGATAGGTAGCAGCAGATTTGGACTCATGTGGTGGACAATTTGACATTGTCCCAGGAGAAGGCTCAACGTTTCGCTAACCGCCGGCGCTGTGTGGGTCCCCGACTTCGTGTTGGGGATTTGGTTTGGTTGTCGTCTCGTTATGTTCCTATGAAGGTTTCCTCTCCTAAGTTTAAGCCTTGTTTCATTGGTCCGTATAAGATTTCTGAGGTTATCAATCCTGTGTCATTTCGTTTGGCCCTTCCTGCTTCTTTTGCCATCCATAATGTGTTCCATAGGTCGTTATTGCGGAGATACGTGGCGCCTGTGGTTCCATCCGTTGATCCTCCTGCCCCAGTGTTGGTTGAGGGGGAGTTGGAGTATGTGGTGGAGAAGATTTTGGATTCTCGTGTTTCGAGACGGAAACTCCAGTACCTGGTCAAGTGGAAGGGTTATGGTCAGGAAGATAATTCCTGGGTTTTTGCCTCTGATGTTCATGCTGCCGATCTAGTTCGTGCCTTTCATTTGGCTCATCCTGATCGGCCTGGGGGTTCTGGTGAGGGTTCGGTGACCCCTCCTCAAGGGGGGGGTACTGTTGTGAATTCTGTGGTCGTGAATGGTACTTCGGCGAGTTCTGTCCATGGACTCCCTCTGGTGGCTGTGAGTGGAGCTGCTGCTTCTGAGGTTCATTACACAGGTGACGTGGTTTATCCTTTGGTTGGCTGCTCTATTTAACTCCACTCAGATCGTTACTCCATGCCAGCTGTCAATGTTTCTGCATTGGTTCAGTTCACTCTTGGATCTTTCTGGTGACCTGTCTTCTCCAGCAGAAGCTAAGTTCCTGCTAGTTATTATTTGTTCATTGTTTCTTTGTCCAGCTGGTTATCATGATTTTTCCTTGCTAGCTGGAAGCTCTGGGATGCAGAGTGGCATCTCCGCACCGTTAGTCGGTGCGGAGGTCTTTTTGCACACTCTGCGTGGTCTTTTGTAGTTTTTTGTGCTGACCGCAAAGACACCTTTCCTATCCTCTGTCTGTTTAGTAAGTCTGGCCTCCCTTTGCTGAAACCTGTTTCATTTCTGCGTTTGTGACTTTCATCTTTACTCACAGTCAATATATGTGGAGGGCTACCTTTTCCTTTGGGGAATTTCTCTGAGGCAAGGTAGGCTTTATTTTCTATCTCTAGGGCTAGCTAGCTCTTAGGCTGTGAAGAGGCATCTAGGGAGTGTGAGGAACGCTCCACGGCTATTTCTAGTTGTTGTGATAGGATTAGGGGCTGCGGTCAGCAGAGCTCCCACATCCCAGAGCTTGTCCTGTGTGAGTTTAACTATCAGGTCGTGCCGGGTGCTCCTAACCACCAGGTCCATAACAGTCTACTATGCGATTTGCTCTTGCAATCTGACTTATATTGGTTTAACATCTAGAGAACTACTTGTACGCACACGCGAACATATAAGAGATATTGTAGAGGCACGTGACGTGGAGGATGTGGCTGTCCTAAAACCTATCCTCAAACGTTTTCAACTGCACCATAAATGCAACACAAAAGATAAGGATCTGGGGCAAGGGTGTCAAACTGCATTCCTCGAGGGCTGCAAACAGGTCATGTTTTCAGGATTTCCTTGTACGGCACAGGTGATAATTTAATCACTAACTTATTATTTGTGTAGGTGATTAAATTATCACCTGTGCAGTACAAGGAAATCCTGAAAACATGACCTGTTTGCAGCCCTCGAGGAATGCAGTTTGACACCCCTAATCTGGGGTATTGATAAAATTTGTGCTGGCATTAGAGGGGAGATATGAAGCGTAAACTGGCACAGAGAGAATGCCGTTGGATCACTGTATTGCATACCATTACCCGGCTGGCTTGAACGAGCAATTGAGCTTTAGTTCCTTTTTATAAGTGATTAGTCTTAGGTTTTAATTCTTTATGTTGCTGTTTGTGTGTTTTAATATGTTTTTTTGTTTTTTCTTTTTTGTTTTGATATTTAGCTATCCTTGCTTGTTCTTATCGTATATTTGATGACGCAAATATTCCTTGGGAAAAGATGCACTGGTTCTGTAACTTGGCGAAGGATCCCCTTGATATTCCCCCTGGCGTAACCACTCTTGATGTAACAAACAATATAACAGGAGGCCTTGATATTCCTCATTTCTGAGGGATCCCACTTTTTGTTTTTTATTCTTATTTCTATTTGTATTTTGTTTTTCTCTTTTTATTTCATATTTTTTATTATTTGTTATTATAATTTTGTATATGATTATATATATATCTAGAATATAATGTCACATCTTCTCCTGTTCACATTGTTAAAATTGTGTGCATATATTGATATTTATTCATAATTATCCATTGATGTCATATTGTCTTTCACTTGCTATTCATCAATGTGTTTTATAATGATTGATGTCACACTAGTATTCACTTCTTACACTTATGCATTCTATGGGGTTTTTTTGCGTCTCCTAGTGACTTTTGATTGAAGTTGTCCATCTAGATGAGCACTAATGCACTTTATTGGCCCCCTGTTAGATAGACTGATTGGCGGTTTAATATGGTGCTTCTGTAATAGACAGCATTTACTCAATATAGCCCTTAGCGGACATATTTTATGCTTTACCTGATATTGAACCACAGTACGCATGTCTTCTGCTGTCTGTGTTTCGGTGGACGCCGGAAGTGATGCAACCCCCGGCGAGACAGATGGAACACATGCGCTGCAATCAGTGGCACATTTAGGATAATTGCCTCGCACACTCTACAGCATGGCCCCCTGACAAAGCTATGGTGTGGACCCCTAGATACCGCAGAATGGATGGGGGACCTGTCTGCAATATATGGGGGGGACCTGGATGGGGGACCTGTTTGCAATATATGGGGGGACCTATCTGCAATTTGGGGGGGACCTGGATGGGCGACCTGTCTGCAATATATGGAGGGGCTGGATGGGAGACCTGTCTGTAATATAAGTGGGACCTAGACCAGAATACACTGCTAACTACAGACCTGTCTCTAACCTTTCCTTTATCTCTAAACTCCTGGAACGCTTGGTCTACTCCAGTCTAATCCGCTATTTCTCGGATAACTCTCTTTTCGACCCTTTACAATCTGGTTTCCGCTCTTTACACTCCACTAAAACTGCCCTCACTAAAATCTCTAACGATCTAATAACAGCTAAAACCAAAGGTCATTGCTCCCTGCTGATTCTCCTGGATCTCTCTGCTGCATTTGACACTGTGGATTACCAGCTCCTCCTCACTATTCTCCGCGCTATAGGCCTCAAGGACACAGCCCTCTCTTGGTTCTCCTCCTACCTCTCTGACCACTCCTTCACTGTATCATTTGCCGACTCCTCTTCCTCACCTCGTTCCCTTACTATCGGGGTTCCGCAGGGCTCTGTCCTGGGCCTCCTCCTCTTTTCTCTATACACTGCCCCCATTGAACAAACAATCAGCAGATTTGGGTTCCAATATCATCTCTATGCTGATGACACCCAATTATACACTTCTTCCCCTGACATCACCCCTACCCTAATTCAAAATACCAAGGATTGTCTGTCTGCTGTCTCTAACATCATGTCCTCCTTCTATCTGAAACTAAATCTCTCCAAAACTGAACTCCTTGTGTTTCTCCCCTCTACTAACCTCACTCTACCCAACATCGAAATAACCCTGGAGGGTTCAACCAAAACTCCCAAGCAGCATGCCCGCTGTCTTGGGGTCATATTCGACACCGAACTTTCCTTTACTCCCTATATCCAATCACTCATTCGCTCTTCTCACCTGCATCTTAAAAACATCTCCAGAATCTGACCTTTTCTCACCTTTCAAACTGCTAAGACTCTTGCTGTCGCTCTTATTCATTCTCGTTTGGACTACTTCTGATCAGTCTCCCTCTTACTAAACTTTCTCTTCTCCAATCATAATAATAATCTTTATTTTTATATAGCACTAACATATTCCGCAACGCTTTACAGTTTTGCACACATTATTATCACTGTCCCCGATGGAGCTCACAATCTAAATTCCCTATCAGTATGTCTTTGGAATGTGGGAGGAAACCAGAGTACCCGGAGGAAACCCACGCAAACACAGGGAGAACATAGAAACTCCTTCTAGATGTTGTCCAAGGTGAGATTAGAACCCAAGACTCCAGCGCTGCAAGGCTGCAGTGCTATCCACTGAGCCACCGTGCCGCCCTACCCAATCCATCTTGAATGCGGCAGCCAGGGTCATATTTCTGTCTAGCCGCTTCACCGATGCCTCCATCTTGTGCCAGTTATTACACTGGCTACCCATTCTCTACAGGGTCCAGTATAAACTCATCTCTCTCACCCACAAAGCTCTCCACAGTTCTGCACCGCCTTATATCTCCTCTCTCATCACTGTCTATCGCCCTGCACGTGCCCTCCATTCTACAAATGACCCAAGACTAACAACCCCCGTAATCCAAACCTCGCACCTCCGTCTCCAAGACTTCTCTTGTGCTGCGCCAGCTCTCTGGAATACACTTCCCCAGACGATCAGGCTGATACCTAGCCCCGACCTATTCAAGCGCGCTTTGAAAACCCATCTCTTCAAACAAGCCTACCACATCAACTACTCAGTAAACTAACTTTGCCCTGTTCCCTCCTTCCAAATATTATTCTGTATCTGCACCCTACTATTCATCTGTCTCCACACCCTCCACGCACACGATAACTGCACTTGATACTTGACTATTGCACTTAAACACATGGGCTGATGACCGGATCATGCAGCTTTATATGAAAATCCCTATTTACTATAATTGCCAGACCTAAAATACCAAGCATTTTTCACTTATTGTGTCCCCCCCATTTCCTTGTAGATTGTAAGCTTGCGAGCAGGGACCTCACTCCTAATATCACTGTTTAAATTGTCGTAACTTGTTTTGAATTTATTGTCTGTACATGTCCCCGCTTAATTGTAAAGTGCTGCGGAATATGTTGGCGCTATATAAATGAAAATTATTATTATTATACTCATGTTGTGACCACTCTCCTACATTGGGTATGAGCAAGTGGCAATTTTGGGCAGGTGCAGCAGGATTTGAGAATTACACATGTTGTGGGCGGTGTTGGTATGTGCCTAATGTGGCTGTGGTAATGGGATCCATGATGGAGGTGGTTCTAGGAGTGCTATTGTCTGCACATCCTGGCTGCCAATCGTATGTGGGAGGTGGACATCTGCCAACTTTTATGGAAGTTGAACACCAGACTTGGATTATTAGGTTTGGTGCATGAATCAATCACAATTTGTACGGCACCTCTGGCACGCAGCCTCACATCAAGGGGAATTGTGTGCATATACCATGCAAGACTATGGCCATATGCCTCCTCACCATCATCGTTAACAGTGCATGAAAGATAGTCCAAAACAACTACGGTAGGTCTACTTAGCGCCTGTTACTGGTGGTGGGTAGCTCCCTCCTGCGCCACCCTGGTGTGGGATGGCATTAGCCTATGCTGAGGTATCCAGGGGTAGCATAGGACCACTACTATGTCCACATTCGTCTTCTCAATTGGTCTCATGTCCTGTAGAAGGTTGTGGTGGTAGAGGTTGGTTTGTTGCTGATGGTGCAGAAGAAGGTCCAGAAACATCTTCAATTTTGCCAACAGGTTCCACGTTGACATCGGAATCAGATGCTGCTTCTCATTCGGTAATGTTCTAGTCTGTTCTGGTATATGTCAAAGTTAAAATTAAAAATATAGATAAATTGAAGTACTTTAACCCCTTCATGACCCAGCCTATTTTGACCTTAAAGACCTTGCCGTTTTTTGCAATTCTGACCAGTGTCCCTTTATGAGGTAATAACTCAGGAACGCTTCAACGGATCCTAGCGGTTCTGAGATTGTTTTTTCGTGACATATTGGGCTTCATGTTAGTGGTAAATTTAGGTCAATAAATTCTGCGTTTATTTGTGATAAAAACGGAAATTTGGCGAAAATTTTGAAAATTTCGCAATTTTCACATTTTGAATTTTTATTCTGTTAAACCAGAGAGATATGTGACACAAAATAGTTAATAAATAACATTTCCCACATGTTTACTTTACATCAGCACAATTTTGGAAACAAAATTTTTTTTTGTTAGGAAGTTATAAGGGTTAAAATTTGACCAGCGATTTGTCATTTTTACAATGAAATTTACAAAACCATTTTTTTTAGGGACCACCTCACATTTGAAGTCAGTTTGAGGGGTCTATATGGCTGAAAATACCCAAAAGTGACACCATTCTAAAAACTGCACCCCTCAAGGTACTCAAAACCACATTCAAGAAGTTTATTAACCCTTCAGGTGCTTCACAGCAGCAGAAGCAACATGGAAGGAAAAAATGAACATTTAACTTTTTAGTCACAAAAATTATCTTTTAGCAACAATTTTTTTATTTTCCCAATGGTAAAAGGAGAAACTGAACCACGAAAGATGTTGTCCAATTTGTCCTGAGTACGCTGATACCTCATATGTGGGGGTAAACCACTGTTTGGGCGCACGGCAGGGCTTGGAAGGGAAGGAGCGCCATTTGACTTTTTGAATCAAAAATTGGCTCCACTCTTTAGCGGACACCATGTCACGTTTGGAGAGCCCCCGTGTGCCTAAAAATTGGAGCTCCCCCACAAGTGACCCCATTTTGGAAACTAGACGCCCCAAGGAACTTATCTAGATGCATAGTGAGCACTTTGAACCCCCAGGTGCTTCACAAATTGATCCGTAAAAATGAAAAAGTACTTTTTTTTCACAAAAAAATTCTTTTAGCCTCAATTTTTTCATTTTCACATGGGCAACAGGATAAAATGGATCCTAAAATGTGTTGGGCAATTTCTCCTGAGTACACCAATACCTCACATGTGGGGGTAAACCACTGTTTGGGCACATGGTAAGGCTCGGAAGGGAAGGAGCACCATTTGACTTTTTGAATGAAAAATTATTTCCATCGTTAGCGGACACCATGTCGCGTTTGGATAGCTCCTGTGTGCCTAAACATTGGCGCTCCCCCACAAGTGACCCCATTTTGGAAACTAGACCCCCCAAGGAACTTATTTAGATGCCTAGTGAGCACTTTAAACCCTCAGGTGCTTCACAAATTGATCTGTAAAAATGAAAAAGTACTTTTTTTCACAAAAAAATTCTTTTCGCCTCAATTTTTTCATTTTCACATGGGCAGTAGGATAAAATGGATCATAAAATTTTTTGGGCAATTTCTCCCGAGTACGTCAATACCTCATATGTGGGGGTAAACCACTGTTTGGGCACTCGGCAGGGCTCGGAAGGGAAGGCGCGCCATTTGACTTTTTGAATGGAAAATTAGCTCCAATTGTTAGCGGACACCATGTCGCGTCTGGAGAGCCCCTGTGTGCCTAAACATTGGAGCTCCCCCACAAGTGACCCCATTTTGGAAACTAGACCTCCCAAGGAACTTATCTAGATGCATATTGAGCACTTTAAACCCCCAGGTGCTTCACAGAAGTTTATAACGCAGAGCCATGAAAATAAAAAATAATTTTTCTTTCCTCAAAAATGATTTTTTATCCTGGAATTTCCTATTTTGCCAAGGATAATAGGAGAAATTGGACCCCAAATATTGTTGTCCAGTTTGTCCTGAGTACGCTGATACCCCATATGTGGGAGTAAACCACTGTTTGGGCGCACGGCAGGGCTCGGAAGGGATGGCACGCCATTTGGCTTTTTAAATGGAAAATTAGCTCCAATCATTAGCGGACACCATGTCACGTTTGGAGAGCCCCTGTGTGCCTAAACATTGGAGATCCCCCAGAAATGACACCATTTTGGAAACTAGACCCCCAAAGGAACTAATCTAGATGTGTGGTGAGGACTTTGAACCCCCAAGTGCTTCACAGAAGTTTATAACGCAGAGCCATGAAAATTAAAAAAAAAAATTATTTTCTCAAAAATGATCTTTTAGCCTGCAATTTTTTATTTTCCCAAGGGTACAGGAGAAATTTGACCCCAAAAGTTGTTGTCCAGTTTCTCCTGAGTACGCTGATACCCCATATGTGGGGGTAAATCACTGTTTGGGCACATGCCGGGGCTCGGAAGTGAAGTAGTGATGTTTTGAAATGCAGACTTTGATGGAATGCTCTGTGGGCGTCACGTTGCGTTTGCAGAGCCCCTGATGTGGCTTAATAGTAGAAACCCCCCACAAGTGACCCCATTTTGGAAACTAGACCCCGAAAGGAACTTATCTAGATGTGTGGTGAGCACTTTGAACCCCCAAGCGCTTCATAGAAGTTTATAATGCAGAGCCGTGAAAATAATAAATACGTTTTCTTTCCTCAAAAATAATTATTTAGCCCAGAATTTTTTAATTTTACCAAGGGTAACAGGAATAATTTGACCCCAATATTTGTTGTCCAGTTTCTCCTGAGTACGGTGATACCCCATATGTGGGGGTAAACTACTGTTTGGGCACATGCCGGGGCTTGGAATTGAAGTAGTGACGTTTTGAAATGCAGACTTTGATGGAATGCTCTGCGGGCGTCACATTGCGTTTGCAGAGCCCCTGATGTGCCTAAACAGTAGAAACCCCCCACAAGTGACCCCATTTTGGAAACTAGACCCCGAAAGGAACTTATCTAGATGTGTGGTGAGCACTTTGAACCCCCAAGTGCTTCATAGAAGTTTATAATGCAGAGCCGTGAAAATAATAAATACGTTTTCTTTCCTCAAAAATAATTATTTAGCCCAGAATTTTTTATTTTCCCAAGGGTTACAGGAGAAATTGGACCCCAAAAGTTGTTGTCCAGTTTCTCCTGAGTACGCTGATACCCCATGAATGGGGGTAAACCACTGTTTGGGCACACGTCGGGGCTCAGAAGGGAAGTAGTGACTTTTGAAATGCAGACTTTGATGGAATGGTCTGCGGGTGTCACGTTGCGTTTGCAGAGCCCCTGGTGTGTCTAAACAGTAGAAACCCCCACAAGTGACCCCATTTTAGAAACTAGACCCCCCAAGGAACTTATCTAGATATGTGGTGAGCACTTTGAACCCCCAAGTGCTTCACAGACGTTTACAACGCAGAGCCGTGAAAATAAAAAATCATTTTTCTTTCCTCAAAAATTATGTTTTAGCAAGCAATTTTTTAGATTCACAAGGGTAACAGGAGAAATTGGACCCCAGTAATTGTTGCGCAGTTTGTCCTGAGTATGCTGGTACCCCATATGTGGGGGTAAACCACTGTTTGGGCACACGTCAGGGCTCGGAAGTGAGGGAGCACCATTTGACTTTTTGAATACGAGATTGGCTGGAATCAATGGTGGCGCCATGTTGCGTTTGGAGACCCCTGATGTGCCTAAACAGTGGTAACCCCTCAATTCTAACTCCAACACTAACCCCCCCACACCCCTAACCCTAATCCCAACTGTAGCCATAACCCTAATCACAACCCTAACCACAACCCTAATTCCAACCCTAACCCTAAGGCTATGTGCCCACGTTGCGGATTCGTGTGAGATATTTCCGCACCATTTTTGAAAAATCCGCGGGTAAAAGGCACTGCGTTTTACCTGCGGATTTTCCGCGGATTTCCAGTGTTTTTTGTGCGGATTTCACCTGCGGATTCCTATTGAGGAACAGGTGTAAAACGCTGCGGAATCCGCACAAAGAATTGACATGCTGCGGAAAATACAACGCAGCATTTCCGCGCGGTATTTTCCGCACCATGGGCATAGCGGATTTGGTTTTTCATATGTTTACATGGTACTGTAAACCTGATGGAACACTGCTGCGAATCCGCAGCGGCCAATCCGCAGCCAAATCCGCACAGTGTGCACATAGCCTAATTCTAAAGGTATGTGCACACGCTGCGGAAAACGCTGCGGATCCGCAGCAGTTTCCCATGAGTTTACAGTTCAATGTAAACCTACGGGAAACAAAAATCGCTGTACACATGCTGCGGAAAAACTGCACGGAAACGCAGCAGTTTACATTCCGCAGCATGTCACTTCTTTGTGCGGATTCCGCAGCGGTTTTACAACTGCTCCAATAGAAAATCGCAGTTGTAAAACCGCAGTGAAATGCGCAGAAAAAAACGCGGTAAATCCGCCATAAATCCGCAGCGGTTTAGCACTGCGGATTTATCAAATCCGCAGCGGAAAAATCCGCAGAGGACCAGAATACGTGTGCACATACCGAAACCCTAACCCTAACCCTACCCCTAACCCTAACCCTACCCCTAACCCTACCCCTAACCCTACCCCTAACCCTAACCCTACCCCTAACCCTAACCCTACCCCTACCCTAACCCTACCCCTAACCCTAACCCTACCCCTACCCCTAACCCTACCCCTAACCCTACCCCTAACCCTAACCCTACCCCTAACCCTAACCCTACCCCTAACCCTATTCTAACATTAGTGGGAAAAAAAAATTTCTTTATTTTTTTATTGTCCCTACCTATGGGGGTGACAAAGGGGGGGGGGTCATTTATTATTTTTTTATTTTGATCACTGAGATATAATCTATCTCAGTGATCAAAATGCACTTTGGAACGAATCTGCCGGCCGGCAGATTCGGCGGGCGTACTGCGCATGCGCCCGCCATTTTGGAAGATGGCGGCGCCCAGGGAGAAGACGGACGGGACCCCGGCTGGATCGGTAAGTATGATGGGGTGGGGGGGGACCACGGAGGGGATCGGAGTACGGGGGGGGAATCGGAGCACGGGAGGGGTGGAACGGAGCACGGGGGGCGTGGAACGGAGCAGGGGGGGGCTGGAAGGGAGCACGGGGGGGGTAGAACGGAGCACCGGGGGGGTGGATCGGAGTGCAGGGGGGGTGATTGGAGCACGGGGGGGTGATTGGAGCACGGGGGGAGCGGACAAGAGCACGGGGGGGAGCGGAGCACTGGACGGAGGGGAGCCGGAGCAGTGTACCGGCCAGATCGGGGGGCTGGCGGGGCGATCGGTGGGGTGGGGTGGGGGCACATTAGTATTTCCAGCCATGGCCGATGATATTTCAGCATCGGCCATGGCTGGATTGTAATATTTCACCCGTTATAATAGGTGAAATATTACAAATCGCTCTGATTGGCAGTTTCACTTTCAACAGCCAATCAGAGCGATCGTAGCCACGAGGGGGTGAAGCCACCCCCCCTGGGCTAAACTACCACTCCCCCTGTCCCTGCAGGCCGGGTGAAATGGGAGTTAACCCTTTCACCCGATCTGCAGGGACGCGATCTTCCCATGACGCCACATAGGCGTCATTGGTCGGATTGGCACCGACTTTCATGACGCCTACGTGGCGTCAAAGGTCGGGAAGGGGTTAAGACCAGGTGTCAAATTTTCTGACAAGCATACACTTATGTGGTGCCCCTGAGGGTCCAGTCGCCACAGAGTACTGCACCTTACCCAGAGTACTGCACCTCACAGAGTACTGTGATATTCAGCTCTCAGGTAAGGAGGGGCACTGCACAGAACCCTACACCTGCATCCAACACTAGAGAATTCAGCAAGGGCACCTGGGCGTACCCTAAGGGAGGATGGCTTCATCCCAGTTTGGATAGGAAAGGGTGTTGGAGGAGTGGGTGGGTAGGTAGACTAGGGGAGGAGCTTAGTAAGCAAGAGTCAGGAAAGATCTAGAAAGTTAGTTAGTTGGTGAGAGGAGTGGAGCTGAGCAGACGTGAGGGTCTGCAGCTCCTGACATGCAGAACAGAGAAGTGAGAGGAAGAATCAGAAAGAAGCTCCCACAAGGACAGAAGGGGTCCAAGAGGCACGGGTAGTGAGAAGTCCACCTATGTGGCTCACATCCATGCTGACCATCATCAGGTGGAGGGACCAGGTCACAGTGAGGGACTGACCCTCAAACTAGTGGAGAAACTAAGGACTCAACTAGATAAGGCTGTGGTATCTGTATGTGCCACATCTGCACATATTCGCTGAAAAGGCAGCCATATAGGATCCAGGGGGATTCAGGGCACACTGCCCGACAGGATCCGCAGCTGCTGGCTTAGGACACTGTGCGGCAGGCGCAGGGCAGGAGAGCCTAAGCCAGTGCAGAGAGACAGCCAGGAAATGACATATGAAAGAGAGTTCTGGAAAGTGCACCCAAATTGCTTGAGAGCTGGCTGGACTACAAACCTGGAGGACACAGCACCCCAGCTTGGTGTGACAACGCTACAAGAAAAATAAAACAGT
Organism: Ranitomeya imitator; assembly: GCF_032444005.1. NCBI lineage: Eukaryota > Metazoa > Chordata > Amphibia > Anura > Dendrobatidae > Ranitomeya > Ranitomeya imitator. The sequence goes on from NC_091286.1 coordinate 396,251,349, forward strand.
GGAACCTCTGGACCGTGACGACGCTCCCCTCACGGACAAGCTGACCAGGTGGACCGCCCCCTAGTTAAGGGGAGTTAGGGGCAGGCCTGTGAAGGACTATCGCCTCAGAAGCTGGAGGACCAAGACAGAAAAAGAGACAAAATGGAGGTGAGGGACCATTGGAAACGAAAGAGACACCAGACTGGAGGAATGGCAAAGACAAAGGATGGCTGAGACACGGAACTGCAGAGATACTGAGACTGCAGAGACACGGAAGGACTGAGACACAGGGCTGCAGGGATACAGGGACTGCAGAGACACAAGGTGGCTGCGACACGGAGCTGCAGGAATACTGAGACTGCAGAGACACGGGATGACTGAGACATGGGGCTGCAGCGATACTGGAACTGGCGCTGGAAGAAACCAAGGAGAGAAGCAGGATCAGGGAAAGGAGAGCACAAAGGCAAGCGTGCTGCCAAGAGCATTTGAAGACACAAATGATCACCAGGCAAGGAAGAGTGAATGGAAACAGGTTAATATACTGGCACAACGCAGCACTTCCGGGTGGCAGTCCTCCAAGGTGATAGAGAGGAAGGAAGAACGCACCAGCAGGTAAGTTACTAGTGCGCACGCGCAGTGCTGAACCTGGCATGCGCGCGCACCTGACAGACAGCAGAGGGTGGCAGCGAGCACTGAGAGGAAGACGCAGTAGGAGAGGACATGCACCGGGATGTCAAGGACAGGTAAGTACGACAGGGCACGGGGTGCGGCAGCGACAGAGGCATGACACTGGAGCAATTGAGAACTGTGAGTAAAGCCTTGCAAACTGCTCCTTGCTGTGTCCTCACACTTATTTACTGTGCCATCCACCCTGCACTACAACTACCACAACAGCTATCACCACCATATTATAATCTAAGTGCCCTGGGACTAAAGCTCTGCTTGTGGAGAGCTGTACCCACTCTGCTGTATCACCATCAGCCCCAGCGTTCTCTCTTCAAGCAGCGTCGGCTGACATTTGCTGAGTACCACAGGTGCCGTCAAGAACAATAACTTTCATAAACTTTATTCCCCATTCACATCCCCTTTTATTGTATGCCCAGGGCCATGGACTGGGTCACTGCTGCTGTGACACGTCCCCTTTAAGAACCGGCCTGGTACCGAGTACCCCACGGCACTGGCGGGCACCCCAACTTGGTGTCACAACAGGATTAAGAACCTCTGCTAAGCGGAGTGCTGTGCGCCTAATATCTGCTTCTGAACTGTTTGTGAACTGTGTAAGATGCTGTGGAACGCCCGCAGGGGCTGTGGGGTACTCGATGTCGAGTTCGGTGTATAATGGCGGGCAGAATTGGAGCCTCCAAGCATCCCTCTATGCCCGAGGTCTGGTTCCATTCCCCAAGGGTCTGAACCCGGTTGTGTTCACAATGTGGCGGTGCAGCAAACCGGACCACTAGGAGTTCCTCGACTACCGGGGCAGGGTCGGTGACAGTACCTGCTCGTGGCTGTGTCCCGGCGTCAGTCGCTTCCTCTGCTGGAGTCAGGAGCCGCTGAAAGGACGCTGCACCAGCAGCTTAATCTTCAGAGCCGCTTTCCATTTTGAATTGTGCTCAGCTGCATCCGCAGGAGTTGGTCACTGAGCTCCTCTACTTCCGCTTTCAGGAACTTCGGGACCTCTGTTGACAGTTCACTGTGGCTTTCATCCTGGTTGCTGGGGGTCCTCAGCTTCCACCCCATGCTCTGGGTCCTGGCCACACGGCATCTTGTCATCCAGGTTCTTCTCTGTCTCCAGGTCCGGTTCCCACTCTCTCCATCAGGGGTGGAGCTTTTTCTTCTTCTTTCTCCCGCCATTTAGTATCAGGAGACAGATCTCACTTGCTGACTGGCATGTCCTTAGGGTGCAGAAGTATTTAGAATAGGGGGGCCATAATTTTTGCACCACACAGCAAGTATCCACCCACGATGGCGCACTTATCCTTCTCCTGCGCTCCTCGTGGCGCTATAATGGTGGTAGTTTTTAACATAGTCTCTGGCACACAGGACCCTGCTTTCTGGGTCAGTCCATCCTGTTCGTGATGCCAAAAATGGAACGCCCACCAGGGCCATGGGGTACTCGGTGCCGGGTTCAGTACTTAAAGGGGACGTGTCACAGCAGCAGTGACTCGGTCCATGGCCCTGGGCATACACGGTGGCAGTGACACAGTCTGTGGCCCTGGGTGCCCATGTTAAAGGGAAAGTCTTTAAAGGGGTTTGTAAAGAAATAAATGTTTGTGACGCCACCTGTGGTATTCGGTATTCGGTCAGGGATGACCAACACTGCTTAAGGAGTCCACTGGGGTGATGTTAGAGCAGCAGGGATGGTATGGCTTCTCACAGGTGAAGCTGAGTCCCCAGGGCTCCCGGTGTAGTAGATAAAGATGGTAGGTAGTGTAGCAAGAAATAGAGGACACAAGGTTGCAGTCTCTTTACCTTTTTTACTGTAGAGTTCAGGCAGCCAAGTCCAGGGTACTGGATCACAGGTACTGGTATGGTCTGGCCGACTTGGAAGCGAATCTGGAATCCCCCTAACCAGGTGAGCTTGGAAGCCTTCCTTCTAGCGCTCTGTTGTAGTCTTGCTGCCTTATGCCGCTCACAAGGTCCTCACGTTCTCTCTGTCCCCCTTTAGGTAGGATACTACCCGCATGACAGGTAACTTGAGCCTTTTTACAAAATCTCTATCATGACCCGGGCTCTATCTGCTACTGTGTCTTCGGGTGTTAATGGTGGGCAGGTGACTTGAAGTCCAGCCATCCGCCGGTTTCCGCTGTGAGACATAAAGTACTGCACAACCTCAGTCTTCCAGTTACCGGTATCTGCGCTCAGCTTCTCTCTCCAGCTCTTCACTCTCCTTTGCTTCACTTCCCCTTCACCCTCTCTACAGCTTGTTCCGTCCTTCTCTCTCCCTTCCAGGAGCTGCAGCACCTCACATGGCTGCACGGCCCCACACTTTCATCACCTGAGCTGCAGATCTTCTCGTCTGCACGGCCCCTTTCCTCTGTCTCTCTCACAGACTGACTACTTTCCCTCCAGCCAGAATATATCTAGGGGAGCCACCCACAAACCGGATCAGAGCTCCCCCCTTCTGGCCTGGAGTAAGAACATGTTTGTGAATACCTGATAAAATGGATCCTTCCTCACTTCCAAACATGACATCACTCTCCCCATGAGGAATGCAAGGAAACTGGGGTGTTACAGCTGCATGCTGTGTGGTGCATTGGAACTTTGAGTGCGGCCATTACTGAGGCACATATGGAGTTAATCATATGCAGGGTCTCCCATCGTGGGTGGAGCCTCGGAAACGGTGCCAAAATAGGCCCCTCCCACTTGCATAGACTGTGGATTGCATAGATTGTGTGGAGAAATTGCTACCTCCCCTGTATTAGAATGTGCCAGCTCCTCTATACATGGACTGCGTTACTAGGGTGACACTGATCCACTCCTCTGCACTGAGGAGTGTGTGTGCTGTGTGCTTTCAGGAGGAGAGGTGCCCCTGCAAGGAGTAGTGTGCTGTGTGATTTATCCAAGCATCTGCAGCAGCTTGCCAGCTTCTATGAATGCAATACAAGAGTGAGAAACTGTGAAACAAGAGTGCACCTGTCCAGTGCAGTTCTGTGTAAGGAGCAACAACCTGCAGCATCTAGAGCGGTGAGCAGGTGGAAATCCGCTCTGCGGATGAAGATCAAGCTGGAGGAGCAGCGTCCCGTTGTGCGGCCAATGTCTCCAACCGCAGCGGAGGAGGAGAACGTCACCAGTGAGACACCAGCAGCAAGTACTGTGACCGACCCTGACCCGGTGACTGACCCGGCTCCGGTGACAGACCCTGCACTTTAGTAGGCCCACTTTCCACCCCGACAGCCTCTAGGCCTGGCTGGGCATCCAGAAATGCGTCACAGTGATCAAAATTACCGTATTTTTCTGACTATAAGACGCACTTTTCCCCAAAAAAAATTGTGAGGAAAATGGGGGGGGCGTCTTATAGTTGGAATGCAGGCTTACCGGCAGTGTGGCGGCGGCAGAGGTGCGGGGATGATGAGGTGCGGTGAGCGGTATGGCGTGAGCAGGGTCCCTTCCACAGGTGAGGTGACGCCGCGGCCCGGTATCCAAGGAGAGCAGCAGAGCTGGGTGAATCACAGCTTTCTCGGTGGCGGCGGCAATCTTCCTGGGGCCGCGCGTGCGCAGATTGAGTTTTCTGCTTCCTGGGGCTTCAGGAAAATGGCCGCGGGAGGCCGCACGTGTGCAGATTGAGATCGCGGCAGCCATTTTCCTGAAGCCGAGTTCGCAGATTGAGATCTCGGCTTCAGGAAAATGGCTGCCACGATCTACATCTGCACACGCGTGGCCTCCCGCGGCCATTTTCCTGAAGCCCTGAGATGCAGAGTACTCAATCTGCGCAAGCGCGGCCTCAGGAAGATGGCCACCTGCCACCGAGAAACTGGTGATTAACACAGCTCTGCTGCTCACCTTGGATACCGGGCCACGGCGTCACCACACCTGATGAAGTGACAGCACATCTGCCGCCGCAATAGCACTGCTGCAACCCCCCCATGGACACCAGGCCATCGCATCGCCCAGCTAAGCAGGAAGGGACCCTGCTCAGGTGCATGCCGTACCACCCACTGCGCCTCAGCATCACCGCACCTCTGCTGACACAATGCCTCCTGTGACCCTGCTCTGCCACCGCCTGCCCTCAGGTAAGATATCTTAAATTCGGACAATAAGACAGACCCCCATCTTATAAAAAATCTTTTTTTCTGCAGTTTTCACCCTAAATTTGGGGTGCGCCTTATGCTACAGTGCGTCTTATAGTCTGAAAAATACGGTAATCAATAGGAAAAATCTCATATTGTTGCGCATACACTTGCCATTTTTTTTCCTGGAAGGAGACACCGTGGCCGGGGGACAGAGTCGAAGTGTCTGGGGATGCCGGAGGTACTGGGGGAACTCGCAGGACTCCATTTCTATTTTCTCTGGTATGCTAGATCATATCAGAGGAGAGAAAAATAAATGGCAAAACCGACCTGAATCATGTTCTCTGGGGTCTCAGCTACCCTTGATAGCCGAGACCCCAGAGATTTTCCAACTCTGGGGTGCGCTATACCCTTATTCCTCAGCACCGTTAAAAAGCGACACAGAGGAATAAGTACCGTTAAATGCCGCCATTAAAAGGTGTATCCGCGGTCGTTAGTTGGTTAAATCTACTATCTGGTTTCAGAGAAATAGGTCTTTTTTACTTAGAACTAATTATAATGTTTCTTCCTAAATGTTGCTCACAGGAGTCTTGGGGGGAAGTGGGGTGTTTTCAGGCTGCTCTGTATTATTACCCTGTGCGCCACACCACCTCGTTAAAGACCATAAAAGGTAGCACTAAAAATAAAGATTTATATCTCTGAAAAAAACTATGGCAGATTTTTATTTTAAAAAAAAAGGACACTCAGGAAAGCATTGGGAATAAATAAGAGCCAAAACCGTCCATTTTTGACAAGTCCTCTTTAAGTGTCATGCCTGAGCATGTCTTTAAAACCTATCTAGAGATGAAGAGGTAGAAAGAGGAACAAATAAAACAAGCAATCACATGAGCTGAGGAGACTGGAAAATCAGAAGAGGAAGGATTAGGGAAGAGCAAAGAAAGGAGAGTGTGATTACAGAGTAAGGAAGGAGTGGTGCCATGTGGACACGGAGGAAAAGGTTATTTAGGAGACTACCAGCCCAGTGGATGGGCCTTCTCAGAATACTAGGTCTGAGAAAACAGAAAACAAGTCCCATATTATGAAAGAACAGCTGGCACTAATTTCTTTTAAAAAAAACAGACGTGTGTAATGGCGGTGGCAAAGTAAATGGGGTTGAACCAGTGGCGTAACTACAAAGTTATGGGCCCCGGGGCGAACTTTCAAATGGGGCACCCCCACCATGCCAAAATATTTTCCACCCAAATTCACATTTTCCCTATTAATTTTGCACACTATAGCTTTATTGCAAAGTTGTATAGTGTGACCTCAGTTGCATAACTATCCAGTGCCCCATCCTGGTATATATCTGTCCCCCGTACTGCCATTGTTATGTAATGTATAAAAGAAAATAAACCATTATACTCATCAGGGGCTAACATAGAAGTCATGGGGATGCATATAAGAAGTATAATGCACCCCCATAGTACTCCTTATAGTATAATACACTCCCCATAGTCCCCCATATAGTATTGTACACTCCTCAGTCCTCCATATAGTATAATACACTCCTCCGTATATTAAAATACACTCCTCATAGTGCTCCATATAGCATAATACACTCTTCGTAGTGCTCCATATAGTATAATTCACTGCTCAGTCCTCCATATAGTATAATACACCCCTCATAGTCCTCCATATAGTATAATACACTCCTCAGTACTCCATTTAGTATTATACACTCCACATAGTCCTCCATATATTAAATATATTGGGACCGGAGCATCACGAGGAGCAGCGGGAAAGGCACTGGAAGGTGAGAATAGCACGATTTTTTATTTTTTTAAATTATTTTTAACAATAGATCTTTTTACTATTGATGCTGCATAGGCATTTAACGGACTGCTTAACCGCTATGGGGGCACTGACTGGAGGGGAGTAGGGAAGGGCCAATTTGTGGCCGGACTGTGCCTGTCGATGATTGGTCGCGGCCGGCTTTCAGTGACAGACAAACAGACGGAAGTGACCCTTAGACGATTATATAGATAGATACTGCAACTATACACAGCAGTATCACCTATATAACGAATATGAAGTAGTCTATGTATTACACAGATGATACTGCAAATGTTGGATACACGTTATATATACTGCTACTGCTGTATATAATGATAGTATCACTTATATAATGTATATACAGCAATCTATACACATTCTATAGGAAATACTGCTACTGTACATACGTTATATATAGGTGATACTGCTAGGGGTGTGTGTGTGTGTGTGTGTATATATATAAATACACCGTCCGCAGTGTCACCTATAACGAATATACACATCAGTAGCAGTATTGCCTATAGAATGTATATAGACTGCTGTGTATAAATTATATAGGTGATACTATCATTATATACAGAAGCAGCCAGTATCACTTATATATTGTATATACAGCAGTCTATATACATTCTATAGGCAATACTACTACTGATATGTATATACGTTGAATATAGGTGATACTGCTGTGTATATATGTACGTGTGTGTGTATATATATATACACACACACTAGTATGGCCTATATAACGAATATACACATCAATAGCAGTATTTCCTATATAATGTATATAGACTTATATATATACACATTATATAGGTAACACTGCTGTGTATGATCACTGTATCACCTATAAAATGTATGTATAGCAGTCTATATACATTATATAGTGAATACTGCTACTGATGTGTATATACGTTATATAGGTGATACTGCTGTGTATATATGTACGGGTGTGTATATATATATATATATATATATATATATATATATATACACACACCGCAGTGTCACCTATACAATCTATATACATCAGTAGCAGCATTCCCTATTTAATATATATATAGACTGCTATACATACATTATATAGGTGATATGGTGATTATATACAGCAGTATCACCTATATAATGTATATATAGCAGTCTTTACATATTATATAGGTGCAACTGCTGTATATACACATTTTAAAAAAATCATCTTGGGACTTACCCAGGTCCCTGAGATGGGGGGAGGTCGGTAGGATAAAGGGCTGAGGTGGGTCGGGTCCCAGCATCGGCGGTAGAGGATCCCAGGCAGGCTGGCAGCATTGGTGAGAGGCAGAGCAGTCTTCTCTGACGCTGGTTCAGGCCGGCCAGCGTCAGACACAGGTGGAGGTCCCAGCGTCGGCGGTAGAGGATCCCGCAGGCAGCATTGGTGTGGCGAGCAGTTTTCTCTGACGCTGGTTCAGGCCGGCCAGCGTCAGACACAGGTGGAGGCGCGCGCCCTATTGCGCGCCAGCCTTTTCAAATATCTCCGTTTGCAGTGTGCACGTGGGGTCTCCTGCTTGCCCACGCTCACAAGGGCAGCAGCAGACGAGCACACGCAGGCGGCAGGATCAAGGACCGCAGCCATGCTCATTGCTCCCGCGACCCGCACTGACGCCGGCCGCCGTGGGCGGCCCTTGTCAGTGCGAGCAACTGAACACGTGCATACAGGAACATTTAAAGGGCCGGCTCGAGGGATAGTGCGCTATGTAGTATCGCTGCCGGTCTGACCTGCCGGGCGGCGGGCCCCTGACCTGCCGGGCCCCGTCGCAGTGGCGACCGCTGCGACCGCGGTAGTTACGCCACTGGGTTGAACCCTGTCTAATTAAAGAGGTTGCCCATTACTTTTTGATTAACTATCCTTAGGATAGGTCATCAATGTCTGATCAGCAGGGGTCCAACACCAGGTACCTCAGCTAGGCAGCTGTTATCGATGTTGGCGGCTGCCAGCCTGGAGTACTCAGTTTTGAGGAGCTGGCCGTCTTTTGATAGTGGTGAAAATTAGGCCTCATTCAAACATCTGGGGTTTTTTGCGATGGAAAAATATACCGAATGCTCTCTGTGTGTTTGGAATTTTCAACAGTGTTTGGTCACAATATGCTGTCAGCTTTATATCAGCTTTTCTCATATGAACAAAAAACTCATGCAGCTATGGTGGCATCAGTGTGCTGTCAGAGCTTTTTGAGGATCCATAGATTAGGGTGAGTTTAATCCAAAACTCAGATGAAATCCAGACATATCTGTGTTTTATTTTTTATTCAGAAACTCGTTCAACATAACAAAGATCAGACATGTAAGCATGCATCCATACAGATTCTAATGCATGTGAACACATAAGTGAAAGCAGATGTCAGAATGAGCCCTTATAATGGTTTTGCCTGGTTACAATCCTGTTGTATGACACTGAGACAAATAGTGTCTGGCAATGTACTATAAAGCGTTTTCTTCATCTCTTTCTGTTCTCCATGCTTAGTGTGGCACACAGACACACAATGCAAAGATTGAGAAAACTTCTCGCCTTTTATCTGGTTTCAGGGGTATTTTTTATATTGCCCACACCTGTTGCTTGCTACAGGTGAGTTTTAGCGAGCATCACATGCTTGAAACAAAGTTGTTTACCTTCCATTTTGGAAAGGTGCCAACAATTTTGTACAGTCCCTTTTGGAGGTTTTATGGGTTTTGTGGAAACATTTTTAAATTTGCTTATTTATTTGTTTACTGTTCCAATACACACAAGAGGAATAAACATGTGTATAACAAAACATGTGTAATTGTAATAAATTTATGGGGGAAATACTTCATTTTCTGGGAACATTTCAAGGGTGCCAACACTTTTGGCAATGCCTGTATATATATATTTATGCCTTCATAATTCACACTTTTACGCGTCTCCAGTTTTTTCAGGTTTTTTATGAACTTATTATTAATATATTATTTTCCATCTTTATTTTCTTTTTACATGCTTCCTTCCCTTTTGTTCAAAGATTTACTATTATCACTCAGCAATTCTTTTTTATTCTGATTCTTGCATTATTTTCATTTTTTATTTAGTTTTACACACATGGTCAAAATTGTTGTCACCCCTCGTTTAATGACAGAAAAACAATGGTCGCAGAAATAACTTGAATCTGACAAAAGTAATAATAAACTAGAGATCTATGAAAATGAACAAATGAAAGTCAGACATTGCTTCTCAACCATGCTTCTACAGAATTTAAAAAAAATAAAACTCATGAAATAGGCCTGGACAGAAATGATGGTACCCCTGAAAATAATGTGACAAAGAGGACATGTTAAATCAAGGTGTGTCCACTAACTAGCATCACAGTTGTCTACAATCTTGGAATCAGTGAGTGGGCCTGTATATAGGGCTAGAGATGTGCTGTTTGTGCCCCCAGTGAGTGGGCCTGTATATAGGGCTAGAGATGTGCTGTTTGGTGACATGGTGTGTATTGAGGTCCCTGTAACTACAGTTGCACAAATTATTCAGAAATTTAAGACCCATGGGACTGTAGCCAACCTCCCTGGATGTGGCCGCAGGAGGAAAATTGATGACAAATCAAAGAGACGGATAATACGAATCGTAACAAAAGAGCCCCAAGGTTGCAGACACCTGTGATTCTAGTTAGTGGACACACCTTGATTTAACACATACCTTGATTTGTCACATTATTTTCAGGGGTTCCTTCATTTCTGTCCAGGCCTATTTCATGAGTTTTATTTTTTTTTTTTTTTATGGAAGCATGTTTGAAAAGCAATGTCTGACTTTCATTTGTTCATTTTCATAGATCTTTTATTATTACTCTTGTCAGATTAAAGTTATTTCTGTGACCATTGTGTTTTTTTCTGGCATTAAATGAGGGGTGCCAACAATTTTGACCACATGTGTATATGCCTTTTTTCTTTATTTCTTCTTCATGTTATTTTTATTCTTATTACTTTCCTCCTTTGTCCCTCTTCATTTCACAATTATACCAGTTTCTTTTATTATTTTTTTGTTATTTTTTCCTTATCCCTTTTTTACACTCTCACTCTCTTTACCACCATACACTGTTCACTGGCCTTTTTCCTTCTTTTTTAATAATCCACCCGTTTTAATTATTTACACCTCTAATTACTCAACAGGTTTTATGTATACTACTGCGTCTCTCCTTTCTATAGTGCCGTCTCTGTTTTTGTGTTCGTGCGGACCCCGGCTCACTCTGGCTGGATTGCGCCCAACTTCCATGGCCACGCGTCCCTCTGACAATGTTCTCTCCTCCCTTTGACGCATCTGGAGCTTATGACATTAGACACCACTGCCCTGGCTTATACTGCGTAACCCCGCCAGAGTGGGTGCCATTACATAGCGCGCACACAGTCCAGGTGTATATATAGGACACCCACCAATATCATCCCTAAACCACCTGGACAAAGCCTATGTGAAACGCTCATCTGCCTTGGTTGGTCATTATTGCCTATTATTATTTTGTTTTGTCTTTACTAGAGATGAACGGACTTGTGGAAGTTTGGGTTCTGGTACCCTACACAAACTTTATTCCAAAGTTTGCTTCTGGTACCAGAACTTTACTTAAAGTTGAACCAGAACCCGAACCCCATTGAGGACCCAAACTTTTGAGCTGGAAAGATTGTCTCTCTCACTTTCTCTCTCTGCAACGGACTTCCCCCAGAACTCCGAACATTGAATCAGACGTCCGGGAGAAGTCCGTGTTCAGTGTTTAGCACCAGACACTAACTGTCTGGTACGAACCCTGTTCTTAAGAGTACATTTCGCTCAACTATAATCTTTACCCATTATGCTATTGCGCCTTTTTGATATTATTACCATTTTGGTGAAACATGTTTATTATTTTGTACTTTCTATGTACAGCCACTTTATATTTATGCTCTGTTATTTACCTGTGTAGGCCTATGGGCATACAGAATGATTCTGTACCATTACATTTAGGCTCACACAGACAAAGAAAAGAATATACTATCACCTTATCCATATTTACATGTTTCTTAAAGTTATTCTATTGACCTGATTCTGGGTGGGATAAGGGGGAATTTATTCTGTGCTCCACTATTTCCGTTTTGATATGTTATTCTGATTGTCTTGATGTAATCAATAAACTTTGCTATACATATTTTTTGAACTTAGGCTTTCTTTACTTCCATTTTGTTTCAGATCTTTATTGTGTTGGAAGTGCCTCTGATATTGGCCTCATATAGGTATTTACAAGTCACTGTTGTCCTGCAGCTTACAACACATCAGCGTACTCACACAGGCAATGCAATAATGTTACAGTATGACATGACTTCTGCCAGCCCACTGGAGATGTGAGAAGAGGAGACAGAGGCAATGGTGAATGGGAAACAAAATTAAGTAAGCAAGGTTTATTGTTTTTTATATTATTGGGCTGTGGGGGCCATCATACTCTATCTTGTGTGTGTGGGCCATCATAGTGTATATAGAGTATGTGGATCAACATATTGTATATAGGGGGCTGTGGGGCCCATAATACTGCATATACAAGAGCTGTGTGCCCACATAATATATATGGAGCTGTAAAGGAACTCCGAGGACCTTATTTGAGATGAGTTGGAGCAAGAAACTATACTGGGTGATGCTACACAGCCCAGCCTCATCTCATCTTCACAACGCAGATTGGGTGATAAATAGGAGGAGGTGGTACAGGAGCTGGATGCCTGAGCTACAGATGGTAGAACCCACACCACCTTCATCCCGTTTGTTCAGTGTGGATGGCCTGAAGATGAGGAGAGGGAGGATGAGGAGGACAAGGAGGACAACATGGACAGTCACCCTCTTGGTGTGGACAGGGAAGTCTTGGCTGTTGGCAGTCTGGCACACATGGCTGAGTTTATGTTCCACTGCCTTTCCCATGACCCTCGTGTTGTACACATTTTGGCCAAAACTAATGAATGGTTGGTCACCCTTCTAGACACATGCTACAAGGAGAACTTTGAATCTCTCCTTCCCGTAGTGGAGAGGTCTAATAAAATGTTGCATTACCAGAAGGCCCTATTGGAAGAATTATTAAGGAAATTCCCATCCTGCAGCGCAGGTGGCAGAAGTCACAGCTCTTTAAAGGGAATCTGTTACCTAATTTTGGGCCTATAAACTGCGGCCATCGCCATCAGGGGCTTAACTACAGCATTCTGTAATGCCCCCGATGTAACCTGAAAGATAAGAAAAACAAGTTAGATTATACTCTCCAAGGGGCGGTCCTGGTGCGGTCCGGTCCGATGGGCGTCGCCGGTCCGTGTCCGGCACCTCCCATCTTTATGCGATGACGTCCTCTTCTTTTCTTCCTGTCGCGTCTCCTGTGCAGGCGTACTTTATCTGCCCTGTTGAGGGCAGAGCAAAGTGCTGCAGTGCGCAGGCGCCGGGAAAGGTCAGAGAGGCCTGGCACCTGCGCACTGCAGTACTTTGCTCTGCCCTCAACAGGGCAGATAAAGTATGGCTGCGCAGGAGCCGCAACAGGAAGCAAAGAAGAGGACAACATCCTATGGAGATGCCCATCGGACCGGAACGCAGTGGGACCACCCCTGGGTGAGTATAATCCAACTTGTTTTTCTTATCTTTCAGGTTACATCAGAGGCTTATCTACAGCATTACAGAATGCTGTAGATAAGCCCCTGATGGCGGTGGCCACAGTTTACAGGCCCAAAATTAGGTGACAGATTCCCTTTAAACAACCAAGGAGTGGAGACTAGGGAAACACGCACCAGATGCAGTAGAGTCAGGGGAATACTATCAAAGGTCTGGCACAGTTTTCTCAGACCCTCCCAGCACCCAGACCCTGATGCGAGGGATACTCTGACAAGGAGGGAACATTTTTGGAAGATGCTGTAGGAGTTCTTGCTGACTGTACCAGCGTTCTCCATGATTCCTCTGTGCCTTACAACTATTAGGTATCCAAGCTTGACACAAGCATTGAACGGTCTCTCTACGCCTTGGAGGTTCCGGCCTGCTCTGCTGCTAGTGTTTTGTCAGAGTGGGGTTTTAGTGCCACCGGGAGTAATATAACTAAAAGATGCATCCACCTGTTAACTGAAAATGCTGACAAGCTGATGCTTATCAAAATAAACAAGGTCTGGATTGTGCCAAACTTCTGTACATCACCAGATGACAGCAGCGGAACATAAACTCAAATCCAGTATTTTTTTGCTTTTTCTGGTCTGATCCCATGCACCCCTTCACACCCACACTTGGGTATATGCTTCAGAATTTCGTCTTTTTTGTTTCATCCTCCTCCTCCTCCACCACCACGATATCAACAGGGTGATCACGCTACCCTCACTATACATTTTGTATGGGTATTTATGTATACCCCCAAGGAGTAAATGTTTTTCAGCCCATGCAATTAGTGCATGGGCATTACTACCCTGGGATATCCACTCCTTAATAATGGAAAAAATGTATGAGGTCCTCACCCGCTTCAAAGGGCTATTGGAGTGCCTCCTGATAATTTTTTGCATCCTTTGCATTTAGTTCATACACTTTACCAGTGTAGTAGACCCACTCCCAAGTAATGAGAAAACAAGCTTTTTTGTGGATCCACCTTCTAGTTAAGGGAAAAAATTTTGAAACCAAATGAGCCAATCGGTTCTATTAGTATATGATCCAGCGCCTTGTTGTGGGCTGTCAGATGGTCATGACATAGGGAGTTCTCCCATTGCATACAAGGTTTCACAGTGGCACAGGAGAGTTTGTACAGGAGATCCTGGTCTCCTCCATATCAGGCTGAGTAGATGTGAAATGCTCCACTATATTCCCCAGCAGTGTTGATGAAATAACAGTTCTTGGTACTGCTACGTTAAACTAATTGCTTTTTTCAGGGCTAATTAAAATATATTCTATTTTGCTATAATAATAATGCTCTTATCTTCAATTCGTCTATGGTGAGATGTTGCAGGTATTGCGTATGACAAGCATCATGTCAGGGATTTTTGCCTTACAAATTTTAAAACTTTCTGCTATCACTTATCTCCTTAGACTCATTGACTGATTCATGTTTTTGGCAGTAATCTGTTCTCAGAAATTCATCAAAGCTGCCAGTGTTACTTGCATTCCTCCAGACTTTGTTGCTGCCACATACTAGAAAAAATCTTTTCAGAGCCGGTTTAAATCTCTTCTGTATTCTATAATAATATATCTCTAATGTGCAATTTGTCTACAGTGAGGTGTTGCAGTAGGTATATTGTATGAAAGGCATCTAGTCAGGTATCATTTCCTTATAAATTCTAAACCTTGCTGTTGCTTTTTTCTATGGACTCATTGACTGATTCATGTTATTTATGGTAATCTGTACTCAGAAATTCATCAAAACTGCCAGTGTTACTTGCGTTCCTCCAGACTTTGTTGCTGCCACATACAAGAAAAAAGCTGGTTTAAATCTTTTCTGTATTCTACAATAATACCTCTCTTATGTACAATTTGTCTACGGTGAGGTGTTGCAGTAGGTATTGCTTATATAATGTATAATGTAGCCCCCTCACAGAATATAATGCCATCCCTCTTATAGTATAATGCAGCCTCCTCATAGAATATGATGCAGCCCCCCATAGAATATAATGTACCCCCATAGAATATAATGCAACCAGTCTCATAGAGTATAATGCAACCCCCTCATAAGGTTTAATGCAGCCCCCCATAGTATATAATGCAGCCCCCTTCATATAGAATAATACAGCCCCCCAGAATATAATGTAGCCCCCTTAGAGTATAATGCAGCCCTTCCATAGAATATAATGCATCCCCCTCATATAGTATAATGCAGCCCCCACACAGAATATAATGTAGCCCCTCAGAGTATTATGCTCCTCCCTCTTAGAGTATAATGCTGCCCTCTCATAGGGTATAATGCAACTCCCCCATAGGGTATAATGCAGCCCTCCCTCATAGGGTATAATGCAACCCCCTTATAGGGCACAATGCAGCTCCCCCCATAGGGAATAATGTTGCCCCCCTCATAGGGTACAATGCAGCTCCCCCTTAGGGAATAATGCTGCCCCCATAGGGTATAATGTAGCTCCCCCCATAGGGAATAATGCTGCCCCCTCATAGGGTACAATGCAGCTGCCCCCATAGGGTATATTGCTGCCCCCCATAGGGTATAATGTAGCTCCCCCATAGATATTAGTGCTGCCCCCTCATAGGGTATAATGTGGCTCCTCCATAGGGAATACTGCTGCCCCCCATAGGGTATAATGTAGCTCCCCCCATAGGGAATAATGCTGCCCCCCTCATAGGGAGCAATGCAGCTCCCCAGACTCACTGATATATATAAATAAAAAAACACACCACTCACCTATCCTCTTCGCTCCCACGCTGATTCTGGGGGCGGCTTTGCTCCAATGTCAGGAGCTGTGCTGCAGTCGGCCTTGCACACAGCAGGTATGCGATGAAATGAAGTCATCACGCACCTGCTGTGTGTCAGAGGCGAGGAGAATGATGGGAGAGGGAGCGTCATCTGATGCTTTCTCCTCCATTAATCCACGCTGGGGGGCGGCGCTGGCAACGGGTCCCCTTGGCTTACGGCCCCATAGTGGCCACATGGGCTGACTGTTTGAGCAGTGTATATATATATATATATATATATATATTTTGCAAAGCGTTAGGGCATTGTAGGGCTTTGTAGTAGTGACATACGCAGACACAGTCCATATAAGAAAAGGGTGGGGTCTTTATTTTCATCCAAAAAATAACAAGCAGTGAAGAAACTACACTGCTCAAAAAAATAAAGGGAACACTTAAACAACAGAATATAACTACAAGTAAATCAAACTTCTGTGAAATCAAACTGTCCACTTAGGAAGCAACACTGTTTGGCTGGAGTCACACTCGGCGTAAGACAATACGGTCCGTATATTACGGCCGTAATACGCTGAAAAGTCCCCAAAATAGTGGTCCGTAGCTCCTCCGTAGGCAGGGTGTATCAGCGTATTTTGCGCATGGCATCCTCCGTATGTAATCCGTATGGCATCCGTACTGCGAGATTTTCTCGCAGGCTTGCAAAACCGACATACGGCTATACAACGGATCCATGTGTAAAAAAAATGTATATATATATATATATATACTGTCTATATACTGTATATATATTTATATGTGTCAGTAGACACATATATGTATATATAATATTACTTCATACAGCGCTAGATAGCTTTAAAGCCGGTAATTCAATTACCGGCTTTTTCTTTCTCCTTCATAAACCCGACATGATATGAGACATGGTTTACATACAGTAAACCATGTCATATCACCTTTTTTTTTGCATATTCCACACTACTAATGTTAGTAGTGTGTATATGCAAAATTTGGCCGTTCTAGCTATTAAATTAAAGGGTTAAATGGCGGAAAAAATTGGCGTGGGCTCCCGCGCAATTTTCTCCGCCAGAGTAGTAAAGCCAGTGACTGAGGGCAGATATTAATAGCCTGGAGAGGGTCCACGGTTATTGCCCCCCCCCCTGGCTAAAAACATCTGCCCCCAGCCACCCCAGAAAATGCACATCTGGAAGATGCGCCTATTCTGGCACTTGGCCACTCTCTTCCCATTCCCGTGTAGCGGTCGGATATGGGGTAATGAAGGGTTAATGCCACCGTGCTATTGTAAGGTGACATTAAGCCTAATTAATAATGGAGAGGCGTCAATTATGACACCTATCCATTATTAATCCAATACTAGTAAAGGGTTAAAAAACACACACACACATTATTAAAAATCATTTTAATGAAATAAAAACAATGGTTGTTGTAATATTTTATTCTACGCTCAATCCAATCACTGAAGACCCTCGATCTGTAACCAAAAAATAAAAATAAACCAACAATATCCATACCTTCCGCAGATCTGTAACGTCCAACGATGTAAATCCATCTGAAGGGGTTAAAATATTTTGCAACCACGAACTCTGCTAATGCAGCGTTGTTCCTGGCTGCAAAACCCTGGGGAATGAAGGTAAAGTAGGTCAATGACCTATATTTACCTTCATTTGCGGTGAGGCGCCCTCTGCTGGTTGTCCCTAGATCGTGGGAACTTTCCTAGAAAGCTCCCAGGCTCGAGTTCATAAGAGGCGCCCTCTGCTGGTTGTCCTGCGTATTTCTCGTAAGTCACACTGCTGGTCCGTGTGTAATCCATATTTTTCTGGCTTCCATAGACTTTCATTGGCGTTTTTTTTGCGCAATACGGTGACAAACGCAGCATACTGCGATTTTCTACGGCCGTAGAAAGCCGTATAATACTGATCAGTAAAATACGGCAGATAGGAGCAGGGGCATAGAGAATAATTGGGACGTTTGTTAGGCATGTTTTACGGACGTATTTTCTGCACTCATACGTCCGTAAAACTCGCTAGTGTGACGCCGGCCTTTGACAATCAATTTCACATGCTGTTGTGCAAATGGAATAGACAACAGATGGAAATTATTGGCAATTATCAAGACACACTCAATAAAGGAGTGGTTCTGCAGGTGGGGACCACAGACCACATTTCAGTACCAATGCTTTCTGGCTGATGTTTTTGTCACTTTTGAATGTTAGTTGTGCTTTCACAATAGTGGTAGCATGAGACGGACTCTACAACCCACACAAGTGGCTCAGGTAGTGCAGCCCATCCAGGATGGCAGATCAATGCGAGCTGAGGCAAGAAGGTTTGCTGTGTCTGTCAACGTAGTGTCCAGAAGCTAGAGGCGCTACCAGGAGACAGGCTAGTACACCAGGAGATATGGAGGGGGCAGTAGGAGGGCAACAACCCAGCATTTCTTTGGAGGGCCGCACAGCCTTCCATGTGCTTGCCAGAGGTACCCTGACTGCCATTAGGTATCGAGATGAGATCCTCAGACCCCTTGTGAGACCATATGCTGGTGCGGTTGGCCCTGGGTTCCTTCTAATGCCGGACAATGCCAGACTTCATGTGACAGGAGTGTGTCAGCAGTTCCTGCAAGATGAAGGCATTGAAGCTATGGACTGGTCCGCCCATTCCCCACATCTGAATCCAATTGAACACATCTGGGACATCATGTCTCACACCATCGACCAACGTCACATTGCACCACAGACTGTACAGGAGTTGGCGGATGCTTTAGTCCAGGTCTGGGAGGAGATCCCTTAGGAGACCATCCGCCGCCTCATCAGGAGCATGCCCAGGCATTGTAGGGAGGTCATACAGGCACATGGAGGCCACACACACTACTGAGCATCATTTCCATGCCTTGAGGCATTTCCACTGAAGTTGGATCAGCCTGTAACTTCATTTTCCACCTTGATTTTGAGCATCATTCCAACTCCAGACCTCCATGGGATATTAGTTGTGATTTACGTTGATAATTTTTAGGTTTTATTGTTCTCAACACATTCAACTATGTAATGAATAAGGATGTGGGATTTTAGTGTTTCCTTTATTTTTTTCAACAGTGTATATCAGTCAGCAGGCTGTGACGCTCTAAAGCTTTTCCTTCAGTCTTTTCTGTGCCTGTAATGAGACGACCTCTCTGAGCTGAGCTGGCTAACCCTCCAGCCAAACTCATACTGGAGCGGGACTGGGAGTGAGGAGTCCCATCACTAAATCCACCTTATTACTCCAATAAAACCTGGCCTGGAACAATCATAAATAAAATGACTCAACACATAAGCTGCTGCACCAACTAGTACTACCTGGTTTTAATATCTTGCCCAGCTTAAATTTCTGGGAGAGATATACAGCGGGGGAAATAAGTGTCCCTTGCTGATTTTGTAAGTTTGCCCACTGACAAAGACATGAGAAGTCTATAATTTTAAGGGTAGGCTAATTTTAACATTGAGAGATAGAATATCAAAAATAAAATCCAGAAAATCACATTGTATAAATTAGAAAATTGTATTTGCATTTTGCAGTGAGAAATAAGTTTTTGATCCCCTACCAACCATTAAGAGTTCTGGCTCCTACAGACAAGTTAGACGCTCCTAATAAACTCGTTATCTGCATTAAAGACAGCTGTATTACATAGTCACCTTTATAAAAGACTCCTGGCTAGTGTTGAGCATTCCGATACTGCAAATATCGGGTATCGGCCGATATTCGCTTTATCGGAATTCCGATACCGAGTTCCAATACTTTTGCGATATCGGATACCGGAATCGGAAGTTCCTATAGTGCAACTATGCACTATAATGGAGTGTGGGTGGTGCGTGGGCGGAGACTGTGTGTGTGTGCGGGCGGGGTCTGTGCGTGCCTGCCGGGGCTCTATTCGGGCTGCCGGGGGTCTGTACGGGCGTGCCGGGGCTGTATGCGGGCCTGCCGGGGCAGTATGCAGTGCGCCGGGTCTCTGTGCGGCGTGCTGGGTCTCTGTGGGGCGTGCCCGGTCTCTGTGCAGCGTGCCAGGTCTCTGTGTGGCGTGCCGGATCTCTGTGCGGCGTGCCGAGCTTTTGTGCGGTGTGCCGGCATCGTCCAATGGGACTACAAGTCCCATCGGACGATGCCTTGCTACACTGACAGTGATTGACACATTAGCCAACGATGGGACAGTAGTAGTCCCATCATCCGGCTAATGTGTTGAATAAAAACAAACAAAAAAAAAACACATACATACTCCATACATACTCCATACAGTACATACATACAGTATATACACACAGTACATTAAACATAGAGTTCATACTCATCATTACTTGTCATTTTGTTCCCCGAAGCCAGTGTCAACCTGTAAAAAAGATGAAAATAACAAACAACCAATATACTCCCTGTCCGCAGAAATCCACGAGTGTCCCACGACGATCTCCCGTAGAGAACGGCAGCATCTGCTGTTGAGACCGCTCTCTAGGGGCTCCAGAAACACAATGACGGGAGGAAGGTATCCTTCCGCACTGTATTCCTCCGCCGCTGTAAAAAAAATAGTCCCTAGTCTCACTTATGGCATTGCTGGGTGAGAAATTTTCCCATGCAGCAATTGCCATAAAGTGCCACTTTGAACTTTAGTAACCTCAGTGATGCACTGCAGGAGCTATTGTCTCCTGTCAGTGTGTCACTGAGGGTCCTATAGAGCAGTGACATCACCCGATGTCACTGTTCTATAGGGGAGATCGTCGTGGGACCCTCGTTATTAATTGGACTACGGCGGACAGGGAGTATACGGTTTATTATTTTACGTTTTTTGCAGGCGCTGAAGTATGGTAAGTATGGTTAAATGAAGAATATTAAAATACTGTTTTCCTAATGTGTGCGTGTTTTATTAACCCTTTCTTAATATTGGATTAATAATGGATAGGCGCCTTATTGACGCCTCTCCGTTCTTAACCCGGCTTAATGTCACCTTACAATAGCAAGGTGACATTAACCCCTTATTACCCCATATCCCACCGCTACACGGGAGTGGCAAGAGAGGGGCTAAGTGCCAGAATTGTCACATCTTACAGATGCACCATTTCTGGGGCGGCTGCGGACTGGTATTTGTAGCCGGGGGGGGAGGGGCAATATCCATGGCCCCTCTCTAGGCTGTGAATATCAGCCCGCAGCTGTCTGCGTAGGCTTTCTGGCTATAAAATATAGGGGGACCCCACGTCATTTTTTGGGGTGTCCCCCTATTTTAATAGCCAGTAAAGGCTACACAGACAGCTGCGGGCTGATATTCATAGCAGGCTACAAATATTGGCCCCTGGCCGTCAGCTTTCCCCCTCTGGCGCAGAAAATTGCGCAGGAGCCCATGCCGTTTTTTTCCGATTTTTTTTTTTTAATTAACCGCTCTTTAAGGCCTCTTTCATACTTGCGTTGGTACGGGTCCGTCGCTATGCGTCGGGCCGACGTACCGACGCACGTTGTGAAATTTGTGCACGACGTGGGCAGCGGATGCAGTTTTTCAACGCATCTACTGCCCATTCTGAAGTCCGGGGAGGAGGAGGCGGAGTTTCGGCCACGCATGCACGGTAGAAAATGGCAGACGTGACAGCCAAAAAAACATTCACTTGAACGGTTTTTCGGGCCGACAGTCCGCCAAAACACGATGGATCAGTTGCACGACAGACGTGACGTGTGGCCATCCGTCGCGATCCGTCGCTAATACAAGTCTATGGGTAAAAAACGCATCCTGCAAGTACATTTGCAGGATCCGTTTTTTCAGCCGGATCCGTTTTTTGCTCATAGAGTTGTATTAGCGAAGGATTGCGCCTGATGGCGCACAGCGACGGATCCAGCAAAAAACGGATGAAACTGAGATGTGAAATGATGAATCCGGCCTCCGAATCCGTTTTTTCATGCATGTTTCCATTCAAATCATGCACATTTTCCATTTATTTTTTTATTTATTTCCAAAACTGCATCAAAACTGCACCAAAAACCAGCACCAAAAACTGCATCAAAAGCAGCATCAAAAAAATCAGTTTTTTAGGCCACATTCACACGTTGCGTCCTGTCCTGTGGGTTCTCCCGCAGCGGATTTGATAAATCTGCAGGGCAAACCCGCTGCGGTTATCCCTGCAGATTTATCGCGGTTTGTCCTGCGGGTTCCACTGCGGGATTTTACCCCTACTATTGATGCTGCATATGCAGCAATATGCAGCATCAATAGTAATGTTAAAAATAATAAAATAATTATATACTTACCCTCTGACGTCCCAATCTCCTCGGCGCTGCAGGCGGCGGTCCGGTTCCAAAGATGCTGTGCGACCAGGACCTTTGTGACGTCACAGTCATGTGACCGCGACGTCACCGCAGGTCCTGGTCGCATAGCAAACCTGAGACCGGACGGCCGCGTGCAGCGCTGAGACTTGAGAGATGAGTATAGCATTATTTTTTATTTTAATTCTTTTTTTTTTTACTCAAATATGGTTCCCTGGGCCTGGAGGAGAGTCTCCTCTCCTCCACCCCGGGTACAACCCGCACATTATCCGCTTACTTCCCGCATTGTGTGCACAGCCCCATGCGGGAAGTGAGCGGATCAATGCATTTCTATGGGTGCAGAATCGCTGCGATTCTGCACAAAGAAGTGACATGCTCCTTCTTTTTTTCCTCAGCAATTTCGTGCCTTTTTTCCGTGATTTTCCGCAATGTGGGCACAGCGGTTTTTGTTTTCCATAGGGTAACATTGTACTGTACCCTGCATGGAAAACTGCTGCGGACCCGCAGCGGCAAAATCGCGGCGGTTCCGCGGTAAAAACCGCATAGTGTGAACATAGCAGGTTTGGAGCATTTTTTGGTGCAGTTTTTGATGCGGTTTTTGATGCAGTTTTTAATGCGGTTTTTGATGCAGGTTTTTGGTGCTGTTTTTGATGCGGTTTTTGATGCAGGTTTTTGGTGCAGTTTTTGATTCAGGTTTTTGGTGCTGTTTTTGATGCGGTTTTTGATGCAGTTTTTATGCTGTTTTTGATGCAGGTTTTTGGTGCTGTTTTTGATGCAGTTTTTGATGCTGTTTGTGATGCGGTTTTTGATGCAGTTTTTTATGCTGTTTTTGATGCAGGATTTTGGTGCTGTTTTTGATGCAGGTTTTTGGTGCAGGTTTGATGCTGTTTTTGGAAATAAATAAATACATAAACGGAAAATGTGCATAATTTGAATGGAAACATGCATGAAAAAAATGTACTGTTTGTGATGCGGTTTTTGATGCAGTTTGTGGTTCGGTTTTTTTATGCAGTTTTGGTGCAGTTTTTGATGCTGTTTTTTATGCATTTTTGGTGCAGTTTTTGGTGCAGTTTTTGATGCAGGTTTCTAGTGGTTTTTGATGCATTTTTTTGTGCAGTTTTTGATGCAGGTTTTTGGTGCTGTTTTTGATGCTGTTTTTGATGCAGTTTTTGGTGCAGGCTTTTGGTGCAGGTTTTTGGTGCAGGTTTGATGCTGTTTTTGGAAATAAATAAATACATAAACGGAAAATGTGCATGATTTGAATGGAAACATGCATGAAAAAATGGATTCTGAGGCCGGATTCATCATTTCACATCAAAAACTGCCTCAAAAGCAGCACCAAAACCTGCATCAAAAACTACATCAAAAACCGCATCATAAACAGCACCAAAAACCTGCATCAAAAACTGCATCAAAAGCTGCATCAAAAACAGCATCAAAAACAGCACCAAAAACCTGCATCAAAAACTGCACCAAAACAGCATCAAAAACCGCATCACAAACAGCACCAAAAACCTGCATCAAAAACTGCACCAAAAATGCATCAAAAACAAAACCAAAAACTGCACCAAAAACTGCATCAAAAACAGCACCAAAAACCAGCATCAAAAACTGCATCAAAAACCGCATCAAAAACTGCATCAAAAACCACATCAAAAACAGCATCAAAACAGCATCAAAAACAGCATAAAAAACTGCACCAAAAACTGCATCAAAAACACATCAAAAACAGCACCAAAGGCCTGCATCAAAAACTCCATCACAAACTGCACCAAAAAATGCATGAAAGACTGCACCAAAACTGCATCAAAAACAGCACCAAAAACTGCATCAAAAACCGCATCACAAAGCTTGCAAGATGCATTTTTTACCCATAGACTTGTATTAGCGATGGATCGCAAAGGATGGCCACACGTCGCGTCCGTTGTGCAACGGATCTGTCGTGTTTTGGCGGACCGTCCGCCATTTTCTACCGCACATGCGTGGCCGAAACGCCGCCCCCTCCTCCCGGGACTTCAGAATGGGCAGCGGATGCATTGAAAAACTGCATCCGCTGCCCACATCATGCACAAATTTCACAACGTGCGTCGGTACGTCGGCCCGACGCATAGCGACGGACCCATACCGACGCAAGTATGAAAGAGGCCTTAAAGAGCGGTTATTTTAAAAAAAATTGGAAAAAACGGCATGGGCTCCCACACAATTTTCTGCGGGTGATGTCACTGCTCTATAGGACCCTCAGTCAGGGCTGCCACTAGGAATTTTGAGGCCCCATACTGGCAAAATTTTCAGGGCCCCCCCGAGACTCCGCCCAGGCTCCACCCCAGCCCCGCCTCCACCCCTCAAACTGGCCACAGCCCCACCACTCTTTTGGAAAAACTCCACTTCTCACCAATCACACATTAACAGTTCCCATCACCAGATCACACATATAGCCGGCAGCTTTTGTTTTGCCAAACAATTTTTTAAGCCGCCACCACGACAAGGTAGACTCTTTTGGTCGGGCCCTACTCTACTGCAACCTATTAATCATTTGTTAAAATAAGCAATACAATCTAGGTATATTTTTATTTATTTTTCAATTCTTAAAATGACCAATAATATCACATACAAGGGACAAATACTACCTCACCATGATCAGACACCATATTACCACCACATAGAGACCTATAATACTACATACAAGGAAAAAATACCGACACGCCATGTCCAGATCACATATTACCACCACATAGTGACCAAATAGCACAAGCAAGAAACAAATACCGCTACACCATGGCCGGACAACATATTACCACCACATAGTGACTGAACACTACAATACTGATCATTAATAAAAAAAAACACAATACTAATCTCACCATACGTGTTATTATACACAGTAGATCTGTACTTAGTATGCAATGTCTGTGTAGAGGTAATACAGTGATTATCGGTGACATTATACACAGGAGCTTTGTATATAGGGTCAGTGTACAGGTAATACAGTGTTCACCAGTGACATTATACACAGCAGCGCTGTATACAATGTATAGTGTACGGGTAATACAGTGATCCAGATTACATCATACACAGGAGGTCTGTATACAGTATTAGTGTACAGGTAATACAGTGATCAACAGTGACATTATACACACGAGAACTGTATATATTGTACAGGTTATACTGTGATCAATGACATTATACACAGGAGCTCTATACATAGTATCAGTTTAAAGGTAATACAGTGATCACTGGTGAAATTGTACTCAGGACTGCTGTATATAGTATTCAGTGTACAGTGCCAGTCTACAGGTAAAACACTGACTCACCAGTGACGTCACTAGGTGAAGTCCTTCATCTTTTCTTTTCATCTTCATCCAGCACAGACCGCCATCACTTCCAGCCAGGGCTCGTCTCTGCAGGAAATAACACAGTTAGCTAGAGCACCACTTGTAGAACACATTACTTAATTTTTTCTCAACTTCTAAACTACACCAGATAAAGAAAAAAGGCAATATAGTGTCGCTCTGCACAGTAACAGTACCGCCTCCCGCATTTAAAGCAGTATCCTTAAAAAATAAAATAAATACATCATTGCAATAATAATATCCCTCAATTAGCCCTTATGGTAATAATATCCCCAATTGTGACCCCCATGTATCTCATTCCTGGCTCCAGCCATATGTTCTCCAATCCTGCCCTCATGAGTATCCATTCTGCCCCCATGTGATGTCCGATCCTACCCCAACTGTCCCGTGATCTTGCCCCATCTGTCCCGTGATCCTGCCCCATCTGTCCCATGATCCTGCCCCATTTGTCCCATGATCCTGCCCTATCTGTCCCATGATCCTGCCCCATCTGTCTTTATTATATCCATCCTGCCCATGATCCTGCACCATGTGTCTCCATCCTGCCCCATGATCCTGCCCCATGTGTCTCCATCCTGCCCCATGATCCTGCACCATGTGTCTCCATCCTGCCCCATCTGTCTCCATCCTGCCCCTTGGATATGCCCCATCCTGCTTCATGAGCATGCCCCATGATCCTGCCCCATTTGTTTCCATCCTGCCCCATGATCCTGCCACATCTGTTTCCATCCTGCCCCATGTCTCCAACCTGCCCCATCTGTCTCCATCCTGCCCCGTGTCTCCCATCCTGCCCCCCAACCTGCCCCATGTCTCCCATCCTG
Organism: Ranitomeya imitator; assembly: GCF_032444005.1. NCBI lineage: Eukaryota > Metazoa > Chordata > Amphibia > Anura > Dendrobatidae > Ranitomeya > Ranitomeya imitator. The sequence continues at coordinate 396,277,656 of NC_091286.1, forward strand.
CCCCCGTGTCTCCCATCCTGCCCCCTGTGTTTCCCATCCTGCCCCCGTGTCTCCCATCCTACCATGTCTCGCATCCTGCCCCGTGTCTCCATACTTCCTCCTGTGTCTCCATACTTCCCGTGTCTCCATTCTTCCCCCTGTGTCTCCATACTTCCCTGTGTCTGCATACTTCCCTGTCTCCATTCTTCCCCCATGTCTCCATACTTCCCTGTGTCCCCATACTTCTGTGTCTCCATTCTGCCCCCTGTGCCTCCATACTTCCCTGCGTTTCCATACTTCCCCGTGTCTCCATACTTCCCCGTGTCCCCATACTTCTCTGTGTCTTCATACTTCCCTGTGTCTCCATACTTCCCGTGTCTCCATACTTCCCGTGTCTCCATACTTCCCGTGTGTCTCCATACTTCCTCCGTGTCCCCATACGTCCCTGTGTCCCCATACTTCCCCGTGTCTCCATACTTCTGTTTCAATTCTCCCTGCTTCCATTCTTCCCTGTGTCTCCATACTTCCCCGTTTCCATTCTTCTGTGTCTCCATACTTCCCTGTGTCTCCATTCTTCCGTGTCTCCATACTTCCTTGTGTCTCCATACTTCCTTGTGTCTCCATACTTCCCCCTGCATCTCCATTCTGCCCCCTGTGTCTCCATACTTCCCGTGTCTCCATACTTCCGTGTTTCCATTCTCCCTGTTTCCATTCTTCCCCGTGTCTCCATACTTCCCCCTGTGTCTCCATACTTCCCCATTTCCATTCTTCTGTGTCTTCATACTTCCCTGTGTCTCCATACTTCCTTGTGTCTCCATACTTCCCCGTGTCTCCATACTTCCCCGTGTCTCCATACTTCCCCGTGTCTCCATACTTCCCCGTGTCTCCATACTTCCCCGTGTCTCCATACTTCCCCGTGCCTCCATACTTCCCCCGTGTATCCATACTTCCGTGTCTCCATACTTCATATTTCCCCGTGTTTCCATTCTTCATTCTCCATTCTTCCCCCGTGTCTCCATACTTCCCCGTGTCTCCATACTTCCCCCGTGTCTCCATACTTCCCCCGTGTCTCCATACTTCCCCGTGTCTCCATACTTCCCCTGTGTCTCCATACTTCCGTGTCTCCATACTTCCCCCTGTGTCTCCATACTTCCCCCGTGTTTCCATACTTCCCCCATGTATCCATACTTCCGTGTCTCCATACTTCATATTTCCCCGTGTTCCATTCTTCATTCTCCATTCTTCCCCCGTGTCTCCATACTTCCCCATGTCTCCATACTTCCCCGTGTCTCCATACTTCCCCCGTGTTTCCATACTTCCCCCATGTATCCATACTTCCGTGTCTCCATACTTCATATTTCCCCGAGTTCCATTCTTCATTCTCCATTCTTCCCCCGTGTCTCCATACTTTCCCATGTCTCCATACTTCCCTGTGTCTCCATACTTCCCCGTGTCTCCATACTTCCCTCTGCGTCTCCATTCTGCCCCGTGTCTTCATATTTCCCCATGTTTCCATTCTTCATTCTCCATTCTTCCCCGTGTCTCCATACTTCCCCGTGTCTCCATACTTCCCCCGTGTTTCCATACTTCCCCTGTGTCTCCATACTTCCGTGTCTCCATACTTCCCCGTGTCTCCATACTTCCCCCTGTGTCTCCATACTTCCCCGTGTCTCCATACTTCCCCCGTGTCTCCATACATACCCGTGTCTCCATACTTCCCCCTGTCTCCATACTTCCCCCTGTCTCCATACTTCCCCCTGTGTCTCCATACTTCCCCCTATGTCTCCATACTTCCCCCTATGTCTCCATACTTCCCCCTGTGTCTCCATACTTCCCCCAGTGTCTCCATACTTCCCCCTGTGTCTCCATACTTCCCCGTGTCTCCATACTTCCCCAGTGTCTCCATACTTCCACCGTCTCGCCATACTTCCCCCTGTGTCTCCGTTGTTCCCCCCCGTGTCTCCATATTTCCCCGTGTCTCCATATTTCCCCGTGTCTCCATTCTTCCCCCTGTCTCCATACTTCCCCGTGTCTCCATACTTCCCCGTGTCGCCATACTTCCCCGTGTCTCCATACTTCCCCGTGTCTCCATACTTCCCCCTGTGTCTCCATACTTCCCCCTGTGTTTCCGTTGTTCACCCCCCGTGTCTCCATATTTCCCCGTGTCTCCATTCTTCCCCCTGTGTCTCCATACTTCCCTGTGTCTCCATACTTCCCCCTGTGTCTCCATACTTCTCCGTGTCTCCATACTTCCCCCTGTGTCTCCATACTTCCCCGTGTCTCCATACTTCCCCGTGTCTCCATACTTCCCCGTGTCTCCATTCTTCCCCCTGTCTCCATACTTCCCCGTGTCACCATACTTCCCCGTGTCTCCATACTTCCCCCTGTGTCTCCATACTTCCCCCTGTCTCCATACTTCCCCCTGTGTCTCCATACTTCCCCCTGTGTCTCCATACTTCCCCGTGTCGCCATACTTCCCCGTGTCTCCATACTTCCCCCTGTGTCTCCATACTTCCCCGTGTCGCCATACTTCCCCGTGTCTCCATACTTCCCCCTGTGTCTCCATATTTTCCCGCGTCTCCATTCTTCCCCCTGTGTCTCCATACTTCCCCGTGTCTCCATACTTCCCCGTGTCGCCATACTTCCCCGTGTCGCCATACTTCCCCGTGTCGCCATACTTCCCCCTGTGTTTCCGTTGTTTCCCCCCCGTGTCTCCATATTTTCCCGCGTCTCCATTCTTCCCCCTGTGTCTCCATACTTCCCCATATCTCCATACTTCCCCCTGTGTCTCCATTGTTCCCCCCCGTGTCTCCCATTCTGCCCCGGGCTTGCCGCTTTCAATAAAAATAAAAAAATCTTTCCTCTTACCTGGCCGTGCTCCTGCGGCGATGCTCCCTCATGTCAGTAATGCCCTGGTGATATACTATACATGTATGTATTATGTGTCTATGCATTGTACCTGTGTGTTAAATGCAACAGGTACAGTTTATGTGAATAAAGTCTTCAGTGGGGAATGGGCTCAGGGCTCAGTATCAATGACATGAGGCCGCCTGTCAGAGAATACAGCTAGTGATTAGTGCCAGTGTTCCCCAGCTCTGAGCTCTCTGGTTGGTGCTGTGTGTGGCTGAGAATCCTACACCAACCAGATAGCACAAAGCTCCGGGGGTCACAGTCAGTAAATCACTGCTTCTAGTCTCTGACTGCAGCCCCTGCCTCCCCTCTTTACTCTCCTAAACAATCGGACACATTCAGGCCGTTCTTTACCTCCTGTTCTGGGGGTGATTGAGGTCCTGCACAGCTTCCCTCCAGCCACGAGTGTGCAGACGCTGTCCTGCACAGGCTGGAAGTGTGTGCAGTGCAGGGACAAGAAGGCATCTAGCAGGTGCCAGACAGGACAAGCCAGGAGGAGGAGCAGGAGGAAGAACACGGGAGATGCTGCACCGTGCACACAGTTGTGAAAAGTAAAGAAGCCTTACTGTTAATAAGTGATGGGTGACGGTGACTGGCCCCCTTGCCTCTGGTTCTCGGTGAGCTGCTCAGCTGAAGCAAAGGGGGCGGGGCCCGAGCAGCCAGCATTTCCGGGCCCTCCTCTGTCCTCCTGATCTCCGGGCCCCATACAACAGTAAGGGCTGTAATGCCCTGATGGCGGCCCTGCCCTCAGTGACACACTGACAGGAGACAATGGCTCCTGCAGTGCATCACTGAGGTTACTAAAGTTCAAAGTCTCACTTAATGGCAATTGCTGCATGGGAAAATTTCTCACCCAGCAATGCCATAAGTGAGACTAGGGACTATTTTTTTACAGCGGCGGAGGAATACAGTGCGGAAGGATACCTCCCTCCCGTCATTGTGTTTCTGGAGCCCCTAGAGAGCGGTCGCAACAGATGATGCTGCCGTTCTCTATGGGAGATCGTCGTGGGACAATCGTAGATTTCTGCGGACAGGGAGTATATTGGTTGTTTGTTATTTTAATCTTTTTTACAGGTTGACTACTGTTCCATCATTGGCTAATGTGTCAATCACTGTCAGTGTAGCAGGCATCGTCCGATGGGACTTGCAGTCCCATCGGACGATGCCTGCACATATGCACAGAGCCTCGGCATGCCACACAGAGACCCGTCACGCCGCACAGAGACCCGACACGCCGCATACAGCCCCGGCAGGCCCGCATAGAGCCCCGGCAGCCCGCATGCAGCCCCGGCAGCCCGCATACAGCCCCGGCAGCCCGCATGCAGCCCCGGCAGGCCCGTATATAGCCCCGGCAGGCCTGCATACAGCCCGGCAGGCCCGCATGCAGCCCCGGCAGACACGTTCAGATCCCTGGCAGGCCCGCACAAACCCCGCCCGCACACACAGATACGCACAGTGTCCACCCACGCACCGCCCACACTCTTCCCCCCTCCGGAACAGGATGTACAAGGACAGAAAGGGCTTATTTACGTTCAGATATTTGTGTCCCATTGATTTGCATTGGTATCGGGTATCGGTATCGGCGATATCCGATATTTTTGGGATATCGGCCGATCCAATCCGATACTATGTTCTATGGAGAAATTCTACCCGCTTCACCTGTGGGTAGTGTTGTTATCTTTGCTGCAGTAACATCACCCCAGAGGACCCCTTTAAGCAGCGTTGGTCCACTCTGACCAAGAACCGCAGGTAGCATCACAAATACAAACTTTATTAAACCCTTTTAAAAGACCTTTCCCCTTTTACTTGAGTGCCCAAAGGCACAGACCGGGTTGCAGCCACCGTGACATCCCTTTTAATTGCGATCCGGTACCGAGTATCCCCATTGCCCTGGTGGGCAACTCAGATGCACACCGAGCGGCTACACCATGGAGCTGTGAGAGGACAAGGGGTTGCACACCAAGGGGCCGCACCATAGAGCTGTGAGAGGACTGAGGGGCTGCACACCGATGGGCTGCACTGTAGAGCTGTGAGAGGACTGAGAGGATGCACACTAAGGGCCTGCACCATGGAGCTGTGAGAGGACTGAGGGGCTGCACACCAATGGGCTGCACTGTAGAGCTGTGAGAGGACTGAGAGGATGCACACCAAGGGCCTGCACCATGGAGCTGTGAGAGGACTGAGGGGGTGCACACTGAGGAGCTGCACCATGGAGCTGTGAGAGGACTGAGGGGATGCACACCGAGGGGCTGCACCATAGAGCTGTGAGAGGAATGAGGGGATGCACACTGAGGGGCTGCACCATGGAGCTGTGAGAGAACTGAGGGGATGCACACCGAGGGGCTGCACCATAGAGCTGTGAGAGGACTGAGGGGCTGCACACCGAGGGACTGCACCATAGAGCTGTGAGAGGACTGAGGGGATGCACACCAAAGGGCTGCACCATGGTGCTGAGAGAGAACTGATGGGATGCATCATGGAACCATGTGGGGAGAGAACCGAAAGACTGCACTATGGAGCCATGTAAGGAGAGGACTGAGGGGCTGCACCATGGACCCTTGCACAAATGTGAATGATAACGCAGGACTCAGTGTGAGTGCTCTGAGGATGTATTTCGGAAAGGGGTTGATGTTTCTTGAGTGGGGCTGCATAGGGAAGATGATGATGAAGTGCTGTGTAGAGAATAGGGAGGATGATGAGGGATTGTATGGGGAATGGGAGGATGATGAGGGTCTGTGTGGGGAAGGGGAGGATGATGAGGGGCTGTGTGGGGAATTTGGGCATGATGAGGGGCTGTGTGGGGAATGGGGAGATTAAATGTGTGTAGGGAGATTTGGAGTGGGGATGGAGGGATTTAATGTGTGGGGGGATTTAATGTGTGGGGGAGATTTGAGAACACAAAATGAGGAGCAAAGGGGGAGATGCAGGGCATGTATGAGGAAACAGTACAAAAGAATGGGGGCATGTATGAGGAAACAATATGGGGGATGGGTGCAGATACAGTATGGTGAGTGAGGATGTGTGCAGAAAGTATGGGGAGCGAACGGGGGAATGTATGCAGACACAGTATCTGAGTATCGATGTGAAAAATGTATGTGGACAGAGTAAGGGGGTGAGGGTGATAGGATGTGTGCAGACACAGTGGGGCTATGTGTGAGTAGGCAGTATAGAAAGTGAGGGGGTAAATGTACGAGGAGACAGTATGGTGAACGGGGGATGTGAGAGGACACAGTATAAGGAGGGAGGGGAATAGTGTGAGGAGACAGAATGGGGGGAGAAAAGTGAGTTGGCACAGAATAGAAACTAAGTAGTGGGGGCGTAGCATGGAGGGACAGTGTAAGGGTACAACCAGGAGGGGACAGTATACCAAGGAGGGGGAGTGTGATGACAGAGTACAGTATAAATACTGGGCCCTCTAGGGGGGACACAGTGTGAGAGGACAGTGTGAAGAGGGGGCCGGTATGGAAAGGAGAGGTCAGTGTGAAGAGCATGTACCATAAGAGGGACAGTGTGGGGGTCATATTTTGTGCAGACAATATAGTGAGGGGCAATTTTTTATTCAGGAGCATTATAATGACACTTCTATCTTTAAGGGCATCATGTGGAGATTTTCTGCAAAAGAGCGGAGAGCATGGAAGTCTGCAGAGACGGCTGTGGATGAGAAAACTCATCATGGGGTCTGGACAAGATGAAGAAAAGAAACAGAATGACTCCAGAGACGATGACATCTATAAGGTACCTGGATGTAAATGTTATTTTTGATACTGACTAATTCTCATGTTTTTATTTTTTAGGAGCATTAAAGGGGTTGTCCAGGATTGAGGTAAGACTACAGACTTCTGAATTCTCACAGTGCGCACTGCATGCTTTTTAGGATTTTCTTGTGCCGGTGATTTATATACATATAGTCACATGCTGAATAGACATGCGTGGCCTCACTCAAGCGAGGCCGAGCACGTCTAGTCGGAATGTGGCCAGAAGTATACAAATCACATGCTTGTGCTGACATAACTGTCCACCAGCAAGGGACAAGTGTGCAGTGCATTAGTTGTGAGAATTAAGAAGCTTGCAATGTCAGGATTCAGCTCTCCAGGTTCCAGTAGTCATCAAATGGACACTTCACTCATATGCGATTTTCATACTTATGGTCCTGTGACAACGAGCTTCTCTTCCTGCTTCTCTCAGTTTTTCACTGATCATTGAGGGCATTGGGGAAAGCAGCTCATCGGTACATGACTAAGGCCGGTGTCACACTTGCGAGGGTGATGCGAGAAACTCACACGAGTTTCTCACATCAACACCCGCCACTGCCGCTGGCACTCGGACTGAAGCGTGCGGCTGCATGTATTTCTATGCAGCTGCACGCTCCGGTTTGAGTGCCGGCGGCAGTGCCAGGTGTTGATGCGAGAAACTCTGCCTAAGAGTGCAAATTGCATGTGTGCTTGGGATGGTCGCCAAACTGAATTCTCGCCCCGAGTGCTAGAAAACTTAGATACACCTCTGCGCCCAGCTCTGGGCATTCATGTCCTCCCTCGCTCTAATTCCATGCGCACTCCCGACGTTTGAAATCTGTGTGCTCTTTCTTCCTGGTATGATGCACGTCCTCATCATTTCCAGTCCTGTGCAGTGTGGGGGATTATTGGGTGTACTCGCCAGCGTCCGAATATGCCATGTGCATGCTCTGGAGCCAACCAGTACATCCAATACACCCCCACACTGCACAGGATCAGTGATGACGTGCTGCAGCATCATACCAGGAAGAAACAGCACACAGATTTCAAACGCCGTGAGTGCGCTTGGAATTAGAGCGAGGGAGGATATGAACGCCCAGAGTGTTTGCACTTCCGAAGACATCACCCTAATTAGCATAAGGACATGTAAGTTATGAAATCATTTTTGTCAGCGATTAATGGGCGGTATTAGGTCAGATTCTACAACATTGCAACAAAACTATAGTGTGGGAAATGAATAGGGAAAATGTGAATTTTGGTGTAAAATATTTTGGCATGGGGGTCCCATTTGAAAGTTTGCACCCGGGCCCATAGCTTTGTAGTTACGCCACTGCAGCAGGGCATTATACAGCTAACACTCACTGCATTTTCATTCATCTGGGGCACTAGTTACTTGTGCCTCAGTGCCATAAAAGACTGACGCTAAGGAATAAGGTCCACAATCAGGGCCGGCTCCAAGTTTTCATGGGCCCTGGGCAAAAGAGTCCTGGTGGGCCCCTTTAACACATACCACAATTCATAATGCACGGATACAGCAGACAAATATAGGTATAGTACAATGCCAAAGATTTCATTTACTTCTTACATTACATGAGGGATATCTATTGTGCATTCTACATTGGCTCAGAAACCGGAGAGTATAGTCCTCTATACAGAATAATGAGCCCCATATATTGCCCCATACAGTATAATGGCCACATATAGTGCTCCATACAGTATAATTGGAACCACATAGTCCTCTATACAAAATAATGAGCCCCATATATTGCTCCAAACAGAATAATGAGCCCAATATTATGCTCCATACAGAATAATGAGCCTCATATAATGCTCCATACAGTATAATGGGCACCACAGAGTGCTCCATATAGAATGAGCCGCATATATTCCTCCATACGGAATTGACCCCATATAATGCTCCAAACAGTATATGATGGGCTCCATCTATTGCTCCATATATAATGGGCCTCCATATAGTATATGATTGGCCCCATACAGTATACTGAGTCCCCTATATTGCTCCATACAGAATGGGCCCCATATGATGCTCCATACAGAATGGGCCCCATGTAATACTCCTTACAGAATGGGTCCCATATAATGCTCCAAAAATAATTGGCCCCATAAGATGCTCCATGTATAATGGCCCCATATAATGCTCCATATATAATTGGCCATAAAAAATGCTCCATATATAATTAGTCCCATAAGATGCTTCATATATTATTGGCCCCATATTCTGCTCCATATGTAATTGGCCCCATATACTGCTCCATATTGAATTGGCCCCATAAGATGCTCCATATTAAATTGGCCCCATATAATGCTCCCTATAGAATTGGCTTCATAAGATGCTCCCTATATTATTGGCCCCATAAGATACTCCATATAGAATTAGCCCCAAATATATATATAAAAAAATGAAATACCTCTCGTTGCTTGACGCTGCTCTGCTCTGGACTCCTCACCGTCGGCGTCTTCCTGCTCTCTGTGCTGCGACTGCTCAGGCAGAGGGCGCGCATTGGTGACGTCATCGTGCCCTCTGACCTGAACGTCACAGTCAGAGGATGGAAGACGCTGCAGCGCTGGAACCGGGAGAGGTAAGTATCGCAAGTGCCGGGGCCCGGAGCAGGCGGGGCGTCCCCTCAAAGGGGCCGGCACTATAGTGCGCCAGTGTCCCCAACGGCGAGTGGGCCCCCTGCCTGCTCATGGCCCCGACACTTGCCCGGGTGCGCCGGGTGCTGACGCCGGCCATGTCCACAATGATTGCCGTTAAAAGGCTTATTGACGGAATTTAATAGGTTAAACTTTGCAGGCTTCGCTAATTGCTTCTTTCCCTCACCTTGCTTATTGCTTAAGAACAGCTGTAAAAATTCTGTCTTCAACCACAAAGTGCATTAAATTTCAAGTCTCTCAACCTGGAAAGCTCATACATATACATGTATTTACAATGCTCTCCTCTGTGCAGAATCAACGTCAGCCAGGATTTTATTATAATGAAACTGCTGAGAGCATTCCTGATATAATAAAGGCTGGAAATTATATGGATAAAACTAAATTGGCTTGTCAGAATTTGAAATGTTAGCAGGCAAAATTCCCCATGTTCTTGGCTCCGAAGCTGTTAGTTTAGATAAACACAAATCATTGTTACTTATGCAATTTATCTGCCATTTGCCCTTGAATGTTGCATTGTGATTTTCACACATTCTATTCGAGTTTCCCTGGTAACTGTTATCATTTTGGTTCTGCCTTTACTTTAACCACGTTGTAACTCCATATTTAAAGGCAGACCACATGTTCGCAGTAAACTATTGAATTACATATTTATTTTAAATTTCACATATCTGCATACTTGTAAAGTTATGTTATTACTAGAGTTGAGCGACTTTTACTTTTTAGGATCGAGTCGGGTTTCGCAAAACCCAACTTTGTCAAAAGATGTGTCGGGTAAAATCGGCCGATTATTTTGAAAAGTTGGGGGCCGACCGAAACCCGAAACCCAATGAAAGTCAATGGGGAATCAAAGTCGGCAGTGAGTGGAGGACACGAAAACACCTACAGTGCCCATTTTAATGCCAAAAACATCAATTCTTATTTCTTAAGCTTGTCAGTCTTAATTTACTTTATAATAAGTTAGGCATTGAAGACAGGGGGTCATTTGGCTAAAGTTGTGGGGGGGTAGGGATGGCTCAAGATTTTCGTGGGCCCAGGAAACGCGGAATACGTCACGGCAGTGGAGCAGCGAGAGGTAAGAATTTCAACTTTGCAAGTGCTGTGATACTGAGCAAGCAGGGGGGCCCACTCATTGGCACTTGGCACTGGCACAGGGCCCCTCATAGTACGGCAGTGTGTTTGACGGCGGGTGGCGCCTCCCACTGCCAGAGACAATTTTGCGTACTATGAGGGGCCCTGTGCCAGTGACGTCGCCAACGAGTATGCCCCCCACCTGATGAAGGAACCTGCACTTTCATCTGCACCTTCTTCTTTGTCCACATGTAAGGTGGTATAGTATGCGGGAAGGGGAACCTGACTTTCAGCAGGGTCAGATTCAGGCTGTGTAGAGTGCAAGGGGAATGTAGTGGTCTGGGTCAATGTACCAGCAGACTAATCTAGCAGTGGCTGGGCAATGGGCAGGATGAGGAGGAAACACAGATATAGGCCCAAATAATAAAGTAGGCAAAATGCAGTTCAAAATTGGAAACAGGACTAAACAGGCGGCATAGCTTTGTTCAGTGGAGGACAACTGTAATGAGTGGCAGACACAGTTAGTAGGCCCAAATAATAAAGTAGGCTAAATGCAGTTCAAAATTGGTAACAGGACTAAACAGGTGGCATTGCTTTGTTCAGAGGAGGACAACTGTAATGAGTGGCGCAGACACGGTTAGTAGGCCCAAATACAAAAGTAGGCTAAAAGCAGTTCAAAATTGGTAACAGGACTAAACAGGTGGCATAGCTAGGTACTGGAGTGGGCTCCTCTGCTGAGTTGCAGACAGTGGTAGTAGGCACAAAGTATTAACTGGTCTAAATGGAGGCCAGGGCCCCTGTATATTTTAACTATCATCTATCTTTTCAACAAATTTGTATTGGCAGTGCCATTGAAGGATTCAACAGCACAGACTACACAGTGGTGGAGCAGGGAGAGGTAAGTATTGCAAGTGGTAGAGCACTGTTCGAGCTGGGGGGGAACAATCTCTCGTGGGCGGCGGTACTGGCACAGGGTGTTAGGAGTCGAGTTTCCTCTGCTGCACAGGGGGAATCTCGATCCGTGTCTGCTGCGGTCTCCCATTCGGTATCGGCCGCAGTGGGCTCTGCTCAGCGGAGACGTCGCTCCCAGCGTCTTGCTGGGGCTGATTCGGTGCATAGGGTCACTACTGCCTTTTCTGGCTTTCCTATGGTACCCTGCACTGATCTGCGGTGAGCGAGCCTCTCTGGGACTAAGTCCTTGTTTACTCACACTGAGCATGCCCAGGGCAGGGTCTCCCATTGGAGGTCGAGGGCCACATGTTCGGTCACATGCTCAGGTGCTGCAGTACATTCCATTGGTCCTTCTGGAAGGTCCTGAAAGGGCAAAACATGCTCAGGTACTGCAGCACTTTCCATTGGTGCTTCTGGAAGGTCCTGAAAGGGCAAAAACTTCAGTAGCAGCTTCCTGTGCTGCAACTATATAAACTGCGCATGACCGCACGGCCATGCGCTAGTATTGTCTAATGATATGTGCTTTGCGCCAGTGTGGTCACATGTATGTGTGTTCAGGGCCCCGGCGTAAATAAGCCCCTAGAATGCTGGATCCTCCGGCGAGGAGATTGAGTCTGAGTGTATTCAGGGACCCGGCTGAAATAAGCCCCTAGAATGCTGGCTCCTCCGGCGAGGAGTTTTGTGTGTTTGTGTGACCACTGACTGCTCTCTGTTTGGGCAGTTAGCCTGTGCCTCTGTGGAGTCTAACAGGGCACAGTGCTTTCCTTTCACGGCTACTCAGTGAATTAACTGAGTTAGTCTATACCGCCATATAGCTCCGCCGTTTGCTAGCAGCAGGTACTCCTGCACGGTGGACCCCGGGCTGCGAACGCACCAATATCAATAAACATCTCTATTTACTCGGTGCGTTCCGCTAGCCCTAACAGAATACTAGCGCCAGGGTCTGGCTAGTAAATGGCGGACATTCAGCAATCTTTGCGGTATATCCAGCAGCTGGAGGGTAGGTTGGCGGCTCTCGAGAGCTCAACCTCAGCTGTGGATGTTACCGCAGTTGCTGTACAGGCTGCTAGCGTGGCTGCAGCAACCTTGTCCACTGCCACCCCTGTTCCGACGTTATCTCGCCTCCCGCTGCCAGAAAAATTTTCTGGAAATAGCAAAACTTGTAGGGGATTCGTGAGTCAGTGCTCTATTCACCTCGAGCTCCTGGCTGCACGTTTTCCTACAGAGCGGGCTAAGGTGGGATTTATTGTGTCTCTTTTGTCGGACAGGGCGTTGGAGTGGGCTACGCCGCTGTGGGAGCGTGGTGATCATGTGGTGCAGAGTGCTCCGTTGTTCCTGAGCACTCTGAAAAAGGTCTTTTTAGGACCTCAAGTCACCCATGACACAGCGCTCCAACTACTGGCATTAACTCAGGGTGAGTCCTTGGTCCTTGGTCAGCCATTTTTCCGTCCGCTTCCGTACTTTAGCTTCCGAGATGGAGTGGTCGGATAAAGCCCTTATCCCCATATTTTGGAGGGGCCTGGCTGACCACATTAAGGACGCTCTGGCCACTAGGGAGATTCCTGCCACACTGGAGGAGTTAATAACTGTCTCTACTCGTATTGACCTCCGTTTTAACGAGCGGAGGTTGGAGCGAGCCCAGTGTAGGCAGAGGTTTCGGCTGGCTCCCACCTTCGCCAAACCTTTGGAATCTCCAGTCCAGGCATCCGAGTCACATGAGGCCTTAGAGATGACACGAGCCGGATCCAAATCTCAGTCTGCCCGTGCACATAAGGTCCGTCATGCCAGCAGTCAGGACACCTTGCCTCCAAGGGTCCTCAGCGGTTGGGGAAACGTCAGCATCTAGTGGCAGTTGGAGGAGGTACACTAGACACGGCGACGTTTGCCTCAAAGTTGTCCTTCAAGGGGACAATTACCATAGGCCCATCCACTCTTATGGTCGAGCTATGCGTGGATTCTGGGGCAGAGGGTAACTTTATGTCTTCCGCTTTTGCCCAGCGTCACGCAATACCCTTGGTGATGCTCGCCAAGCCAGTAACCGTTCGAGTGGTAAATGGGTCAACACTACCCTCACAGATTACCCACCAAACCATTCCTTTCACGCTATCTGTGTCTCCATCACATCAGGAGATAATCTCCCTATTAGTCATTCCTGAGGGAATTGATGAGGTCCTGTTGGGGATACTATGGCTTCGCTACCATTCTCCTCATATTGAGTGGTCCTCTGGGAGAATTTTGGGATGGAGTAAATCCTGCGAGGGTAGATGTCTGAGGGAGTGCGTTCAGGTTGCTACTACACAGGTACCCGCAGATCTTTCCTCTCTCCCCAAGCACTATTGGCCCTATGCAGACGTGTTCTCCAAAAGAGCTGCGGAGACCCTTCCGCCTCACCGCCCCTATGACTGTCCTATTGCCCTCTTGCCTGGTGCTGAGCCTCCCCGGGGTCGAGTCTATCCGTTATCTCTCCCGGAGACGGAGGCAATGTCCCAGTACATCCAAGAGAATCTGGCAAGAGGATTCATTAGGAAGTCAGTGTCACCGGCAGGGGCAGGGTTCTTCTTCGTACAGAAGAAGGCTGGTGACTTAGGTCCATGCATAGACTACAGGGGTCTTAACGCCATCACCGTTAAGAACAAGTACCCACTACCCCTGATATCGGAGCTGTTTGATAGGCTACGGGGAGCGAGGGTATTTACAAAGTTAGATCTGCGGGGTGCTTACAACCTGATTCGCATCCGTGAGGGGGATGAATGGAAGACGGCTTTTAACACCAGGGATGGGCACTATGAATATCTGGTGATGCCCTTCGGGCTCTGTAATGCCCCAGCCATTTTCCAAGACTTTGTGAACGACATCTTCCGGGACATGCTCACCACCTCGGTTGTAGTCTATCTGGATGATATTCTCATCTTCTCTCCAGATATTGACTCCCATCGGAGAGATGTTCGCAAAGTCTTCGACCTCTTACGGGCAAACTCCCTCTACGCCAAGTTGGAGAAGTGTGTGTTTGAGCAGGAGTCCTTGCCTTTCCTTGCTTATATCATCTCTGCCCAGGGTTTGGCTATGGATCCTGCCAAGCTACAGGCTGTAATGGACTGGCAGGAACCCCATTCTCTTAAAGCGGTGCAGTGCTTTATGGGGTTCATTAATTACTATCGCCAGTTCATTCCACACTTCTCAACTTTGGTAGCTCCCTTGGTTGCCCTCACCAAGAAGGGAGCAAATCCCAAGTTGTGGTCAGAGGAGGTCTCCAAAGCCTTTCTCTCGATCAAGTCACACTTCGCTAGCGCTCCCATCCTACATCACCCCGATGTTGATAAGCCATTTATCTTGGAGGTGGATGCCTCATCCGTTGGTGCTGGAGCAGTCCTTTTCCAAAAGGATGCTCAAGGTCGGAAGCATCCTTGCTTCTTCTTCTCCAAGACCTTCACACCAGCGGAGAGGAATTATTCCATCGGGGACAGGGAGTTGCTGGCCATGAAGTTGGCTTTTTCGGAGTGGAGACATCTCTTGGAGGGAGCTCGCTTTCCCTTCCAAGTCTTCACTGACCACAAGAACTTGGTGTATCTGCAAACGGCCCAGCGGCTGAATTCTCGCCAGGCTAGATGGTCCCTGTTCTTCTCCCGGTTCCATTTTACTCTCCATTTCCTCTCCGGGGAGAAGAACGTTCGTGCTGACGCTCTCTCCCGCTCCGTGGTGTCATCGGAGGAGGAGGAGGAGGAGCCTCGGCTTATTGTCCCTTCTGAGAGCCTGAGAACTGTAGCTCCGGTTTCGCTAGAGTCTGTGCCCCCAGGCAAGACTTTCGTACCAGCTAACTTGCGACCGGAGGTTCTCTCTTGGGCTCACTCCTCCAGAGTGGGTGGGCATTTTGGGACCAAGAGGACATCTGAGCTTCTGGCGAGAACATACTGGTGGCCGCATATGGCCCGAGATGTCAAGGACTATATTCAGGCGTGCGTTTCTTGCACCCACAATCGGTCTCCTTGGCAACGGCCTGCTGGGTTGCTTTACCCTCTACCGGTGGCAGACAGGCCCTGGGAGATGGTCAGGATGGACTTTGTGGTGGGTCTACCCAAGTCGCGTGGCTGCTCCATTATTTGGGTTGTCACCGACCATTTCTCCAAGATGGTGCATTTGGTGCCGCTTCCTCGGTTACCCTCAGCACGGGCCTTGGCGGTGTTGTTCATTAAACACGTTTTCCGATTGCATGGTATGCCTGATAAGATTGTCAGCGATCGGGGTCCCCAGTTCGCATCTCGGTTTTGGAGAGAGCTCTGCCGTTTACTCAGCATAGAGTTAAACCTCTCCTCTGCATACCATCCCGAGACGAATGGGTTGGTGGAGAGAACCAACCAGACTCTGGTGACATATTTGCGACATTTCGTCTCTGCTAGGCAGGATGACTGGGCATCTTTGCTACCTTGGGCGGAATTTGCCCTGAACAACGCCGTAGCCGATTCCACTGGTCAAACTCCTTTTCTCCTTAATTACGGCCAGCATCCGCGTGTCCCTGTGCCCATGCCCGTGTCATCCACCGATTCTAGGGTGGCAGACTGGGCAGTGGAGGCACGTGACATCTGAGACCGCACACAGGATGCCATCCGGGATTCCAAGAAGAGAATGAGAGTTTCGGCTGATACACACCGGCGCCCCGCTCCGGTCTTTGCTCCTGGCGACTTAGTGTGGCTCTCCGCCCGTAACATCAGGCTGCGAGTTGAGTCCACTAAGTTTGCTCCTCGCTACATTGGCCCATTTAAGGTTCTGGAACAGGTCAACCCTGTGGTCTACCGTTTGGCTATTCCTCCACGCCTTGGTATCACCGATACTTTCCACGTTTCCCTCTTAAAGCCCGTTCATTTGTCCCGGTTTTCCGAGTCATCTGCTGGGACATCGGGTTCATCCACGGATGAGTTTGAGGTGAATGCTATTGTGGGGTGCAAGGTGGTACGTGGCAAGAAATTTTATCTGGTGGACTGGAAGGGTCACGGTCCAGAGGATAGAACCTGGGAGCCTGTGGAGCACATTCGGGCTCCGCTGCTTATCGCAGCTTTTGAGCGTAGTGAGGCTCAGGGAGGGGGGGCCCTAGGAGGGGGGGGTAATGTTAGGAGTCGAGTTTCCTCTGCTGCACAGGGGGAATCTCGATCCGTGTCTGCTGCGGTCTCCCATTCGGTATCGGCCGCAGTGGGCTCTGCTCAGCGGAGACGTCGCTCCCAGCGTCTTGCTGGGGCTGATTCGGTGCATAGGGTCACTACTGCCTTTTCTGGCTTTCCTATGGTACCCTGCACTGATCTGCGGCGAGCGAGCCTCTCTGGGACTAAGTCCTTGTTTACTCACACTGAGCATGCCCAGGGCAGGGTCTCCCATTGGATGTCGAGGGCCACATGTTCGGTCACATGCTCAGGTGCTGCAGTACATTCCATTGGTCCTTCTGGAAGGTCCTGAAAGGGCAAAAACTTCAGTAGCAGCTTCCTGTGCTGCAACTATATAAACTGCGCATGACCGCACGGCCATGCGCTAGTATTGTCTTATGTTATGTGCTTTGCGCCAGTGTGGTCACATGTATGTGTGTTCAGGGACCCGGCTGAAATAAGCCCCTAGAATGCTGGCTCCTCCGGCGAGGAGATTGAGTCTGAGTGTATTCAGGGACCCGGCTGAAATAAGCCCCTAGAATGCTGGCTCCTCCGGCGAGGAGTTTTGTGTGTTTGTGTGACCACTGACTGCTCTCTGTTTGGGCAGTTAGCCTGTGCCTCTGTGGAGTCTAAAGGTACCGTCACACTATGCGACACTGCAGCGATACCGACAACGATCCGGATCGCTGCAGCGTCGCTGGAGAGCTGTCACACAGACAGCTCTCCAGCGACCAACGATCCCGAGGTCCCCGGTAACCAGGGTAAACATCGGGTAACTAAGCGCAGGGCCGCGCTTAGTAACCCGATGTTTACCCTGGTTACCATCCTAAAAGTAAAAAAACAAACGCTACATACTTACCTACCACTGTCTGTCCTCGGCACTCTGCTTCTCTGGTCTGGCTGTGAGCGCCGGGCAGCCGGAAAGCAGAGCGGTGACGTCATCGCTCTGCTTTCCGGCCGCTGTGCTCACAGCCAGACCAGAGAAGCAGAGCGCCGAGGACAGACAGCGGTAGGTAAGTATGTAGCGGTTGTTTTTTTTACTTTAACGATGGTAACCAGGGTAAACATCGGGTAACTAAGCGCGGCCCTGCGCTTAGTAACCCGATGTTTACCCTGGTTACCAGCGAAGACATCGCTGAATCGGTGTCACACACGCCGATTCAGCGATGTCTACGGGGAGTCCAGCGACCAAATAAAGTTCTGGACTTTCTTCCCCGACCAGCGACAGCACAGCAGGGGCCTGATCGCTGCTGCCTGTCACACTGGACGATATCGCTAGCGAGGACGCTGCAACGTCACGGATCGCTAGCGATATCGTCTAGTGTGACGGTACCTTAACAGGGCACAGTGCTTTCCTTTCACGGCTACTCAGTGAATTAACTGAGTTAGTCTATACCGCCATATAGCTCCGCCGTTTGCTAGCAGCAGGTACTCCAGCACGGTGGACCCCGGGCTGCGAACGCACCAATATCAATAAACATCTCTATTTACTCGGTGCGTTCCGCTAGCCCTAACACAGGGCCCCTCATATTACGATGGTGTGTCTGACATTGGTTGTGCACCACCACCGTCAGAGACACTTCATTGTACTATGAGGGACCCTGTGCCAGTGCCGTCGCCCAAGAGTGGGCGCACCCACCTGTCCAGGCAAACGGCACTCACACGGGTGCTTGCGCCGGGTGGTGACCACAGCCCATTTAGGGAAGTATAAAAATGACCTATGGTGGACATTCAGCAGCTGCAAATGGCGGAATTGGAGAAGTCAGCAAGAGGAGGCCAAAAGCAAGACATTTTTCAGGCAAGCTACGTGTCAGCAGGAGAAGGTGGGGCAAAATAATATGAAATCCATGATTGGTTCATTTTAGTGAAGGTTAGATCATCAACATTCTGGGTAGCCAGACGTGTCCTTTTTTCGGTCAGTATTGAACCAGCAGCACTGAAGACTCTTTCTGATAGCACATTAGAAGCAGGGCAAGCAAGCTCCTGTAATGCATATTCTGCCAATTCAGGCCAGATGTCTATTTTAGATGCCCAGTAATCAAAGGGGAATGACCTGTGAGGGAGAACAACGATAAGGGAGGAAAAGTAGTTTGTAACCATACTGGACAAATGCTGTCCCCTGTCACTTTGAATCGATGCAGTGGCAGAAAGTGGCTGGAAGATATATGAAAAAATACAAGGACTGTAGTACATTTTTAATCTCTCTAAAATGATCTCAGGAAAAGTATGGCAGCAATAAAAAGGACTGCTGCACACAAAAGTGTGGACAAATAAACAAGATAACTGTGCAGAAAGGAGCAACATGATTTTTGCTTTTAAAAAAGCAGTTGGTTTGCACAGCGGCGTACAAACAGCAATGCAGCTATCAGGGAGCCTTATAAGGCAGCCTAATAAGCTACAGAGCTGATGCACAAAAATCTAGCCTCCACTGTCCCTGCAAAGAAATGGTGGTGTTGGACAGTGGAAATCGCTACACCACAAGCAGTTTCAGGGCTTAATCTTCCCTCCCTAACGCTATCCCTTCTTCTGATGAAGCTGCGGCAACCTCTCCCTATGCTACGATCGGCAGAAGTAAGATGGCGGTCGGCGTGCACGCCCCTTTATAGCCCCTGTGAAGCCGCAGAAAGCAAGCCAATCACTGTCATGCCCTTCTCTAAGATGGTGGGGACCGAGACCTATGTCATCATGCTTCCCACACTCTGCGTCCTCCTTCATTGGCTGAAAAATGGCACTAAAAGCATCATACGAAATGCGACTTTGGCGCGAAGATCGCCGACCTCATGGCTGATCCCACACTAGGATCGGGTCGGGTTTCATGAAACCCGACTTTGCCGAAAGTCGGCGATTTTTGAATTTGTCCGATCCGTTTCGCTCAACCCTAGTTATTACCAACTTGCTGATCACTGGGGTCAGGTCCAGTTTTTGACAAACTGGGGTTCTGGGCAAAAGCTGAAAATGGATACCCAAATGCTAACATATTTGTCTCATCACACAAATATTTAGTTGCATTTACATAAGCTGATTTCAGACTTTTAAACTAGCGCCAATCTACTAAATTCAAGTCGTTCAGTGCTTGTTCTCCAACATCTTTATATATTATGACAAAGAATGATCGGGGCACAATGATCACTAACAGATTGCCCTGTCCCCGTATATATAATGTTACAGGCAGCACATCACCTGTTTACACCGGGTTGTTGAGTTGCCAAGAAAATTGCCTAAACATTCAAATCAATCAATTTGGTGAGTGTCGACATGTTATCTGTAGTGCCCGTATTAATAAATGTGGATGCTGAATATACTGCATCTTACATACACACTGTATGTTACAAATACCCACTCTGCTTGAGAGACACAAAAACATCAGTGTAAAACACACAGACATCAGTATATAACACGGAAACACATGAGTATATAACACACACAACACTATATAACACACACAGACATCAACAAATAAGAAACACAGTAGAGAGGACTTACCATTTTCTCTTATCATTACTCCATACTCCCACAGGGTGAAGGACCTTTGGTCACATAACAATGTTGTCAGCATACTTCCTCCTAGTCTAACCTTGGAAATTGCACATACAGGTGCTTCTCACAAATTTAGAATATCATTAAAAAGTTAATTTATTTCAGTTCTTCAACACAAAAAGTGAAACTCATACATTATATAGAGTCATTACATGCAGAGTGATCTATTTCAATTGTTAATTTCTGTTAACCCCTTTTTGACATCGGACGTACTATCCCATCGAGGTGGGGTGGGCCCCTATGACCACCGACGGGATAGTACGTCCAACGCGATCGGCGGCGCTCACGGGGGGAGCGCGGCCGATCGCGGCCGGGTGTCAGCTGCCTATCGCAGCTGACATCTGGCACTATGTGCCAGGAGCGGTCACGGACCGCCCCCGGCACATTAACCCCCGGCACACCACGATCAAACATGATCGCGATGTGCCGGCGGTGCAGGGAAGCATCGCGCAGGGAGGGGGCTCCCTGCAGGCTTCCCTGAGCCCCCCGCAGCAACGCAATGTGATCGCGTTGCTGCGAGGGTCTTACCTCCCTCCCTGCCTGCTCCAGACCCGGATCCAAGATGGCCGCGGATCCGGGTCCTGCAGGGAGGGAGGTGGCTTCACAGAGCCTGCTCAGAGCAGGCACTGTGAAGCCTGCAGCACTGTAAGTCAGATCGGTGATCTGACAGAGTGCTGTGCAAACTGTCAGATCACCGACCTGTGATGTCCCCCCCTGGGACAAAGTAAGAAAGTAAAAAAAAAATTTTTCCAAATGTGTAAAAAAAAATGTAAAAAAATATTCCTAAATAATGAAAAAAAAAAAATATTATTCCCATAAATACATTTCTTTATCTAAATTTAAAAAAAAAACAATAAAAGTACATATATTTAGTATCGCCGCGTCCATAACGGCCCAACCTATAAAACTGGCCCACTAGTTAACCCCTTCATTAAACACCGTAGGAAAAAAAAAAAACGAGGCAAAAAACAACGCTTTATTATCATACCGCCGAACAAAAAGTGGAATGACACGCGATCAAAAAGACAGATATAAATAAGCATGGTACCGCTGAAAACGTCATCTTGTCCCGCAAAAAACGAGCTGCCATATAACATCATCAGCAAAAAAATAAAAAAGTTATAGTCCTGAGAATAAAGCGATGCAAAAATAATTATTTTTTCTATAAAATAGTTTTTATCGTATAAAAGCGCGAAAACATTGAAAAATTGTATAAATGAGGTGTCGCTGTAATCGTACTGACCCGAAGAATAAAACTACGTTATCAATTTTACCAAACACAGAACGGTATAAACGCCTCCCCCAAAAGAAATTCATGAATAGCTGGTTTTTGGTCATTCTGCCTCACAAAAATCAGAATAAAAAGCGATCAAAAAATGTCACGTGCCCGAAAATGTTACCAATAAAAATGTCAACTCGTCCCGCAAAAAACAAGACCTCACATGACTCTGTGGACCAAAATATGGAAAAATTATAGCTCTCAAAATGTGGTAACGCAAAAAATATTTTTTGCAATAAAAAACGTCTTTCAGTGTGTGACGGCTGCCAATCATAAAAATCCGCTAAAAAACCCACTATAAAAGTAAATCAAACCCCCTTCATCACCGCCTTAGTTAGGGAAAAATTAAAAAAATGTATTTATTTCCATTCTCCCATTAGGGCTAGGGCTAGGGTTAGGGCTAGGGTTAGGGTTAGGGCTAGGGTTAGGGTTAGGGTTAGGGCTAGGGTTAGGGTTAGGGCTAGGGTTAGGGCTAGGGTTAGGGTTAGGGCTACAGTTTGGGTTGGGGCTAAAGTTAGGGTTAGGGTTGGGGCTAAAGTTACAGTTAGGGTTTAGATTACATTTACAGTTGGGAATAGGGTTGGGATTAAGGTTAGGGGTGTGTCAGGGTTAGAGGAGTGGTTAGGGTTACTGTTGGGATTAGGGTTAGGGGTGTGTTTGGATTAGGGTTTCAGTTATAATTGGGGGGTTTCCACTGTTTAGGCACATCAGGGGCTCTCCAAACGCGACATGGCGTCCGATCTCAATTCCAGCCAATTCTGCGTTGAAAAAGTAAAACAGTGCTTCTTCCCTTCCGAGCTCTCCCGTGTGCCCAAACAGGGGTTTACCCCAACATATGGGGTATCAGCGTACTCAGGACAAATAGGGCAACAACTTTTGGGTTCCAATTTCTCCTGTTACCCTTGGGAAAATACAAAACTGGGGGCTAAAAAATAATTTTTGTGGGAAAAAAAAAGATTTTTTATTTTCACGGCTCTGCGTTATAAACTGTAGTGAAACACTTGGGGGTTCAAAGTTCTCACAACACATCTAGATAAGTTCCCTGGGGGTCTAGATTCCAATATGGTGTCACTTGTGGGGGGTTCCTACTGTTTAGGTACATTAGGGGTTCTGCAAACGCAATGTGACGCCTGCAGACCATTCCATCTAAGTCTGCATTCCAAATGGCACTCCTTCCCTTCCGAGCCATCCCATGTGCCCAAACGGTGGTTCCCCCCAACATATGGGGTATCAGCGTACTCAGGACAAATTGGACAACAACTTTTGGGGTCGAATTTCTCCTCTTACCCTCGGGAAAATACAAAACTGGGGGCAAAAAAATAATTTTTTGGGGAAAGATTTTTTTTTTTAATTTTCACGGCTCTGCGTTACAAACTGTAGTGAAACACTTGGGGGTTCAAAGCTCTCACAACACATCTAGATGAGTTCCTTAGGGGGTCTAGTTTCCAAAATGGTGTCACTTGTGGGGGGTTTCTACTGTTTAGGTACATTAGGGGCTCTGCAAATGCAATGTGACACCTGCAGACCATTCCATCTAAGTCTGCATTCCAAATGGAGCTCCTTCCCTTCCGAGCCCTCCCATGCGCCCAAACAGTGGTTCCCCCCACATATGGTGTATCATTGCACTCAGGACAAATTGGGCAACAAATTTTGGGGTCCAATTTCTCCTGTTACCCTCAGGAAAATACAAAACTGGGGGCTAAAAAATTAATTTTTGTGGGAAAAAATTTTTGTTTTATTTTTACGGCTCTGCATTATAAACTTCTGTGAAGCACTTGGTGGGTCAAAGTGCTCACCACACCTCTAGATAAGTTCCTTAGGGGGTCTACTTTCCAAAATGGTGTCACTTTTGGGGGGTTTCAATGTTTAGGCACATCAGTGGCTCTCCAAACGCAACATGGCGTCCCATCTCAATTCCTGTCAATTTTGCATTGAAAAGTCAAACGGCGCTCCTTCCCTTCCGAGCTCTCCCATCCGCCCAAACAGTGGTTTACCCCCACATATGGGGTATCAGCGTATTCAGGACAAATTGGACAAAAACTTTTGGGGTCCAATTTCTTCTCTTACCCTTGGGAAAATAAAAAATTGAGGGCGAAAAGATA
This sequence comes from Ranitomeya imitator, assembly GCF_032444005.1. Classification (NCBI taxonomy): domain Eukaryota; kingdom Metazoa; phylum Chordata; class Amphibia; order Anura; family Dendrobatidae; genus Ranitomeya; species Ranitomeya imitator. The sequence continues at coordinate 396,301,018 of NC_091286.1, forward strand.
ATTTTTGTGAAAAAATATGATTTTTTATTTTTACGGTCCTACATTATAAACTTCTGTGAAGCACTTGGTGGGTCAAAGTGCTCACCACACCTCTAGATAAGTTCCTTAGGGGGTCTACTTTCCAAAATGGTGTCACTTGTGGGGGGTTTCAATGTTTAGGCACATCAGGGGCTCTCCAAATGAAACATGGCGTCCCATCTCAATTCCATTGCATTGAAAAGTCAAATGGCACTCCTTCGCTTCCGAGCTGTGCCATGCGCCCAAACAGTGGTTTACCCCCACATGTGGGGTATTGTCGTACTCAGGACAAATTGTACAACAATGTTTGGTGTCCATTTTCTCCTGTTACCCTTGGTAAAATAAAACAAATTGGAGCTGAATTAATTTTTTTGTGAAAAAAAGTTAAATGTTCATTTTTATTTAAACATTCAAAAAATTCCTGTGAAGCACCAGAAGGGTTAATAAACTTCTTGAATATGGTTTTGAGCATCTTGAGGGGTGTAGTTTTTAGAATGGTGTCACACTTGGGTATTTTCTATCATATAGACCCCTCAAAATGACTTCAAATGAGATGTGGTCCCTAAAAAAAATGGTGTTGTAGAAATGAGAAATTGCTGGTCAACTTTTCACCCTTATAACTCCCTAACAAAAAAAAATGTTGGTTCCAAAATTGTGCTGATGTAAAGTAGACATGTGGGAAATGTTACTTATTAAGTATTTTGTGTGACATATGTCTGTGATTTAATTGCATAAAAATTCAATATTGGAAAATTGCAAAATTTTCATAATTTTCGCCAAATTTCCGTTTTTTTCACAAATAAATGCAGGTACTATCAAATAATTTTTACCATTGTCATGAAGTACAATATGTCAAGAGAAAACAATGTCAGAATCACTGGGATCCGTTGAAGCGTTCCAGAGTTATAACCTCATAAAGGGACAGTGGTCAGAATTGTAAAAATTGGCCCGGTCATTAACGTGCAAACCACCCTTGGGGGTAAAGGGGTTAATGTTGATGATTATGGTTTACAGCCAGTGAAAATCCAAAACTCATTACTTCAGTAAATTAGAATAATTAACAAAAAACCACCTGTAAAGGCTTCCTAAGCATTTAAAAAAGGTCCCTGAGTATGTTTCATTAGGCTTCACAATCATGGGGTAAGGGAGTTCAGGATGCTCCATGGAACACTGCTCTGATGTGACATAGGTCTCTCGAGAAAATGTTCTTTAAGCAGCTCGTCCTACTGCTTGTCCTCTGAAATCTAGGATTGGTATACACTGATTTATTGCAGCTGCCATCTTTAAAATCCTGACAGAGTGAAATAGACAAAGCATACCTTTTTGCTAAATAATAGTATTCAGCAAAAAAAAAACTATTTTAATGTGCATTATTTATTTTATTTATTTTATAACAATTCTCAGAGAACATCTTTAAACACATCAGAATCAGCTCTAGCCCCAGGTAACCATATTTACATCTAAGGTGGCACTCTCTAATCATATTGGGTAAAGGGAAACCTTAGCCGATGATCATTCTGTCACTGAAACAAAAATCACTGTAAAAAAGGGCAAGAACATCACCAATGTACGGATACTATATCGTGGTAAGATACCAGTTCTTCTGCAGAAGATACAAGGTATTATAGTACAGTTATGCTAGGTAATTTACAGCTGACGTTCTTTCTGGTGGCCTTGTTCACTATTCCCATCTTTTCAATATGGCTCAGACTGCCATGATAACTTCTTCAGAGCTCATCTGCAGAGTTTACAACAAAGACACACTTCTCACATTACAAGCATTGTCCCCATCTTTTCCCAGCCTACACAGACTCTCATCTTACTTATACCCCAATGCTGAAATGTCGCTATTGCCTGTTGTGATAGTGTAGCAACTCCATCGGGAAAACAGATAACACACAACTGCAACTGACCCTGCATGTCCATGTACAGACCAGATACTGACCCCACAGTCCCTAGTGGGTCCTGCATGAGCTGATATAATAGCCCTAACCACAGACTAGACAATGGCAACTCGGACCTAAGCTACCTGAAAGGCCATCGAGCGCTCCACGTTCCTCCTAAACAACTGTAGGGCAGAGCAGAGTGGAAAAGAGATGCCAGAGCGAGTAAAACAAACCACAAAATACAAATAAAGAATTAAGTACATAATGTTAGAGAATATTATGCTTACTTTCTAAAAAGAAATGGAAGATAGGGTAAAGAACATAAATTGCAGAGAGATAAACCCCAGCTGGTCTTTCACTGACTGGCTTAAACTACAGCAGTACTATTGGACATCCAAATGAGACTATCACAAGCAGGACATACCAGCAGGGGGAAAGAATATAAAGCTGCACCCGAAAGATGATAGCAAGAATAACAGAAATGAAACACCTGGAGGAAAGGTGTATCTGCTGTGGCTCGGCTAACAGAGAAGCTGACCATGAAGCACAGGCTCAAGGGTTCTAACCCAGATGCTTAACACTGCTGTATTTGTCACTAGTACTGCAACTGTTGTGTGGTAACAGGTTAGAGTACTTATCTTAGTGCCCCACATAATATTGCCCTCCACTATGCACCCTACATAGTAAAATGTCCCATTTTTGCCCTATTGATGATAAAATTGCAAATTGCCCCCTAGCAAATATTAAAGCCCTCTGTAAGTGCTCTAGAAAGTAATAGTAATCACATTTTGCCCCCCAGAAGTAATCATGCCCCATATGTGCTGCTTTGACATTTGTTATATCCTGAGAGCCCCTATACTGTAATAATGCCATCTAGTGCCACATACCATTTAATATTGTCCCCTGTGTTCCCCTAAAAGTATTAATGTCTCCTGATGACCTTACAGACTGTTCACTATTCACATAGCATCATGCCCCCACAGCCTTTCAAACACAGTATGATGGCCCCCACAGGCCTCCCATATATAACATCATGGTCCCCACAGCTCACTGTATACAGTAAATTAGAGTACTAGCATTTTTTATTGTTTCTTTACAGCATTAATCATATTTTGTACCCTTTTTTCTCTTTTCGTTATGTCATGTTTTAAATAAAAAAGCTTTTTTCATTCTTCCTGTTACTTAACTTTGATGAAATGTTATTGATAAAGTCATGTGCGGATTACATGCGTTTTAGAGTGTTGGTGCTGTGTCAATTTTCCATCTCTTGTCCATCTCTTTCTATGAGGAAAATCCGCAATTAAAATGAATATTTATTTCAAGACATATTGACACGTTGCATACTTCAAATATGCAACATGGGATAGTTTACAAGGCGTAATAAAAGGCACAGTCAACATGAGATTTCTTTTTTCGATGCGAGAGACTCATGCGCGTCTCTGGCATCAGTACCCGGCTCTGCCCCCGAAGTGTGCGGCTGCCTGTATTTCTATGCAGCTGAACGCTCCGGCCCGAACGCCAGCAGCAGTGCCGGATATTGAGGTGAGAGACTCGCACAAGTTTCTCGCATTGCAGTTGTAAGTGTGACCCCAGCCTTAACCAAATTTACAGATAATGAACGGTGGACAAATCCGGAAGAGCTAATATCTCAATAAGTGTTGGTTCCTTGAATTTTTTGACTTAAGCCTTACTTCAGAAGCACAAAGCTCCGGATATCTTGCAATCCCCTTTAGCTAGTTTTTATTTTTCTTTAATTGAACTACTTGTAAGGGTCTGATCTGCCCACTCACTGTTTCTTCTTCTGATGTATCAGTCCCTTGTGTGGTTTGCAGCATCCACCTCCACTGACCTCCTGTTATACAATAACTTTCTCACATATTTATTGTCTGATGATATCTCCAGGCAGGATAACATTAATATTGCAGAAATTAGTTCAAGTCAATTCTGTTTCTGTAAGGAGATAGACGTACTGCCACGTTCCCCCTTGAAGACGAGTGTATGGTCGCAGTATTTCAATGTGTATTGTGTCAGGTGTTATTGGTAATAGTGTTGTGTTTTGTCACAAATTTTAATATACAAACTGCATAGAATATTGGCCCAATGAGGGGGGTGAACTTACTTTGAAAATCCATTTTACAATGGCTGTATAATCCTAATGTTAAAATAAGCATTTTCTGAGTGCAGCAAAATAGAGAGCTCATGAGTGCAGGAGTGTTCAATCTCCACCCACCCAGCCTCCTGTCCTGCGGCTTGTACCAAACAGTTTGAGATCTTGCAGTAGCATGGAGGAGTTGTATACTTTCAGAAAGGACAATGCAGACTTTCTGACATAGATTTTCAAAGTAAGTACACCAGCTAATCCTGTTTAAGTGACCTACTTAATATTGTATACAGTTATTTAACCTCATTTTACATTATTATCTAAATAGTTTCAAATTTATGGACATATACAGGACCTCCGTCCTGACACATTACTTGTATGAGGCATATTCAGGAGTTGACCCTGTTCTATACACAGAGTTAGCTCTGATCTCAGCAGTTTAACTCCCTAAATTCCATGGTCAATTTCAACTGAGGCATCTATGTGGTAAGACAGAGGGAGCAGCCTGGGATCTTATGATTCAAGTCCTCTAGCTGAGTTAAGAAAATGTAAAAAACAATAGTTTTAAAAATTAAAAAAATATATATGAAGACTGTCACGATATGGTATGAAATATCATAAGTAGTTCTCTTGCTAGCCTGCGTGGGCTAAGCCCCCCTTCTTGGAGTGATACTGCAAATTCCTGGCTTTCCTTCTCAGAGATTGTGGGGGTTAGGAAAGCCAAAAGTATTTAAGACCGGCATTTCCTGTGTAAGCTCTTGTTCAGCTATAAGTGAAGTAGAAACTTCGAGGATCCATGAAAGATTCTTTGTTTAGTTTTTGTTAGATATTAGGCAAACGATTTAAGCTAGAAATACGAAAATATATATTCTTATTCTCACTCGGTGTACCTACCCATTCCCCGAAACACGGGCTTCTAACTCCGTCTGGTAAAGAAGTAGGGTTTTCTCTGTAAATATGTATCCCAGATAAGACATATTTGATCTCATTAGAATGCTCACGTTAATCCGAGATGAATGATGGGTTGGTTAGGACTATGAGATGTTTTGTAGCAGAATTATAGAAATTAGATATAGGTTAGGGTAAAATCAGTAAACTGAAGAGGTAGGAGGGACGAGGTGATCCAACCCCTTTCTGGGATGTTACAGGCTTAAGCTATAATTGTCTGCACACATCCCCAGATTCCTTCTTGTCCTATTTTCCTGGAAGAGCTGAGTACATCCCATGAGTTGGGACGTATGGAAAACTGACCTAGCCTAGTTGCCTGTCATGCTTTGAACATGTGAGTGTTGTTTTTTCTCATTTATTCCCTTTATGTTATAATTACCCTTGTACATATTTGCAATTGTCTCATTTATAACATCTTTATAAAATATTTTTGATAAAGCACTGCCTAATTTTTTATGGGATATAATATTATATGTTAGTTCATTCTCCATGCTCTAAACGCACCCTGTCTCTTGAAGAGAATTACGCTACTGTTGTGTTGGGTTAGCTTCGGACCCATTTAATCGAAGCTGGTGGCAGCATACATTTTGTACTGGGTTGTTGGCTGGCGTTATAGCGACTGCGGCGTTGATAATTATTGCTCCTGCCTAAGTGGGAGTAGTTTATCGCGTCGCTGCAGCGTGCCCAATAGCCAGTACATAGCAGGCAGCCTTTCTGGCGACTAATTACCCTAGGTGCAGTACCTAATCTGACCTGAGAGTAAGGGGGGCGCCAGAGAGCTGCAAGTGTTAAGTGGAACTGTAAGCGGGATATACATAAATCCCTGCAGTTCGTGGTATATAGAAAAGTAGTGGGATACCTAAAATAAGCCCCTGCTGTAAACTAAGAGGTCAATAGCCTTGTGAGTGGTTTTTCATCACATCGTGGAGTGGAGGGATAACTAAGATAAGCCCCCCTGCACATGTGAAAGCCGTCTGTTGGCCTAAAGTCACCTCAATCCGTGACGTAGGGGTGACGGTCACGGTGTGAATCCTGACCAATTGGTGACAGCGGTCAGGGGAATCGTGACATTTGGTGGCAAGGCGGTGGGATATCTTAGAGCATTAGTGATTGGGTTTGAGTAATCATTCCTCTCACTAAAAACTTGCAGAAAGTTCTTGCGAGGACTCTGCGCAAATAAGTTTGGAGAACGAACTGAGTGTTTTATTAGTCTTGAGACAATTGTGTACGGGTAATTATCCCCTCCCTTTCTCTTCGTTTTTCTATCCTATCTTTTATTTGGCAACCATGGTTGTGCGGGGAGAAACCTTCTATGAGCAGCAGACGAGAGACACCCTTGTTGCCTTATGCAAGCCACAGCACATTGACTTTGCGGGCAAAAACAAAGCCCAACTGGTCGCAGTTCTGGTGCAATGGGAAGCTGACCAAGCCAGGTCACAGAGCCCAGAGGCCGCAGAAGCCAGCACCAGTGAACATGGTGCTGCAGCAGAGGTCCAACCACTGAATGCTGGCCCTGTTAGCAATCCGGGTGAATTGGACCCCCACCTGCAGGTGGCCTTGGAAGAACTCCCCACTGATGACCATGAGGGACGCCTACAGCTGATTCAGCAGTATCGGCAGGAGGCCCGAGCCGAACGAGAGGCCCAGCGAGAGGCTGAAAGAGCCGAGCGGGAGGCTGAGAGAGCCGAGCGCCAAGCCCAGCGAGAACATGAACTGGAGATGCTCCGGCAGGGGGGGATGCCCTCCACCGCCCAGAGACGTGAGCCCAGCAGCGCTCAGATACCTAAGCCCCTGCCCGATCACTTTCCTGTTATGGAGAAGGACGGGGACTTGGACACTTTTCTGCGGGCCTTTGAGAAAGCCTGCAGACAGTACCGGCTGCCTACAGATGAATGGGCCCGATACCTGACACCAGGGCTGAGAGGTAAAGCTCTGGAGGCGTTTGCTGCCCTCCCTCAAGAACAAGATGGTGACTATGAGGCCATCAAGCAGGCTCTGATAGCCAAGTACCAGCTTACACCCGAGGTGTACCGTAGAAAGTTCCGGACCCTCCGTGGCCCACACGACAGTTACAGTGATGTGGTGCATGGACTGGGAACCCACTTTGACCAGTGGACCTAAGGACTGTCAGTGACCACCTTTGCACAGCTGCGAGACCTGATGATCAAAGACCAGTTCTTTCATCTTTGCCCAGCTAAGGTGCGACAGTTCGTGATGGACAGAGAACCCAAAGACGTGACGAAAGCAGCACAGATTGCCGATGCCTATGAGGCCAACCGTAGATCGGAAGTGCGGAAGCCAGTCACCACCAGCTGGAGAGGGGGTAAGCCTGCAACCAACGCCAGTACTCCTGCCAGCCAGCACACCAGAGGTCCTGTCCCCGTAGCCAACAGCGCCAGACCTACCACCGAACCTCGCAAGTGTTTCACCTGCCATCAGACTGGTCATATCAGTCCCTCCTGCCCAACCAAGCAGAAGAACCCCCCAGCCAAGGCCCCAGGGCCTAATGCAGCAGTTCTTTTGGTGGGTGGTGTGGTTGGGAGGGTGTGTGACAACGTACAGCCCGTCACTGTGGGAGGCCATGTTGCTACAGGCCTCAAGGACACCGGGGCTGAACGAACCCTCATCCGACCCGAACTGGCGGCCCCTGAAGAAATCATTCCGGGGAAAACCCTAACTGTCACTGGGATTGGGGGCATCAGCTGTCCCTTACCGATGGCCCGGGTTTTTATTGATTGGGGTGCTGGGAGCGGGGTGAAGGAAGTGGGGCTGTCTTATAATTTGTCCACTGATGTTTTGTTGGGGACTGATTTGGGGAGGTTGGTTGCCCACTACGTCACTGATACCCCTCCCCAATCTACTAATAAGGGTAACGTTAACCCTGATGATGATGATGATGATGGGAGATCGCATGTGTTACCTGACCATGCTTTATCTTGTAATGATGCATCTATTAACCATTTTTTTCCTAGGATTGATGGTGAAAATGTTGTACCTGTGCCAGCTGAACCTGATAATGATTTTTCTGTGAAGGTTAATGTGTCCATAGGTACAGGCGTGCCCAGCCACGTCGCTCTGCGCAGTGAGACGGCTGAGGAACCCCTAACAGGGGCAAGTGTCGGTGCTACAGGAAATGGGGAGATGCATGGGAACCGTGAGGAAGGTGATGCCATGAAAGTGACTGGTGCCACCGAGGAAGGTAACTGGCCCATAAGTAGCACTGCCCCTGGAGTGTTGGGGATGGATGGGGAGGTAGAGCCCATAGCAGCGCCGGCTGATGGGTCTGTAGAAACCCCCGGGGAGACAGCCTACGTAGCTGCTGTCACCCGCAGTCAGAGTGCCCGGAACGCAGATAACTGTCTGCCTTCTGGACCCTCCTCAGTCATCACTGTGACTGAACCAGAGGTGGACCCAGAGCAGGTCCAAGAGGGTTCCCGTGGGGAAGGGACCCTGTCGTCGCTTCTGGCTTCCCCTAGCCAGGAGTTTCAGGCCGCTCTGCACACAGATGCGAGCATAGAGAGTTTGAGACAACTTGCCGGGACGCTCTTCTCCGAGACGGATAAGGAGAAGGTGTTCTGGGAACGAGGAAGGTTGTACCGGGAGACAGTAGCTGGAGAATCACAAAAGGAGTGGTTGAGGGAAAGACAGCTGGTCGTCCCGCAGCAATTCTGGGGTGAGTTGTTGCGGATTGCCCATGAGATCCCGCTAGCTGGACACTTGGGGATCAGCAAAACTAAGGCCCGGCTGTCTCAACACTTCTATTGGCCTAAGATGGGGACAGATGTGTCAAACTACTGCCGCTCCTGTGTCACCTGTCAAAGAGTGGGGAAGGCGGGGCCTGCTATTGAGGCTCCCCTGATCCCTTTGCCAGCGATAGAGGAGCCTTTCCAGAGGATCGCGGTGGACATTGTGGGCCTGCTGGCCGTCCCCAGCAGCTCTGGAAAGCAATACATCCTTACTGTGGTAGACTATGCTACCCGGTACCCAGAGGCAGTAGCTCTGTCGTCAACTAGGGCAGATAAGGTGGCGGATGCCCTGTTGGCCATCTTTTCACGTGTAGGGTTTCCCAGGGAAATGCTTACTGATCAAGGGACCCAATTTATGTCTCGCCTAATGGAGGCTCTCTGTAAGAGAATGCAGGTGAAGCACCTGGTATCGAGTGCGTATCACCCACAGACCAATGGCTTGTGTGAACGCTTCAATGGTACCCTCAAACAGATGCTACGCATGCTGGTTGAGACTCAAGGGCGCGACTGGGAGCGGTACCTCCCACACCTGCTGTTCGCTTACCGAGAGGTTCCGCAGGCCTCGACGGGGTTCTCCCCCTTCGAGCTCCTGTACGGCAGGCGAGTCCGGGGACCCCTGGGGTTGGTAAGAGAATCCTGGGAAGAGGAGCTGAACCCTTCTGAAGTGTCCATAGTGGAGTATGTCATGCGCTTCCGTGACAAGATGCAGACCTTGACACAGTTGGTGCATGACAACATGACGCAGGCTCAGGCTGATCAGAAGCACTGGTACGACCAGAATGCCCGGGAGCGGACCTACCACGTGGGTCAAAAGGTGTGGGTGCTGGTCCTCGTACCAACGGATAAGCTTCAGGCAGCCTGAGAGGGCCCGTATGTCGTCCACCAACAGCTCAACCCGGTCACTTACGTGGTCACGCTTGACCACGCTCGGGGTAGGCGAAAGGCCTTTCATGTCAACATGATGAAGGCTCATCACGAATGTGAACCTTTCGTCCTACCGGTCTGCAGCTTGCCCGAAGACGGTGAGGAAGACATCCTCCTGGACATGCTGGCCCAAGCCAAGGCCAATGGGTCCATCAAGGACGTGGAGGTAAGCGCCTCGTTAACTGAACCCCAGCGGTTGCAGTTGTGAACCACACTGGAACCCTTCCGGGTCGTGTTCTCCAACCGACCTGGGAGGACTGAGTTAGCCGTCCACGAGGTGGACACCGGGAATCACGCCCCACTACGGCGAACACCCTATCGAATCTCTGACCAGGTGCAGCAGATTATGCGCCAAGAGATCGATGAGATGTTACAGCTGGGGGTGATTCGAAGGTCAAAGAGCGCGTGGGCATCACCTGTAGTTCTCGTGCCAAAGAAGGACCGGACCACCCGGTTCTGCGTGGACTACAGGGGGCTCAACGCCATCACAGCCTCGGATGCGCACCCAATGCCGCGCATCGAGGAGCTGCTTGAGAAGTTAGCTGGCGAAAATTACCTAACAATAATGGATCTGAGTCGAGGATACTGGCAGATTCCCCTTAGCCCCAAGGCGCAGGAGAAGTCTGCCTTTATCAAACCCTTTGGACTGTACGAGTCCATGGTCATGCCCTTCGGCATGAAGAATGCCCCTGCCACTTTCCAGCGGATGGTCAACCTCCTGCTTCAGGGACTGGAGAAGTACGCCGTGGCATACTTGGATGACATTGCCATCTTCAGTCTCTCCTGGGAGGAACACCTGCAGCATCTCAAGGAGGTGCTCCAGCGAATTCACCAAGCAGGACTGACTATCAAGCCGGGAAAGTGCCAGATGGGCATGAGGGAGGTTCACTACCTGGGGCACCGGGGAGGCGGGAACACCCTGATGCCAGAGCCTGACAAAGTGGGAGTGATCGTGAACTGGCCCACTCCCGTGACCAAGAAACAGGTGATGTCCTTCTTGGGCACTGCAGGGTACTATAGGCGCTTCGTACAGCACTATAGTAGCCTGGCAAAACCTTTGACGGACCTCACCAGGAAGAAGCTACCCCACATTGTCAACTGGACAGATGGCTGTGAGGGGGCCTTCCAGGCGTTGAAAACCGCTCTGTGCACTATGGAAAACTGCCCTAGCCTGGTTGCCTGTCATGCTTTGAACATGTGAGTGTTGTTTTTTCTCATTTATTCCCTTTATGTTATAATTACCCTTGTACATATTTGCAATTGTCTCATTTATAACATCTTTATAAAATATTTTTGATAAAGCACTGCCTAATTTTTTATGGGATATAATATTATATGTTAGTTCATTCTCCATGCTCTAAACGCACCCTGTCTCTTGAAGAGAATTACGCTACTGTTGTGTTGGGTTAGCTTCGGACCCATTTAATCGAAGCTGGTGGCAGCATACATTTTGTACTGGGTTGTTGGGTGGCGTTATAGCGACTGCGGCGTTGATAATTATTGTTCCTGCCTAAGTGGGAGTAGTTTATCGCGTCGCTGCAGCGTGCCCAATAGCCAGTACATAGCAGGCAGCCTTTCTGGCGACTAATTACCCTAGGTGCAGTACCTAATCTGACCTAAGAGTAAGGGGGGCGCCAGAGAACTGCAAGTGTTAAGTGGAACTGTAAGCGGGATATACATAAATCCCTGCAGTTCGTGGTATTTAGAAAAGCAGTGGGATACCTAAAATAAGCCCCTGCTGTAAACTAAGAGGTCAATAGCCTTGTGAGTGGTTTTTCATCACATCGTGGAGTGGAGGGATAACTAAGATAAGCCCCCCTGCACATGTGATAGCCGTCTGTTGGCCTAAAGTCACCTCAATCCGTGACGTAGGGGTGACGGTCACGGTGTGAATCCTGACCAATTGGTGACAGCGGTCAGGGGAATCGTGACAAAGACCCATAAAAATATTCAAATGATCTTTTTTTTTCTTTTTTTAAATTAAAAAATGCCTAATAAATATTAAGTCTTTAAAAACCTCAACTATTACATTATTTAGTTATCTATTCTGCACATTGAACACCTTAAGTAAAATGTCCCTTTGTCTCCTAAAAAACAGAATAAAATGCAACTAAAATGGTATATGCACTATAACGTGTCCCACAAAAAAAAAAACCTTACACAGGTCTATTAATACAATATACAATAAAGTAAATGGCGGTATCCAAAATTACAACCTCCTGAGAAATATAATTTTAAAAAAATTATCTGGGACAGAAAAATTATAGGTAAATCTGAAAAAATGTCAGGGCTGTAAGGGATAGATGTCACTGATTGTCCTTTCTCATCCATTGGCCCTCATGTTAGGATAAAATATACCATGTGCTACCTTTTTTATTGTATGAAACAGCACAGTCCGCTGAACTATATTATACAGCTAAAAATATTCCCAATGTATACCTCCCAATGGAGGCTAAACAACCACTCTTTTGGTATCCGTCAGTATGATGGGCATCTATAAGATATGATTGATGTGTGCACCAGAAGACTGTGATGCCAAATGTGAGAGTGACCAACCAAAGCATGAAGAGTAACCACACTAGCTGTAATTTATGCCGTCTCAGAGCTGCTGGACATTTCACTTTCTGGTGCACAGACTGCCCAAAGATGTGCCAAAATAAATAAAAAGGGAATATGTCAGCAGGTTTTGGCTGTAATCTGAGGGCAGCATGAGGTAGGGGATGATTTCAGTGATGTGTCACTTATGAAGCCATGGGCTGTTGTTTTAACACAATGAGTGTTTTATCAGCAGGCAATTAACACGGCCCAGAATGGTTCCCATATTAGCATGCAGAACATTAAGGCTAATTTCTCAAGATGAGCATTTAATGAGTTTTTGATGTCTTTGCTGACTGTGACTGTGTTGTTTTTCACTCTACAGTCTGACAGTATACGGAAGATTTTCTGATAGACTGAAAGGCTACATTAATAGCATTGTGGCTTGTAAATAAAATAATACATATCACATACCATACTGATGTACATACTGATAGGATTGTGGTCATATGCCAACTAGCGTCCCGGCTGGGTCTCGCAGGATAGCCCCTTTGAGAGTGCTGAGTCCTCTCTTCTAAAACTCAAAATAAATCTGATACATAACATATGAGCCACAATGACTGCATTATGCTTTGTACATGAGCTACCCAAGTGTTTTTTAGAAATGGATTCCCCCCCCCCCTAATTTATTAGGGCACAAACATAAATCAAAATACACAAAGACTGCGGCGACCCCAAACCCAAACCACCACGATCCCTTTCACATGTAACAATTAGACATACAAAATAAGACCCAACAACTAATATTGATGGGTGAATGTCGGTCACAGCTTTATTAATGCATTTCATATAACTTGTAAACATATTTTAAAACGCTTAGAAAGGCACATAAAGTCAATGAACCATGCTTGCTGCCAAATGCCCTGTAGTCAAATCACAGGCACGTCAGCTGACAAGCCGTACCCCTGTGTCCTTTCTTTAATTCCCGCTGTAACGTTCATCTAAAGAAACAAAATACCAAAGTTATAATATGAACATTAAAATGGGGAGGGCGGGTGGGAAAAGCACCTCCGAGACCCACTGAAATGGGAGAAGGAGGGAAAACAGATTACCTCAGAAATTTATATCCCTGAGGAAAAGGAAAGAGGGGGGGAATAAAAGCCACGCGTAGTGATTGGCTTACAGTCGTAAACACCACCCACTACTAAAATTTCCATACATGTGGAGGGATAATACGCGGCCATGGCAACAAGAGGGAGAAGGGCACAGCAGTCAGAGGCACCATTCTTATTCAGTGCTGTGCCTGCCAGACTGCAGCGACCCCAAACCCAAACCATCACGATCCCTTTCACATGTAACAATTAGACATACAAAATAAGACCCGACAACTAATATTGATGGGTGAAGGTTGGTCACAGCTTTATTAATGCATTTCGTATAACTTGTAAACATATTTTAAAATGCATAGAAAGGCACATAAAGTTAATTAACCACGCTCGCTGCCAAATGCCCTGTAGTCAAATCACAGGCACGTCAGCCGACAAGCCGTACCCCTGTGTCCTTTCTTTAATTCCCGCCACAGGAGGATCATGCGTTCTCACACATGACTCCGACCACCACCCATCAATAACAAAGCTTGCTCAATTCCATCTTGGAGGCCTGATAAAAAGATATCCAGCCCGATATCTGTAAGATATACCCCATCTGGTCTTAACAGTGCTCTGTTATCCCCTTCTAACTGCTTGTGTCTTATCACCACGCCCAACCTTTCTCTCACGAATTTCAAAATACGGGCATTGATTGTTCTCCTGGTTCATTCAACCGCCATGCCGTCTCTGGCACCATGCCAGACTGCCCTAGGAACAATCTCGGACCAAACAATTATAAGCTCTTGGAAGAAACTGTGAAAACAGGCTATATCTGACCTCATCATTCTACCGGACCTTTGGCTTCTCTTGAGATGTCCACTATTTCGGGTAAGACTTGCGGCCACTGCAAGCCTCTTATACCCCTCCATGAAAAATTCGGGCCTCGGAAACCTAGAGTCCTCCCGCCAGGGCGGCACTCAGCCCTTTGACCAGCCCAAAATATGTAGGAGTGGCCTAGCAACCACACAGTTGGACCGCCAGAACCTGAAATAAAGATGACATGGTTAATTTAAAAGATCAGGACGAATATACCTCGAAAAGCAAGCTGAGCGCCATCTGCCTATCCTTTGAACCTCCGCATCGGGAAAACCCGCTTTAGCAGCCTCTGTCGCAGCTCCAATGCGAAATGAGTAAGTACCATATTCATGAACTGGTACCCCCAATTTCGTCAAACACCTGACAAATAATGCATGAAACTGATACCTGGTCAACGGCGAACCATCTAGATGAGAAAGGAAAAACCTACCACAGCGTCTAACCTTCAAGTAGGCATTGATTAAACAAATGGTACAAACTTGCCCAGACTGATGATGCAACAACAGCCAAGTACCTCTGCCTGCCCGGTCAGTCTTGGACTTGCGAAGGCGAATTGATTCATTAACTAGAAACACATTGTCGTATAATAACCCCCCCATAGAACTACTCTTAGACTGAGGAACAAGCTCACTAATGTGAAGGGCCCCGAAAAAAATTAAACCGAATGCTGCAGATAACAATATTGACTCAAAATGGGAGGTGCATATAGCACTAGAGATGCATATAATAGAATGGAGGAGAGCTAAAGAAACAGGGCGCCTGCATTCCCGGCTAGGCTGTGCCCACTTCCACCCTTTAAATGCTTGTCTGATAAGAAATGTTTTTGTAACGTCGGCCCAACCTAATAATTGAAAGTAAAATGCTAATGCTAAACCAGATAAGCGCTGTTGCACAGAGGACCCCAATATACCTTTACCTACCAACAGACTAATGAAATCAACCGTAACTTGCAGCCTGAACTGATCGGAGACATGCACCGGCCTACCTTGAATCAATGAACACCATTCCTCCCATGCCTTACCGTAAGACTGCCATGTTGATGGAGCCACTGAAGAACGGAGCAGAGGCATCAACTGTTCGCCACAGCATCCCAGAGAGAAAGGGGCCAAGGCAAGCCTTTTGGATGCGCATTGGGAAAACTGTTCTTGAAGACCTGCCAATCAAAATGTGGTAGCATGCCAGACAGCCTGTTATCGGAAACTGTAGTGTATTGAGCCCAGGGCCAGATATTATATTTCAGGCATAACAGAGCTAAACGGCAAAGCAGGCATAAAATAGGGAGCGACGTACAAGACATAAAATTAATACAAAGTGCGGTTTTAGGGTGACAGGACTAAAAACAATCTTTTTGTTAGCTAAACCAAAGCTCGACCGATAAAACGATAGCAAAAACCTCCCAAAAAACATGGTCACAACAAACGCGTAGCATTTGCCAAGATGATGGCCAGCTGTCATTACACCACTGATTACCAAAAACTACTAAAAAACCTGAAGAAACATCCGCACTTGTAAACAACTCAAGATCCCTGCTAAAGACCTCCTTTGGCACAAAGTACGTATGGCAATTGTACTCC
Organism: Ranitomeya imitator; assembly: GCF_032444005.1. Classification (NCBI taxonomy): domain Eukaryota; kingdom Metazoa; phylum Chordata; class Amphibia; order Anura; family Dendrobatidae; genus Ranitomeya; species Ranitomeya imitator. The sequence continues at coordinate 396,316,714 of NC_091286.1, forward strand.
TGCAGGAAAGACCTCCAAACCTCAAGATCAGCCCGCATGGACCTGGTGATGCAAAGTCTATGACTAGGCTGGGACACACCTCTGGTGGCCTAAGACAATCGGCAAGAAAAAACCCTGCCGACAGGCATACCTCTACAGGCAAAAACTAATAAACCCAAAAAAGATTGCATTTGCTGCAATGATACCTTCTTGACTGATATAAAACCTTCGATTAAACTCAAAATTTTTTGAATTTTTTCAGATGGTAAACGAAATACCATAGACACCAAATCAATCTCTATTCCCAAAAATATCAACGTTTGAACGGGACTGATCGTCTTTTCCACAGATAGAGGTATACCGAATTCGCCCACTATCTGCTTGAATTTATTAATCAAAACTGAACATAAGTCAGAGTTTTCAGGGCCAACAAAAAGAAAGTCATCTAAGTAATGCGTAACGGAATCACATTTCATCTCGTAACGCACTACCCAATCCAAAAAAGAACTAAAAAGTTGAAAATAGTAGCATGAAATAGAACATCCCATGGGGAGACACAGATCATAAGAATAATTGTCATCTACTAGACATCCTAACAAGTGAAAACAATCGGGATGAACCGGTAATAATCAAGAATCAATGTCTGCTTTTGCCAGCCAGGCTCTAGGGTCTGCATCCCGCACCATTACTACCGCTCTGTGAAATGATGCATATCACACTGAAGAATCCTTCAGTAATATGCCATCATTTACGGAATTGCCTTTGGGACAGGACAGGTGATGGATCATACGAAAAGCGCCGGGTTCCTTCTTAGGATCTACTCCCAACGGGGAAACACTGAAATTTTGAAAAAGCGGAGCTGAAAAAGGACTGGCCATTCTACCTAATGCTACTTCTTTAGAAATTTTTTTCACGCAGAATTTCAGAATGAGCATCTGCAGATTTCAAATGTTTTGAAAGGGATATTGCACGTTGGAGTTTAAACGGGATGAAAATACCAAACGGGAAACCGAAACGAATTTGACCAGCTGCGTCTTTTTTATGGTACTGATTTAGCCACGGCCCATCGCGGACACGCTCACTGGGGTCCTTGCGATCATTTTGCTGCGGTTTGGAAGGCAATTTTCCTGCCGGGCGAGGGCACTTTGCTGTGGGGTGACCTCCTCCGCATGCAGAGCATTCATGTTTGAACTTGCACATGCCGAAGAATCGGCAATGCCCTTCGTTAAACAGCCAACAAGCTCCGGGTCTACGCACGACTACTGAATTGGTGCCTGTTGATGAGTGTCCAGCAGTCGGTGTGGAAAAGGGTGGCGGTTTTTGAGCTAACATGAGGCGAAGCCAAACGTCAGTTGCTTTCACCCCCCATCCTAATTCAGCTTGAAGACCCAATCGCCTCCTAAACTCCTCATCATATCTCCACCAAGCAGAACCACCGTGCGATCTGTAAGAATTATAGATCATTTCTTGATAAATGAAAAGTTCGGAACAACATTCGGGGTGCTTTTGACCCATAACGCACCCTAGTACTGCAAAAGCCTGTAACCAATTGTTTATGGTTTTTGCTACTTTCTGCTTATTCCTATCAAAAACCCTGTCAACTGGTCATCTCTCTTTATCTACCATGTGTTGATCTATTGAAATCAAAGACCAAATGTCAAAATATTCGTAGTTCCAAATCTTACTCTTGGTATCATCGTCCACATGAGAACCAAGCGCACTAATCCCGCAAAAAAAAGCATCTTTGTGTACACTGGCCAGTGACTGTATTTTTGAAACATCTTTCTCACGACAATTTACTTTTGGGATCTGATCAGTCATTTTTTTAAGAAAACTCATTAACAAATTATTATCCAAATAATTAACCATTGAATTTGAACACTCACCAGAACCAATGACCGGAGGAGGGACTGCCATAGATGGAGGAACTCTGGCTCCAGCAGCTAATGACGAAAAATTGAGACCTTGGCTTGAAACCTCGGAAGGTGCATTCGGCTCAAGCGGGCTATAAACCCTTGACACTGCTCGTGATTCTCTTCCATCCCGAGAAGGACCAGTCCCTCTAACGGGACTCGCAGACTCGCTGGACATCTCATACGAAGATGATGGTGAGCGTCGCCTCGAGGACCGAGATTTAGCATAGCTATGAGAACTTGATCTCCTATGTGAGTGAACGGAACGCCGCTTGTGATGGTCCGATGTGCGGTGGCTACGGCATGAATGAGGGGATGATGAAGATGATGAGTACAACCTACGGCATCTATGCCTGTCATCTCTTCTTACGTGAGAGTGCGTGACATAAGCGTGGGTTACTGCGTTACTGTCAGGAGGAAGTTGTGTACCTACTGGTGTAGCATTGAAAGTGGGTAAAAGCTGCAACTGAGGCTGAATGTCAAATAATGTTGGAGCAGACAGGGTTAATGCCTCATAGTGCTGAAGAGACGGAGTAGGGGCAGTAAACTATTCAATGACCCCAGCTGCTGCTAACACATCTTGTGCGGGGGTCATACTCTTTTGCAAATCAATAGGGGGCGCCTCTTTATGAAAGTCAGGCAAGGGGTTAATCGGCTCTCCTGAGGAGCCTGATGAGGGAGCACTATTACCTCCTCCCATTGCAGCCACAACTGGCACTAAGCTACCGGGTAGGATTTCCAATTGACCGGCGGCAGAGACCGGTATGACAACGGGGCCCCCTGGTACCTGAGGTGAATGTTGGGGGTGAATATCATGGGTTAATGAAGCCGGAGTGGTGATGTTCCCGCCGCAGGGCTGCCCGACTTCAGACCGCAGCCGATGAGAGGGCGGGAGCTTCGTGGGCTGGCTAAACTCCTGTCATGGTGTCGACGCAAGGTTCCTGTCAGGACAGGAGAGCTCTCCCTGAGGCATGCAGGAGGGCGGGAACACCGCGCGGACTGCCTGCCTCCTCGTCCCTCAAATGCCGTCTCCCTGATTGTGAGTACCCGTGGAATTGAGGGCTCAATCGCAGGTGACATTTGGGGGATAGCTGACAGCGGGGGTTGCGCTAAAAGCGCTCCCGCTGAATTAGAGGAATGAGCATTGATCCCAGCAACCAGGGACATCAGCCATTGCTCACCTTCCTTCTCCACTCTACACCGCAGGGCCTCTAAAAGAGGGTCCGCCATGCTTGTAACCGGACAGCACAAAAGGCACCTCCGGGACCCACTGAAATGGGAGAAGGAGGGAAAACAGATTACCTCAGCAATTTATATCCCTGAGGATAGGGAAAGAGGGGGGGAATAAAAGCCACACATAGTGATTGGCTTACAGCCGTAAACACCGCCCACTACTAAAATTTCCATACATGTGGATGGATAATACGCGGCCAAGGCAACAAGAGGGAGAAGGGCACCGCAGTCAGAGGCACCATTCTTATTCAGTGCCGTGCCTGCCATTACAATCCATTTCATATTCCTTAACTTCTAAAATCATACTTTATGCAATAATTTCTTAGACTTTAATATTTTTTTACTGACTGATTTGTTCTTTTTTTAGCTACAGTAAAAGTGTTTTTAATGGCGTAGAATAAAGCAGATTTGGGGTGTCTGACTCATCAGTCCTGTCATATTGTAGAAGTTCTAATTTCTGGCTGTGCATTAGTCACAAAAACATTATTTTATCACCAATACAACTGAATGTTAAAGAAAAAGACTAATCACTAGTTAAACAGAAGGATTAATCACATAATTATACCATCTGCTTAGTGTGATGCCTTCCAGAATGGAGTTCTGTAGTATTTAATTCTTACTGTATTTTATATCAGTTCTTGTAAAGATGGCTTTTCTGTGATACAGAGATTAAAGCTGCATTTACTCTGGCCAATTATTGTGAACAATCGTTCCTAGAAATGCTTGTTTAACAATAATCGGACAGTATAAACAGGCTGTCCATGACCCGATGAGGAGCATTTTGCTCCGAAAAATGGTTTTTAAACAGACTTAAAAGTCATCATGCATGGCAACACATTATATTATATAAACAGGACCTGTGTTGCCAAGAACAATGGCAGTCTCTATGTACATAACGATCACCTACTGATCGCTTTGTGAAAATGTACTCTGCCAATCTTAACCTTCTATTAAAAGACCACTAATCAGCAAACAGGTAGCCAATTGGCAGACGTTTAAAGCACCACTTCAGTATTTTGTTTTATTTCTGCCCTGGAGTGGTGCCACTAATTCAAGTTCCCTGCTCCTAGTATTATTCTTTCCAGCTGTTCTGTTAAAGATGCCACTCAAGTCGTCTTCTGCAGGTTCTTACCTGCCGGATCACTTCAATGCTTGCTTGGGGGATCCAGAAGTCACAACTCAATGTAAGCCTATGAGAGCCAGAACGGGGTTAGAATGAGGGTCTCATAAACTTACATTAAGAGCTTGTGACCATTAGCTCTAACTTCCAGACAGTCACAAGATGGCAGATGGCGACCGGAACCACACTGGGAACAGTTGAAGATGGCAGCTGGTAAGTATAACACTAGGCTCAGGGAACTTACATTAGTGGCACCACTCCAGTACTGAAAAAAAATGCTGGACTGGTGCTTCAATGCAAAATATCAGGATCCCGGTTGCAGACTTACTGCTGGGATCTGCGCACAGAGATGCAGAGATCTAGAGATGGGAGAGGAGAGCAGCAGAGAGCTTACTGGTCTAAGCGCAGGACCTGGAGCTCGTGACCTCCAAGGGAGTGGCTAGGGGTGGAGCCAAATGCCGGGTGTCACAGCGAATGGCAATACCAGAGAGAAGTCAGAGTAAGCTGTAGTCAAACTAGGAGTCAAGACAGTGCCAACAGGTGAGAAGAAAAGGGAAGTCAGAACGTAGCAAAAGGTCAGGAAGCCGGAGATAGCAGTGAGGTACAAGTGGGGCAGACAGGTGCAGTATCCGAATTATCAAGCCAGCAGGTCAGAACCAGATGAGCCAGTAACTATAAGATCACAGGACAAAGTCCAGTACCAGAAAATGGACCAGGTAATACAAAAGAGGCAAACAATACTACAGTAAGCAAGCACACCAGGGGGGGGTCAGACACACAAACAGAAAGTGAATGTATAACTGACAAGGAATCCCAGACAGGGGCGGGTATATAAATCTTTCCCAAGTCCAAAAAGAGGCCACACAAAATTAACCCTGAGAGGACAGGGAAGGAACCCTGTCCACAACAATGACCGATCCTCCAGAGCATACCCTTTCCAATGGACCAGATACTGAAGATTCCGGCGCACCCACCAGGAGTCAATGATATGCTCCACCTCATACTCCAGCTAACCCTCCACCAACACCAGAGGAATGACGGATGAGGAGTACTCCTCAACAGCTCCCAATGGTTTTAAGAGAGATCTGTGAAAAACATTAGAAATTTTGAAGGGGGCAGGAAGCTGTAACCTGTAGGCCACTGGGTTGACTACCTCCACAATTTTATAAGGGCCAATAAACTTAGGCCCCAATTTGGCCGAGGGAACCTTGAGCTTAATATTGCGTGTGGATAACCACACTTTTTCGCCCACTACTAGCACAAGACCTGAACCCCTCCTCTTGTCCGCAAAAATGTTGAACTTCTCTTGGGCCTTGGAGATGTTTCTCTGAACCTCCCTCCACAGAACCTTCAAATGTTGCACCACACTCTCTGCAACAGGACAACCTGAGTCCATGAGAGAAAACTCCCCAAAATGTGGGTTAAACCCATAGTTGATCAGGAAGGGAGACATTCCAGTGGACTGACTCACCCGACTCTTGAAAGCAAACTCTGCCATGGGCAACACTTTACACCAGTCATCCTGTCTGGAAGATGCCAAACATCTCAGAATCTGCTCTAAGGACTGGCTAGTGCGTTTGGTAGACTCTGGGTGGTAAGCAGAGGAGAAATACAATGTGATTCCCAACTTTTTACAGAAAGCCCTCCAAAACTTGGCCACAAACTGTACACCTCTGTCAGACACCACATTCATAGGCACCCCATGCAGACAGACCACAAGCAGCACAAACAACCTGGCCAAGGTTTCAGCAGATGGTAAAGCGGTCAGGGGTACCCATCCACCACCACCCACACAACGAAGTTGCCCCTGGAAGGAGGGAGATTAGTTATAAAGTCCAGGGACAAATGTGTCCATGGTCTATCCGGAATTGGCAAAGGCACCAATTCCCCTGCCAGCCAGCAATGAGAATTTTTAGAACGGGCACAAACCTCACACGCTGACAGACTTTTTAACATCTGTAAGCAAAAGAGGGCCACCAGAAAACCTTAGCGACAGCCCTCCGAGTGGCTGAAATCCCAGGATGAGCACTCAATACAGACTCATGAAACGCAGGAGTCTAAGATGGAAATGTTCCGGTACAAACAATTTACCCCTAGGTTTATAACTGGGAGCCAGTGCCTGGGCTTAAAAAATTTCCCTCTCCAAATCAGACAAGGTTTCAGCCACCATCCCCACTGGCTGAAGAATGGAGGTTGGAGGCTCAGGAGGAGACACAGAATCAAAGCTTTGGGACAATGCATGCGCTTTAACATTCTTAGATCCCGGGCGGAAGGTGATGGTAAATTGAAATCGGGGGAAAAAAAGCTACCACTGGGCCTGCCTGGGGGTCAATCTTTTGGCAGACTCAATGCAAGCTAAATTTTTATGATCAGTGATCACATTGACAGGGTGAATAACCCCCTCCAAAAAATGCCTCCATTCTTCAAATGCCAACTTGACCGCCAGAAGCTCTCTATTGCCCACATCGTAATTTCTCTCGGCCGAAGAGAATTAAAAAAAAAAAAGGCACAAGGCTTGAGGTTGGTCAGGGTAGCGGGACCCTGAGACAAAACTGCCCCACACCCACCTCAGAAGCGTCGACCTCCACAATAAATGGTCTCGACAAATCTGGCTGGACTAACACTGGGGCAGAAATAAAACACTTCTTTAAAGTCAGAAAATAATTTTTTGCAGACGTTGACCAATTCTTGACATCAGCACCCTTGAGTGTGACATCAGTTAGGGGCTTAACCACCTGCGAAAAACCCTTAATGAACTTTCGGTAGTAGTTAGCAAAGCCCAGAAAACGTTGCAAACCCTTTAGGTCATGAGGTTGAGCGCAATCAGTAATAGCCTGAACCTTTTTTGGGTCCATACAAAAACCCTCTCCAGAAACAATTAGACCCAAAAAAGACAACTCTTGTACAAAAAATGCACATTTCTCCAAATTAGCATACAAGTGATTTTTTCTATGTCTCAGAAAAACTGTTCATAGATGATGCAAATGAGTTTGACAATACAAGGAGTACACTAGGATGTCATCTAGATAAATGACCACAAAATGTCCGATAAGATCAGAAAAAATGACAATAAAATTTTGAAAGATCGCAGGATCGTTTGTCAGACCGAAGGGCATGACAAGGTTTTCAAACATTCCTTCGGTCGTGAGGAACGCCGTTTTACAGTCATCCCCTTCACGAACCCTTATAAGGTTATAGGCCCCCTCAAATCAAGCTTGGAAAACAATTTGTCCCCCGAAAGTTGGTTACATAGATCCGGAATGAGGGGGAGTAGAGATGTGTTTCTGACAGCCATCTTCCCGAAAGTCGAGGCACGGCCGCAAACCACCATATTTTTCTTAACGAAAAAAAACCCTGCAGCTACAGGTGAGACAGAAGGGTGAATAGGCCCTTTCCGGAGACTTTCAGTGATATATTCCTTCATGGCTTGGCGTTCAGGCCCAGACAGATTAAACAGACGAGCCTTAGGCAGTTTGGCTCCGGGAATTAAGTCAATAGCGCAATCAAAAGGTCTATGTGGTGGAAGTGCTTCCGCCTCGCTTTTGGAGAACACATCTTCAAAGTCTCTCAGGTACTCCGGAATACCTTCCAGACCAACAGACAACACAAATACAAATTTTAAAAGGGTGGTTAACAGCACAGAATTACAACACAGGCTGTTACAATTAACCCCCCATTGGACTATCTCCCCAGTTACCCAATCGATAATAGGGTTATGGCGTTGAAGCCAAGGCATACCTAAAACCAGACCCGCAAGCAAATTGTCCAAAACAAAACAGCTTAATTTTTCCACATGAGCCGGTCCCACTCTAAGAGAAAAAATTTCGAACATGAAACAGATACCTCCCCGGGTGAGAGGAGAGGAGTCAATAGCCACCACCTTGAACAGAGACTCAAGCCAGACTGTCCCTATCTTATTAAAAGTCACAACACGAGAGTCAATTAAATTGATGGTGGAACCACAATCAACAAAAGCAGTAGTCACAATGGAAGCACCATAGCTGGTTATCTCTGTCGCGTCTCCTCTCTCTTTCATTAACAGAGATGGCTCCCACTTCCATGGGTTCTGGAGTAGCAGAGATGTGGCCAAGGCTGGGGTATAAAGGGGCTTCCTGCTGTATATCCCCTCTGGTGCAGAGCCTTCAGTCCATATGGACTGCTTGGGTCTTGGCTTCCTCCAAGGTATCGGGGGGAGGATGCAGTGCCAGTGCATCTTGCAAGCGGTTGGACAGACCCCTGCAGAACAACCCGCTCAAGGCGGCATCATTTCAAGACATTTTAGCGGCCCGGCATCTGAACTCAGAACAGAACCATTCTACTGAGTGCTTCCCCTGTGTCACACACATCACCATATCCTCAGGCAGACGCACTCTATCAGGCTCATCATAAATATGCCCAAGAGCTTCAAAAAACAGATCCACAGACATACGTTCCGGATCGGGAAGAAGGAGAGAGAAAGCCCAAGCTTGTGGTGGCCCCCTTAATAAAGAAATAATAATTCCCACCTTCTGACTTTCGTTCCTAGAGACATGGGGACGCATAGAGAAAAATAACTTACAACCCTCTTTAAACACCCTGAATAATTTTTTATCCCCAGAAAAGTTGTCGGGTAATTTAACAAGTAGCTCAGGGAAACTTAAGGAAACATCCGTGGCACCCTCATCCCGCGCCCCCGAAGATAGTGAAGGTGCCAGCAACCTCTCCTTGGACCTGCTGATGCAACTGAGCCAGGATTCGCTGCTCCACACACAATTTCTGCATCATATGAGTGAGGTTACTCACTTGCTCAGAGAGGGTAAGTAATGGGTCCATAACAAAAACCACCACTCCCGAACACAGGGAGAGAGAAAAAAAAACTGTTTTGGTCAATAATAATGTCAGGATCCAGGTTGCAAACTTACTGCTCGGATCTATGCACAGAGATACAGAGGTCTAGAGATGGGAGAGGAGAGCAGCGGTGAGCTTACCGGTCTAAGCGCAAGACCTGGAGCACGTGAACCTCGGAGAAGTGGCCAGGGGTGGAGTCAGACGCCGTGTGCCACGGGGAATGGCAATACCAGAAAGAAGTCAGAGTAAGCCATTGTCAAACAATGAAGTCAAGAAGGTGCAGATAGGTGAAACGAAAAGGGAAGTCAGAACGTAGCCAAAGGTCAGGAAGCCAGAGATAGCGGTGAGGTATAAGCGGGGCAGGCAGGTGCAGTATATGAATAATCAAGCCAGAAAGTCAGAACCAGATGAGCTAGTAACTATAAGATCACAGGACAAAAGTTCAGAACCAGAAAGCGGACCAGGTAATACACAAGAGGCAAACAACACTACAGTAAGCAAGCACACCAGGGGGGTCAGACACACAAACAGAAAGTGAGTGTATAACTAACAAGGAATCCCAGACAGGGGCGGGTGTATATATCCTTCCCAAGTCCAAAACGAGGCCAAACAAAATTAACCCTGAGTGGACAGGGAAGGAACCCTGTCCACAACCATGACAGTACCCCCCTTAACGGAGGCCACTGGACCCCCAGGCTTCTCCGGATGCCAGGCATGGAAAGCCCGGACCAACTGATCGGCATGCACCGAACTGGCCGGGACCCATGACCGATCCTCCAGATCATGCCCTTTCCAATGCACCAGATAGATAGACTCAGATATATGTGATAATGTACCCATTAATGTTAATTTTAAGAGTATTAAATATCAAGACATAGGACTGTCAGGCCTCATTCAAATGTTTGTTTTTCATGGCACCCATTATACAGAAGACTGACATACAGTGCCTTGCGAAAGTATTCGGCTCCCTGGAACTTTTCAACCTTTTCCCACGTATAATGCTTCAAACATAAACATACCAAATGTAAATTTTTGGTGAAGAATCGACAACAAGTGGAACACAATTGTAAAGTTGAAAAGAATGTATTGTTTATTTTAAATTTTTGTGGAAATTCAAAAACTGAAGAGTGGGGCGTGCAATATTATTCGGCCCCTTTACTTTCAATGCAGCAAACTCACTCTAGAAGTTCATTGTGGATCTGATCTGATCTGATTGTGGAATGATCCAATGTTGTCCTAAATGCCTAATGATGATAAATATAATCCACCTGTGTGCAATCAAGTCTCCGTATAAATGCAACTGCTCTGTGGTAGTCTCAGGTTTCAGTTTGAAGCACAGAGAGCGTCATGAAGACCAAGGAACACAACAGGCAGGTCCGTGATACTGTTGTGGAGAAGTTAAAGCCGAATTTGGATACAAAATGATAGCCAATACTTTAAACATCTCAAGGAGCACTGTGCAAGCGGTCATATTGAAATGGAAGGAGTATCATACCACTGCAAATCTACCAAGACCCAGCCATCCCTCTAAATTTTCATCTCAAACAAGGAGAAGACTGATCACAGATGCAGCCAAGAGGCCCATGATCACTCTGGATAAACTGCAGAGATCTACAGCTGAGGTGGGACAGTCTGTCCATAGGACAACAATCAGTCGTCCACAGCACAAATCTGGCCTTCATGGAAGAGTGGCAAGAAGAAAGCCATTTCTCAAAGATATCCATAAAAAGTGTCGTATAAAGTTTGCAACAAGCCACCTGGGAGACACACCAAACATGTGGAAGAACGTTCTCTGGTCAGATTAAACCAAAATTGAACTTTTTGGAAACAATGCCAAACAATATGATTAGCGTAAAGGCAACACAGCTCATCACCCTGAACACACCATCCCCACTGTCAAACATGGTGGTGGCAGCATCATGATTTGGGTCTGCTTTTCTTCAGCAGGGACAGGGAAGATGGTTAAAATTGATAGGAAGATAGATGGAGCCAAATGCAGGACCATTCTTGAAGAAAACCTGTTGGAGTCTGCAAAAGACCTGAGACTGGGATGGAGATTTGTCTTCCAACAAGACAGTGATCCCAAACATAAAGCAAAATCTACAATGGCATGGTTTACAAATAAACGTATCCAGGTGTTAGAATGGCCAAGTCAAAGTCCAGACCTCAATCCACTGGAGAATCTGTGGAAAGATCTGAAAACTGCTGTTCACAAATGATCTCCATCAAACCTCACTGAGCTCGAGCTGTTTGCCAAGTAGAATGGGCAAGAATTTCAGTCTCTAGATGTACAAAACTGATAGAGACATACCCCAAGCGACTTGCAGCTGTAATCGTAGCAAAAGGTGGTGCAGCAAAGTATTAAGTTAAAGGGGCCGAATAATATTGCATGTCCCACTTGTTAGGGCTAGCGGAGCGCACCAAATAATAAGATAGATAGAATAAGGTGCGTTCGCAGCCCGGGGTCCTCCGTGCAGAGATGGAACCTGCTGCTGAGTAATGACGGACTATATGGCGGTACAAAATGGATTCACACACGGGTTAACTTCACCCTGTATGAAGAAAGAGAACCATGTTGTGTCACAGGGCCGCGGTACAGCACAAAAGAGCGCAAGCAAGGAGTCACAGAACTCAATCCCAAGACTCTGGTCATCTAGACCTCTTGCGCTCGACACCGCAACTGGGGTGTCAGAGTGAATGAAATAATAATAATTATTAAGATGCACTAGAGTGTGTGCGGTGCCGCTCCGGCGGACGCCACTAACCACCCAGGCTTGGGTAAGGAAAGCGCTGTGAAAGCGCACAGCGCCACACTGGCGGTCACATCAATTTGATGCTGTTTTGTGTGTCACGTGCTGATAGCTAAGTCGGGTGCTAGACAGCAATCATCCAACTTATGCGAGCAGTCAGACAAAAGGGAGGAGATAATTAATGAACGACTTTCACACGTCAACACACACACGTTTACAAGTGTACACTACCGCATGGCTGAGCGGCCATGCAAACCTTTTATAGCGGCATTGCTACAAGACCTTCCAGATGGTCCAATAGGAGCCGCAACAGGACCTGAGCATGTGACCCTCGACCTCCTATGGGAGGTCGTCCTGTAGTCATGCTCAGTATGGGAAAAGCAGAACTTAGTCCCAGAAAGATCTGCTCGCTGCTGATCAGTGCTGGCTACAAAGGCTGAGCCTAGGAGCCGCAACAGGATCTGAGCATGTGACCCTCGACCTCCAATGGGAGGTGGTACCGTAAGCCATGCTCAGTATGGGAAAAGCAGGACTTAGTCCCAGAAAGATCTGCTTGCTGCTGATCAGTGCTGGCTACAAAGGCAGAGCCTGGAAGGACTGTAGTAACCAGTTGCCCAGTATCAGCCTGAGCTAGAGGCTGGGAACGACGTCTCTGCTGAGCAGGCTCTGCTGTGGCTGGAGAAGAATGGGAGACCGCAGCGGAGATGGTTTGAGGTTCCCCCTGTGCAGAGGTGGGAACTCGACACCTAACACCACTTTTCAGTTTTTGAATTTCCACAAAAATTTAAAATAACCAATAAATTTCATTCAACTTAACAATTGTGTTCCACTTCTTGTTGATTTTTCATCAAAAATGTACATTTGGTATCTTTATGTTTGAAGCATGATATGTGAGAAAAGGTTGAAAGTTCCAGGGAGCCGAATACTTTTGCAAGGCACTGTACCATTGGTTCAACCTTTGCAGCCAGACAGGAGCCAAAGAAATAAGTGGTCCACTTCAACTCCAACAGCCACTTCGTGATACAAAAATCTATATTTGATGTGTGGCTATAGGTATGTGGATTGTTGAAAATGATAACTGAAAGGGGATGATAGGCTTAATTCTGCGCTGCCAGTAGTCAAAGATGGAAGAGGAGAATGGTATCGAGGAATACCGTCTATTTTTCAATATACGTTTCAAAGTTCCAAGCTTCATCAGGACAAACCACAGCTTTGGAAATGAGAACAGTCTTGTACATGTGTACATGTGGTGGGAGCCCATGGATTGCTCCCAGATCCCCAAAGGGTTAAATGTGTTTTATGCTCTTGTATGTGGTACAGGTAGAATACTCCATGGGGCTGCAGTTAGCTGGCACAGGCTTAAATGAAGGGGCCAGCCCAGATGGGAGGGCGGATTGAGTGTTAGAGACAGAGGTAGGAAGTGAGAGTTCAGTTAATGTGAGGGCAGGAGTGCATATGCGGCAGGAATAGTGGGCTGCTAGGGACGATGTGAGCTCAACATTTGGGACAGCAGATTGCCGTAAAGTACCTTCCATGTGATTCCATCTGATGGCCAAGGGTAACCTCGAGATGGACGTCGGGGACCAGGGGTATATTCAGCTTGCAAAGCTAGATGAAAGGATGAACTCAGACTACATGGGACGGAAGGTATCGCAATCTAGAAATGCTGCTAGAGGTGAGTAAAATCCTCAAGGGCGAGGAAAGCCACAATAGGGCTAAAGTTGTATCGGGTACCTGTGGGAAAGATGACAACCCATTGGGACTTGTTCTTTGTATCTGCTTGTAAATACTGTACAGACTGCCATTCTATAAGTAAAAGTTTGTTTTTTATTTACCACGTGTCTCCTGGATTGTTTGCTGCCCTGGTTGCAGAAGAGGGATTTCTGGACCCAGAAGAGGCCTGCCGGCAGGTAGTAAGTAGGAAGCACCACATACATTGCAGCACACCAGGACTGAGACACTCCTTGTTTGTAGAATGTCAGAGCGAGTGGGGACCAAAGCTCGCCCATGGCTACCTCGCTTGGGCATCTTACACATGGACATCTGCTGATTTTATACACAGTGCGTATTGTTAGTTCAGCAAGAACAGTTGTCCCTTTACTACACACTTTACTTTTTTAAAAAGGAAATAAGATCTTTATTTGAATTATTGGTTGAGTAATATGCAATGCTTATTCAGTCTGCAATTACCTGGTTACTGCAAGACAAGGTAAAAAGGCATTCAGAATGCACAGTTCTCTCTTACCGAAATGCGGTAGTCGCTTACTTATGATCCAGATACCCGGCTTGCTCCAGGACTTTGCTACAGTTAGGACGTCTATTGTTTGATTAGTGGCAGCAGAAACAGCTAATAGAGTATAGGTTTGTAGTATGGGTGCTGTGAGCAGGTGCAACAGAAATTAAGTATCAGAATGTACCAGTAAGGGTAAAAGGATGAGCGCATTGCTGTAGCACAGTCAAAGGGTAGTTCCATGAAACAGACAGGGTTGTCGGATAAGCTCAGAAAGGAATAGATGTGGCTCTGTGGATACCATATTGTGAAGTCACTTTTTTAACAACCTAGGAGTGTAGGACCAAATACCCAGTGAAGAATTTGGAAATAGTGTATGAGGAAACTGTATACTTTTAGTATATAAATGCTCAATGTGGCATTATGTGGAAAATTGTGGTATGGTATTGTGTAGGCATAATATAACACTTTGTAAGGACTTAGTGAATACATGTGAGTATAATATATACATACACAGTGGCTCAGTGGTTAGCACTGCAGCACTGGAGTCCTGGGTTCAAATCCCAAAAAGGACAACATCTGCAAGGAGTTTGTATGTTCTCCCATGTTTGCATGGGTTTCCTTCTTGTACTCCGGTTTCCTCCCACACTCCACATACATACTGATAGGGAATTTAGATTGTGAGCCCAATCGGGGACAGCAATGATAATTTGTATAAAGCGCTGTGGAATATGTTAGCGCTATATAATAATAAGGATTATTATTACATACAGTGGGGGAAATAAGTATTTGGTTTTGCCACCTAGTATTAAGTCTTGTTTGCCAGATGGATCAAATAGTTATACAGTATCTCACTGCAAAACGCAAATAAATTTATATATTTTATATAATGTGATTTTCTGGATTTTATTTTTGATATTCTATCTCTCAATGTTAAAATTAACCTACCCTTAAAATTATAGACTGTTCATGTCTTTGTCAGTGGGCAAACTTACAAACTCAGCAAGGGATCAAATACTTATTTCCCTCACTGTATATGCTATTTGGGCAAATTATGTATTCCCTCTTTAGTTTTATGGCAAAGTAAAGAACTATGTGCAACATCGATATCAGGGAAATACATGGCACTAATTGGGCACTGATTGTAGTTAATTAATAGTACTTTTCAGATTGGGTGTGCGATAGAGACGATTGGATCCATTCGCAAACATTTGAATTTGAATCGAATTTCCTGAAATTCACATGCCAATACAAATTCAAACAGTTTGCAATTTGATTAGCTCAGATTGGCCAAAAAAAAGCCTAGTGGCATTTTAATATGCGAACTGTCTCTTCAGATAGGAAGAGGACTAGATCTCTAGTGCCACCTATAGGAAGTAGCAATCCTAACAGTCAATGTCGACCCTTTAATGAGCCTTGTCACATGATTTAGGATAAAAGCCAAACCATAATCTGAATTCGCAGACACTGTTTTTCAGGGTACTGCCCCTCATCAGTGCAAAGTGTGAGATCTGGTTTGGCTAGGTGAGAGGCGTCTGACCGGAATCCAAGGGGTAACGTTTCTTCCTGCGTAGAAACGTTACCCCTTGGATAGTGGCATTTTACACACTGCTGAAGTGTCACAGGGCAGGCTAATAAAGTCAGCCACGGCCATGTAGGCTTCCCCAAAATGCCCTGTAGTTATCACTTCACATGGTCTAGCCCAGCCAGTCAGGGGTCCAGTTTAGACCTGTACATGCCATCTGTGGCCTGTTGCAAGGGCTCATTTTTGAGACACAAAATTAATAAGTAGTATTTTCAAAACAATCTTTTATATCAAGGACACATTTTAATTCTTGAAATACCTGTTTATTAGTCAATTTATCAACCCTACATTCCATGACTTTACTGCACACTCTTGCTGTATTTTCATTTTCAGGCATAAATATATGTGTACTTTCCTTACAACATAGCAATTAACGTTACATTGCATTTTTTTTTAAAGGAGAGGGAATTGCTTAAAAATACAAATTGTTATGCCCTTGCAACTGTTTTACTAATCAAATTTAACAACTGAGCAATACTGCTGGCTATTGCCTCAAACTAGTTACCGACGGTGCATGTACCTAACAAACAATGTAGAATTCTGAGTTATATATTTTGGTTGGGGGAATAAAAGGGTTCTAAAAAAACAAAAATAGAAATGTGAAAGTATTATACAAATCATTTCCTTTACACATACTTATTGACTTTTCCAATTTGGCAATCATATACTCCACAACTATGGACTTTTGCTAGACTTTGAGACTCTGTTCCTGCCTCCTGACATCTGTTGATGTTACATATTCAATTTTGGGCAGAGGGAATTAAATTGTTTTATCCAAACATCTGAATACAAATTATTATAGTAAATTTAGACATTTAACAGTGCAGATCTGTCTTGGCTCCCCTGTTTAAATTGTCAAATTGAAGATAAATGCTGAATAAATATTACGGACAGGCTGGTGTTAGCATTTTTGGTCACACGTGAACCCTGCCTTGCATTGTTGCTTGATCCTATTGTTTTCCGGGGTTGGTTAGATGTGGCTGGTAACAAATTTTGATAAAAGACTTAAACATTATGCTTGTGTTTAAAATGTATGTTAAACCAAAACTTGAAACAAATGTATAAAGCACAATAGGGTCTTATCCATGTATATAAGGTTAATAACAATGGTACTCTGCTCACCTACTAGGGTTGTGTGTGACACAACCACTATGGTTGCATAGTTAACAGTTGCTGCACCATCCACAGAGGTGTATGCAATGTATGGAAAGCAAAGAATCATGGACTTAAAGTGCGCTGCTGATTAACAAACAGATCCGAAGACAAATATAATTTGCAGTGGTTAAATGTCAGCATGTTTCAGAGTCACATCTAACTCCTTTCTCACATGTGGTTGTCCTGAGGAAGGAGTCGGATTCGACTCTGAAATGCGTTGACATTAAACCATTACAAATTATATTTGTCTTTGGATCCATTTGTGAATCAGCAAGCACTTGAAGTCCATGATTCATGCCTTTCTATACATTGATAAACCGAAACACTGGCAATGGACATGGAACTGTGAGAGAAAAAACTTCTCACACCATGGCAAAAAATGTAGGAGAGGCTAGCAGCAGCGCCCTCGACATTTCTGTCAGCAAGCATCACAAAGATACGAATACAAAGACGCATGTCACAATTGGCCTACTTTGCCTTTGGCAAGCTCATCAGTGAGAAAAATTGGAGATCGTAATGGAAAATGTCACATTGCTCAACTCCATCACAACTGGAATATGTAGTATCTGACAGCGACGCTATCAGCTTGAGTCAGTGCCCTGCTCAGTCCACATCCTCCACTAAGGAACATACCACACCAGAACAACTTCTTTCAGTTGATTTATTGGAAATGATGAACAGTCAGCCTTTGTACTCGTAAGACATGGAACTGGGAGATAGATGACACAATTTTAATGCCAAGTTGTGTTGCTGGCTTTATGAGTCATTGTGGTAAAGGCACTGGCTGTGGTATTAGGACTCCAAATCTGGAGGTGGGAATCAGGTGGGAGAAGATAAGGAGCTCAAGCAATTTCCCACACAAAGACAATTGTCAGCTGATTCCAAAATGACGATGATAATGATATTGTTTCTGCGGTGTACAAGAACTGCAAACCAGATAATGGTGCCAAGGAGTTTATATCAAAGGAGCAAGGTATGGACTTGGCGATAATCAATTCACGCGATGTGCAGCTAAAAGATTCTCTGGATCAAAATCTGGTCATTCTGCAGTCAGCTCTTAAGCAGGTGATGTTGGCGGTGGAGGCTCAACAGCACCTGAATGGTCTGTTGGCAGTGTAACATAGTAACATAGTTAGTAAGGCCGAAAAAAGACATTTGTCCATCCAGTTCAGCCTATATTCCATCATAATAAATACCCAGATCTACGTCCTTCTACAGAACCTAATAATTGTATGATACAATAATAGTAACATAGTTAGTAAGGCCGAAAAAAGACATTTGAAGGCCGAAAAAAGACATTTGAGTGTGAGTCATTTGTGTGGATATCTAGTGTGTGGTTCTTTTTCATGTTGCTGCCAGATGATAGACTGGAATTTTGCCACCTCTGCTAGAGAAAAATAAGTCAAGGACTTGTCAGCTTGCTTAGACTAGGAACTACAAGTGATACACCGGTCACTTGCACGCCTTCTAAGCGCCATCCTACTCACCGTGTATTTCGCTCTGGTACACCATGCACCTGACTATTGTTCTCAGTTGCCTTGTGCTAGTTGTGAGTCATAGGGAGGTGTGGCTCTTCTCTTGCAGGAATTTGTTCCACTCTTTCCTGCAGAGATTTGATTTTCTAGCCTATCACCTGCTAGCAGGTGATATATCAGGTGATTCCACCCTCCATTCCTCACCCAAACATTGGTTACTCTCATGCCAGTACCTGGTTCAGGCATACTTTTGTATTCTGTCTTCTGTTATCGACCCGGCCTGTTTATCCGCTTTGCTTGACATCTCCATTCTAGATTTCAGCTTTGTTTAGTGAACTCATGCTGCCCGTCCCAACCTCAAATCATCTGACTATGATTCAGTCTCAACCTCCTGTTGTCACAATTAATTTTTGGATTCGTGGCAGCTCTGGTTCTGCTATAATTTAAAAGTTGCTTTTATCCTTTTTGGGTCAGCAAGGGTTAATGTCAGTATCCTTGCTGGCAGCTGCTTTTTTTGGCTGGTCAGCTGATGTGGGAGACAACCACTCCCTCTATCCCTTAGTCACATGACGCATCAGCTGACTGTCAGCAGTTATTCTATGAAGACCAACCTGGATTTAGGAGCTCTCTGGTATCAGTAGTGCTGCTGCTGCTGTGGAGTTTGGGTTCCTGGTGGCTGTATCTTCTGCTGTTTGGAGTTTTGCAGCAGAGAAAGTGGCTGAGTATAGTTTCCTTTCTTGTGTTTGTCCCTTTCCCTGTGTGGTTACTATCTGCAATGGTGAGGTTAGCATCCATGTTGGCCAGTGTACTAGCCAGTGTATATTGAGGCGACAATCAGGGACCAGGCATGTGATGGCAGTCGGGGGAAGGACCCGCATAGGGCATTAGGGGAGATTAGGAAAAGGCACAGGTCAGAGTCAGGAGGTTCCCCAGCCCTCGCTTCCTACTGTTTGGGCCTTCCTCTCCCTATTCCATCCCATTGTTGGTTTACCCCATGAGTAAGACCCGAGAGGGTCGAAACGTCGGGTTTTTGTCTATTTCAAATGAATATGAATGTGGCAACCTCTTCTTTTTTGTTTTGTTTTCTTCAATAAAATTGGCATACACCTTTTGCATCTTACCAGTCTTGAGTGTGCAGTAATCTTTTTTGAATGATTGACTTGACCTCACGGTCAGTTTACCAGCACCTCCTTGTCCCTGACCTGAGTGCACACCATTTTGCTTGTCTATATCCTCAACATCAAACATCCTAGTCAAGACCTAGTAGACACTTATTCACGCACCTCCAGGGTAAGGCTGGCCTGTGACACAGTGGGTCCACACCTGGCAGTGTTACAATCAGTCTATATCAGCACATTAAGCGACATCACCTGCTCATATTTTAAAAGCAGGACAGACTCAAATTTCCTTCTCCCCCTTCTCGACATGCTCTTTTGTCAGTCATGTCCTGGTCGTGTCATCATCACCATTATCATTCATCACCTCTGCTTGTCATGCTCACAGTATGCCTCCTTCTTAATCACACCTGCAATTTTCCATCCCTGACTGCGTGCTGTGGAAACAGTTATGAACTCTCAGTCATTTGCTGGCTTGCCCACTAAATTCTCACCTGATCAAGTTGCTGGGAGTGCAGCCATTGCCTTACCACCTTGTGGAGTCAGCTGCTGCCTTTCGAGAAATAATGGTTTGTGCTTTGCCTTGCCAGAAGAAACTATACCTACATATCACACAGAAAAGGGTTATTGCTCTCTGCTCTCAAGTGCAGGAGAATTTAGGCTGCTCTGACGATTTGTCATTAAGTTCCAAAGTTTACTGCACCATAGTCACTTAGAAGAACAACTATTTGTAGGGACAATACCCGAGTTTCATGGCCTACTAAATGCTTGTAGTGGCAGTGATGCATTACTACAATCAGGACAAGTATTGAAGCCTCCACGACGGAGCTATATTTGCTTCCAACGGTGTTCCTTCCAAACGCAGACCTCATTGATCTCGCTCAGACTAGGTAAATCATTGACAGTTTTATATAGCTTGAAATTCTAGGGAAGAAGATTCATACAGTGGACGAGCTGCTGCTGTGCATCGAGAGGCAACTGTCATGCTGACTGACTCGCCATGAACTGCAGCTGGAATTTGTCATGAACGACAATACATGGAATATTCTGGCTGCAAGTGACTCTTGTTGCTTGCATGGCACACGTTCTAAAATTAATAGTGCAATATTTCTTTCAGAAACATACTCACTTGAGCAGGGTGGTGACTACAGCTTTGCTTGCCCCATCCTAATTTTCTACCATGCAGCTTCCACAAATCACCTGGCTACATTCCCACAGTGTTTTATATTGGTAGACTGTACCACTGCTGTGCTACCAGACATCTGCTTGCCTGCCCCATCCTAATTCTTCAGCTTTCTTGCACAGCCATGCCAGCGACACATCTCCTGGCTGCTCCCTGTGTTTTATAGTGATAGACTGTACTGATACTACAAGATGTACTCTCGACGGTACACAAATATCAATCAACTAAACAACTCACAAAATAGGGCTAATTTGCTGAAACGTTTGTTGCCAACAAGTTGTTGCTTCTTGACTTTGAAAACAGCTAGCCTTTTCCTGCTCTCTTAAAAAGGGATCATTTTTTAAGGCTTTAGAAAAAGTTATTTTGCAATTGCTTACTTGTTTTGAGAATCGCAAACCTGTTGCAGATCAAACTCAGGTATATTTTTTTCACTACATGTTAAGAAGCCATTACTTTTTCACGTTCAAAAGTGCTGCTCTTGCTCACTAAATAAAGGGAACATTTTCAATTATTAACATTTATACTTACCTCCATTCCAGTGGTGTCAGTACTGGTTCTCCTGGGGGATCATGTGGCACTGTAATGTCATGCGATCCCTGAGGTCAGTCAGTGGCACTTCACTCTCCCCTCCTTTGGACGAATCATATACATCCAGATCAAATGAGAGTGCAGCAGATTTCACTACCTCCAGACCTGATTTGTCCAGTGCTGATTGGTTGTAGGAATTCCCAGGAAAGCCATTTATCTAAGGCTATTCAAGTGCTGTGGTTTCACAGCATCATAAGGTGGGCACAAAAAAACGCTTGTCCATTGGTTAGTGACCAATGTGGGCTTTTTATCAATCCCTAGTCTATTATTTTACAAGGTGAATACATGGGGATTGAGATATTGAGAAAGGGTTGTCTGAGCAGTGGACAACCCCTTTAACACCACTTACTAACCGCTTTCACCTAGCCAGACAGGTTGAAGTCACTTGGGCAATACCTCAAAAGGGGTTCTACAGTCCTAGAAGACCTCTGAATGCGATTTACCTATTTTCAGGGCAATTAAAGACTTTGCAGTATTTAATTTTACACAACCAAAAGAAAAAGTGTGCCAGGAATGAGGTAATACTCAAATGTATATATAAAAGTTACATTTTATTCAGACAAATGCTTTTACAAACAATACATACAGGCAAACACCAATTACAAACAAAACAGACTAAAATTTGATGGGTGAGCTAGTACGGGAAACACCCATGTATAAATATATACATATGTGTACAAATAATAGAGCAGCGTTTTCACATATAAGGCAGTTCTATAGTATATACACATATGTACATATAGCTGCTTACTCAATAAATTTAATAATGTAAAGGTTTTCACACTTCAGTCATAACCCCTGACGAAGCAATGGTGAAACGCGCATCGGGTATGTGGTGGGTGAGCTTACTACCTCATATGATATAAATTCTACTATAATTCTACTATTACTTGCTGAGAAATACTTACTTTTGTTCTGGGATTTATTTGTGTCTTCAACCAAATTATTTCTGTGTGCTACATATTGAAGTGTGAAAAACTTTTACATTGTTACATTTATTGAGCACATGGCTATATGTACATGTGTATGTTCTACAGAACTGGCTTATATGTGCAATCACTGCATTACTATTTATATATTGTACAGTACACATATGTATATATTTTTTCGTGGGTGCTTCCCAGACTAGCTCACCCATCAAATTTTAGTTTATTTTTCTGTAATTGGCGTTGCATTGTTGCACTGTATGCATTGTTTGTAAAAGTATTTGAATAAAATGGGACTTTTATATACGGTAGACATTTGAATATTACCTTTGTCCTGGCACACTTCTTCTTTTGGTTTTGTTTGTATCTTAGTGCCCCATGGGGACCAAAAATACATATTAGTTTGTGTTTGGTATTTTAGTGGAAAATTCAGCAAAGCTAGCAAATTTAAAATGGTTTGATCACCTCTAGTGTGCAGTTTATCTGGGCACGAAGTGGCACTATTCAGAAATCTGGCTAGTAGGATAAGCCAAAGTTTCAAAAAAAAGTCCTCTTCTTTCTTGGAAGACATGTAAAATCAATGCATATTAGTAGATAGAACTAAATTTAAAACAAATTCCTGCAAATTGCCATGATCGGTAGAGTTAGATATTATAGTCCAGTCAAAATACGAAAAAAAAAAGACTTTACCCTGAATAAATTCCAAGAAAGCGTTTTATAGTTTTTTTTTGGTAGTATTACATGTAGGGAAAAACATACTAAAAGTTTACCAAGATAGGGCTACCACAAAGGGTCCAAATGTGACGTCAAAGAATATGGCCGCCAAAGCTGTAAAATGTTAAATGCGACTCGCCTTGCAGTGTCTATCAAATTGTCCACCTCTTGTCCACCAAAAGAAACGGATTATCCGCTCACTCTCGTACCAGTAAACTATGGCTGAATTACCAACAGATGGTTGGAATAGCAAGGGAGCTTATCAAGGCCGATCGTACAGGATCCTGGCTGATGCACCTTCATGCTGTAGCCGAATTTTTGCCCATTCTTGCAGCTGCTGGGCATGGGAACTATGTGAAGGCCGCCTATCTTTACCTCCAGTCTATGATCATTCTGGAAGATGACATGCCACCAGTCTTCCATAGATTTATGAATGGCTTGCATGTTGTAAGGCGGACTGATCAGTACTGGGCAGGCCTGGGTGGTGACCTAGTCATCGAGCAAGCTCTGATGTACTCCCTAAAAACTGCAGGACTCACCAGAGGAAGTGGAATGTCCAAACATCAGAGGGCCTTGTGGACTCGGTCTGTGCCAGTGTCCTCTTCCTACAGTGATGCAATGCAGGGTTTCACTCGCCAGAGCTTTGTCACCAGTGAACAACCCAAGGAGGCAAGAACGTCAAGGACGAGAAGAGATTGTGAAGACCTGGAGAAAATTGTAGATAAACTCAATACCTTTTCACCTTTCTCTGATGAAGTGTCTCTTCGCAACATTATCACCGGTGTCAATGCAAATAAGGATGTCAATGTTCATAACCTGTTCACCATTGGCAGAGAAATAGTGGCAACAATGGAGGGTCAATCACTGTTTTGAGTTAAGCACAAGCGGTCAATGAAAGCCAAGACCCTGGCATCCAGTGAGGCTATTGACGTTGATAAGGACAAAACAATAGACCCCGCTCTTTTGTTCCAAAGGTTTCTTGTGGTGTCTCAAACTGCTGATCTTTCCCTTGATGAGGTGATGGCCTATGAACTTTCACCATTCCCACCATCCCTCTTTGAGGCAAAACATCTCTTACGCAAACCAAAGCACAACTGATGGCTGCTATAAAAGAACAGAGTTCACATGACGCAGTACTCAAGGATGTACCCGAAGTGGAACATTATGTTCTTGACGGAGGTTCTCTTCTCCATCGACTGAAGTGGTCAGAAGGCAAGACATATTGTTCAATCGCTGAAGACTATGCATCTTTCACACTAAAGCACTATGGTAAGGCTACGATAGTATTTGATGGTTACATTGGAGGACCAAAGACTAAGGACATTACCCATCAGCGACAGCGCAAAAAACAAACAAGTAACAAAGTGAACATTGCTGAAGGAACGAAATTTGTCGGGAAAAAGGAAGACTTCCTTTCGAAAGTGGCGAACAAACAGTCTCGTATCAATCTCGTTTCACAGCGCATGAATGACAGAGGTTGCCACATAATACAATCAGAGGGGGATGCAGATGTGGAGATTGCTAAGGCAGCAGTGTCAATGTCATCCAACAAAAGTACTAGTCTCATTGGCGAAGATACAGATCTTTTGGTGTTGTTATCACGCGTCAACCAGCGATGGCAGCAAGCTTTATTTCTACTCAGATAAAGGGAGTCCTGCAACAGTATACGACATTAAGGTTATGAAGAAGTACCTGGGAAACCATGCCTGCAGCAGTCTTCTGCTCCTTCATCCATTCACGGGTTGCGATACCACTTCCGCGGTTTTGAAGGGAGACTCGGTCTTAAATAGCTATGCTAAAATCTTTTCCACACCTAACAAAAACAGAGCTGAGATTGATGCACTGGGTGTAAAGCGATGGTGGCATTGTTTGGGGGCAAACCTGGAGACAATCTGTCTGCAATCAGGTATTCTACTCTCTGCAAAAAAGTTGGTTCAGCCAAAATCTTTGTTACACCTGAACGACTGCCACTGACCTCCTCTGTAACGAAGTATCATGCCCTTTGGAGTTACCTCCAAGTCATGCTTTGGATGGACAATGGTGAGGCCATGGACACTACTGAATGGGGATGGGAATTGCAGAACAACAGTCTAGTTCCAGTGATGATGGATACTTCACCCGCGCCAGAAACACTTCTGAAAATAATTCACTGCAATTGTTCTCGTGGTTGTAGTACACTTCAGTGCACTTGCAAAAGACACAGACTTTCCTGTTCACGGGTATGCGGACCATAAATAAACTTAACAAAAAAGTGTGAAACAACTGAAATTATGTCTTATATTCTAGGTTCTTCAAAGTAGCCACCTTTTGCTTTGATGACTGCTTTGCACACTCTTGGCATTATCTTGATGAGCTTCAAGAGGTAGCCACCGGGAATGGTTTTCACTTCACAGGTGTGCCCTGTCAGGTTTAATAAGTTGGATTTCTTGCCTTATAAATGGGGTTGGGACCATCAGTTGTGTTGTGCAGAAGTCTGGTGGATACACAGCTGATAGTCCTACTGAATAGACTGTTAGAATTTGTTTTATGGCAAGAAAAAAGCAGCAAAGTAAAGAAAAACGAGTAGCCATCATTACTTTAAGAAATGAAGGTCAGTCAGTCCGAAAAATTGGGAAAACTTTGAAAGTGTCACCAAGTGCAATGGCAAAAACTATCAAGCGCTACAAAGAAACTGGCTCACATGAGGACCGACCCAGGAAAGGAAGACCAAGAGTCACCTCTGCTTCTGAGGATAAGTTTATCCAAGTCACCAGCCTCAGAAATCATAGGTTAACAGCAGCTCAGATTAGAGACCAGGTCAATGCAACACAGAGTTCTAGCAGCAGACACATCTCTACAACAACTGTTAAGAGGAGACTTTGTGCAGCAGGCCTTCATGGTAAAATAGCTGCTAGGAAACCACTGCTACGGACAGGCAACAAGCAGAAGAGACTTGTTTGGGCTAAAGATCAGAAGGAATGGACATTAGACCAGTGGAAATCTGTGCTTTGGTCTGATGAGTCCAAATTTGAGATTATTATTATTATTATTATTATTATTATTTATTATTATAGCGCCATTTATTCCATGGCGCTTTACATGTGAGGAGGGGTATACATAATAAAACAAGTACAATAATCTTTGGTTCCAACCACCGTGTCTTTGTGCGACGCAGAAGGGGTGAACGGATGGACTCTACATGCCTGGTTCCCACCGTGAAGCATGGAGGAGGAGTTGTGATGGTGTGGGGGTGCTTTGCTGGTTACACTGTTGGGGATTTATTCAAAATTGAAGGCATACTGAACCAGCATGGCTACCACAGCATCTTGCAGCAGCATTCTATTCCATCCGGTTTGTGTTTAGTTGGACCATCATTTATTTTTCAACAGGACTATTTGACCAAGGGCTATTTGACCAAGAAGGAGAGTGATGGGGTGCTACACTAGATGACCTGGCAAGATGATGGTTTAGGGCAAGCTGGACTGCACAGAGTGAAGGCAAAAATGCCAGCAAGTGCTAAGCATCTCTGGGAACTCCTTCAAGATTGTTGGAAGAACATTCCCGGTAACTACCTCTTGAATCTCATCAAGAGAATGCCAAGAGTGTGCAAAGCAGTCATCAAAGCAAAAGGTGGCTACTTTGAAGAACCTAGAATATAAGACATATTTTCAGTTATTTCACAGTTTTTTGTTAAGTATATAATTCCACATTTGTTAATTCATAGTTTTGATGCCTTCAGTGTGAATGTACAATTTTCATAGTCATGAAAATACAGAAAAATCTTTAAATGAGAAGGTGTGTCCAAACTTTTGGTCTGTACTGTAGCTAGTATAAAAATTTGTATACAAATTGTTATATGAAAATATATAGTATACAAAATGCAAATTCTTCTGTAACCTAAAGCTACAGCTTTGAAATATGGAAATATTCGTTATTTTTAGTGCGATGGCTGTCATCGTCTTATGACATCATAGTTAGGACCTTTGTGGTGATCAATTTTTGGAAAACTTTTAATATGTTTTTGCCCACATATAATAGCAATAAAAAAAATCATAAAACGCTTTCTTGGAATTTGTTCCGGGTCAAACCTTATTTTGACTGGACTATTATAAAAAAAAATCTGATTGCTCTACAAGTTAAGAATGTACTTTTTTCCTATCCCATAAGAAGAGATATGGCTGTATTCCCATTATGGTAGTATTTGGTAGCACTTTTGATGGACCTCCTACTTGTCTCTGCTCATTTGCCAAGAGAATTAACAACAGGTATAGGCATACTGTTGAAATAAAGGTCTGTGCTTCAGGGGAACAAATGACGTGAGCAAAGTTAGATTATTAATTTATCCGAGGAACCCTTATAAAAAACTCTTTGCTTTAGTCCCATGTTTTATGAATTGAGGTGACCGAGGCTCGCTAACTGCAGTGACACAATCCATGGAGCTGTAAATCTTTTACATATATAAATAATGAAATACGTTCATGTGAGATATCATCGGTAAGTAACAAAAAAGTAACTTGAGACTTCTTTCAGAACACTACTATTTTAATAGTACAAGGTCATCTTTAATCTGTAATAACATTTATCAGAATCCCATCAAATTCAAGATACAGAGAAAAAAGAGCAGAAACAAATTTTGCTAAAATTCATGTTCAATGAGTCGTGTATATATTGACTGCTATCATCCACATATAAAGTAATACTCGATTCTTGGAATGTAAAATAATGTGCAAATTGGTGACTTCTGTAATGGCAACAACAGCTTAGCTGTCGGCTACAAAGACTGAATACTTAGCTTTTTAAACCTCTAAGGTCAGAAATTAGCAGAATTTTTTTTAATAATTCCAAGGAAAAGTTAATAAGTGCAAAAGCAGGTACAAATAGAATATACAATGCATATTAAAAATGCTCAACCAGTATTAAATGCATAGCATTGTGCAGCTTCACAGAACAGTAAAAATACAAAACATGCCAAGAAATGGCCAAACCAAATCATCAACTGAATTAAATAATTATTGAAAATTACCTAAATATTTCCAGTTTCATTGAACTAAATTAGTATTAAAATTCCATTTTTCAAAAATGTGCATCAGAGAGTAAAAAAATTGATTTTGTTGAACAATTTGAATGCATCGTTGTAAACAATAGTATGATAACTGCGGAATACTAGCATGATGGACATACACAACAAACACTTACGATCAAAACGTATCTACGGTTATTTACACAATACATAGTGATAGGCAGTAAGTGATAATTGCTTTGCCTAGGTAGGTGGTGATGGAATGAAAATATCCGAATTGTTCCGCTACCTTGTGCTGAGTTATGTAGCTCATGAAACCTCATATCATATTATCTACCAATAATGTGTCAGATGTGAAGACACTTAGACATAATGGCCCAGTATCTCAAAATTGTAGTAGGCATAAAAGTCCCATTCCCATGGTTTTCCTTTGGGAGCACCAACAGGAAGGAATTTGGACAGGTAATAATCTCTTGCATACAATGTCAGTGAAAGTGCATATAAAAGTAGTAGTTACTTATGTCTAAAAATAATTATACACTGTTAATTATATATTTGTTATATATTTTAGAAGACAGCAAAAGTAAGGGATAGAGGACTTGCCAGATTAAAGTGCCAATATATAAGTTTGTTCAGTATTACACATCCTGCCAAGCAAAATCTATGGCTTTGATTAAGCATTGTTCACACTTGCCTTGATGAGGGGGCATGCTGGAGTCAGACCTCCTAGTGCACCAGGACCATCAGACAAGTGATATGCACCTCTGTTGGTGCCTGATCACAAATCCTACTCTGAGTAGGATTTATGGCATAAGGAGCGACGTTGCTCATCGTGAATTTAACGAGCGGGTTTGCTATGCCCCTGTTCTGCTCCCATCCTACCCCAGCTCTTCCCACTTTGTCATAGCTGGACAAAAATGGAGTGAGAACACCATAAATTGAAAAATGTTGGCACATTCAAAATTTAGCAACGTTTAAAAGCTTTTCATGCCAGACGTAAATACTTTGATGAATCAGGCCCTATCTTATTTGCGTTGCCTATTTTTCTAACATGAATGTATACATTTTCCTTCTTGTCTAGTATTTATCTGATTACAGTAACAAATTCCCTTTTGACCATAAAAATATTGCGTAAAACTTCCAAAATCAATGAAAAGTGAAAAGTATTATAACTATTTGACAGAATCCCCTACGGTCCTCAGTAACTCCCGTGATCAACTGAAAAATGCAATTTCGCTGTGCAAAGTAGAGAACTTTTTACTTCTGGTCAAATGTACCAAAATCAAGCCTTAGGCCGGGGTCACGCTTGTGAGTGCAATGCGAGAAACTCGCACGAGTCTCTCGCATCAATACCCGGCACTGCTTTTTTTGATTTTTTTAATTTGATTTTGTAAATTGGTAAAAATGTAGAACTGCATAAAATAGAAAAATATTAAGGCCCCGATTCATCATTGTACCTGTTTACCTGTTTTTTTGTCTAGTTTTGGGTGGTGTGTCCCATTTTTTTGTTTGCATTGAATTTATTTGCACCATTTTGTAAAGTCTATTTTATATGTGTTCACCTGTATTGTTATTGTTTTCTGCTTCATGGATGGGGTCTAGCAAATCCAAATGTTTTACCCGGATTCATCAATTGCAACTTTTTAAAAAGTGGTAAAATTTGGCGTAACTTACTTCAGTACACCCACCCCAACCAAGGTATATTTTTGAGTTTGCAAAAATGTTGGTGCTTTTTTGCAACTTTTGTCACCAAACAAAAACAGTTCAAGACAGGAAGAAAGACCATCTTTGACTTTGTGCCTAATTCATGAATCTCATGCGCCATTTTGATGAATTTGTCGCCAAAAATGGCAACTAATACCACAAGACAAAAAAGGAAATAAAAAAAGACTTAAATCAAAGGCTTAAATGAAAAATGCAAATGAGGAATCGGGACCTAAGACTTTAACAAAAGACTATAGAATTGAGAAACATGATGGTCGGTGCCACAAAAATTCAAGGTGATAGCAGAAGGTTCAGTGCAGGGGAACATAACCGTTTCTTGGATAAGGGCCAAACTGTCATACTGCGTTATTTCCAAGTGTAAAACATAAAAGGGGAATTCTAATTTAAGACAGGCATAGCATATCCATGGGTGAAAAAGGTCTAAGAGGGGACTTCCACTTCAGGAACACCCACAATAGCCCTCTTCTATGTAGTTTATGGGAGTTATCGTATACAAGAGTGATTCACATTTCCTAAAAACTACTATAGAGAGAACTACCCAAGTATACAGCCAACTGTCCACGGTATCAGGTTGAATCAGGAGTTCCAAACAGAGGGTCAGGAGATCCTCATTCTCCCAATATATGGGGGTCCCAGAGATCAAGCCCCCCCAGAGTATGCCATGAATCTTTCAAACAATTAAAGCTTAGTGTTATATTAAACTGAGGCCCTGAGGACAACACAGAAAATAAAAAAAAATGGAATGTCTGTATGTGATGGACCTGTACAGAAGTTACTGAAAAAACCAAACACCCACTTCTATGACATCACTTCCTACTCTGCAGCTATTGGCTGAGGCTGCAGCAGACTTCCCGCTGTGTTCGCCTCTTACATATTGGGTACAATGGGAGCTCTTTCTCCCTCTTCGCTGATTCCATCTGCATTAGGTAGTGAAAGTTGGGGAAGGTAGTAAAAGTTTTACAATAGTTTAAATGATATTTTCTACATTGCCTCCCTGCTGTTTAGAAGACAATATAGGAGGAAAGTATCGCACATGATCAGTAAGGACTTAAAGGGGTATTCCCATCTCCAAGATCCTATCCCAATATGTAGTAAGTGTAATAATAATAATATTGGCATATACCTCCAATTGGAAATGTAGCATAGATCTTCTAATTCGCTATGTCGCTTACCCCATGCAGGGCATTGCAGTAGCGTAGGTATCCATAGTTACGACCACTATCAGCTAACTGTCACTATGAGTGGTCGTAACCATGGATACCTAAGCTAGTGCAATGCCCTGTATATGGGGTAAGCAACATAGTGAATAAGAAAAACTATACTACATTTCTAATTGGAGGTATTTGCTAATATTATTATTCATGCACCTACTACATATTGGGATAGGATCTTAGAGATGCAAATACCCCTTTACGTATACATGTAAATAATAATATAAGCATGCAATAAAAAGATGGAGTGTAAGATGTTAAATTTAATGTTTGTCTAACATTGATCTGTTCTCTTCAAGTGCAGGGTTTTCATAGCAGATATGATGAATAGACTGATCACAGTGATCCATGAAGACGCAGACAATTGGATAATGATTATTTTTCATCAGAGAATAGGTTTTTAGGATAAATCGGCTTTCATTTTCCCAATTCCCGAGACTTTTCATTATTGTGTTGGATGAGCAGGAGACCGTACAACACAACGGGCAACAGAGATAAATCAGGGCTGCACGTAGGGATTACATACATTAGCTCATTACATAAAATATAAAATGCACAAAGCCTACAATAGTCTGTAATGTAAACTATCAATGATGGCATTCACCGGCTCACAGCAGAGAGAAATGGACGGAAGGGATTTCTTGTCAGGTCATAAAATATTCTTGGCCGCCGTTCAGAAGCTTTACACACGTAATGATGGAGGGATCGTGGGTGTGCTGCGGATCCATTAAGTTATGCATTACATGAACTGTGGATTGCCTACAGCACTGCAGAAGAAAAAGCCAGTTTGTGCAGGAAAAATGAGATGTTCCAAGACTCAGTTCTGTTAGAACTTGACCAGCATTCTTATCTACTTCGTCTTCATGTGTCGAGTTTCTAAACCGAGAAGCATTAACCCCTTCAAGACCCAGCCTATTTTGACCTTAAAGACCTTGCCGTTTTTTGCAATTCTGACCAGTGTCCCTTTATGAGGTAATAACTCAGGAACGCTTCAACGGATCCTAGCGGTTCTGAGATTGTTTTTTCGTGACATATTGGGCTTCATGTTAGTGGTAAATTTAGGTCAATAAATTCTGCATTTATTTGTGATAAACACGGAAATTTGGCGAAAATTTTGAAAATTTCGCAATTTTCACATTTTGAATTTTTATTCTGTTAAACCAGAGAGATATGTGACACAAAATAGTTAATAAATAACATTTCCCACATGTTTACTTTACATCAGCACAATTTTGGAAACAAAATTTTTTTTTGTTAGGAAGTTATAAGGGTTAAAATTCGACCAGCGATTTGTCATTTTTACAACGAAATTTACAAAACCATTTTTTTTAGGGACCACCTCACATTTGAAGTCAGTTTGAGGGGTCTATATGGCTGAAAATACCCAAAAGTGACACCATTCTAAAAACTGCACCCCTCAAGGTACTCAAAACCACATTCAAGAAGTTTATTAACCCTTCAGGTGCTTCACAGCAGCAGAAGCAACATGGAAGGAAAAAATGAACATTTAACTTTTTAGTCACAAAAATTATCTTTTAGCAACAATTTTTTTATTTTCCCAATGGTAAAAGGAGAAACTGAACCACGAACGTTGTTGTCCAATTTGTCCTGAGTACGCTGATACCTCATATGTGGGGGTAAACCACTGTTTTGGCGCACGGCAGGGCTTGGAAGGGAAGGAGCGCCATTTGACTTTTTGAATCAAAAATTGGCTCCACTCTTTAGCGGACACCATGTCACGTTTGGAGAGCCCCCGTGTGCCTAAAAATTGGAGCTCCCCCACAAGTGACCCCATTTTGGAAACTAGACGCCCCAAGGAACTTATCTAGATGCATAGTGAGCACTTTGAACCCCCAGGTGCTTCACAAATTGATTCGTAAAAATGAAAAAGTACTTTTTTTTCACAAAAAAATTCTTTTAGCCTCAATTTTTTCATTTTCACATGGGCAACAGGATAAAATGGATCCTAAAATGTGTTGGGCAATTTCTCCTGAGTACACCAATACCTCACATGTGGAGGTAAACCACTGTTTGGGCACATGGTAAGGCTCGGAAGGGAAGGAGCGCCATTTGACTTTTTGAATGAAAAATTATTTCCATCGTTAGCGGACACCATGTCGCGTTTGGATAGCTCCTGTGTGCCTAAACATTGGCGCTCCCCCACAAGTGACCCCATTTTGGAAACTAGACCCCCCAAGGAACTAATTTAGATGCCTAGTGAGCACTTTAAACCCTCAGGTGCTTCACAAATTGATCTGTAAAAATGAAAAAGTAATTTTTTTTCACAAAAAAATTCTTTTCGCCTCAATTTTCTCATTTTCACATGGGCAGTAGGATAAAATGGATCATAAAATTTGTTGGGCAATTTCTCCCGAGTACGCCGATACCTCATATGTGGGGGTAAACCACTGTTTGGGCACTCGGCAGGGCTCGGAAGAGAAGGCGTGCCATTTGACTTTTTGAATGGAAAATTAGCTCCAATTGTTAGCGGACACCATGTCGCGTTTGGAGAGCCCCTGTGTGCCTAAACATTGGAGCTCCCCCACAAGTGACCCCATTTTGGAAACTAGACCCCCCAAGGAACTTATCTAGATGCATATTGAGCACTTTAAACCCCCAGGTGCTTCACAGAAGTTTATAACGCAGAGCCATGAAAATAAAAAATAATTTTTCTTTCCTCAAAAATGATTTTTTAGCCTGGAATTTCCTATTTTGCCAAGGATAATAGGAGAAATTGGACCCCAAATATTGTTGTCCAGTTTGTCCTGAGTACGCTGATACCCCATATGTGGGGGTAAACCACTGTTTGGGCGCACGGCAGGGCTCGGAAGGGATGGCACGCCATTTGGCTTTTTAAATGGAAAATTAGCTCCAATCATTAGCGGACACCATGTCACGTTTGGAGAGCCCCTGTGTGCCTAAACATTGGAGATCCCCCAGAAATGACACCATTTTAGAAACTAGACCCCCAAAGGAACTAATCTAGATGTGTGGTGAGGACTTTGAACCCCCAAGTGCTTCACAGAAGTTTATAACGCAGAGCCATGAAAATAAAAAAAAAAAATATTTTCTCAAAAATGATCTTTTAGCCTGCAATTTTTTATTTTCCCAAGGGTAACAGGAGAAATTTGACCCCAAAAGTTGTTGTCCAGTTTCTCCTGAGTACGCTGATACCCCATATGTGGGGGTAAACCACTGTTTGGGCACATGCCGGGGCTCGGAAGTGAAGTAGTGACGTTTTGAAATGCAGACTTTGATGGAATGCTCTGTGGGCGTCACGTTGCGTTTGCAGAGCCCCTGATGTGGCTTAACAGTAGAAACCCCCCACAAGTGACCCCATTTTGGAAACTAGACCCCCAAAGGAACTTATCTAGATGTGTGGTGAGCACTTTGAACCCCCAAGTGCTTCATAGAAGTTTATAATGCAGAGCCGTGAAAATAATAAATACGTTTTCTTTCCTCAAAAATAATTATTTAGCCCAGAATTTTTTAATTTTCCCAAGGGTAACAGGAGAAATTTGACCCCAATATTTGTTGTCCAGTTTCTCCTGAGTACGGTGATACCCCATATGTGGGGGTAAACTACTGTTTGGGCACATGCCGGGGCTTGGAATTGAAGTAGTGACGTTTTGAAATGCAGACTTTGATGGAATGCTCTGCGGGCGTCACGTTGCGTTTGCAGAGCCCCTGATGTGCCTAAACAGTAGAAACCCCCCACAAGTGACCCCATTTTGGAAACTAGACCCTGAAAGGAACTTATCTAGATGTGTGGTGAGCACTTTGAACCCCCAAGTGCTTCATAGAAGTTTATAATGCAGAGCCGTGAAAATAATAAATACGTTTTCTTTCCTCAAAAATAATTATTTAGCCCAGAATTTTTTAATTTTCCCAAGGGTAACAGGAGAAATTTGACCCCAATATTTGTTGTCCAGTTTCTCCTGAGTACGGTGATACCCCATATGTGGGGGTAAACTACTGTTTGGGCACATGCCGGGGCTTGGAATTGAAGTAGTGACGTTTTGAAATGCAGACTTTGATGGAATGCTCTGCGGGCGTCACGTTGCGTTTGCAGAGCCCCTGATGTGCCTAAACAGTAGAAACCCCCCACAAGTGACCCCATTTTGGAAACTAGACCCTGAAAGGAACTTATCTAGATGTGTGGTGAGCACTTTGAACCCCCAAGTGCTTCATAGAAGTTTATAATGCAGAGCCGTGAAAATAATAAATACGTTTTCTTTCCTCAAAAATAATTATTTAGCCCAGAATTTTTTAATTTTCCCAAGGGTAACAGGAGAAATTTGACCCCAATATTTGTTGTCCAGTTTCTCCTGAGTACGGTGATACCCCATATGTGGGGGTAAACTACTGTTTGGGCACATGCCGGGGCTTGGAATTGAAGTAGTGACGTTTTGAAATGCAGACTTTGATGGAATGCTCTGCGGGCGTCACGTTGCGTTTGCAGAGCCCCTGATGTGCCTAAACAGTAGAAACCCCCCACAAGTGACCCCATTTTGGAAACTAGACCCTGAAAGGAACTTATCTAGATGTGTGGTGAGCACTTTGAACCCCCAAGTGCTTCATAGAAGTTTATAATGCAGAGCCGTGAAAATAATAAATACGTTTTCTTTCCTCAAAAATAATTATTTAGCCCAGAATTTTTTATTTTCCCAAGGGTTACAGGAGAAATTGGACCCCAAAAGTTGTTGTCCAGTTTCTCCTGAGTACGCTGATACCCCATATGTGGGGGTAAACCACTGTTTGGGCACACGTCGGGGCTCAGAAGGGAAGTAGTGACTTTTGAAATGCAGACTTTGATGGAATGGTCTGCGGGTGTCACGTTGCGTTTGCAGAGCCCCTGGTGTGCCTAAACAGTAGAAACCCCCCACAAGTGACCCCATTTTAGAAACTAGACCCCCCAAGGAACTTATCTAGATATGTGGTGAGCACTTTGAACCCCCAAGTGCTTCACAGACGTTTACAACGCAGAGCCGTGAAAATAAAAAATCATTTTTCTTTCCTCAAAAATTATGTTTTAGCAAGCATTTTTTTAGATTCACAAGGGTAACAGGAGAAATTGGACCCCAGTAATTGTTGCGCAGTTTGTCCTGAGTATGCTGGTACCCCATATGTGGGGGTAAACCACTGTTTGGGCACACGTCAGGGCTCGGAAGTGAGGGAGCACCATTTGACTTTTTGAATACGAGATTGGCTGGAATCAATGGTGGCGCCATGTTGCGTTTGGAGACCCCTGATGTGCCTAAACAGTGGTAACCCCTCAATTCTACCTCCAACACTAACCCCAACACACCCCTAACCCTAATCCCAACTGTAGCCATAACCCTAATCACAGCCCTAACCGCAACACACCCCTAACCACAACCCTAACCCCAACACACCCCTAACCATAACCACAACCCTAATTCCAACCCTAACCCTAAGGCTATGTGCCCACGTTGCGGATTCGTGTGAGATATTTCCGCACCATTTTTGAAAAATCTGCAGGTAAAAGGCACTGTGTTTTACCTGCGGATTTTCCGCGGATTTCCAGTGTTTTTTGTGCGGATTTCACCTGCGGATTCCTATTGAGGAACAGGTGTAAAACGCTGCGGAATCCGCACAAAGAATTGACATGCTGCGGAAAATACAACGCAGCGTTCCCGCGCGGTATTTTCCGCACCATGGGCACAGCGGATTTGGTTTTTCATATGTTTACATGGTACTGTAAACCTGATGGAACACTGCTGCGAATCCGCAGCCAAATCCGCACCGTGTGCACATAGCCTAATTCTAAAGGTATGTGCACACGCTGCGGAAAACGCTGCGGATCCGCAGCAGTTTCCCATGAGTTTACAGTTCAATGTAAACCTATGGGAAACAAAAATCGCTGTACACATGCTGCGGAAAAACTGCACGGAAACGCAGCGGTTTACATTCCGCAGCATGTCACTTCTTTGTGCGGATTCCGCAGCGGTTTTACAACTGCTCCAATAGAAAATCGCAATTGTAAAACCGCAGTGAAATGCGCAGAAAAAAACGTGGTAAATCCGCCATAAATCCGCAGCGGTTTAGCACTGCGGATTTATCAAATCCGCAGCGGAAAAATCCGCAGAGGACCAGAATACGTGTGCACATTCCTAACCCTAGCCCTAACCCTAACCCTACCCCTAACCCTACCCCTAACCCTACCCCTAACCCTACCCCTACCCCTAACCCTACCCCTAACCCTAACCCTACCCCTAACCCTAACCCTACCCCTAACCCTAACCCTACCCCTACCCCTAACCCTATTCTAACAGTGGAAAAAAAAAAATTTCTTTATTTTTTTATTGTCCCTACCTATGGGGGTGACAAAGGGGGGGGGTCATTTATTATTTTTTTTATTTTGATCACTGAGATAGATTATATCTCAGTGATCAAAATGCACTTTGGAACGAATCTGCCGGCCGGCAGATTCGGCGGGCGCACTGCGCATGCGCCCGCCATTTTGGAAGATGGCGGCGCCCGGGAGAAGAAGGACGGGACCACGGCTGGATCGGTAAGTATGATAGGGTGGGGGGGGACCACGGGGGGGGGGATCGGAGCACGGGGGGGGGAATCGGAGCGCGGGAGGGGTGGAACGGAGCGCGGGGGGCGTGGAACGGAGCACGGGGGGGCTGGAATGGAGCACGGGGGGGTGGAACGGAGCACGGGGGGGGGTGGATCGGAGTGCAGGGGGGGTGATTGGAGCACGGGGGGGTGATTGGAGCACGGGGGGAGCGGGCACGAGCACGGGGGGGGAGCGGAGCACAGGACGGAGGGGAGCCGGAGCAGTGTACCGGCCAGATCGGGGGGGTGGGGGGGCGATCGGAGGGGTGGGGTGGGGGCACACTAGTATTTCCAGCCATGGCCGATGATATTTCAGCATCGGCCATGGCTGGATTGTAATATTTCACCCGTTATAATGGGTGAAATATTACAAATCGCTCTGATTGGCAGTTTCACTTTCAACAGCCAATCAGAGCGATCGTAGCCACGAGGGGGTGAAGCCACCCCCCCTGGGCTAAACTACCACTCCCCCTGTCCCTGCAGATCGGGTGAAATGGGAGTTAACCCTTTCACCCGATCTGCAGGGACGCGATCTTTCCATGACGCCGCATAGGCGTCATGGGTCGGAATGGCACCGACTTTCATGACGCCTACGTGGCGTCATGGGTCGGGAAGGGGTTAAGAGCCGGGGTCAGAATTTATATCCAGAGGTCTCCACACACACTGATCAGATGTATAGATAGCATGTCTTTTCCTAGCAAATACTCGTCCAAGGTCTACGTGCCTTATTGGCCGTCTACCATGTCATTTTAATGTGATCATTCTAAAGAATTTCAAGGTCATAAATACTTCTCGGAAGTTTTTTTTTTTTAAAAAAAAGGAATTCGGGAATCCCCTCTATTAGGGAAAAGTAGCATTCAGCTTTTTTTCTGGAGACCACAAATGTCCAAAAAGAACAAGCTCTGATATCCACATTCAGGGAACGAATTACTGACAAATACTTTCGACAATGCTTATTTTTCCGTAGGATAACAAAGGATTGGACTTTCTGATAATCAACAAGTGTCCTCGCTGTTAACCATTTGAAAAAGCAGGAGGCCCATACAGACATTAGATCATTGGTCTCAGCCGATTTGCCAAATTTGGTGCCTAATCGTTAAATTACTGGTCCACCTCAGCCAATTTGCTCTTTTGTATATGATAAACTTCAGAAAACCACATTTACCAAGCAGTTTACACCAGGGTTAACATAGTGTAAAGATACAAATCAGGACATGCACGAATTTTGACCAAAAATTGAGAATTTTGAAGTGAGTGTCGTCATATACCTGCAAATAGCACATATTTTGGTGCAATGCATAGATTTAATTTTCTATCTTTCAGACAGCAAAAAAACAAATTTGTTATAAGGAGTGCGCCTTTTAATAAGTTTCAATCAAATCACTCCAACTATCTCCACTCTTAGCCAGAAGATGATACAGCAGTCTGAGATAGAGCTCATGCAGATGACCGTATTTTTGGTCCAAGAGCAATCCGACAAAATATCAAATCACACTTGGACCAATGTTATTCTATGAGTCACACATGTCCAATTTTATTTTTTTCCTTGGACAGCATGCACAATTTGCATCATATATTTGGCCTGCACTTGGTCCTGCAAGTCCATGAGATCATGGGAAAAATTGGACTGCACTCAGATGACATCAGAGTGCAGTCCAATTTTCACGGGCTGACAGAACGGAGACGATTGAGACATTTATTTTATCATCTTCTCAACCAAGAAAATCGGATCAACCTATGACCACAATCTGATCAAAGTCTGATTACCATACAAGGCCCAATTCTCTTAGATAAGAAAAAAATACTGTGGGGTGAACCTGGCCTTTGTGTTTTTGTTAAACTTTAGAAAAACTTTGACCAAAATACCTTTTGGTTCTGAAGAAATCATAATGATTGATCTTTTCATATAGATATATCCCCAAACGTTTATTAAAGCCATTTCCCATGGTATGATCGCAGATGTTTAACGTTAAGACGGTATTCTGCTATTGCATCTATGCTGTTTTTCCAATATCATCAAGTGCACATTAAAGAAAATGGCTGTGTAATGTAATGGTAAATTGACTTTCCATTATATTTGTTTTCCATAGAGACACTTTTTCATTATGTTTCCATTATCCTAAGGCATTTAAAGTTTCCCAACACAAGATAAGTATTCCCTTTGGTAACGTCACATGTTATACTAGTCACCAGGGAAAAAGTAATGTTGCAGTCAAAATAAATGTTTGAAGACTGGGTAACATGGCACTACAGGAATTTCCCATAGGTATACCTGATCCCAGAAATACGGTCCTCCCCGGCATTGCAATATGGTCAAGGACTGCGGAAGAGACACAGGAAGAACGCACTGTCATAAAAATGTCTATTCTGCCGAATGATGATGGTACTAATGTCGTTACGCACTCAATCACTATTCATTAAAAATATTATTTAAACACAATCAGATTTCATGGCTGCAGTAATTGTCAGCGTCAACATCGATTCATATGACCGTCAGCAAACGTTTAGAAAATAAGAGTTGGTTAATTGATTTGTGCGGCACAATTCTGGAGACTGGCTATCATCAAATCATCATTTCAGATATATGGAAATATGGCAATGAACACGTTTGTACCATACAACATACATATATACATTGACCAGACAGTTTATTTAAAGGGGAAAGCGTTGTCTGTATTTCTTCACAAAATCCTCACAACCTACAGATGTAGCAGGCCATGAGGAAAGGGTCACGTAGATCTAGCATTTGCCAAACATTGTGGACCAACTGCACAAACTGCAGAGATGTGCTTAGAAAATGCCAGGTCTGTATAGACTACACCACTCCATATAAAAAGGAAAGAAGATATCATCCCACCAAACGAATGCCAAAATCTCTGCACAATAAAAGCCTAAGGACTAGTGATGAGCGAGTGTACTTGTTGCTCGGGTGGTCTCCGAGTATTTATGACTGCTCGGAGATTAAGTTTTCATCGCCTCAGCAGCTGGATGATTTACAGCTACTAGCCAGCTTGATTACATGTGGGGATTCCCTAGCATCCAGGCAACCCCCACATGTACTCAGCCTGGCTAGTAGATGTAAACCATTCAGCTGCCGTAATGAAAACTAAATCTCCGAACACTAACAAATACTCGCAGGTCACCCGAGCAACGAGTACACTCGCTCATCACTACAAAGGACGTGTTCACAAGTAGAGTAAATGTTGCGTTTTTTTTCTGATGCTTTCTATCCGTATATTTTCTGTCTCTGATCACTGCATTTTTTTTTTTTTTTTTTTAATGCATTTTCCTTTTTATTTGATGCGTTTTTGGTGCAGATTTGAAGAAGCCGTTTATTAATATGTTTTTAAAATGGAAAAGCTTTGATTCTGCACTTAAAAATGCAAACCAGTTTTTTTTTAGATGCATTTGTTACATTCGTTTTTACATGCATTTTTCAGTTTTCACATAGAAGCCTATGTAAAAAAAAATGCATAAAAAATACAATAATATTCTTAGGCTTACACATGGCGTGGCTGCGTACAGTACGCTCATTTTTGGCACCTTTTTACTTGCAGTTTTCAACCGTTCATTTGAGTGGGTGGAAATTGCTGTAAAATCGCTGAAAGAATAAAAATGCTGGGTCATGGCACGAACGCAACACGGCTCAAAAACAAAGAAGAAAAACTGCAGTATTTACACTACGTGGGAACACGGTCTAAAGGAAGAAGGATCCATAAACAGGGTGTGAACAGATCCTAATGAAGGCATTAAATTACAAGCATGGAGGTTACAAGACAAAGCAACATGATTATCCATTCAGTCCGTTCCTATAATACAGGTTCTGTGCGTTAGAAGAAGCATGCTTCTATATAACATGCTCTGATGCTAATCATGTGCCCGGGTCATGTATATAAAACTGCAAATAAGAAACAGTAGCGTTGCGCAGAGTAACTGAGAAATAACTCAGGTTATAACAGCTAGAAGAGGTGCAGACGTAGCAATCACTCCCTGGTCCCTGCCCCCAAGAAGGCCTAAAG
Source organism: Ranitomeya imitator (assembly GCF_032444005.1). Taxonomy (NCBI): domain Eukaryota; kingdom Metazoa; phylum Chordata; class Amphibia; order Anura; family Dendrobatidae; genus Ranitomeya; species Ranitomeya imitator. The sequence goes on from NC_091286.1 coordinate 396,358,046, forward strand.
CCTAAAGAGGACACCAATAATAGTGCATGAACAGTATCGGTCATGTTATGGGGGTATAGAAAGGGATGTTGTCTGGTTTCCATATGCATACAGTCAGTATGTAATATATAATCATTTTCATTTATGACCTACAGCAGTGTCATCAGATTATACAATGCAAAGTAGCAAATATAACAGCATTCATTTTGTCTATGGCAAACATTTACAGCCACTCTACAAGTTAGGCCATCCCCCGATTATAATATTATAATTGTCGCACTATTGCTCCTCTTCATTCTCATTATATATCAGTAAAATTCAGTATTATCTGAAATGTATTACCATTTATTTTAAGATTTAGCTCTAAATTTTAGCAGCTTCTACGTGCGGCTGAACTTATCCCGAGAAACTCCTGTTGTCTTCACCATATCGGATGTCATTATATTGTACACACATAACGATCACTACTACATGCAAAACTCTCCTCGGTAAAGGCCTGTAGGCTGGTTCTAATTTACAAGGGCATTTTCAGGAAATAAATGCACAGAATTTGTAGATTCACATATTCATTTTTTGTACAGTGATAGACATGCATTTGTGGAACTATTGTGAACCCGGCATTCATGTATTTTTAATCATCGAAACGAACAGACATTTAAAAACATGCCAGTAAAGTAAAACACATAGGCAATATAACCTTGGTCTTAATGTTATGACTTATTCTCAGGTAAAGAGAGAACGAATGGAAATAAGACTCCTTTTGCGTCTTCTGGGGAAGGAAAGACGTCAAGCTCACAGCTAGCCATTTCTCCTCCAGTTCCTTCTGGTGGTAGTGGCACTCTCAGTGTTACGGCTCTGTTCAAGCAATAGATGTTGCCTCCCATGACTGTGCAGCGAAACGGCAGACTAGGAGGTGTAGGCCCTGGACCAGGACGTAGGTTGACTCCCTCACTCCAGTGTCTGGCCATTGAATTGTAAGTGAAAACACTAAGGCCATGTTCACGACTGACATCAAATCGGTAGATGCAGCCTTTGTGGGATACCATACCAGCTGAGCGTCGGCGGCTGTTGTTGTAAGGGCATTCTTGCCATTCATTATGTTTGGGATCATATTTGAGTAGACGGTAAAAAAGAGTTCCACCAGATACATATATCTCACCATTACACGTTGTAGCTTCATGGGCCACTGCAAATGCACCCTTAAGTAATGAAGCTACTGAGGTCCAACGGTCCAGACGGGGATCATATTTTTCCACTGTGAAGAGGCACTCTCCGCCAATAGCATATAAATAACCATCAAGAGCTACTAATTTCAACTGAGAGCGTGGCTGGGAGAGGGGTCGGACCTTATCCCATGTGTCCGTCAAAGGGTTGTAACAAAATACCTGGTCGGAAAGTTTTGCTTTTTCTCCACTACCTTTAATGCCACCAGCAATGAACAAATAGTTATATAGGACACAGACCCCACAACCTTTAGTATTTGCTTCCTCTGGAATCTTTGTCAAAGACCGCCATCTCCTAGCAGATTCAGTAAAGCAATGTACCTGATAAGTAGTTCCATCATCTTCAGTAGACACAATTGATGAAGGACTCTGGGGTCTACTACTCTCTCGGCTTTGAGGTCTACTGCTACTGGTCATTCGTTCAAAAGCATCATTGATTTCTGCTATCACCAAACACTGTTTACCATCCATTCTGCGCTGTAAAATTAAGTCTCTCTCTGCACCTGTTAGTCTGCCATAGACATTTGGATCCTTAAGAACCTGTAGAAAATGGTCACTCATAAATTTGTAAGCAGCTTCCTTGAGCTCGTTCAGTCTTTGCTTCTTTGCGATATAGAGTACCTGATAGCAGTTCTTGAGTGATATCTGGGACCTCATGCTATCCATGGCACATTGCACCGCACATGGAATCTGGAGGAACTTTGCACCACTTATCACCTCTACCACATTTTCCTGCTTCACTTCCAGCTGTGAGCTGTAAATGTAATCCACAAGCAACTGTAAAGTCTGGTAACTTACACCCTTAATTTTAAGAATGTCTCTTGATGACCGAGCCCTGAAATAATCACTTTTCTCAGCTAACATGGACTTGTGCGCTTTAATTCTTTGCCCCCCAGTCACTTCAATAACCAGGTCTGGATCACCAAGGAGTTCAGGTAAAATGTTTCTTTCCAGGTCACCAAATGTAGCTTCGTTGATGGAAAAATCTGTGTTGGGTTGCCTCGTGTGAGATTGCAGACATTCACTGATTGAGATGGATTCAGATAAACTTCGTTCTTCACCATCCTCTTCCAATTCTGATACATTATTCATATCCCACTGGCTTCCACCCAGCGGTATGCTACCCTCACTTATGGGTTCAGAAATTGAAATGTCCTCAGCATCATTATAAGTTACTTGTCTAGAAATGTCCAAACTGTGCATAGGTTGCACAACAGTGTCAGATTGAAGAGTGTAGCCACCATTAGAGTGGGGTAAGTTGTCTTTTTCTCTGCCATATGAATGCTTTCCCGAGCTTCCACTTGCCTCCAATCCATCTCTCGGGCCCCCACTGTACTCACATGTCTTCTTTGCATTAGTCCCCGTGTTTCCATCATTTACTTTTCGATCACTGGGATAAGGAGCAATAGACAATGAAGCATCCATATTCGAGGTTTCTCGAGACTGCAGTCACATAACCTCTGCGCTTTTGCTTTTGCTGTCGATTTCGTTGTGTCAGTGTTGTTTTTCTGGCATTACACCAGATACGGTCTGTTTCAACACCGCGCCTATCACTGATTCTGAGAGCAGAGAGGTGTGTCAGAACTGCACCAGTTTCACATAAGACTGAACTCTTGAACTTCTCGGTATGTTCACCGTCTAATGTTTGCTCAGAGAGGATTGCTTTATTTTTATTACTTTCCAGCTCCAATTAGGGCAGAGTTATTCTAGCGCTGCATCAGAATTCCCCACCGGGAAATGCCTTCAATTTCACAATATCGAAAAATTACAGTTCACTAGAAATGTTCTGCACATTCTAGGAGACGGGCACAGCTTTAATCCACATGACTCGTAAAAGAGGGATATTTCATCCACGAGTTTCCGGTATCTTCTAGATCCAGAAACGCTGACTGTTAGGTCAATGATGCTTAGCATATATCCTTCAGCATCAGAAATCTCACAGGAGTCACATTTGATTAGCTTTAATGTGACATTGGCAGGACGGATAGAATTCCCTTCAGAGGTTAAGCAGCTTTCAATTAGAGGGTTCGTCACATATACTCCAATGTACGAGGTGCATCTCGCTGGTTAAATATTCCATTCTTTTATTTGATCTTATTAATTTTTCAGTTATCGACTCTGATCTGTAATAGAAAAACAAAACAAAGGAGACTTATAATGTGGAAACAGAGTAAAAACTAAAAAACATCAATCTGAATAACTCATGTTATATTGACAAGTGCTAAGAATAGTTTATGTTAATGATCTAAAGAAAAGGTCGTTATTAGCTAACACACCCTCCCAGGGTCAAACTAAAGGAAAAAGCATAAAAGCAACATAAAAGTGACAGGATAATGAAGTGGGAAAGTATAACGTCACATACACACAATCTACAGCAGATAAGTTATCAAGAAATAAATTTGATTTACAGGTCGGAAAATTGTCCCTATCCAACAATTGTAGACTTAACGTGGAGCTGTTATCACTAAGAGAAAGGTAGAACTTATCACGTTATGTAAGGGTACCGTCACACTATAACATTTCGATCGCTACGACGGTACGATTCGTGACGTTCCAGCGATATCGTTACGATATCGCTGTGTCTGACACGCAGCAGCGATCAGGGATCCTGCTGAGAATCGTACGTCGTAGCAGATCGTTTGGAACATTCTTTCATCGCTGGATCTCCCGCTGTCATCGCTAGATCGGTGTGTGTGACACCGATCTAGCGATCTAGCGATGCGATCCAGCGATGCGTTCGCTTGTAACCAGGGTAAACATCGGGTAACTAAGCGCAGGACCGCGCTTAGTTACCCGATGTTTACCCTGGTTACAAGCGTTAAACTAAAAAAAAACAAACAGCACATACTTACATTCTGGTGTCCGTCAGGTCCCTTGCCGTCTGCTTCCCGCACTGTGACTGCCGGCCGTAAAGTGAAAGCAGAGAACAGCGGCTGTGCTTTCACTTTCACTTTACGGCCGGCAGTCACAGTGCGGGAAGTAGAGACGGCAAGGGACGTGACGGACACCAGATGTAAGTATGTGCTGTTTGTTTTTTTTTTAGTTTAACCCTTGTAACCAGGGTAAACATCGGGTAACTAAGGGCGGTCCTGCGCTTAGTTACCCGATGTTTACCCTGGTTACCCAGGGACCTCGGCATCGTTGGTCGCTGGAGAGCTGTCTGTGTGACAGCTCCCCAGCGACCACACTACGATTTACCTACGATCACGGCCAGGTCATATCGCTGGTCGTGATCGTAGGTAAATCGTATAGTGTGACGGTACCCTAACTTGCATGACTAGATGGTGAAATCTACAGTCATAGGCTCCTGTCACACTATCAGTATTTGGTCAGTATTTTACATCAGTATGTGTAAGCCAAAACCAGGAGTGGAACAATTAGAGGAAAAGTATAACAGAAACATATGCACCACTTCTGTATTTATCACCCACTCCTGGTTTTGGCTTACAAATACTGAGATAAAATACTGACCAATTACTGAAAGTGTGACGGCAGCCATATACTGTTTTTCACATGTACAAGGATACTTGTCAAATACCAAATTTTAGAAAATCTCGGCCCCCACCAAAAAAAGGCTCTACGTGGGTACACAGACTATTATTGGACCATTATTGTTAATAGTTCTAATGAACTTTTTTGTCAAATTACAAAATATAGAGAAATAGCGATTAGAGACTCTTAAGGCCCCTTCACATTAAGCGACGCTGCAGCGATACCGACAACGATCCGGATCGCTGCAGCGTCGCTGTTTGGTCGCTGGAGAGCTGTCACACAGACAGCTCTCCAGCGACCAACGATCCCGAAGTCCCCGGGTAACCAGGGTAAACATGGGGTTACTAAGCGCAGGGCCGCGCTTAGTAACCCGATGTTTACCCTGGTTACCAGCGTAAAAGTAAAAAAAAACAAACACTACATACTTACCTACCGCTGTCTGTCCTCCGGCGCTGTGCTTCTCTGCACTCCTCTGCACTGACTGTGAGCACAGCGGCCGGAAAGCAGAGCGGTGACGTCACCGCTCTGCTTTCCGGCTGACCGACGCTCAGTGGCGTAGGAAGGGAGGTGCGGGGGGGGCGGTCCGCCCCGGGCGGCACAATGCTGGGGGCGGCCGGCACTGCAGGAGAAGAAGATAAAAAAAAAAAAAAAAAAAAAGACGCCCCTTTAAATCTTCGGGCGGCGCCGTCCGCCGCCACGACCAGGGCCAGCTCCCCCCACCCCCGGGTCCCGCCCCCGCCCCCGCTCTAATACCTCTCCTGGTTCCTGCGGCTTCAGCGTCCTCTGACTCTGCGACGTCTCAGAGCAGAGGGCGCGATGACGTCACTACTGTGCGCGCCGCTCTGCCTCTCTGTCCTGAGCGTCGCAGAGCCGGAGAGACGCTCACTGCACCGGACCTGCGCTGGGAACGGGAGAGGTGAGGATTTTACTTTTTTTTTTTTTTCTTTATGTCTGACTGTCTGGGGCTGGGGCAATGCTGGAGACCATGGGGCAGATTGCTGGACACACTGGGGCAGTACTGGAGACCATGGGGCAGAATGCTGGACACACTGGGGCAATACAGGAGACCATGGGGCAGATTGCTGGACACACTGGGGCAATACAGGAGACTATGGGGCAGATTGCTGGACACACTGGGGCAATACAGGAGACCATGGGGCAGATTGCTGGACACACTGGGGCAATACAGGAGACCATGGGGCAGATTGCTGGACACACTGGGGCAATACAGGAGACTATGGGGCAGATTGCTGGACACACTGGGGCAATACTGGAGACCATGGGGCAGAATGCTGGACACACTGGGGCAATACTGGAGACCATGGGGCAGAATGCTGGACACACTGGGGCAGTACAGGAGACTATGGGGCAGAATGCTGGACACACTGAATACTGGAGACCATGGGGCAGATCTCAGGACACATTGAGGCAATGCTGGAGACCCTGGGGCAGACTTCTGGACATACTGGGGCAATACTGGAGACCATGGGGCAGATTGCTGGACACACCGGGGCAATACTGGAGACCATGGGGCAGAATGCTGGACACACTGGGGCAATACAGGAGACCATGGGGCAGATTGCTGGACACACTGGGGCAATACTGGAGACCATGGGGCAGAATGCTGGACACACTGGGGCAGTACAGGAGACTATGGGGCAGAATGCTGGACACACTGAATACTGGAGACCATGGGGCAGATTTCAGGACACATTGAGGCAATGCTGGAGACCCTGGGGCAGACTTCTGGACATACTGGGGCAATACTGGAGACCATGGGGCAGATTGCTGGACACACCGGGGCAATACTGGAGACCATGGGGCAGAATGCTGGACACACTGGGGCAATACAGGAGACCATGGGGCAGATTGCTGGACACACTGGGGCAATACTGGAGACCCTGGGGCAGATTGCTGGACACACTGGGGCAATACTGGAGACCCTGGGGCAGACTTCTGGACACACTGGGGCAATGCTGGACACTGGGGCAGATTGCTGGACACGCTGGGGGTAATATACTGGACACACTGGGGCAATGCTGGACACTGGGGGTAATATGCTGGACACACTGGGGCAGACTGCTGGACACACTGGGGAAAGGCTGGACACTGGGGCAGATTGCTGGACACACTGAGGGCAGATTGCTGGACACACTGGGGGTAATATGCTGGACATACTGGGGCAGATTGCTGGACACACTGGGGGTAATATGCTGGACACACTGGGGCAGATTGCTGGACAACATGGGGGTAATATGCTGGACACACTGGGGCAGATTGCTGGACAACATGGGGGTAATATGCTGGACACACTGGGGGCAGGACTTGAGGCATGGGCAGAATGTAGATACGGGGCATGATTGGAGACACGGGGCAGGATTGGATCATGGGGCAGGACGGATACGATGGAGGCTGGTGGGGCAGGATGGGGAGATCATATGGGGTAGAATGGATACTCATGAGGGCAGGATACGACAACATATGGCTGGAGCCAGGAATGAGATAAACGGGGCCAGGGTGGGGAATATTATTACCATAGGGGATAATTAAGGGATATTGTTACTGCAGTGATGTATTTATTTTATTTTTTGAGTATACTGTTTTAAATGGGGGGGCGGTCCTGTTACTGTGCAGAGTGACACTATATCACCTTTTTTTCTTCATGTGGTGTAATGTAGAAGTTGTGAAAAATTAAGTAATGTGTTCTGCAAGCGGAGCTCGAGATAACTGTGTTATTTCCTGCAGAAACGAGTCCTGGCTGGAAGGAATGATGGCGGTCTGTGCTGGATAAAAGATGAAGGACTTCACCTAGAGACGTCACTGGTGAGTCAGTGTTACCTATACACTGACACTATACACTGTATACTATATAGAGGTCCTGTGTATAATGTCACCAGTGATCTCTGTATTACCTCTACACAGACACTGCATACTAAGTACAGATCTCCTGTGAATACTGGCACTTATGGTGATAGTATTGTGGGTTTTTTTTTATTACTGATCAGTATTGTAGTATTCAGTCACTATGTGGTGGTAATATGTGGTCTGGAAATGGTGCGGTGGTATTTGTCCCTTGTATGTAGTATTATTCGGTCACTATGTGGCCTGGTCATGGTTTGGTGGTATTAAGTCACAGGTGTGGCATGTGGGGGTGACACCATTAGGCCCAGTTTAAGTTCTACAAAACAGGAAAACCATTTTTGGTAACCTTTGTGTGTATTGAGCTGGGGGGGGGGGGGGCACCAAACTCGGGAACAGCCCCGGGCGGCAAAAGCTCTAGCTACGCCTCTGCCGACGCTCACAGCCAGTGCAGAGGAGTGCAGAGCACAGCGCCGGGGACAGACAGCGGTAGGTAAGTGTGTAGTGTTTGTTTTTTTTTACTTTTACGCTGGTAACCAGGGTAAACATCGGGTTACCAAGCGCGGCCCTGCGCTTAGTTACCCGATGTTTACCCTGGTTACCAGTGAAGACATCGCTGGATCGGTGTCACACACGCCGATCCAGCGATGTCCACGGGAGATCCAGCGACGAAATAAAGTTCTGGACTTTGTTCAGCGACCAACGATCTCCCAGCAGGGGCCTGATCGTTGGTCGCTGTCACACATAACGATTTCCTTAACGATATCGTTGCTACGTCACAAAAAGCAACGATATCGTTAACGATATCGTTATGTGTGAAGGTACCTTAACAGACGACGGATATTTAATGCTAATGATTTGGAACAGCTTTACAGTTCCCTAATGGCAGCCATTTAATTCCAACCTAGTTGGAAACGCACTGAAAACGCATGTAATCCGTACACGACTGTATCAATATACTTTTGGGGAGTTCAAATACCATGATGTATCAAAAACAAAACAGCTTTATTTAAAATCTAACACCAGAAAGTGACAAAAAAAGTTTCAAAAACGCAATAAAAATGCACTCCAAAACACAATAAAAAAAATGTAAGTGCAGAAATGCTACAGAAAATCTGCAATATCAAAAACTCACCAAATATTCATTGCGGGAACATAGCCTCTAACCCAAACAGAACTTTGCGAATCGTCTTGTTAAACAGTAACTTAATAACAAAATGTTACCATAATATCACTGCAGACTGGATACAACTGAAGGCCATGATGATGCTCTGCAATTACATAATTTCCCTTACGGTTCTCAGAATTTAATGCTGAGGTAAATCAGCGCTATAGAAGACGTGCGAGTAATTGTTGGCTTGGTATACATATGCAAACTGCGAAGAGTTACTCGCTGGGTCACGCTGACCTGCTTAAAATGCACAGTCACTAACGCTGGAAAGAGGTTGGAGCCACAGCACTATCAGGGTATGTGCAGATGATCAGAAATCCGCAGCGCTTTGGATACAGCACATGTCCGCTGCATCTAAAGCGCTGCCGTCTATTGAACGCAGGTGAATCCACATGTGATCACTGAACCACGCAGATTCACCACACCCAGTACATTTTATGGGTGACATTTATCATGCGTAGATTAACGTGTCACAAGAAAAATTGACATGCTGCAGTCTGGAGAGATGCGCCGCATGTCCGTCTCAGCGGGTGAGCTGTGGGCGTCTCTGTATGCATAGTGGAGATGGGATTTCTTGAAATCCCTTCCACTATGATGTAACGTCTGGATGCTGTGGGTTGGACGCTGCAGATGTACGCAGCATCCAACCCGCAGCGTTTACTGATCGTGTGCACGTACCCTCGTACATAAAGAACAGGAATTTTGGCAGGGTTTTGTATTTAAAGCATCATCAAACATCTTTCTTACTATTGCCTCAATTCATTAACTGGCATTTTGTGCACCAGTCTGAATACCCAGTGCGCTGGAGTAAGATGGACCAAATTCATTCACAAGCGTGCACATTCAGCTGCCAGAAATATACTCCAGGCCGATGTCCATTTCTGTAATAATTTATGTCATGTGACATAAATTATGATGAGTTTGTCAGGCATGCATTGAGTTACTTCAGCGATTTATTAACACATAGTTACGTGATGCAGGGAGGGTAGTGAACGCATACAGGACGACAGCTGTTTCGTGCTATGCAGCACTTCGACAGGTCCTCGGACCTGTCGAAGTGCAGCATAGCACGAAACAGCTGTCGTCCTGTATGCGTTCACTACCCTCCCTGCATCACGTAACTATGTGTTAATAAATCGCTGAAGTTCACCACCGGTGAGTGCGCTTTCATTTTTCTTTCTTTTGGACACTTCTATATGAACTGTTTTTTCTTGGAAGCGGCACCCAGGTGGAATGCCCATGGTGATTGATGTTTTATTTTGACAAAAGGCATATACGGTACATTGCATATACCCCTGAGTCACAAGGGTCTAACTAATTACGGCAGTGCGGGTGTCATATCTCTTCAGTTTGGATGCATTGAGTTACGCAAACATTTTGCAACAGTTCAAACAGTTTTAGACCAGAAATCTGGAGGAAACTACTTGACAAATCTGTGCCTGTTTGTTTAACATTTCATTTCTTGCATTTAACCTTTACAGTAAACTCTGAAAATATAAGATGTCACCAATTACTCTCTTAAAGGGAATCTGTCACCAGATGCTACCTCATCTATGAGCAGAAAATGTAGGAAAACAGACCCTGACTCCAATGATGTATCACTTAGATTACTGGGTGCAACCGTTCTAAGTTTTTAGATGCAGCATGTAGCACAGCTCAGAAAGCTAACCTCGCCCACAACACAGCTTTCTGTGTACATTGTCTATTGGCAGTGAACTGCTTATTACAGGAAAGGGCATGGTCATTCTAGCAGTTACAGTGGGGCAAAAAAGTATTTAGTCAGTCAGCATTAGTGCAAGTTCCACCACTTAATAAGATGAGAGGCGTCTGTAATTTACATCATAGGTAGACCTCAACTATGGGAGACAAACTGAGAAAAAAAAATCCAGAAAATCACATTGTCTGTTTTTTTAACATTTTATTTGCATATTATGGTGGAAAATAAGTATTTGGTCAGAAACAAAATTTCATCTCAATACTTTGTAATATATCCTTTGTTGGCAATGACAGAGGTCAAACGTTTTCTGTAAGTCTTCACAAGGTTGCCACACACTGTTGTTGGTATGTTGGCCCATTCCTCCATGCAGATCTCCTCTAGAGCAGTGATGTTTTTGGCTTTTCGCTTGGCAACACGGACTTTCAACTCCCTCCAAAGGTTTTCTATAGGGTTGAGATCTGGAGACTGGCTAGGCCACTCCAGGACCTTGAAATGCTTCTTACGAAGCCACTCCTTCATTGCCCTGGCGGTGTGCTTTGGATCATTATCATGTTGAAAGACCCAGCCACGTTTCATCTTCAATGCCCTTGCTGATGGAAGGAGGTTTGCACTCAAAATCTCACGATACATGGCCCCATTCATTCTTTCATGTACCCGGATCAGTCGTCCTGGCCCCTTTGCAGAGAAACAGCCCCAAAGCATGATGTTTCCACCACCATGCTTTACAGTAGGTATGGTGTTTGATGGATGCAACTCAGTATTCTTTTTCCTCCAAACACGACAAGTTGTGTTTCTACCAAACAGTTCCAGTTTGGTTTCATCAGACCATAGGACATTCTCCCAAAACTCATCTGGATTATCCAAATGCTCTCTAGCAAACTTCAGACGGGCCCGGACATGTACTGGCTTAAGCAGTGGGACACGTCTGGCACTGCAGGATCTGAGTCCATGGTGGCATAGTGTGTTACTTATGGTAGGCCTTGTTACATTGGTCCCAGCTCTCTGCAGTTCATTCACTAGGTCCCCCCGCGTGGTTCTGGGATTTTTGCTTACCGTTCTTGTGATCATTCTGACCCCACGGGGTGGGATTTTGCGTGGAGCCCCAGATCGAGGGAGATTATCAGTGGTCTTGTATGTCTTCCATTTTCTAATTATTGCTCCCACTGTTGATTTCTTCACTCCAAGCTGGTTGGCTATTGCAGATTCAGTCTTCCCAGCCTGGTGCAGGGCTACAATTTTGTTTCTGGTGTCCTTTGACAGCTCTTTGGTCTTCACCATAGTGGAGTTTGGAGTCAGACTGTTTGAGGGTGTGCACAGGTGTCTTTTTATACTGATAACAAGTTTAAACAGGTGCCATTACTACAGGTAATGAGTGGAGGAAAGAGGAGACTCTTAAAGAAGAAGCTACAGGTCTGTGAGAGCCAGAAATCTTGATTGTTTGTTTCTGACCAAATACTTATTTTCCACCATAATATGCAAATAAAATGTTAAAAAAAACAGACAATGTGATTTTCTGGATTTTTTTTTCTCAGTTTGTCTCCCATAGTTGAGGTCTACCTATGATGTAAATTACAGACGCCTCTCATCTTTTTAAGTGGTGGAACTTGCACTATTGCTGACTGACTAAATACTTTTTTGCCCCACTGTATATGAGTTGTCCAAACAGTGGTAATGTTCTGGTGATAAAACATTCATTTTAAGCAAACGACAGCAGTCTAATAAGTGACACATTACTGGATTCTGTGTTTCAGTGGTCTTCAGATTACATAGCAAAAACCTGCTGACAGATTCCCTTTAATTTCAAGTCAAAATGTTGATGTATAACATTTTTTTTACATTTAATCAGACTAGATAAACACCTCAATTAATTGATATAGTATTATTATTTAACTTATTCAATCTCTATTTTGTAGCTCCATACTGAACATTTCTGTTCATGTTACATTTGCTTTACACATAATATATTCTGCCTATGTCTAATGCTGATAAACATACTAATCACGGAGCAATGGCTAAGTGTCATCGGAACTAGCGTTCAATGACAGCGGCTTATTCTGAATTTTATAACAAATATAAGATCATTTGGGGATTTGTTGCTTCTTAATGCATTATTTTCTAAAAATGCATTATTGCAGCACTAGCCATTATGAGAACTCTTATTTTTGAATAATTACAGTTAATGGTCTGTTCTATTTCCCACAAATTAATGACTAAACCTCCAGTAATGACAACAATAAATGGTAATGAAGGGAGTTTACTGTGTCTCTAATTCTACGGTTTCTGGGGTTTTATACTGATGGCCTATTCTTAGGGTGCACCATTAATGTAATATATGGGTAAAACCCCTTTATCTCTGTGGTGGGAGCTGGGCCCCCCATCAATGTGCAAAGCAAAGAAGTCTAAGCCCTCTCCAAGGATAGTGAGCTGTGATTTGAAGGTGCTATGAATGTACATGAGAGGTAAAAAGATGTTTCATAGCCAGCACTTCTCAAAGTAAATATCTACAGATATTTAGATCCTTAATTTTAGGTATCATCGTCATAAGTCAAAACTGTCAAATTCGGTCATGTCTACATTTCATGTCAGAGTATTTAAATCTTGGGATACAATGAAGGAGACTTACAAGGCAATGTACCAGAACTTTGGCCTAATTTGTGCTACAAAGCTCAAAGGGAACCTGTCAGGTGATCCATGCTGCCCAAACCAATGCTGCCTGTATATTATTTTCGCCGAAGCGTTTGAAAGACAATACACTTTGATGATCTGCCTGGGGAACATAGCCAGGGACCAGAATAGCCCAGCAGTGCTCTGGCAGGTCCTTCACAACACAGCTGCAGCTGGCTGACAGGTCTCATGTACATGAAAGGGAGAGTCCTGTCAATCACCTGCAGCGGCACTGAGAACAGCTGACCAGGGATGGCACCAGACTAGCCTCGTCTCTGGCTACGGTCGCTGGCCCAATCTTCAAAGTCTATTTTCTCTGAAACGTTTCTGAGAATGACACCTGGCTGGAATCGTGCAGGCAGTCTATAATTCATGATGCCCATAGTTTCCCTTTAAGTGTTTTGTGTCAATGGGAAATTGGGCACAGCAGAATGCAAAATGAGCATGGGTTGAAGGGGTTGTCTAATATTACAACAAGCCTTTCTCAATGTGAGTGTTTGCCCCATTAAAATAAAAAAACTTATACTCAGCTCCCATGCCAGCACCATTCTAATGGTGTCAGCACTCGCTCACCCGGGCTCACGTGAGGTTGCTACATCATGCAAGCCCTGCACCCAATCAGTGCCAGCTTCACTGTCTCCGCCTGCAAATGTATAAGTAATCCAGAAAGGGTGATAGGGCAGCCTCAGCTCTGGCGACAAGTTGATGTTCGTTACGTCTGAAGGCAGGGACCGTGAAGCTGACGCCGGCTGGGTGCAGGGCCCGTGTGACATAACAACCTCACATGATCCCAGTGAGAGCGAATGCCAACACCATTGGAATGGCACCAGCAGGCAAAGTAGGTATAAGTGGTTTTATTTTAACTGGGGCAAACACTCAGATTGAGAACACCAAATTTGTTCATCCCATTTTCGAAGTTTTGTGTAAAACTATGTCCAAGTTGCCTTTTTTTCTCAGCTTTTTTTGTGCTGTTCCAATACACACAAAGGAGATAAACATGTGTATAATAAAACATGTGTAATTGCTATCATTTTCTAGAACAACACTTTTGGCCATGACTGTATATGGAGAAATGGTGTGGGGATTTATGTGGACACAGTATAAGGTGCAGGGGTGTGGGACTGGTGTGGACACAGCTTATGGAGTGGGTGTGTGGGGATTGGTGTGGACACAGTATAAGGCGTTAGGGGAAATTTGTGTGGACAGGCACAGTACGAGGAGGAGGTGGGGGGATTGGTGTGTAAACAGTATGGGGAGCGAGAGGAACCAGTGAGGAGATATAATGGCAGTATGGGGAGGGAGTCGTGCAATTTTCACGCTTACAGTCACGTGACAACTAGCTTCTCTTCCTGCTTCTCTCAGTGAAGCAGGGGCTGTAGTATTTCACTGAACATGGAGAGAATCTGGAAAAGCAGCTCATTGGCATATAAGTGGACACATGACAGCTACTCAAATGGACTGAGTAGGGGTGGGGGGCGCCAAACTGAATTCTTGCCATGGGTACCTCTGGGATGACCCCTTTAAGATGTTATATGGTGTGCCAAAATTTTAGTGCAGATTATGGGATTCAAGTTTACCAACTAATATGGGGCGTATATATAAACTTGATAAACTGGTCTAAAGATGTACCAAATGCATCATAGGAGCCACTTTGTTACAGTTAGTGCATTTTAACAATCTGAAAATAAAAAGTATGCAATGTATAAACTCAGCTGAAGGTGATCCTGTTTTCTGTGCTTTAGATTATGAGCAGTATGGCATTAAATGGCTTGTCAAATACCTCAACCCTGGTTTCTGCATTAGCCTCCAGAAATATCATTAAATGGAACAATCCGCACATCTCTTGCTTCCTGCAGGGTATGTGACATCAGTCTCAGAGATTTCTACATTCTGTTCTGCATCCGTTAATTGGACTCAGGATTTTTCCCTTTAATAAGGGAGTCTACCTCTGAATAACCCCCACTGTGCTGTGACAAGTTCTTCATACAACCAGAATAGGGGAGAGCAATAAACAAAGCTCTTGACTAAATTGCTTGTGACTTCCGCTCATTGAAACCCTGTAATACCAGAGGACACACTGGGTAGGAGTCCTCTCCTGCTGGTTTCATCGGAAGAGATGACATATTAGGAAGTGACTTTGCTATCACTCATATTTTGTAACCATTAAGAGTAAAATCAATTTTGCTTTTGTGCACCACAGTTAATGGTCTGGAACATGACTCAGTGTGTACATTCCTCTCCCTATTGTCAAAGACAAGTAAAGTATTTAATGAGGACCCGCAGCTAATTGCCAGTAGAATAATGAGACTTAATAACAAATAATCTAAGTTGTGCACAACATGTTAAGGGGAAGCTATCGGTAAAACACGACTTATTGTTTATATCAGGCTTAGTGTTAAATGTGTATATATATATACTGTATATATATATACAGTGCCTACAAGTAGTATTCAACCCCCTGCAGATTTAGCAGGTTTAATAAGATGCACATAAGTTAGAGCCTTCAAACTTCAAACAAGAGCAGGATTTATTAACAGATGCATAAATCTTACAAACCAAAAAGTTTTGTTGCTCAGTTAAATTTTTATAAATTTTAAACATAAAAGTGTGGGTCAATTATTATTCAACCCCTAGGTTTAATATTTTGTGGAATAACCTTTGTTTGCAATTACAGCTAATAATCGTCTTTTATAAGACCTGATCAGGCCGGCACAGGTCTCTGGAGTTATCTTGGCCCACTCCTCCATGCAGATCTTCTCCAAGTTATCTAGGTTCTTTGGGTGTCTCATTTGGACTTTAATCTTGAGCTCCTTCCACAAGTTTTCAATTGGGTTAAGGTCAGGAGACTGACTAGGCCACTGCAACACCTTGATTTTTTGCCTCTTGAACCAGGCCTTGGTTTTCTTGGCTGTGTGCTTTGGGTCGTTGTCTTGTTGGAAGATGAAATGACGACCCATCTTAAGATCCTTGATGGAGGAGCGGAGGTTCTTGGCCAAAATCTCCAGGTAGGCCGTGCTATCCATCTTCCCATGGATGCGGACCAGATGGCCAGGCCCCTTGGCTGAGAAACAGCCCCACAGCATGATGCTGCCACCACCATGCTTGACTGTAGGGATGGTATTCTTGGGGTCGTATGCAGTGCCATCCAGTCTCCAAACGTCACGTGTGTGGTTGGCACCAAAGAGCTCGATCTTGGTCTCATCAGACCAGAGAACCTTAAACCAGTCAGTCTCAGAGTCCTCCAAGTGATCATGAGCAAACTGTAGATGAGCCTTGACATGACGCTTTGAAAGTAAAGGTACCTTACGGGCTCCTCTGGAACGGAGACCATTGCGGTGGAGTACGTTACTTATGGTATTGACTGAAACCAATGTCCCCACTGCCATGAGATCTTCCCGGAGCTCCTTCCTTGTTGTCCTTGGGTTAGCCTTGACTCTTCGGACAAGCCTGGCCTCAGCACGGGAGGAGACTTTCAAAGGCTGTCCAGGCCGTGGAAGGCTAACAGTAGTTCCATAAGCCTTCCACTTCCGGATGATGCTCCCAACAGTGGAGACAGGTAGGCCCAACTCCTTGGAAAGGGTTTTGTACCCCTTGCCAGCCTTGTGACCCTCCACGATCTTGTCTCTGATGGCCTTGGAATGCTCCTTTGTCTTTCCCATGTTGACCATGTATGAGTGCTGTTCACAAGTTTGGGGAGGGTCTTAAATAGTCAGAAAAGGCTGGAAAAAGAGATAATTAATCCAAACATGTGAAGCTCATTGTTCTTTGTGCCTGAACTACTTCTTAATACTTTAGGGGAACCAAACAGAATTATGGTGGGTTGAGGGGTTGAATAATAAATGACTTTTCACAATTTAAAAAAAAAATAAACAAAGAAATAACATTCTTTTTTGCTGCAGTGCATTTCACACTTCCAGGCTGATCTACAGTCCAAATGTCACAATGCCAAGTTAATTCCAAATGTGTAAACCTGCTAAATCTGCAGGGGGTTGAATACTACTTGTAGGCACTGTATATATTATTTATTGTCATTGTTTTTTCCATATCATAATCTGTGGTAAAGATAAAAAATAAAAATCTTGCAGTTCTCACATTGGCCACTGGGGCTTTTTTAGACTCTAACTTCCTTTTGCTTCAGGAAACAACACATGGACATTAGCCATCTTGTGAGAATTTCATGTCAGTAGCACCTTTAGACATGCATTTACTTAGAAAATTGGTGACGTTTTCAATACTTATTTCACCCGCTGTGTATAATGAAGAAGATACTTTACAAGAGGTGCAAAACCTATAGGAAAATCTTCACCAATGAGAGGAAATTTAATTAAAAAAAAAGGTTGTGTCTTTGCTGTTAAATGAGTTCTGCATTCCAGGAATGTATTCCTTTCTTCAGACTGGGTGTATATACCAAGGCAATCTGTACACTCTAAATATGAAGTTGATGTAGTCCCAGAAATGAATAACTCATGTTACAATGAAGATTAAACCTTTCTTGTTTGAGTTTCCTCTCATTGGTAAAGTTATTCCCGCTGGATTCACAATGCCTGTAAAAGTGTAATCTTCTTTGTATACCTTCCTATTACAGTACCTCATAGATTATATTTTAAGGCATACATATCGTTTCAGGTAGCTTATATCCTGCGTTTTCACCAGTTTTCCTCTCTCCGGGCTCCATCTCTAATTATCTCTATAACTGACCTTCTGTACGGAGAATAGCTATGCAGATGTCTACTATACGAAGTACGAAGAGACAGATTTCTGTCCTTCTTTCTCGTTAGCACACTGACAGAAATAGAAGCATTGAAAATATTGCAGTACTGAGCTGTGCTGCTGTGAATCCAGCTATGAAGTAAAATAAATTTGCTAGAAGCTTCAGTTGTATCTGCTTGTCTTTCTGTCTGTTTCAGCCTGATCCCTGACTGTGCTGAGGGACCAACCCCCCTTTTCTCTCCATATACTTCAATATACTCTATAACCTGACATCTCACTGTGCTGGCAGTCATTCTGTCTTTCACCAAGTTGAATTTGAGTGTTTTTTTTTAGTGAGTTCAGGAGACGGAGGTGAGGGAAAGACGTGGCGATAAAAACAGAATTCTTTGATAAGATATACTGCAAGGTTTCTTATATACATTATAAAAAACTATATTATATTGCTGTGTCACTATTGATTTATGAAAACTATGCATAAAAGACAGAGAATATTTAAGGCCCTATTCGCACCACGGTTTTGCATCCTGCTGAAAGGTGCTGTTATAGTTGAAATAAAAAAAAAGGAGCTTTAAAAAAGAATATATTGTACTACCTCCCATTGACTTCTATTATCCAAAAGCAAAATCTATTAGGCAGAAAACAGAAGGTGCGTCACGTTTGTGTCCTGCTGCATTTGGTTTTCATGTTACATTTATCTAACTATAAAACTATCTTTTAAGAGGCTCTTCTCTTAGAATGTGCTGTGAACCCGGCCTTAGGCCCCTACAAATAACTCTGGGGCTAGATTATAATTATTACTACACCAGCCTAAATATACTGCTCAGTTGAATAGGATGACGGCTCGCGCTCCCGTGGCTAGCAGCATGCTACTGTTGCTATAGCAACAGACGAGCCAGTTTTGCATTGTCATTCAAATATGGAACATCGCCACCTTGTCAGGAAGAATTGCATAATCTCCCAAAAGAGAAAAACTATCACTTCCCTATCTGTCAGTTCTCTAGTTACAAAATATTTACTTTCTAGGGCTAAGACTATGACTGTAGATCTCGGAGTTGCTCTTCTCAAGGTTTTTCTTGGTTAAGGCTGACACTTTCACCGTAACAGCATATACAAGGAGGGGTAAATAACATTAAAGACGCCTCCAACGTACCCCATACAAGGAGGGGTAAATAACATTAAAGACGCCTCCAACGTACCCCATACAAGGAGGGGTAAATAGCATTAAAGACGCCTCCAACGTACCCCATACAAGGAGGGGTAAATAGCATTAAAGACTCCTCCAACGTACCCCATACAAGGAGGGGTAAATAGCATTAATGACGCCTCCAACGTACCCCATACAAGGAGGGGTAAATAACATTAATGACGCCTCCAACGTACCCCATACAAGGAGGGGTAAATAGCATTAAAGACGCCTCCAACGTACCCCATACAAGGAGGGGTAAATAGCATTAAAGACGCCTCCAACGTACCCCATACAAGGAGGGGTAAATAACATTAAAGACGCCTCCAACGTACCCATAAGGCAGGGCATGTGATCAAATAGTGGAGGAGGGCCTAGCGGGAAGCTTTCATCAGAAAATGGACTACTGATTACATCAGGTCTTTGTGTTGCATGTAATTAAAAAAAATAGCCACATTTTCCATACCACAGTAGTTATTAAAAAAATGAGTTAGCTTGCAATTTTCACACTGTCCACTGGGATTTTTTCAGGCTCATACTTCCTGACCTTTCAGGAAGAGTTTTCAGCAATCTCCTGAAGACATGGTCACAATGAGCGGTAACTCTTCTATACAACACTGATGACAATGGATCAACCTTTCAAAACAACTGATATTACTGCTGACCATGCTCCCACTCCCTTCACAATGGCCTTTGTATATGCTCATTAGATGGATCAATACAAAAGCGAGGATGTTCATTGTGGCTATTGTACTTGTGTTGTTTTTGGAAAGAACAAGAAGTTAGAGTCTAAAAAAGCGCCAGTGGCCGCCAGGGTGAGAATTGCAAAATTTCTATATTTTTTCCTAAAGCACCACTCCAGTTTTGTTTTTTTTTTTCATGGCTGGAATGGTGTTTCAAAACTCTTCGGGACCCGTGGAGCCATCTTGTGACCGTAGCGACTGACTGGCCGAAAGTCAGAAGCTACATCATGAGCTCTCAAAGGAAGTCAATGAAAGCCAGAACTAGGCTCTCATAGACTTATATTAAGTTGTGACCTACGGATTCTTCTGTGAAACACTGGAGCAGCCGGCAGGTCACAAACTGCCGGAGACCTACGGGAGGAGCAGCGGTGATAACAGGTGAAGAATGTGTGTGCCAGACAGGGGGAAGGAGACTTAGATGTGAAGAACCACTCTAGAGATAAAAGTAAAAAAAAAACTTTTGAGTGATGCTCTAATAAAAAATGTGATATGCAAAAATATTTTGCAATAAAAACCATGTAAAGAAGCGCTCTCTTTTTATCATTTCCCTGTAATAGTGTTTTCCTCCTCAGTCGTCTTCCATGAAGTCCACTTTGGTCAAGACAGCGATAGTGTGATCTGACACTGATGTACCTTGTCCTCACAGTTTATCTCTGATCTCTTTGGAAGTTGTTCCTGGCTCTTCGGTTACCATTAGTATTATCCAGCTCTACAATTTGTCATCAATTTTACTCTAGCAGCCACGTCCAGGGAGATTAGCTACAGTCCCATAGACCGTAAAGAAGCACTCGTCCTCCTATTAAAGTTGTGATCCTCTTAATATAATGTAGTCATACAGCACTCTGTACTTTCAATTACTCATTTTGCCTTTCTACCCAGCTAATTATCCTTTTTTTCCATTAAGGTCTATGACATCACATGATAAAAACTGACTAGCTGAATCCTTCTAGGATCGATGCAGAAACAGGAGGTCAATTTTCCCT
The DNA here is from genome assembly GCF_032444005.1 of Ranitomeya imitator. Taxonomy (NCBI): domain Eukaryota; kingdom Metazoa; phylum Chordata; class Amphibia; order Anura; family Dendrobatidae; genus Ranitomeya; species Ranitomeya imitator. The sequence goes on from NC_091286.1 coordinate 396,378,770, forward strand.
GTATGAGTCATGAGGCACTGCAAAAGTCAATGGCATGGGGGATGGGTAGAGGATCAGGGTCAAGCATTGAAGAGGGAAATGATTTCTGCATGGACAAAAAACTTTATTTTTCTATATAGAGCAGAGAAAAGAGAAGAATTAACTGGGTAGAAAGGCAAAATGAGCAATAGTTAGTACACAGTGCTGTATAACATGATGACTGCAATATATTAAGAGGATAAAACCTTTGATGGTAGAAGGAGGAGTGCTTCCTTAACACAAAAATCTGATTTAAACAATAGGTTTGTTTCTGATGATAGCTTTCCAAATCCTGGAAAACTCGATTCTTCAGCTATCAGCATGCTACTACCCCACAGGATGCGACATGGTAAACACTAGACATTTGTACGGCCCACAGCTTGCACGATCTGTTATCACATCACTCCAATTCACACCGGGTACAATCGAATAATACGTATACAGCATACTGAACTAATCTGTGCTCGGTAACTAGTGAAAATGACATTTTCTAATGCTAAATCTCGAATTCTTACTTGGCAGAGTGTGATGCTGACTTATATCTGAATCTACAAGATGATGTAAACTGTGCTAGACAGCACTGGCATCTTTATAGTAACGGAGCTAATGCCCTTTTCATGATCTAATAGGTAAAATCTATCACATTGTCTCATAAATTAAATTGGAACAATGTTTGCAAGTGAGATAATTGTTTTCGTTCTCAATAAAGTAAAATACTGTCCTAGAGTCAGCGCCAAGGCCATGTACCCGCTTCTGTATGGGAAACAGAGAGCCTCTGTTTATTGTCCACCTACTTTGAATAGCAGACTTTTCACGCAGCACAATAGCCAAGGAAACAACCCAGAAAGCAACTCACTAAATTGTATCACAAAATGCCTTATCGAGGGGGGTTCAAATTCCAATACCTCAGCGGTTCCTGGGAGAGAGAGAGAGAGCGAGAGAGAGACCCCAGAAAAGAAAATATGCATGCTTTCAACGGAAAATGCTTGAAAAACCGGCTCTGCACACCAGATTGATTGTTTCACATCTCCGTTTCACACGTTTTTGGCCGGTTCCGTCACTGTGCGCTTTTTTCGCTGAACAAAAAAAGTTCCTCTGGACGTTTTCTCCGTCCGCCGGAAACAACTATTTGGATGGATCCGGAAAAAAAACAGATGAAACGTCTGCCCATCAGGCGCAATCCGGCGCTAATGCAAGTCTATGAGAAAAAAACGGATCCGTTTTTTTCAAAACTTGCTGGATTGTGCCTGAAACAAAAAACCTGATGTGTGAAAGTAGCCTAAGGCCAAGAGAACCAGTATTCATTTCTTATACATGGATGTGTAATGTGTGCCCGCGGCAAATATCGATGAAATGAAGTGTCTTGGTTGTTTGTTGGTGATCATCACTGTTCTTTAGGTCTTAGTTTGAGCATGTCTGTACTGAGACTATTCTTTAGGCCGGCGTCACACCTAACGTATCAAAATACAGTCCGTCTTTTACGTGATCCATATTCAATGTGAGGATGCGATTTTTTTTCTCCAAAAATTATTCATGTGTCATCCGTATGGCATCCGTACGGCGAGATTTTCTCGCCGGCTTGCAAAATGGACATAGAATGGATCCATGGGCTCAAATATTCGTGAAAACATATATACAGTCTATATATATATATATATACAGTGGGGCAAAAAAGTATTTAGTCAGTCAGCAATAGTGCAAGTTCCACCACTTAAAAAGATGAGAGGCGTCTGTAATTTACATCATAGGTAGACCTCAACTATGGGAGACAAACTGAGAAAAAAAAATCCAGAAAATCACATTGTCTGTTTTTTTTAACATTTTATTTGCATATTATGGTGGAAAATAAGTATTTGGTCAGAAACAAACAATCAAGATTTCTGGCTCTCACAGACCTGTAGCTTCTTCTTTAAGAGTCTCCTCTTTCCTCCACTCATTACCTGTAGTAATGGCACCTGTTTAAACTTGTTATCAGTATAAAAAGACACCTGTGCACACCCTCAAACAGTCTGACTCCAAACTCCACTATGGTGAAGACCAAAGAGCTGTCAAAGGACACCAGAAACAAAATTGTAACCCTGCACCAGGCTGGGAAGACTGAATCTGCAATAGACAACCAGCTTGGAGTGAAGAAATCAACAGTGGGAGCAATAATTAGAGAATGGAAGACATACAAGACCACTGATAATCTCCCTCGATCTGGGGCTCCACGCAAAATCCCACCCCGTGGGGTCAGAATGATCACAAGAACGGTAAGCAAAAATCCCAGAACCACGCGGGGGGACCTAGTGAATGAACTGCAGAGAGCTGGGACCAATGTAACAAGGCCTACCATAAGTAACACACTATGCCACCATGGACTCAGATCCTGCAGTGCCAGACGTGTCCCACTGCTTAAGCCAGTACATGTCCGGGCCCGTCTGAAGTTTGCTAGAGAGCATTTGGATAATCCAGATGAGTTTTGGGAGAATGTCCTATGGTCTGATGAAACCAAACTGGAACTGTTTGGTAGAAACACAACTTGTCGTGTTTGGAGGAAAAAGAATACTGAGTTGCATCCATCAAACACCATACCTACTGTAAAGCATGGTGGTGGAAACATCATGCTTTGGGGCTGTTTCTCTGCAAAGGGGCCAGGACGACTGATCCGGGTACATGAAAGAATGAATGGGGCCATGTATCGTGAGATTTTGAGTGCAAACCTCCTTCCATCAGCAAGGGCATTGAAGATGAAACGTGGCTGGGTCTTTCAACATGATAATGATCCAAAGCACACCGCCAGGGCAATGAAGGAGTGGCTTCGTAAGAAGCATTTCAAGGTCCTGGAGTGGCCTAGCCAGTCTCCAGATCTCAACCCTATAGAAAACCTTTGGAGGGAGTTGAAAGTCCGTGTTGCCAAGCGAAAAGCCAAAAACATCACTGCTCTAGAGGAGATCTGCATGGAGGAATGGGCCAACATACCAACAACAGTGTGTGGCAACCTTGTGAAGACTTACAGAAAACGTTTGACCTCTGTCATTGCCAACAAAGGATATATTACAAAGTATTGAGATGAAATTTTGTTTCTGACCAAATACTTATTTTCCACCATAATATGCAAATAAAATGTTAAAAAAACAGACAATGTGATTTTCTGGATTTTTTTTTCTCAGTTTGTCTCCCATAGTTGAGGTCTACCTATGATGTAAATTACAGACGCCTCTCATCTTTTTAAGTGGTGGAACTTGCACTAATGCTGACTGACTAAATACTTTTTTGCCCCACTGTATATACATATACAGTTAGGGCCAGAAATATTTGGACAGTGACACAATTTTCGCGAGTTGGGCTCTGCATGCCACCACATTGGATTTGAAATGAAACCTCTACAACAGAATTCAAGTGCAGATTGTAACGTTTAATTTGAAGGGTTGAACAAAAATATCTGATAGAAAATGTAGGAATTGTACACATTTCTTTACAAACACTCCACATTTTAGGAGGTCAAAAGTAATTGGACAAATAAACATAACCCAAACAAAATATTTTTATTTTCAATATTTTGTTGCAAATCCTTTGGAGGCAATCACTGCCTTAAGTCTGGAACCCATGGACATCACCAAACGCTGGGTTTCCCCCTTCTTAATGCTTTGCCAGGCCTTTACAGCCGCAGCCTTCAGGTCTTGCTTGTTTGTGGGTCTTTCCGTCTTAAGTCTGGATTTGAGCAAGTGAAATGCATGCTCAATTGGGTTTAGATCTGGAGATTGACTTGGCCATTGCAGAATGTTCGACTTTTTGGCACTCATGAACTCCTGGGTAGCTTTGGCTGTATGCTTGGGGTCATTGTCCATCTGTACTATGAAGCGCCGTCCAATCAACTTTGCAGCATTTGGCTGAATCTGGGCTGAAAGTATATCCCGGTACACTTCAGAATTCATCCGGCTACTCTTGTCTGCTCTTATGTCATCAATAAACACAAGTGACCCAGTGCCATTGAAAGCCATGCATGCCCATGCCATCACGTTGCCTCCACCATGTTTTACAGAGGATGTGGTGTGCCTTGGATCATGTGCCGTTCCCTTTCTTCTCCAAACTTTTTTCTTCCCATCATTCTGGTACAGGTTGATCTTTGTCTCATCTGTCCATAGAATACTTTTCCAGAACTGAGCTGGCTTCTTGAGGTGTTTTTCTGCAAATTTAACTCTGGCCTGTCTATTTTTGGTATTGATGAATGGTTTGCATCTAGATGTGAACCCTTTGTATTTACTGTCATGGAGTCTTCTCTTTACTGTTGACTTAGAGACAGATACACCTACTTCACTGAGAGTGTTTTGGACTTCAGTTGATGTTGTGAACGGGTTCTTCTTCACCAAATTAAGTATGCGGCGATCATCCACCACTGTTGTCATCCGTGGACGCCCAGGCCTTTTTGAGTTCCCAAGCTCACCAGTCAATTCCTTTTTTCTCAGAATGTACCCAACTGTTGATTTTGCTACTCCAAGCATGTCTGCTATCTATCTGATGGATTTTTTCTTTTTTTTCAGCCTCAGGATGTTCTGCTTCACCTCAATTGAGAGTTCCTTTGACCGCATGTTGTCTGCTCACAGCAACAGCTTCCAAATGCAAAACCACACACCTGGAATCCACCCCTGACCTTTTAACTACTTCATTGATTACAGGTTAACGAGGGAGACGCCTTCAGAGTTAATTGCAGCCCTTAGAGGCCATTGTCCAATTACTTTTGGTCCCTTGAAAAAGAGGACGCTATGCATTACAGAGCTATGATTCCTAAACCCTTTCTCCGATTTGGATGTGGAAACTATCATATTGCAGCTGGGAGTGTGCACTTTCAGCTCATATTATATATATAATTGTATTTCTGAACATGTTTTTGTAAACAGCTAAAATAACAAAACTTGTGTCACTGTCCAAATATTTCTGGCCCTAACTGTATATATATATTCCAATAAAATAATAGCAACTCATCCGCAGCACTGCAATAGGTGACCTGTATGCCCTAAGCCATGCTCAGCTACTGTTGCTTTTTACTCCCGAACAATACGAGATACTCGGGTGCAAAATCCTGTGGTTATATACAAAGTCCAATCCAATAGGGAAAAATGGAATGCACTCACCGATCTCGATAAAAACAATCCTTTATTGGGACATCTGTAGCCTTAGATAGGGAGAACGTGAATAAAGACGGACCCCCTGTAAATCCATAAACTCCATAAACTCATATGAACTCTAGCGTGAGAAAATATTCACAAAAATTCCCACGCTAGAGTTCATATGAGTTTATGCCACCAGGTGGCGCAGCACCGCAAGTCAATGAAGCTGCGTTCCATTCACTCCCCAGTTTTTACAGCCAGGGGCAGCTGCATTAGCAGGCTCCTGGTTGTAAAATTATTTAACCCCTTCAGATGGATTTACATCGTGGGACATGACTGTACGGCGGACAGGTATGGGATATTGTTTTTTTATTTTTCCTTTTTTTCCAGAAGATTGAGGGTCGTCAGTTGGATTGAGAGTACAATAAAGATATTAAAACCCCATGTGTTTATTTATTTCATTAAAATACTGTGGTGTAGTAACCTCTGTAACAGGTAGGGGGCGCTGCATGGTCTCCCCAGTATACGTACGGAGGCGTATGATAAAGTCCAGCAGTATTGTGAATGGCCGATATATGTGTCGCAGAGGAGGATACTCTGCGCTGTCAGCCTGAAATAAGTCGGTTCTGGGACCTATAGTCCCACAAGTATTTTGTATGTTTATAATGGGAGGATGGCAGGGCTAGTTATGAGAGATGGGTGTGTCAAATTAGCCATACACCCACACTCCCACCCAAGGGAGTGGTTACGGATATGTAATGTGACCAGGGTGTGGGTCACATGATTCCTGTGTTTGGATCTGAATGGTCCAAGTGCAAGGCCCTGGAAGCCTGTGTTGGAAATCCTGGGAATTCCTGAATAGCACATGGTTGGGCTTTGGCACTGAGTGGCCTGTGTGCTGTAGGTCCTGGATGGTCAGTGTTGGGAGTCTCCTGGGAGTGGAGACGTCCTGGAAGCACCTAGAGACCGTGGACCTGGACGGTCTGTGTGGAGGACCTGGGACTGACGTGAAGACAGTGTGAGGAGTGGAACTCCTGAAAGGTAACCCCGGACAAGGGGATTACAATATACGGCAGAGAAGCCTATCTGCTATATGAACTGACTGATGTCCTATAATGTTTCGTGGGTGTAATAAAACGGACTGTACTCTCTGGTTTATGCGGAGTTTAAATAAACCGGATTGCCTGCTTATGTGACGTAACCGTGCCTGAGTGCGTTAATCCTGTGCCAAGCGAGTGTCCCCCAATACACTCAGTAAGTGCAATCTTACAATACTTTATTCATAATGTGTGTGTTTATTTAACTCTTTATTACTATTGGATTAATAAGGGATAGGTGTCTTATTGACATCTCTCCATTATTAACCTGGCTTAATGTCACCTTACATTAGCAAGGTGACATTAAACCCTTATTACCCCATATCCCACCGCTACACGGGAGTGGGAAGAGAGAGGCTAAGTGCCAGAATGGGTGCATCTTCCAGATGTGCCTTTTCTGGGGTGGCTGGGGGCAGATGTTTTTAGTTAGGGGGGCCAATATCCATGGTCTCTCTCTAGGCTATTAATATCTGCTCTCACTCACTGGCTTTTCCACTCTGGCGGAGAAAATTGCGCGGGAGCCCACGCCAGTTTTTTTCTGAGATTTAACCCTTTATTTTAACAGAGCTCCCAAATTGTACACACAGACACCTCTAACATTATTAGTGAGGAATATGTAAAAATATAAGGGATATGAAATGGTTTACTGTATGTAAACCAGGTCTCATATCCTGTTGGGTTTGATAAGGAGATGGCAAAAGCCGGCAATTGAATTACTGACTTTTAAGACTATTTTGAGACTATTCTTTAGGCCTAAGTTTGTGCATGTCTGCAGTGAGACTATTTTTTAGGTCACATTCACAAGTACAGTATTTGGTCAGTATTTTACCTCAGTATTTGTAAGCCAAAACCAGGAGTGGGTGATAAATGCCGAAGTGGTGACGTGTTTCTATTATACTTTTCCTCTGATTTTTCCTCTCCTGGTTTTGGCTTATAAATACTGATGTAAAATACTTGACCAAATACCGAATGTGCGAACGTGGCCTAAGCACTAAGTTTGTGCATCTCTGTACCGAGACTATTCTTTGGGCCTAAATTTGGGCATGTCTGCACTGAGAGTATTATTTGGGCCTAAGTTTGTGCATATCTGTACTAAGAATATAACTTGGGCCTAAGTTTGTGCATGTCTGTACTCACAGGCAGGGTCGGACTGGGGCACCGGGACACCGGAGGATCCTCCAGTGGGCCCCACCCCCCCATCTCCTGCCTCCTTCATTTGTGCCTGCCCTGCATGCTCATAGCTTGCGCACAGCAGTGCGCACTTTATTGTATAGACTGCACAGCTGGCAGACTGCACAGGTGATGGGAGGTGCAGGAGCAGCTCCTTCACATCACCTGCTGCCGCTGCCATTCCTCTGCCAGGAGAGCTGTGTGTGTGTGCCGACCCTCTCTTCAGCCAGCAGCACAGTCAAAGGAACAGCTGACTGTGAGGCTGAGAGCAGACAGCACACACAGCTGACCCGCAGTCACCTGTTTCCAGTGCTGGGTATGATCTCTGCTCCTCTTCCACAATCCACAAAGCCCTGGGCAGCAGTGTAAACGCTGATTGGCTGCAATTCAGCCAATCAGCATTAGTTTTCTTTGTGTGAGCTCACAGCACAGCTCAGGCAAGGAGCTGTGCTGTGATTGGTCAGCAGTCCTACCCAAGCAGCAGTGAAGCAGAAGGAGTCTGATGGCTGCAGCCAGAGTCACTGTGACTGTAAGTAAATAACTCTATGATGCCGGCACAGAGGCAGTTAGGGGAGGGGGCCCACAGTGATATTCTAATTTTCTTGTGGGTCCCCTCCCCTATTGTGTCATCCACCTCTATTTTACTGTGGCTCCCCTTTCCCTCTCTGACTAGGCCCATAGGAAATCAGAGGTGACATAGTGGGGGAGGGGGGCCACAGGAAAATAGAGGTGACAGTGGGGGAGGGGGCCCACAGGAAAATAGAGGTGACAGTGGGGGAGGGGGCCCACAGGAAAATAGAGGTGACACAGTGGGGGAGGGGGCCCACAGGAAAATAGAGGTAGCACAGTGGGGGAGGGGGCCCACAGGAAAATAGAGGTGACACAGTGGGGGAGGGGGCCCACAGGAAAATAGAGGTGACACAGTGGGGGAGGGGGCCCACAGGAAAATAGAGGTAGCACAGTGGGGGAGGGGGCCCACAGGAAAATAGAGGTGACACAGTGGGGGAGGGGGCCCACAGGAAAATAGAGGTAGCACAGTGGGGGAGGGGGCCCACAGGAAAATAGAGGTGACACAGTGGGGGAGGGGGCCCACAGGAAAATAGAGGTGACACAGTGGGGGAGGGGGCCCACAGGAAAATAGAGGTGACACAGTGGGGGAGGGGGCCCACAGGAAAATAGAGGTAGCACAGTGGGAGAGGGGGCCCACAGGAAAATAGAGGTGACACAGTGGGGGAGGGGGCCCACAGGAAGATAGAGGTGACACAGTGGGGGAGGGGGCCCACAGGAAAATAGAGGTAGCACAGTGGGAGAGGGGGCCCACAGGAAAATAGAGGTGGCACAGTAGGGAAGGGGGCCCACAGGAAAATAGAGGTGACACAGTGGGGGAGGGGGCCCACAGGAAAATAGAGGTGACACAGTGGAGGAGGGGGCCCACAGGAAAATAGAGGTGACACAGTGGGGGAGGGGGCCCACAGGAAAATAGAGGTGACACAGTGGGGGAGGGGGCCCACAGGAAAATAGAGGTAGCACAGTGGGGGAGGGGGCCCACAGGAAAATAGAGGTGACGCAGTGGGGGAGGGGGCCCACAGGAAAATAGAGGTGACACAGTGGGGGAGGGGGCCCACAGGAAAATAGAGGTAGCACAGTGGGGGAGGGGGCCCACAGGAAAATAGAGGTAGCACAGTGGGGGAGGGGGCCCACAGGAAAATAGAGGTGACACAGTGGGGGAGGGGGCCCACAGGAAAATAGAGGTAGCACAGTGGGGGAGGGGGCCCACAGGAAAATAGAGGTGACAGTGGGGGAGGGGGCCCACAGGATATTGGGTGACACAGTGGTGAAGGGAGCCCACAGGAAAATAGAGGTGACACAGTGGGGGAGGGGGCCCACAGGAAAATAGAGGTGACACAGTGGGGGAGGGGGCCCACAGGAAAATAGAGGTGACAGTGGGGGAGGGGGCCCACAGGAAAATAGAGGTTGCACAGTGGGGGAGGGGGCCCACAGGATATTGGGTGACACAGTGGTGAAGGGAGCCCACAGGAAAATAGAGGTGACACAGTGGTGACGGGGTCCTCAGGTAACACCTTTACGACATCAGCCTTACATGTATGGCGCGTGTTAAATGCCAGTGTCAATCTCTGACAGCAGCATATAACACATGCCAACATGCGTGCGCATCATTCTCTCACCCATTGGCGCCCATGATGTGATCGTGGGTCACCGATGGGTTGTAATGACAGCCAGGGGTCTTCTTCCTGTAGCCGGGCTTTAAAGGAGACTGTGATTTCTGCTATCTGCAGTGATGCTGTGGCATCACTGTATTTAATGGCACATGCGATCGGATGATCACATCCTCATGTCCTCTAAGGGGGCTATCTGTACCAGTGAAAGGTAAAAACAAAATTTAAAAAATTCCTAAAAGTTCAAATCACCCCTTTTTAGTCAATTGAAAATAAATATATTTAAAAAATAAAAAAACAACACATACCGTATATACTCGAGTATAAGCCGAGATTTTCAGCCCAAATTTTTGGGCTGAAAGTGCCCCCCTCGGCTTATACTCGAGTCACGGTAGCGGTGGGGTCGGCGGGTGAGGGGGTGAGGGCGCTGAGGTATACTTACCTAGTCCCAGCGATCCTCGCGCTGTCCCTGCCGTCCCACGGGCTTCGGCGCTGCAGCTTCTTCCTCTCTCCAGCGGTCACGTGGGACCGCTCATTACAGAAATGAATAAGCGGCTCCACCTCCCATAGGGGCGGAGCCGCTTATTCATTTCTCTAATCAGCGGTGCCGGTGACCGCTGATAGAGAAAGAAGCTGCGGCACCGAAGACAGGAGGGGACAGCGCGAGGATCGCCAGGACTAGGTAAGTATAGCATATTCACCTGTCCTCGTTCCAGCCGCCGGGCGCCGATCCATCTTCCCGGCCGGCGCCTCCATCTTCCCGGCGCCTCCATCTTCCCGGCGTCTCTGCTCTCTGACTGTTCAGGCAGAGGGCGCGATGACGCATATAGTGTGCGCGGCACCCTCTGCCTGATCAGTCAGAGCAGAGACGCCGGGAAGATGGAGGCGCCGGAACGAGACGCCGGGAGCTGCAATCAAGGGAGGTGAGTATGTGTTTTTTTTTCTTTATTGCGGCAGCGGCGGCACAAATTTATGTGGAACATCTATGGGGCACAGTGAACGGTGCAGAGCACCGTATATGGCACAGCACAGCTATGGGGCACAGTGAACGGTGCAGGGCACCGTATATGGCACAGCACAGCTATGGGGCACAGTGAACGGTGCAGAGCACCGTATATGGCACAGCACAGCTATGGGGCACAGTGAACGGTGCAGAGCACCGTATATGGCACAGCACAGCTATGTAGGGGGCACAATGAACGGTGCAGAGCACCGTATATGGCACAGCACAGCTATGTATGGGGCACAATGAACGGTGCAGAGCACCGTATATGGCACAGCACAGCTATGGGGCACAGTGAACGGTGCAGAGCACCGTATATGGCACAGCACAGCTATGGGGCACAGTGAACGGTGCAGAGCACCGTATATGGCACAGCACAGCTATGGGGCACAGTGAACGGTGCAGAGCACCGTATATGGCACAGCACAGCTATGGGGCACAGTGAACGGTGCAGAGCACCGTATATGGCACAGCACAGCTATGGGGCACAGTGAACGGTGCAGAGCACCGTATATGGCACAGCACAGCTATGTATGGGGCACAGTGAACGGTGCAGAGCACCGTATATGGCACAGCACAGCTATGGGGCACAGTGAACGGTGCAGAGCACCGTATATGGCACATCTATGGGGCACAATGAACGGTGCAGAGCACCGTATATGGCACAGCTAGGGGGCACAATGAACGGTGCAGAGCACTATATGGTTCACACCTATGGGGAAATATGAACGGTGCAGAGCACTATATGGCACAGCTATGGGGAAATAATGATCTATTTTTATTTTTGAAATTCACCGGTAAATGCTGCATTTCCACCCTAGGCTTATACTCGAGTCAATAAGTTTTCCCAGTTTTTTGTGGCAAAATTAGGGGGGTCGGCTTATACTCGGGTCGGCTTATACTCGAGTATATACGGTATTTGGCATTGCTGGGTTCAGAAACGTCCGATCTATCAAAATATAAAAACAATTAACTCGATCAGTAAACACCGTAAACAGAAACAACTCAAGAATTCCAAATGTCCTTTTTTCGGGTCGCCACAATTCCACAAAAAAAGCTATAACAAGTGATGAAAAAAATCACATCTATACCAAAATCATACTAATAAAAACAATGTCTCGCCCCCAACAGAGAGCTTCCCTGTGTGTAATAAAATACGCAGCAGTCGCCGTCTTCTGCCGCTGTGTCGTTGCTTCTGTCTTCTTCATTGCAGTGGAATATGTCCATCGGTAAGTATTTTAATACACACACTGGACCTACATTACTGTTCTCATGTGTGGTATATATATACATCTCTATATACTACATCTGTCAGCTCTCCCGTGTGGTGTAGCATATAGAGGACCTGTCAGCTCTCCTGTGTGGTGTAGTATATAGAGGATCTGTCAGCTCTCCTGTGTGGTGTAGTATATAGAGGATCCGTCAGCTCTCCTGTGTGGTGTAGTATATAGAGGATCTGTCAGCTCTCCTGTATGGTGTAGTATATAGAGGATCCGTCAGCTCTCCTGTGTGGTGTAGTATATAGAGGATCTGTCAGCTCTCCTGTGTGGTGTAGTATATAATGGATCTGTCAGCTCTCCTGCGTAGTGTAGTATATAGAGGATCCATCAGCTCTCCTGTGTGGTGTAGTATATAGAGGATCCGTCAGCTCTCCTGTGTGGTGTAGTATATAGAGGATCTGTCAGCTCTCCTGTATGGTGTAGTATATAGAGGATCCGTCAGCTCTCCTGTGTGGTGTAGTATATAGAGGATCTGTCAGCTCTCCTGTGTGGTGTAGTATATAGAGGATCTGTCAGCTCTCCTGTGTGGTGTAGTATATAGAGGATCTGTCGGCTCTCCTGTGTGGTGTAGCATATAGAGGATCTGTCAGCTCTCCCGTGTGGTGTAGTATATAGAGGATCCGTCAGCTCTCCTGTGTGGTGTAGTATATAGAGGATCTGTCAGCTCTCCTGTGTGGTGTAGTATATAGAGGATCTGTCGGCTCTCCTGTGTGGTGTAGTATATAGAGGATCTGTCAGCTCTCCTGTGTGGTGTAGTATATAGAGGATCTGTCAGCTCTCCTGTGTGGTGTAGTATATAGAGGATCTGTCGGCTCTCCTGTGTGGTGTAGTATATAGAGGATCTGTCAGCTCTCCTGTGTGGTGTAGTATATAGAGGATCTGTCAGCTCTCCTGTGTGGTGTAGTATATAGAGGATCTGTCAGCTCTCCTGTGTGGTGTAGTATATAGAGGATCTGTCGGCTCTCCTGTGTGGTGTAGTATATAGAGGATCTGTCAGCTCTCCTCTGTGGTGTAGTATATAGAGGATCTGTCAGCTCTCCTGTGTGGTGTAGTATATAGAGGATCTGTCAGCTCTCCTGTGTGGTGTGGTATATAGAGGATCTGTCAGCTCTCCTGTGTGGTGTGGTATATAGAGGATCTGTCAGCTCTCCTATGTGGTGTAGTATATAGAGGATCTGTCAGCTCTCCTGTGTGGTGTAGTATATAGAGGATCTGTCAGCTCTCCTGTGTGGTGTAGTATATAGAGGATCTGTCAGCTCTCCTGTGTGGTGTAGTATATAGAGGATCTGTCAGCTCTCCCGAGTGGTGTAGTATATAGAGGATCTGTCAGCTCTCCTGTGTGGTGTAGTATATAGAGGATCTGTCAGCTCTCCTGTGTGGTGTGGTATAAAGAGGATCTGTCAGCTCTCCCGTGTGGTGTAGTATATAGAGGATCTGTCAGCTCTCCTGTGTGGTGTAGTATATAGAGGATCTGTCAGCTCTCCTGTGTGGTGTAGAATATAGAGGATCTGTCAGCTCTCCTGTGTGGTGTGGTATATAGAGGATCTGTCAGCTCTCCCATGTGGTGTAGAATATAGAGGATCTGTCAGCTCTCGTGTGTGTGGTGTAGTATATAGAGGATCTGTCAGCTCTCCCGTGTGGTGTAGTATATAGAGGATCTATCCTGTGTGGTGTAGTATATAGAGGATCTGTCAGCTCTCGTGTGTGTGGTGTAGTATATAGAGGATCTGTCAGCTCTCATGTGTGGTGTAGTATATAGAGGATCTGTCAGCTCTCCCGTGTGGTGTAGTATATAGAGGATCTGTCCTGTGTGGTGTAGTATATAGAGGATCTGTCAGCTCTCCCGTGTGGTGTAGTATATAGAGGATCTGTCAGCTCTTGTGTGTGGTGTAGTATATAGAGGATGTGTCCTGTGTGGTGTAGTATATAGATGATGTGTCCCGTGTGGTGCAGTATATAGAGGATCTGTCCTGTGTGGTGTAGTATATAGAGGACCTGTCAGCTCTCCTGTGTGGTGTAGTATATAGAGGATCTGTCAGCTCTCCTGTGTGGTGTAGTATATAGAGGATCCGTCAGCTCTCCTGTGTGGTGTAGTATATAGAGGATCTGTCAGCTCTCCTGTATGGTGTAGTATATAGAGGATCTGTCAGCTCTCCTGTGTGGTGTAGTATATAGAGGATCTGTCGGCTCTCCTGTGTGGTGTAGTATATAGAGGATCTGTCAGCTCTCCTGTGTGGTGTAGTATATAGAGGATCTGTCAGCTCTCCTGTGTGGTGTAGTATATAGAGGATCTGTCGGCTCTCCTGTGTGGTGTAGTATATAGAGGATCTGTCAGCTCTCCTCTGTGGTGTAGTATATAGAGGATCTGTCAGCTCTCCTGTGTGGTGTAGTATATAGAGGATCTGTCAGCTCTCCTGTGTGGTGTAGTATATAGAGGATCTGTCGGCTCTCCTGTGTGGTGTAGTATATAGAGGATCTGTCAGCTCTCCTCTGTGGTGTAGTATATAGAGGATCTGTCAGCTCTCCTGTGTGGTGTAGTATATAGAGGATCTGTCAGCTCTCCTGTGTGGTGTGGTATATAGAGGATCTGTCAGCTCTCCTGTGTGGTGTGGTATATAGAGGATCTGTCAGCTCTCCTATGTGGTGTAGTATATAGAGGATCTGTCAGCTCTCCTGTGTGGTGTAGTATATAGAGGATCTGTCAGCTCTCCTGTGTGGTGTAGTATATAGAGGATCTGTCAGCTCTCCTGTGTGGTGTAGTATATAGAGGATCTGTCAGCTCTCCCGAGTGGTGTAGTATATAGAGGATCTGTCAGCTCTCCCGAGTGGTGTAGTATATAGAGGATCTGTCAGCTCTCCTGTGTGGTGTAGTATATAGAGGATCTGTCAGCTCTCCTGTGTGGTGTGGTATAAAGAGGATCTGTCAGCTCTCCCGTGTGGTGTAGTATATAGAGGATCTGTCAGCTCTCCTGTGTGGTGTAGTATATAGAGGATCTGTCAGCTCTCCTGTGTGGTGTAGAATATAGAGGATCTGTCAGCTCTCCTGTGTGGTGTGGTATATAGAGGATCTGTCAGCTCTCCCATGTGGTGTAGAATATAGAGGATCTGTCAGCTCTCGTGTGTGTGGTGTAGTATATAGAGGATCTGTCAGCTCTCCCGTGTGGTGTAGTATATAGAGGATCTATCCTGTGTGGTGTAGTATATAGAGGATCTGTCAGCTCTCGTGTGTGTGGTGTAGTATATAGAGGATCTGTCAGCTCTCATGTGTGGTGTAGTATATAGAGGATCTGTCAGCTCTCCCGTGTGGTGTAGTATATAGAGGATCTGTCCTGTGTGGTGTAGTATATAGAGGATCTGTCAGCTCTCCCGTGTGGTGTAGTATATAGAGGATCTGTCAGCTCTTGTGTGTGGTGTAGTATATAGAGGATGTGTCCTGTGTGGTGTAGTATATAGATGATGTGTCCCGTGTGGTGCAGTATATAGAGGATCTGTCCTGTGTGGTGTAGTATATAGAGGATCTGTCGGCTCTCCTGTGTGGTGTAGTATATAGAGGATCTGTCGGCTCTCCTGTGTGGTGTAGTATATAGAGGATCTGTCAGCTCTCCTGTGTGGTGTAGTATATAGAGGATCTGTCAGCTCTTGTGTGTGGTGTAGTATATAGAGGATGTGTCCTGTGTGGTGTAGTATATAGATGATGTGTCCCGTGTGGTGCAGTATATAGAGGATCTGTCCTGTGTGGTGTAGTATATAGAGGATCTGTCAGCTCTCCCGTGTGGTGTAGTATATAGAGGATCTGTCAGCTCGTGTGTGGTGTAGTATATAGAGGATGTGTCCTGTGTGGTGTAGTATATAGATGATGTGTCCCGTGTGGTGCAGTATATAGAGGATCTGTCCTGTGTGGTGTAGTATATAGAGGATCTGTCAGCTCTCCTGTGTGGTGTAGTATATAGAGGATCTGTCAGCTCTCCCGTGTGGTGTAGTATATAGAGGATCTGTCAGCTCTCCTGTGTGGTGTAGTATATAGAGGATCTATCCTGTGTGGTGTAGTATATAGAGGATCTGTCAGCTCTCCTGTGTGGTGTAGTATATAGAGGATCTGTCAGCTCTCCTGTGTGGTGTAGTATATAGAGGATCTGTCAGCTCTCCTGTGTGGTGTAGCGTATAGAGGATCTGTCAGCTCTCCTGTGTGGTGTAGTATATAGAGGATCTATCCTGTGTGGTGTAGTATATAGAGGATCTATCCTGTGTGGTGTAGTATATAGAGGATCTGTCAGCATTCCTGTGTGGTGTAGTATATAGAGGATCTATCCTGTGTGGTGTAGTATGTAGAGGATCTGTCAGCTCTCCTGTGTGGTGTAGTATATAGAGGATCTGTCAGCTCTCGTGTGTGTGGTGTAGTATATAGAGGATCTGTCAGCTCTCCTGTGTGGTGTAGTATATAGAGGATCTGTCAGCTCTCCTGTGTGGTGTAGTATACAGAGGATCTGTCGGCTCTCCTGTGTGGTGTAGTATATAGAGGATCTGTCAGCTCTCCTGTGTGGTGTAGTATATAGAGGATCTGTCAGCTCTCCCGTGTGGTGTAGTATATAGAGGATCTGTCAGCTCTCCTGTGTGGTGTAGTATATAGAGGATCTGTCAGCTCTCCTGTGTGGTGTAGTATATAGAGGATCTGTCAGCTCTCCTCTGTGGTGTAGTATATAGAGGATCTGTCAGCTCTCCTGTGTGGTGTAGTATATAGAGGATCTGTCAGCTCTCCTGTGTGGTGTGGTATATAGAGGATCTGTCAGCTCTCCTGTGTGGTGTGGTATATAGAGGATCTGTCAGCTCTCCTATGTGGTGTAGTATATAGAGGATCTGTCAGCTCTCCTCTGTGGTGTAGTATATAGAGGATCTGTCAGCTCTCCCGTGTGGTGTAGTATATAGAGGATCTGTCAGCTCTCCTGTGTGGTGTAGTATATAGAGGATCTGTCAGCTCTCCTGTGTGGTGCAGTATATAGAGGATCTGTCAGCTCTCCTGTGTGGTGTGGTATATAGAGGATCTGTCAGCTCTCCCGTGTGGTGTAGTATATAGAGGATCTGTCAGCTCTCCCGTGTGGTGTAGTATATAGAGGATCTGTCAGCTCTCCCGTGTGGTGTAGTATATAGAGGATCTGTCAGCTCTCCTGTGTGGTGTAGTATATAGAGGATCTGTCAGCTCTCCTGTGTGGTGTAGTATATAGAGGATCTGTCAGCTCTCCCGTGTGGTGTAGTATATAGAGGATCTGTCAGCTCTCCCGTGTGGTGTAGTATATAGAGGATCTGTCAGCTCTCCTGTGTGGTGTGGTATATAGAGGATCTGTCAGCTCTCCCGTGTGGTGTAGTATATAGAGGATCTGTCAGCTTTCCTGTGTGGTGTAGTGTATATAGAGGATCTGTCAGCTCTCCTGTGTGGTGTAGAATATAGAGGATCTGTCAGCTCTCCTGTGTGGTGTGGTATATAGAGGATCTGTCAGCTCTCCCATGTGGTGTAGAATATAGAGGATCTGTCAGCTCTCGTGTGTGTGGTGTAGTATATAGAGGATCTGTCAGCTCTCCCGTGTGGTGTAGTATATAGAGGATCTATCCTGTGTGGTGTAGTATATAGAGGATCTGTCAGCTCTCGTGTGTGTGGTGTAGTATATAGAGGATCTGTCAGCTCTCATGTGTGGTGTAGTATATAGAGGATCTGTCAGCTCTCCCGTGTGGTGTAGTATATAGAGGATCTGTCCTGTGTGGTGTAGTATATAGAGGATCTGTCAGCTCTCCCGTGTGGTGTAGTATATAGAGGATCTGTCAGCTCGTGTGTGGTGTAGTATATAGAGGATGTGTCCTGTGTGGTGTAGTATATAGATGATGTGTCCCGTGTGGTGCAGTATATAGAGGATCTGTCCTGTGTGGTGTAGTATATAGAGGATCTGTCGGCTCTCCTGTGTGGTGTAGTATATAGAGGATCTGTCGGCTCTCCTGTGTGGTGTAGTATATAGAGGATCTGTCAGCTCTCCTGTGTGGTGTAGTATATAGAGGATCTGTCAGCTCTTGTGTGTGGTGTAGTATATAGAGGATGTGTCCTGTGTGGTGTAGTATATAGATGATGTGTCCCGTGTGGTGCAGTATATAGAGGATCTGTCCTGTGTGGTGTAGTATATAGAGGATCTGTCAGCTCTCCCGTGTGGTGTAGTATATAGAGGATCTGTCAGCTCGTGTGTGGTGTAGTATATAGAGGATGTGTCCTGTGTGGTGTAGTATATAGATGATGTGTCCCGTGTGGTGCAGTATATAGAGGATCTGTCCTGTGTGGTGTAGTATATAGAGGATCTGTCAGCTCTCCTGTGTGGTGTAGTATATAGAGGATCTGTCAGCTCTCCCGTGTGGTGTAGTATATAGAGGATCTGTCAGCTCTCCTGTGTGGTGTAGTATATAGAGGATCTATCCTGTGTGGTGTAGTATATAGAGGATTTGTCAGCTCTCCTGTGTGGTGTAGTATATAGAGGATCTGTCAGCTCTCCTGTGTGGTGTAGCGTATAGAGGATCTGTCAGCTCTCCTGTGTGGTGTAGCGTATAGAGGATCTGTCAGCTCTCCTGTGTGGTGTAGTATATAGAGGATCTATCCTGTGTGGTGTAGTATATAGAGGATCTATCCTGTGTGGTGTAGTATATAGAGGATCTGTCAGCATTCCTGTGTGGTGTAGTATATAGAGGATCTATCCTGTGTGGTGTAGTATATAGAGGATCTGTCAGCTCTCCTGTGTGGTGTAGTATATAGAGGATCTGTCAGCTCTCGTGTGTGTGGTGTAGTATATAGAGGATCTGTCAGCTCTCCTGTGTGGTGTAGTATATAGAGGATCTATCCTGTGTGGTGTAGTATATAGAGGATCTGTCAGCTCTCCTGTGTGGTGTAGTATATAGAGGATCTGTCAGCTCTCGTGTGTGTGGTGTAGTATATAGAGGATCTGTCAGCTCTCGTGTGTGGTGTAGTATATAGAGGATCTGTCCTGTGTGGTGTAGTATATAGAGGATCTATCCTGTGTGGTGTAGTATATAGAGGATCTGTCAGCTCTCCTGTTTGGTGTAGTATATAGAGGATCTATCCTGTGTGGTGTAGTATATAGAGGATCTGTCAGCTCTCCCGTGTGGTGTAGTATATAGAGGATCTGTCAGCTCTCCTGTGTGGTGTAGTATATAGAGGATTTGTCAGCTCTCCTGTGTGGTGTAGTATATAGAGGATCTGTCAGGTCTCCTGTGTGGTGTAGTATATAGAGGATCTGTCAGCTCTCCTGTGTGGTGTAGTATATAGAGGATTTGTCAGCTCTCCTGTGTGGTGTAGTATATAGAGGATTTGTCAGCTCTCCTGTTTGGTGTAGTATATAGAGGATCTGTCAGCTCTCCTGTGTGGTGTAGTATATAGAGGATCTGTCAGCTCTCCCGTGTGGTGTAGTATATAGAGGATCTGTCAGCTCTCCCGTGTGGTGTAGTATATAGAGGATCTGTCAGCTCTCCTGTGTGGTGTAGTATATAGAGGATCTGTCAGCTCTCCTCTGTGGTGTAGTATATAGAGGATCTGTCAGCTCTCGTGTGTGTGGTGTAGTATATAGAGGATCTGTCAGCTCTCCTGTGTGGTGTAGTATATAGAGGATCTGTCAGCTCTCCTATGTGGTGTAGTATATAGAGGATCTGTCAGCTCTCGTGTGTGTGGTGTAGTATATAGAGGATCTGTCAGCTCTCCTGTGTGGTGTAGTATATAAAGGATCTGTCAGCTCTCCTATGTGGTGTAGTATATAGAGGATCTGTCAGCTCTCCCGTGTGGTGTAGTATATAGAGGATCTGTCAGCTCTCCTGTGTGGTGTAGTATATAGAGGATCTGTCAGCTCTCCTTTGTGGTGTAGTATATAGAGGATCTGTCAGCTCTCGTGTGTGTGGTGTAGTATATAGAGGATCTGTCAGCTCTCCTGTGTGGTGTAGTATATAGAGGATCTGTCAGCTCTCCTATGTGGTGTAGTATATAGAGGATCTGTCAGCTCTCGTGTGTGTGGTGTAGTATATAGAGGATCTGTCAGCTCTCCTGTGTGGTGTAGTATATAAAGGATCTGTCAGCTCTCCCATGTGGTGTAGTATATAGAGGATCTGTCAGCTCTCCCGTGTGGTGTAGTATATAGAGGATCTGTCAGCTCTCCTGTGTGGTGTAGTATATAGAGGATCTGTCAGCTCTCCTCTGTGGTGTAGTATATAGAGGATCTGTCAGCTCTCGTGTGTGTGGTGTAGTATATAGAGGATCTGTCAGCTCTCCTGTGTGGTGTAGTATATAGAGGATCTATCCTGTGTGGTGTAGTATATAGAGGATCTGTCAGCTCTCCTGTGTGGTGTAGTAAATAGAGGATCTGTCACCTCTCCTGTGTGGTGTAGTATATAGAGGATCTGTCAGCTCTTTTATGTGGTGTAGTACATAGAGGATCTGTCAGCTCTCGTGTGTGTGTGGTGTAGTATATAGAGGATCTGTCAGCTCTCCTGTGTGGTGTAGTATATAGAGGATCTGTCAGCTCTCCCGTGTGGTGTAGTATATAGAGGATCTGTCAGCTCTCCCGTGTGGTGTAGTATATAGAGGATCTGTCAGCTCTCCTGTGTGGTGTAGTATATAGAGGATCTGTCAGCTCTCCCATGTGGTGTAGTATATAGAGGATCTGTCAGCTCTCTTATGTGGTGTAGTATATAGAGGATCTGTCAGCTCTCCTGTGTGGTGTAGTATATAGAGGATCTGTCAGCTCTCGTGTGCGGTGTAGTATATAGAGGATCTGTCAGCTCTCCTGTGTGGTGTAGTATATAGGGAATCTGTCAGCTCTTCTGTGTGGTGTAGTATATAGAGGATCTGTCAGCTCTCCCGTGTGGTGTAGTATATAGAGGATCTGTCAGCTCTCCTGTGTGGTGTAGTATATAGGGGATCTGTCAGCTCTTCTGTGTGGTGTAGTATATAGAGGATCTGTCAGCTCTCCCGTGTGGTGTAGTATATAGGGGATCTGTCAGCTCTCCCGTGTGGTGTAGTATATAGAGGATCTGTCAGCTCTCCTGTTTGGTGTAGTATATAGAGGATCTGTCAGCTCTCGTGTGTGGTGTAGTATATAGAGGATCTGTCAGCTCTCCTGTGTGGTGTAGTATATAGAAGATCTGTCAGCTCTCCTGTGTGGTGTAGTATATAGAGGATCTGTCAGCTCTCCCGTGTGGTGTAGTATATAGAGGATCTGTCAGCTCTCCTGTGTGGTGTAGTATATAGAGGATCTGTCAGCTCTCGTGTGTGGTGTAGTATATAGAGGATCTGTCAGCTCTCCTGTGTGGTGTAGTATATAGAGGATCTGTCAGCTCTCCTGTGTGGTGTAGTATATAGAGGATCTGTTAGCTCTCCCGTGTGGTGTAGTATATAGAGGATCTGTCAGCTCTCCTGTGTGGTGTAGTATATAGAGGATCTGTCAGCTCTCGTGTGTGGTGTGGTATATAGAGGATCTGTCAGCTCTCGTGTGTGGGGTGGTATATAGGATCTATCCTGTGTGGTATTTTTAAACGGCATGGTGGGCCCCAAGAATGATTTTTCTCTGGTGGGCCCAAGGTACTCCAGTCCGACGCTGCTCACAGGAACAGTTTTCTTGTTTTAAATTGCAATGCTATGTGTTTGTCTTCATTTAAGGCAGGTTGGAGTTCTCCTGGGTTAGAAAAATAGATGGTCAATATATAGACAAGAAGTCTCCCTTATTTTTGTTAAATAAAAAATGTCATTTTCGTCTTCTCCTCTAGGAAACTTTGTGGTGACATTCTGTGCACCTGCTATATATATATCTACTATATAATTGTCTAAGGGTCACTTCCGTCTGTCTTTCTGTCTGTCTGTCTGTCACGGATATTCATTGGTTGCGGCCTCTGTTTGTCATGGAAATCCAAGTCGCTGATTGGATTTTGGATTGGATGAGGAGACTTTGTGCAGCAGGCCTTCATGGTAAAATAGCTGCTAGGAAACCACTGCTAAGGACAGGCAACAAGCTGAAGAGACTTGTTTGGGCTAAAGAACACAAGGAATGGACATTAGACCAGTGGAAATCTGTGCTTTGGTCTGATGAGTCCAAATTTGAGATCTTTGGTTCCAACCACCGTGTCTTTGTGCGACGCAGAAAAGGTGAACGGATGGACTCTACATGCCTGGCTCCCACCGTGAAGCATGGAGGAGGAGGTGTGATGGAAGACCATTTCCGGTGACTACCTCTTGAAGCTTATCAAGAGAATGCCAAGAGTGTGCAAAGCAGTCATCAGAGCAAAAGGTGGCTACTTTGAAGAACCTAGAATATAAGACATAATTTCATATATATATATATATATATAGATAGATAGATATATAGATAGATATATATATATCTATCTATATATCTATCTATCTATCTATATATATATATATACATATATTAGTGTTTTTTTTCCCTTTTTCCAATTTTCTATGGCAGTAATGCAGTTTCAATGTTCTGCAGTAATCATTCTTGGTAAATCATGGAGCAACCTTTATTGTTTTTCAGGTTATATGCTTTTTTTGGTTGGCACCTGTTCACACTAGTTTGGATGCACTAGTCTTTTTTTCTATTTGTTTACAGCTACAGCAATATCAGATCTAAATATTACCTACATATTGTTACGTACAAAACATCATCGTACAAACACCATTACCAATATTACCACTATGTTACGCTAATAGAACCCCCAATTCTGCTGCTGCCTCCAATTCTGTGTGCTCCAATAATAATGCCTCCAAAATAAAAATTACCCCCACTAGTTATGTCCTTCACAGTAAAAGTCCCCTTAGTGTACAAAATCCAGTATTGATACCATCATAATAAAAATGTCTCCACAATAAAAAAAAAATCACCAATGTGTTCCCTGATGTAATAATATTTCCTGTGGTGCTGCATCTCCCACAAAAATAAAGTATATACTCACCTAACCTGGTCCTGCATCAACTCCTCTTCTGCTCTGCACTCAAGACTCAGGAGCGGACTGGCACAAGCAGCAGAATAGGACACCAATGAATTGAAGGCTATAGGCCTATGGCAACTTGTGGCCTACAAGACAGAGTGTGGTAGGGCAATAAGCGCATAGCTCTCTGCCCTATCACAGGATCTAAACATAATGGCCTTACGTTGATGCCGATAGAGTTCAAAGTTGTGCTTGCAAGAGTGCCAGTGTACCGGGTCCCAGATATTAGCAACACCCCTTCTGTGACACAACTATGCACCGAGGGGCACACTCAATTAACTACACTATTGTATCATCAATGAGATCAGTCTGACATTAGTGAAACAAATAATTCTGGCACTCGAATCCCAAAAAGCAACTGTTACAGACAAAACATCAATGACAAGTTAGTAAGAAAGTGTTCAACTAAGGACCGAGCACAAAGTTTACCACTGCTCCCCTATAGATTGGATCTTGACCCCAAAAAAACCTATGTAAGGGTATGTGCACACGTCAGGATTTCTTGCAGAAATTTTCCTGACAAAAAACAGACATTTCTGCCAGAAATCCGCATGCGATTTTACTGTGATTTTACCGCGTTTTTGACGCGTTTTTTGTGCGTTTTTTGTGCGGAAAAATGCAGAAAATCCGCAAAAATAATGAACATGCTCATTTTTTTACTGCGATGCGTTTTTTTCGTGGAAAAAAACGCATCCATGTGAACAAAACATGCAGAATGCATTCTAAATGATAGAATGCATTATGTATGCGTTTTTAATGAGTTTTTATAGCGTTTTTAGCACGAAAAAACGCGAAAAAAACATGAAAAAACCTGAACGTGTGCACATGGCCTTAAAGTGTTGGCCCAAAACTAATATTGATTTTAATCCTAAATGACTATTCTAATAATAATCTAATCACTTTTCTTTTTCTATTATACTTTAATTAAAAAGTCCCTACCCTCCCCTCTCTAATCTAATAGCTTTATTTTTTTTTTACCAACTTCCATTTTAATGACGTTTAGTTTGAGAATCAACAGTGAGTGCGGGGATACTCAAATGGGACGTCATCAGGGGGCAGAGGCTGCAGTCACTGCCATAATCCATGTCACCACCCTAAAATGAGGAGTCATCAGTGACATTCGTTTCAGGGGATTCGCTAATCTGCGCTCTACTGAACATCCATTGGTTGTCAATTAAGATGTATGTCCCTTGTCATTGTGCGATATTACTTTCAATGCACAGTGACAGTGCACTCCATGGCAAGCTCTGTAGAAAAGAGACAAGCAAGCAAGAGAGCGCACTGTTAGTGCACACTGAAATGGATAACACTGATGATGATTCATTTCAGGGTGTGGACAGAGGCTACAGTAGTGAACACAGTCTTTACCCCATGATGATTTGAGTATCCCAGAATGAACTAGGGATTCTTAAACAAAGCATCATCAAAACAGAAGTAGATGAAAGAATAAAAAAAGCAGTTACATAGACTAGAAAGGGAGTAGTAGGGACTTTTTAATTAAAGCAGAATATAAAAGCTATTAGATGATTACATTCATAATAATATTGTAATAATTTTTTATAAACTACCAATAGATTGAAATTTAGGATTAAAGTCAATATTAATTTCGATCCACCCCTTTAATAAATCCCCTTCATGACATGAGCAGTACATGTACTGCTCATATCGTGTCTCCCCCTTTGATGTGGGCTCCGGCGGTGAGCCCACATCAAAGTCGCGACATGTCAGCTGTTTTGTACAGCTGACATGTGCGCGCAATAGCGGCGGGTGAAATCGCTATTCACCCGCCGCTATTAACCTGTTAAATGCCGCTGTCAAACACAGACAGCGGCATTAAACTACCGCATCCGGCCGGGCGGCCGGATATGACGTCATCGCCGACCCCCGTCACATGATTGGGGGTCGGCGATGCATCAGGAAGGTAACCATAGAGGTCCTTGAGACCTCTATGGTTACTGATGCAGGTCTGCTGTGAGCGCCCCCCTGTGGTCGGCGCTCACAGCACACCTGCATTTCTGCTACATAGCAGCGATCTGATGATCGCTGCTATGTAGCAGAGCCGATCAGGCTATGCCAGCTTCTAGCCTCCCATGGAGGCTATTGAAGCATGGCACAAGTAAAAAAAAATGTTTTTAAAAATATGAAAAAAATATAAAAAATATAAAAGTTTAAATCACCCCCCTTTCGCCCCATCCTAAATAAAACAATTAAAAAAAAAAAAAACCTACACGTATTTAGTATCGCCGTGTTCAGAATCACCCGATCTATCAATTAAAAAAAAGCATTAACCTGATCGCTAAACGGCGTAGCGAGGAAAAAATCCGAAACGCCAGAATTACGTTTTTTGGTCGCCGCGACATTGCATTAATATGCAATAACGGGCGAGCAAAAGAACGTATCTGCACAAAAATGGTATCATTAAAAACACCAGCTCGGCACGCAAAAAATAAGCCCTCACCCGACCCCAGATCACGAAAAATGGAGACGCTACGGGTATCGGAAAATGGCACTTTTTTTTTTTTTTTTTTTTTAGCAAAGTTTGGAATTTTTTTTCACCACTTAGATAAAAAATAACCTAGTCATGTTAGGTGTCTATGAACTCGTAATGACCTAGATAATCATAATGGCAGGTTAGTTTTAGCATTTAGTGAACCTAGCAAAAAAGCCAAACAAAAAACAAGTGTGGGATTGCACATTTTTTGCAATTTCACCGCACTTGGAATTTTTTTCCCGTTTTCTAGTAAAAGACATGGTAAAACCAATGGTGTCTTTCAAAAGTACAACTTGTCCCGCAAAAAATAAGCCCTCACATGACCATATTAACGGAAAAATAAAAAAGTTATGGCTCAGGGAAGGAGGGGAGCGAAAAACGAAAACGCAAAAATGAAAAAGGGCCGCGACTTGAAGGGGTTAAATTCTGTATATCCCATGGAGTACTAAGTAATCACAAACAGTGATGGTGAAGACTTGGCTAGATAAAAGCGGCTTGGCTTTTAAAATTCCACGCACTCACAAATGTAGCCATTCCTAAAATGACAAAGATCCCATTGAAGAAAGAAATATCAGTGCAAAAGTAACTCAACACCTAACTGTACAAATACAATGGCCTTTGTTATGTAAAGTTTTGAAGAGTTAACTTTCTGCATCCTGATATCCTGACCTTATGTGTTGGATGGGTTTCATCTGTAGTTTTGATGGTTGCAGGGTTACTGGGGCCAGGATATCCATTAGCTTATTCTTGAGACTCCGTTGAGTATGTTCGCCCCACGCACATGCTCTCACATACCAGCTTTACCAGCAGTTGGATGCACAATGAACTCAGAAGAGAACATATAAGTGTTATTTTAATGTAGAAATCACAGCCCCTGATTCCTGCTGTCAATGAGTCAGCATACACTTTCACAGACCGGTATTTTATACAGTGTGAGCTGAGCGTTTTATCCGGAAAATAAAGTGGAGCTTCTAGTTTACGTAAGTAAAGCCGTTTGAGCCACGGATCGCATTACACATTTAAACATGTGTGAATCAGACCTTCCCTGCATGGAGACTGCCAGGCCGTACACTATAATCTATAGCTAAACTCATAAATTGTTCCAGCTGAGTGAAGCCGAGAGTTATATTTATTTCACTTAGTAATAAACTGTACTTACAATGGCATTTATAAAAATGATTATCGAGACAGAGATCTCACAGCTTTCTTCTCTAGGAAACCTATTGTTATATCAAAGTAACACATAATTGTAATTTCCCCTAATTAGCTGTTCTTAGGGTTCTTTCTCAGTGTTGAGCACACACATATATAAATATATACATACATATTTAGACACGTGTGTGCTGATTAGAGATTAGACACATCAAACATCATCGGCTCCCTCCTTATTCGGCTCGCTAATAGTGCTTACTAGTGATGAGCGAGTGTATTCGTTGCTCGGGTTTTCCCGAGCACGCTTGGGTGGTCTCCGAGTATTTGTAACTGCTCGGAGATTTAGTTTTTGCTGACGCAGCTGCATGATTTACGGCCTGAATACATGTGGGGGTTGCCTGGTTGCTAGGGAATCCCCACATGTATTCAAGCTGTCTATCAGCTGTAAATCATGCAGCAGAGGCAACGAAAACTAAATCTCCGAGCACTAACAAATACTCGGAGACTACCCAAGCGTGCTCGGGTAAACCCGAGCAACGAGTACACTTGCTCATCAACATCGTTGATTCCTCCTTATTCGGCTCACTAGTTGAGCTTACTGAATAGCTGCAGCGAGAACCCGGATACCTGGAGCGCTCCCGATAATCAGGTGTCCGGCACAGCAGCACATGATGGGCTCACTTTACACTTGGTGGGCATAGCCACATGCGTGAAGTGACCATTTCAATGCAATCCTACGGCGGCAGAATCACCGTGATTCCGCAGAAATGGGCAAAGGGAAAATCCGCAGCATGGGCACAGCAACTGTGGAATCCCATAGGATTGCGTTTTTAAGCATTTTTTAAGTTTCGGCTGCGGCAAAAAAACGCGACGGAAATGCATAAAAAACGCAACTTGGACACACAGCCTAAGACACTGCATTTTTCATGCAGCAAAAATACGCAGTGTGAAAAACGTAAAAAAAACCTCATCGTGGGAACGTAGCCCTAAGCATACTACCATGGCCTGCAGCATCACTGGACTTGTCTGCCATCGATCTCATCTGGGATGTCATTGGTCAGTAACTGCAAAAGAGGTTGACAGCAGCAGATCTTGATGATTTCTATTTTAAGCACATTCAGCTTGAACATTTCTCACACAGCCATTAATAACTTCATTGATAGCATTCCAAGGTGTGTAAGTGTTTGTATTTCTGAGTGTGATGCTCATAAATTGAGATGCATGAATGATTTTAACATGTCTATCAGTCCTGTGATTCCCATAATTCAACACATTTTCCTTATTGGTGTTTCAGTTTCAGTGCTGAGGTGTATATATACTTTTAATGAAAAAGATACAGCACTAAGCTGCCGTCACATTAGCAGTGTTTGGTCAGTATTTTACATCAGTATTTGGAAGCCAAAACCAGGAGTGGAACAATTAGAGGAAAAGTATAATAGAAACATATGCACCACTTATTATTATTATTATTATTATTTATTGTTATAGCGCCATTTATTCCATGGCGCTTTACATGTGAGGAGGGGTATACATAATAAAAACAAGTACAATAATCTTAAACAATACAAGTTATAACTGGTACAGGAGGAGTGAGGACCCTGTCCGGCGAAGGCTCACAATCTACAAGGGATGGGTGAGAATACAGTAGGTGAGGATAGAGCTGGTCATGCAGCGGTTTGATCGATCGGTGGTTACTGCAGGTTGTAGGCTTGTCTGAAAAGGTGGGTCTTCAGGTTCTTTTTGAAGGTTTTGATGGTAGGCGAGAGTCTGATATGTTGTGGTAGAGAGTTCCAGAGTAGGGGTGATGCGCCAGAGAAATCTTGTATACGATTGTTGGAAGAGGAGATAAGAGGGGAGTAGAGAAGGAGATCTTGTGAGGACCAGAGGTTGCGTGTAGGTAAGTACCGGGAGACGAGGTCACAGATGTATGCAGGAGACAGGTTGTGGATGGCTTTGTACGTCATGGTTAGGGTTTTGTACTGGAGTCTCTGGGCAATGGGGAGCCAGTGAAGGGATTGACAGAGGGGAGAGGCCAGGGAATAGTGGGGGGACAGGTGGATTAGTCGGGGAGCAGAGTTTAGAATAGATTGGAGGGGTGCGAGAGTGTTAGAGGGGAGGCCACAGAGCAGGAGGTTGCAGTAATCAAGGCGAGAGATGATGAGTGCATGGACTAGGGTTTTTGCAGATTCTTGGTTGAGGAATGAACGGATTCGTGAAATATTTTTGAGTTGAAGTCGGCAGGAAGTGGAAAGAGCTTGGATATGTGGTTTGAAGGAGAGATCAGCGTCAAGGATTACCCCGAGGCAGCGAGCTTGTCGGACTGGGGAGAGTGGGCAGCCATTTACTGTAATGGATAGGTTCGTTGGGGGGGTCGCGTGAGATGGGGGAAAGATGATGAATTCTGTTTTGTCCATGTTAAGTTTCAGAAATCTAGCGGAGAAGAAGGATGAAATAGTGGACAGACATTGAGGGATTCTGGTTAGTAGGGAGGTGATATCTGGTACAGAGATGTAGGTCTGTGTGTCATCAGCATAGAGGTGATACTGAAAGCCATGAGATTCTATGAGCTGTCCCAGGCCAAAGGTGTAAATGGAGAAGAGCAGGGGCCCAAGGACTGAACCTTGTGGGACTTCGACAGATAGGGGGCGAGGTGAGGAGGTGGTGTGTGAGTGGGAGACGCTGAATGTCCGGTCTGTTAGGTATGATGAGATCCAGGATAGGGCCAAGTCTGTGATGCCAAAGGATGAGAGGGTCTGTAGTAATAGGGAATGATCAACTGTGTCAAAGGCAGCCGACAGGTCGAGGAGGAGGACAGAGTAGTGTCGCTTGCTCTTGGTGGTTAAGAGGTCATTGGTGACCTTAGGGCAGTTTCAGTGGAATGGTGTGACCGGAATCCAGATTGTAAGCGGTCAAAGAGGGAGCAAGAAGAGAGATGGGAGGACAGTTCAAGGTAAATGTGTTGTTCCAGTAGTTTGGAGGCATAAGGGAGAAGTGATATAGGGCAATAGCTAGATACAGAGGATGGGTCAAGAGAGGGCTTTTTGAGGATAGGTGTGATGGAGGCATGTTTAAAGCTTGAGGGGAAAACACCAGTTGTTAGTGATAGGTTGAAGAGATGGGTTAGGTTTGGGATGAAGACTGTGGTGAGGTTTGGGATGAGGTGGGATGAGAGCGGGTCAAGTGCACAGGTGGTGAGATGCAATCTTGAGAGTAGAGTGGAGAGTTGATCTTCTGTAATGGTGGAGAATAGGGTTGAGCGACCTTGACCTTTTTAGAGTCGAGTCGTGTTTCGCGAAACCCGACTATCTTAGAAGTCGAGTCGAGTGGAATCGGCCGATTATGGAGAAATGTCGGGTATCGCCCGAAACACGAAACCCAATGCAAGTCAATGGGGGAGCATAGTCGGCAGTGAGTGGAGGCCAGGAAAACACCTACACTGCCCATTTTAATGGCAAAAACATCCATTCTTGTTACAGAAGCTTGTCAATCGTAATTTAGCTTATAATAATTGGAAGGCATTTGAAATTGGGGGTCATTTGGCTAAAGTTGTGGGGGGTAGGGCTGGTTCAAGTAATTAGTGGGCCTAGTAAATCTGGACCACAACACGGCAGTGGAGCAGGGAGAGGTAAGTATTTCAACTTTGCAAGTGCTGTGATCCTGAGCAAGCAGGGGGGGCCCACTCGTTGGCATTGGCACTGGCACAGGGCCCCTCAAAGTACAGCGGTGTGTTTGCACGGCGGGGGCGCCTCCCACCGGCAGCAACACTTTTGCGTACTATGAGAGGCCCTGTGCCAGTGACGTCGCCAACTAGTATTCCTCCCCCCACCTGATGAAGGAACCTGCACTTTCATCTGCACCTTCCTCTTTGTCCCCGTGTAAGGTGGTATGGTATGCGGGAAGAGGAATCTGACTTTCAGCAGGGTCACAATCTTGCTGTGTAGCGTGCACGGGGAATTTTGCGTTATGGGTCAATGTACCAGCAGACTCATCTATCACTGGCTGGGCAATGGGCAGGATGAGGAGGAAACACAGATATAGGCCCAAAGAATAAAGTTGGCTAAATGCAGTTCAAAATTGGTAACACAGGACTAACCAGGGGGCATTGCAGTGGAGGACAACTGGAATGAGAGGCTGACATAGAGAGTAGGCCCAAATCAGTAAGTAGTCGAAATGCAGTTCAAAATTGGCAACCGTAGTAAACAGGCGGCACAGCTTTGTTCAGTGGAGGAGAACAGCAAGGAGTGGCAGACACCGATAGTAGGCCCCAACCCAACTAGTAGGCCAAATGCAGTCTAACATTAACAACTACTTAACGAGAGCCTGAAAATGGAATTTCAGGACAGGAAACCAGGAGAACAGCAAGGAGTGGCAGACACCGATAGTAGGCCCCAAACCAACTAGTACGCCAAATGCAGTTGTTCCATTTAACCACAATTTAATGAGAGCCTGAAGATAGAAGTTCAGGAAAGGCAACCTGGAGAACACCTTGGAGTGTAACACACCATCTCTCTACACCCCATACCCAATTTGTAGGCCTAATGCAGTGTAGTTTTCAACAACTACTAAACGAGAGTCGGAAGATCGAAGCAATGTGGACGAAACCTGGGGAACATCTTGGAGTGTAACACACCGTCTCTCTACACCCCATACCCAATTTGTAGGCCTAATGCAGTGTAGTTTTCTACAACTACTAAACGAGAGTCGGAAGACCGAAGCAATGTGGACGAAACCTGGGGAACACCTTGGAGTGGAACACACCATCTCTCTACACCCCATACCCAATTTGTAGGCCTAATGCAGTGTAGTTTCCAACAACTAGTAAACGAGAGCATGAAGATCGAAGCAATGGAGAGGAAACCTGGGGAACACCTTGGAGTGGAACACACCATCTCTCTACACCCCATACCCAATTTGTAGGCCTAATGCAGCATAGTTTCCAACAACTACTAAACGAGAGCCAGAAGATCGAAGCTCAGGAAAGGCAACCTGGAGAACACCTTGGAGTGGAACACACCATCTCTCTACACCCCATACCCAATTTGTAGGCCTAATGCAGCGTAGTTTCCAACAACTACTAAACGAGAGCATGAAGATCGAAGCAATGGAGAGGAAACCTGGGGAACACCTTGGAGTGTAACACACCATCTCTCTACACCCCATACCCAATTTGTAGGCCTAATGCAGTGTAGTTTCCAACAACTACTAAACGAGAGCTGGAAGATCGAAGCTCAGGAAAGGCAACCCGGAGAACACCTTGGAGTGGAACACACCATCTCTCTACACCCCATACCCAATTTGTAGGCCTAATGCAGCGTAGTTTCCAACAACTACTAAACGAGAGCATGAAGATCGAAGCAATGGAGAGGAAACCTGGGGAACACCTTGGAGTGTAACACACCATCTCTCTACACCCCATACCCAATTTGTAGGCCTAATGCAGTGTAGTTTCCAACAACTACTAAACGAGAGCCGGAAGATCGAAGCTCAGGAAAGGCAACCTGGAGAACACCTTGGAGTGGAACACACCATCTCTCTACACCCCATACCCAATTTGTAGGCCTAATGCAGTGTAGTTTCCAACAACTACTAAACGAGAGCATGAAGATCGAAGCATTGGCGAGGAAACCTGGGGAACACCTTGGAGTGGAACACACCATCTCTCTACACCCCATACCCAATTTGTAGGCCTAATGCAGTGTAGTTTCCAACAACTACTAAACGAGAGCATGAAGATCGAAGCATTGGCGAGGAAACCTGGGGAACACCTTGGAGTGGATCACACCATCTCTCTACACCCCATACCCAATTTGTAGGCCTAATGCAGTGTAGTTTCCAACAACTAGTAAACGAGAGCATGAAGATCGAAGCAATGGAGAGGAAACCTGGGGAACACCTTGGAGTGTAACACACCATCTCTCTACACCCCATACCCAATTTGTAGGCCTAATGCAGTGTAGTTTTCAACAACTACTAAACGAGAGCATGAAGATCGAAGCAATGGAGAGGAAACCTGGGGAACACCTTGGAGTGGAACACACCATCTCTCTACACCCCATACCCAATTTGTAGGCCTAATGCAGTGTAGTTTCCAACAACTACTAAACGAGAGCATGAAGATCGAAGCATTGGCGAGGAAACCTGGGGAACACCTTGGAGTGGAACACACCATCTCTCTACACCCCATACCCAATTTGTAGGCCTAATGCAGTGTAGTTTCCAACAACTACTAAACGAGAGCATGAAGATCGAAGCAATGGAGAGGAAACCTGGGGAACACCTTGTAGTGGAACACACCATCTCTCTACACCCCATACCCAATTTGTAGGCCTAATGCAGTGTAGTTTCCAACAACTACTAAACGAGAGCATGAAGATCGAAGCAATGGAGAGGAAACCTGGGGAACACCTTGGAGTGGAACACACCATCTCTCTACACCCCATACCCAATTTGTAGGCCTAATGCAGTGTAGTTTCCAACAACTACTAAACGAGAGCATTAAGATCGAAGCAATGGCGAGGAAACCTGGGGCACACCTTGGGGAGGCAGACACCGTTAGTAGGCCCTACCAAAGTTGTACCCCCAATGCAGTTTTAAAATTCCTAGAGGCTGAAAACAAGACTATTGACGCTCAGCTTTTTTCAAAGGAACACAGCTGAATTGAGTGGCGCAGACAGACACAGGTAGTAGGACTTAAACCAAAAATGTGGCTCACTGCAGCTTAAAAAAGTTACAGGGGTACACAAGCAGCAGTGCTCTGGGCAGTGGAGGACAATTTCAATAGTGGACCGCAGACAGACTTTGTACGCCTACTATTAAAAAAAGGATGCTCTATGCAATTAAAAATAGGTTCCAGGGGTCCACGGGCAGCAGTGGTGTGGTCAGTGGACGAGTATTGGAAGGAGAGACCGCAGACAGGCGTAGTAGGCTTAACATAACAAAATTAAGCTGTAGACACTGTAAAATTGGTTCCAGGGGTACACGGGCAGCAGTGGTGTGGTCAGCGGAGGAAAATTGGAATTAGGGACTGCAGACAGACTTTGTAGGCTGTCCCCTGTGGACCATACATCCAACACATTAACCCAGTGCACCGTAATGGACACGTAACTTTTTGTGGACATGCCTACTGGTCCATGCGTCTCTTGTCAGGTGCACCTTTCTACTGTTTGATTGCCTGAGTGCTATGACAATGCAGACTTTTTCATGCCGCTGGAGGGCTGGGATGGCTTTTCTCGCAAAAGAAATGTCGACTGGGTGGCTTGAACAGTTGCACAGCGTAGTTCATCTGGGCTTTCTAAATATAAAACAAAGAAAAAAAGGAGGCTACATGCACTTTCAGCTGGGTTCCAGGGGTACACGGCCAGCATTGGTCTGGTCAGTGGAGAACTATTGGAAGGAAGGACCGCAGACAGGCTTCGAAGGCCTAACATAATAACAGATGGCTGTAGGCAATTTTAAATTGGTTCCAGGAGTACACGGGCAGCAGTGGTGTGGTCAGTGGAGGCCTAGTGGAAGGAGTGACCGCAGACAGGCATCGAAGGCCTAACATAATAACAGATGGCTGTAGGCAATTTTAAATTGGTTCCAGGGGTACACGGGCAGCAGTGGTGTGGTCAGTGGAGGCCTAGTGGAAGGAGTGACCGCAGACAGGCATCGAAGGCCTAACATAATACCAGATGGCTGTAGGCAATTTTAAATTGGTTCCATGGGTACACGGGCAGCAGTGGTGTGGTCAGTGGAGGCCTAGTGGAAGGAGTGACCGCAAACAGGCATCGAAGGCCTAACATAATAACAGATGGCTGTAGGCAATTTTAAATTGGTTCCAGGGGAACACGGGCAGCAGTGGCCTGGTCAGTGTAGTAGTAGTAGAAAGAACGGACCGCAGACAGGCTTCGAAGGCCTAACATAAAAAAATTGGGCTGTCTGTAGGCAATTTTAAATTGGTTCCAGGGGTACACGGGCAGCAGTGGTGTGGTCAGTGGAGGCCTAGTGGAAGGAGTGACCGCAGACAGGCATCGAAGGCCTAACATAATAACACATGGCTGTAGGCAATTTTAAATTGGTTCCAGGGGAACACGGGCAGCAGTGGCCTGGTCAGTGTAGTAGTAGTAGAAAGAACGGACCGCAGACAGGCATCGAAGGCCTAAAATAAAAAAATTGGGCTGGCTGTAGGCAATTTTAAATTGGTTCCAGGGGTACACGGGCAGCAGTGGTGTGGTCAGTGGAGGCCTAGTGGAAGGTGTGACCACAAACAGGCATCGAAGGCCTAACATAATAACAGATGGCTGTAGGCAATTTTAAATTGGTTCCAGGGGAACACGGGCAGCAGTGGCCTGATCAGTGTAGTAGTAGTAGAAAGAATGGACCGCAGACAGGCTTCGAAGGCCTAAAATAAAAAAATTGGGCTGGCTGTAGGCAATTTTAAATTGGTTCCAGGGGTACACGGGCAGCAGTGGTGTGGTCAGTGGAGGCCTAGTAGAAGGAGTGACCGCAGACAGGCATCGAAGGCCTAACATAATACCAGATGGCTGTAGGCAATTTTAAATTGGTTCCATGGGTACACGGGCAGCAGTGGTGTGGTCAGTGGAGGCCTAGTGGAAGGAGTGACCGCAAACAGGCATCGAAGGCCTAACATAATAACAGATGGCTGTAGGCAATTTTAAATTGGCTCCAGGGGAACACGGGCAGCAGTGGCCTGGTCAGTGTAGTAGTAGTAGAAAGAACGGACCGCAGACAGGCTTCGAAGGCCTAAAATAAAAAAATTGGGCTGGCTGTAGGCAATTTTAAATTGGTTCCAGGGGTACACGGGCGGCAGTGGTGTGGTCAGTGGAGGCTGTCATGATCCCAATGGCAGGGGATCACAAAAAGCACAAGCACAGATACAAACAAGCTCTAGGGCGATGGAACCTGAGCTGACCGCGACCCTGAACCTAACACACAAATAAAAGTAGCCGGGGAACGTGCCTACGATGATCCTAGACGTCTCGCTCCAGCCGAAGATCTAACTTCCCCTATCAGAAGAAACACAGACCTCTCTTGCCTCCAGAGAAATACCCCACAGCAAATAGCAGCCCCCCACATATAATGACGGTGAAATGAGAGGAAAGCACATACGTAGTATGAAAACAGTTTCAGCAAAATGAGGCCCGTTAAAGCTAGATAGCAGAGGATACAAAAGTGAACTGCGCGGTCAGCGAAAAACCCTTCAAAAAACCATCCTGAAATTACTTGAACTCATGTGCCAACTCATGGTACATGAAAAGCAATTTCAGCCCACTAGAGCAACCAGCAACAGAGAATCACATATCTGCAGGCTGGACTAAAAACCAAATTAAGCAAAACACAAAACAGGAAAATCCAAACTTAGCTTGTCCAGAAGGTTCTAGGAGCAGGGAGCAGAGGTAACAAGACACACTGGATACATTGATAACCGGCGAGGAAATGCCAGCAAAGCCAGGTTAAATAGGAAACTCCCATATGCTGATGGAACAGGTGGAACCCAGAAACCCAGGAAAGACAAGTCACCCAGTACCATCAGTAACCACCAGAGGGAGCCCAAAAACAGAACTCACAACAGTACCCCCCCCTTGAGGAGGGGTCACCGAACCCTCACGAGAACCACCAGGGCGACCAGGATGAGCCCTATGAAAAGCGCGAACCAAATCATCAGCATGAACATCCGAGGCAACCACCCAAGAATTATCCTCCTGACCATAACCCTTCCACTTGACCAAATACTGGAGTTTCCGTCTGGAAACACGAGAATCCAAGATCTTCTCCACAACATACTCCAATTCTCCCTCCACCAGCACTGGAGCAGGAGGCTCAAGAGAAGGAACAACAGGTACCTCATACTTCCGCAACAACGACCGATGAAACACATTATGAATAGCAAACGATGCCAGGAGATCCAAACGAAACGACACAGGGTTAAGAATTTCCAAGATCCTATACGGACCGATGAACCGAGGCTTGAACTTAGGAGAAGAGACCTTCATAGGAACAAAACGAGAAGACAACCACACCAAGTCACCAACAAGAAGTCGAGGACCCACGCGGCGACGGCGATTAGCAAACTGCTGAGCCTTCTCCTGGGACAAATTCAAATTGTCCACCACATGACTCCAAATCCGATGCAACCTATCCACCACCATGTCCACTCCAGGACAATCAGAAGGTTCCACCTGACCAGAGGAAAAACGAGGATGAAACCCCGAATTACAAAAGAAAGGAGAAACCAAGGTAGCAGAACTAGCCCGATTATTAAGCGCAAACTCGGCCAGCGGCAAAAAGGTAACCCAGTCATCCTGATCAGCAGAAACAAAACACCTTAAATAAGTTTCCAAGGTCTGATTAGTTCGTTCAGTCTGGCCATTCGTCTGAGGATGGAATGCAGACGAAAAGGACAAATCAATGCCCATCTTAGCACAGAAAGTCCGCCAAAATCTAGACACAAACTGGGATCCCCTGTCAGAAACGATGTTCTCAGGAATCCCATGCAAACGAACCACATTCTGAAAAAACAGAGGGACCAACTCAGAGGAGGAAGGCAACTTAGGCAAGGGTACCAGATGAACCATTTTAGAAAAGCGATCACACACAACCCAGATAACGGACATTTTTTGAGAGACAGGGAGATCCGAAATAAAGTCCATGGAAATGTGCGTCCAAGGCCTCTTCGGGATAGGCAAAGGTGACAACAATCCACTGGCCCGAGAACAGCAAGGCTTAGCCCGAGCACAAACCTCACAAGACTGCACAAAAGAACGCACATCCCTCGACAAGGAAGGCCACCAAAAAGACCTGGCCACCAAGTCTCTAGTACCAAATATTCCAGGATGACCTGCCAACGCAGAAGAATGGACCTCGGAGATGACTCTACTGGTCCAATTATCCGGAACAAACAGTCTCTCAGGCGGACAACGATCAGGTTTAGCCACCTGAAACTCCTGCAAAGCACGTCGCAAGTCTGGGGAGACAGCAGACAAAATCACCCCATCCCTAAGGATACCAGAGGGCTCAGAATTTCCAAGGGAGTCAGGCACAAAACTCCTAGAAAGAGCATCCGCCTTCACATTCTTTGAACCTGGCAGGTATGAAACCACAAAATTGAAACGAGAGAAAAACAGTGACCAACGAGCCTGTCTAGGATTCAGACGCCTGGCAGACTCAAGGTAAATCAAATTTTTGTGATCAGTCAAGACCACCACACGATGTCTAGCACCCTCTAGCCAATGACGCCACTCCTCAAATGCCCACTTCATGGCCAAAAGTTCCCGATTACCAACATCATAATTCCGCTCAGCCGGCGAAAACTTTCTAGAAAAAAACGCGCATGGCTTCATCACTGAGCCATCGGAGCTTCTCTGTGACAAAACCGCCCCCGCTCCAATCTCGGAAGCATCAACCTCAACCTGAAAAGGGAGCGAAACATCTGGCTGACGCAACACAGGAGCAGAAGAAAACCGGCGCTTAAGTTCCTGAAAGGCCTCCACAGCCGCAGGAGACCAATTAGCAACATCAGCACCCTTCTTAGTCAAATCCGTCAAAGGCTTAACAACACTAGAAAAATTAGTTATAAAACGACGATAGAAATTAGCAAAGCCCAAGAACTTCTGTAGACTCTTAAGAGATGTAGGCTGCGTCCAGTCACAAATAGCCTGAACCTTGACGGGATCCATCTCAATAGTAGAAGGGGAAAAAATATACCCCAAGAAAGAAATCTTCTGGACTCCAAAGAGACACTTTGAGCCTTTTACAAACAAGGAATTGGCCCGCAGGACCTGAAACACCTTCCTGACCTGCTGAACATGAGACTCCCAGTCATCAGAAAAAAACAAAATATCATCCAAATACACAATCATAAATTTATTCAGATATTCACGGAAAATATCGTGCATAAAGGACTGGAAGACTGAAGGAGCATTAGAAAGTCCAAAAGGCATTACCAAATACTCAAAATGGCCCTCAGGCGTATTAAATGCGGTTTTCCACTCATCACCTTGCTTTATTCGTATAAGATTATACGCACCCCGAAGATCAATCTTAGTGAACCATTTAGCCCCCTTAATGCGAGCAAACAAATCAGTCAACAATGGCAAAGGATACTGATATTTTACGGTAATCTTATTCAAAAGACGATAATCTATACAAGGCCTCAAGGAACCATCTTTCTTGGCCACGAAAAAAAAACCTGCTCCCAAAGGGGACAAAGATGGACGGATATGTCCCTTTTCCAAGGACTCCTTAACATAATCCCGCATAGCAGTATGCTCTGGCACTGACAGATTGAACAAACGACCTTTAGGAAATTTACTGCCCGGAATTAAATTTATAGCACAATCGCAATCCCTGTGAGGAGGAAGCGAACTGAGCTTAGGCTCCTCAAAAACATCCCGATAGTCAGACAAAAACACAGGAATCTCAGAAGGAGTAGATGAAGCGATAGAAATCGGAGGTGCATCATCATGAACCCCCTGACAACCCCAGCTTAACACAGACACTGATTTCCAGTCAAGGACTGGATTATGAGTTTGTAACCATGGCAGACCAAGTACTAGAACATCATGCAAATTATACAGTACCAGGAAGCGAATCACCTCCTGATGAACGGGAGTCATACGCATGGTCACTTGTGTCCAGTACTGAGGTTTATTCATAGCCAAAGGTGTAGAGTCAATTCCCTTCAAAGGAATAGGGACTTCCAGAGGCTCCAGACTAAACCCACAGCGATTGGCAAATGACCAATCCATAAGACTCAGGGCAGCGCCTGAATCCACATAGGCATCGACGGAAATGGATGATAATGAACAAATCAGAGTCACAGACAGAATGAACTTAGACTGTAAAGTACTAATGGCAACAGACTTATCAACCTTTTTTGTGCGTTTAGAGCATGCTGATATAACATGAGCTGAATCACCACAATAAAAGCACAACCCTTTTTTCCGCCTATACTTTTGCCGTTCACTTCTGGACTGAATTCTATCACATTGCATTATCTCAGGTGACGGTTCAGACGACACCGCCAAATGATGCACAGGTTTGCGCTCCGGTAAACGCCGATCAATCTGAACAGCCATAGTCATAGACTCATTCAGACCAGCAGGCGCAGGGAACCCCACCATAACATCTTTAATGGCCTCAGAAAGGCCATCTCTAAACTTTGCAGCCAGAGCGCACTCATTCCACTGAGTAAGTACCGACCACTTCCGAAATTTTTGACAATAAATTTCTGCTTCATCTTGCCCCTGAGAGAGGGCCAACAAAGCTTTTTCAGCCTGAATCTCTTGGTTAGGTTCCTCATAGAGCAAACCCAATGCCAGAAAAAACGCATCTGCATTAAGCAACGCAGGGTCCCCTGGTGCCAATGCAAATGCCCAATCCTGAGGGTCACCCCGCAGGAAAGATATAATTATCTTGACTTGCTGAGCAGGGTCTCCAGAGGAGCGAGATTTCAAAGAAAGAAACAACTTGCAATTGTTCCTAAAATTCAGAAAACGAGATCTATCTCCAGAAAAAAACTCTGGGACAGGAATTCTAGGTTCAGACATAGGAGCATGTACAACAAAATCCTGTATATTTTGAACCTTAGTGGCAAGATTATTCAGGCTGGAAGCCAAACTCTGGACGTCCATGATAAACAGCTGAGATCAGAGCCATTCAAAGATTAAGAGGAGGAGGAATTAGCCAGGCTGCAATAAGGCTAGGCAGCAAACTCTGAGGGGAAAAAAAAAAAAAACTTCCTCAGACTACTTATCCTCCTACTTCAGCCAATACAATTAACACTTTGTGGGCCGGTTATACTGTCATGATCCCAATGGCAGGGGATCACAAAAAGGACAAGCACAGATACAAACAAGCTCTAGGGCGATGGAACCTGAGCTGACCGCGACCCTGAACCTAACACACAAATAAAAGTAGCCGGGGAACGTGCCTACGATGATCCTAGACGTCTCGCTCCAGCCGAAGATCTAACTTCCCCTATCAGAAGAAACACAGACCTCTCTTGCCTCCAGAGAAATACCCCACAGCAAATAGCAGCCCCCCACATATAATGACGGTGAAATGAGAGGAAAGCACATACGTAGTATGAAAACAGTTTCAGCAAAATGAGGCCCGTTAAAGCTAGATAGCAGAGGATACAAAAGTGAACTGCGCGGTCAGCGAAAAACCCTTCAAAAAACCATCCTGAAATTACTTGAACTCATGTGCCAACTCATGGTACATGAAAAGCAATTTCAGCCCACTAGAGCAACCAGCAGCAGAGAATCACATATCTGCAGGCTGGACTAAAAACCAAATTAAGCAAAACACAAAACAGGAAAATCCAAACTTAGCTTGTCCAGAAGATTCTAGGAGCAGGGAGCAGAGGTAACAAGACACACTGGATACATTGATAACCGGCGAGGAAATGCCAGCAAAGCCAGGTTAAATAGGAAACTCCCAT
Organism: Ranitomeya imitator; assembly: GCF_032444005.1. Classification (NCBI taxonomy): domain Eukaryota; kingdom Metazoa; phylum Chordata; class Amphibia; order Anura; family Dendrobatidae; genus Ranitomeya; species Ranitomeya imitator. The sequence goes on from NC_091286.1 coordinate 396,419,710, forward strand.
ATGCTGATGGAACAGGTGGAACCCAGAAACCCAGGAAAGACAAGTCACCCAGTACCATCAGTAACCACCAGAGGGAGCCCAAAAACAGAACTCACAACAGGAGGCCTAGTGGAAGGAGTGACCGCAGACAGGCATCGAAGGCCTAACATAATAACAGATGGCTGTAGGCAATTTTAAATTGGTTCCAGGGGTACACCGGCAGCAGTGGTGTGGTCAGTGGAGGCCTAGTGGAAGGAGTGACCGCAGACAGGCATCGAAGGCCTAACATAATACCAGATGGCTGTAGGCAATTTTAAATTGGTTCCATGGGTACACGGGCAGCAGTGGTGTGGTCAGTGGAGGCCTAGTGGAAGGAGTGACCGCAAACAGGCATCGAAGGCCTAACATAATAACAGATGGCTGTAGGCAATTTTAAATTGGTTCCAGGGGAACACGGGCAGCAGTGGCCTGGTCAGTGTAGTAGTAGTAGAAAGAACGGACCGCAGACAGGCTTCGAAGGCCTAACATAAAAAAATTGGGCTGGCTGTAGGCAATTTTAAATTGGTTCCAGGGGTACACGGGCAGCAGTGGTGTGGTCAGTGGAGGCCTAGTGGAAGGAGTGACTGCAGACAGGCATCGAAGGCCTAACATAATAACACATGGCTGTAGGCAATTTTAAATTGGTTCCAGGGGAACACGGGCAGCAGTGGCCTGGTCAGTGTAGTAGTAGTAGAAAGAACGGACCGCAGACAGGCATCGAAGGCCTAACATATAAAAATTGGGCTGGCTGTAGGCAATTTTAAATTGGTTCCAGGGGTACACGGGCAGCAGTGGTGTGGTCAGTGGAGGCCTAGTGGAAGGAGTGACCACAAACAGGCATCAAAGGCCTAACATAATAACAGATGGCTGTAGGCAATTTTAAATTGGTTCCAGGGGAACACGGGCAGCAGTGGCCTGGTCAGTGTAGTAGTAGTAGAAAGAACGGACCGCAGACAGGCTTCGAAGGCCTAACATAATAAAATTGGGCTGGCTGTCGGCAATTTTAAATTGGTTCCAGGGGTACACGGGCAGCAGTGGTGTGGTCAGTGGAGGCCTAGCGGAAGGAGGGACCGCAGACAGGCTTCGAAGGCCTAACATAAAAAAATAGGGCTGTTGGCAATTTAAAATTGGTTCCAGTGGTACAAGGGCAGCAGTACAATGGTCAGTGGAGGCCTAGTGGAAGGAGGGACAGCAGACAGGCTTCGAAGGCCTAACATAAAAAAATAGGGCTGTTGGCAATTTAAAATTGGTTCCAGGGGTACACGGGCAGCAGTACAATGGTCAGTGGAGGCCTAGTGGAAGGAGGGACCGCAGACAGGCTTCGAAGGCCTAACATAAAAAAATAGGGCTGTTGGCAATTTAAAATTGGTTCCAGTGGTACAAGGGCAGCAGTACAATGGTCAGTGGAGGCCTAATGGAAGGAGGGACCGCAGACAGGCTTCGAAGGCCTAACATAAAAAAATAGGGCTGTTGGCAATTTAAAATTGGTTCCAGGGGTACAAGGGCAGCAGTACAATGGTCAGTGGAGGCCTAGTGGAAGGAGGGACCGCAGACAGGCTTCGAAGGCCTAACATAACAAAAATGTCAATACAATGGTATTGTCAGTGCCAGGCATTGAAGGATGTCAGCGCATAGACTAAACATTGGTGGAGCTGTGAGAGATAATTTTGCAAGTGGTAGAGCACTGTTTGAGCTGAGGGGGGGAACTGTCTTGTGGCCGGCGGTACAGGCCCAGGGCCCCTCATATTACAACGGTGTGTCTGACGTTGGGTGCGCACCACCACCACCAGAGACACTTTATTGTACTATGAGGGACCCAGTGGCAGTGCCGTCGACCAAAAGCGGGCACACCCACCTCTTCAGACAAACAGCACTCTCACGGGTGCTGGCGCCAAGTGGCGATACCACGGCCCTGTGTGGGGAGTTTGGCCATTTAGTGAGGTGTAAACATGTCGTATGCTGGACAATCAGGTGCAGAAAATTACGAGATTGGAAAAGTCATTCAGAATAGTCCACAGGCAAGACCTTTTCATAGGAAAGCTAGGTGTCAGCCGGGCAAGGTGGGGCAAAAGATTTCGAAATCCAGTTGTGGTTCATTTTAATGAAGGTTAGATCATCTACATTTTGGGTAGCCAGACGAGTCCTTTTTTCTGTTAGTATTGAACCTGCAGCACTGAATACTCTTTCTGATAGGACACTAGCTGCCGGGCAAGCAAGCTCCTGCAATGCATATTCTGCCAATTCTGGCCAGGTGTCTAATTTGGATGCCCAGTAATCAAATGGGAATGACGGTTGAGGGAGAACGTCGATAAGGGATGAAAAATAGTTTGTAACCATACTGGACAAATGTTGTCTCCTGTCACTTTGAATTGATGCTGCAGTACCTGTCCTGTCTGCGGTCATAGCAAAATCACTCCACAACCTGGTCAGAAAACCCCTCTGGCCAACGCCACTTCTGATTTCTGCCCCTCTAACACCTCTGGTCTGCTGGCCCCTGCAGCTCGTGTGAGAACGATCACGGGCGCTGTGTGCAGGGAATGCCAGAAGCAAACGGTCAACAAGAGTTGATTGTTTGGTTGCTAATATTATTTCCAAGTTGTCATGTGGCATTATATTTTGCAATTTGCCTTTATAGCGAGGATCAAGGAGGCAGGCCAACCAGTAATCGTCATCGTTCATCATTTTAGTAATGCGTGTGTCCCTTTTGAGGATACGTAAGGCATAATCCGCCATGTGGGCCAAAGTTCCAGTTCTCAAATCTGCGGTTGTGCTTGGCTGAGGGGCAGTTTCAGGCAAATCCACGTCACTTGTGTCCCTCCAAAAACCAGAACCCGGCCTTGCCGCGCCAACAATTTCCAGTGGCCCCGGAAAAGCTTCCTCATTAAAAATATAATCATCCCCATCATCCTCCTCGTCCTCCTCCTCCTCTTCGCCCGCTACCTCGTCCTGTACACTGCCCTGGCCAGACAATGGCTGACTGTCATCAAGGCTTTCCTCTTCCTCAGCTGCAGACGCCTGATCCTTTATGTGCGTCAAACTTTGCATCAGCAGACGCATTAGGGGGATGCTCATGCTTATTATGGCGTTGTCTGCACTAACCAGCCGTGTGCATTCCTCAAAACACTGAAGGACATGACACATGTCTTGAATCTTCGACCACTGCACACCTGACAACTCCATGTCTGCCATCCTACTGCTTGCCCGTGTATGTGTATCCTCCCACAAAAACATAACAGCCCGCCTCTGTTCGCACAGTCTCTGAAGCATGTGCAGTGTTGAGTTCCACCTTGTTGCAACGTCTATGATTAGGCGATGCTGGGGAAGGTTCAAAGAACGCTGATAGGTCTGCATACGGCTGGAGTGTACGGGCGAACGGCGGATATGTGAGCAAAGTCCACGCACTTTGAGGAGCAGGTCGGATAACCCCGGATAACTTTTCAGGAAGCACTGCACCACCAGGTTTAAGGTGTGAGCCAGGCAAGGAATGTGTTTCAGTTGGGAAAGGGAGATGGCAGCCATGAAATTCCTTCCGTTATCACTCACTACCTTGCCTGCCTCAAGATCTACAGTGCCCAGCCACGACTGCGTTTCTTTCTGCAAGAACTCGGACAGAACTTCCGCGGTGTGTCTGTTGTCGCCCAAACACTTCATAGCCAATACAGCCTGCTGACGTTTGCCAGTAGCTGCCCCATAATGGGAGACCTGGTGTGCAACAGTGGCAGCTGCGGATGGAGTGGTTGTGCGACTGCGGTCTGTGGATGAGCTCTCGCTTCTGCAGGAGGATGAGGAGGAGGAGGAGGGGGTGCGAACGGCTATAGCCAACTGTTTCCTAGACCGTGGGCTAGGCAGAACTGTCCCAAACTTGCTGTCCCCTGTGGACCCTGCATCCACAACATTCACCCAGTGTGCCGTGATGGACACGTAACGTCCCTGGCCATGCCTACTGGTCCATGCATCTGTTGTCAGGTGCACCTTTGTGCTCACAGATTTCCTGAGTGCATGGACGATGCGCTCTTTAACATGCTGGTGGAGGGCTGGGATGGCTTTTCTGGAAAAAAAGTGTTGACTGGGTAGCTCGTAGCGTGGTACAGCGTAGTCCATCAGGGCTTTGAAAGCTTCGCTTTCAACTAACCGGTAGGGCATCATCTCTAACGAGATTAGTCTAGCTATGTGGGCGTTCAAACCCTGTGTACGCGGATGCGAGGCTAAGTACTTCCTTTTTCTAACCATAGTCTCATGTAGGGTGAGCTGGACTGGAGAGCTGGAGATCGTGGAACTAGCGGGGGTGCCGGTGGACATGGCAGACTGAGAGACGGTGGGAGATGGTATTGTTGCCGCCGGTGCCCTAGATGCAGTGTTTCCTACTACGAAACTGGTGATTCCCTGACCCTGACTGCTTTGGCCTGGCAAAGAAACCTGCACAGATACTGCAGGTGGTGCGGAAAATGGTGGCCCTACACTGCCGGAAGGGATGTTGCGTTGATGACTAGCTTCATTGGCCGAGGGTGCTACAACCTTAAGGGACGTTTGGTAGTTAGTCCAAGCTTGCAAATGCATGGTGGTTAAATGTCTATGCATGCAACTTGTATTGAGACTTTTCAGATTCTGCCCTCTGCTTAAGGTAGTTGAACATTTTTGACAGATGACTTTGCGCTGATCAATTGGATGTTGTTTAAAAAAATGCCAGACTGCACTCTTTCTAGCATCGGATACCTTTTCAGGCATTGCAGACTGAGCTTTAACCGGATGGCCACGCTGTCCTCCAACAGGTTTTGGCTTTGCCACGCGTTTTGGGCAAGATACGGGCCCGGCAGATGGAACCTGTTGCGATGTTGATGCCTGCTGCGGCCCCTCCTCCTCCGCTTCAGAACTGCTGCCGCCTGCACCCTGTTCCCCCAATGGCTGCCAATCGGGGTCAAGAACTGGGTCATCTATTACCTCTTCTTGTAGCTCGTGTGCAACTTCGTCTGTGTCACCGTGTCGGTCGGTGGTATAGCGTTCGTGATGGGGCAACATAGTCTCATCAGGGTCTGATTCTTGATCATTACCCTGCGAGGGCAATGTTGTGGTCTGAGTCAAAGGACCAGCATAGTAGTCTGGCTGTGGCTGTGCATCAGTGCACTCCATGTCAGATTCAACTTGTAATGGGCATGGACTGTTAACTGCTTCACTTTCTAAGCCAGGGACGGTATGTGTAAAGAGCTCCATGGAGTAACCCGTTGTGTCGCCTGCTGCATTCTTCTCTGTTGTTGTTTTTGCTGAAGAGGACAAGGAAGCGACTTGTCCCTGACCGTGAACATCCACTAACGACACGCTGCTTTTACATTTACCAGTTTCACGAGAGGAGGCAAAAGAGCTAGAGGCTGAGTCAGCAAGATAAGCCAAAACTTGCTCTTGCTGCTCCGGCTTTAAAAGCGGTTTTCCTACTCCCAGAAAAGGGAGCGTTCGAGGCCTTGTGTAGCCAGACGACGAACGTGGCTCCACAGCTCCAGACTTAGGTGCAATATTGTTTTTCCCACGACCACCTGATGCTCCACCACTACCACTACCCTCATTACCAGCTGACAATGAACGCCCCCGGCCACGACCTCTTCCACCAGACTTCCTCATTGTTTTAAAAACGTAACCAAACTAACGGTATTTGTTGCTGTCACACAACTTACACGGTGAGCTATAACTTCAGTATGATTTAGCTACCCCTTTACAGGTGGGTGAGACCACAACGAAAATCAGGCACAATGTTACACACTCTGTTTTTGGTGGCAACAAATGAGAGAGATGCCACACACGCAGGACTGTCACTGAAGCACAAATGTTAATATTAATCTCCCACTGATTTTTTTTTTTTTTTCAGGGAGACTTTAGAAAAAAAAAATAATAGAATAAAATGATTTTTTCAAGAAGAATTTAGAAACCAAATAAAATAAAATGATTTTTTCAGGGAGAATTTAGAAAACAAATAAAACAAAAAATAGGCTTTCTATGGCCCACTGAGTGAGAGATGACGCACACAGGAGTCAGGAGTGGCACACAAGCCCAGAGGCCAATATTAATCTCCCACTTTTTTTTTTTTTTTTTCAGGGAAAATTTATAAACCCAATAAAAAAAATTATAAATAGGCTTTCTATGGCCCACTATCTGAGAGAGAGAGATGGCACGCTTAGGACTGGCACACAAGCCCAAAGGCCAATATTAATCTCCCTTTTTTTTTTCAGGGAGAATTTATAAAACCAAAAAAAATAAATCAATAGGCTTTCTATGGCCCACTATTTGTGAGAGAGATGGCACGCTTAGGACTGGCACACAAGCCCAGAGGCCAATATTAATTTCCCACTTTTTTTTTTTTCAGAGAAAATTTATAAACCCAATAAAAAAAATAATAAATAGGCTTTCTATGGCCCACTACCTGAGAGAGAGAGATGGCACGCTTAGGACTGGCACACAAGCCCAAAGGCCAATATTAATCTCCCTTTTTTTTTTCAGGGAGAATTTATAAAACCAAAAAAAAATAAATAAATAGGCTTTCTATGGCCCACTATTTGTGAGAGAGATGGCACGCTTAGGACTGGCACACAAGCCCAAAGGCCAATATTAATCTCCCACTGATTGATTTATTGATTTTTTCAGGTAGAATTTAGAACCCAAATAAAGCACAAAAAAAATAGGCTTTCTATGGCCCACTGAGTGAGTGATGATGCACACAGGAGTCAGGAGTGGCACACAAGCCCTGAGGCCAATATTTTTCTCCCACTGATTGATGTAGTGATTTTTTCAGGTAGATTTTGGAACCCAAATCAAGCAAAAAAATAAATAGGCTTTCTATGGCCCACTGACTGAGAGATGGCACACACAGGAGTCAGGAGTGGCACACAAGCCCTGAGGCCAATATTTTTCTCCCACTGATTGATGTAGTGATTTTTTCAGGTAGATTTTAGAACCCAAATCAAGCAAAAAAATAAATAGGCTTTCTATGGCCCACTGAGTGAGAGATGGCACAGACAGGGATGGCACTCTAGCAGAAATGCCAATCTTAATCTCCCACAAAAAAAAAAAAAAAAAAAGGAACTGTCCTTCAATTACTATCTCCCTGCAGTAATCTCAGCCAGGTATGGCAGGCAGCAATAAGGAGTGGACTGATGCACAAATTAAATAAAAAGTGTGGACAAACAAACAAGATAGCTGTGCAGAAAGGAAGGAACAAGAGGATTTGTGCTTTGAAAAAAGCAGTTGGTTTGCACAGCGGCGTACACACAGCAATGCAGCTATCAGGGAGCCTTCTAGGGCAGCCCAATGAGCTACAGCGCTGAGGAAAAAAAAAAAATGTAGCTTCCACTGTCCCTGCACACCGAAGGTGGTGTTGGACAGTGCAAATCGCTACAGCACAAGCGGTTTGGTGGTTAATGGACCCTGCCTAACGCTATCCCTGCTTCTGACGAAGCGGCAGCAACCTCTCCCTAAGCTCAGATCAGCAGCAGTAACATGGCGGTCGGCGGGAACGCCCCTTTATAGCCCCTGTGACGCCGCAGACAGCAAGCCAATCACTGCAATGCCCTTCTGTAAGATGGTGGGGACCAGGACCTATGTCATCACGCTGCCCACACTCTGCGTTTACCTTCATTGGCTGAGAAATGGCGCTTTTCGCGTCATTGAAACGCGACTTTGGCGCGAAAGTCGCGTACCGCATGGCCGACCCCGCACAGGGGTCGGATCGGGTTTCATGAAACCCGACTTTGCTAAAAGTCGGCGACTTTTGAAAATGAACGACCCGTTTCGCTCAACCCTAGTGGAGAAGTTGGTTTTGGAGGTGGAGGGCTGGGAAGTCGGGAGGAAGGGCTCTTCTGCATTTATCACCCACTCCTGGTTTTGGCTTACAAATACTGATGTAAAATACTGAGCAAATACTGCTAGTGTGACGGCAGCCTTACTCAATGTAAGACATTTCAGCTCAATTCATTATTGCATGTCAGCTTTTTGTCTAGTTTGTCTGATTGATTGTTTGCCTGTTATCCATTTGAATCTAATTCTTCATTTAATTTGGGCCTTTGTAATCTATACGTATTCGCATGTTTGTTTGGTTTTTTTTTGTTCAATATTGCGGATGGAGTTTAGTTTAACCCCCGGAGCTTTTTTCGGTTTTTCATTTTTCACTCCCCTCCTTCCCAGAGCCATAACTTTTGTATTTATTTTTCTGTCAATATGGCCATGTGAGGGCTTATTTTTTGCAGGACGAGTTGTACTTTAGAACAACACTATTGGTTTTACTATATCATGTACTCGAAAACGGGAATAAAATTCCAAGTGCGGTGCAATTGCAAAAAAAAGTGCAATCCCACACTTGTTTTTTGTTAGGCTTCTTTGCTAGGTTCACTAAATGCTAAAACTGACCTGCCATTATGATTCTCCAGGTCATTATGAGCTCATAGACATCAAACATGTCTAGGTTCTCTTTTATCTACATGGTGAAAAAAACTCCAAAGTTTGCTAACAAAAAAAAGTGTGCAATTTTCCGATACCCGTAGCGTCGCCATTTTTTGTGATCTGGGGTTTGTTAAGGGCTAATTTTTTGCGTGCCGAGCTGATGTTTTTAATGATACCAAATTTGTGCAGATATATGTTCTTTTGATTGCCCGTTATTGCATTTTAATGGTGACCAAAAAAACGTAATTCTGGCGTTTTGAATTTTTTTATTACTACGCCGTTTAGCGATCAGGTTAATCCATTTTTTATTGATAGATCGGGCGATTCTGAAAGCGGCGATACCAAATATGTGCAAGTTTGATTTTTTTTTTCTATTGTTTTATTTTGATTGGGGCAAAAGGGGGGTGATTTGAACTTTTATGTTTTTGGTTTTTAAAAAAAATATTTTTAAACCCATTTTTATTTTTGTACTTTTGGCGTGCTTCAATAGCCTCCATGGGAGGCTAGAAGCTGACATAGCCTGATCGGCTGTGCTACATTGGATCGATGCTTAGATTACCTCTATGTAGCTGAATTACAGCATTGCTATGAGCGCCGACCACAGGGTGGCACTCATAGCAATCTGTTATCAACAACCATAGAGGTCTGGGTCGTGATGACAACGCACCGATGACCCCGATCACGTAACGGGGGTCAGCAATGCGTGTATTTCCGGAACGGTGGCCGGAAGTGTTTGTTAAATGCCGATGTCAGTGGCATTATACTTTTCCTCTGATTGTTCCTGATTTTGGGCTCCTTCTCACTTGCGTGAAATATGTCCGTGTCTTGCAGGTTAAAACCCGGCTCTGGCACCGGCACTCCAGAGCGGAGCATGCGGCTGCATAGCAATACATGGAGCTGCACGCTCCGCTCCCAAGTGCCGGCGGCAGAGCCGGATTTTAACCTGCGAGACTCGGCCGTATTTCACGCAAGTGAGACGGAGCCCTTTGGCAAATACTGAGGTAAAATACTGAACATGTGAATGTGGCCTAACAGATTTTTCCACCTGATTCATCATTAAAGGCTTTTTGAAAAATCCTAAAATTTGTTGCAATTGTGTTCCAGTCCTCCAAAGCGATGTTATGTATGTCCGTTCTTTTCATTCAATGTTTGTGAAACTTATGACTTTTTGCTCAAAAAAGTGACAAAAAAAGGTTGAAAGCAAAAATAACAACAATTTTAGACTTTGTGCTACATTTATGAACCACATAAATTTGAAACAGAAAACGTCAGGAAATATCACAAGAGAAAAAATGAAAAATATCTATAAATATCTTGATACTGTGTTAGCCAGTAGATAGAAAAATATTAAAATTTAAGAGTTCTCAGTGGTTGATACCATCTTTTTCAGTCAGCCATTAAAAGGTAACAAATTGCAAGCTTCCCAGACTGCTCAGGTCTCTTCATCTGTGCCTGATGAAGAGACCTGAGTACTCCTGAAAACTTGCAATTTGTTACCATCTTTTCAGGTAGACATTAAAAAGTATAAACCACTGAAGACTCTGAAATCTTAAGATTTGAAATAAAAAATGAAATCAAATCCAAAATATGTGAATGGATGATTGCATCAGTTCTTCTAGACCAGTTTTTCCCAAACTCCAATCCTCACGGCCCCCAACATATCATATTTTCAGGATTTCCTCAGTATTGCACAGGTGAGAGAACCTGTGGACATTTCTGATGCCTTAATAATAATTCCATCACCTGCGCAATACGAAGAAAATACTGAAAATCAGAATATTCATCCGTTTCAGAAGAATGAACTCAGCTTGCATGTATTGTCAGCTGTACACTGACATTCACCTCTGCCTAATTTGAAGCTGGAGATGATGCATTGGCCAATGTTTTGCACTGCCTCCTTGTTTGCACAAACTGACTGCTGTTAATAGAACCCGAAAAGTAGTATGTTTACCATCATTTATTCGCTTTCTTTGTAGCGATAAAAAGTAGCTGCCACACATATGCTAATAGAAAAGGATAACTACGCTACATAACAGATGAGTTCAAGTTGTTATCCAACATACAAAATGCTTTAAAAAAAATGTGTTCATGTCTTAAAAAACAAAAGACCGCGCTCACCTAAGGTGCATTTACCCGGCACGACTATTGTGAACAAGACTTCTGAGGAACGCGAGTTTCCTGATAATCGGCAAGGTGTAAACAGGCTGCCAATCACCCAACGAATGTTAGCCCCCCGCCTAAAACATACAAAGAAATATGGCGGGGGTCTCATGGCCTCATAGACCCTGGTAACACTCATTCTCTTGGCCGTTTCTCAAGGAAAGGTCAAAGAAAGGTCATGGTATTTTCTAGGGAACTCTCAAGAAGCGGTTATAACCAGTTTTTTCTGGTCTCTTTGGTGCCTCTTTTACCGGTTTCTGATTGGGTAATAGTGTGCTTGGCGCTCTTTTTTGAATTATATAAACCCCTGTTTATCGGGTTTTTCCCATTCCGTCGGCGCAAGAAGAAAAGAAGAGCCCACCCTCCCTCCCATTATCATTTAATTTAATTTTCTGTCGTGTAGTTTACTTGTGGGAAAATCGCCCATTTATGGGTGGATTGTTTTTTATTGGATATTCTGGAATTTTGGATTGTTATAGGAGGAATTTTTTTATTGGATATTTTAATGAGTTTTTATGTAACCCAAAATAAACTGCACGGCCATTTTTATCCAACAATAAAATTGTGATGTCTCTTTATTTGTATGAATGGGTTTTGGGAGGCCATGAGTAAATTGCTTGTTCGTAGTAGTGAAATATTATTTTTGAGCTTCCTTAAATGGAGTCTGTCTCCCCAAAAATCGTATATGAAATAATACCACCGTCATCAGGGGCTTATCTACAGCATTCTATAATGCTGTAGATAAGCCCCCAATGTATCCTGAAAGGTAAGAAAAAGAGGTTAGATTAAACTCACCCAGGGGCGGTCCTGCTGCGGTCCGGGTCCAGCACCTCCCATCTTCATACGATCACATCCTCTTCTTTTCTTCATGCCGCGGCTCCGGTGCAGGCGTACTTTGTCTGCCCTGTTGAGGGCAGAGCAAAGTACTGCAGTGCGCAGGCGCTGGGCCTCTCTGACCTTTCCCGATGCCTGCGCACTGCAGTACTTTGCTCTGCCCTCAACAGGGCAGACAAAGTACGCCTGCGCCGCAGCAGGAAGACAAGAAGAGGACATCACCGTATGAAGGTAGGAGGCGCTGGACCCGCACCGCGACGCCCATCGGACCGGAAAGCAACGAGTATAATATAACTTGTTTTTCTTACCTTTCAGGATACATTGGGGGCTTATCTACAGCATTACAGAATGCTGTAGATTAGCCCATGATGCCGGTGGCCTTATCTCACATACGATTTTTGGGGTGACAGATTCCCTTTAAAAAATCACAGCTTTCGGCAGCACATGGCCCTGTGTTGAAGTGGACCTGTGCTGCCGAGAACCATGAACGCCCATGCGCACTGAGCCATCTGAGTGATCATTCTGTATGCAGCAAAAAAGCAGTTTACCTGTCTAAACGGGTTATTAAACGACAGCTGACTGACATGTAGCTAACTGGCCGTCGTTTTCAGCCGCAGATCGGGCAATGTAGATGAGGCCCTAGTCTTTCTCCCGGTGTTCTATGTATTCAGTATACTAGTCAGCTTATGCCAGCATGAAATCACCCTTATTGGCAGCACATCGCCCCTTGTAAATAGGGGATGTGGGGCTGGTAACATGTCCATATGGGTCATAAGGTTGTATTAGCAATCGTTCTGTCCCCATCATCGCGCCGAGTAATCGGGGGCTGATCCATGCTCATTACTGACCTGACGTTGGCCTTTGTATATGGGCCATTACACATCGCAATACACCAATATCATCACAACCTGGTATACATTCGGTATACGATGATAATAAGAGACGAGCTTATCATCTTCTTACACAATATTTTTTCCCAGCTATATTTAAACTAGATCATTAGTGAGATTAAGCTCTGCAAAAGTTCTGTTTTCACCCTACCTGTCCCTACGCATCAATTATTTACTGGGAACCTCAAGAATTTTAACAACGTAGTTTAAATTGTTCATTTCAATGCTCCGCGGTTGCCATGGTAACCCACCCCCTGACAGCTACCGCAAGAAGAGTCTGTGTCACTTGGTGAAGAGGCATCACATTACCATGGAAATGATCGCCTTTCATTGAAATGTGCATTTCTAGTTAATCTTCCACTACGAATCGAAAAGCATCTCGGCGCCTCTCGCTCCAGTCCAACCCTAAACCAATAAAATGCCAATACACGGGGCTACGTGCATTGTTTGCCAAAATGAATACACCATTCATATGACCTTTACCCTCCTCTGAGAGCAAAACCAATGGCCAATACCAGATCATCTAAAAGTAATGCTATTAGGGCGTATTCACACTGCAGATTGTGGCAGGAATAATCCCACTCACACATATGGCAGAAATCTGTTCAATGTAAATGTCTGTATAATGTGTAAAGCGATAGATTAAAGGTGGATGAGATACGTTATATAACAAGCGGCGATAACAAGGCGATGGTACAACGTTATAGTTGCCATATGCTGTTTATTCTCATTACATGATGGACTATTACATGACGTATTTCCAGACAGCCATGTCCGGGGCACGTGTATTATCAGGCTCAGGCCTGTCACATCTCCTTTGTATAGAAGTGGCAGAGCTCCTGTGCTGTGGTATCATCCTGGCAGGCCTCCGGTCTGTGTATCCAGCGCTGAGTGACTGGCGTATGCCAGGGCACAAATCATCCTGCCTGTTACAGAGCACATTCACCGACGCCTGCCCAGCAGGGGAATCCACAGCAGATGAGCCGAGAAAGCAACAGAATGGACGTGGAGAACAATATAGCGATGTTCTGAGAAGTTCTACCAAGCACAGGACACCGTGCCCCTTCCTACGAGCAGAAGACAAAACGTGGACGGGACACTAAATATCCTGCACCTTCATTATGTCCACTAATGTACGTATCAATATGTCCCCATGCCCTCAGGACACCGTTCTTATATGCCAATGCTCACAGCACAGCGCCACATTATACATGTAATATGCCAATGCTCACAGCACAGAGCCACATTATACATGTAATATGCCAATACTCACAGCACAGCGCCACATTATACATGTAATATGCCAATACTCACAGCACAGAGCCACATTATACATGTAATATGCCAATGCTCACAGCACAGAGCCACATTATACATGTAATATGCCAATGCTCACAGCACAGCGCCACATTATACATGTAATATGCCAATGCTCACAGCACAGAGCCACATTATACATGTAATATGCCAATACTCACAGCACAGCGCCACATTATACATGTAATATGCCAATACTCACAGCACAGAGCCACATTATACATGTAATATGCCAATGCTCACAGCACAGAGCCACATTATACATGTAATATGCCAATGCTCACAGCACAGAGCCACATTATACATGTAATATGCCAATGCTCACAGCACAGAGCCACATTATACATGTAATATGCCAATGCTCACAGCACAGAGCCACATTATACATGTAATATGCCAATACTCACAGCACAGTGCCACATTATACATGTAATATGCCAATGCTCACAGCACAGAGCCACATTATACATGTAATATGCCAATGCTCACAGCACAGTGCCACATTATACATGTAATATGCCAATACTCACAGCACAGTGCCACATTATACATGTAATATGCCAATGCTCACAGCACAGAGCCACATTATACATGTAATATGCCAATGCTCACAGCACAGTGCCACATTATACATGTAATATGCCAATGCTCACAGCACAGTGCCACATTATACATGTAATATGCCAATGCTCACAGCACAGTGCCACATTATACATGTAATATGCCAATGCTCACAGCACAGAGCCACATTATACATGTAATATGCCAATGCTCACAGCACAGAGCCACATTATACATGTAATATGCCAATGTTCACAGCACAGAGCCACATTATACATGTAATATGCCAATGCTCACAGCACAGAGCCACATTATACATGTAATATGCCAATGCTCACAGCACAGAGCCACATTATACATGTAATATGCCAATGTTCACAGCACAGAGCCACATTATACATGTAATATGCCAATACTCACAGCACAGCGCCACATTATACATGTAATATGCCAATGCTCACAGCACAGTGCCACATTATACATGTAATATGCCAATACTCACAGCACAGTGCCACATTATACATGTAATATGCCAATACTCACAGCACAGAGCCACATTATACATGTAATATGCCAATGTTCACAGCACAGAGCCACATTATACATGTAATATGCCAATGCTCACAGCACAGAGCCACATTATACATGTAATATGCCAATGCTCACAGCACAGAGCCACATTATACATGTAATATGCCAATGCTCACAGCACAGAGCCACATTATACATGTAATATGCCAATGTTCACAGCACAGAGCCACATTATACATGTAATATGCCAATACTCACAGCACAGCGCCACATTATACATGTAATATGCCAATGCTCACAGCACAGTGCCACATTATACATGTAATATGCCAATACTCACAGCACAGTGCCACATTATACATGTAATATGCCAATACTCACAGCACAGAGCCACATTATACATGTAATATGCCAATGTTCACAGCACAGAGCCACATTATACATGTAATATGCCAATACTCACAGCACAGTGCCACATTATACATGTAATATGCCAATGCTCACAGCACAGAGCCACATTATACATGTAATATGCCAATACTCACAGCACAGAGCCACATTATACATGTAATATGCCAATACTCACAGCACAGTGCCACATTATACATGTAATATGCCAATTCTCACAGCACAGAGCCACATTATACATGTAATATGCCAATACTCACAGCACAGCGCCACATTATACATGTAATATGCCAATGCTCACAGCACAGTGCCACATTATACATGTAATATGCCAATACTCACAGCACAGTGCCACATTATACATGTAATATGCCAATACTCACAGCACAGTGCCACATTATACATGTAATATGCCAATACTCACAGCACAGCGCCACATTATACATGTAATATGCCAATGCTCACAGCACAGAGCCACATTATACATGTAATATGCCAATGCTCACAGCACAGTGCCACATTATACATGTAATATGCCAATGCTCACAGCACAGTGTCACATTACACATGTAATATGCCAATGCTCACAGCACAGCGCCACATTATACATGTAATATGCCAATGCTCACAGCACAGTGCCACATTATACATGTAATATGCCAATGCTCACAGCACAGTGTCACATTACACATGTAATATGCCAATGCTCACAGCACAGCGCCACATTATACATGTAATATGCCAATGCTCACAGCACAGTGTCACATTACACATGTAATATGCCAATGCTCACAGCACAGAGCCACATTATACATGGAATATGCCAATGCTCACAGCACAGAGCCACATTATACATGTAATATGCCAATGCTCACAGCACAGTGCCACATTATACATGTAATATGCCAATGCTCACAGCACAGCGCCACATTATACATGTAATATGCCAATGCTCACAGCACAGAGCCACATTATACATGTAATATGCCAATGCTCACAGCACAGTGTCACATTATACATGTAATATGCCAATACTCACAGCACAGTGCCACATTATACATGTAATATGCCAATGCTCACAGCACAGTGTCACATTATACATGTAATATGCCAATACTCACAGCACAGAGCCACATTATACATGTAATATGCCAATGCTCACAGCACAGAGCCACATTATACATGGAATATGCCAATGCTCACAGCACAGAGCCACATTATACATGTAATATGCCAATACTCACAGCACAGTGCCACATTATACATGTAATATGCCAATGCTCACAGCACAGTGCCACATTATACATGTAATATGCCAATACTCACAGCACAGAGCCACATTATACATGTAATATGCCAATACTCACAGCACAGTGCCACATTATACATGTAATATGCCAATACTCACAGCACAGAGCCACATTATACATGTAATATGCCAATGCTCACAGCACAGAGCCACATTATACATGGAATATGCCAATGCTCACAGCACAGAGCCACATTATACATGTAATATGCCAATACTCACAGCACAGTGCCACATTATACATGTAATATGCCAATGCTCACAGCACAGAGCCACATTATACATGTAATATGCCAATGCTCACAGCACAGAGCCACATTATACATGTAATATGCCAATGCTCACAGCACAGAGCCACATTATACATGTAATATGCCAATACTCACAGCACAGTGCCACATTATACATGTAATATGCCAATACTCACAGCACAGTGCCACATTATACATGTAATATGCCAATACTCACAGCACAGAGCCACATTATACATGTAATATGCCAATGCTCACAGCACAGAGCCACATTATACATGTAATATGCCAATGCTCACAGCACAGAGCCACATTATACATGGAATATGCCAATGCTCACAGCACAGAGCCACATTATACATGTAATATGCCAATGCTCACAGCACAGAGCCACATTATACATGTAATATGCCAATGCTCACAGCACAGAGCCACATTATACATGTAATATGCCAATACTCACAGCACAGAGCCACATTATACATGTAATATGCCAATACTCACAGCACAGAGCCACATTATACATGTAATATGCCAATGCTCACAGCACAGAGCCACATTATACATGTAATATGCCAATGCTCACAGCACAGAGCCACATTACACATGTAATATGCCAATGCTCACAGCACAGTGCCACATTATACATGTAATATGCCAATACTCACAGCACAGCGCCACATTATACATGTAATATGCCAATGCTCACAGCACAGAGCCACATTATACATGTAATATGCCAATACTCACAGCACAGAGCCACATTATACATGTAATATGCCAATGCTCACAGCACAGAGCCACATTATACATGTAATATGCCAATGCTCACAGCACAGAGCCACATTATACATGGAATATGCCAATGCTCACAGCACAGAGCCACATTATACATGTAATATGCCAATACTCACAGCACAGTGCCACATTATACATGTAATATGCCAATGCTCACAGCACAGAGCCACATTATACATGTAATATGCCAATGCTCACAGCACAGAGCCACATTATACATGTAATATGCCAATGCTCACAGCACAGAGCCACATTATACATGTAATATGCCAATACTCACAGCACAGTGCCACATTATACATGTAATATGCCAATGCTCACAGCACAGAGCCACATTATACATGGAATATGCCAATGCTCACAGCACAGAGCCACATTATACATGTAATATGCCAATACTCACAGCACAGAGCCACATTATACATGTAATATGCCAATGCTCACAGCACAGAGCCACATTATACATGTAATATGCCAATGCTCACAGCACAGTGTCACATTATACATGTAATATGCCAATACTCACAGCACAGAGCCACATTATACATGTAATATGCCAATGCTCACAGCACAGCGCCACATTATACATGTAATATGCCAATACTCACAGCACAGCGCCACATTATACATGTAATATGCCAATACTCACAGCACAGTGCCACATTATACATGTAATATGCCAATGCTCACAGCACAGAGCCACATTATACATGTAATATGCCAATACTCACAGCACAGAGCCACATTATACATGTAATATGCCAATGCTCACAGCACAGAGCCACATTATACATGTAATATGCCAATACTCACAGCACAGAGCCACATTATACATGTAATATGCCAATGCTCACAGCACAGTGCCACATTACACATGTAATATGCCAATGCTCACAGCACAGAGCCACATTATACATGTAATATGCCAATTCTCACAGCACAGAGCCACATTATACATGTAATATGCCAATGCTCACAGCACAGAGCCACATTATACATGTAATATGCCAATGCTCACAGCACAGTGTCACATTATACATGTAATATGCCAATGCTCACAGCACAGTGTCACATTATACATGTAATATGCCAATGTTCACAGCACAGTGTCACATTATACATGTAATATGCCAATGTTCACAGCACAGCGCCACACTACACATGTAATATGCCAATGCTCACAGCACAGCGCCACATTATACATGTAATCTGACAATGCTCACAGCACAGCGCCACATTATACATGTAATATGCCAATACTCACAGCACAGAGCCACATTATACATGTAATATGCCAATGCTCACAGCACAGCGCCACATTATACATGTAATATGCCAATACTCACAGCACAGAGCCACATTATACATGTAATATGCCAATGCTCACAGCACAGCGCCACATTATACATGTAATATGCCAATGCTCACAGCACAGCGCCACATTATACATGTAATATGCCCATGTTCACAGCACAGTGTCATATTATACATGTAATATGCCAATGTTCACAGCACAGCGCCACACTACACATGTAATATGCCAATGCTCACAGCACAGTGCCACATTATACATGTAATCTGACAATGCTCACAGCACAGCGCCACATTATACATGTAATATGCCAATGCTCACAGCACAGCGCCACATTATACATGTAATATGCCAATGCTCACAGCACAGTGTCACATTATACATGTAATATGCCAATGCTCACAGCACAGAGCCACATTATACATGTAATATGCCAATGCTCACAGCACAGCGCCACATTATACATGTAATATGCCAATGCTCACAGCACAGCGCCACATTATACATGTAATATGCCAATGCTCACAGCACAGCGCCACATTATACATGTAATATGCCAATGCTCACAGCACAGTGTCACATTATACATGTAATATGCCAATGCTCACAGCACAGCGCCACATTATACATGTAATCTGACAATGCTCACAGCACAGCGCCACATTATACACGTAATATGCCAATGCTCACAGCACAGCGCCACATTATACATGTAATATGCCAATGTTCACAGCACAGTGTCACATTATACATGTAATATGCCAATGCTCACAGCACAGCGCCACATTATACATGTAATATGCCAATGTTCACAGCACAGCGCCACATTATACATGTAATATGCCAATGTTCACAGCACAGTGTCACATTATACATGTAATATGCCAATGTTCACAGCACAGCGCCACATTATACATGTAATATGCCCATGTTCACAGCACAGTGTCACATTATACATGTAATATGCCAATGTTCACAGCACAGCGCCACACTACACATGTAATATGCCAATGCTCACAGCACAGCGCCACATTATACATGTAATCTGACAATGCTCACAGCACAGCGCCACATTATACACGTAATATGCCAATGCTCACAGCACAGCGCCACATTATACATGTAATATGCCAATGTTCACAGCACAGTGTCACATTATACATGTAATATGCCAATGTTCACAGCACAGCGCCACATTATACATGTAATATGCCAATGTTCACAGCGCAGCGCCACATTATACATGTAATATGCCAATGTTCACAGCACAGCGCCACACTACATATGTAATATGCCAATGCTCACAGCACAGCGCCACATTATACATGTAATATGCCAATGTTCACAGCACAGCGCCACACTACACATGTAATATGCCAATGTTCACAGCACAGCGCCACATTATACATGTAATATGCCAATGTTCACAGCACAGCGCCACACTACACATGTAATATGCCAATGCTCACAGCACAGCGCCACATTATACATGTAATATGACAATGCTCACAGCACAGCGCCACATTATACACGTAATATGCCAATGCTCACAGCACAGCGCCACATTATACATGTAATATGCCAATGTTCACAGCACAGTGTCATATTATACATGTAATATGCCAATGCTCACAGCACAGCGCCACATTATACATGTAATATGCCAATGTTCACAGCACAGCGCCACATTATACATGCAATATGCCAATGCTCACAGCACAGCGCCACATTATACATGTAATATGCCAATGTTTACAGCACAGTGTCACATTATACATGTAATATGCCAATGTTCACAGCACAGCGCCACATTATACATGTAATATGCCAATGCTCACAGCACAGCGCCACATTATACATGTAATATGCCAATGTTCACAGCACAGTGTCACATTATACATGTAATATGCCAATGCTCACAGCACAGTGTCACATTATACATGTAATATGCCAATGCTCACAGCACAGCGCCACATTATACATGTAATATGCCAATGTTCACAGCACAGTGTCACATTATACATGTAATATGCCAATGTTCACAGCACAGTGTCACATTATACATGTAATATGCCAATGCTCACAGCAGTGTCACATTATACATGTAATATGCCAATGCTCACAGCACAGCGCCACATTATACATGTAATATGCCAATGTTCACAGCACAGTGTCACATTATACATGTAATATGCCAATGCTCACAGCACAGCGCCACATTATACATGTAATATGCCCATGTTCACAGCACAGTGTCACATTATACATGTAATATGCCAATGCTCACAGCACAGCGCCACACTACACATGTAATATGCCAATGCTCACAGCACAGCGCCACATTATACATGTAATCTGACAATGCTCATAGCACAGCGCCACATTATACACGTAATATGCCAATGCTCACAGCACAGCGCCACATTATACATGTAATATGCCAATGTTCACAGCACAGTGTCACATTATACATGTAATATGCCAATGCTCACAGCACAGCGCCACATTATACATGTAATATGCCAATGTTCACAGCACAGCGCCACATTATACATGTAATATGCCAATGTTCACAGCACAGTGTCACATTATACATGTAATATGCCAATGCTCACAGCACAGTGTCACATTATACATGTAATATGCCAATGCTCACAGCACAGCGCCACATTATACATGTAATATGCCAATGTTCACAGCACAGTGTCACATTATACATGTAATATGCCAATGTTCACAGCACAGTGTCACATTATACATGTAATATGCCAATGCTCACAGCACAGTGTCACATTATACATGTAATATGCTAATGCTCACAGCACAGCGCCACATTATACATGTAATATGCCAATGTTCACAGCACAGTGTCACATTATACATGTAATATGCCAATGCTCACAGCACAGCGCCACATTATACATGTAATATGCCAATGTTCACAGCACAGTGTCACATTAAAGCTGCCAAAAAGGAAACAGAGAAGCACATTGCTAAGGAGAGTAAAAATAATCCCAAACTGTTCTTCAACTATATCAATAGTAAAAGAATAAAAACTGAAAATGTAGGCCCCTTAAAAAATAGCGAGGAAAGAATGGTTGTGGATGACGAGGAAAAAGCTAACATATTAAACACCTTCTTCTCCACGGTATTCACGGTGGAAAATGAAATGCTAGGTGAAATCCCAAGAAACAATGAAAACCCTATATTAAGGGTCACCAACCTAACCCAAGAAGAGGTGCGAAACCGGCTAAATAAGATTAAAATAGATAAATCTCCGGGTCCGGATGGCATACACCCACGAGTACTAAGAGAACTAAGTAATGTAATAGATAAACCATTATTTCTTATTTTTAGGGACTCTATAGCGACGGGGTCTGTTCCCCAGGATTGGCGCATAGCAAATGTGGTGCCAATATTCAAAAAGGGCTCTAAAAGTGAACCTGGAAATTATAGGCCAGTAAGTCTAACCTCTATTGTTGGTAAAATATTTGAAGGGTTTCTGAGGGATGTTATTCTGGATTATCTCAATGAGAATAACTGTTTAACTCCATATCAGCATGGGTTTATGAGAAATCGCTCCTGTCAAACCAATCTAATCAGTTTTTATGAAGAGGTAAGCTATAGGCTGGACCACGGTGAGTCATTGGACGTGGTATATCTCGATTTTTCCAAAGCGTTTGATACCGTGCCGCACAAGAGGTTGGTACACAAAATGAGAATGCTTGGTCTGGGGGAAAATGTGTGTAAATGGGTTAGTAACTGGCTTAGTGATAGAAAGCAGAGGGTGGTTATAAATGGTATAGTCTCTAAGTGGGTCGCTGTGACCAGTGGGGTACCGCAGGGGTCAGTATTGGGACCTGTTCTCTTCAACATATTCATTAATGATCTGGTAGAAGGTTTACACAGTAAAATATCGATATTTGCAGATGATACAAAACTATGTAAAGCAGTTAATACAAGAGAAGATAGTATTCTGCTACAGATGGATCTGGATAAGTTGGAAACTTGGGCTGAAAGGTGGCAGATGAGGTTTAACAATGATAAATGTAAGGTTATACACATGGGAAGAAGGAATCAATATCACCATTACACACTGAATGGGAAACCACTGGGTAAATCTGACAGGGAGAAGGACTTGGGGATTCTAGTTAATAATAAACTTACCTGGAGCAGCCAGTGCCAGGCAGCAGCTGCCAAGGCAAACAGGATCATGGGGTGCATTAAAAGAGGTCTGGATACACATGATGAGAGCATTATACTGCCTCTGTACAAATCCCTAGTTAGACCGCACATGGAGTACTGTGTCCAGTTTTGGGCACCGGTGCTCAGGAAGGATATAATGGAACTAGAGAGAGTACAAAGGAGGGCAACAAAATTAATAAAGGGGATGGGAGAACTACAATACCCAGATAGATTAGCGAAATTAGGATTATTTAGTCTAGAAAAAAGACGACTGAGGGGCGATCTAATAACCATGTATAAGTATATAAGGGGACAATACAAATATCTCGCTGAGGATCTTTTTATACCAAGGAAGGTGACGGGCACAAGGGGGCATTCTTTGCGTCTGGAGGAGAGAAGGTTTTTCCACCAACATAGAAGAGGATTCTTTACTGTTAGGGCAGTGAGAATCTGGAATTGCTTGCCTGAGGAGGTGGTGATGGCGAACTCAGTCGAGGGGTTCAAGAGAGGCCTGGATGTCTTCCTGGAGCAGAACAATATTGTATCATACAATTAGGTTCTGTAGAAGGACGTAGATCTGGGGATTTATTATGATGGAATATAGGCTGAACTGGATGGACAAATGTCTTTTTTCGGCCTTACTAACTATGTTACTATGTTACTATGTTACATTATACATGTAATATGCCAATGCTCACAGCACAGCGCCACATTATACATGTAATATGCCAATGTTCACAGCACAGTGTCACATTATACATGTAATATGCCAATGCTCACAGCACAACGCCACATTATACATGTAATATGCCAATGCTCACAGCACAGCGCCACATTATACATGTAATATGCCAATGTTCACAGCACAGTGTCACATTATACATGTAATATGCCAATGTTCACAGCACAGTGTCACATTATACATGTAATATGCCAATGCTCACAGCACAGTGCCACATTATACATGTAATATGCCAATGTTCACAGCATAGTGTCACATTATACATGTAATATGCCAATGCTCACAGCACAGCGCCACATTATACATGTAATATGCCAATGTTCACAGCACAGTGTCACATTATACATGTAATATGCCAATGCTCACAGCACAGTGCCACATTATACATGTAATATGCCAATGCTCACAGCACAACGCCACACTACACATGTAATATGCCAATGCTCACAGCACAGTGCCACATTATACATGTAATATGCCAATGCTCACAGCACAGCGCCACATTATACATGTAATATGCCAATGCTCACAGCACAGCGCCACATTATACATGTAATATGCCAATTCTCACAGCACAGTGTCACATTATACATGTAATATGCCAATGCTCACAGCAGTGTCACATTATACATGTAATATGCCAATGCTCACAGCACAGCGCCACATTATACATGTAATATGCCAATGTTCACAGCACAGTGTCACATTATACATGTAATATGCCAATGCTCACAGCACAGTGCCACATTATACATGTAATATGCCAATGCTCACAGCACAGTGTCACATTATACATGTAATATGCCAATGCTCACAGCACAGTGTCACATTATACATGTAATATGCCAATACTCACAGCACAGCGCCACATTATACATGTAATATGCCAATGTTCACAGCACAGTGCCACATTATACATGTAATATGCCAATGTTCACAGCACAGTGTCACATTATACATGTAATCTGACAATGCTCACAGCACAGTGCCACATTATACATGTAATCTGACAATGCTCACAGCACAGTGTCACATTATACATGTAATATGCCAATGCTCACAGCACAGTGTCACATTATACATGTAATATGCCAATGCTCACAGCACAGTGCCACATTATACATGTAATATGCCAATGTTCACAGCACAGTGCCACATTATACATGTAATATGCCAATACTCACAGCACAGTGTCACATTATACATGTAATATGCCAATGCTCACAGCACAGTGTCACATTATACATGTAATATGCCAATGCTCACAGCACAGCGCCACATTATACATGTAATATGCCAATGTTCACAGCACAGTGTCACATTATACATGTAATATGCCAATGTTCACAATACAGTGTCACATTATACATGTAATATGCCAATGCTCACAGCACAGCGCCACATTATACATGTAATATGCCAATGTTCACAGCACAGTGTCACATTATACATGTAATATGCCAATGCTCACAGCACAGCGCCACATTATACATGTAATATGCCAATGTTCACAGCACAGTGTCACATTATACATGTAATATGCCAATGCTCACAGCACAACGCCACATTATACATGTAATATGCCAATGCTCACAGCACAATGCCACATTATACATGTAATATGCCAATGTTCACAGCACAGTGTCACATTATACATGTAATATGCCAATGTTCACAGCACAGTGTCACATTATACATGTAATATGCCAATGCTCACAGCACAGTGTCACATTATACATGTAATATGCCAATGCTCACAGCACAGCGCCACATTATACATGTAATATGCCAATGTTCACAGCACAGTGTCACATTATACATGTAATATGCCAATGCTCACAGCACAGTGCCACATTACACATGTAATATGCCAATGTTCACAGCACAATGCCACATTATACATGTAATATGCCAATGCTCACAGCACAGTGTCACATTATACATGTAATATGCCAATGCTCACAGCACAGTGTCACATTATACATGTAATATGCCAATGTTCACAGCACAGTGTCACATTATACATGTAATATGCCAATGCTCACAGCACAGTGTCACATTATACATGTAATCTGACAATGCTCACAGCACAGTGCCACATTATACATGTAATATGCCAATGTTCACAGCACAGCGCCACATTATACATGTAATATGCCAATGCTCACAGCACAGTGTCACATTATATATGTAATCTGACAATGCTCACAGCACAGTGCCACATTATACATGTACTATGCCAATGCTCATAGCACAGTGTCACATTATACATGTAATCTGACAATGCTCACAGCACAGTGTCACATTATACATGTAATCTGACAATGCTCACAGCACAATGCCACATTATACATGTAATATGCCAATGCTCACAGCGCCACACTACACGTGTAAGGCTACTTTCACACTAGCGTCGGATTTGGCCCGTCGCATTGCGTCGGGCCGAGATTCTGACGCTAGCGTTTGTTGTGCTGCACAACGGGTGCAGCGGATGCATTTCTCCGGCGCATCCGCTGCCCCATTGTGAGGTGCGGGGAGGTGGGGGCGGAGTTCCGGCCGCGCATGCGCGGTCGGAAAAAGCGGTCCGTCGGCCGCAAAAAACTTTACATTTAACGTTTTTTGCTCCCGGCGGTCCGCCATAACACGGCGCAACCGTCGCAAGACGGTTGCGATGTGTGTCAATACGTCGCAATGCGTCGGTAATGTAACTCTATGGGGCAAAAACTCATCCTGCAAACAACTTTGCAGGATGCGTTTTTTCCCCTAAACGACGCATTGCCACGTATTAAAAAAAACGGCAGTGTGAAAGTACCCTAATATGCCAATGCTCACAGCACAGCGCCATATTATACATGTAATATGCCAATGCTCACAGCACAATGCCACACTACACATGTAATATGTCAATGCTCACAGCACAGTGCCACACTACACATGTAATATGCCAATGCTCACAGCACAGTGCCACATTATACATGTAATATGCCAATGTTCACAATACAGTGTCACATTATACATGTAATATGCCAATGTTCACAGCACAGCGCCACATTATACATGTAATATGCCAATGCTCACAGCACAGTGCCACATTATACATGTAATATGCCAATGCTCACAGCACAGTGCCACATTATACATGTAATCTGACAATGCTCACAGCACAGTGACACATTATACATGTAATATGCCAATGTTCACAGCACAGTGACACATTATACATGTAATATGCCAATGCTCACAGCGCCACACTACACATGTAAGGCTACTTTCACAGTAGCGTCGGATTTGGGCCGTCGCATTGCATCGGGCCGAGATTCCGATGCTAGCGTTTGTTGTGCTGCACAACGGGTGCAGCGGATGCATTTCTCCGGCGCATCCGCTGCCCCATTGTGAGGTGCGGGGAGGTGGGAGCGGAGTTCCGGCTGCGCATGCGCGGTCGGATAAAGCGGTCCGTTGGCCGCAAAAATCGTTACATTTAAAGTTTTTTGCTCCCGGCGGTCCGCCACAACACGTACACGTACATGTAATATGCCAATGCTCACAGCACAGCACCACATTATACATGTAATATGCCAATGCTCACAGCACAGTGCCACATTATACATGTAATATGCCAATGCTCACAGCACAGCACCACATTATACATGTAATATGCCAATGCTCACAGCACAGTGTCACATTATACATGTAATATGCCAATGCTCACTGCACAGCACCACATTATACATGTAATATGCCAAAGCTCACAGCACAGCACCACATTATACATGTAATATGCCAATTTTCACAGCACAGTGCCACACTACACATGTAATATGCCAATATTCACAGCACAGTGCCCCATGTGTACATGTAATATGCCAATGCTGACAACACAGTGCCACACTACATATGTAATATGCCAATGCTCACAGCACATTGCCCCATGTGTACATGTAATATGCCAAGGTTCACAACACAGTGCCACATGTGTACATGTAATATGCTAATGCTCACAGCGCAGTGCCACTGTACATATGTAATATGCCAATGCTCACAGCACAGTGCCACACTACACATGTAATATGCCAATGCTCACAGCACATTGCCCCATGTGTACATGTAATATGCCAATGTTCACAGCACAGTGCCACACGTGTACATGTAATATGCCAATGCTCACAGCGCAGTGCCCCATATGTACATGTAATATGCCAATGCTCAAAGTAGTGCCACATGTGTACATGTAATATGCCAATGCTGACAACACAGTGCCACATGTGTACATGTAATATGTTAATGCTCACAGCACAGTGCCACATATGTACATGTAATATGCCAATGCCCGCAGCACAGTGTAACAGTACATATGTAATATGCCAATGTTCACAGCACACTGCCATAGTACATATGTAATATGCCAATGCTCACAGCACAGTGCCAAGTGTACATGTAATATACCAATGCTGACAACACAGTGCCACGTGTACATGTAATATGCCAATGTTCACAGCACAGTGCCATAGTACATATGTAATATGCCAATGCTCACAGCACAGTGCCAAGTGTACATGTAATATACCAATGCTGACAACACAGTGCCACGTGTACATGTAATATGCCAATGTTCACAGCACACTGCCAAGTGTACATGTAATCTGCCAATGCTCACAGCACAGTGCCACATGTGTAAATGTGATATGCCAGTGCTCACAGCACAGTGTAACAGTACATACGTAATATGCCAATATTCACAGCACAGTGCCACATGTGTACATGTAATATGCCAATGCTCACAGCACAGTGCCACATGTGTACATGTAATATGCCAATGCTCACAGCACAGCGCCACATGTGTACATGTAATATGCCAATGCTCACAACACAGTGCCACAATTCATATGTAATATTCCAATGTTTACAGCACAGTGCCACAGTACACACATAATATGCCAATGCTCACAGCACAGTGCCACATGTGTACATGTAATATGCCAATGCTCACAGCACAGTGTCACATCATCCATGTAATATGCAAATGCTCACAACACAGTGCCACATTATACATGTAATCTGACAATGCTCACAGCACAGTGCCACATTATACACGTAATATGCTAATGCTCACAGCACAGTGCCACATTACACATGTACATATACCAGGGATTACATGCACAAAACAGAGCACACCATGTCCCTTCCATGCACACAGCACAGTATGCAGAGCCTCCTCACATACTGTATGTGTACAGTAATCCACACACAATACATTATATACTGTCTGCAATGAATAACATATATAAAGCACAGATCTCACCTCCTTCATGCCCACATTTATCAGGGTACCCTGCCCATATTGGTATGTACATGGCATGACTGACCCATCATGTATGAGACAGCAACAAATGGCTGCAGTAGGTGGATGTGCCATCACCGGCCCCCTGCCCACATGGATCATCACATGGATGACTCTGCTCTTTCTCACCTCTTCCTCCTCTTGATAGTCCTGCAGGATGGCATCAGCAGCTGTGCCCCTTGTAGCTGTGGAGCTCCTGGTTAGATGAGAGCAGCCTTGTGGGTCCCCATTCCTCTATTCCCCACCTCCTCTCTGCTGCATGGAGCAGTGAATGTGTCTCCCCTCCCTCCAGTGAGATTACAGTAATGACAGACCATGAGATCCCCTCCTTTGTCTTCACAATGCAGGACGACCCAGTGCAGATCCCAATCAGGAGGATTATAGCAGCAGCATGTCAGGAAGCTGTCAGCAGGCTGCCAGGATGGGGCACAGCACTGGGCATACATGCAGAGCTGGGCATGTGCCTGCCTAGATGCCCACACTGAGCATGCTGTGCCAGCTTTTCTATCTAGTAACATGCTGAGCACTATTCTCCCATCTCACTGGAGCTACAGGGGGCGCTGCTGAGGCCATAGGAGGTGGGAGAAGGGGCTGCTGCTTTCAGTACAGTCTCTAATGCAGAATGCATCCAGGACAGTCACTGCCTAATATCCTGCTCAGGAAGCACAGACATGGGAAACACCTGTAAGGAAAGGAATTAGGAGGGGTCACCAGGCTGGAAACATAGCGGGGTCATTGCATGTTCAAATAGTGTAGGTTAGTTAGGTAAAAAACCCAACATGGTGATTTAAAAGCATGGAAACTATCAGTGGAGAAGCTCTAATGACCGATACATCCCTCATTTGAATGTAGATCATGAGCTAGTGGTCGAATGTAAGATTTCTTCCATCACATCCTCCTCAGGGAACAACTGAATGGACCTCTTTATAGTCAATGGGCCCATGAGTGGTGCCCTAGGATGTGACCACAGAACTGGTCATTATATAACCACATGCAGATCTGTCAGGTGCCATTCGGGTCTCTCTTGTTTGTTCTGTCTAGAGATCAAAAAGAATGAAGAAAGCAGGTAGAAACAGAGCGAAATGGTAAAACACTGCCCTTTGGTACTAAGTATCATGAGCACTAGCATATTTCTTAAATGGTTGTGGTAAGTAGGGTATGCATGCTATTTTGCTTTACAAGGGTGTTATATCAGAATAGATTTTATCCACCTTGGCCAGTGGCACAGTCAATAATTGGTACATGTTGTTATTGAACACCATTCACATGGTTTAGCATGTGAAACTGGGCATATCATGGTACTCCACATTCCCCCACACTGACTGCCGAGAAATTAAAGCTGGAGGTGTTTGTAATGACAGATAACTACAGATAATGTATCACTCAGAGAAGGTGGCTCTATGTTTTTCTGGGGGCGTGTTCTTTTTTTTCGCTGCTTGATGCTTTCCACTAAGGATTGGTCAACATCATGCAAGAAAAACATAGACCAATCTCTGCTAACACGTCCTTGAGCTTTGTGTAAATTAGAATCCGAACTTTACAAGCTAACATCTCTGCAACAGAAATGGGACACTAAAAAATAAACAAGTATATGTTTTATTCAGCTCTGCAGCCATTATTTCATGACATGGCCAGTTTAACCAGCTCAAACATTCATCATTGTCTACTTGGTGTATAAGGTGTCTGATGCATACATGTCAAACCCAGGTCCACAGGCCAAATCTGGCCCTCAGTGTAATTATATTTGTCCCAGAAGATAATATTGAATGTCTATTACAGCAAGCCATCACTACTAGACAGCCCATACTAATACTACATATATATACCCCACGTCCTCTAACTCAATAATAATATAATAATAATTTTTTATTTGTATAGCGCCAACATATTCCGCAGCACTTTATATTATAGAACTCTATCACAACTTGCCAACAATGGACAGCAAGGAGGGTGAAAATAGCTCCCCACTGCTGGACATGGGGGAGCAGAACGATTGCTTGGTCAGCTTAGGCTACGTTCACATTAGCGTTGCGCCGCTGTTGCGTCGGCGACGCAGCGGCGACGCAGCGGCGACGCGCCCCTATGTTTGACATAGGGGACGCGTGCGTTTCTTGGGTGGCGTTTTTCGCCACGTGCGTCGTTTCCGACGCTAGCGTCGGACCCAAGAAAATGCAACAAGTTGCATTTTCTGTGCGTCCGATTTTCGTCAAAAACGACGCACGCGTCGCAAAACGCGCGCGTTTTTGCGCGCGTTTGCGCGCGTTTTTCCGTGCGTCGCGCGTTGCGTCGCCGACGCAGGGCGGCGCAACGCTAATGTGAATGTAGCCTTAATCAGGAGAAGTCTCAGCACCGAGGATGCAGCCAAATGTCTGCTGGACTCCTTGCAAGTAGCCTGGGGGCATTGAGAACTTACCATGAATATCATGTATCCTATGTGTTGGTACTGTACAGATAGCTGCAGCTGACAATAAGGTGTTATTGCTGCCACATGTACAAGTTGTGCCCACTTACACCACATCCAATACAAGAGGAGGTGCCCGCCAGGGCCATGGGGTACCCAGTACCAGGTCCGGTGTTCACAGGGGGATGTCACGGTGGCGACCCAGTCCGTGGCCCTGGGCGCCCATGTAAAAGGGAAAATGAATAAAGTTTATGTTTATGATGCCACCTGTGGTATTCGGTCAGTGGAGACCGACACTGCTTTAAGGGGTCCTCTGGGGTGATGTTATGGCAGCTAGATGGTATAACTTCCCACAGGTGAAGTATGTCCCCAGGGCTCCCAGTGTATAGATGAGGATAGTGAACAGTGCCGTAAAGAATGAGGACACAGGTGTGCAGTCTCTTTACCTGGTTTACTGAAGACTTCAGGCAGCCACAGTCCAGCGTACCAGATCACAGGTATAGGCAGGGTCCGGCCGGCTTGGATGCGAATGCAGAGTTCCCCTTTACCAGGTGGAGATGAAAGCCTTCCTCTAGCGCAGTGGTGTTGTAGTCCCTTACTGCCTATGGCTTCAGATAAGGTCCTTACAGTTCTTCTCTCTGTCCCCCATATAGGATGGGACAATATCTGTATGACAGGTAACTCGAGCCTTTTTACAGGGACTCTAGCACGCCCCAGGCTCTGTGTTACTATGTCTTCTGGGTATTAAGGCAGATAGGTAACTTGCAGTTCAGCTGTCCTGCTGGTCTCTGCTGTATTAGATTCCCTTACAACCTCCGTGTTCCAGCTACCGGTAGTCTGCGCTTCAGAGAGAGGCAGCTCGTTCGCAGCTGGTCTCCCCTGAGATCATTCTCCTGTGCTTCACTCTCCTGCACACTTTCCACAAGTTGCCCTTTTCTTCTTAATTCTCTTTAGGAGCTGTAGCGACTGTCTACACGGCTCCTTCAGTCGTTCCGACACTCCATGTCTGAGAGCTCTCTCCTCTGACATAATCTGACTAACTTCCCTCCAAACCACAATATATATGCATATGTAGGGGAGTCACCTAGAAATAGGATCAAAAGCTCCCCCTTGTGGCCTGGAGTGTGAACATGTTGTGTGTATGGTGATTACCTGATAAAAGATATCTTTCGTCGCTTCCAAGTGTAACATCACTCTCCCTGTGAAGAAAGCAATGTCACTGTGATGATCAGGACCCTGGGGCATCACACACACCCATACTGCCCCCCAATCCCCTCCCCCCCATCCCCCCCCCCCCCCCCCTTTAAATCCAGTACTCCCAGACTGGGAAAAGAAAACAGTTACAGGTTAAAGAATGCAAACATTTTGAAAAACATTTGAACAATTATAAACTTTGGCTTACTTTTATGGGAGGTATTGTTGCTTTGAGCATTGCAAAAACAAGTTTATAAAAGTGTTAAATATTAATTATTAATTCAATTATTCTTATTCTGTACTGAGCACATTGCTTCTTGCTGACATTACAAAAAGCTATTTCTGTATACATACTGTATAGCTCAGAGTATAAGTCAACTAGTGGACCCACTAGTGTGTGTACTATTTGTAGGCCTGCATTGTATTGGCAAACTGGGCAAGCGTCTGTGTTTTCTTAGATTCACCATAGGTCTGACAGATTCACCAATAGCAGAGGGTGGATTCTCTGGTTCCACTGCTGGGGTGAGGTTTGCTGCTTGAGCCTGCTGGTGTAAAGTCTCTTCTGGTTCAGGATGGTCTGGAATCACATTTTGTTCTGGTATTTCCAGCTGGGGAAAAGTCAAGACAGGTATCACTATGGCCTGATGTATTTGAGTCCAAGACTGGGGAAAATCTCCAAGAACGGTGTGGATTTTTTTTTCTTCTTCCTCCATTGGTTGAGAAGTTCCTGGATTTTCTTCTTTGCTCCTCAGTTTGACACGGCATACTTTGAGATGATCTCTGGTTACTGCAGTTGAAGTTTCTCCTCCATCTTTACTTATAAGGCATACTTTCGTGTTGTCGAACTTTGAAGGTAGGATAGTATACGGTTGTACTACCCACTGGTCATCAAGTTTGTGCATTCTCCTTTTACGTTTTAGCACTGTCACCTGGTGACAAAGGAATTGCAGGGGCACGTTGGTTATAGTCTCTCTCTTGCTTTTGTCTTGCCTGTGATAGACTACTTTCGACGCACTCTTGTACTTAGCGATGCTTTTGTTGTCTCTTAGTATCCCAATCTGCATCATGTGAGGTATTTTCTGGGGTAAGGACTCCCATGTCTAGATCAACTGGTAGTTTACTAGATCTTCCTCTCATCAGGTATGCTGGAGTGCAGTTGGTAGAATTCACTGGAATGTGGTTGTACAAATCTACCAAGTCTGGTAAGTTTTCTGGCCCTAAGTTTCTTTCATGTAAAGGCAGGGTCTTCAGTAAGTCAATCACTACTTGGTTCATCTTTTCACACATTCCGTTATTTTGCGGGTGGTACGGTGTGGTTCTGATCTTTTTGCATCCGTACAGGTTGCAGAATTCTTGAAACACTTCCACTTCAAAGGCTGGTCCTTGGTCAGTAAGTACCTTCTCATGATATCCGTGTGGTCGGCAAAAGTGTTGCTGGAAGGCTTTGGCTGCTGTCCTCGCTGTCTGGTCCTTGACAGGTATGACTACCAGGAATCTGGAGTAATGGTCTACAATGGTCAGAGCATAAACATAGCCTGACCGGCTTGTAGTTAGCTTCACATGATCTAGCGCAACCAATTCAAGTGGCTGTTTGGTGACTATGGGCTGTAGGGGAGCCCTCTGGCTGTCACGGTCCTTTCTGCGCAGGCTACATGGCCAACCCTCTCTGCACCACTTTTCCGATGGATTTTCTCATGCCAATCCAGGTGAACCTTCCACAAAGTAGGATCTCTAACTTCTTCCATCCGAAGTGTCTTGCTCCATCGTGGTACGCTTCCAGAACCATTGGCACATATTGTCTTGGGACCACTATCTGCCAGACCAGCTCGTGAGTGCATGGGTAAATACTCCTCCGACACAGCTTACCATCGTACATAAACAGTTTGCCTTTCTCTTTCCACAGCTGTTGAGTCTCTTGTGGAGCATCTGGACCAGGGTGCGAATTGGCTTGCGTCAGCAGCTCCTTGACCAGATGGACTGCGGGGTCACTGTCCTGTGTCTCTACCTACCCATGGTGGGGCAATGGGTTCAACGTGGCTTCATGCTTGTTTCTGTGCCTGTTCCTCACATAATGGGAATACTGAGTTGCCCTGGGGCGATGGAAAGCTGGCAACTCTATTTCTTTGAGTATTTCTGACCCTTCTCCCATCTCTGGCAAGTTGGGCATCCTGGACAATGCATCGGCATTCGCATTCTTGCGCCCTGCACGGTACTTGATGGTGAACTCATAATTGGACAACCGGGCCATCCATCGCTGCTCCAAAGCACCTAGTTTTGCTGTCTCCAGGTGTCAGCGGATTGTTGTCCGTGAAGATGGCGAATCTTGCTGAGTCCAGGTAGTGCATGAACCTCTGTCACCGCCCAGACAATAGCGAGGGGCGAAGTTTCCTGCTGGCATAGGCAATTACTCTTTCTTTGCCTTTATGTACCTGGGGCAACACAGCTCCCAATCCCATGTTGCTTGCGTCCGTGTACAGCACAAACGGTTGGTCATATTCGGGGTAAGCCAGTACCTCATCTCCCATAAGAGCCAACTTCAATCGAGTGAAGGATCTCTCCAGCCCGTCGTCCCAGTCAAATGGGGTATTCTTACCCTTGGTTTTCTTGGATTGGCCCACTAACAGGTCTTGTAATGGTGCGGCTATCTTGGTGAAGTCTTTGATAAATCTTCTGTAGTAGCCTACCAACCTGAGGAACTGCCGGACTTCATGGAGGTTGCTGGGCTTTGGCCAGTTCTTGATCATGGTGACCTTGTCAGGGTCTGGTGCCACTCCTTCAGAGCTTACCACATGGCCCAGGTACTGCACTTTGGGTTTCAACAGGTGATATTTAGATGGTTTTACCTTCAAACCAAAGTTGGACAGGGCTTCAAACACCTCGGCCAGGTGCTTTAGGTGGTCCTCATAAGTCATGGAGAAGACAATAACATTGTCCAGATACAGCAAGACGGTTTCAAAATTCTTGTGCCCAAGACAGCACTCCATCATCCTCTGGAACGTTCCTGGTGCGTTGCACAGTCCAATCGGCATGTAGTTGAATTCACAGAGACCCATCGGTGTGGTGAAGGCCGTCTTTTCCTCTGCCACGGGAACCTGCCAGTACCCACTGGTGAGATCCAAGGTAGAGAAGTAGTTAGCAGATTTTAAAGCAGCTAATGACTCTTCTATTCTGGGCAATGGGTATGCATCTTTGTGTGTAATGCGGTTTATCTGCCTATAATCAACACACATTCTCATTGTGCCATCCTTCATCCTGATGAGGACTAATGGAGCGGTCCCGGGGCTACAACTATCTTTGATTACCCCAGCCTCCTTCATCTCTCGTAACATGTCTTTGGCACACTAATAATGAGCTGGAGGTACAGGCCGGTATCTCATGCGCAGTACTAGTACGGCGCATGTCGGCTCCCCTGCTTTGATGTGGGCTCCGGCGCTGAGCCCACACCAAAGTCGCGACATGTCAGCTGTTTTGTACAGCTGACATGTGCGCGCAATAGCGGCGGGTGAAATCGCGATTCACCCGCTGCTATGAACCTGTTAAATGCCGCTGTCAAACACTGACAGCGGCATGTAACTGGTGCTTCCGGCCGCGCGGCCGGAGATGAGCTCATCGCCGACCCCATCACATGATCGGGGGTCGGCGATGCATCAGGATGGTAACCATAGAGGTCCTTGAGACCTCTATGGTTACTGATGCTGGTGCAACGCCTAAGAGACCGGGGTACCCAGCACCGGACCAATGGGGTCTGTCTCTTGAGGGGGGTGTCACGGGTGGCTTGACCCGGTGCTGTGGCCTCAGGCAATGCACAGTGTAAAGGGTATCGTGAGGGAACAGGCACTTACTTGATCAGCAGCAGGTTCTCCCAGCGGTGATGATCCTGATCCTGGATAGATGGCTATTGTCCAAATGAAAGACTGAGGCACTGAAACGTTTAACCAGTTTACTTTAACAAAAAAGGATTTACAACCAGTCCTGTCACCGGAGTCTGTATGGGAACTCTGAGTTACTTTGACCCTGCCGGGGTCTTCGCCTCTTATTGTACGCAATATCTGTGTGGCCCTGCTGCTGTATGTGAACTGGCTGCCGGCCCAATCTGTCCCCTCCGGGTCCTGGTTCGACGGGCAACCCGAGTCCTTTTATCGGCTTACCCCCTCCAGGAGTACCGCTGAACTCTGTGTCTGTTGCTGCGTCCGACCCTAGTGAAGCTGATATCACCTCACGTTTTTCCGGTTGCTGTATTATATGTAATGAATACAGCCACGGATCCGGTATCCGTCTTTGCGCCTGTTCTGGGTAGTGATTAATGCTACCCGGTTCTCACAATGTCCTTTTTCTCTATCCCTCTTCTCCTCAGGCCGGTGATTTAGGCCTGGTAACAGTCACAGGGCTGTTTGAGATTCAACTGTATGACCTCTCACTTTCAGCTCCTTAGCCCAACTGCCAGTTCTTCTCTCAGACCAGAATGGATCAAGGGGAGTCTCTGGAGCTCCCCCTTCTGGCCGGAGGTGGTAGTGCAGTCTTGCTATTTTAGTATTTGCATTTACTGTCAGTAACTATTTTTGTGGCAAATACCCCTAGGGGTGCCACATTGGCCTGCTGTGAGCGCCCCCTGTGGTCGGCGCTCATAGCAAGCCTGCATTTCTGCTGCATAGCAGCGATCTGATGATCGCTGCTATGTAGCAGAGCCGATCGAGTGGTGCCAGCTTCTAGCCTCCCAGGGAGACTATTGAATCATAGCAAAAGTACAAAAAAATGTTTTTAAAAATATGAAAAAAATAAAAAAATATAAAAGTTTAAATCACCCCCCTTTTGCCCCATCCAAAATAAAACAATAAAAAAAAATCAAACCTACACATATTTGGTATCGCCGCGTTCAGAATCGCCCGATCTATCAATAAAAAAAGCATTAACCTGATCGCTAAACGGCGTAGCGAGAAAAATATTAGAAACCCCAGAATTACGTTTTTATGGTCGCCGTAACATTGCATTAAAATGCAATAACGGGCAATCAAAAGAGCGTATCTGCACAAAAGTTGTATCATTAAAAACGTCAGGCACGCAAAAAATAAGCCCTCACCCGACCCCAGATCACGAAAAATGGAGATGCTATGGGTATCGGGAAATGGCGCTTTTTTTTTTAGCAAAGTTTGGAATTTATTTCACCACTTAGATAAAAAATAACTTAGACATGTTAATTGTCTATGAGCTCATAATGACCTGGAGAATCATAGTGGCAGGTCAGTTTTAGCATTTAGTGAAGATAGCAAAAAAGCCAATCAAAAAACAAGTGTGGTATTGCACTTTTTTTGCAATTTCACCGCACTTGGAATTTTTTTCCCGTTTTCTAGTACAAAACATGGTAAAACCAATGGTGGCGTTCAAAAGTACAACTCGTCCCGAAAAAAAATAAGCACTCGCATGACCATATTGATGGAAGAATAAAAAAGTTATGGCTCTTGGAAGGAAGGGAGCGAAAAACAAAGACACAAAAACTAAAAAGGGCCGCGGCGGGAAGGGGTTAATGGGCAGATGATCTCCTGTGGGGATATGGTGTTGAATCCCTTTTACTTGCCCAAAATCTAGTGGGTGTTTGCTGAATACTCGCTCATACTCATGGAACACCGGGTAAGCCCGTTGTTTTTGGTGTGATGGGGTAGAGTCAGTGCCCACGTGTAATTTCTGACGCCAATCTTCCATTTGTCCTGCAGAACCATTGTCCTTCGCCTGGTTGGACGGGACCAAGGGTTCTGTTGCCTATATTACATTGTTATCAGCAGTAAACAGTTTGGCAAGTGTGGCATATCTGGTTAAGTGGACCTCTTTCTCTCCACAGTTACGGACACGTACTGGTACCCTCCCCTTGCGGACATCAACCACCCCTCTGGCTGTAAGGATTGTTTGCCTACTATCTGAATACACAGGTTCTACCAGGGCCTGGTAGTTTTTACCTCTGAGGCCTATTGCTGCCTGACACCATATTAATATTTCACTCCTGGGGGGTAATGCGATGGGAATCGACTCACTTACTGTGGCACGGCCAATTTCTCCACCAGATAGTTCTACCTGCTGTCTCTGCACCAGAGCTCTGATTTCTTTCTGCAGGACACATTGTTCACTGGAACCAGCAGTTTTGGCCACCTGTTGTAATAAGACAATAACCTCTGCAAGAACATTTTCTATGACATTAGTACCAATGGTCATCATGGGGTTACGTTCATGTCGGTCAATATCAACAATCACCATTCCTTGGTCCTTCAATTCTACCCGCCCCACCTTAATGGTGACCTCTTTGTACCCCACCTGTGGCAACGGCTGACTGTTACTGCCTACTATTGTCAAATCATCATCTGGGCCCAGTACCATTTACATAGAATGTAAGGCATAGTTGTCACCTGAGAACCAATGTCCAACAAAGCATTTATCGGGATGCCGTCAATCACAATGGAGAGGACAGGTCATCCTCCGACGTACTTGGCTCACCAGTTTTGTGGGCCTGGTCATCCTTTTCCTGGGGGTTGGCCCTCTGCCCTAGGGGTCGCTCGTTTAAATGACAGTACCTGGTCGCAGCGGTGGCAGATGGGTCGTCCGTCCTGATAGTGATTGTCGTCTCTCCCTCTGGTCGGCGGGATCCTCTTCTGTTGTCGCCAGGGGACGTCCTCTGGTCTGGAAGCCAGCTTGATCTTCTCCTTCCTGTAGGGACTGCACGGTCTTAGCTAGTGCAGCTATGCTTTTAGTTAGTTCTTAGACCTGGAGGCACAGTCCTGCTGAGGTATCATCACCCAGGATCTGTGCGTCGGCCTCAACTGGGACCTGATGGCAGGGTTCCACCTCCTGGTGGTACATGAGGGCTGGACAATTAGGGGGCTGGCCTGAGGTTTGTGCAGCACCCGGATGGCCCTGTCCTTAAATTGCACAAAGTCCAGGTCAGGGTTTTGCAGGGCCAGGATGCTCAGCTGTGTCCTGTGAGTGCTGGCCAGGAGACCCTCAATGAACTGTTCTTTTAAGAGCTTGTCTCCATCCTGCATGTTGTTAGGGTCAACCTGTCTGACGGCCCACAGTGCCTCCTGGAGATTAAGGGCATAGTCCCGTATACTATTCTGTGCTCTTTGCTTGCACCCAAAAAACTTTATTTTGATTTCTGCAGCAGTGCGAGTGTCAAAGGTGGTTTTAAGTTTAGCAAATATCTGCTGCGCAGTTCGTTTTTCCATATTTAGCCAGGATTTCACTTCTCTTAGGGCAGCGCCTATCAATTGTCCAATTAAGATGCTGACCTTTTGATGCTCGGTCAGGGGATATACCTCAAATAGGCTGCAGAGTCTTTCCTTAAAGTCACTTAATGTATGGGGCTCACTGGAATATTGTGGAAGCCAGGCCGCTCCAGGAATATAGGGCATGGACAGCGGCATTATGGGCGCTGTAGCTGCAGCAGAGTCCGACCTGCGGGTAGAAGCTGCAGGGCCTGTGGGGCCTGGTGGCAAGATGGGGCCTACAGGTGCGTCAGTGGCGGGGCCCGGGGGTGCCATTAGGCCGGCAGCTGCATCCCCCACAGGGTCTTGGGGTATCACAGGGGCTGCGGCTGCGTCCACCCCACGGTCTTGGGGCATCACATGGGCATACTGCTGCGTCCGCCGCAATTTCTCCCCCCCTGGTCTGACATAGCTTCTCCCCCTTGCTAACCTTATAGGGGCTGGCGTCTTTCCTCCAGAGTTTGTAGCGGTTCTCTTGTCAGAAGTCTGCAGCAGTTCCTTTGTGTGTGGTTGGGCGCTCCTCCCGGCCCTCCGTCCAGGGACTCTGCACGGTGTCTTCACTTCCGACCC
Source organism: Ranitomeya imitator (assembly GCF_032444005.1). Lineage (NCBI taxonomy): Eukaryota > Metazoa > Chordata > Amphibia > Anura > Dendrobatidae > Ranitomeya > Ranitomeya imitator. The sequence goes on from NC_091286.1 coordinate 396,460,194, forward strand.
TGCTGCACGGCGTACTCACTTTTCAGCGTTACCCTGGCAGCGTGGCACCCGTTCCCTTCTTCGCGCTCTTTTCGGCTGGCTCCGCCCACTAAGGCATGTCCCCACTTCCCTCGCGCTCCTCGAGGCGCTATAATGGCGGCAGTTTTGGCGGCAATTCACGATTAACAATCTCTCAATAAATCACGGTTAGGCACAATCTTTTAGGCACACATGACCTGGTTTGCTGGGTCAGTCCATCCTGTTCGTGACGCCAGGATGAGTCACCTGCCAGGGCCGTGGGATACCCTGTACTGGGTCCGGTGTTCAAAGAGGGATGTCACGGTGGCGACCCGGTCTGTGGCCCTGGGCGCCCATGGAAAAGGGAAATGAATAAAATTTATGTTCGTGACGCCACCTGTGGTATTCGGTCAGTAGGGAAGGATGCTGCTTAGGGGTCCTCTGGGGTGATGCTATGGCAGCTAGATGGTATAACTTCCCACAGGTGAAGTATGTCCCCAGGGCTCCCGGTGTATAGATGAGGATGGTGAACAGTGCAGTAACGAATGAGGACACAGGTGTGCAGTCTCTTTACCTGGTTTACTGAAGACTTCAGGCAGCCACAGTCCAGGATACCAGATCACAGGTACAGGCAGGGTCCGGCTGGCTTGGAAGCAAATCCAGAGTTCCTCTTTACCAGGTGGAGATGAAAGCCTTCCTCTAGCGCAGTGGTGTTGTACTCCCTTACTGCCTATGGCTTCAGATAAGGTCCTCACAGTTCTTCTCTCTGTCCCCCATATAGGATAGGACAATAGCTGTATGACAGGTAACTCAAGCCTTTTTACAGGGACTCTATCACGCCCCGGGCTCTATGTGTTACTGTGTCTTCTGGGTATTAAGGCAGACAGGTAACTTGCAGTTCAGCTGTCCTGCTGGTCTCTGCTGTATTAGATTCCCTTACAACCTCCGTGTTCCAGCTACCGGTAGTCTGCGCTTCAGAGAGGCAGCTCGTTCGCAGCTGGTCTCCCCTGATATCACTCTCCTATGTTTAGCTCTCCTGCACATTTTCCACAAGCTGTCCTTTCCTTCTTAATTCTTTCTTCAGGAGCTGTAGCGACTCTGGCTACAAGGCTCCTTCAGTCCTTCCGACACTCCATGTCTGACTGCTCTCTCCTCTGTCCTCTGACAGAATCTGACTAACTTCCCTCCAGACCACAATATATATGCATATGCAGGGGAGTCACCTAGAAATAGGATCAAAAGCTCCCCCTTGTGGCCTGCAGTGTGAACATGTGATTACCTGATAAAAGATATCCTTCATCGCTTCCAAGCGTAACATCAATCTCCCCGTGAGGAAAGCAATGTCACTATGACAACCAGGACCCTGGGACGTCACACATGTCCATTGCAGAACATGGCACTGTAGGATATTCCATGACTGCCAGCACAACACTGATCATTGCCATCAAGAGCCTCTGAAAAGGTGGCAGCTGATGAGACAAGGGTCTCTTCTTTCTTGGTTAGGGGGTGTGTGGTGTTTTTGTCCTGGGGGCTAATCCTGTGATTAGAAACCCACTGATCTCCAATCTGTCTGTTGTTTGTTGTTGTATGAGGGTTACATTGCTCACATTTACAGCACATTTCAACATGAATCCATTCTTTACATTTATTGTATGTTTATTTATTTGTAAACAGTTTGCCACATTTTTCAGTAAAATTCGGTTACATTTCGGTAAATCATCGCGTTTCCACTAATGGTTTTCTTATTACTTTGGCTAGGATAGTGGTGCTGTATGATGACCGGGGGGAAGGAACGTGTTTTATGAGGGGAAGGAATGTGTATAGGTCAGAGGAGTTGCGGAGTGTAATTTTGTTTTTTTCTTTAAAAAGTTAATGTGTCTACATTCTAGCAGCCAATCAGGGCACAGAAACCATTCACAATGTCATGACACAAGGTCTTCTGTGATTGGCTGCCAAAGTCACATGACCCTGGCCATATAAAAAGCAGACATTTTGTTTTGCTCTTGCTATTTTCTCAGTGTCACAGTGCAGAGAAGCTGCTCCTGATAGTGCTGCAAGTGAACTTGTCATTTTGCTAGATAGGATCCTGTCCTGTGTGAAATCTCACTGTGGCAGTGTCAGGAGGCCCCATTTGTAAATCCAAATCGTTTGTGATAAAATTGTGTTTCAGTGAGAAATCAGAAAGCCAGATTTCCACTTGAAATCATTAGGCCTAATATTGGAGTGCAGCCACAAGGCCCAATTTTGCTCATCAAAAGCATTAGGTATAAGAGTGTTATTCAGGCACACTATCTAAGAAAATAGTGATTGTTCATTTAGTGACAGATGGCTGACAGGTGTGTAAAAGAGCAGGTTAAAAGAGGGGAAGGGTACATGCAGCATGAGTGGGGAAAAAGTGAGGTCATGGCGGTAAGGGGAATAGGCTTGGTGTTCGACATGTACGTGGGTTAGGTGTTAATGTTAATGAAAGCTCAGCTGAACAAAAACCGTCTCATCCTACCCAAAGACCACTGACCACATCTGTTACTGGACAGGCTACTCCCTTTCTTTGGCAGCCGTCCAGCGGTGTGCCTTGTAGATGGAGCATGTGCTCCAGTGGATGGAAAGTGCTGCGACAAGTGGCCTTTCCTCCTCGTCTTCCACCTTAACATCACACACAGTACAATCCTCAGAGGTGGCAACCCAATTACCCTTGTTTCCCCCACGTCACAAATTTCCAAATGCCCAACTGACTGTGGGGAACCACAGATGGGCCTTTCTGCAGAGCTGTTCACACATTCTATTCCATGGGCATCAGAGGTCTGCTCCAAAGATTCACAAAATCCAGAGGAGGAAAGCATCTGCACCGATGCCCAAAACTCTTTCATGTTGGATCCAGGGCCCGGCAAAGTAGGATCCGAGCAGAATCCAGACTCTCGTCATCAGATGTTAACCACCGGGGGTGGAGGGGATCCTGATGAGGATTGCCCCAACCCACATTATCTGCCAAATTTCCCAAAAAACTCAGTAGAGGCAAAAATTTGACAACTATATGAATGAACTGACACGTGTGTGATCAACATGCCTTACTGTGGGAATCTCATTGTGCTAAAATGGCGACTAGCGGGCCTCGTCAACCACCAGCCATCCCAAAAACCACATCTTCCTCCTCTGTCACCATGCCAAGTCTTCTCACACAGGTCTCTGGCTGCAGAAACTACAATTATTTACCCCGTACAATCAAGGTGAGTGAGTGCCAGTCAGCTGTTACCGAAGTGGACATGCCTGCTGTTTTTGTGTCACCTAGCACAACACATCTTTCTCTATCCACCATAACATCTCCACCTGCACCTCATTCACAGTCCAGCAGTTTGTACTGTTCTCCGTACTCCTCCTTCTCTCAGTACACAGATTTGTCAGCATCGTGAAGTGCAGTCTTACTGATTAGCAAGCTATTAACCCCTTCATGACCCAGCCTATTTTGACCTTAAAGACCTTGCCATTTTTTGCAATTCTGACCAGTGTCCCTTTATGAGGTAATAACTCAGGAACGCTTCAACGGATCCTAGCGGTTCTGAGATTGTTTTTTCGTGACATATTGGGCTTCATGTTAGTGGTAAATTTAGGTCAATAAATTCTGCGTTTATTTGTGATAAAAACGGAAATTTGGCGAAAATTTTGAAAATTTCGCAATTTTCACATTTTGAATTTTTATTCTGTTAAACCAGAGAGATATGTGACACAAAATATTTAATAAATAACATTTCCCACATGTTTACTTTACATCAGCACAATTTTGGAAACAAAATTTTTTTTTGTTAGGAAGTTATAAGGGTTAAAATTTGACCAGCGATTTGTCATTTTTACAACGAAATTTACAAAACCATTTTTTTAGGGACCACCTCACATTTGAAGTCAGTTTGAGGGGTCTATATGGCTGAAAATACCCAAAAGTGACACCATTCTAAAAACTGCACCCCTCAAGGTACTCAAAACCACATTCAAGAAGTTTATTAACCCTTCAGGTGCTTCACAGCAGCAGAAGCAACATGGAAGGAAAAAATGAACATTTAACTTTTTAGTCACAAAAATTATCTTTTAGCAACAATTTTTTTATTTTCCCAATGGTAAAAGGAGAAACTGAACCACGAAAGTTGTTGTCCAATTTGTCCTGAGTACGCTGATACCTCATATGTGGGGGTAAACAACTGTTTGGGCGCACGGCAGGGCTTGGAAGGGAAGGAGCGCCATTTGACTTTTTGAATCAAAAATTGGCTGCACTCTTTAGCGGACACCATGTCACGTTTGGAGAGCCCCCGTGTGCCTAAAAATTGGAGCTCCCCCACAAGTGACCCCATTTTGGAAACTAGACACCCCAAGGAACTTATCTAGATGCCTAGTGAGCACTTTGAACCCCCAGGTGCTTCACAAATTGATCCGTAAAAATGAAAAAGTACTTTTTTTTCACAAAAAAATTCTTTTAGCCTCAATTTTTTCATTTTCACATGGGCAACAGGATAAAATGGATCCTAAAATGTGTTGGGCAATTTCTCCTGAGTACGCCGATACCTCATATGTGGGGGTAAACCACTGTTTGGGCACATGGTAAGGCTCGGAAGGGAAGGAGCGCCATTTGACTTTTTGAATGAAAAATTATTTCCATCGTTAGCGGACACCATGTCGCGTTTGGATAGCTCCTGTGTGCCTAAACATTGGCGCTCCCCCACAAGTGACCCCATTTTGGAAACTAGACCCCCCAAGGAACTTATTTAGATGCCTAGTGAGCACTTTAAACCCTCAGGTGCTTCACAAATTGATCTGTAAAAATGAAAAAGTACTTTTTTTTTTTTAAAAAATTCTTTTCGCCTCAATTTTTTCATTTTCACATGGGCAGTAGGATAAAATGGATCATAAAATTCGTTGGGCAATTTCTCCTGAGTACGCCGATACCTCATATGTGGGGGTAAACCACTGTTTGGGCACACGGCAGGGCTCGGAAGGGAAGGCGCGCCATTTGACTTTTTGAATGGAAAATTAGCTCCAATTGTTAGCGGACACCATGTCGCGTTTGGAGAGCCCCTGTGTGCCTATGCATTGGAGCTCCCCCACAAGTGACCCCATTTTGGAAACTAGACCCCCCAAGGAACTTATCTAGATGCATATTGAGCACTTTAAACCCCCAGGTGCTTCACAGAAGTTTATAACGCAGAGCCATGAAAATAAAAAATAATTTTTCTTTCCTCAAAAATGATTTTTAGCCTGGAATTTCCTATTTTGCCAAGGATAATAGGAGAAATTGGACCACAAATATTGTTGTCCAGTTTGTCCTGAGTACGCTGATACCCCATATGTGGGGGTAAACCACTGTTTGGGCGCACGGCAGGGCTCGGAAGGGATGGCACGCCATTTGGCTTTTTAAATGGAAAATTAGCTCCAATCATTAGCGGACACCATGTCACGTTTGGAGAGCCCCTGTGTGCCTAAACATTGGAGATCCCCCAGAAATGACCCCATTTTGGAAACTAGACCCCCAAAGGAACTAATCTAGATGTGTGGTGAGGACTTTGAACCCCCAAGTGCTTCACAGAAGTTTATAACGCAGAGCCATGAAAAAAAAAAAAAAAATTATTTTCTCAAAAATGATCTTTTAGCCTGCAATTTTTTATTTTACAAAGGGTAACAGGAGAAATTTGACCCCAAAAGTTGTTGTCCAGTTTCTCCTGAGTACGCTGATACCCCATATTTGGGGGTAAACCACTGTTTGGGCACATGCCGGGGCTCGGAAGTGAAGTAGTGACATTTTGAAATGCAGACTTTGATGGAATGCTCTGTGGGCGTCACGTTGCGTTTGCAGAGCCCCTGATGTGGCTTAACAGTAGAAACCCCCCACAAGTGACCCCATTTTGGAAACTAGACCCCGAAAGGAACTTATCTAGATGTGTGGTGAGCACTTTGAACCCCCAAGTGCTTCATAGAAGTTTATAATGCAGAGCCGTGAAAATAATAAATACGTTTTCTTTCCTCAAAAATAATTATTTAGCCCAGAATTTTTTATTTTCCCAAGGGTAACAGGAGAAATTGGATCCCAAAAGTTGTTGTCCAGTTTCTCCTGAGTACACTGATACCCCATATGTGGGGGTAAACCACTGTTTGGGCACATGCCGAGGCTCGGAAGTGAAGTAGTGACGTTTTGAAATGCAGACTTTGATGGAATTCTCTGTGGGCGTCACGTTGCGTTTGCAGAGCCCCTGATGTGGCTTAACAGTAGAAACCCCCCACAAGTGACCCCATTTTGGAAACTAGACCCCGAAAGGAACTTATCTAGATGTGTGGTGAGCACTTTGAACCCCCAAGTGCTTCACAGAAGTTTATAATGCAGAGCCGTGAAAATAATAAATACGTTTTCTTTCCTCAAAAATAATTATTTAGCCCAAAATTTTTTAATTTTCCCAAGGGTAACAGGAGAAATTTGACCCCAATATTTGTTGTCCAGTTTCTCCTGAGTACGGTGATACCCCATATGTGGGGGTAAACTACTGTTTGGGCACATGCCCGGGCTCAGAATTGAAGTAGTGACGTTTTGAAATGCAGACTTTGATGGAATGCTCTGCGGGCGTCACGTTGAGTTTGCAGAGCCCCAGATGTGCCTAAACAGTAGAAACCCCCCACAAGTGACCCCATTTTGGAAACTAGACCCCGAAAGGAACTTATCTAGATGTGTGGTGAGCACTTTGAACCCCCAAGTGCTTCATAGAAGTTTATAATGCAGAGCCGTGAAAATAATAAATACGTTTTCTTTCCTCAAAAATAATTATTTAGCCCAGAATTTTTTATTTTCCCAAGGGTTACAGGAGAAATTGGACCCCAAAAGTTGTTGTCCAGTTTCTCCTGAGTACGCTGATACCCCATGTGTGGGGGTAAACCACTGTTTGGGCACACGTCGGGGCTCAGAAGGGAAGTAGTGACTTTTGAAATGCAGACTTTGATGGAATGGTCTGCGGGCGTCACATTGCGTTTGCAGAGCCCCTGGTGTGCCTAAACAGTAGAAACCCCCCACAAGTGACCCCATTTTAGAAACTAGACCCCCCAAGGAACTTATCTAGATATGTGGTGAGCACTTTGAACCCCCAAGTGCTTCACAGACGTTTACAACGCAGAGCTGTGAAAATAAAAAATCATTTTTCTTTCCTCAAAAATGATGTTTTAGCAAGCATTTCTTTATTTTCACAAGGGTAACAGGAGAAATTGGACCCCAGTAATTGTTGCGCAGTTTGTCCTGAGTATGCTGGTACCCCATATGTGGGGGTAAACCACTGTTTGGGTGCACGTCGGGGCTCGGAAGTGAGGGAGCACCATTTGACATTTTGAATACAAGATTGGCTGGAATCAATGGTGGCGCCATGTTGCGTTTGGAGACCCCCTGATGTGCCTAAACAGTGGAAACCCCTCAATTCTAACTCCAACACACCCCTAACCCTTATCCCAACTGTAGCCGTAACCCTAATCACAACCCTAATCCCAACACACCCGTAACCCCAACACACCCCTAACCCTAACCACAACCCTAATTCCAACCCAACCCTAGCCCTAAGGCTATGTGCCAACGTTGCGGATTCGTATGAGATTTTTCAGCACCATTTTTGAAAAATCCGCGGGTAAAAGGCACTGCGTTTTACCTGCGGATTTACCGCGGATTGCCAGTGTTTTTTGTCCGGATTTCACCTGCGGATTCCTATTGAGGAACAGGTGTAAAATCCGCACAAAGAATTGACATGCTGCGGAAAATACAACGCAGCGTTCCCGCGCGGTATTTTCCGCACCATGGGCACAGCGGATTTGGCTTTCCATATGTTTACATGGTACTGTAAACCTGATGGAACACTGCTGCGGATCCGCAGCCAAATCCGCACCGTGTGCACATAGCCTAATTCTAAAGGTATGTGCACACGCTGCGGAAAATGCTGCGGATCCGCAGCAGTTTCCCATGAGTTTACAGTTCAATGCAAACCTATGGGAAACAAAAATCGCTGTACACATGCTGCAGAAAAACTGCACGGAAACGCAGCGGTTTACATTCCGCAGCATGTCACTTCTTTCTGCGGATTCCGCAGCGGTTTTACAACTGCTCAAATAGAAAATCGCTGTTGTAAAACCGCATTGAAATGCGCAGAAAAAACATGGTAAATCCGCCATAAATCCGCAGCGGTTTAGCACTGCGGATTTATCAAATCCGCAGCGGAAAAATCCGCAGAGGACCAGAATATGTGTGCACATTCCTAACCCTACCCCTAACCCTAACCCTACCCCTAACCCTAACCCTACCCCTAACCCTACCCCTAACCCTACCCCTAACCCTACCCCTAACCCTAACCCTAACCCTAACCCTACCCCTAACCCTAACCCTAGTTCTTACCCCAACCTTAGTGGAAAAAAAAAATTATTTTTTTTATTGTCCCTACCTATGGGGGTGACAAAGGGGGGGGGTCATTTACTTTTTTTTTATTTTGATCACTGAGATATAACCTATCTCAGTGATCAAAATTCACTTTGGAACGAATCTGCCGGCTGGCAGATTCGGCGGGCGCACTGCACATGCGCCCGCCATTTTGGAAGATGGCGGCGCCCAGGAAAGAAGACGGACGGTCCCCGGGAGGCCAGGTAAGTATAAGGGGGGGAGATCAGGGCACGGGGGGGGGGGGCGTCGGAGCACGGGGAGGTGGATCGGAACACGGGGGGGTGGATTGGAGCACGGAGTGGGGGATCGCTGTGCGGGCGGGTGGATCGGAGCACGGGGGGGATGGATCGCTGTGCGGGGGGTGGGATCGGAGTGCGGGGGGGTTTGTTTGGAGCACGGGGGGTGTGATTGGAGCATGGGGGGAGCGGGCAGGAGGACGGGGGAGCGGAGCACAGGACCGAGGGGAGCGGACCACAGATCGGGGGGCTGGGGGGGCGATCGGAGGGGTGGGGTGGGTGCACATTAGTGTGTCCAGCCATGGCCGATGATATTGCAGCATCGGCCATGGCTGGATTGTAATATTTCACCATTTTTTTAGGTGAAATATTACAAATCGCTCTGATTGGCAGTTTCACTTTCAACAGCCAATCAGAGCGATCGTAGCCACGAGGGGGTGAAGCCACCCCCCCTGGGCTAAACTACCACTCCCCCTGTCCCTGCAGATCGGGTGAAATGGGTGTTAACCCTTTCACCCGGCCTGCAGGGACGCGATCTTTCCATGACGCATATGCTGCGTCATGGGTCGGAATGGCACCGACTTTCATGACGCAGCGTATGCGTCAAAGGTCGGGAAGGGGTTAAACAACTACTTGCGGACAAAGATGTTGCCAGTCAGCGGTCGTTTAAAGATGTACATTGGTGTAAATTCACCATTACAAACTCTGTCAGAACATACTGACTGACAGAGTCTCAGTTGACTCGTTCAACAGTCAGTAATGAGCAAGTGTAGCACCCCAGGTAACCGGTTGCTACAGTGATGTTACCTTTCCTTCGGGAGGGTGATATCATGCTTAGAGGCAATGGAGTTCTCTTCACCAGGTAAGGCACTCACACACAACATATTCCAAATCCAGGCCAGGAGAGGCAGCTCAGGACCCGGATTCAGGGGAGCTCCTCTAAGCTATATGTGTCCTGACCTGGAGGAGAAGCTAGTTAGTTGTTCAGAGACACTGAAGGAGAAGGAAGTCTGAACTGAGAGCAGACAGAGAGGCCTGGCAGCCACGAGGGAGCTGCAGCCTCTGGAAGGAGAGAGAACCTGAAGGGTTGTTGTATGTGGTGGAGCTACTGAGGAAAGGAACAGAGGAGAGAGAAAGGGCTCAGAGGGGAACAGCGGAAGGACACCCTCAGAGCCATAGCGCAGTACTGAGAACCGGGAGTCCGGGCCTTAGTGGAACTGTATGACACTTGACAGAACTGGAGGACTAAGAACTTTATGTGATTGACCCAAACCACACCTGAGACGCAGCAGCACCTGAGGAGCCCGGGGCATGATAGAGTTCCTGTAAAAAGGCTCAAGCTGCCCGTCATGCAGGCACCTGTCTCAGGACAAGAGGAATAGAGGACTCCTGAGGAAGCTTCAGGCAGCAGGGACCTCTTCTCTAACGGCTCTAGTTGGAAAGGCTCACGGACCTCTACTGGAACAAGGGAACCCTCCATTGCCTCTGGGCCGGCCGGGCCATACCATCATCCATGCCTGGTACCCTGCACTGTGGCCTGCTAACTACAGTAAACCAGGTACCCAGTACCCCACTGCCCTGGCTGGGCGACTCGCACGGAAACAATGTGCCTGTGACATATATAAACAGTCCAAAATTTTTAATGGAACCCAATTGCAAAAATATTTTTTTAGCCCAAAATTCAGATATTTAAGTAAAATAAAAATATCGCCAAAGATATCCACAGCCTACCATTTTTTCCATTCACCATATTGCTTACAGAGAAGTTTACTGCGGTATGTTACCCATGCTTACTGATTCAGAGGTCTCACATCCAATATCCACTCCTCCCCATAATAAATGTATTTTATTCCATCCTATTTCCATTTGGTAATTTTATTTTACTTTTTCATAAACTGTCGCTGAAGGCAATGATGATTCCTGTACAAATATTAACGCTGCAGGTCCCAACATGTCACTTATTAGTCTGTGCTGGCAATGTGCTCGCATTCTTCTATACATCATATCAAGAAAGAGCTACATCTAAGGGTCAAGATGACAGACTATACATATATTATTGGTCGCCACACCCTGTATCATTTTCTTCCTTTTGCATTTAGCCACCAATTCAACATACATTACATTTTACAACCTCTTCTGCTTCTGTTTTATCTCACAATAAGAAAGAAATGTAATTAATGTTGTCATCTACTACACGGCGAATGTGTTAAAATGTGAAATTTTGCTTGTATACAACATTCCTCCCCACCCCAAAAAAAAAAAAAAATAGGGCAGATCTAATTTACTGTTTAAGGGAATCTGTCATAGAGATTTTCTACCTAATCTGAGTGCAGCATAATGTAGAGCCCCTGATTCCAGCGATGTGTCACTTACTTGACTGTTTGCTATTCATGAGCTTTTGTATAACTCCACCCACACCACTGATTGTCAGCTTTCTGTCTATGCACAGTATACACAGAAAGCTGTCAATCAGTCGTGTAGGTGGGGTTATGCAGAGCTCAGAGAACTGTTAGATCTGCAGCAGAAAAAAAAAAAAATAAGCGCAAGCAGACTAGTAAGCGATTCATATATCCTACAACGAAAAGGAGTAAATACAACCCATCTCTATATATGGTATATAAAGTAACAAATTTTATTCTGAATATATAGCACAACATATATACAAACACAATAAAGACAAGGTACACGCAGAGCCAATGTACAATGGACCAAGGACACTGAAAAGTAACACCATAAGTAGATAGACCTACAGGGGGCCAGACACCTCTGAATAGGAACCCTAAGGTAACTAATGTGTCATAGAAAGTGCTTAGTGCTTAGTTAAATACTCCTCTTAATTGCGTGATGCCATTCAGCTCGCCCAAATGGGCACACAGGATTCCAAAAACCCCCACCCTATCTTACCCATTAATAGGTGCCAGTGTCCGTCCAGGTAGCCCCGACGCGCGTTTTGCGTTTGCTTCCTCGGGGGTCCATTGTACATTGGCTCTGCGTGTACCTTGTCTTTATTGTGTTTGTATATATGTTGTGCTATATATTCATAATAAAATGTGTTACTTTATATACCATATATGGAGATGGGTTGTATTTACTCCTTTTCGTTGTAGGGTATATCTATTAGTGGAGTTCTCCCTGTTACAGATGTCCATTTAGGGTAAATCCCTGTTTGATGTTTTGTGGTGATATGCATCAGTGGAGTTTATATCTAGTAAGCGATTCATCACTGAAAACAGGGTATCTGCCACTACGTCATGTTGCTCTCAGATTACAAAAACCTGAAGACAGATTCCCTTTCATAAAGGGAATCAGATTTGAACAGCACAGTAGAACATCACACCTCCTCCTCCATGTTTCACAGTGGGAACCAGGCATGTAGAGTCCATCCGTTCACCTTTTCTGCGTCGCACAAAGACACGGTGGTTGGAACCAAAGATCTCAAATTTGGACTCATCAGACCAAAGCACAGATTTCCACTGGTCTAATGTCCATTCCTTGTGTTCTTTAGCCCAAACAAGTCTCTGCTGCTTGTTGCCTGTCCTTAGCAGTGGTTTCCTAGCAGCTATTTTACCATGAAGGCCTGCTGCACAAAGTCTCCTCTTAACAGTTGTTGTAGAGATGTGTCTGCTGCTAGAACTCTGTGTGGCATTGACCTTGTCTCTAATCTGAGCTGCTGTTAACCTGCGATTTCTGAGGCTGGTGACCCGGATAAATTTATCCTCAGAAGCAGAGGTGACTCTTGGTCTTCCTTTCCTGGGGCGGTCCTCATGTGATTCAGTTTCTTTGTAGCGCTTGATGGTTTTTGCCACTGCACTTGGGAACACTTTCAAAGTTTTCCCAATTTTCCGGACTGACTGACCTTAATTTCTTAAAGTAATGATGGCCACTTGTTTTTCTTTATTTAGCTGCTTTTTTCTTGCCATAATACAAATTCAAACAGTATATTCAGTAGGACTATCAGCTTTGTATCCACCAGACTTCTGCACAACCCAACTGATGGTCCCAACCCCATTTATAAGGCAAGAAATCCCACTTATTAAACCTGACAGGGCACACCTGTGAAGTGAAAACCATTCCCGGTGACTACCTCTCATCAAGAGAATGCCAAGAGTGTGCAAAGCAGTCATCAAAGCAAAAGGTGGCTACTTTGAAGAACCTAGAATATAAGACATATGTTCAGTTGTTTCACACCTTTTTGTTAAGTATATAATTCCACATGTGTTATTCAGTTTTGATGCCTTCAGTGTGAATTTACAATTTTTATAGTCATGAAAATACAGAAAAATCTTTAAATGAGATGGTGTGTCCAAACTTTTGGTCTGTACTGTAGATACATCTATAGATATCTATCTATATATCTATCTGTCTATAGATCTATCTATAGATCTGTCTATTGATAGATATATCTGTCTAACGATATATATCTATAGATAGATAGATCTATCTATAGATAGAAAAAAATCTGTTAGGCAGGGGTCACACTTTACGAGAAACTTGCATGAGTCTCGCACCTCAATACCCCGCATGGTTGAGCGAAACGGATCGGTCATTTTCATAAGTCACCGACTTTTGGCAAAGTCGGGTTTCATGAAACCCGATCCGATCCCTGTGTGGGGTCGGCCACGCGGTCGGTGACCTTCACGCCAAAGTCGCGTTTCTATGTCGCATTCAGCGCCATTTCTCAGCCAATGAAGGTGGACGCAGAGTGTGGGCAGCGTGATGACATAGGTCTCAGTCCCCACCATCTTAGAGAAGGGCATTACAGTGATTGGCTTGCTTTCTGCGGCGTCACAGGGGCTATAAAGGGGCATGCACACCGATTGCCATCTTACTGCTGCTGATCTGAGTATAGGGAGAGGTTGCTGCCGCTTCGTCAGAAGCAGGGATAGCGTTAGGCAGGGTACATTAACCCACAAACCGCTTGTGCTGTAGCGATTTCCACTGTCCAACACCACCTTTTGTTTGCAGGGACAGTGGAGGCTACATTTTTTTTTCCTCAGCGCTGTAGCTCATTGGGCTGCCCTAGAAGGCTCCCTGATAGCTGCATTGCTGTTTGTACACCGCTGTGCAAACCAACAGTTTTTTTCAAAGCACAAATCCTGTTGCTCCTTCCTTTCTGCACAGCTATCTTGTTTGTTTGTCCCCACTCTTGACTTTTGAGTGCAGCAGTCCTTTTTATTGCTGCCTGCCATACTTTTCTGAGATTACTGTAGGGAGATAGTAATTGTAGTACAGTCCCTTTTTTTTTTTTTGTTAACTCTTCAAGCCACTTTCTGCCACAGAAAATATACTCTAATACAGTGGCCCAGATTTATTCACTAGTCTCCCTGGAAAAAAAAAGGGGGGGGCAGATTAAAATTGGCAAATCTGCATCAGTGCCAGTCCTGTCTGTGGCATCTCTTTCATTTTCTACCACAGAAAATATACTGTATTACAGTGGGCCTGATTTCTTCAGTATTCTCCCAGAAAAAATAAAAAGGGGGAGATTTTTATTGGTAGTGTATGCATCTGCGTCAGTCCTGTTAGTGGCATATCTGTCTGCCACTGAAGCTGTACTGTTATACAGTGGGCCTGATTTTTCCCTGCAGTCTCACCCACCTATAAAGGGAGATATAAATTCACCACAAGTTTGAGTACACCTTGTATCTGGTTTTACAGTAACAATACCGTTTGTTTGTTTGGTTACGTTTTTCAAACAATGAGGAAGTCTGGTGGAAGAGGTCGTGGCTGTGGGCGGTCAATGCCAGCTGGTAATGATGGTAGTGGTGGTGGAGCATCAGGTGGTCGTGGGAAAAGCAATATAGCACCTAAGTCTCGAGTTGTTGAGCCAGCGTCATTGTCTGGCTACACAAGGCCTCGAACGCTCCCTTTTCTGGGAGTAGGAAAACCGCTTTTAAAGCCGGAGCAGCAGGAACAAGTTTTGGCTTTCCTTGCTGACTCTGCCTCTAGCTCTTTCGCCTCCTCTTCGGAAACTGCTAAATATAAAAGCAGCGCGTCGTCAGTGGATGTTCATGGTCAGGGACAAGTCGCTTCCTTGACTTCTTCACCAAGAACAACAGAGGAGGATGCGTCAGGCGACACAACGGGTTACTCCATGGAGCTCTTTACACATACCGTTCCTGGGTTAGAAAAGGAAATTGTTAACACGCCATGCTCATTACCAGATGAATCGGACATGGAGTGCACAGCCACAGCCAGATTACTATGCTGTTCCTTTGACTCAGATCAGAACATTGCCCTCGCAGTGTACTGATCCAGAATCTGACCCTGATGAGACTATGGAGCCCGGTCACGAACGCTATAGCACCGGCTTACACGGTGACACAGCGGAAGTTGCACACGACATAGAAGAGGAGGTCATAGATGACCCAGTTGTTGACCCCGATTAGCAGCCATTGGGGGAACAGGGTGCAGGCGGCAGTAGATCTAAAGCGGAGGAGGAGGAGCTGCAGCAGCAGGCATCAACATCGCAACAGGTTCCATCTGGCAGGCCCATATCTGGCCAAAAACGTGTGGCAAAACCTAAACCAGTTGTAGGACAGCGTGGCCATCCGGTTAAAGAAACTCAGTGTGCAATGCCTGAAAAGGTATCCGAGAGTAGGAAGAGTGCAGTCTGGCATTTTTTTAAACAAGATCCAAATGATCAGCGCAAAGTCATCTGTAAAAAATGTTCAAGGACCTTAAGAAGAGGTCAGAATGTTAAAAGTCTAAATACAAGTTGCATGCGTAGACATTTAAACACCATGCACTTGCAAGCCTGGACTAACTACCAAACGTCCCTTAACGTTGTTGCACCCTCTCAAAATGAAGCTTGTCAGCAACGCTACATCCCTTCCCTCACTGTAAGCCCACCGTTTACCGCACCACTTGCACTAAATGTGGAGGTTTCATCGCAAGGCCAAAGCAGTCAGGGAATCACCAGGTTCGTGGTAGGAAACACTGCATGTAGGGCACCAGCAAGAATACCATCTCTAACCCTCTCTGTCTGCCATGTCCACCAGCACCCCCGCTAGTTCCACCATCTGCAGCTCTCCAGTCCAGCTCACCCTACATGAGACTCTCGACTCCCAAAGAAGCAGTACGAAACACGCGTCGGGGCAGAGACGCTGAGGAATTTTTCACATGGCTGTTTGTGAGGTACATGACAAATTATTATTTTTTATCCACCTTATGAATGCTATTCCTTAATACTTTGCTATGCACTAGGTTATCACGTGGATAAGTGTTACTTACCCAAATATTATTGAAGAGTGACACCTATGTTTAGGAAACATGTATGCATTTTGGCAGGAGTAATATATACATTTGCTATGCATTAGGGCATCTCATTGGTGGTTAGTTGGTAATCCATTCGCATATGCTCAGCCTTGTTTCTGAAAATTCCTATGGAAGTGTAGTCCCTCGTCTTTGGATTATGTACCTTCTTGTAATGTCTAACTTATAAATATTTTATCTGGTTTATATTAATTAAAAAAATTATTTTATGTTAGTGCCATTGTGGAGATCATTATACGTCTGGTCACCCTGGGAGTGAGATACGATGTTATTTAGTGGTGCAGTGCCCTCTAGATAGAAGGGTTTTAGCATTTTGTGAGCAAGTGTTTGTGAATATACCACCAAATATAGTCAGCCAGGTAACGTTCACTGGGCATATGCCCAATCCACAAATCCATCATTCTCCATAAGACTGAAACATAAAAACCGGGGATTCATCGCTCCACACAACCGGTTTCCAGCCCTCTGGAGGTGCCATGTTTTACACAACTCCTTCCAATGCTTGGCAATACGGCCTATGGAAAAAACCTGAATTCAGTCATAAAGAGATGTGTGCTAATACTTTTGTCAGTATTGTGTATGTAATTTAGATATGCATGGTATATATTCCATCATTAACCCTAAACTGACTGTACCATACAAATGCATGTAAAATACCTTTGCTGTGGTATGCAGAAGCCTAGCAGGCTTTGCTTTCACCTCCATAGGACTTAGCTAATTGCTTGGTACTTTGATCAGTGTACTCTAGTAATAACCATAAGACGCCTGATGGACCTGTGTTGTGTATACCATACGGGGCTCCTTCCTGTGATGTGTAGGCTAAGAATAATATAAGAACAAGCTATGGATTATCTCAGATATACAGCACGTCTATATCTATAGGACACATCTCATTTTACATTTTTCTGCAGTACCGATCTGATTCTATAATAAACTCACATGTTCTTATTTAAGCTTCTCATTAGAAATCCCTGCAGCAACTGGCAGGGCTAATTCATTCTTCATTTAGATTTAATATTGATTTTACCAGGCCTTTCATCTCCAAACCTTCAGTATTAGAGGCTTTTGTAAATTGAACATCTGGTGTAGAATTAAATGTACAAATACTTCACTAATACAATGAAAACATCCATATTGCATTTATGCCTGCAGGTAATCATATACATTATATCATATCATACCATACATGTCGATTGGTCAGGAAATCACACTAAGATGGAAGATTAGCAAAATAAATATCAAAAAGAGTATAAAACACTGTGTACATGCACATGAGATGAATGTCGGCCGAGGGTTCATTTGTTTTCAATGGGATGATGGGGAAAAGCCATTGCCAGACACTGGCAGCTGCTTACCACCCCCTTTAGAACAAACTGATTGGGTGTTTCATACATATATTTCTTCTCTCCCCTGACTTCATCTCTCAAAAAGAGAAAAAGATCGCCTCATACACCTCAGATTGTTGTTCAACATTAATATAAGGCGTATAGGGTCCTGTAATCGGCTATTCCTACAAAAAAAATAATAATAATTTGTCCCACTGTTTCATTCCCCCACATACTGTATCCTTCAGCCCTTGTCCACCTTAAAGCTCAGAAAATACCCCAGATCAAATGTATGAATTCTTGATTTATCATTTATTATGTTTTGGTAGTATAATAGCAACATTAAAATAGGGAGGACTTAGATTCATCATGCAGATGAGTCGCCCTGCCAGGGCCGTGGGGTACTCTGTACCGGGTCTGGTGTTTCACAGGGGGGATGTCACGGTGTCGACCCGGTACTTCAGACGTTCTGACCCTCTAGGTCCATGTGCCCTCTTCTGTCTCTCTGACCATCTGATCTCTTTCCTTCCAAAACACTATGTATATAGGGGAGTCACCTAGTAAATAGGATCAAAAGCTCCCCCTTGTGGCGTGGAGTGTGAACATGTTGTGTGCATTGTGATTACCTGGTGAGGGTTATCTTTCATCGCTTCCAAACGTAACATCACTCTCCCCGTGAGGAAAGCAATGCTACTGTGACGACCAGGACCCTGGGGTGCCACACTTACACTACTTATCAGTTTTAACCCCTTTCTGACATCGGACATACTATCCCGTCGAGGTGGGGTGGGCCCCTATGACCACCGACGGGATAGTACGTTCAGAGATAACCCAAGAAAGAAAAGAACATGTCCACATGAACGGGAGCTCCTCAAACAATTACACAAAAGTTACAAAGTTTTTATTGAAAAAGTACCACAATGGTCAAAGATACATCACACAAAAAATAGGACTAAAAACATTTAAAAATGCAATGCACAGAACAAACGTGCACAACAGACATTTCCTAATATAGGGAAAATGCCTAACCACATCCCCTTCCCCTCCCAAAAATTGAAATGGATATATTCAGCGCAATGGCCAATAATTTAGCCATATAGCAGTACATACAGTGCAGATGGTCTCTATACAATACTAATAATAACTGTGAAATACTGCTATATCCCCGCTATCAAAAGATGCAGTGCATACTTATATATGGACTCACTAATATCACAGTGCCATATGGTCCCACAGACAATTAAAGCCAAGGAACAATTGATGAAATCAAACATGTAACAATCAATGCCTCAATGGCTGCTGGGACAAAGGCTCATGCCCCATTAATGCAGATGCAAATGTACAAGGTAATCAACATAATGGTCTGAGATTTGCCTGGATAGTGCATAATATACCTGTGCCTAGAAAGAGCCGCTGACACAAAATGGATCAGGACCCCAAGACAGCCTAGATAAAGGGGAAAGAGAAGCAAAAAAGGGGGAGGAGGGGATGTGGGGTGCGAACCCACGCGTATCGCCGCAACTATGGCGGCTTCCTCAGGGAAAGAATAGCAGCATCTCTATTCAATTGGGATAGTACGTTCAGCGCGATCGGCGGCGCTCACGGGGGGAGCGCGGCCAATCGCGGCCGGGTGTCAGCTGCCTATCGCAGCTGACATCCGGCACTATGTGCCAGGAGCGGTCACGGACCACCCCCAGCACATTAACCCCCGGCACACCGCGATCAAACATGATCGCGATGTGCCGGCGGTGCAGGGAAGCATCGCGCAGGGAGGGGGCTCCCTGCGGGCTTCCCTGAGCCCCCCGCAGCAACGCGATATGATCGTGTTGCTGCGAGGGTCTTACCTCCCTCCCTGCGTGCTCCAGACCCGGATCCAAGATGGCCACGGATCCGGGTCCTGCAGGGAGGGAGGTGGCTTCACAGAGCCTGCTCAGAGCAGGCACTGTGAAGCCTGCAGCACTGTAAGTCAGATCGGTGATCTGACAGAGTGCTGTGCAAACTGTCAGATCACCGATCGGTGATGTCCCCCCTGGGACAAAGTAAAAAAGTAAAAAAAAATTTTTCCAAATGTGTAAAAAAAAAAAAAAATATTCCTAAATAATGAAAAAAAAAAATATTATTCCCATAAATACATTTCTTTATCTAAATAAAAAAAACAATAAAAGTACATATATTTAGTATCGCCGCGTCCGTAACGGCCCAACCTATAAAACTGGCCCACTAGTTAACCCCTTCAGTAAACACCGTAAGAAAAAAAAAAAAAAACGAGGCAAAAAGCAACGCTTTATTATCATACCGCCGAACAAAAAGTGGAATAACACGCGATCAAAAAGGCAGATATAAATAACCATGGTACCTCTGAAAACGTCATCTTGTCCTGCAAAAAACGAGCCGCCATACAGCATCACCAGCAAAAAAATAAAAAAAAGTTATAGTCCTGAGAATAAACTGATGCAAAAATAATTATTTTTTCTATAAAATAGTTTTTATCGTATAAAAGCGCCAAAACATAAAAAAATGATATAAATGAGGTGTCGCTGTAATCGTACTGACCCGAGGAATAAAACTGCTTTATCAATTTTACCAAACGCGGAACGGTATAAACGCCTCCCCCAAAAGAAATTCATGAATAGCTGGCTTTTGGTCATTCTGCCTCACAAAAATCGAAATAAAAAGCGATCAAAAAATGTCACATGCCTGAAAATGTTACCAATAAAAACGTCAACTCATCCCACAAAAAACAAGACCTCACATGACTCTGTGGACCAAAATATGGAAAAATTATAGCTCTCAAAATGTGGTAATGCAAAAAATATTTTTTGCAATAAAAAGCGTCTTTCAGTGTGTGACGGCTGCCAATCATAAAAATCCGCTAAAAAACCCACTATAAAAGTAAATCAAACCCCCCTTCATCACCCCCTTAGTTAGGGAAAAATTAAAAAAATGTATTTATTTCCATTTTCCCATTAGGGCTAGGGTTAGGGCTAGGGTTAGGGTTAGGGCTAGGGTTAGGGCTAGGGTTAGGGCTAGGGTTAGGGATAGGGTTAGGGTTAGGGCTAGGGTTAGAGCTAGGGTTTGGGCTAGGGTTAGGGTTAGGGCTAGGGTTAGGGCTAGGGTTAGGGTTAGGGCTACAGTTTGGGTTGGGGCTAAAGTTAGGGTTAGGGTTGGGGCTAAAGTTACAGTTAGGGTTTAGATTACATTTACAGTTGGGAATAGGGTTGGGATTAGGGTTAGGGGTGTGTCAGGGTTAGAGGTATGGTTAGGGTTACTGTTGGGATTAGGGTTAGGGTGTGTTTGGATTAGGGTTTCAGTTATAATTGGGGGGTTTCCACTGTTTAGGCACATCAGGGGCTCTCCAAACGCGACATGGCGTCCGATCTCAATTCCAGCCAATTCTGCGTTGAAAAAGTAAAACAGTGCTTCTTCCCTTCCGAGCTCTCCCGTGTGCCCAAACAGGGGTTTACCCCAACATATGGGGTATCAGCGTACTCAGGACAAATAGGACAACAACTTTTGGGGTCCAATTTCTCCTGTTAACCTTGGGAAAATACAAAACTGGAAGCTAAAAAATAATTTTTGTGGGAAAAAAAAGATTTTTTATTTTCATGGCTTTGCATTATAAACTGTAGTGAAACACTTGGGGGTTCAAAGTTCTCACAACACATCTAGATAAGTTCCCTGGGGGGTCTAGTTTCCAATATGGGGTCACTTGTGGGGGGTTTCTACTGTTTAGGTACATTAGGGGTTCTGCAAATGCAATGTGACGCCTGCAGACCATTCCATCTAAGTCTGCATTCCAAATGGCACTCCTTCCCTTCCGAGCCCTCCCATGCGCCCAAACGGTGGTTCCCCCCAACATATGGGGTTTCAGCGTACTCAGGACAAATTGGACAACAACTTTTGGGGTCGAATTTCTCCTCTTACCCTTGGGAAAATACAAAACTGGGGGCTAAAAAATAATATTTTGGGGAAAGATTTTTTTTTAATTTTCACGGCTCTGCGTTACAAACTGTAGTGAAACACTTGGGGGTTCAAAGCTCTCACAACACATCTAGATGAGTTCCTTAGGGGGTCTAGTTTCCAAAATGGTGTCACTTGTGGGGGGTTTCTACTGTTTAGGTACATTAGGGGCTCTGCAAATGCAATGTGACACCTGCAGACCATTCCATCTAAGTCTGCATTCCAAATGGAGCTCCTTCCCTTCCGAGCCCTCCCATGCGCCCAAACAGTGGTTCCCCCCCACATATGGGGTATCAGCGCACTCAGGACAAATTGTACAACAACTTTTGGGGTCCAATTTCTTCTCTTACCCTTGGGAAAATAAAAAATTGGGGGCGAAAAGATAATTTTTGTGAAAAAATATGATTTTTTATTTTTACGGTTCTGCATTATAAACTTCTGTGAAGCACTTGGTGGGTCAAAGTGCTCACCACACCTCTAGATAAGTTCCTTAGGGGGTCTACTTTCCAAAATGGTGTCACTTGTGGGGGGTTTCAATGTTTAGGCACATCAGTGGCTCTCCAAACGCAACATGGCGTCCAATCTCAATTCCTGTCAATTTTGCATTGAAAAGTCAAACGGCGCTCCTTCCCTTCCGAGCTCTCCCATCCGCCCAAACAGTGGTTTACCCCCACATATGGGGTATCAGCGTACTCAGGACAAATTGTACAACAACTTTTGGGGTCCAATTTCTTCTCTTACCCTTGGGAAAATAAAAAATTGGGGGCGAAAAGATAATTTTTGTGAAAAAATATGATTTTTTTTATTTTTACGGTTCTACATTATAAACTTCTGTGAAGCACTTGGTGGGTCAAAGTGCTCACCACACCTCTAGATAAGTTCCTTAGGGGATCTAATTTCCAAAATGGTGTCACTTGTGGGGGGTTTCAATGTTTAGGCACATCAGGGGCTCTCCAAACGAAACATGGCGTCCCATCTCAATTCCAGTCAATTTTGCATTGAAAAGTCAAATGGCGCTCCTTCGCTTCCGAGCTGTGCCATGTGCCCAAACAGTGGTTTACCCCCACATGTGGGGTATTGGCGTACTCAGGACAAATTGTACAACAATGTTTGGGGTCCATTTTCTCCTGTTACCCTTGGTAAAATAAAACAAATTGGAGCTGAATTAAATTTTTTGTGAAAAAAAGTTAAGTGTTCATTTTTATTTAAACATTCAAAAAATTCCTGTGAAGCACCAGAAGGGTTAATCAACTTCTTGAATATGGTTTTGAGCACCTTGAGGGGTGTAGTTTTTAGAATGGTGTCACACTTGGGTATTTTCTATCATATAGACCCCTCAAAATGACTTCAAATGAGATGTGGTCCCTAAAAAAAAATGGTGTTGTAGAAATGAGAAATTGCTGGTCAACTTTTCACCCTTATAACTCCCTAACAAAAAAAAATTTTGGTTCCAAAATTGTGCTGATGTAAAGTAGACATGTAAGAAATGTTACTTATTAAGTATTTTGTGTGACAAATGTGGCACCCCTAGGGGTATTTGCCACAAAAATAGTTACTGACAGTAAGTACAAATACTAAAATAGCAAGACTGCACTACCACCTCCGGCCAGAAGGGGGAGCTCCAGAGACTCCCCTTGATCCATTCTGGTCTGAGAGAAGAAATGGCAGTTGGGCTAAGGAGCTGAAAGTGAGAGGTCATACAGTTGAATCTCAAACAGCCCTGTGACTGTTACCAGGCCTAAATCACCGGCCTGAGGAGAAGAGGGATAGAGAAAAAGGACATTGTGAGAACCGGGTAGCATTAATCACTACCCAGAACAGGCGCAAAGACGGATACCGGATCCGTGGCTGTATTCATTATATATAATACAGCAACCGGAAAAACGTGAGGTGATATCAGCTTCACTAGGGTCGGATGCAGCAACAGACACAGAGTTCAGCGGTACTCCCAGAGGGGGTAAACCGATAAAAGGACTCGGGTTGCCCGTCGAACCAGGACCCGGAAGGGACAGATTGGGCCGGCAGCCAGTTCACATACAGCAGCAGGGCCACACAGAAATTGCGCACAATAAGAGGCGAAGACCCCGGCAGGGTCAAAGTAACTCAGAGTTCCCATACAGACTCCGGTGACAGGACTGGTTGTAAATCCTTTTATGTTAAAGTAAACTGGTTAAACGTTTCAGTGCCTCAGTCTTTCATTTGGACAATAGCCATCTATCCAGGATCGAGATCGTCACCGCTGGGAGAACCTGCTGCTGATCAAGTAAGTGCCTGTCCCCTCATGATACCCCTTACACTGTGCATTGCCTGAGGCCACAGCACCGGGTCAAGCCACCCGTGACATCCCCCTCAAGAGACAGACTCCATTGGTCCGGTGCTGGGTATCCCGGTCTCCTGGGCGTCACAATTGGCGTCACGAACAGGATCTAGCCAGCCCGTATACCGGGTATTGTGTGCCGTGATTGGAGCCCAAAACTGTGAAAACTGGGATGAAAAATCTTGAAAATTGACTTTATTAAAGAAAAATCCATTCCCCATTGAAAACTATTGAAAGTGACTTTTCCCCATTGGTTATAATGGAGTAAAGATGGCCGCCATCCCCTGAGGTAATCACTTCATAACCGTTAGGCACGAGACTGTTAATTGAGCTACGCCATCACCTGAGCCCCAGTCTAACTGAAAAACTTCAGAATCCGCCATTACAGAGCGCGGTGGGTGGGAGCAGCAGGGGGCGTGTCGTTGTGGGCGGCACCAAGCTGAGCGCTCTGACATCAGAGCAAGGGGAAAATCGATCCTGCTGCACAGCGGAACGAATCTACACTATCCCGACGGAAGCGGAGGACCGGAAGGGTCCGGATTAACTAAGGGGGCACAGTATGTCGCAGCACGGAGACGCCGCAGCACTCGGCAACGCTAATGCAGCTGAAAGACAGAGTGTCAATAGAGAGTCCGGCAGCGCAGCGGTGCAAGGAGTGGCGCCCATCATGCCGGTGCTGATGCCATATACCCCGGGTGGCCCATGGCTTCCAATGTATGAAGGTGAGCCTAATACCCTTAACGATTTCAGAGAAAAGATTCTGGCCCATTTTGACATGTTCCCTGTGGGTGAAGTTCAGCGTGTTAGTCTCCTGATGATGCAGTTAAGTGGCCATGCTAAGCGAGAAGTCACAGCATGGGCAGCTGATCTAAAAGGCACTGTTGAACGCATATTTGCTGGATTAAAAGCTACATTTGAAACCACGGCCAGCAGCAAAGCTAAAATACGATTCTTTAGTTGCAAACAAAAAGCTAATGAGGGCGTGAGAGACTTTGCCTTAAACCTGTAGGAAGCCCTTAAATCACTTACACTGGCTGAACCCATTTTTAACACCGGAGCGGATAAACTGCTAAGAGATCAATTTATTGAGGGACTCTACACCCCTTCTCACCGGGGGCATGTGAGCATGCTTGTTTTTAAGAACCCTGAATTGACATTTGCCCAATTAAAGGAGAGCGCTATACGTCTCCAGCTGGCAGAGGCACCTCGGGATCAGGATCCTGCGCAACCCATGGCAGAGGCACCTCAACAACAGGGAGTACCAGTGACATCAGCTATGTCTGGGGCCATTGCTAAGCCCCTGGGGCCCAGTACTAATGAGGCTCTTCAACAAAAGCTTGACTCTTTAGCTGATGTTGTTGCTTCAATGGCTAAAACCATGCAGGAGATGAGAGGACACAAGATGGAGTTGGCAAACTGTAGAGAGGATGTTCCATGGATGAGACCCCGGAGATACCCGACATGGAGAGGACGACCCCGCGACCGCTACCAACCGGATGGACAGCCCATTTGCCGCCGTTGCCAGCAGCCGGGCCACTTTGCACGAGATTGTGATTTAAACGGGAATCCCCTGGGAATGCGGGCCGCTTCGCAGGAATGAACTTTCAAGGCCCAACACCCTGGCACGACAGATACATCGGAGGACGACCCATTATCCCTATCGTGCTGGACGGAATTCCCCTCAACGCTTTGCTGGACACAGGTTCCCAGATTTCATCTATACCGTATATCCTTTATAAGAGGTACTGGGCTGATGCAGATAATGATAAAGGGCCCTCTGATGTTGAACTAGATATATGGGCCAGTAATGGTAAGTTGGTACCGAAACTAGGATTCAGGGAGATGACCATAAAGATTGGTAAAGTAGAACTGAAGAAACAGGGTATAATTGTTGTTGATGTTGACCGGCGGAACTGTGAACCAACTGTATTGATAGGAATGAATGTGTTAGAGAACTGCTTTTCCGAAGTCATTTCTGTCTTACAGCAAATTGCTGAAACTGCCCAATCCTGCCAGCAGAGAGTTCTCCGGAGGGAAATAAAAGTATTGATGTTAAGGCAACAGGTAGAAGTTGCAGGTGGAGAAATCGGCAGTGTGAGGGTAAGTGATCCAACGTCTATTGTAATCCCACCAAAAACAGAAATGCTGGTATGGTGTAGAGCAGCCATTGGTACTAAGGGACGAGATTATCAAGCCTTAATAGAACCAGTGTACACCGACAGCAGGCCCACTATACTCACAGCACGAGGGATAGTCGAGGTACACCGGGGACGAGTGCCGGTACGACTTTTGAACTGTGGAGAGGAAGAGGTCACTTTGCCAAGGTATGCTACAATGGCAAAGCTATATACTGTTGACAACAATGCCATCACAACCATTGAGCCCTTAGAACCAACCTGTCAGGTGGAAGGCAATGGCTCAGATGGAGAAATGGAGGATTGGTGCCAACAGCTACACGTGGGCATAAATTCAACACCTACCCATCAAAAACAAGGGGTGTATAGGCTAGTGACGGAATATGAACAAGTCTTCAGTAAACACCCATTGGACTTCGGACGGATAGAAGGGGTAGAACACACAATCCCCACCAGTGACCATCCCCCAATAAAAGAAAGATATAGACCCATACCGCCCGCTCACTATCAATGTGCAAAAGATATGCTGAGGGAAATGAAACAGGCCGGGGTAATAAGAGACAGCTGTAGCCCCTGGGCGGCCCCTCTAGTGATTGTCAAAAAAAAGGACGGAACCATGAGAATGTGCGTAGACTACCGGAAGATTAATAACATCACCCATAAAGACGCCTACCCCTTGCCTAGGATAGAAGAGTCCTTAACTGCTTTGAAATCTGCTAATTATTTTTCCACCTTAGACTTAACAAGCGGGTATTGGCAAGTCCCTGTGGCTGAGAGAGATAAGGAAAAGACGGCATTCACCACACCAATGGGTCTATGTGAATTTAATCGCATGCCGTTCGGACTCTGCAACGCATCCGGTACCTTCCAGCGGCTGATGGAATGCTGCCTCGGACACAAGAACTTCGAGACCGTCCTCCTGTACCTAGATGATGTGATCGTCTACTCAAAGACTTACGAACAACACTTAATAGACCTGGCAGAAGTGTTCGAAGCCTTATCCAGGTATGGCATGAAAGTCAAGCCATCCAAATGTCACCTTCTCAAGCCAAAGGTACAGTACCTGGGACACATCGTGAGTTCGGAGGGAGTAGCACCAGATCCCGAGAAAATAAGCGCCATAAGGGATTGGCCAAGACCTACCAGCGCAAAAGAAGTGAGACAATTCCTGGGATTGGTGGGTTACTATCGCAGATTTATAAAAGGATTTACCAAGTTGGCAGCACCCTTGCAAGACACCTTGGTAGGGCAGACGAAGAAACCTTCAAACCGAAACCCTCCTTTTCAGTGGAACGACGAAAGGGAAGACTCCTTTGAACAACTAAAGAAGGCACTAACCGGAGAAGAGGTTCTGGCATACCCAGATTACCATAAACCTTTCATCCTCTACACCGATGCCAGTAATGTGGGACTAGGAGCGGTGCTGTCACAAAAGCAAGAAGGTCGGGAGAAAGTCATCGCCTTTGCAAGTAGAAAGCTCCGGCCTACTGAAAGAAATTCAGAAAATTACAGCTCCTTCAAATTGGAACTACTGGCAGTAGTTTGGGCTGTGACGGAGCGTTTCAAACACTATCTGGCCGCTGCAGAATTTATTGTCTATACTGACAACAATCCGTTGACCCACCTGGACACAGCCAAATTAGGTGCGTTAGAACAGCGATGGATAGCCCGGTTATCTAATTACAACTTCATAATCAAGTATCGAGCAGGTCGCAAGAATGGAAATGCCGATGCCCTATCCCGGATGCCACACTTGAGAGATGTAGAAGAGGAAACGGGGGAGCTTGAAGAAATTGAACTTCCAGCCTTCCATCATCCCAAGGCAAAACATCATCAGTCAAGTACCTATCAGAAACAACAAGAGGTGAATTTTAATCCGTTAGCACACCATAGATGGGCTGACACCCAAGACAGCAATCCGGCTGTGAAGTTGGTGAAGGAACTGTTGACTGAGCAAAGTGCATATCCCTATGAGGATGCCCCAGAAGAGACGCATCAACTCTGGAAAGAGAGAGGCAAAATGTTCCTGTATCAAGGGAAGCTCTGTAGAAGATACACCAATCCGAAAACACATGAATTGGTTTGGCAGATTATTGTGCCTAAACAAGATGTGAAGATGGTCCTCGAAGCTTACCATAATGGTGCTGGTCACTTCGGTTGGAAAAAGTTAGAAGTACTTCTAAGAGAAAGATTTTATTGGGTCGGGATGAGAAAATCAATCGAACAGTGGTGCAGAAATTGTGGCCCGTGTAACCTCAGAAGAAACGATCAAAAGAACCAAAGAGCACCACTGCAGCCCATAATCACCAAACAACCACTTGAACTTGTAGCCATGGACCACGTGAAGTTGACACCAAGCCGGTCCGGCTATGTCTATGCCTTGACCATCGTGGACCATTATTCACGTTTCTTGGTAGTAGTACCCGTAAAAGATCTGACAGCAAAAACAGCAGCCAAAGCGTTCCAAACGTACTTTTGTAGACCCCATGGATATCCGGAACAGGTTCTCACCGACCAAGGTACAGCCTTTGAATCAGAGATCTTCAGAGAATTCTGTAATATGTATGGTTGCAAAAAGATCCGGACGACGGCCTATCATCCACAAACAAACGGCTTATGCGAGAAGATGAATCATATTGTAATAGACCTACTAAAGACTTTACCTGAGACAGAAAGGAATCAATGGCCAGAGAAATTGCCTGACTTGGTGGATCTGTATAATCATGTCCCGGTGAGCTCCACCAACTGCACCCCAGCTTACCTTATGCGTGCAAGACCCGGCCAATTACCAATCGATCTAGAAATGGGAATTCTGAAACCAGACGCAGAAGTTCAAGACTCCAATTGGGATATCATACGGCAAAAGCAGTATCGCCAAGTGCAAGAGAGTGTGGAAAGAAGCCTTCAGCAAACTAGAGAAAGACAAGAGCGAACTTTCAACCAGAATGCTCTAGCGACCCCATTAAGACCGGGTGACCAAGTGCTCAAGAGAAATCGTCGAACCAATAAACTGGACAATCAGTGGGAAGCCGTACCCTACACAGTTTTACCAACAAGAGTGGATAATCCTAAAATGTGTCTCATTAGCAAAAACGGAGGCTTAACATCTGTACTAGTGTCAAGAGACAATCTTAAATTATGTCCGGAAGCATTGAAAGAGCCAGACGTTGTCCAGCCAGAACCAGAAGTTATTCAACCCATACAGGTTCAACCAGTAAAGGAAAAAGAAGAGGAAGTGTATCACACCTGTATAGGAGACTTTCCCAAAACCCTACTAACATACCATGGTGCAGTAGTGGTTCCCATGGTGGCCTTTTACCCAACACCGAACCCAATACCAGAAGTCCCAAGACAGGAAGAGGCTGACCCCGTACTACAGGAGGTTCCAGGCCAGGAAGAACAGATTCCTGGTCAGAGTAATCCCATTCACGGTGGACTTGCCAACTCCATAGTCGTGGAATTATCTTTAGCAGAGCGGGCAGATACTACATCCGCAGTAGACAGTAGTACACCACATGAAGAGACACCGCTATTACGTAGATCACAGCGTAGTACCCAGGGTCAATTACCGGCCAGGTATGCAGATTACCAACTATAAAGCTCATAATGTGAATTGTATATATGTTATGCCGTATATAGTTAAACAGAAAATGTAGTATAGTCATTGCTATCAGTCTGCAACGTTTAAGCCCAGTGCCTACAGAGACTTGTCTGTATGAACTTATTGCATATTCTTGAACTTTTTATCAGCCCGGAGGCACTAAATCAAAGCTCCGGAAAGACTGCTTTTTGAACTTTGCTTTTTGCTCTTTTTGAACTTTCTTTAGACTTTATATTGATAACTCCGTTGGAAAAATGGAACTAAATTCGTGGACACTAAGTACAGTGCCGTTCCTAATACCTTCAAGGATAGAACTGTATTAATGGACGCTATTTGAAGTGACTTTTTACAGAACTCTATTTTTGTTTCCTTGAGTGGTTTTTGTAACTTTTCATTTTTAAGACTCTGTACATATTAATTGTTATTTCAAAATGTTATTGTCCCACAGTCCCGGAGTACTGTTCTTAACTAAGGGGGAATGTGGCACCCCTAGGGGTATTTGCCACAAAAATAGTTACTGACAGTAAGTACAAATACTAAAATAGCAAGACTGCACTACCACCTCCGGCCAGAAGGGGGAGCTCCAGAGACTCCCCTTGATCCATTCTGGTCTGAGAGAAGAAATGGCAGTTGGGCCAAGGAGCTGATAGTGAGAGGTCATACAGTTGAATCTCTAACAGCCCTGTGACTGTTACCAGGCCTAAATCACCGGCCTGAGGAGAAGAGGGATAGAGAAAAAGGACATTGTGAGAACCGGGTAGCATTAATCACTACCCAGAACAGGCGCAAAGACGGATACCGGATCCGTGGCTGTATTCATTATATATAATACAGCAACCGGAAAAACGTGAGGTGATATCAGCTTCACTAGGGTCGGATGCAGCAACAGACACAGAGTTCAGCGGTACTCCCAGAGGGGGTAAACCGATAAAAGGACTCGGGTTGCCCGTCGAACCAGGACCCGGAAGGGACAGATTGGGCCGGCAGCCAGTTCACATACAGCAGCAGGGCCACACAGAAATTGCGCACAATAAGAGGCGAAGACCCCGGCAGGGTCAAAGTAACTCAGAGTTCCCATACAGACTCCGGTGACAGGACTGGTTGTAAATCCTTTTATGTTAAAGTAAACTGGTTAAACGTTTCAGTGCCTCAGTCTTTCATTTGGACAATAGCCATCTATCCAGGATCGAGATCGTCACCGCTGGGAGAACCTGCTGCTGATCAAGTAAGTGCCTGTCCCCTCATGATACCCCTTACACTGTGCATTGCCTGAGGCCACAGCACCGGGTCAAGCCACCCGTGACATCCCCCTCAAGAGACAGACTCCATTGGTCCGGTGCTGGGTATCCCGGTCTCCTGGGCGTCACACATATCTCTGTGATTTAATTGCATAAAAATTCAAAGTTGGAAAATTGCAAAATTTTCATAATTTTCGCCAAATTTCCATTTTTTTCACAAATAAACGCAGGTACTATCAAAGAATTTTTACCATTGTCATGAAGTACCATATGTCACGAGAAAACAATGTCAGAATCACTGGGATCTGTTGAAGCGTTCTAGAGTTGTAACCTCATAAAGGGACAGTGGTCAGAATTGTAAAAATTGGCCCGGTCATTAACGTGCAAACCACCCTTGGGGGTAAAGGGGTTAAACCCATTGTTAACCCTGATTTGTTTAGGACACACTGTTTTGTACCTAAAGCTGCTATTACATAGTATTCCTCTGCAACCCCTATGTGCATAACATAGATACATACAAATATCAGCATACATGAGTACACCCAGTTTGAAAAGTAAGCTTTTAATCAATATCTCACGCAACACATGGAAAATTTCCAATTTTATAACAAGAGTTTTATAGACCATTTTTTAACCCATATAATGAACGTGCACGTTTACCAAGATCAGAGTGATAGTAGCATCTTCTCTTTAAATATAGAGCAGTACATCTATGAATTCATGATACCATCAGTGAACTGTAGCTCGCCAACATCTGCAGCATTCATGAAACCCCAGATAAGGACACTGCCACCAACATGTTTCACTGTAGGCACCATGCATTTTTCTTTGTACTTCTGAGCTTTCTGACACCATACAGTTTTGAAGCAATCAGTTCCAAAAATATTTAACTTTGTCTCATCACTCCAGAGTATAGCAGCCCAGTAGTCATCATATTTTTCATTGTGGGCCCTGGCAAATTATAAGTTGCCTTTTTTGTCCATAGACTTTAGAGGTTTTCTTCATGGATGACACCCATGCATGCCATTCCTTTGAAGTGTACATTGTATTGTGTCATGAGTAACACTCACCCTATTTCAGCTTTCTTCTTCTGTAGCTAACTTCTGTGAACTTACATGTCAATTTTCCTGTTTAGGGGTTAACTTCCAAGGTTGGCCTGGAAGTCTCTAAAGGATGATTGCAGTCCCATCTTTGTTACACTCACTTTTGTATTACATTTGCTACTGTATTCTGACCTATTCATACAGTTCTGCTGATCTTATTGTAGCCTTCACATTTCTTGTGCAAATAAATTATTTTCATTCTCGGGTCTTGTGACATTTCTCTTCCATGTAGTGCCATTGCTGACAGCATGGAATTGGAAGTAGTTTTCTTTGCTATGTAACACCCTTCTATAGTCAACTGTTTGCTGGACACCTACTTAATAAGTAATTAAACTTTCCTGTGGTTGAATTCTTGTTAATTTGAAATCTGTATTCTAAAGTTGTCTAAACCTAAGCTTTTTACTGAAGACTTTCATTAAGGTATACCGTAGATATTCGAGTATAAGCCGAGATTTTCAGCCCACTTTTTTTGGGCTGAAATAACCCTCTGGGCTTATAATCGAGTCATACCCAGGGGTCGGCAGGGGAGGGGGAGCAGAGCTGTGTAATAATACTCACCTGTTTCTGGTGCGGTCCCTGCACGTCTTTTCCCCAGCGACACCAGCTTCTTCCTGTAGTGACCGGTCACATGGTACCGCTCATTGCAGTAATGAATCTGGACCCGACTCCACTCCCATAGGGGTGGAGCCACATATTCATTACTGTAATGAGCGGTACCATTTGATCGCTCACTACAGGAAGAAGCTGCCGGCGCCTGGTAAAAGAAGTGCAGGGACCGCGCCAGGAGCAGGTGAGTATAATGCAGTGCGCGATATTCACCTGCTCCCCGTTCTACTGTCGGCGCCGCTACGTCTTCCGCGACCTCTGCTCTGACGCTCAGGTCAGAGGGCACGATGACACAATTAGTGCACGCCGCCCTCTGCCTGAACATCAGTGCAGAGGATGGGAAGACACAGCGGCGGTCGGCGGTGGAATGGGTAGCAGGTGAATATAGCAGCAACAGCAGATGGGGCAAATATCTGTATGGAGCATCTTATGGGGCCATGTGCAGCATTATATGGGGCAATTATCTGTATGGAGCATCTTATTGGGCCATGTGCAGCATTATATGGGGCAATTATCTGTATGGAGCATCTTATGGGGCCATGTGTAACATTATATGGGACAAATATCTGTATGGGGCCATGTGCAGCATTATATGGGGCAAATATCTGTATGGAGCATCTTATGGGGCCATGTGCAGCATTATATGGGGCAAATATCTGTATGGGGCCATGTGCAGCAGTATATGGGGCAAATATCTGTATGGTGCATCTTTTGGGGCCATGTGCAGCATTGTATGGGGCAAATATCTCTATGGAGCATCTTATGGGGCCATAATCCACATTTATGGAGCATTATACGGGGCAAATGTGTCTATGGAGCATCTTATGGGGCCATAATCAGCATTTGTGCAGCAATCTATGGGGCAAATGTCTGTATGGAGCATCTTATGGGGTCATAATCAACATTTGTGCAGCATTATATGGGGCATATTTTAATATGTATCATTTTATGGAGCCCATTATAAACTGTATGGAGCATTATATGGGGCGTATTTTGTATGGAGCATCTTATGGGGCCATCATGAACTGTATGGAGCATTATACGGGGCTCCTGATTCAATATGGATATTCAAAAACACTTAACCTATTGATGTTTCAATTAATTTTACTTTTGCTAATATCTATTTTTATTTTTGAAATTTACCAGTAGCTGCAACATTTTCCACCCTAGGCTTATACTCGAGTCATTAAGTTTTCCCAGTTTTTTGTGGCAAAATTAGGGGGGTCGGCTTATACTCGGGTCGGATTATACTTGAGTATATACGGTACTTATTTTTGCAGCATAATCTTGAATTAATTTGTTAGGAAAATTGCTTTTTTTGGATCTGCAGAATAACAAATTGTGTTTGCAATCAATGATCCAAACAGGATTTCAGGCCATTTCAGACGCGAGTACAATTAAAGCTTTGACCTCCTTGTCAGAGCAACAGCAACATGATCAGGCCATGTGAAGGGTAGATTTATTGGAAGGCAAGGAAGGAAGGGAATGAGGAAGATGCAAACAGGGGTTTACATGGCAACAGACAATTTACAAGAGTAATAAACTTTATCTTTTCCGTAAAATAGCACGGTGCTACAACTATTGCAGACTCAAGATATGTCTCACAAGCAAATTTAAACAATAAAACAAATAACGATGCTATTCTACATATAACCTCCCTGGCCTTTACTAGGCAGGCCACACGGCTCCCGTGTACTGACTACTGAAGCCTACACTAGGCCCTAACAGGTGCACCAAACAGGAACAAACTCACGGTGATGTTGGGGACTCAGGTCCAATCCCAGGGGGCCCCCATTAGTCCAATATGGTGGTGCGCACGGCTTTTTGTCAGCTCTGTGAAGTGTGGTCTTCTCCTTGCTTCTAGATCCTAGGGAAGCTCCTGGAAACTGTAAGTCCCTTTCTCAGTATCTTCGTGGCTTCACAAGCTAGCACAGAACAGCCACCTTTTCTGTACCTGGAAAAGTCTTGCAAATTTCACAAGTACAGTCCGTCCCAGGCAGTGGGACCTTTCTTGTAGCAAACAGCACAAAGTTCTTTTCGTAGCAGCTTCAGCTCACACACACAGTACAGGCTCAACTCCTCCCCTAACTCTTGGGCAGTTCATCTTCACAGTCTATAGCAGGGGGAAGCCGAACATTCCATCATACCAGACAAGGGGGTGCTGTCTCTTAAAGTGGCAGCGTGTTACTGTCCATAACAGCACCACCCTCTTACATGCCTCCCTTCTTAATTATGGTCATCCTCGGCCATCACAGAATCAAGGTTGAAGCGTAATGAATGAACGTGCAATGCGGAAACAGCACCTATAGAGGAGGCAACAAAGGTGTAAAAACAGACAGAGAACACTGTTCTACATATCTGACCGGTGGAACCCCTGCATTAGACCTCTGGGATCTCCGAAGTTCTTGGCTGTCAGGCAAGGCTTGACTATCTTCCAGAGGAACACTTGCTGCAGGAGTCATCGTGGGCTCTTGTCTGGTCTCGTCCTCACTTAGCGGTACTGGTACATCCATGGGATTACCGTCTCTGTGCGGCTGAGGACCCCCTACTGTGTCAGGGACGCTCCACCACTCATCATCAATTTCACCATCAGGCATGACAGATTCAGGAAGTGGAGTAGCGACAATGGCATAGAACAGACCTCAGACCGGCAAGGCCACAGCATATTTCTGTGAAGTACTCTAGGGGCGGATGCCCCAGTCTCAATCTGTGCCTTGTAGACAGGGCCATTAGCATACACTCGCTCAATAACTTTGTACGGCTGTACTTCCCAACTCTCACTCAGTTTTCCCTTGGGGCGTTTCTCTCTGACTAATACTCGGTCTCCAGGTTGGAGCGGTAACTCTTGAGTCAGTTTGCGGCCCGTATGTTCTTTTTCTTGCAGCTGCTGACCCGCCAACCGCTGTATCGTTTGCAATCGTTGCCGATGCTCTTTCACCCATGAGGTGACAGTTCGCTTCATCATCTCCTCTGGCTGTTCCAAATTCAGCTCAATGATCTCTCGTCCAGCTCTTCCAAACAACAGTAAATAGGTGGTATAACCCGTGGTGGAGTGGACCTGATTGTTGTAGGTCCAGACCAATTCCGGCAGATAGTCTGGCCAACACGCCTTCTTATCCTCCTCCAATGTTCTCAGCATTTGAAGTAAGGTTTGGTTGAAGCGTTCACAAGCTCTGTTGCCTTGAGGGTGGTAAGGGGTGGTCCGGGACCGCTCAATGCCATACATACTGTTGTGAATTCTGTGGTCGAGCTCCCTCCTGTGGTCACAAGTGGTACTTCGGCTGATTCTGTCTATGGGCTTCCGTTGGTGGATGTGAGTGGTACTGCGGCTTCTGAGTTTCCTTCCTCAGGTGATGAGGTTAAGTCGTTAGGTGCTGCTCTATTTAACTCCACCTAGTGCTTTGATCCTGGCCTCCAGTCTATGTTCTAGTATTGGTCTTGCTTCCTCCTGTATCGTTCCTGTGGCCTGTCTGCTCAGCATAAGCTAAGTTCTGCTTGTGTTACTTTTGGTTGCTATATTTTCTGTCCAGCTTGCTATATTGGTTTTTCTTGCTTGCTGGAAGCTCTGAGACGCAGAGGGAGCACCTCCGTACCGTTAGTCGGTGCGGAGGGTCTTTTTGCCCCTCTGCGTGGTTGTTTGTAGGTTTTTGTGTTGACCGCAAAGCTATCTTTCCTATCCTCGGTCTGTTCAGTAAGTCAGGCCTCACTTTGCTAAATCTATTTCATCTCTGTGTTTGTATTTTCATCTTAACTCACAGTCATTATATGTGGGGGGCTGCCTTTTCCTTTGGGGAATTTCTCTGAGGCAAGGTAGGCTTATTTTTCTATCTTCAGGGCTAGCTAGTTTCTCAGGCTGTGCCGAGTTGCATAGGGAGCGTTAGGCGCAATCCACGGCTACCTCTAATGTGGTTTGATAGGTTTAGGGATTGCGGTCAGCAGAGTTCCCACGTCTCAGAGCTCGTCCTATGTTTATTGGTTATTGTCAGGTCACTTTGTGTGCTCTGAACTTCAAGGTCCATTGTGGTTCTGAATTACCTATTCATAACAGTACTGGAGGCCCAAAGTACTATGCTTCTCAATAGAGGGAAAAAAGAAGTTCTGAGACCATTTTTTTTTCTTTGCACTGTGTTTTGCCTTTTTTTTCCCCTAGACATTTGGGTGGTTCAGGACACAGGTGTGGTGATGAACATTAAAGGTCTGTCTTCATGTGTGGATCTTCTCACTGCAAGAGTACAAAATATTCAAGACTTTGTGGCTCAGAATTCTATGTTAGAACCAAGAATTCCTATTCCTGATTTGTTTTCTGGAGATAGAGCTAAATTTCTGAGTTTCAAAAATAATTGCAAACTGTTTCTGGCGTTGAAACCTCGCTCCTCTGGTGACCCAGTTCAACAAGTTAAGATCATTATTTCTTTATTACGTGGCGACCCTCAAGACTGGGCATTTTCCCTTGCGCCAGGAGATCCTGCATTATGTAATATTGATGCGTTTTTTCTGGCGCTCGGATTACTGTACTATGAACCTAATTCAGTGGATCAGGCAGAGAAAAATTTGCTGGCTCTGTGTCAGGGTCAGGATGAGATAGAGATTTATTGTCAGAAGTTTAGAAAGTGGTCCGTGCTCACTCAATGGAATGAATGTGCGCTGGCAGCTATTTTCAGAAAGGGACTCTCTGAAGCCCTTAAGGATGTCATGGTGGGATTTCCTATGCCTGCTGGTCTGAATGAGTCTATGTCTTTGGCCATTCAGATCGGTCGACGCTTGCGTGAGCGTAAATCTGCGCACCATTTGGCGGTATTATCTGAGCATAAACCTGAGCCTATGCAGTGCGATAGGACTTTGACCAGAGCTGAAAGGCAAGAACACAGACATCAGAATGGGCTGTGTTTCTACTGTGGTGATTCCACTCATGCTATCTCCGATTGTCCTAAGCGCACTAAGCGGTTCGCTAAGTCTGCCACCATTGGTACGGTACAGTCGAAATTTCTTTTGTCCGTTACTTCGATCTGCTCTTTGTCTTCCTATTCTGTCATGGCATTTGTGGATTCAGGCGCTGCCCTGAATTTGATGGACTTGGAGTTTGCCAGGCGCTGTGGGTTTGTCTTGGAGCCCTTGCAGTGTCTTATTCCATTGAGAGGAATTGATGCTACGCCTTTGGCCAAGCATAAGCCTCAGTATTGGACCCAGCTGACCATGTGCATGGCTCCTGCGCACCAGGAGGATATTCGCTTTCTGGTGTTGCAAAATCTGCATGATGTGGTCGTGTTGGGGTTGCCATGGCTACAAGTCCATAACCCAGTATTAGATTGGAAATCAATGTCTGTGTCCAGCTGGGGTTGTCAGGGGGTACATGGTGATGTTCCATTTCTGTCTATCTCATCATCCATACCCTTCTGAGGTCCCAGAGTTCTTGTCTGATTACCGGGATGTATTCGATGAGCCCAAGTCCAATGCCCTACCTCCGCATAGGGATTGTGATTGTGCTATCGAGTTGATTCCTGGTAGTAAGTTTCCTAAGGGTCGACTGTTTAATTTATCTGTACCTGAGCACGCCGCTATGCGGAGTTACGTAAAAGAATCCTTGGAGAAGGGTCATATTCGCCCGTCGTCATCGCCATTGGGAGCAGGGTTCTTTTTTGTGGCCAAGAAGGATGGTTCTCTGAGACCTTGTATTGATTACCGCCTTCTAAATAAAATCACGGTCAAATTTCAGTACCCCTTGCCGCTGCTATCTGATTTGTTTGCTCGGATTAAGGGGGCTAGTTGGTTCACCAAGATAGATCTTCGTGGTGCATATAATCTTGTGCGTATTAAACGGGGCGATGAATGGAAAACTGCATTTAATACGCCCAAGGGTCATTTTGAGTACCTAGTTATGCCATTTGGACTTGCCAATGCTCCATCAGTATTTCAGTCCTTTATGCATGACATCTTCCGAGAGTACCTGGATAAATTCCTGATTGTATACTTGGATGATATTTTGGTCTTCTCGGATGATTGGGAGTCTCATGTGAAGCAGGTCAGAATGGTGTTCCAGGTCCTGCGTGCTAATTCTTTGTTTGTGAAGGGATCAAAGTGTCTCTTTGGTGTTCAGAAGGTTTCATTTTTGGGGTTCATTTTTTCCCCTTCTACCATCGAGATGGACCCTGTTAAGGTCCAGGCCATTTATGATTGGACTCAGCCGACATCTCTGAAGAGTCTGCAAAAGTTCCTTGGCTTTGCTAATTTTTATCGTCGCTTCATCTGTAATTTTTCTAGTATTGCTAAACTATTGACCGATTTGACCAAGAAGGGTGCTGATGTGGTCAATTGGTCTTCTGCTGCTGTGGAAGCTTTTCAAGAGTTAAAGCGTCGTTTTTCTTCTGCCCCTGTGTTGTGTCAACCAGATGTTTTGCTTCCGTTCCAGGTTGAGGTTGATGCTTCTGAAATTGGAGCGGGGGCTGTTTTGTCGCAAAGAGGTTCTGATTGCTCGGTGATGAAGCCATGCGCCTTCTTTTCCAGGAAGTTTTCGCCTGCTGAGCGAAATTATGATGTTGGCAATCGAGAGTTGCTGGCCATGAAGTGGGCATTCGAAGAATGGCGTCATTGGCTTGAAGGAGCTAAGCATTGCGTGGTGGTCTTGACTGATCACAAGAACTTGACTTATCTCGAGTCTGCCAAACGGTTGAATCCTAGACAGGCTCGTTGGTCGCTGTTTTTCTCCCGTTTTGACTTTGTGGTTTCGTACCTTCCGGGCTCTAAAAATGTGAAGGCAGATGCCCTGTCTAGGAGTTTTGTGCCCGACTCCCCGGGTTTGCCTGAGCCGGCGGGTATTCTCAAAGAGGGAGTAATTGTGTCTGCCATCTCCCCTGATTTGCGGCGGGTGCTGCAAAAATTTCAGGCTAATAAACCTGATCGTTGCCCAGCAGAGAAACTGTTTATCCCTGATAGGTGGACGAATAAAGTTATCTCTGAGGTTCATTGTTCGGTGTTGGCTGGTCATCCTGGAATCTTTGGTACCAGAGATTTAGTGGCTAGATCCTTTTGGTGGCCGTCTCTGTCGCGGGATGTGCGTTCTTTTGTGCAGTCCTGTGGGATTTGTGCTCGGGCTAAGCCCTGCTGTTCTCGTGCCAGTGGGTTGCTTTTGTCCTTGCCGATCCCGAAGAGGCCTTGGACACATATCTCTATGGATTTTATTTCGGATCTCCCCGTCTCTCAAAAAATGTCGGTCATTTGGGTAGTTTGTGATCGCTTCTCTAAGATGATCCATTTGGTACCCTTGTCTAAATTACCTTCCTCCTCTGATTTGGCGCCATTGTTCTTCCAGCATGTGGTTCGTTTACATGGCATTCCAGAGAACATCGTTTCTGACAGAGGCTCCCAGTTTGTTTCGAGGTTTTGGTGAGCCTTTTGTGCTAGGATGGGCATTGATTTGTCTTTTTCCTCGGCTTTCCATCCTCAGACAAATGGCCAGACTGAACGAACCAATCAGACCTTGGAAACATATCTGAGATATTTTGTTTCTGCTGATCAGGATGATTGGGTGTCCTTTTTGCCGTTGGCTGAGTTCGCCCTTAATAATCGGGCCAGCTCGGCTACCTTGGTTTCGCCGTTTTTCTGCAATTCTGGGTTCCATCCTCATTTCTCTTCAGGGCAGGTTGAGTCTTCGGACTGTCCTGGTGTGGATACTGTGGTGGACAGGTTGCAGCGGATTTGGACT
This sequence comes from Ranitomeya imitator, assembly GCF_032444005.1. Classification (NCBI taxonomy): domain Eukaryota; kingdom Metazoa; phylum Chordata; class Amphibia; order Anura; family Dendrobatidae; genus Ranitomeya; species Ranitomeya imitator. Next base: position 396,500,117 of record NC_091286.1, read on the forward strand.
CATGTAGTGGACAATTTGACCTTGTCCCAGGAGAGGCTCAACGTTTCGCTAATCGCAGACGCTGTGTGGGTCCCCGACTTCGTGTTGGGGATTTGGTTTGGTTGTCATCTCGTTATATTCCTATGAAGGTTTCCTCTCCTAAGTTTAAGCCTCGTTTCATTGGTCTGTAAAAGATTTCTGAGGTTCTTAAGTCTGTGTCTTTTCGTTTGACCCTTCCAGATTCTTTTTCCATCCATAACGTATTCCATAGTTCATTGTTGCGGAGATACGTGGCGCCAGTGGTTCCATCTGTTGATCCTCCTGCCCCGGTTTTGGTGGAGGGGGAGTTGGAGTATATAGTGGAGAAGATTTTGGATTCTCGTGTTTCGAGACGGAAACTCCAGTATCTGGTTAAGTGGAAGGGTTATGGTCAGGAAGATAATTCCTGGGTCTTTGCCTCTGATGTCCATGCTGCCGATCTTGTTCGTGCCTTTCATATGGCTCATCCTGGTCGGCCTGGGGGCTCTGGTGAGGGTTCGGTGACCCCTCCACAAGGGGGGGGTACTGTTGTGAATTCTGTGGTCGAGCTCCCTCCTGTGGTCACAAGTGGTACTTCGGCTTATTCTGTCTATGGGCTTCCATTGGTGGATGTGAGTGGTACTGCGGCTTCTGAGTTTCCTTCCTCAGGTGATGAGGTTAAGTCGTTAGGTGCTGCTCTATTTAACTCCACCTAGTGCTTTGATCCTGGCCTCCAGTCTATATTCTAGTATTGGTCTTGCTTCCTCCTGGATCGTTCCTGTGGCCTGTCTGCTCAGCATAAGCTAAGTTCTGCTTGTGTTACTTTTGGTTGCTATATTTTCTGTCCAGCTTGCTATATTGGTTTTTCTTGCTTGCTGGAAGCTCTGAGACGCAGAGGGAGCACCTCCGTACCGTTAGTCGGTGCGGAGGGTCTTTTTGCCCCTCTGCGTGGTTGTTTGTAGGTTTTTGTGTTGACCGCAAAGCTATATTTCCTATCCTCGGTCTGTTCAGTAAGTCGGGCCTCACTTTGCTAAATCTATTTCATCTCTGTGTTTGTATTTTCATCTTAACTCACAGTCATTATATGTGGGGGGCTGCCTTTTCCTTTGGGGAATTTCTCTGAGGCAAGGTAGGCTTATTTTTCTATCTTCAGGGCTAGCTAGTTTCTCAGGCTGTGCCGAGTTGCATAGGGAGCGTTAGGCGCAATCCACGGCTACCTCTAGTGTGGTTTGATAGGTTTAGGGATTGCGGTCAGCAGAGTTCCCACGTCTCAGAGCTCGTCCTATGTTTTTTGGTTATTGTCAGGTCACTTTGTGTGCTCTGAACTTCAAGGTCCATTGTGGTTCTGAATTACCTATTCATAACAACATACGATACAATTCTTCCATCACCTTGCCTTGGAAACATGCGCCTTGGTCGGAGTGGATGCGCTTTGGGCACCCATACACCCGGATGAAGTCTTGAAAGATGGCTCACGCCACCGATTCCGCAGTCCGAGTGACTACTGCGAACTTAGAGAAATGATCGGTCATCACGAAACAGTATTGCAGCCCCGGGGCTGAGTGTCCCACGAGGAGATAGTCGATCATCAAGACTTCTAGCGGTTCCTTAGTTTGGATGGTCCGGATGGGTGCCCTCTGATCGGTACTCTTAATGAGGTCACATACTCAATATTGCCAGCAAACCTCTTCCACCACCAACTCCAACCGGGGGCAATACACATACCGCTGAAACCATTGGTAGGTCTTTGCGGGGCCGAAGTGCGCTCCAAATTCGTGGGCTTCTTTAGCTACTTCTTGAGCCATTCTTCCTGGGATGACAACTTGCCACCTTACTTCCATATCTTTTGGCTGTTGCCTCTTACGATATAGCACTGACTCTCGCACCTCCAGTCTATCCCACTGATGTAACACACTCCTCATTTCAGAGTCCAGATCATCTCTTTCTTGTTTGCCAGGCTTCCGCTTTTGAGTTACCCACCATTTCATCTGTCTCAACCCTTCGTCTTCATCCTGAACGTGTCCCCATTCCTCATTGGTTCTCCCCAAGGACCGGGGTAATGCGCAGGCCTCCCTTCTTGACTGGGCTGCAACCATTGGGGGCTTAAATTTGCGAAAGTCTGGGGTTTCCTCCTCTTCAAGTTGCTCATCAAGATCCCCCACTGGAGTCTCCACAGTCACTCTTGACAGCCCATCAGCATTTGCGTTTTCGGTAGCAGAGCGATAACGGATGGTAAAGTTGAACTTGGCTAGGCGAGCCACCCACCGTTGTTCTAAGGCCCCCAATTCTGCATTCTCAAGGTGGGCCAGGGGATTATTGTCTGTTCGAACTTGAATCTTGGTACCCGTCAGGAAGCCTGCAGACTTTTCTGTCATGGCCCACACCAGGGCCAGGAGCTCTAACCGGAAGGAGCTGTAATTGTGAGGGTTTCTTTCGCTGTCTCGCAGGGACCTGCTGGCATACCTGATGACTCTCTCATGTCCATCCTGTATCTGAGAAAGTACTGCACCGAGTCCGTGAAGGCTACCATCTGTGTACAACAGGAACGGTTGATCGAAATCTGCGTAGGCCAAAATCGGGGCTGAAGTAAGGGCTGTCATGATCCAGTTCTGAGATTATGTTCAGCTCTCTTGTCTCTGGACTGGTCATGTGGGAGTTAATCCTCTCTGCCTCACCCTGGAGCTGGCTGAGCTATTTAAGTCCTCTGCAGCCATTGGGCCAGTGTCAGCTATAGTTCTTGCTGCACGGTTTGAGCTCCTGACCTGATCCCTGTTATTGTGTTCCTGTTTGCCTCTGACTGCCTGCACCCGTTTATGACTTGTTCGGACCTCTGGCCTGTACTCCGACTCCGTCTCCGTCTCACGTTTTGGTTACCACGTTCCCGGTAGGTTCTGACGTCTTGCTTGTCCCCGACGATTCTCTGCTCGCCCCTTCTGTACCGCGCTGCTATCTCCGTGTATGACCTTGGCTTGTTTCATGTCCCTTTCATTACCTGTGACACCTTTGTTGTTGCTCAGTGTTGCTGCGCTGTGTGTGCAGCCTCCTTTCCTTATCCAGCACCCCCTGGTGGAGATTGCTCTATACTGCACTGCAGCAGCACATTACAAGGGCATTCTTTATAGCCTGGAAGGCCTCGTCTTGTCCCTGTGCCCAGGGGATGCGCTGGGTCTTCGGCACTCCAGCGGTCCCCCTCAGCAACTCATTGAGAGGACCCCGCCACCTTCGCAAAGTCTTTAACAAACCGGCGGTTGTACCCAGCGAGTCACAGGAAGGCCTGGAGTTCTCTCACTGTTCGAGGGACTGGCCACTTCTGGATAGCAGACACTTTTTCTGGCGAGGGTAGAACTCCATCTTGTGACACTATGTGGCCCAGGTACTCAATCTCTCTCTTGAAGAGGTGGCACTTCTTTGGCTTCTTTGGTGCCCATAGGGAGTGTCCTTGCAGGGGTTCCACTAATGCCCACAGCATCTCCATTAACATGAGCATTTCCGCCATTGCTGTCTGCTGCCTCCATCCTGGTGACAGTACCCTGCTCGCATCGCCACTTGAAGCAATGGCCGGGGGACCACCACGGTGCAGGAAGACTACTGTACACAAGATGAGGTGCAAACAACAAAGGGTAGATTTATTGGAAGGCAAGGAAGGAAGGGAATGAGGAAGATGCAAACAGGGGTTTACAATGGCAACAGACAATTTACAAGAGTAATAAACTTTATCTTTTCCGTAAAATAGCACGGTGCTACAACTATTGCAGACGCAAGATATGTCTCACAAGCAAATTTAAACAATAAAACAAATAACGATGCTATTCTACATATAACCTCCCTGGCCTTTACTAAGCAGGCCCCACGGCTCCCGTGTACTGATTACTGAAGCCTACACTAGGCCCTAACAGGTGCACCAAACATGAACAAACTCACGGTGATGTTGGGGACTCAGGTCCAGTCCCAGGGGGGCCCCCATCAGTCCAATATGGTGGTGCGCACGGCTTTCTGTCAGCTCTGTGAAGCGTGGTCTTCTCCTTGCTTCTGGATCCTAGGGATGCTCCTAGAAACTGTAAGTCCCTTTCTCAGTATCTTCGTGGCTTCACAAGCTAGCACAGAACAGCCACCTTTGCTGTACCTGGAAAAGTCTTGCAAGTTTCACAAGTACAGTCCGTCCCAGGCAGTGGGACCTTTCTTGTAGCAAACAGCACAAAGTTCTTTTCGTAGCAGCTTCAGCTCACACACACAGTACAGGCTCAACTCCTCCCCTAACTCTAGGGCAGTTCATCTTCACAGTCTATAGCAGGGGGAAGCCGAACATTCCAACACACAAGACAAGGGGGTGCTGTCTCTTAAAGTGGCAGCGTGTTACTGTCCATAGCAGCACCACCCTCTTACATGATTACACTGCTGACGTCACTAAACTGCGGTCAAAGATGCGCAAAGAACAGCGATGGTAAGTGCTCCAATGGTGCTGAAGACACCGAAGATTCAGTGCAATGGGGAAGATTTAGTGTGGGGGAGATTTTCTCTGTGAGATTTACTTTGGCTGGTTGAGATTTCCCCAGTGGGGGGGGGAATCTGCTCTGTAGGGAGAGGGGTGGGTGGAGATTTAGTGTGGGTAGAAATTTGGTGTGGAGGGGGGAGTGGAGGAGATATAGTGCGGGGGTGGGGAAGCTTTAGTGTATCGGGGGAACATTTGAGGAGACAGGTTTGGGGAGCAAAGAAGGGACATGTGCTGACACAATATGGGAAGCGGGAGAAAGACACAGTATGAAGTGCAAGGGGGGAGATGGGGGCATGTATGAGAAAACGGTTTGGAGAGATGGGTGCAGACACAGTGGGGGGTGCAGACATATTATGAGGAGCGAGAGGAGAATATATGAGCGGGATGGGTGCAGAAACAATATGGTAACTGGGGGATTGGTGTAGACAGAATCGGCAGGATGGGTGTTATGATCCGGTGACCTAGGAGCTGCATGAGAACTTTCACTGGAGAAAGTGGTCACTGTACTGACCGCAATCCTAACTTAACACCGCAACTAGAAGTAGCCGTGGAGTGTACCTAACACACCTAGACACCTCGTCACCGCCGGAGGACTAAATACCCCGAAAGATGGAAATAGGAATACTATCTTGCCTCAGAGAAAATCCCCAAAGGATAGACAGCCCCCCACAAATATTGGCAGTGAGTCGGAGAGGAAAAAACATACACAGGCAGAAAAACAGGATTAGCACAGGAGGCCACTCTAGCTAGATAGGACAGGATAGGACGGAGTTCTGTGCGGTCAGTATAAAAACCCTTCAAAACATCCACAGCAGAATATACAAAAACTTCCTACATCTTACTAAAAGATGTAGGAGCGTAAATCTGCAACTCCAGTGAATCCTACAATCAGAGCAGGAATTAAACTGAAACAAGCACACTGGCAGTGTGCCACAGAAACAAAAACCAAACACTTATCTTTGCTGAAATTGGCAGCGAGCAGGAGAAGCCAGAAAGTGATCCAACACTTCACAAGGAACATTGACTACTGGCAAGGGCTAAATGATCCAGCCCACTTAAATATCCCAGTCAGAATTGTAATCATCCGATACACCTGGCCAGGTCTGTGACTCAGAGACAACTGCATTCCCACCTACAACCACTGGAGGGAACCCAAGAGCAGAATTCACAAAAGTACCCCCCCCCCTTGAGGAGGGGTCACCGAACCCTCACCAGGGCCCCCAGGACGATCAGGACGAGCCAGATGAAAGGCACGGACCAAATCAGCAGCATGGACATCAGAGGAAAAAACCCAAGAATTATCCTCCTGGCCATAACCCTTCCATTTGACCAGGTACTGGAGCTTCCGCCTCGAAAAACGGGAATCCAAAATCTTCTCAACAACATATTCCAACTCCCCATCAACCAACACAGGGGCCGGAGGATCAACAGAGGGAACAACGGGCTCCACATATTTCCGCAACAAAGATCTATGGAAGACATTATGGATAGCAAAAGAGGCCGGAAGCGCCAGTCGAAAAGACACCGGATTAATAATCTTAGAAATCCTATAAGGACCAATAAACCGAGGCTTAAACTTAGGAGAAGGAACATGACGGGAAGACAACCAGACCAGATCCTCAACCTGAAGCCGGGAACCAACACACCGACGACAATTAGCAAAACGTTGAGCCTCCTCTTGAGACAACACCAACTTGTCCACCACATGAGCCCAAATCTGCTGCAACCTGTCCACCACAGAATCCACACCAGGACAGTCAGAAGGCTCAACCTGCCCAGAAGAAAAACGAGGATGAAAACAAAAATTACAAAAGAAAGGCGAAACCAAGGTAGCAGAACTAGCCTGATTATTAAGGGCAAACTCGGCCAATGGCAAGAAGGCCACCCAATCATCCTGATCAGCAGACACAAAGCATCTCAAATAAGTCTCCAAGGTCTGATTAGTTCGCTCGGTTTGGCCATTTGTCTGAGGATGAAACGCAGAAGAAAAAGACAAATCAATGCCCAGCCTAGCACAAAAAGCCCGCCAAAACCTAGAAACAAACTGGGAACCTCTGTCGGACACAATATTCTCCGGAATACCATGCAAACGAACCACATGCTGAAAGAACAACGGAACCAAATCTGGAGAGGAAGGCAATTTAGGTAAGGGCACCAAATGAACCATCTTAGAGAACCAGTCACAAACAACCCAGATAAAAGACATCTTCTGGGAGACCAGAAGATCAGAAATAAAATCCATCGAAATATGCGTCCAGGGCCTCTCAGGGACTGGCAATGGCAAAAGCAACCCACTAGCACGGGAACAACAAGGCTTGGCCCACGCACAAGTCCCACAGGACTGCACAAAAGAACGCACATCACGTGACAATGAAGGCCACCAAAAGGACCTACCAACCAAATCTCTGGTACCAAAAATGCAAGGATGACCGGCCAACACGGAACAGTGAACCTCAGAAATCACTCTACTAGTCCATCTGTCAGGAACAAACAATTTCCCCACAGGACAGCGGTCAGGTTTGTCAGCCTGAAATTCCTGAAGAACCCGTCGTAAATCAGGGGAAATGGCAGAAAGAATCACCCCCTCTTTCAGAATACCGACCGGCTCTAAGACCTCAGGAGAATCAGGCAAAAAACTCCTAAAAAGGGCATCAGCCTTGATATTCTTAGAACCCGGAAGGTACGAGACCACGAAATCAAAACGGGAAAAAAACAAGGACCATCGAGCCTGTCTATGATCCAGCAGTTTAGCAGACTCGAGGTAAATCAAATTCTTATGATCGGTCAAGACCACAATACGGTGCTTAGCTCCCTCAAGCCAATGTCGCCACTCCTCAAATGCCCACTTCATAGCCAACAACTCCCAATTGCCGACATCATAATTGCGTTCAGCAGGCGAAAACTTACGGGAAAAGAAGGCACACGGTTTCATTAAGGAACCAACAGGATCCCTCTGAGACAAAACGGCCCCTGCCCCAATCTCAGAAGCGTCAACCTCAACCTGAAACGGAAGAGAAACATCCGGTTGGCGCAACACTGGAGCAGAAGTAAATCGACGTTTAAGCTCCTGAAAGGCAGAGACAGCCGCAGAGGACCAATTCGCCACATCAGCGCCTTTCTTCGTCAAATCGGTCAAGGGTTTAACCACGCTGGAAAAATTAGCAATGAAACGGCGATAAAAATTTGCAAAACCCAAAAATTTCTGAAGGCTCTTCACGGATGTGGGCTGAATCCAATCATGAATGGCCTGAACCTTAACCGGATCCATCTCTATAGACGAAGGAGAAAAAATGAAGCCCCAAGAAGAGACTCTCTGCACCCCAAAGAGACACTTAGACCCTTTCACAAACAGGGCATTGTCACGAAGGATCTGAAATACCATCCTGACCTGTTGCACATGAGACTCCCAATCATCGGAAAAAATCAAAATATCGTCCAAATATACAATCAAAAATTTATCAAGATAAGACCGGAAGATATCATGCATGAAGGACTGAAAAACAGATGGAGCATTAGAGAGTCCGAATGGCATCACAAGGTATTCAAAATGGCCCTCGGGCGTATTAAACGCAGTTTTCCATTCATCACCCTGCTTAATACGAACAAGATTATATGCCCCCCGAAGGTCAATCTTCGTAAACCAACTAGCTCCCTTAATCCTAGCAAACAAATTGGAAAGCAAAGGTAAAGGGTATTGAAACTTGACCGTGATTTTATTCAAGAGGCAATAATCTATACAGGGTCTCAAGGAACCATCTTTTTTAGCAACAAAAAAGAACCCCGCTCCCAACGGTGAAGAAGATGGCCGAATATGCCCTTTCTCCAAAGACTCCTTAATATAGCTCCGCATGGCGGTATGTTCAGGAACAGATAGATTAAAAAGTCGACCCTTAGGAAACTTACAGCCTGGAATCAAGTCAATAGCACAATCGCAGTCCCTGTGCGGTGGAAGGAAACTGGACTTGGGCTCATCGAATACATCCTGAAAATCAGACAAAAACTCTGGAATTTCAGAAGGTGAAGAAGAGGAGATTGACATAAAAGGAACATCATTATGAACCCCCTGACAACCCCAACTAGTCACAGACATGGACTTCCAGTCCAACACAGGATTATGTACCTGCAACCATGGAAAACCCAGCACGATAGCATCATGCAAGTTATGCAACACCAGAAATCGACAATCTTCCTGATGGGCTGGCGCCATGCGCATGGTCACCTGTGTCCAAAACTGGGGCTTATTTTTAGCCAAGGGTGTAGCATCAATGCCCCTTAAAGGAATAGGGTTCTGCAAAGGCTGCAAGGGAAAACCACAACGCTTGGCAAACTCAAAATCCATTAAATTCAAGGCGGCGCCTGAATCCACAAACGCCATCACAGAAAATGATGACAATGAGCAGATCAAGGACACAGATAACAGAAATTTAGGTTGTACAGTACTGATGGTAATTGAACTGGCGATCCTCTTTGTCCGCTTAGGGCAGACAGAAATGACATGAGAAGCATCGCCACAATAATAACACAACCTATTTTGACGTCTGAAACCTTGTCGTTCCGTTCTAGACAGAATTCTATCACATTGCATAGGCTCAGAAATTTGCTCTGAGGATAACGCCACAGCGCACACAGTTCTGCGCTCCCGCAAGCGCCGGTCAATCTGAATGGCCAGAGACCTAGAATCACTCAGACCGGAAGGCGTGGAAAACCCCACCATAACATCTTTAACGGATTCAGAAAGCCGCCTTCTGAAAATTGCCGCCAAAGCATCATTATTCCATTTAGTCAACACAGACCATTTTCTGAATTTCTGACAATACAATTCTGCCGCCTCTTGACCCTGAGACAGGGCCAAAAAGGTTTTCTCAGCTTGATCCACAGAATTAGGTTCATCATATAATAGTCCTAAAGCCTGAAAAAAGGAGTCAATATTAAGCAAAGCCGGATTCCCAGATTCCAGGGAAAACGCCCAATCCTGCGGGTCGCCACGCAGCAGGGAGATTACGATTTTTACCTGCTGAATGGAATCACCAGAGGATCGAGGTCTCAGGTCAAAAAACAGTTTACAGTTGTTTTTAAAACTCAAAAATTTAGACCTGTCACCAGAAAACAAATCAGGAGTAGGAATCTTCGGTTCTAAAGCAGGAGTTTGAACAATATAATCAGAAATACCTTGCACCCTAGCAGCAAGCTGGTCTACACGAGAAGCTAATTCCTGAACATTCATGCTTGCACCAGGCTCCTCAGCCACCCAGAAATAAAGAGGGAGGAGAAGACAAAACAGACTGGAGAAGAAAAAATGGCTCAAGAGCTTCCTTCCCTTCTTCTGAGATGCATTTAACTCATTGTTGGCCAGTAGTACTGTTATGATCCGGTGACCTAGGAGCTGCATGAGAACTTTCACTAGAGAAAGTGGTCACTGTACTGACCGCAATCCTAACTTAACACTGCAACTAGAAGTAGCCGTGGAGTGTACCTAACACACCTAGACACCTCGTTACAGCTGGAGGACTAAATACCCCTAAAGATGGAAATAGGAATACTATCTTGCCTCAGAGAAAATCCCCAAAGGATAGACAGCCCCCCACAAATATTGGCGGTGAGTCGGAGAGGAAAAAACATACACAGGCAGAAAAACAGGATTAGCACAGGAGGCCACTCTAGCTAGATAGGATAGGATAGGACGGAGTTCTGTGCGGTCAGTATAAAACCCTTCAAAACATCCACAGCAGAATATACAAAAACTTCCTACATCTTACTAAAAGATGTAGGAGCGTAAATCTGCAACTCCAGTGAATCCTACAATCAGAGCAGGAATTAAACTGAAACAAGCACACTGGCAGTGTGCCACAGAAACAAAAACCAAACACTTATCTTTGCTGAAATTGGCAGCGAGCAGGAGAAGCCAGAAAGTGATCCAACACTTCACAAGGAACATTGACTACTGGCAAGGGCTAAATGATCCAGCCCACTTAAATATCCCAGTCAGAATTGTAATCATCCGATACACCTGGCCAGGTCTGTGACTCAGAGACAACTGCATTCCCACCTACAACCACTGGAGAGAACCCAAGAGCAGAATTCACAACAGATGGGTGTGAATGCAGAATGGGGGTAATGTATGTGGACACAGTATGGGGAGTGAATGGGGGATGGGTGCAGACACAGTATGGAGAGTGGTGGGATGTCCATACACAGTATAAGTTACAAGGGGAAAAATTTATGTGGACACTAAGGGAAGCGAGGACAGGGTCTGCCTGGCCTGGTGGGATATCAGGGAAATCCCTGGTGGGCCTTTGCTGTATAGAGATAGAGGTGGGGAAAAAAGCCTGCAGTTTTTAGGGACACATGCCCTTTAAAAGCGCAGTTAGAGTATATGTAGGGGTGCGTGCACATTCATTACCTGAACCGTCGTGTTGCACATCTCGATGAATACTGACGAGTGCGCGTCTGACGTCGACACCATATGTTGTCAGTGTCATTATTTAACTTTTTATCTTCTTGCATGCGGCATGGTACAGGGGCAAAGATAGATAAATGGGGGATCCAGGATGGATATATGAGGCCATGATGCATATATGGGAGGACAGGATAAATATATGGGGGCCAGGATAAGGAACCAGGTTGGATATATGTGGGAGCCTGGATGGATATATGGGTGCCCGGATGCATATATGGGGGGACCAGGACAAGGGACCAGGTTGAATATATGGAGGAGCCAGGATATATATATGGGGCCAGGAAGTAAATATGGGGGCCGGATAGATATATAGAAGCCAAGACAAGGGACATATGGGGGCAAGGACAAGCAGCATATGTGTGACAGCATGTGTATATATAGAGGGCAGGACAAGGGGCATATGGGGGACATGATGGATATAAGGGGGCCAGGACATATGGGGGGCTAGTATGGATATTTGGGGGGGCAGGAGCCTCCTGTGTTTTACATTTGATGCTCCACTATAGTGGGGATAACGGTTAACAAGTATTTGCATATAGCTGTAGATTGAGCCCCTAAGGTCAATTCCCCTTGTGGTCCCCAGAAACCACAGTCCGACCCAGAGTGATGGTGATGGCATGTGTGCAGACACAGAATGGGGAGTCGGGGTGATGTGTGAGGGCACAGTATTGAGAGAGGGGGTAAATATAAGGAGACAGCATGGTTATTAGGGGAAATGTAAGAGGAGACAGTATGAGGAGGGAGGGGGAAACATGTGAGGAGACTTTTGAGGGGAATAGTGTGTGAAGACTATGCAGGGCTATAGCCTGTTCAGAAATGACCGTACAGATAAGCGAGGGGGTGGGGTGTGTCTATATGTAAAATCGTCCTTAAAACCGATCCTGCGTGATAATATAGGTGAATTTAATGAAAATGTAGAATCCCTGTGGGTGGAGATAAGGGGAGGGGTAAAAAATAATAAATTACTGATAGGGGTTTGTTATAAATCTCCTAAAATAATGGAAGCAATGGAGAATATCCTCGTAAAGCAAATAGATGAAGCTGCGACTCAAGGAGAAGTCATTATTATGGGGGACTTCTACTACCCTGAAATAGATTGGGGAACAGAAACCTGCAGTTCCAGCAAAGGTAATCGGTTTTTGACAACTATGAGAGACAATTACCTTTCACAACTGGTTCAGGACCCAACAAGAAGGGGGGCACTGCTAGACCTAATATTAACCAACAGGCCAGACCGCATATCAAATATAAGGGTTGGGGGTCACTTGGGTAATAGCGATCACAAAATAATAAGTTTTCATGTATCCTTTAAAAAGATGTGTAATAGAGGGGTTACAAGGACACTAAACTTCAGGAGGGCAAATTTCCAACGGATGAGAGAGGATCTTGGTGCAATTAACTGGGACGATATCCTGAGACACAAAAATACACAAAGAAAATGGGAGACGTTTATTAGCATCCTGGATAGGACCTGTGCACAGTATATACCGTATGGGAATAAACATACTAGAAATAGGAGGAAACCAATATGGCTAAATAGAGCTGTGAGGGGCGCAATAAGTGACAAAAAGAAAGCATTTAGGGAATTAAAGGTAGTAGGTAGTGATGAGGCATTAAATACATACAGAAAATTAAATAAATTCTGTAAAAAGCAAATCAAGACAGCAAAGATTGAGACAGAGAGACTCATTGCCAGAGAGAGTAAAAATAATCCTAAAATATTCTTTAACAACATAAATAGTAAGAAACTAAAAAATGATAGTGTTGGCCCCTTTTAAAATAGTCTGGGTGAAATGGTGGATGAGGATGAGGAAAAAGCCAATATGCTAAATGACTTTTTTCCATCAGTATTTACACAAGAAAATCCCATGGCAGGCAAAATGACTAGTGATAAAAAAATTCCCAATTAAATGTAACCTGATTAACCCAGCAGGAAGTGCGGCGGCGTCTAAAAATCACTAAAATTGACAAATCTCCGGGCTCGGATGGGATACACCCTCGAGTACTGCAGGAATTAAGTACAGTCATTGATAGACCATTATTTTTAATCTTTAACCCCTTCCCGACCTGTGACACAGCGTATGCGTCATGAAAGTCGGTGCCAATCCGACCTGTGACGCATATGCTGTGTCACAGAAAGATCGCGTCCCTGCAGATCGGGTGAAAGGGTTAACTCCCATTTCACCCGATCTGCAGGGACAGGGGGAGTGGTAGTTTAGCCCAGAGGGGGTGGCTTCACCCCCCCGTGGCTACGATCGCTCTGATTGGCTGTTGAAAGTGAAACTGCCAATCAGAGCGATTTGTAATATTTCACCTAAAAAACTGGTGAAATATTACAATCCAGCCATGGCCGATGCTGCAATATCATCGGCCATGGCTGGAAATACTAATGTGCACCCACCCCACCCCACCGATCCCCCCCCCCAGCCCCCCGATCTGTGCAGCGCTCCCCTCCGTCCAGTGCTCCGCTCCCCCGTCCTCCTGTCCGCTCCCCCCGTGCTCCAATCACACCCCCCGTGCTCCAATGAAACCCCCCGTGCTCCGATCACCCCCCCTCACAGCGATCCCCCCCGTGCTCCGATCCACCCCCCTGCACAGCGATCCCCCACCCCGTGCTCCAATCCACCCGCACGCACACCGATCCTCATCCATGCTCCGACACCTCCCCCCCGTGCTCCGACACCTCCCCCCCGTGCTCCGACGCCCCCTCCCCCGTGCCCTGATCTCCCCCCCCCGTGCCCTGATCTCCCCCCCCTTATACTTACCGAGCCTGCCGGTGTCCGTCTTCTTTCCCGGGCGCCGCCATCTTCCAAAATGGCGGGCGCATGTGCAGTGCGCCCGCCGAATCTGCCGGCCGGCAGATTCGTTCCAGAGTGAATTTTGATCACTGAGATAGGTTATATCTCAGTGATCAAAATAAAAAAAATAGTAAATGACCCCCCCCTTTGTCACCCCCATAGGTAGGGACAATAAAAAAAAAAAATAATTTTTTTTTTCCACTAAGGTTGGGGTAAGAACTAGGGTTAGGGTTAGGGGTAGGGTTAGGGATAGGGGTAGGGTTAGGGGTAGGGTTAGGGGTAGGGTTAGGGGTAGGGTTAGGGTTAGGGGTAGGGGTAGGGGTAGGGGTAGGGGTAGGGTTAGGGGTAGGGGTAGGGGTAGGGTTAGGGTTAGGGTTCGGGATGTGCACACGTATTCTGGTCCTCTGCGGATTTTTCCGCAGAGGATTTGATAAATCCGCAGTGCTAAACCGCTGTGGATTTACCGCGGTTTTTCTGCGCATTTCACTGCGGTTTTACAATTGCGATTTTCTATTGGAGCAGTTGTAAAACCACTGCGGAATCCGCAGAAAGAAGCGACATGCTGCGGAATGTAAACCGCTGCGTTTCCGTGCAGTTTTTCCGCAGCATGTGTACAGCGATTTTTGTTTTCCATAGGTTTACATTGAACTGTAAACTCATGGGAAACTGCTGCGGATCCGCAGCGTTTTCCGCAGCGTGTGCAGATACTTTTAGAATTAGGCTATGTGCACACGGTGCGGATTTGGCTGCGGATTCGCAGCAGTGTTCCATCAGGTTTACAGTATCATGTAAACATATGGAAAACCTAATCCGCTGTGCCCATGGTGTTGTATTTTCCGCAGCATGTCAATTCTTTGTGCGGATTCCGCAGCGTTTTACACTTGTTCCTCAATAGGAATCCACAGGTGAAATCCGCACAAAAAACACTGGAAATCCGCGGAAAATCCGCAGGTAAAACGCAGTGCCTTTTACCCGCGGATTTTTCAAAAATGGTGCTGAAAAATCTCATACGAATCCGCAACGTTGGCACATAGCCTTAGGGTTAGGGTTGGGTTGGAATTAGGGTTGTGGTTAGGGGTGTGTTGGGGTTAGGGTTGTGATTAGGGTTATGGCTACAGTTGGGATAAGGTTTAGGGGTGTGTTGGGGTTAGTGTTGGAGTTAGAATTGAGGGGTTTCCACTGTTTAGGCACATCAGGGGGTCTCCAAACGCAACATGGCGCCACCATTGATTCCAGCCAATCTTGTATTCAAAAAGTCAAATGGTGCTCCCTCACTTCCGAGCCCCGACGTGTGCCCAAACAGTGGTTTACCCCCACATATGGGGTACCAGCATACTCAGGACAAACTGCGCAACAATTACTGGGGTCCAATTTCTCCTGTTACCCTTGAGAAAATAAAAAATTGCTTGCTAAAACATCATTTTTGAGGAAAGAAAAATTATTTTTTATTTTCACGGCTCTGCGTTGTAAACGTCTGTGAAGCACTTGGGGGTTCAAAGTGCTCAGCACATATCTAGATAAGTTCCTTGGGGGGTCTAGTTTCCAAAATGGGGTCACTTGTGGGGGGTTTCTACTGTTTAGGCACAGCAGGGGCTCTGCAAACGCAACATGACGTCCGCAGACCATTCCATCAAAGTCTGCATTTCAAAAGTCACTACTTCCCTTCTGAGCCCCGACGTGCGCCCAAACAGTGGTTTACCCCCACACATGGGGTATCGGCGTACTCAAGAGAAACTGGACAACAACTTTTGGGGTCCAATTTCTCCTGTAACCCTTGGGAAAATAAAAAATTCTGGGCTAAAAAATTATTTTTGAGGAAAGAAAACGTATTTATTATTTTCACGGCTCTGCGTTATAAGCTTCTGTAAAGCACTTGGGGGTTCAAAGTGCTCACCACATATCTAGATAAGTTCCTTTGGGGGTCTAGTTTCAAAAATGGGGTCACTTGTGGGGGGTTTCTACTGTTTAGGCACACCAGGGGCTCTGCAAACGCAACGTGACGCCCGCAGACCATTCCATCAAAGTCTGCATTTCAAAAGTCACTTCTTCCCTTCTGAGCCCCGACGTGTGCCCAAACAGTGGTTTACCCCCACACAAGGGGTATCAGCTTACTCAGGAGAAACTGGACAACAACTTTTGTGGTCCAATTTCCCCTGTAACCCTTGGGAAAATAAAAAATTCTGGGCTAAAAATTATTTTTGAGGAAAGAAAACGTATTTATTATTTTCACGGCTCTGCGTTATAAACTTCTGTGAAGCACTTGGGGGTTGAAAGTGCTCACCACATATCTAGATAATTTCATTTCGGGGTCTAGTTTCCGAAATGGGGTGACTTGTGGGGGGTTTCTACTGTTTAGTCACATCAGGGGCTCTGCAAACGCAACGTGACGCCCGTAGAGCATTCCATCAAAGTCTGCATTTCAAAACGTCACTACTTCACTTCCAAGCCCCGGCAAGTGCCCAAATAGTAGTTTACCCCCACATATGGGGTATCACCGTACTCAGGAGAAACTGGACAACAAATATTGGGGTCAAATTTCTCCTGTTACCCTTGGGAAAATTAAAAAATTCTGGGCTAAAAAATTATTTTTGAGGAAAGAAAACGTATTTATTATTTTCACTGCTCTGTGTTATGAACTTCTGTGAAGCACTTGGGGGTTCAAAGTGCTCACCTCACATCTAGATAAGTTCCTTTCGGGGTCTAGTTTCCAAAATGGGGTCACTTGTGGGGGGTTTCTACTGTTTAGCCACATCAGGGGCTCTGCAAACGCAACGTGACGCCCGCAGAGCATTCCATCAAAGTCTGCATTTCAAAACGTCACTACTTCACTTCCGAGCCCTGGCATGTGCCCAAACAGTGGTTAACCCCCACATATGGGGTATCAGCGTACTCAGGTGAAACTGGACAACAACGTTTGGGGTCAAATTTCTCCTGTTACCCTTGGGAAAATAAAAAATTGCGGGCTAAAAAATCATTTTTGAGAAAAGAAATTTTTTATTTTATTTTCATGGCTCTGCGTTATAAACTTCTGTGAAGCACTTGAGGGTTCAAAGTGCTCACCACACATCTAGATTAGTTCCTTTGGGGGTCTAGTTTCCAAAATGGGGTCATTTGTGGGGGATCTCCAATGTTTAGGCACACAGGGGCTCTCCAAACGCAACATGGTGTCCGCTAATGATTGGAGCTAATTTTCCATTTAAAAAGCCAAATGGCGTGCCTTCCCTTCTGAGCCCTGCCGTGCGCCTAAACAGTGGTTTACCCCCACATATGGGGTATCTGCGTACTCAGGACAAACTGGACAACAACATATGTGGTCCAATTTCTCCTATTACCATTGGCAAAATAGGAAATTCCAGGCTAAAAAATCATTTTTGAGAAAAGAAAAATTATTTTTTATTTTCATGGCTCTGCATTATAAACTTCTGTGAAGCACCTGGGGGTTTAAAGTGCTCAGTATGCATCTAGATAAGTTCCTTGGGGGGTCTAGTTTCCAAAATGGGGTCACTTGTGGGGGAGCTCCATTGCATAGGCACACGGGGGCGCTCCAAATGCGACATGGTGTCCGCTAACAATTGGAGCTAATTTTCCATTCAAAAAGTCAAAAGGCGCGCCTTCCCTTCCGAGCCCTGCCTTGTGCCCAAACAGTGGTTTACCCCCACATATGAGGTATCGGCGTACTCGGGAGAAATTGCTCAACAAATTTTAGGATCCATTTTATCCTATTGCCCATGTGAAAATGAAAAAATTGAGGCGAAAATAAATTTTTTGTGAAAAAAAAGTACTTTTTCATTTTTACGGATCAATTTGTGAAGCACCTGAGGGTTTAAAGTGCTCACTAGGCATCTATATAAGTTCCTTGGGGGGTCCAGTTTCCAAAATGGGCTCACTTGTGGGGGAGCTCCAATGTTTAAGCACACAGGGTCTCTCCAAACGCGACATGGTGTCCGCTAACGATGGAGATAATTTTTCATTCAAAAAGTCAAATGGCGCTCCTTCCCTTCCGAGCCTTACCATGTGCCCAAACAGTGGTTTACCCCCACATGTGAGGTATCGGTGTACTCAGGAGAAATTGCCAAACAAATTTTAGAATCCATTTTATCCTGTTGTCCATGTGAAAATGAAAAAATTGAGGCTAAAATAATTTTTTTGTGAAAAAAAAGTACTTTTTCATTTTTACGGATCAATTTGTGAAGCACCTGGGGGTTTAAAGTGCTCACTATGCATCTAGATAAGTTCCTTGGGGTGTCTAGTTTCCAAAATGGGGTCACTTGTGGGGGAGCTCCAATTTTTAGGCACACGGGGGCTCTTCAAACGTGACATGGTGTCCGCTAAAGAGTGGAGCCAATTTTTCATTCAAAAAGTCAAATGGCGCTCCTTCCCTTCCAAGCCCTGCCGTGCGCCCAAACAGTGGTTTACCCCCACATATGAGGTATCAGCGTACTCAGGACAAATTGGACAACAACTTTCATGGTTCAGTTTCTCTTTTTACCATTCGGAAAATAAAAAAATTGTTGCTGAAAGATCATTTTTGTGACTAAAAAGTTAAATGTTCATTTTTTCCTTTCATGTTGCTTCTGCTGCTGTGAAGCACCTGAAGGGTTAATAAACTTCTGGAATGTGGTTCTGTGCACCTTGAGGGGTGCAGTTTTTAGAATGGTGTCACTTTTGGGTATTTTCAGCCATATAGACCCCTCAAACTGACTCAAAATGTGAGGTGGTCCCT
This sequence comes from Ranitomeya imitator, assembly GCF_032444005.1. NCBI lineage: Eukaryota > Metazoa > Chordata > Amphibia > Anura > Dendrobatidae > Ranitomeya > Ranitomeya imitator. Next base: position 396,518,584 of record NC_091286.1, read on the forward strand.
AAAAAAAATGGTTTTGTAAATTTCGTTGTAAAAATGAGAAATCGCTGGTCAAATTTTAACCCTTATAACTTCCTAGTAAAAAAAAATTTTGTTTCCAAAATTGTGCTGATGTAAAGTAGACGTGTGGGAAATGTTATTTATTAACTATTTTGTGTCACATAACTCTCTGGTTTAACAGAATAAAAATTTAAAATGTGAAAATTGCGAAATTTTCAAAATTTTCGCCAAATTTCCGTTTTTATCACAAATAAACACAGAATTTATTGACCTAAATTTACCACTAACATGAAGCCCAATATGTCACGAAAAAACAATCTCAGAACCGCTAGGATCCGTTGAAGCGTTCCCGAGTTATTACCTCATAAAGGGACAGTGGTCAGAATTGCAAAAAACGGCAAGGTCTTTAAGGTCAAAATAGGCTGGGTCATGAAGGGGTTAAAGACTCCATAATAACAGGGTCTGTACCACAGGACTGGCGTATAGCAAATGTGGTGCCAATATTCAAAAAGGGGACAAAAACTGAACTCGGAAATTATAGGCCAGTAAGCTTAACCTCTACTGTGGGTAAAATCCTGGAGGGCATTCTAAGGGATGCTATACTGGAGTATCTGAAGAGGAATAACCTCATGACCCAGTATCAGCACGGGTTTACTAGGGACCGTTCATGTCAGACTAATTTGATCAGTTTCTATGAAGAGGTAAGTTCCGGATTGGACCAAGGGAACCCAGTCGATGTAGTGCATCTGGACTTTTCAAAAGCTTTTGATACGGTGCCACACAAAAGGTTGATACATAAAATGAGAATAATGGAGATAGGGGAAAATATGTGCAAGTGGGTTGAGAGCTGGCTCAGGGATAGGAAACAAAGGGTGTTTATTAATGGAGCACACTCGGACTGGGTAGCGGTTAGCAGTGGGGTACCACAGGGGTCAGTATTGGGCCCTCTTCTTTTTAACATATTCATTAATGACCTTGTAGGGGGCATTCAGAGTAGAATTTCAATATTTGCAGATGACACTAAACTCTGCAGGGTAATCAATACAGAGGAGGACAATTTTATATTACAGGATGATTTATGTAAACTAGAAGCTTGGGCTGATAAATGGCAAATGAGCTTTAATGGGGATAAATGTAAGGTCATGCACTTGGGTAGAAGTAATAAGATGTATAATTATGTGCTTAATTCTAAAACTCTGGGCAAAACCGTCAATGAAAAAGATCTGGGTGTATGGGTGGAGGACAAACTCATATTCAGTGGCCAGTGTCAGGCAGCTGCTACAAAGGCAAATAAAATAATGGGATGCATTAAAAGAGGCATAGATGCTCATGAGGAGAACATAATTTTACCTCTATACAAGCCACTAGTTCGACCACACTTAGAATACTGTGCACAGTTCTGGTCTCTGATGTATAAGAAAGACATAGCTGAACTGGAGCGGGTGCAGAGAAGAGCGACTAAGGTTATTAGAGGACTGGGGGGTCTGCAATACCAAGATGGGTTATTACACTTGGGGCTATTTAGTTTGGAAAAACGAAGACTAAGGGGTGATCTTATGTTAATGTATAAATATATGAGGGGACAGTACAAAGACCTTTCTGATGATCTTTTTAATCATAGACCTGAAACCGGGACAAGGGGGCATCCTCTGCGTTTGGAGGAAAAAAGGTTTAAGCATAATAACAGACGCGGATTCTTTACTGTAAGAGCAGTGAGACTATGGAACTCTCTGCCGTATGATGCTGTAATGAGTGATTCATTACTTAAATTTAAGAGGGGACTGGATACCTTTCTGGAAAAGTATAATGTTACAGGGTACATACACTAGATTCCTTGATAGGGCGTTGATCCAGGGAACTAGTCTGACTGCCGTATGTGGAGTTGGGTAGGAATTTTTTTCCCCAATGTGGAGCTAACTCTTGCCACATGGTTTTTTTTGCCTTCCTCTGGATCAACATGTTAGGGCATGTTAGGTTAGGCTATGGGTTGAACTAGATGGACTTATAGTCTTCCTTCAACCTTAATAACTATGTAACTATGTAAGACAGTATGGGAGGAAAAGTGTGAGTGGGCACAGAATAAAGACAGAGTAGTGTGGGGGTAGCTGTTATGCTGTGCTATCAGGCAACACAGTGTGCAGTAATCAGCGCACATACAGTGATATGGCAATAACCCAAAAACAATAGAACAAGCTCTGAGACGTGGAATCTCTGCAGACTGCAATACCTGAACCTATCCTCACACAACTAAAAGCAGCAGTGGATTGCGCCTAACACTACCTATGCAACTCGGCACTGCCTGAGGAGCTGACTAGCCTGAAGATAGAAATACAAGCCTGACTTGCCTCAGAGAAATACCCCAAAGGAATAGGCAGCCCCCCACATATAATGACTGTTAGCAAGATGAAAAGACAAAACGTAGGAATGAAATAGATTCAGCAAAGTGAGGCCCGATATTCTAGACAGAGCGAGGATAGCAAAGAGAACTATGCAGTCTACAAAAAACCCTAAAGCAGAACCACGCAAAGGGGGGCAAAAAGACCCACTGTGCCGAACTAACGGCACGGCGGTGCACCCTTTGCGTCTCAGAGCTTCCAGCAAAAGAGAATAGCACAGCTGGACAGAAAAAACGGAAACAAAAACAAAGTAACACTTATCTAGCAGAGCAGCAGGCCACAGGAAAGATGCAGTAGCTCAGATCCAACACTGGAACATTGACAAGGAGCAAGGAAGACAGACTCAGGTGGAGTTAAATAGCAAGGCAGCCAACGAGCTCACCAAAACACCTGAGGGAGGAAGCCCAGAGGCTGCAATACCACTTGTGACCACAGGAGTGAATTCAGCCACAGAATTCACAACAGGTAGCATGGAGGAACAGTGTAAGGGCACAGCCAGGAGGGGAGAGTTTGCCAAGGAGGTGGGAGTGTGATGAGAGGACACAGTATATTGATAGGACAGTGTGAAGAGGGGGCCCAGTATGGAAAGGAGAGGGCAGAGTGGAGAGCAAGTACCATAAGAAGGACAGTGTCTGGGTCATAGTTTGTGCAGGGAACATAGTGAGGGAAAATTACTTACTCAGAGGCTCAGCGTAGGGCAGATATTTTTAATCAGGAGCATTATAATGACATTGCTATCTTTAAGGGTATCGTGTGGAGATGTGTTACACATCTTCATAAATGGTGCTCTACACTCTACACTTTTAGCCACAGAAAATTTGGGCACAGCTCTGCTTCTGCACCGACTGATTATTTTACAAGTTTATCTTACACATGAAGTTAGTAACAATTATCCTCAACCCTAGAAGCTACTGCTCCCACTATATACTGTATATGCTAAAAATACGGGACTCTCTCCAGATGTCCTATTGAAAGCCTTTCTTCTTGATGAAAGTTAAACTCTATGTTTCTGCTTTATGGACCAATGCACAAAGCCCCTTGAGCTTTCTAAAAATTCCAAAACACTTTGAAATTAAAGACAATGTGTAACTACTGCAGCCTGTATAGTCATCTGAGAAATCGTAGATGGTTGTGTTCACTAATTCGTGACTATGCAGTAGTGTATATGAAAAATCTTGATGCATATCAAAAGACTAAGTGACTATGTTTTCCCAAAAAATGGATGCAAAGTAAATTAGCTAAGCATGTATCATGTTCAATCATATTTCTGTGTGTCACAGGATAACAATGATAGAGTTAGACATGAAGAAACAAGCTTTGTTTAATCAACATGACCTTAATAAAATATATCCTTTGAATCTTGATGGTGGAATTTTACCTACAGGAAAGGAGGATTGTTTGTTTTTGGATTCTCCTTATTCCTAGCTGTAATTCTCAGGATTAATTTTCACACAAAGTATATGAAATGTAGCATAGACCTGCATGGTAGCTCAGTGTTTAGAACTATAGCCTTGTGGCACCATTTATTCCATGGTGCTGTACAGATGAAAAAGGGTTTACATACAAAACGCAAATATAAATTAAAATGAACAAACTAACAGTGACAGATTGGTACAGATGGGAGAGGACCTTGTCCTCATTGGCTTACAGTCTACAAAGTAATGGGGAAGAAGACAGGATGTTGGGGTTGTGGCAGCTCTGTTGGTGATGAGGTAGCAGCGTGGTCATTGTAGGCTTTAAGCTTTCTTGAAGAGATGGGTTTTCAAGTTCCATCTGAAGGGTCTGAATGGGGAGATAAGCAGGAGTGTTTTGAATGTGAACTTCCAGAGGACAAGAGATGCTCAGAAGTCTTGGAGGCAATTGAATAAGGAACTTACAAGAGTGGAGGAGAGAATGTGGTCTTGTGAGGACCAGAGATTACATATGGGAAGATATTGAGATATATGAAGGAGACAGATTTTGGACAGTCTTGTAGGTCAGTATTAGTAGTTGAAACTGGATTAATTGGGAGAATGGAAGGCAATAAAGAGATCTGCAGAATGGAGAGGTGGATTAATAGGGCAGCAGAGTTAAGGAAGGTCTGGAAAAGTGAAAGAGTGTTACAGGTACGGACTGGGGCTGAAATTCAGTCCTGGCACTTAAAATCACTCAGGCCCATGTTGTCTCTGTCCCCATGAACCAGATGGAATATATTACTAATACTACCCTGGATGGAGGAAAGGAAGATTTTCTACAAGATCAATACTTTGTGCTCCATCACAACTCTTAACAGTATGGATATCTCGAGAACACCAATTCTGTTAACAATGTAGCAGACAAGGCAGCCCATGACCAGACAGGCCCTTCTGGCACTTGCCAGATGGCCAGTCCGGCCCCGGAGTGTTAGCAGGAAGAACAAAGCGGAGAAAATTACAGTAGACAAGGTGGGATATAATGAGAGCATGTACTAACATTTTAGTAGATTCGTGGTTAAGGAAGGGACAAATTCTGGAAATATTTTTGAGTTAGAGGCGACAGGAGGTGACAATAGCTTGGATGTGTAGTTAAGGGTTACTCTAACACAGTGGACCTGTGATGCAGGGGAAAGTTTGATGTTATTTATAATGATAGGTGAGTTAAGTGAGATGATGGAAAGATGATTAGTTCAGCTTTGTTCAAGTTGAGTTTTATGAAGCATGATGAGAAGAGGAATGGCTGATGGACACTCTGGGATTCTGGACAATAGAGAGGTTATATGTGGGCCTGAGATGTATGCAGCATACTGCAAGCCATAGGACTTTATACGTTGTCCTTAACACATTTATATGTTCTGCCAGGGTTTGTATGTTTTCTCTGTTTATGTGTTTGTTTCAGTAGCGTAGCTACCAGGGGGGCAGAGGATGAGGTCGCCCTGGGCCCCTTGCTCTGAGGGGGCCCGCCCAGTGCTACTGCCACTGTTAACTATATTGGCCTTTGCATTGACAGGGTGTCTCTGTCAATGCAAAGCAGCTGCCATAAATCTCATGGAGCCTCAGATAGAGGGACTGACATAAGTAGTCAGTATCATGCACTACACTGACAGGTGTCACCCCAGCTGCAGGTCAGCACAGATAAGAATATGTGTATTTACCTCTCTCTATATATATATTTTTTATATAAAGAACTAGCGAACATGGAGTATAAGAAACACCAACGGATTGAAAAATATAAAACAATCATTTTATTAATACATATAAAATGTACAACAGCAGCCCATCCATAGGGCAATATACAATAAAGAGGAAAACGGTGGGGAACCTACTAGCACAGCAGACTATATTGACCAATAATATCATATACGTGAGAGTACATACAGCTAAACCTGAGCAAAATGAGGGGGGAGGAAAAATCTAAGTGGTTCCAACATCCAGGCTCTGCGCATGAACATCTAAGGATGCTACCAACATAACATAAACTCCAAAATCCCCGCATGTAGCAATAGGATGCCGTCACTCACCCATAATTACAGCTGTCTCTGGTCCTGCTGCCGTGACCCCCTTAAGGCTTAAGGTCATTTTGCTCAGGTTTAGCTGTACGTACTCTCACGTATATGATATTATTGGTCAATATAGTCTGCTGTGCTAGTAGGTTCCCCACCGTTTTCCTCTTTATTGTATATTGCCCTATGGATGGGCTGCTGTTGTACGTTTTATATGTATTAATAAAATGATTGTTTTATATTTTTCAATCCGTTGGTGTTTCTTATACTCCATGTTCGCTAGTTCATTATACGGGTTAGGAGTAACACACCTGTGATTTTTATTGGTTTCACTGATGTATTTACGGAGAGAGCAGGGCTCCTGCCCCTCTCGGTCTGGATATTTTGTTAAATTTGTTGTGATTTTTGTTCTAAACATATATTTTTTATATACACGTATTTTTCGCTTTATAAGACGCACCTGATTATAAGACGCACCCCCAATTTTGGTGAAGAAAAAGAGAAAAAAATAATTTTATGTTAAATGGGGATCTGTCTTATAATGCCAGTGTCTATCTTACAAATCATATATATGTCTGTCATCCTGGTATCTATATAACTCCATCCTGGCACATGCCCCCCATGGCTGATGGCACACTGGCACATTTCCCCCTTGTGCTGCTGGCACACTGCCCCCCTTGTGCTGCTGGCACACTGCCCCCAGTGCTGCTGGGACTGCCCCTCTGTGCTGCTGGCACACTGCCCCCCTGTGCTGCTGGCACACTGCCCCCCGTTGCTGCTGACACACTGCCCCCCCTGTGCTGCTGACACACTGCCCCCCTGTGCTGCTGGCACACTGCCCCCCCCTGTGCTGCTGGAACACTGCCTCATCTCATCATGGATATGGCCCCCCATCACAATAAGCCCCCCTGCTGGCACGCACATGGTCCTCTATGTATGCCCCCTGTTGGCACACACATGGCCCCTGCTTGCATGCACATGATAAAATAACAAACACTTAACTCACCTTCTGATGATGGCTCCGTGCTCCCAGCTCCTCGGTTGCGCTTCCTGTTTCCCAGGCATCAGATCATGTGACCTGGGCACACAGTGATGACATCACTGTGCTGAGCCGATCACATGATCAGATGTCGGCACAGACACAGGAAGAGCCAATGGAGAACTGGGAGCACGGAGCCATCATCAGAAGGTGATTTAATTGTTTGTTATTTTATCATGTGCGTGCCAGCAGGGGGCATATAGAGAGAGGGGGGCCATGTGCGTGCCAGCAGGGGGGCATATAGAGTGACCGGGGGGGCATATTCATGATAGGGGGAGTGCAGGCACATGCAATATGCATTGCTCCTCTGTCAAGCAACTAGGGACAGCTTCAGCACTGAGGTGATGGAAAGCGGGTGCAGTGAATATTACATGAGGCTAATGAGCGGGAGCACAGAACCTCCTGCTGTATCTGCAGCCTGCAGCCAGCCCACTCCAGCCCCCTGACACCACTCCAAAGCTGCCCCCCCTCCTATACAGCACTGCACACAGATTCAGATTATAAGACGCACCCCCCACTTTCCCTCACAATTTGGGGGAACAAAAGTGCGTCTTATAATCCGAAAAATACGGTATATATAAATGTAAAAATATATAGTAGCAAAAAAAATGAAGGCAGCACACCATTGACAAAATGAAAAAATGCTGTTTTAATAGTCAATTGGGGCTCAGTGGCATTTTGGTTCTACTGAGAACCAAAACTCTATTTTTTCATTTTGTCTAAATAGTGTGCTGCCTTCATTTTTTTGCTACTATAATGAGGATCAGTAAATGTCTCAAAGGTTTCTCAAAGGTTTGACAGCCGTATATTATACAACCCCTGGCAAAAATTATGGAATCACGAGCCTTGGAGGATGTTCATTCAGTTGTTTAATTTTGTAGAAGGAAAGCAGATCACAAACATGGCACAAAACTAAAGTCATTTCAAATGGCAACTTTCTGGCTTTAAGAAACACTAAAAGAAATCAAGAACAAAAAATGTGGTAGTCAGTAATGGTTACTTCTTTTAACCAAGCATAAGGGAAAAATTGTGGAATCACTCAATTCTGAGGAAAGAATTATTTCTTAAAGGGAACCTGTCACCCCATTTTTTCAGTAGGAGATAAAAATACCGTTAAATAGGGCCTGAGCTGTGCTTTACAATAGGGTATTTTTTGTCCCCTGATTCCCTACCTATGCTGCCGAAATACCTTACAAAAGTGGCCTTTTTCGCCTGTCAATCAGGCTGGTCAGGTCAGATGGGCGTGGTCACAGCGCTGTTTCTCCCCCACATCTTGCTTATGTTCCCGTTGGTGGCGTAGTGCTTCTCGCATGCGCAAGTGCCGAATGCACTGCGCAGCTGTAGAAAAAGAGCGCGCTCGCCGCTATTCAGCGGTTTCTCGGTGGGCGCGGCCATCTTCCTGAGGCCGCGCGTGCGCAGATGGAGTCTCCTGCTTCCCGGGGCTTCAGGAAAATGGCCGCGGGATGCCGCTTGTGCGCAGATGGACATCGCGGCGGCCATTTTCCTGAAGCCGAGATTCAAACTCCACTAAATTTCACAGTAGGTACAAGACACTGTAGCTTGTATGCCTCTCCAGGTCTATGTCTAACCATTAGACGACCAGGTGTTGATCTAGGGATGCTTCAGCAAGGCTGGAATTGTAGCTAGTGTGGGAGCTACTGTGGTAACTAGTGTGGAGCGTGGAAGCTACTGTGTTGGCACAAAAGAGACATCCTGCTATGTAAGGGGCACAGTGGTGGCATTGCTATGTGAGGCGTGTGCATTAATAGGAAAACATATGGCAGCAGGGGCTCAATATTGGGTTGAGTAGTTTATGCATGTTGGAGGTAGATGGGTAGTGGGCTGGAAATGTAAGAAGTTAAATGTGTCTTTGTTGTAATCTCTGCAGACGAGTCCTGGCTGGAGAAGTTGTTATGTTGGTCTGAGTAAGATGTAAAAGTAAACGATTATCAGAAAGAACATCACCTGTATGTTATTGTCTGTAACTGTATTCTGCAGCACTGGTATCTACCACTGTGAGGTCACCATATGGTGGTGACATCAGTATTAGTTTTTGTATAGAGATTTTTTTCAGTTACAGCGCGGTCATCTGCTGATGTTCTCCTGTACCCACTAGAGTGCACCACCTGAGTTGTAATCAGGGTTATCAATTAGGGGCCCACTCAGATTCCCTCCCCACCCCCACCCCCCGAGCTGAACCTCTAGCTATGTCTCTGATGGGTTTCCTCTGGGTATCCTGGATTCCTCCCACACACCAAAGACATATTGATATGGGATTTAGATTGTGAGCCCCATCAGACAGTGTTATTGTGTCTGTAAAGTGCTATGGGATTAATGGAGCTATAAAAGTGAATAAAATAAATATTTAATCTATGAAACCAAGGGAGACACACATTAGGTACAGCAGAGTCAGGGGCACACTGTTAAAGACCTGGGCCAAATTTATGACAGAGGCTAGGAGTACCACAGTTTGAACAAAATGTGTATGAGGCCTTCCTTTATCCCTAATACAGGGTGCATCTGATTCCCTCTTCCATCTTTTTTTTTTTTTTTTACAGTTCTTGCTTCCTTCATAAATTACAGTGAAATTTCCAATATCTTAATTAAAATTGAATGACAAAAAGACTGACTTTTAAGCTAATGTGAACAACTAGGAACAGTTACCTCAATATACAATAAACAAAAAAGTTGCACTCTGTAGTGCTAAAGCATGTCAATGTGAAATATATGAAATATGAATAACAATACTGCTTCTGGATACTAGGAATAAAATGAGACGTTTAGCACATAATTTGGCCAATTCATGCATGCCCATCAAACAGCGACAAGGTGGTCTCAAAATTAATGGGTCCTAACGTGTCTAATGTGAATGCCTCCCTAAGACTGAAGTCTGAATTCCTGGGTAGATGTGAACACCTCTCTTCCAAGTCTGATTTTATGGGTAGGTAGGAGGATCCTGCTGCAATTAACATCCACCACATGCTGACGGGCGGAGTGTCAGAAAGCAAATATACAATGACAAAAAGACTGACTGGCACTTCCAAGCTAATGTGAACAGGTGCCAACTAGGAGCAGCTACCTTAATATACAATAAACAAAAAAGTTGCGCTCTGTAGTGCTAAAGCACTAGACAGGTTAGGACCTATCAGTTTTGAGACCACCATGTCATTGGTTGATGGACATGCATGAATTGGCCAAATTATGTGCTAAGCGTCTCATTTTTTTTCCTATTATGCAGAAGCAGTATTGCTATTCATATTTCATATATTTCACATTGGCATGCTTTAGCACTAATGAGTGCAACTTTTTTGTTTTTTATTTAATAAAAAAAATAAATTTTGGTTTACTTACATTATTTTGAATACTTTTTAAAATTTATATACAAGTCATTATACAGGAAAAAATGTTTCTTAACATTTCTTTTCCTGTAAACTCCAATTTCTCATCAATTTTGAATGTTTTATTGTCATTTCTTAAAGTGGAGTATTAGTGTGACACCATTTTTCTTAGCAGCATCTGGGAGTCAGAGAGGCTTCCAGGGGTCTTCCCCATGCTGTTGTCCTTCCATTCAGCACTTTTTCCACCCATGTTCATGTTTTCATCGCTTCCCAGACCTCCTTGAGGGGTCTACGGGAAAATGCTTGGATTTTGCATTGACGTCCTTTAAACTCGTTACTCGAAATGAGCATTAGGAATTGCTCGGTTTGAGTAACGAGCATCCAAGCATTTTAGTGCTCGCTCATCTCTATTTATTATGATTGGCAATTGTAGTTTTCATAGCTACTTCCTATCCTAGAAAATTAAAGTAGGCAATAAAGAGCTCAGGCTATGAGATTCAATAAGTTACTGCACTGCACTGAATTTTGGATAGAGGTAGCTTTACCATTTATTATTCATAGATTTACATGGATATTAGTTATTTTCTCGTTGCTTAATGACTTTCCTACATTTTCCTTTTCCTGCTACTAAAAAAATGGAACAAAACCAGAAAAAAAATCACTGTAATGGAGAAATAAAAAAAAATATATTTTCCCTAGGCTTGGGAGTGAACCAGAAAAGTATTCCACTTAAAATAAGCAGTGAGTGATCCATGAATTCGTTACTAGGTAAATAGTGGAAATCTGTGTGGGCATTGTTCTATATTACAATGAGTTTCTTTATGTGCTGGTCAGAAATTTGTATATATTCATAACACAGCAAATGTTTTATTAGATCAGTTGTAGTGTGGAGCAATCCATCAGTATGTGCGGTAAGGTTTGGCAGATTGCATTTCTATATCCAGATGGTGTACATTAGACTTGTCACATTGTAAAGTAATCTTAATATACAATAAATGTACAATATAGCAGCTCATTTCTAAAGAAAACTTTAGTTTTTACATATATCATATTTTCAAACGCAATGGTTAATGCAGCCAAGAAGTCTTTATGTATGTAACTGTACAGTTCATGTTTGTTCTATAAAAGGGGTTTGACAAGACACAGAGAGGTCCAAGAGTCATGCCAAGCAATGGTCTCTGCTCATTAAAATCAGTGGACACTGTACAAAGTAATTTTGCCCTAAAGTGGCGGTGATGGGAAAAATAAGCAGTTTGATACCGACTTCCTTTTGTGAAAACAATTGGAACATTACATTGGAACCTGCACGCTCTAAAATAACAATAATCTAAAATAACAATTGGAAAAGGTTTACTAAAAGTGTTATTTTCTAGACTGTGTAAATGAAGACAAGAAAGTTTTAAAATGCACCAAATTTATTAACATTACCTGTGCTGTTTGATAAATTTGGTGCAGGTTTAGAAAGTGTAGTGTAAGCTTACACAAAGTATAAGGGAATGTGCACACAACGTCTTTTTCATGTGGGCCCGCACTGAAAAGCACTTGAAAAATGCTCAATAGGACGAATATATACACAACAGCGTAAAAACGACACATTGTTGTGCATATCTTAAGTCTTTATGAGCTTTTTTTGTCTTAAAAAGCCATGAAACAGTAAATAAAGGTCATCTAACAATTCTTCTTCTGCTTGAAAGTCAATCCTTATGTTATACCGTACTTAGCTACCGCCAATAATAACATAGAAGACGTCAAAAAGACATTTCAGGAAAAATACTACTGGCATTTTCCTGAAGTGTTTTCTACTTGAAAACCTCCACGGGTAAAATGGCATATAAAAACGCAAAGGCTTTGCCCCCTTGTTGAACGAGTCGGGAAACTAGTCAAAAACACATAATATACAGGTACTTCTCACAAAATTAGAATATCATCAAAAAGTAAATTTATTTCAGTTCTTCAATACAAAAAGTGAAACTCATATTACATAGAGTCATAACAGACAGAGTGATCTATTTCAAGTGTTTATTTCTGTTAATGTTGATGATTATGGCTTACAGCCAATGAAACCCCAAAAGTCTTTATCTCAGTAAATTAGAATAATTAACAAAAAAAACAAACAGTCTGTTTCAGTAGGATCCACAATCATGGGGAAGACTGCTGACTTGATAGATGTCCAGAAGGCAGTTATTGACACACTCCACAAGAAGGGTAAGCCACGAAAGGTCATTGCTAAAGAAGCTGGCTGTTCAGAGTGCTGCATCCAAGCATAGTAAAGGTAAGCTGAGTGGAAGGACAAAGTCTGTTAAAAAAGGTGCACAAGCAACAGATAACCGCAGCCTTGAAAGGATTGTGAAGAAAAGGCCATACAAAAATTTGGGGGAGATTCATGAGGAGTGGACTGCTGCTGGAGTCATTGCTTCAAGAGCCACCACACACAGACGTATCAAGGACATGGGCTACAAGTGTCACATTCCTTGTGTCAAGCCACTGGTGACCAATAGACAATGCCAGAAGCATCTTACCTGGGCCAAGTAGATAAAGAACTGGACTGTTGCTCAGTGGTCCAGGGTGTTGTTTTCAGATGAAAGTAAATTTTGCATTTTATTTGGAAATCAAGGTCCCAGAGTCTGGAGGAAGAGTGGAGAGGCACACAATCCAAGCTGCTTTAGGTCTAGTGTGAAGTTTCTACAATCAGTGAAGGTTTGGGGAGCCATGACACCTGCTGGTGTAGGTCCACTGTGTTTTATCAAGACCAAAGTCATCTACCAGGAAATTTTAGACCACTTCATGCTTCCCTCTGCCGACAATCTTTTTTGGAGATGGACATTTCATTCTCCAGCAGGCCTTGGCACCTGTCCACACTGCCAAAAGTACCAATTCCTGGTTTAAAAACAACAGTTTCACTGTGCTTGATTGGCCAGCAAAAATGCCTGACCTTAACCCCATACAGAATCTCTGGAGTATTGTCAAGTGGAAGATGAGAAACACCAGACTTAACAATGAGAAGCACCTGTATGTGGTGCAAGCAGTGAAAGTTATGTTCACACAAAGTATATAAGGCATTGAAAAATGGCAAATTTTTCAAGGCAAAACTGCTTCAGGGAATGCTCATTTCTAGCAAGAGGTTTTATTCCTGAAAAGATTTTGACGGGTTTTAGAGTTTATTTTTTCTGAAAAATTTGTCTTTTATGATTAGACAATATCTAATTTGGAGCACCGGTTAATTTCCACCATACATTTTTTAAATCTCTTTAGGACGAGAATTTTTTTTTTTAAACAATACAGTGAATTTCTCAAAATAAAAAATAAGAGTTTTTGAAGCTTTTTTTAGTAATTTTTGGAGTGGATGCACACTAATAAACTCACAAATGTCAGTATGAACATATCCATTTTTTATATGGATTTACTTTACAAAATCTCCCTTTCTGTTCATGTTTAAAAATCTTTAAAACTCTATAGGTCAAAACCAGATACAGGTACAATATGGAATCTGTACTGTTCCATAGGACAATCAAAATGATGAACTCTCATATTTAGTAAAACAGTACACAAATGTATGTGCAATATACAAATATCACAATACAATCATCTAGTGCCAAATATCAGATAATTGAGAGAAGCCATTAATTGGCATGTGACAATCTCTGTACAGCGCGCAAGAACAAGCTGGTTCTTTATGAGTAACCAGTAATAAATAAAATGAATTACATCTACAGTTATATGAAAAAGTTTGGGCACCCCTATTAATCTTAAGCTTAATGTTTTAGAAAAATTGTTTTTTTTTTGCAACAGCTATTTCAGTTTCATATATCTAATAACTGTTGGACACAGTAATGTTTCTGCCTTGAAATGAGGTTTATTGTACTAACAGAAAATAGTGCCACCCAGCGTTGGAATTTCTCCTGGGTCGGTTTTTACTGACCCCAATGTTACGATCGCTGTTATTAACGGAATAACAGTGACCGCAAAAAAAGAGAATTCCGATTTCCCATTTAATGTGTGATCACATCAGAGGAGAGAAAAATGGGGTTCCCCATCCCCTGGTACCTCTGCATCACCCTATGAAGTCCCCATGCCGGCGGCATCTTCCTCTTGGAAGAAAATGGCGGACGGATGCGCAGAGTGCCCGCCAAGAACTGTTATTTATGAGCTATTTTGTGTGACACCACTCTCCGATTTAAGGGTACAAAAATTTAAAGTTTGAAAATTGCAACATTTTCAAAATTTTTTGCCAAATTTCCATTTTTTCATAAACGCAAGTTATATCGAAGAAATTTTACCATTAACATGAAGTAAAATATGTCACGAAAAAACAATGTCAGAATCAGTGGGATACGTTGACGCATTCTAAAGCTACAACCTCATAAACTGACAGTGGTCAGAATTGTAAAAATTGGCTTGGTAATTAAAGGGAACTTGTCACCCCCAAAATCGAAGGTGAGCTAAGCCCACCAGCATCAGGGGCTTATCAACAGCATTCTGGAATGCTGTAGATAAGCCCCCGATGTATCCTGAAAGATGAGAAAAAGAGGTGAGATTATACTCACCCAGGGGCGGTCCCGTAGCGATCCGGTCTGATAGGTGTCGTAGTCTGGGGCCTCCCATCTTCTTAGGATGACGTCCTCTTCTTGTAGTCACGCTGCGGCTCTGGTGCAGGCGTACTTTGTCTGCCCTGTTGAGGGCAGAGCAAAGTACTGCAGTGTGCGGGCGCCAGGAAAGGTCAGAGAGGCCCCGGTGCCTGCACACTGCAGTACTTTGCTCTGCCCTCAACAGGGCAGACAAAGTACGCCTGCGCCGGAGCCACAGCGTGAATACAAGAAGAGGACATCATGGTAAGAAGATGGGAGACCCCGGACCGAACCGCGACACCCATCGTACTGGAACCGCCTCTTGGTGAGTATAATCTAACCTCTTTTTCTCATCTTTCAGGATACATCGGGGGCTTATCTACAGCATTACAGAATGCTGTAGATAAGCCCCTGATGCTGGTGGCCTTAGCTCACCTTTGATTTTGGGGGTGACAGGGTCCCTTTAAGTACCAAATTGACTGTCATTAAGGGGTTAAATAAAATGTTGTTAGCATTTCAATTGCTAGGTCACAAATATATACAGTTTATATATAGCTCTGGCAAAAAATTAAGAGACCACTGCGAAATGTTCAGTTTGTTTGATTTTTCTCTTTATAGGTATATTTTTGAGTAAAATCTAAATTGTTCTATTATTCTATAAACTTCTGCCAACATGTCTCCGAAGTTCCAAGCAATAAATGTTTTTTTTTTTTTCTGAAAAGGAGAAATGGTAAAAATAAAAAAAAACAGTGTTTTCAGACCTCAAACAATGCAAAGAAAACAAGTTCATAATCATTTAGAAACAACAATACTAATGTTTTAACTCAGGAAGAGTTTAGAAATCAATACTTTGTTCAATAACCATGATTTTTAATCACAGCTTTCATGCGTCTTGGCATGCTTTCCACCAGTCTTTCACACTGCTTCTAGCACAATAATTTAAGCAGTTCTTCTTTGTTTGATGGCTTGTGACTATCCATCATCCTCTTGATTACATTCCAGAGGTTTTCATTGGGGTTCAGTTCTGGAGATTGGGCTGCCCATGACAGGGTTTTGATGTGGTGGTCTCTTAATTTGCCAGAGCTGTATATTTGCATTTCCATATTTTATTGCTAGTGACACCAATTATCTCAAAATGTTTGAAACATTGAATATATTTTTAGTTATTTATTTGCACTTTGTGATACTTTTTGTTTCTATGCTTCAAGTTTTCATAGGCTCAAGACACGGTAGAACACTAAAAGCTGTATTCATATGGAGTCTATTGACATGATCAATGAGTTTTTGAAGCATCAAACAGTTCAGAAAACTCTCCTCTTTTCGGGTGTTTTTTTAGTTTTTCTGAAAGTTTTGAATCATTTTTTTTTAATACATCTTGTTTATTTAGTAGTGCCTAGTTTGAAGCAGATGTCATCAGGATCTGCTTCAAATAGGTGGCATGGCTTTTTTTCCCTCTAATTGCTTTATAAACCTCTTTAGGGGAAAAATGCTCAAAAACTACTCATATGTATAGCAAATTGGATTTCCCCTGGAAATCAATAGGAAGATTTTTTCAAAGTGTTTGTGCCATTTTTTTTAGGAAAATTTTTGGTCTATGTGATCATATCCTCGGACAACCAATATATTAATATGGGGGTAAGTAATTAAAGAAAATACAAAAAAATATTTTTTTTTTTGCACGACACCACAGATTTTGTACACACCAAAAGACAAAAGAAATGCAGATCAACTATTTGGCTATAAGGAACTATAAACTACCTGTGGAAATTTGGCTGGGCTTAAAATTAGGGTAGAAAAATTTGGGTTAGATAAATTTCCAACTTCATACAATCCTTCCAAAGGTATTAAGTTCTCAAAATGGCCAAAAGGCTCCATTCAGAATGAATTTAAGTCCCCAGTTGAAGATAAATGTCTGGACGACTCTTCGACTTCTACCTCTAAAGTCGTTGTCTATTCAGACCACTAGGTATGCATGCAATGGAAAATGACATTCATAGGCTATATGTGAAAAAACAAATCAGACCATGCATATACAGTGTGTTCAGTAAATGAATACATCCTTTTGAAAAGTAAGATTTTAACCAATAGCTCACTGATCACGAGCAATTTCCAAAATTTTAATAAGACTGTGTTTCAAAGAACATTTCTTAAACCATGATACAAATGTAAGGTTATCAATATAACTTTCATTACAAAACCTTAAGTTTTACTCAAATTAGACATAACCAAGCCATATAGACCTAAATGAACAAGTTGGTGACATACTGCATCATCTATCTTTCCCCATTGTTCAAGATTATTGTTGAGTGAATATACTAGTTACTCGAGATTTCTCGAGCATGCTTGGGGGTCCTCCGAGTATTTTTTAGTTCTCGGAGATTTAGTTTTTCTTGCCACAGCTGAATGATTTACATCTCTTAGCCAGCTTGATTACATGTGGGGATTCCCTAGCAACCAGGCAACCCCCACATGTACTTATGCTGGCTAACAGATGTGAATCATTCAGCTGCGGCAAGAAAAATGAAATCTCTGAGCACTAACAAATTCTCGGACGACCCGCGAGCATGCTCAAGAAATCTCGAGTAACAAATATATTCGCTCATCACTATTCAAGATCGACCTCTTTTACAGCCTGGATGGAGAATGTTCCTCATCTTAGAATCACAGAAAGGTAGAGTTGGAAGGGACCTCCTGGGTCATCTAGTCCAACCCCCTGCTCAAAGCAGGATTCACTAAATCATCCCAGACAGATGTCTGTCCAGCCTCTGTTTGAAAACTTCTCACCATTCTGGTCGCTCTTCTCTGAACTTGCTCCAGTTTGTTGATGTCTTTTTTAAAATGTGGTGCCAAAAACTGGACACAGTATTCCAGATGAGGTCTGACCAAAGAGAAGTAGAGGGCAATAATGACTTCTCGTGATCTAGGCTGTATGCTTCTGTTACATCCCAGAATTGCATTTGCCTTTTTTGCTGCTGCATCACACGGTTGACTCATCTTCAGTTCATGATCTATTAGTATACCCAAGTCTTTTTCACATGTGCTGTTGCTTAGCCCTATTCCTCCCATTCTGTATATGCTTTTTTCATTTTTATTACCGAGATGTAGGACTTTGCATTTTTCCTTGCTAAAAACCATTGTTAGTTGCTGCCCACTGCTCCAGTTTATTGATATCTTTTTGAATCCTCTCTCTCTTCTCTAGTATTAGCTATCCCTTCTAGCTTTGTGTCATCAGCAAATGTAATCAGTGTACCCTCAATTCCTTCATCTAAATCATTGATAAAGATGTTGAAGAATACAGGGCCCAGGACAGAACCCTGTGGTACCCCACTTGAGACATTCTTTCAACATTTTTTCAATAAGGATGGTGTGAGATACTTTGTCAAATGCTTTGCTGAAGTCAGGATATACTATAATCTACAGCATTTCCCTGACCCAACCAGTCAGTGATAGTCTTTCATAGAAGGAAATTAAGTTAGTCTGACATGACTAATTAGTTACAAACCCATGTTGACTCTGGTTAATCACTTCATTCTTATCCAGGTACTTACATACATGTTGTTTAATAATTTGTTCAAATATCTTTCCTGGTATAGAAGTCAGACTCACCGGCCTATAGTTCCCTGGGTCCACCTTCTTCCCCTTTTTGAAGATAGGAACAACATTTGTTCATTTCCAGTCTTCTGGGACTTCTCCTGTTCTCCAAGAATTTTCAAAGATTATGGAGAGTGGTTCAAAAATTTCTTCTGCCATCTCCTTCAGTACTCTGGGGTGTAATTCATCTTGACCTGGAGACTTGAATTCATTTATGTTAGCTAAGTGTTTCTTCACTATCTTTCGGTTTATAGATATCCTGGATTCTTCTATTCCCTTTTGTCTCTTCAAAATTCCCCATAGGTGTTGGATTGGGTTCAGATTAGAAGACAAATTTGGCCACCAAATCACTTTTACCCTGTTCTTCAGAAATGCAATAGTGGACTTAGATTTTTATTTGGATCATTGTCATGTTTAAAAACGGCACATCTACTGTAGAGGGAAGTGTCCCAATATATATGTCCCCATATCCACCCACACAAATTATTGCCCCATATTATGTTCCTATGTATCCCCTTCACACAAATATGGCCCCATATTCCCCCACCCATATATAATAATGCCCCCTCGTTTATGTCCAGTACGGCCATATCAAAGAAGATGAACAAATGTCCATCTGATAAAGCCCATCTATGGATGTGGTTAATTATCATGTCAGGAGGTGAACACAGCACCCAGAACAAAAGATCAAAGAGATCCTTTTGGCAGGAGCCGCTGCCTGCAAGGGCTGGAACGTCAACACAGATACAATCATATCAGTACAGACGCACAGTACTGCAAAACGCCCTGCCACCATGACGTACACTGGGATGCGCGTGCCAGAGCGGTGATGTCATATCACCAAGTGGGCACTCGTGCCCTGCAAGAACACGTGCAGAAGTGTTTCCACACAAGAGCACGACCCACTGAGTTTAAATATCAGAAGGGAGAAGCACTGTCGCTCTCCGCTTTCATCCCTCAGCCCCCTCTGTGTCCCCTTCACTCAACCGTAGCCCCTCTGTTAGGACTCTGGACAGTTCCTTGATAAACCAGATACCTAGTACCTGTGTTGTTCCTGATTGACTAAACCCTGTGATATCCTGATTGAACACCCTTCTTAAACCTGGCACTACGCTTCCTTCCTTGCATGATTATTGAGATCCTGGCCTTTAGTCTAGCTTTTCACTTGCTTCATACTGCTGCTCTGTGTACCAACCTGTCAGCCCTGCTCTCCCTCTAGACCGTATCTCCCTCTGCGCCCTCCTCTACAAGCATCCTCATCTTGCTGCCCATAAAGCCCCACTCATTGACCCCTCTCAAGTCCTCTGCCCCCTCTTCAGATACAGTCCTCACCTGCCTGACTGTTCATCCTCTGAGCATCTCCTCTTGCTGCACAGCTCCACCATCTGTGTGCCCTCTCTATTCAACAGGATCTTCAAACCAGGACCCAGCAGCCTCAGCACTCCATACTGTTAAGTATCCTCCACTGTGACCTCTGCAATATAAACCCTGTATTAACTCCTTTGTTGCATTGCTTTTAACCCCTTGTTCTCCGTAGGAATAGTAAGAGATTTATGAGTGGGCTTTTAGGTTGTGGGTGGGAAATATAATTAGGTAATTGTGGGTTTAATTGTGTATTAAGATTGTGTACTATTATTGCAACTGGTATAGTGTGGTAACTTAATAGTATAACTGTAGTCTTGTGTGTAATAAATATTCTTTATTGATACATGGTTCTGTCTGTTAGTTGCCATTTGTTCATATATTGTATTGCAAAGGAACTGGAGAACGTTAAGGCTAGGTTCACATTGCGTTAGTGCAGTCCATTCAACGCATACGTTAAACGGACTGCGCTAATGCAAGTGCCGACTTTGCCCAGCGCAGATGGAGCATCTGCTAGCTCCATCTGCGCTAGCAGTGACGGACCCAGAAATGCTGCAGCCCGCGTCTTGGGTCCGTCACTCAAATGACGGCACATCGCTAGCGCATGCCCATTGTGGGCGTGCGCTAGCGATGCGTCCAACATTGCATTCAATGGCGGCGTTAACGGACTACATTACACCGCGTTATGCCGCGGTGTAATGTAGTCCGTTTAACGATGTCACTGAACGCAATGTGAACCCAGCCTAAGGTGTGAGTGATTAGCCAGATATTAGTTTCTTGATAGTTAAGCCTGGCAATAATATCCATGTCAATCACCTGTATCCTATTGGGCATGGAATTATAAAAACCCCTTCAGCACATGCAGTGGTAACATGACACCTTCAAACTGCTTCAAACAAAGGGATTCACCCCCTCCACTAGCTAGCTGGTATGCAACCTTCTACAGGAAGCCCCCCTGTGGATCCTAGCCATGCGTCCAGAGTCCTTTGTCCAGGCACCCAGGATTTATAAAGTAGTTATGGAACTACTGTACGTCCTAGCTCTACATAATGTATATTTCCGAAATCCCCAGAGCAAGGCAAGCACCTGCCTGGGTCTCGAGTCATTCTAACATGCACGGGAAGAGAGATACATAGAACAGCCACTATCAGCTAGGTAGCAAAATTGTGTTGTCTCTATGAGTAGCAGAGGCCTGGTTGGATCCAATGATGCCTGAACCGCTGCCCTAGGACTACCCAGAAAGGAGTGGTGATCTTTCATAGGTTTTGGGAGATTTATCTCCAAATCTCCAGGGGAGGGGATTTAGGTTCAGCACAGAGGGCAGACAGGGAAAGGGGGGGGGGGTGACACAGAGAGTTAAATGCTTGTGTGAAGCATATCCCACTGCTTTTTCTCTTGAAGGTCATGTGGACATTGTCTGAGAAGTCACACACAAAAGAGACCACAAGCCTCCCCATGTGGCAGTTCCTCCCCCGCAAGCCAGGTCTTTCATCTAGCTAGTAACTTACCAAATGTTCTGCTTATACCTTTTGTCCAACCACTATTGTATTTGCGTATCTGACCATTATATATGTATAACCATTGTGTATATGTAGTGTATTGTCTAGTGTGCCTATAAGGCAATTAAATAATTTAAACTTGGGCTGCTCTTTTATCTTAATCCACACGTGTTTCTCGGCATCTCACATGCTACTGGGGGGCTGGTTCCTGGCCCGATATAACCCTGTTAACGGACCAGTCATATATCGAATGAGGAACTGGTGGCAGTCCAACCAGGCCGATAAGGTTCTGGTTTGCTGGTGCTAGTGAAATGGGCCTCTCAGGGTTGTGGGCGAGAGTGGTGCCACATCAGTGACTGTGTGGGCCACTTTCTGTCACTCCCCGTGCCTCCCTGGGCTTGTCTGGACAGGGGGGGTGTCTGTGTAAAGCTGTGCCAAGCTGACTTTATGTGTCCCTAGGAGGTGTGGAACGTCACGTTGGTACAAGTGGGAAGACTTTACCAAGTGATCCCACTGACGTAATATTGACGTCAGGCGGGGTGGCGAGGTGTGGATCCTTCACATTCTGCACAGGCATGGAGTGATGGTACATCCATCTTCTCTTTCAATATAGAGTAGTACATCTGTGAATCCATGACACCATCAATGAAATATAGCTCTCCAACTCCAGCAGAACTCATGTAGCCTCATATAAGCACACTGCTATAGCAGATATTGAACAAAATGTTATTCTGATCATATGACTAACTCTTGATCATTTATAGATATCTATTGTGACCACCAAGAATCAGCTTGATACCATTGACCCCCAGATATCATCTACCCTCACCCATGAAGTTGTCAACACCATGAAGGAGAAGACCAAAGATAATCTCGGCAAATACTGCCTAAAAGTAGAGAAGATCCAAATTTCTCTACGATGATTATATTCAAAACTGAATCTACAGATGGCAGGACTTCTCAGGACATTACAGACAATGCAAAGCCTCTTCTAGATACCTCCTATTCCAGTTCAGACGACAGATTCGGCTACAGCAGGGATATCAATTATTTTTTAGGCCCTCAGCAGCGAGGACAAGGAAGAGGAGGATGAGGTGCAGGCTTCATTGCCGGAGTGGTCAATATTTCCTCTAAGGCCAGAGTCACACATGCGAGAAACACGTCTGTGTCTCGCATGTGAAAAGCAAGCCGTGGCGCCGGCACTTCGGAGCGGAGCGTGCGGCCACATAGCAACACATGGAGCCGCACGCTCCGCTCACAAGTGCCGGCGCCAGAGCTTGCATTTCACATGTGAGACACGGATGTGTTTCTCGCATGTGTGACTCCGGCCTGAGAATTTAAACACGTAACAGGTTTCCCTTTTACAGAAAGGACACAGCTGCTGTCCTTTCTTACAAATTTGATATCTTCCAATTAGACATAGACCTCCAGAGGTTTTTCGGGAACTTACACCATTAAAACCATTTTTTGAAAACATCCATACATTGATCACTTCTCTACAGACACAGCCCCTGCTCCCATTAATCTCAGGGCTCAGTCTCAAAAGTACTTACAAGACAGATAAAGATAATTTCCTACAACTCGGCAACCAGTCACAATTACTCAGGGAAGCTATGATGACATTAAGGGTACCGTCACACAGTGGCACTTTGATCGCTAGGACAGCACGATCCGTGACGTTCCAGCGATATCCTTACGATCTCGCTGTGTCTGACACGCTACTGCGCTCAGGGACCCCGCTGAGAATCGTACGTCGTAGCAGATCGTCTAAAACCTTATTTCGTCGCTGGATCTCCCGCTGACATCGCTGAATCGGCGTGTGTGACGCTGATTCAGCGATGTTTTCACTGGTAACCAGGGTAAACATCGGGTTACTAAACGCAGGGCCGCGCTTAGTAACCCGATGTTTACCCTGGTTACCAGCATAAACGTAAAAAAACCAAACACTACATACTTACCTTCCGCTGTCTGTCCCCGGTGCTGTGCTTCTCTGCACTGGCTGTGAGCGCCAGCCAGCCGGAAAGCACAGTGATGACGTCACCGCTCTGCTTTATGGCTGACCGGCGCTGACAGTGCAGAGGAAAGCAGAGCGCCGGAGGACAGACACGGAATGTAAGTATGTAATATTTGTTTTTTTACGTTTACGCTGGTAACCAGGGTAAACATCGGGTTACTAAGCGCGGCCCTGCGCTTAGTAACCTGACGTTTACCCTGGTTACTCGGGGACTTCGGGATCGTTGGTCGCTGGAGAGCGGTCTGTGTGACAGCTCTCCAGCGACGCTGCAGCGATCGACATCGTTGTCGTATCGCTGCAGCGTCGTTTCAGTGTGACGGTACCCTAAGACTCCAGCAAATCATCAAATCAGTTGCCCTTTGTGCATGCTTACAACCCAAGCGTTTACCGCATTCATTAATCCATACTAAAAATTGGTCCATCTTGAGCAGAACATATCACGCTGTGGATGAGTTCCAAAACCCCCTCCTCCCCTGCTTCAGATGAGCCACAAACTTACAGAACAAGCTGGTTCGGGCCGATCAGTCCTCTGGACGCAGGCTACCTGATAAACTTACCTGGAGCAGCCAGTGCCGGGCAGCAGCTGCCAAGGCAAACAGGATCATGGGGTGCATTAAAAGAGGTCTGGATACACATGATGAGAGCATTATACTGCCTCTGTACAAATTCCTAGTTAGACCGCACATGGAGTACTGTGTCCAGTTTTGGGCACCGGTGCTCAGGAAGGATATAATGGAACTAGAGAGAGTACAAAGGAGGGCAACAACATTAATAAAGGGGATGGGAGAACTACAATACCCAGATAGATTAGCGAAATTAGGATTATTTAGTCTAGAAAAAAGACGACTGAGGGGCGATCTAATAACCATGTATAAGTATATAAGGGGACAATACAAATATCTCGCTGAGGATCTGTTTATACCAAGGAAGGTGACGGGCACAAGGGGGCATTCTTTGCGTCTGGAGGAGAGAAGGTTTTTCCACCAACATAGAAGAGGATTCTTTACTGTTAGGGCAGTGAGAATCTGGAATTGCTTGCCTGAGGAGGTGGTGATGGTGAACTCAGTCGAGGGGTTCAAGAGAGGCCTGGATGTCTTCCTGGAGCAGAACAGTATTGTATCATACAATTATTAGGTTCTGTAGAAGGACGTATATCTGGGGATTTATTATGATGGAATATAGGCTGAACTGGATGGACAAATGTCTTTTTTCGGCCTCACTAACTATGTTACTATGTTACCTTTACAAACATTCTTACACATCCAAAAGAAAACCACTTTCCCTTGGCAACACTGTGTACAGTGTAATAATATCCTTAAGACTGTAAAGATATTCCATCCACACAAGTCAAGGGTTTCACCTAAGCGGTTTTCTCACATGCGATTCCACCCACATTGTTTATGCCATAAAATGCCCTTGCGGCCTAATTTATGTAAGCTAAACCTCACAACCTATGCAATATAATTTTGCAACAAAAATTAAATATCAGGTGTAAAAGAAACCATTTACCATTACATTTCATTTTCATAATCACAATCACACCATAGCCCAACTCCAGTTTCAGGTCCTATAACAAATCCCCGTTCTCAGGACATACCAAGATTGCATAAAACAACTAAAAAGGAGAGGTTTTGGATTAATACCCTTGAACCAAGGGGCTGAATTAGGGAATATGACACGTCTAAATTTTTATAGCCCTAGGGTAGTACATGCGAACATTTGTTATTGTTGATTTCAGTTTTGAGTACTATATAGTCTATTTATTTATTCTATTTTATTCAATTTAATTTATTCATTGGATTTTAGTCATCATGAGAGGATTCTGTATATCTATCTATATAATCTATAATCGTCTAAGGCAGGGGTGTCAAACTGCATTCCTCGAGGGCTGCAAACAGGTCATGTTTTCAGGATATCCTTGTACTGCACAGGTTAATGGAAATCCCGCGAATTGGCCCCTCACTACTCTCCTCCAGTCAGTGCCAGTGTGTTGCTCCATCCCGGACCAACTTTTTACTATTGATGCTGCCTATGCAGCATTAATAGTAAAAAGATATGTTAAAAATAATAAAAAAAAATAAAAAAAATGTGCTATTCTCACCTTCCGACATCCACCAATGTGCGCGATGCTGCCGCCAGCCTCCGTTCCCAGAGATGCATTGCGAAATTACCCAGATGACTTAGCGGTCTCGCGAGACCGCTAAGTCATCTGGATAATTTTGCAATGCATCTCTGGGAACGGAAGCTGGCGGCCGCATCGCGCGCATCGGGACAGCTTCGGTGGATGACGGAGGGTGAGTATATAGCTATTTTTTATTTTAATTCTTTTTTTAACAGGGATATGGTGCCCACAGTGCTATATACTATGTGGGCTGTGTTATATACTATGTGGCCTGTGTTATATACTGCATGGGCTGTGGTATATACAGCGTGGCCTGTGTTATATACTATGTGGGCTGTGCTATATATTACGTGGGCTGTGTTATATACTATCTGTCTGCTATATACTAAGTGGGCTGTTATATACTGCGTGGGCTGTGCTATATTCTACGTGGCTGCTATATACTATGTGGCTGCTATATACTACGTGGCTGTGCCATATACTATGTGGCTGTTATATACTACATGGCTGTGCCAAGCGCGACGTACATTCATATTCTAGAATACCCGATGAGTGTTATATACTACGTGGGCTGTGCTATATATCACGTGGGCTGTGTTATATACTGCCTGGGCTGTGCTATATACTACGTGGTTGCTATATACTACGTGGCTGTGCTATATACTACGTGGCTGTGCTAAGCACGACGTACATACAGTACAGACCAAAAGTTTGGACACACCTTCTCATTTGGCATGGCAGTGCGGCCACCCTGTTACTGAATCCCCGCCCCACACTGTGTTATGCATTATGCACAGTGCGGGGCTGGGATTCCTGGGCAGATTCCTGCACAGACCGATGCTGGAAGTCAGGGTACCTGGGGGAGCGTCTGACAAGCGCAGTGCGCATGCCCAGGAATCCTAGCCCCGGATTGTGCATAATGCATAACACAGTGTGGGGCGGGGATTCAGTAACAGGGTGGCCGCACTGCCCGCACAGGCGCAGGCAGGAACCCGGCATCTGAGAGCTATGACGGCCAATTCTCACTGCGCCTGCCCCAGGCAGGCACGCACAGGCGCCGGATTTAAGAAGAATAGCGCGCAGGGGGCGGCGACCATCGCCCCAGAAGAGATGAGTGACGGCAGTTGGGCGCTTCACAGAGGAGGCTTCAGACCCGCCTCCGTGGACAAAGACAGGTACTTTTGAAAAGTTTCAAAACGCTTTATTTTAGTAATACATGAACACAAAACTAAAAGAGCCACCTTGTTAGAATGCAGCATTACTGCTGCACAAGGTGGCTCTTTTAGTTTATAACTGCTGGAGGGGGGTGACAGTGGCCCTTTAAGTATATAATTCCACATGTGTTAATTCATAGTTTTGATGCCTTCAGTGTGAATGTACAATTTTCACAGTCATGAAAATACAGAAAAATCTTTAAATGAGAAGGTGTGTCCAAACTTTTGGTCTGTACTGTACATACATATTCTAGAATACCCGATGCGTTAGAATCGGGCCACCATCTTGTATCTCATAATGGTCAATTTAAAATTCCCATACTGTGATTTATTGTAGATCTGCTTTGACATATTTTTTGTTCTTTCTTGTCAACAGAACGCACTGACATCGGAGCGCAAACTAATACTGGTATTATCACACCCTTTCCCCCCTTCTTCCATTCCTATCCCTCTACCCTCATTTTATCTCTCCATTTATAACTCCCTCATTCTCCTGTGTTCCATACCCACGTATTTTCCACATCATGCAGTCTCCTTCTTTCCTCAAGCTAGCCACTGAGTGTGTCTATTTGCTCTATGATCTCTATCTCGTTACAATCTGACACTCCGCCATGAGCCACATTTGCTTCAGAACGCAGCAGTAAGCCAAGCCGCCTATGACTTACGTGTCCAAAGCGTCATAAGTCAGTCGCCTAATTATGAGATTGAAAATTCATGTCACTGTAACCCCGCCTCCTGATGACAATTACTCACATGTCTAGTGCATCCCAAAGCCTCCACCTCTACATGACTTGGCCAGACTATCGAGTCATGATAATCTCACCCCCTGTTATGAAGATGCCCACAATCGCCAGGACTATAACAGGTCACACCTCTTTTTGCACCATGTAACCTATAGGAGTTGCTCCATGGTCCAAACCCACCCCCTTCACCATGAAATCACACAGGAAACACTTCATAGTCACAGTATAAGTCTACTTTCACACTAGCGTCGTACGACGCACGTCGCAATGCGTAATTTTGGTGAAAAAACGCATCCTGCAAAGTTAGCTGCAGGATGCGTTTTTTCCCCATAGACTAACATTAGCGACGCATTGACACACGTCGCAACAGTTGTGCGACAGTTGCGTCGTGTTGTGGCGGACCATCGGAACAAAAAATCGTTGCTTGCAATGTTTTTTTGTACATCGTGTCCGCCATTTCCGACCACGCATGTGCGGCCGGAACTCTCTCCCCTCCACCCCGCAACTCACAATGGGGCAGCGGATGCGTTGTAATAAAGCATCCGCTGCCCCCGTTGTGCTGCGTTGTCACAGGATGCGTCGGTACGTCAGCCCGACGCACTGCGACGGGCCGACTCTAGTGTGAAAGTAGCCTAAGATGGACACATGTATTCAGGATGTCCTCAGTGCCTATTCAGATAGTGACATAGCCACAATACTCCAGTGCCGATTTCCTATACTAGCAGTTTCTCCGGAAAAGTTAAATTGTAAATAAATTTCACATTTATTACTACGCATCCTACTGAGTGCCGAGTTTTACTATTATTCACGGATTGAAATCCTACTTAGGAACCTCACCGTTCCATATCCATCTGGACTGAACAGGAAATAGATTGGTGGGATACCCAGGCAATGTTGTGAGTGGTGGAGAATCACTTGGGTATTTTTTTATAATTTTACAGCATTCTTGTTCATTTTTCTTTCTTCAGTAGATAAACAACTTATTTGTAGATCGCTTGTGAGATTCAAGGAGCTAATGCGGTATATTCTACCACCTAAATTATATTCTTCCAGAGTAAATACTTCTAAGTAAGACAAATATAACAATGAAATGGATGTAGTACGACCTCAGCCAATGCCCTACATACACTACAGCTTCTCACAAAGTACATAAAACATAGAGAGCACATAAAGGAACCCAAATATTTTCTTAAGTAGCTTGTGTCTTATTGTAAACACAGTTGCTCTTTATTGAAAGCTTTATGGTGGAAAAAATAGGCTATATCAATAAGCTAAGGATGCGGTAACTGGGTTATATAAATACAGACTAATGTTCAGTAATTCCGTGTCTGCTCTTTTTAGCTAATGGCTTTTGAATTCACTTTCATGTCATTAAAAATAATTATTCTTTTCAAATCTAGTTATGAAATAAGATGCCTGGATGTATGTACGATCAGATTATTAACTAATGTCTCATTTCTGAATTGTACATCAAATGTACTGGTCCAATCTCAAGCGATAAACATACTTATTGTACAATACCGGTCAAAACTTTAGAAACACCTGTTCATACAGAGGCTTTCCTTGTTCTTATTGGAATGTGAACATTGCAGATTCAGTCTGAAGGCAGCAAAATCACAAAGGACATATAGAAACAGAGTAAATAAACACGTGTGAAGTAATCCAGAATAAGTGTTAGATCGTAAATTCACCGAAGTACCCCACTTTTACTCTGATGACAGCAAAACACCGCCTAGACATTCTTTCAAGCAACTTTGTCGGTTATCTAGAATGACTTTCATCCACTCTTGAAGCAATTCCCAGAGTACTGAGCCTTTGTTGGTTGCTTTGCCTTTACTACGCAATCCAACTTATCTCAAACCATAGATCAAGTGATTCTGACGGCCATGTAACCTGAAATTGTACTGTATCACTAATTCTTGGTCACATAGCCTGGAAGTTTATTTTGGGCCATTGTCCTTTGAAACATATGTTGATCCTACTAAACACAAACCAGATGGGTTGGCTTGTTTTTGCAGAATGCTTTGGTAGCCGTGCTGAGAAAGTGCTCCTTGAAGTTAGCATAAATCACCATAGGTATTGCCAGCAAAGCATCCAAACACCTCACCCCCCATGCTTCATGAATGGTACCACACATGTTGAAACTAACTATTCACCTATCCTACAGCTCGCAATGGCATAGCAGTTAGTATCAAAAATGTCAAATTTTGCATCAGACCACAGTGCAGGGGTCGAATGATCAATCCTTGTGTTGCTCGCCCCAAAGAAATCCCTTCTTGTTTGCCGTCCTCAGTAGTTCTTTGTAACAATTTCACGATAAAGTCCTAATTCTTGAAGTCTCAAGACCGTTGATGTTGAGATCTTTCTGTTACTTGATGCCTGTGCATCATTTATGAAGACTGTTTTCTGATGCTCATATCTCTAACATATCCTCTGCAGCTGAAGTATTTCTAGGTCTTCTTTTTCTGCGACGGTCCTCATGAGAGACAGTTTCATTATATCAGTTGAAGTTTTTTTTACTACTGCACTTGAGGATACATTCAAGGTTCCAGCAATTTTCCAGATTGCTTTAAGACATAACGGTGAGTCAATGATGGCTTGTCATTTATTTGTACTTATTTGAGAGGTTCTTTCAATATTCTGGTTTAGCACAGATTTGGAATAGGGCTCAGATCTGTATGAAATAGTTTACCAACACAATCTGCAAAATACACCTGAAGGCTGTTGATTCCTCAAATGAACTGTTCATTGGAAGCAATTCGAGGTAATAATTTAAGAAACCACTTAAGACAATTCCAATGTTGTGCAAAGCTGTCACAATAAAATGGGGTAACTAAGGGATCTAAGGTTTAAATACAAATTATGAAAAATACCAGAAGAAGTGTTTCTTTACTCGCTGTTTCCTTAATTTGTTCCTTTGTGGTTTTGCTCCCTTGAGTCTGAATCTTTGATTTTTAACACAAGAACAAAACCATTGCATGAACAGGTGTGCCCAAACGTTTGACAGGAACTGTATATACCTTAAATAAAAATGAGTTTTCTGATTAACATGTACATAATCAGTGCTTGCATATTCTGGTATCCAAATATAGCAATTCTCTGTCACTGATGATCTGCTCTCCGGCATGTGTGCAGAGTAAGCTGTCAATGTGCTGAGGGGGTTCTAGCCATCACTGTGAGGTCACTACTGGACAAAGTGTTTTGCGCCTCCTAGTCTACTGCTCTGTGTAACCCTGCCCCAACAACTAATTAGCAGCTTTCTGCCTATGCACAGCATATACAGAAATCTACCAATCAGTGATGTGGATGGGGTTATACATACCTCAGTATTTGAGCACTACAAGATCTGCAGTAGAGAAAAAAAAGGATTGTGACACACTGCTGGGAAACAGGGTCTCTGCCCATAGACCATGAAGCTGACAGGTTTCCTTTAATGATAATAATAAGAGTTGTAAGGGTGACCCTTGTTCCATCCCTTAGATGAAAAATGGACATGTGTTAGTGATTATTTTTGTGTACACACGATCTGTGAAAAACAAAATCTAAATTATTTGAACGGCTCACTAGATCATGGGTACATAATCTATGCATAAAAAACAAGGATAAAACAAGTACATGAAAACCTAATATAAACTTACAGAACAACCATATCACTTCTGGATGATGCTCATGACATAGGTAGAGTTGTAATGATTCTTTAAGATTTGGTTGTCACTTATAAAATAATGAAGCAATAACTGGAACCAGAACATGGAAGGAAACACTTACTTTTAGCCACATAGCTAACCAATGGTAAAATATTAAAAATGTTTGTATATTATGTCTACTGTGTTTGTGGCACATGTCGTATATAAAATGACAAAAACACACAACTGAATTGACTTGTTGCCCGTTTCTGATAATTTATGGTAAATAATGAAATGTTTTATTTCTAACATTTAGTAGCACAAACTGCTGGTGGATTTTTTTTTATAAAAATGGTGATTGACACACCTCTTATAAGACTAAATTGTGTAAAATTGACTGAACTAGGAAGCTGAAGATTTAGTGAGAATATGATATACACAATAACTTGCGACTTTTCTACACTTGTTTGGCATAAGTACTTTATTAAATTCCTCCCATCATTTTTTTTGCCCCAAAACATAAAAACTATTAGAAACATAGAAAGTATTTCAGTTAAAGTGTACATCATTAAAAGTCATCATTAGCCCAGACTATTACAGTTTAACACGTCTTTCATTCATAACCACTCATACAGAAGCTAGGCCCATAGACATTAGTGGTAACACATTGGTTTACATGCACAGTAACATAATGGCAGACATTCATTTGAGTACTGAGTATCCTGCAAAAAATTTAGGATACATGTTCCATCTTACACAGAGGACAGTTTGTTTTAAGTCCTGTTTGGTTGTGCAAATTTTCTCACATGCAGAATACATATAAAATGGCTTATCATATTCCGGAGTATTACGATTAGTGTACTCATATTCACGTCTAAGACTGTACCTGTGAAAAGAAGACAGCATAAAGCTCATCAAATTAAGTGAAACACAAAAATGAAATGATATTTGTGGTGATTAGTGTTCCACAGACATTTACACAGATTGTGTATTGGCTGCAGCATACATTTCTCATGTATACGAATATAGGAAAATATCCATCCTTTATATGAGTAGTATGGATCAGACAAAATGGGAGAAAATTAGGTTATGACGTTTTAGTATTAACTAAAAATGAGAAGGCGCAGATGCAGAATACTGTATGGACTATGGCACGTATTTATTGTGTGCTCCTGTGTGCCATTAGATATGTAACAATGGAATCTGCCAAACCATAGCAGAAGAAACCGGCTCTTCCTGACGCTGTGGTTTATGTTTCTTGTTTAATCTTCTGTGGCCCTGCCCCCCAGAGATAACCATGACGGAGTCCGCTTTAAGCTTCCCTGCTCTTTGTCTTCGGCTGCTTTGCGGTGCTACATTGGAGTCGCTTAGAAGATCATAGAGACCGCAATCTTCCCTTCCTAGATCGTATGAATTAGAGCCATGGGACAGTGTGAGAGAACCAGAAGAGGAAGATAAGTCACTTTTATGTGCAATGGACCCCATAGAGCCCCCAAGCCAAACAGCGGTGTCATTATTGGTGCTGGCCTCCTCGTTCTGTATATGAGCAGTACGAGCATCATCGGTTTTCTCTTCCACATTTGAAGTTTGGCTTGATCTACTTGGTGTCCTCTTGTGTTTTCTGTTCACAGCAGTAGCCTTTACAAGGAATTTGACAGCACTATGGTGTGCATGGTAAGATACCATTCCTCTTCCTGTAAAAAGAAATTAAGAGGTTAGGATTGCTCACTACAACATTATACATTCACGCAAATCTAAGTACACATTAATAACATATTTCCATTTAAATGTGAATATACACATGTGAAATAAAAAATAAATATGTACTGTTGCAATGCCAGGTAGGCTAGAGATAAATACTAGCTCTGCAGGTATTAATTAGGTGTAGATGGTTAGCACTGCATTTAAACAGGCTAGGTTTTCATATGGGGCAGTCAGCTCAGGGAAGCTGACCAGACGGGATGTGTTTTGAAGTTGAAAAGAGAGAAGCCAGAATTCTCTCTTTGAAAAGAGTTTGCACAGGCCGTGAGCAGAAAACTGCAAGTATCAGTGGTTGCTATGGACGATAGCTGTATTGTTTGACCAAGCTAGGGCTAGCTCAGCTGTGATGAGCAGCCAGGGTCTGTTCTGTTTTGTTAGCATCTGGACAAGGCTAGGGATTTATGTTTAAGAGTTTGCTTTTGTGGTTTGTCACTGGTAAAGTACTGGATGGGAGATATGTATCACTGGAGGTTGTTGGCTTCAGTGATTTGAACCTAGGGAAAATGCTCCAGCACACTGGAGGGGTTAATCAGCCATTTTGAGGGCTATGTTATTTTTTTATGAAAAGTGGAAGAACGGGTGAAAGGTTGCTCACCATATCTCCACCCCAGGGTGTGGTTTAGGAGGTAAATAGGCAGCCTTCTGTGTCATTCAGTGTTCGATGTGAAGGTACAGGATAGGATGACAGAGCTGTCCATCACTGAGACCTAGACATAGTGAGTGGAGGAATCCTGACAGTACTCCCTCTTCTAGGGAGGGAGCACGGGACCAATAAGTTTCCAAGGAAACCTATGATGAAAAGCTCCAACCAAACGATCCGCTTTCACCAAAAGAGCCAGAACCCAGGATCTCTCCTCGGGTCCGTATTCCCTTCAAAGAACAAGATATTGGAGGGAATTTTGGGCCCTCCAAGAATCCACGATCTTCTGCACCTCGTACTCCAAACGTCTGTCAACACAGTCTAGAGGAGGTGGGGATGAGACAGACAACACCAAAGGGACAAACTTCTTTAACAGGGATCTGAGAAAAACATTGGGGACACAAAGGGGCTGTGGAAGCTTTCATCTAAAGGCAACTGGATTGACTACCTCCAGAAACTCATACAGGCCAATAAATTTAGGACCTAACTTTGCCCAAGGTACTTTTATCCGAATATTCTGGGACGATAAATTATCACCAAATTTGAAAGTGAAACCTGCAGAACATTTCCTGTCGGCCTTATGTTTTTGACGAAACTGAGCCACCCCAAAATTCCTACTCTGAACATCCCTCCAAGCAACACCAAGTTTAAAGGTCACCTCTACTCCAAAACTCAGAGAACAGAAAAAAAAAACACCAAAATGAGGATACAAACCAAAATTACAAAAGAAAGGTGAGGTTCCAGTGGACTGATTGACCCGACTGTTAAAGATGAACTTAGCGAAAGGCAAAAATGAGGACCAGTCCTACTGAGGAGCCAAAACAAAACATCTTAAAATTTGTTCTACTGATTGATTTGTCCTCTGTGTCTGACCGTTGGTTTCAGGGTGGTAAGCAGAGGAAAACAACAAATCAATCACCAATTTCCTACAAAATGCCCTCCAGAATTTAGAGACAAATTGCACCACTCTACAAGATACAATGTTCAAAGGAATGCCATGCAATCTCACCACGATTGATAAACAACCTGGAAAGCGTTTCAGCATTAGGTAACCCAGAAAAAGGAACAAAGTGAGCTTGTTTACTAAATCGGTTAACTATCATCCAAATCATACGTTTTCCATCAGACAAAGGCAAATCAGTAATAAAATCCATGGAAAAATGAGTCTTCAGTCTTTCTAGAATAGGCAATGAAGCCAATTCCCCGGCAGGACAGACTTTAGCGCGTGCGCAAACCTCACAAACGGATACAAAATCCTTAATATTTTAAGCAAGGATGGCCATCAAAAGAGTCAAGTAACAGCATTCTGTGTAGCAGTGACCACTGGGTGACCACTTAAGAAGGAATCATGAAACTCCTGCAATAGACTAATCTTAGATACATGGGCAAAAATAATTTAGAATCACGAGTAGTGCAAGGGGCTTATGATCTGATATGATCTGACGAATTTCATCTTCCAATCCTGAGGATACCATAGAAAGCACGATTACTAGAGGAAGAATGGAGGATGCAGGTTCTGTAGGAGAAACAGAATCAAGGTTGGGTGACAAAGCATCTTAGACCCCGGTCTGAACACAATGGAAAAATTGAATCTAAAAAAAAAATAAATTCTCACCATCATAATTTCACTCAGCAGACTAAAATTTCTTAGACAAAAATGCACATGGTTGTATGTTAGAGTTTTGGAACCTTGAGACAAAACAGCCCCTACCCCAACCTCTGAAGCACCCACCTCTACGATGAATGGTTTCATGAGAATGGGTTGAATCTGAACAGGAGCAAAACATGAAGCACTACATTAATTTATCAAAGGAGCGAATAGAATCCAAAGACCAGACCTTAAGATCTGCCCCTTACACGTGAAGTCAGTAAGGGGTTTAACGATCTAAGAAAACCCCCTAATAAATTTTCAATAGTAGTTGACGAATCCTAAAAATCGTTGCAATGCTTTCAGGTCATGAGGTCAGTAAGGGGTTTAACGATCTAAGAAAACCCCCTAATAAATTTTCTATGGTCGTTGACGAATCCTAAAAATCTTTGCAATGCTTTCAGGTCATGAGGTTGAATTCAAGCAGTTATAGCCTGCACCTTCTCAGGGTTCATCTGATACAATGAACCTCAGGAATGATATTTCTGGAACAGAATAAAGTACCGTATTTTTCGGATTAGAAGACGCCCTTTTATGATCCCCCAAATTAGGGAGAAAATGGGGATGCATCTTATAAACCGAACACTGTAGTTGCGGTGATAGTACGGTGGTCCGGCGGTGAGCGGTGGTGGACGTTGGCGAGCGGTGGTGGTACCCCTTAGGCGGCGGCATATGGCTGCCGCCATTCTTCTTCTGGGGTCCGGCTTCTCACTCAGCACAGATGGAGGAAATCAGAGAATTCCATCCGCGCCTGCCTCTACGCGATGTTTCCAGGAAAATTGCCGAGGATGCGGCGCAGATGGAGATCTCGGCACCAAGATCTCCATCTGCGCATGCACCACCCCGGCAGCCATTTTCCCGGAGTCCACCGCTTAATAAACAGTGCCGGGGGTCTGGGCTTTCACAAAATGTTGGCGGAGCCCCCCCACTACCGTACACCCACAGCACCACTCTTTCCACCTCCAGCAGCGACCCTGCTTCACTGCGGCCTGGACCACCGAACACCTGCAGCATCGCACATCCGAACACCCCTTTCTTCCAGTCTGGCAGCATTGCTCCCCACTCCTGCTTCCACCAGACAAAGAGGAAGGACCCGTCCTTAATCTTTTGTTTATGTATTCTTTCATGGTGGCACACTCAGATCCCAAGAAATTATACAGGCAGGCTTTAGGCAATATGCCATGAGTAAAGAGATTTATAGCATAATCATAAGGATGATGGGGAGGTAGTATCTGCCTCTTTTTCCGAGAACACATCTCTGAAATCTTTCAGGCACATCTTCAGACCCTCAAAACTAGCAGAGCAAATTTGTGCAGAAATAAGACATTTATGACAGTGGAAACTCCATTTAACAATATCCTTCTGACCCCAATCAATATCAGTATTATGGATACGCAGCCATGGAAATTACAACACCAACCCAGCAGATAAATTATCCATCACATAGCAGGACATGAACTCACAGTGAAGAGTTCCCACTCTAAGTGTGAATGCCACCGCTACCAGCTGGACAAAGTTCTGAAGTCCTGTCAATAGCGACAATTTGAATGGGTGTATCCAATCTAACTGTCCCTAATCCTAATTTAACCCCTTTCCGACATCGGGTGTAATAGTACCCCGATGTCGGACATCCTCCCTTTGATGTGGGCTCCAGCGGTGAGCCCACATCTTTCCCGGCACATGTCACTTGTTGTTTTGAACAGCTGACATGTGCCCAGAAAAGCCATGGGTGGAATAGCGATCCACCCACAGCTATTAACTACTTAAATGCCGCTATCAAAAGTTGACAGCGGCATTTAACATGCGCTTCCGTCAATCGTGCCGGAAATCAGACCATCGGTGACCCCTCGCCACATAATCGTGGGTCACTGATGGGTTGGCATGACAACCAGAGGTCTCCTGGAGACCTCTATCGTTGTCACTACCGGACTGCTATGAGCCCGGTGGTCGGTGCTCAAAGCAAGTGAGTAATTCTGCTACATAGAGGCGATCTGATCATCGCCTGTATGTGGCAGTGCCGATCGGGTTATGGCAGCTTCAAGTCTCCCATGGAGACTATTGAAGTATGCCAAAGGTAAAAAAAAATGTTTTTAAAAATTAAAAAAAAATATAAAAGTTCAAATCACCCCACTTTTGCCCCATTCAAAATATATAAAAAAATCAAACATACACATATTTGGTATCGCCGCGTTCAGAATCGCCCGATCAATCAATAAAAAAAAAGGATTAACTGATCGGCATAAACGGCATAGCAAGAAAAAAGGTCAAAACACCAGAAAGACTTTTTTTTGTTGCCGCAACATTGCATTAAAAT
Organism: Ranitomeya imitator; assembly: GCF_032444005.1. Classification (NCBI taxonomy): domain Eukaryota; kingdom Metazoa; phylum Chordata; class Amphibia; order Anura; family Dendrobatidae; genus Ranitomeya; species Ranitomeya imitator. The sequence goes on from NC_091286.1 coordinate 396,555,910, forward strand.
GCAATAACAGGCGATCAAAAAATAAGCCCTCACCCAACCAGAGATCACGAAAAATGGAGACGCTACAGATATCGGAAAATGGCACATTTTTTTTTAAAACAAAGTTTGTTTGTTTTTTCACCACTTAAGATAAAAAAACAACCTAGACATATTTGGTGTCTATAAACTCGTAATGACCTGGAGAATCATATTGTCAGGTCAGTTTTAGTAAAAAACAAAAACACAAAAACTAAATACCTCCGATCTGGTTAAGAACCAGATCAGAATCAATGAAATTGCGAACCCACAGTCAATGAAAGCAAAAGCAGATCACCAAAGGTTCTGAAAACAAATTTCTGGGTCTAAGTCTTTGTGACCTCTTCAACACTTAGACGTTGCTGGCTTATCGAGAATTCTTTGAGAAAATGTCCATGACAACCACAACTAAGGCAGAGTCCAAGATCACGCCGACGCTTCCTCTCCATGATCCGGGGGCAGTATGCTCCTACCTCGATAGGTTACATTTCTGCCAAGTGAACAGACTCTGGAAGGATGACCAAAACCCCTTGTCATTTATCATGTCTCTCCCAAATTCTGCTTTCCATCCGAATGGCCCGAGTCATAGCCTCCCCCCCAGGGAACAGGGTTGAGTAAGAATAGCTAGAGCATCCTTAAAAGTATCCGAAAGGCTATGGTGAAACGGACACCTGAGGGCTGCATCATTCCACAGAACCTTTGAGGTCCATTGTCCGTACTCAGAATTATAGTAATCCGCAGTGTGGCCCTCCTGCATCTGGTTCATGATCTTTGCCTATGCGACCTGGACACTGTCAGCTTCATCATAGATCATCCCTAAGGTGTCAAAAAAAAGTCAATGAGAGACTGTTCTGGGGCTAGTGGGGACAAAGAGGATGCCGAAGTCTGAGGAACCCCTGGTGATAGGGACATGATTATTCCCACCCAATATGACTCATCCTTTAAAATCGGGGACGTAAGGTAAAAAAAAAAAATCTGCAGTTCTCTCTGAGTACACTACACTGAACATTCTCCCCTGAAAATTTGTAGGGAAGTGTCACTACTAGTTTGGGGAAGACCAACTGCACATCAGAAGGTACAGAAGTCAATGCTACAGTCGATTGTGCAGAGCTTCGAGAAGCATTCAAAGTACTAGAAAACTGACCATGCAGCTGTGACTTTGATGTCTCTTCGCCAGATCCTGAAACATCTGGGTCAGATTCACCAACTGATCAGAGGATGTATGAACTGAATCCAATGGTGAATTGGAAAAAAAAAAAAAAAGCAAAGGGACAATCAAAATCTGACGCTAGTCACTACTCATGGACAGGCCATGAGGCAGAGAAGTCAGACGCTCCAGGGTCAATACAAAGAGAGCATGTAGTAAACTAAGGGAAAGGGAAAAAGACGAAGGCGGAAGTCAGGTCAACGTTCAGAGAAATAGTGGATAAGCAAAGGGGCAATAACAAACAGGTAGTCAGAACACAGTCCAAAAGTTCAGGCACCAGTAGATTAGAACTCATAGCACAGAAATCAGGTAAATACACACCAGAGAGCAGAATGTTTTGGCTGGCAGTAATCTGTGCCAGACAGCTCACCTAAATGGCAGGGCAATTATTAAAGGGAATCTGTAACCTACTTTTTTGTATATAAGCTGCAGCCACCCCCTTTAGGTGCATATCTACAGCATTCTGTAATGCTGTAGATAAGCCCCTGATGTAAACATGAAAGATAAGAAAAACAAGTTAGATTATACTCACCTGGGGGGGGGGGGGGGGGGGTGAGCGGCGACTCCCATCTTCATGCAATGACGTCCTCTTCCTTGCTTACTGTCGCGTTTCCTGTGCAGGTGTACTTTATCTGCCCTGTTGAGGGCAGAGCAAAATACTGCAATGCGCAGGCATCGGGAAAGGTCCGAGAAGCCGGACGCCTGCACACTGCAGTACTTTCCGCTGCCCTCAACAGGGCACGCCTGCACTGGAGCCGTGACAGGAAGCAAGGAAGAGGACGTAATCGCATGAAGATGGGAGGTACCAGACCCGGACCGCGACTCCCATCGGACCGGGCCTGGGTGAGTATAATCTAACTTGTTTTTCTTATCTTTCAGGTTACATCAGGGGCTTATCTACAGCATTACAGAATGCTGTATATAAGCCCCTGATGGCGGTGGCTGAAGCTTATATACAAAAAAGTAGGTGACAGATTACATTTAAGAAGGAGCACCTGTGGAAAGCTCTGCACCTCCAGTCTCAGATAGGTAAACTGAACTGTTAATCAAAGCACTGACATGGACTGCATTATACGTTATCTTTTGTTTCCCCGTTAAGCCAGAACGGCCGTGTTTGGTTTTTAATGAACTTTGCATTGTGTGTAAATATCTATTTATATAATTGCCTTGTAATGTTTTCACTTTCTGTTCTGCCCAGATGTCACCGTATCCAAGAATTCCAAGTGGAGGAAGTTCACCGACCGCCTTATTGGGACACCCAAGTGATTGGTGTCTCAATATGGAAACTGCTGCTGGTACCAACTTATTGCGCGGTACCACCAGCGGAACACCGTCGCACCACACACACACTCTATACGCCGTACTACCACACACACTCTTGCGTGGTACCACCAGTTGAATACTGTCACAGCACACACACACTCTATACGCCGTACGCACCACACACACACACTCTTGCGTGGTACCACCAGTTGAACACCGTCGTGAACACACCGCCGATCAGCCGAATTATTCACTGACTGCCGCCATCTTTGTACAGGAGGAGTGCATGCGCAGTTTTAATGTGACCACCGCTATCTGTCTGCACAAAGATGGCGGCGGTCTGATTTACTGCGCCTGCGCGAATTACGCGCAGGTGCAGTGAATCATTCGGCTGATCCCAGCGACAAATGCGCGACGTGTCTACAGGCAGAGGAAGCTGGTCACATTAAATTTTCCCACGAACAAAAGTTCATTTTAAAAATTGACTGCGTCTGACCGTGTACAGAGCATATCACATCTCCTGGGCAGGGGAGGAAGCAAACGACAATACTAACATTACAGCACGGGATCACAGTGGATTCATTTTGGGAGGTAAAATATTTCCCTGACTATTTTTAAAAAATATTTTACTTCACAAAATGTATCCTCTGCAATCTCCTGCTGTAATGTCAGTATTGTCTTTTGCTTCCTCCCCTGCCCAGGAGCTGTGGTATGTTCTGTACACGGTCAGAGCATGTTCTCTTTTTTTACAATTTCCTAAGTGTATATATTTCTAAATATGCTATTGACATGAAATTCTCACCAGATGTCTGTAGAAACCCATCCAATCCACACAAAGAAAGGAATAAAACCATAGATGTCCATAAATTAAGTTATGTGTAATAATGAGAAATGGCATGGTAAAAAGTATTGATCATGCTTCCTAAAATTTATTTAAAGTGAACCTATCAGCAGGATTGTGCTCAGTAACTTACAGAAAGTGTCAGGCTTGCGCCGTTATACTGATTAAAATGCTACCTGGGTTGATGAAATCTGTCTTTTGGTTGTTGTTTAATCTTTATTTGCAGTTTTTGGTAATTGAGATTCTCGATGTTACGATCCATTTTTGGATTTGTGGCAGCTCTGGTTCCACTCAGTTTAAAACTTTTTTCGTTTTGGACCATCGGGGGTTAATGTCAGTTTCTTTCCCCCGCTGGCAATCTGATGTTACTGCAGTGCTGCTGGGTCAACTGATACTGGTGGTGACCACTCCCACCTTCCTTAAAAGGTCACCTGATGCATCAGCTGACTGTTGGTGATAGTTTCTTTCTGGAGACCAGCCTAGCAGGAGCAGCTATCTGGTGTTAGCCATGTTTGGTTATTGGAGACCAGTTGCTATTATCTGCCGTGTGGAGTTTAGCAGCGGTGTTCATAAGCTAAGTGTGGTGTTTTTGTTGCCTTGTCTCTTTGGTGTTTGTCACTTGCCTCTGTGAGTATCTTCTGCAGAGGTGAGGCTAGTGCACTAGCCAGGGCAGTAACAGGTGACTACTAGGGACGAGGTATCCGGACGTCGGCGGGGGGTTGTGACCATTCCCCATAGGGTAGAGCCCTCCTCTCACCTTTTCCATCAAGTTATTTGTGAGTTGTGCCGTCCGTTAACCAACCACCCGTTGGGTCGGGTCACACCGTGACACTCGTGCTTTGAGGCGGCTTTATATGGTGCTCTACTTACATATTCATCCTTATGAATATCTATCCAATCATTAATGATATTGTATTGACTATTAGGACTGTGTGATCAGGATCGATCGTGGCTGCTATTCATTCTTATCTCAGCCAGCACATTTTTTTAATCTCCTATTTAATATATTATATATTTTCCACTTGGATATTTCAATATATGTATAATAAGGAGAATGATTGCACAATGCACTTTACGATTTAATGATTCATTGTATCAATTATATTTTGAGTTACTTCAATACTTAGCACCTTTTTTTAGTAAGATGTTACTGAATATTTTGATTGACAATTAGGTGTCCTGATCTGTGATGCATGTAACTTTATACTGAATATAGAATTCCCTTATGTTATTTCATCTTGCACATCCTGTTCCCCTCATTTTTATATATTTATATTTTGTGTTTTTAATTGTCTGTTGTGCATTCATTTTTTTTTATCATGCATTAATAAAGTCATTACATTATGTTTTCCTTGTTTGAATACATTTTTGGTAGGATTGCAGATTATATATACTCCCAGTATTTCACAGGTTTGTCTAAATGTTGTTGAACAAACTTTCAACACAGTTGAACATGCTTCTTGTTCAGCAATGGAGTCCTGTGTGGTGAATGTGAAAAAAGAGGTTTAGCGCATTACTTGTGTTCTTTGAAACAATTGTACCTGCTGACTGCAGTTCTTTCTGTAGCTCTCCACACGTGGTCCTTGTCTCTTGGACAACTCTTCTAATAACTAGATGGTGGCCCGATTCTAATGCATCGGGTATTCTAGAATATGTATGCATAGTGTATAGCACAGCCCACGCAGTACATTGCGCAGCCCACGCAGTACATTGTGCAGCCCACGCAGTACATTGCGCAGCCCACGCAGTACTTTGCGCAGCCCACGCAGTACATTGCGCAGCCCACGTAGTACATTGCGCAGCCCACGTAGTATATTGCATAGCCCACGCAGTATTATTATTATTATTTATTTATATAGCACCATTAATTCCATGGTGCTGTACATGAGAAAGGAGTTACATACAGGGTTATAGATATCGATTACAGTAAGCAGGTTTACATTGATAGACTGGTACAGAGGGGAGAGGACCTTGTCCTTGCGGACTTACATTCTATGGGATAGTGGGGAAGAGACAGAAGGTAGGGGCAAGGCGGCGGCTCTGGCGATGGCAAGGCGGTGGCTCTGGCGATGGTGAGGCGGCAGAATGGTTATTGCAGGCTGTAGGCTTTCTTGAAGAGATGGGTTTTCAGGTTCCGTCTGAAGGAGCCGAGGGTGGTGGATAGTCGGACGTGTTGAGGCATGTAATTCCAGAGGATGCAGGATATTCGGGAGAAATCTTGGAGGCGGTTGTGTGAGGAATGAATAAGTGTGGAGGAGAGTAGGAGGTCTTGGGAGGATCGGAGATTACGTGAGGGAAGATATTGGGAGATTAGTTCAGAGATATAGGGAGGGGACAGGTTGTGGTTGGCTTTGTAGATCAGTGTTAGTAGTTTGAACTGGATTCGTTGGGGAATGGGGAGCCAGTGGAGGGATTTGCAGAGGGGAGAAGCAGGGGAGTAGCGAGGAGAGAGGTGGATTAGCTGGGCAGCAGAGTTGAGGACAGACTGGAGTGGTGCAAGAGAGTTAGCGGGGAGGCCACAGAGGAGGGTGTTGCAGTAGTCGAGGCGGGAGATGAGGGCATGAACAAGAGTTTTGGTAGATTGTGGGCTGAGGAAGGAACGGATTCTGGCAATATTTTTGAGTTGGAGGCAACAGGAGGTGGCAAGAGTTTGGACGTGCGGTTTGAAAGACAGGGCAGAGTCGAGAGTTACCCCGAGGCAGCGGATTTCAGGTGCGGGAGAGAGCGTGATGCCGTTTACCATAATAGATAGGTCAGGTAGGGGGGATACGTGAGATGGGGGAAAGATGATGAGTTTGGTTTTGTCTACATTGAGTTTTAGGAAGCGAGAGGTGAAGGAGGAGGATATGGCTGACAGACACTTCGGGATTCTGGACAGCAGAGAGGTGACATCTGGGCCAGAGAGGTAGATCTGAGTGTCGTCCGCATACAGATGGTACTGGAAGCCATGGGACTTTATGAGTTGTCCTAGGCCAAGAGTATAGATGGAAAAAAGTAGGGGCCCTAGGACAGAGCCTTGAGGGACTCCAACAGAGAGAGGGCGGGATGAGGAGGTGGTGTGGGAGTGGGAAACGCTAAATGTGCGGTCGGAAAGGTATGAAGCAATCCAGGACAGGGCAAGGTCTTTGATGCCAATGGAAGAAAGAATCTGTAGCAGTAGGTAGTGATCGACTGTGTCGAAAGCAGAGGACAGGTCAAGAAGGAGGAGGATGGAGAACTGTCTGTTAGCTTTGGCTGTGAGTAAGTCATTAGTAATTTTTGTCAGGGCAGTTTTGGTGGAGTGGTGGGGGCAGAAGCCAGATTGGAAGTTGTCAAGGAGAGAGTTAGATGAGAGGTGGGAGGAAATTTGAGCATGGACATGCTGCTGAAGGAGTTTTGAAGCAAACGGGAGCAGTGATATGGGGCGGTAGCTAGGCATAGCAGTTGGGTCAAGGTTAGTTTTTTTGAGGATGGGTGGGATGGTGGCATGTTTGAAGGCCGAGGGGAAGGTACCAGAAGAGAGCGATAGATTGAAGAGATGGGTTAGGGCTGGAATGAGCATGTTAGTGACGTTGGGGAGCAGGTGGGAGGGGATGGGGTCAAGTGCACAGGTGGTGAGGTGCGATTTGGAGAAGAGGCGAGTAAGTTCTCCTTCAGTGATGTTGGAGAGGGAGGTTATTAGGGAAGGGCAGAGGTCTGGTATATGGAGGGGTTGGGGTGATGGAGCTGTAAAGGTTAATCTTGTTTGGTCGATCTTGTTTTTGAAGTAGGTGGCAAAGTCCTCGGAGGAGATGAGGGGAGTTGGAGGTGGCAGTGGTGGGCGGAGGAGGCAGTATATTGCGCAGCCCACGTAGTATATTGCGCAGCCCACGTTGTATATTGCACAGCCCATGTAGTATATTGCACAGCCCACGCAGTCTATAGCAATGTGGGCACCATATCCCTGTTAAAAAAAAGAATTAAAATAAAAAATAGTTATATACTCACCCTCCATTGGCCCCCTGGATCGAAGCGGTTACAAACGCTCCTCGTGCGCTCCGCTCTGAAGAGTGCATTGCGGTCTCGCGAGATGATGACGTGCGGTCTCGCGAGCGGTCACTGGGGCGTCGCGAGGAGCGTCAGTAACCACTTCGATCTGGGGGGCCACCGGAGGGCGAGTGTTATGGCTGGCAATCAGGCAACACAGCGTGCAGTAATCAGCGCACATACAGAGATCTGGCAATAACCCAAAACAATAGGACGAGCTCTGAGACGTGGAATCTCTGTAGACTGCAGTACCTGATCTATCCTCACACAACTGTAAGCAGCAGTGGATTGCGCCTATCCACTACCTATGCAACTCGGCACTGCCTGAGGAGCTGACTAGCCTGAAGATGGAAATACAAGCCTGACTTACCTCAGAGAAATACCCCAAAGGAATAGGCAGCCCCCACATATAATGACTGTTAGCAAGATGAAAAGACAAACGTAGGAATGAAATAGATTCAGCAAAGTGAGGCCCGATATTCTAGACAGAGCGAGGATAGCAAAGAGAACTATGCAGTCTACAAAAAACCCTAAAACGAAAACCACGCAAAGGGGCAAAAAGACCCACCGTGCCGAACTAACAGCACGGCGGTGCACCCCTTTGCTTCTCAGAGCTTCCAGCAAAAGATAATAACAAGCTGGACAGAAAAAACAGAAAACAAACTAGAAGCACTTATCTAGCAGAGCAGCAGGCCCAAGGAAAGATGCAGTAGCTCAGATCCAACACTGGAACATTGACAAGGAGCAAGGAAGACAGACTCAGGTGGAGCTAAATAGCAAGGCAGCCAACGAGCTCACCAAAACACCTGAGGGAGGAAGCCCAGAGACTGCAATACCACTTGTGACCACAGAAGTGAACTCAGCCACAGAATTCACAACAGTACCCCCCCCTTGAGGAGGGGTCACCGAACCCTCACCAGAACCCCCAGGCCGACCAGGATGAGCCACAGGAAAGGCACGAACAAGATCTGGGGCATGGACATCAGAGGCAAAAACCCAGGAATTATCTTCCTGAGCATAACCCTTCCATTTGACCAGATACTGGAGTTTCCGTCTAGAGACACGAGAATCCAAAATCTTCTCCACAATATACTCCAATTCCCCCTCCACCAAAACAGGGGCAGGAGGCTCCACAGATGGAACCATAGGTGCCACGTATCTCCTCAACAACGACCTATGGAATACATTATGTATGGAAAAGGAGTCTGGGAGGGTCAGACGAAAAGACACCGGATTGAGAATCTCAGAAATCCTATACGGACCAATAAAACGAGGTTTAAATTTAGGAGAGGAAACCTTCATAGGTATATGACGAGAAGATAACCAAACCAGATCCCCAACACGAAGTCGGGGTCCCACACGGCGTCTGCGATTAGCGAAAAGCTGAGCCTTCTCCTGGGACAAGGTCAAATTGTCCACTACCTGAGTCCAGATCTGCTGCAACCTGTCCACCACATAATCCACACCAGGACAGTCCGAAGACTCAACCTGTCCTGAAGAGAAACGAGGATGGAACCCAGAATTGCAGAAAAATGGAGAGACCAAGGTAGCCGAGCTGGCCCGATTATTAAGGGCGAACTCAGCCAACGGCAAAAATGACACCCAATCATCCTGGTCAGCGGAAACAAAACATCTCAGATATGTTTCCAAGGTCTGATTGGTTCGTTCGGTCTGGCCATTAGTCTGAGGATGGAAGGCCGAGGAAAAAGATAGGTCAATGCCCATCCTACCACAAAAGGCTCGCCAGAACCTCGAGACAAACTGGGAACCTCTGTCAGAAACAATATTCTCAGGAATGCCATGTAAACGAACCACATGCTGGAAGAACAAAGGCACCAAATCAGAGGAGGAAGGCAATTTAACCAAGGGCACCAGATGGACCATTTTAGAAAAGCGATCACAGACCACCCAAATGACAGACATCTTTTGAGAAACGGGAAGGTCAGAAATGAAATCCATCGAAATATGTGTCCAAGGCCTCTTCGGGACCGGCAAGGGCAAAAGCAACCCACTGGCACGTGAACAGCAGGGCTTAGCCCTAGCACAAATTCCACAGGACTGCACAAAAGCACGCACATCCCGTGACAGAGATGGCCACCAGAAGGATCTAGCAACCAACTCCCTGGTACCAAAGATTCCTGGATGACCGGCCAGCACCGAACAATGAAGTTCAGAGATAACTTTACTAGTCCACCTATCAGGGACGAACAGTTTCTCGGCCGGACAACGATCAGGTTTATTAGCCTGAAATTTCTGCAACACTCTCCGCAAATCAGGGGAGATGGCAGACACAATGACTCCTTCCTTGAGGATACTCGCCGGCTCAGATAACCCCGGAGAGTCGGGCACAAAACTCCTAGACAGAGCATCCGCCTTCACATTTTTAGAGCCCGGAAGGTATGAAATCACAAAATCAAAACGAGCAAAAAATAACGACCAACGGGCCTGTCTAGGATTCAAGCGCTTGGCAGACTCAAGATAAGTAAGGTTCTTATGATCAGTCAAAACCACCACGCGATGCTTAGCACCCTCAAGCCAATGACGCCACTCCTCGAATGCCCACTTCATGGCCAGCAACTCTCGGTTGCCCACATCATAATTACGCTCAGCAGCAGAAAATTTCCTGGAAAAGAAAGCACATGGTTTGAACACTGAGCAACCAGAACCTCTCTGTGACAAAACCGCCCCTGCACCAATCTCAGAAGCATCAACCTCGACCTGGAACGGAAGAGAAACATCAGGTTGACACAACACAGGGGCACAGCAAAAACGACGCTTCAACTCCTGAAAAGCTTCCACGGCAGCAGAAGACCAATTAACCAAATCAGCACCCTTCTTGGTCAAATCGGTCAATGGTCTGGCAATGCTAGAAAAATTACAGATGAAGCGACGATAAAAATTAGCAAAGCCCAGGAATTTCTGCAAACTTTTTAGAGATGTCGGCTGAGTCCAATCCTGGATGGCCTGAACCTTAACCGGATCCATCTCGATAGTAGAAGGGGAAAAGATGAACCCTAAAAATGAAACTTTCTGCACACCGAAGAGACACTTTGATCCCTTCACGAACAAGGAATTAGCACGCAGTACCTGGAAAACCATTCTGACTTGCTTCACATGAGACTCCCAATCATCTGAGAAGATCAAAATGTCATCCAAGTAAACAATCAAGAATTTATCCAGATACTCACGGAAAATGTCATGCATAAAAGACTGAAAAACAGATGGAGCATTGGCAAGTCCGAACGGCATCACCAGATACTCAAAATGACCCTCGGGCGTATTAAATGCCGTTTTCCATTCATCTCCCTGCCTGATTCTCACCAGATTATACGCACCACGAAGATCAATCTTAGTAAACCAACTAGCCCCCTTAATCCGAGCAAACAAGTCAGAAATCAATGGCAAGGGATACTGAAACTTAACAGTGATCTTATTAAGAAGGCGGTAATCAATACACGGTCTTAGCGAACCATCCTTCTTGGCTACAAAAAAGAACCCTGCTCCCAATGGTGACGACGATGGGCGAATATGTCCCTTCTCCAGGGACTCCTTCACATAACTGCGCATAGCGGTGTGTTCAGGTACGGACAAATTAAATAAACGACCCTTAGGGAATTTACTACCAGGAATCAAATCGATAGCACAATCACAATTCCTATGCGGAGGAAGGGCATCAGACTTGGACTCTTCAAATACATCCTGAAAGTCCGACAAGAACTCTGGGATGTCAGAAGGAATGGATGACGAAATAGACAAAAATGGAACATCACCATGTACTCCCTGACAACCCCAGCTGGTTACCGACATAGAGTTCCAATCCAATACTGGATTATGGGTTTGTAGCCATGGCAACCCCAACACGACCACATCATGCAAATTATGCAGTACCAAAAAGCGAATAACTTCCTGATGTGCAGGAGCCATGCACATGGTCAGCTGGGCCCAGTACTGAGGCTTATTCTTGGCCAGAGGTGTAGCATCAATTCCTCTCAACGGAATAGGACACCGCAAAGGCTCCAAGAAAAATCCACAACGTTTAGCATAATCCAAATCCATCAGATTCAGGGCAGCGCCTGAATCCACAAACGCCATGACAGAATATGATGACAAAGAGCACATTAAGGTAATGGACAAAAGGAATTTGGACTGTACAGTACCAATAACGGCAGAGCTATCGAACCGCCTAGTGCGTTTAGGACAATTAGAAATAGCATGAGTAGAATCACCACAATAGAAACACAGTCTGTTCAGACGTCTGTGTTCTTGCCGTTCTACTTTAGTCATAGTCCTGTCGCACTGCATAGGCTCAGGCTTACTCTCAGACAATACCGCCAGATGGTGCACAGATTTACGCTCGCGCAAGCGACGACCGATCTGAATGGCCAAGGACATAGACTCATTCAAACCAGCAGGCATAGGAAATCCCACCATAACATCCTTAAGAGCTTCAGAGAGACCCTTTCTGAACAAAGCCGCTAGTGCAGATTCATTCCACAGAGTGAGTACTGACCATTTTCTAAATTTCTGACAATATACTTCTACATCATCCTGACCCTGGCATAAAGCCAGCAGATTTTTCTCAGCTTGATCCACTGAATTAGGCTCATCGTAAAGCAATCCCAGCGCCTGGAAAAATGCATCAACATTACTCAATGCAGAATCTCCTGGTGCAAGAGAAAACGCCCAGTCCTGTGGGTCGCCGCGCAAAAAAGAAATAATAATCAAAACCTGTTGAATAGGATTACCAGAAGAATGAGGTTTCAAGGCCAAAAATAGCTTACAATTATTTCTGAAGCTCAGGAACTTAGTTCTGTCACCAAAAAACAAATCAGGAATCGGAATTCTTGGTTCTAGCATCGATTTCTGATCAATAGTATCTTGAATCTTTTGTACATTTACAACGAGATTATCCATTGAGGAGCACAGAGCCTTAATATCCATGTCCACAGCTGTGTCCTGAAGCACTCTAATGTCTAGGGGAAAAAAAAGACTGAAGACAGAGCTAAGAAAAAAAAATGATGTCAGGATTTCTTTTTTCCCTCTATTGGAAATCATTGAAAGGCTCCTTGTACTGTTATGGCTGGCAATCAGGCAACACAGCGTGCAGTAATCAGCGCACATACAGAGATCTGGCAATAACCCAAAACAATAGGACGAGCTCTGAGACGTGGAATCTCTGTAGACTGCAGTACCTGATCTATCCTCACACAACTGTAAGCAGCAGTGGATTGCGCCTATCCACTACCTATGCAACTCGGCACTGCCTGAGGAGCTGACTAGCCTGAAGATGGAAATACAAGCCTGACTTACCTCAGAGAAATACCCCAAAGGAATAGGCAGCCCCCACATATAATGACTGTTAGCAAGATGAAAAGACAAACGTAGGAATGAAATAGATTCAGCAAAGTGAGGCCCGATATTCTAGACAGAGCGAGGATAGCAAAGAGAACTATGCAGTCTACAAAAAACCCTAAAACGAAAACCACGCAAAGGGGCAAAAAGACCCACCGTGCCGAACTAACAGCACGGCGGTGCACCCCTTTGCTTCTCAGAGCTTCCAGCAAAAGATAATAACAAGCTGGACAGAAAAAACAGAAAACAAACTAGAAGCACTTATCTAGCAGAGCAGCAGGCCCAAGGAAAGATGCAGTAGCTCAGATCCAACACTGGAACATTGACAAGGAGCAAGGAAGACAGACTCAGGTGGAGCTAAATAGCAAGGCAGCCAACGAGCTCACCAAAACACCTGAGGGAGGAAGCCCAGAGACTGCAATACCACTTGTGACCACAGAAGTGAACTCAGCCACAGAATTCACAACAGGCGAGTATATAACTATTTTTTTTACATTATTTTTAACATTAGATCTTTTTACTATTCATGCTGCATAGGCAGTATGAATAGTAAAAAGTTGGTGACATAGGGTTAATAGCAGCGTTAACCGAGTGCGTTACACCGCGGTCAACGCTGCCATTAACCCTGTGTGAGCGCTGACCGGAGGGGGGGGGGTTATCAATTACCTCCTGACGAAACTGCGGGGGCAGTGAAACGCGCGTCGAGGTGCGCTACGGGACCACTATCTGGGGTAACATCATGGCTGCAGGTAATATATTAGTTCCCTATGGCGTGCATTATCATTAGATTGCACAATCATTCTATGGGCACTATATAGCCTTTGCCATTGGACTATCAGTATGGCTATCACCTTAGCTGGGTACCCCTTAGGGAAACTGGTATTATTGTGACATGCCTTCCTGGTACTTCTATATATATATATATATTATGTACGGTTCATCTTAGATCCTGGGAGGTGAGTGCAGTTACCGATTGCCAGTGTGGCTATAACCTTAGTCAGATGTCCTTTTAGGATACCTATACAATTGTGGCTTGCCCCACCAGCATTGCTACATTTATATTTATTTTTTGGTGTACGGCTTGTTTCAAATCTGATTTGGAACTGTGTGATCATATATAGCAACCGTGTGATACTGGTATTTTTTTGGTATTATAATGTATATGAGACACAGTTCTGAACTGGCTTTAGGTTTAATCGCCAGTGGTACGTGTTATTCCTAGCTATGGTGATGTACATTCCAGATGGATTGTGGTTCCTATCGGCTTTTTGCTAATATACAGCCTGTCTTACTCTCCCCCTATTTTTGGGGTATTGTTATTGTTTGCACATTTATACATTTTTTGTGATTCAGTGTTTGTATTTATGGATATATATGTGTGCTTAATAAATTTATACATTTTTACATAGTTTGTACCTTCCTTATTCTCTATTGGGTATAGCTGACCGGAGGGGAGTATGCGGGCGCCGGGCACTGACTGCGGGGAGGAAGGAGCGGCCATTTTCTTCCGGACTGTGCCCGTCGCTGTTTGGTCATGGCTGTTTTGCCGCGACCAATCAGCGACTTGGATTTCCATGACAGACAGAGGCCGCGACCAATGAATATCTGTGACAGACAGAAAGACAGACAAACGGAAGTGACCCTTAGACAATTATATAGTAGATTATTTTCACTCCTCTGACTGAAGTAGTTGTGGGGAGCACCTAGTCATGGCCAGTTTATCAAGACATGATGTTCTTCCCACATCCGGATTATGGTCCAAAAGTGCTCACTGGCACATTCAGTAGTTTAGAAATTCTTCTGTAACCAATGACATCAATATGTTTTGTAACAATAATGTTGCAAAGGTCTTGAGACAGCTCACGGTTTTTACCCATCATGAGATGGTTTTTTTGTGGGGCACTTTGGTAATGAGACACCTTTTTATAGGCCATCAGTTGAACCAGGTGATATTTTTCAGTAAGTGGTAGGATTGCTTTCTAATTCCTGATGGATTTCAGCTGGTGTCACGACTTTCCATGACTTTTTGCACCTCTCTTTCTACATGTGTTCAATACTTTTTCCCTGTGTCATTTCTCATTATTAAACATGAGCTAATTTATGGACATTAATGGTTTGATTTCTTTGCCTGTGTGGATTGCATGGGTTGTTACAGACATATGGTGATAATTTCATGTCAATAGCATCTTTAGAAATGCATTTACTATCTGAAGTAATACATCATTTTGGCTATAAAATGATGTATGCATAGATAATATTCCGAATGACAAGTCATCCCTCTTATTCATTCACACTGTATGCAGTGATAAGGATCTTCCTAAAAGAGGAAACCGGCTGCTAGGTTCACAAACATGGTATAAGAAAGCAAAAATTTAAATTATATAAAACGGTAGTGGAAGGGACTGTTCTATCTTGTAAATCTAGCAATCTATTCAGATATTTTGCTCATACCGTTCGTTTACAAGGAAGACATGATGAATGGAAAAAATCAAGCACATAACTATGTATAAATAAGGTACGGTTCATATAATTTACAGAGTGCAGTGGATAGTGAATTTGAAATCAGTAGCATAGATTTAATTTAGCAATTTTGATAACAGATATGTAATATTTCAATAATTAGGACAACTTTTTATCATGCGATGACCATATGGTGTCGGTACTAGGTTGTTAGTGATGCAAAGCAAGGAGATGGTAAGTGCATATATCACTGCTCCGTCTCATTTCAGTGAACGAAGTAGCAGTAACAGAAGCAAAGGGGACTCAAAAAGTGTGGCTGCATGATGGACAATGCGGTCACTTCTCAATCAACGCTACTGAAACAGGACTTCAACAGGGGACGACTGTGGAAGAAGCTGTGGTACGTGGTGACACTTCATTTCAGGGCAGGAAAATAATCAGTGAGTGGCTGCAGTCCTAGTCCCCTGATAATGATTAGTGATGAGCGAATATACTCGTTACTCGAGATTTCCCGAGCATGATGGAGTGACCTCCAAGTATTTTTTAGTGCTCGGAGATTTAGTTTTTCTTGCCGCAGCTGAATGATTAACAGCTATTAGCCAGCATAAGTACATGTGGGGATTCCCTAGCAACCAGGCAACCCCCACATGTACTTATGCTGACTAACAGATGTAAATCATTCAGCTGCGGCAATAAAAACTAAATCTCCGAGCACTAAGAAAATACTCGGAGGTCCCCCGAGCGTGCTCGGGAAATCTTGAGTAATGAGTATATTCGCTCATCACTAATAATGATCTGTTTGAGAACACCAAGTGCATGCTGGGAGACTCAAATCTATAGTCCTCAAAAGTGAAAAAAAAAATAACAGACAGGAAATTAGAGTACAGAAGGAACGGTAGGAATCTTTAACCCTCTTTCAGACATCTGCCGTACATGTATGGCACAAGTCTGGAGTGAGTGCATGGAGCCCACAATATATCCAGCAGATAATGGCGGCATGTAACACTGTCTTCACAATTTCACCGCATTGGGATTTTTCTTCCTCTATTCAAGTGAATAGTGTTGTAAAATGAATGATGTCATTCAGAAGTATAACTCGTCTTGCAAACAACAAGCCCTCATAAGTCTATGTGCAAAAAAAAGGTATGACCCTTGGACGAACAGGAGGAAAGAAACGAAAAAGCAAAATTAGCTATGTTAATAAAAGGGGTTGAAGAACAGTAGAAAGTGGTTAGACATATAGTGAGGACATCAGTTTTAGTGTCGGACAAAACCATTAAAGTAAAAGGTATATTTAATGTGTAAAATAATTATGGTATATTGTTTAGAGATCAATTTTAAATAAGATTGATGACCTGTTGCATACAAATCAGAAAAAATCCTTTACACTAGGACTTCACAATGGTTATTAGTTTTGATGACATTAAAGGAGTTGTCCGGTCAAAACAGATAAGTCTGCAGTCACTCTGTATGACTGCAGACTTCTGAATCCCCTCAGCGCACACACTGTGTGCTGCAGGGACTCGCCGGCTTCAGACCTGGGACCAGAGTGTATGTATACATTATACATACCCCTGGCCAGTGGGCGCAGCTTCGCTCTCTATAGACTTGTATTGAGCCAGCCCCATCTAGTGTCACGGTCATCTAATAGGCGTGGCCAACTAGAGGGCAAGGCCTCACTCCATAAAAGTGTGTAGAGAGCGAGGCCATCTCCACTGGTCTAGGGTACGTATGATCATACATACCCTTCAGTCCCGGGTTTGAAACTGGCGAATCCACGCAGCGCACGGTGCGGGCACTGGGAGGATTCATAAGTTTGCAGTCACACAGACTGACTGCCGACTCATCTATTTTGACCAGAAAACCCCTTAAGAGCCAGGGATATTGCCATTTTTGCGTTTCCATTTTTTGCTCCCCTTCTTCCCACGGCCGCAACTTTTTATTTTTCTGTCAATATGGCCATGTGAGGGCCTGTTTATTGCGGGACGAGTTGTACTTTTGAATGGCACCATTGATTTTACCATATCGACTACTGGAAAAAAAAATTCCAAAGTCAGAGTTTCACAGCGGCATTTAATGTTAACAGCTGTGGGTAGATCGCAATTCTACCAGCGGCTGTTAGGGGCACATGTCACCTGATCAGATCAGCTGTCATGTGCTGGAAAAGGTGCGGGCTCATCGCCAGAGCCTGCACCAAACAGGGGGAGGCATCCAATGACCGACTGCCCATCATTGAGCACTAAGGGGTTAAAAGCAAAGTTTTAAAAAACAAAAGTGCCTCTATGAACTGAATGTTTACAAATACTTTTATTTTCTTCTCAGAAAAATTATATCAGGCTGTGTGCTCATGTTGCGCTTTTTAAAAAAAGCATTCCCTTGCAATTCTATGTGATTCCGCAGTTGCCGTGCCCATGCTGTGAATTTTCCCACTGCGGATTTTCCCACTGTGGAATCGCATAGCAGTAAAATCCGCAGCATATTCATTATTTCTGAGGAATCGCGGCGATTCCGCCGCCATAGGATTGCATTGAAATGCTTACTTTACGCATGTGGCTATGCGTAAAGTGAGCGCTTCATGTGCGGATGGTACCCAGGGTTTTCAAAAAAAAAAAAAAAAAAAAGAATTAAAATAAAAAATAGGGATATACTTACCTTCTGATGGCCCCCGGAGTCCTCCCGGTTCTCAGTGGTGCACACGGCGGCTTCCGTTCCCAGGGATGCATTGCGCGAATCACCTGAGATGACGTCGCGATCGCGCGCCCGTGACGTCACAAAGGTCCTTCGCGCAAAGCATCCCTGGGAACGGAACATACCGGGAGCGCCGCTGAGGAGATCGGGGGAAGTCGGAAGGTGAGAATAACCATATTTTTAATTTTTGTTATTATTTTTAACATTCTATCTTTTACTATTGATGCTGCATAGGCAGCATCAATTATAAAAAGTTGGTCACACTTGTCAAGCACTATGCTTGACAAGTGTGACCAACCTGTCAATCACTTTTCCAAGTGATGCTTCAAATTGCTTGGAAAAGCGCATTCTGCAAGCTAAAAACGCTTGCAAAAAATCTTGCATTTTGCGAAAAAGGCATGCGAATTACACATGCGTTTTACTCATGGCAGGGAGTTGCGGAAATGCTGCAGACATTTCCGCAGAATTTCTGCAACGTGGGCACATAGCCTTACTCTTGGAATATTTACCGGTACTTACGGTATTTTTTTTTTTTTTTTTAAAGTAAAAGATATTTACAGAGAAAAAGATAAAAAGAACATTCTTAAAAAGAAAATAAGAGCAGCTTGACTGTCCTGAAAAACAGAGCAAGGCAAAACAATGACATAATGCAAAAAGATCAAGTTCATCATTTTTCCGATGTTCTCAGTTGCAAGACAAATAAAGTTGGTGAGAGATTCCATTAACTTGGCAAAGATATCTGCTCACAGGATAAACACAGAGTCCATGTTTTTAGCTTCACCCACAGATGTGTGAATTTGTCGTCCAAGTCATTTCCAGCACAGGATTGCTGCTAAAAGGTTCAGATGAGCTGATTCCGAATACCAGACACAGGGCAAAACGTGGAAGTGTTTTAGAAAATTTTTCTCTCACATTATGTTTTCACCTCGGATTAATTACTCTAGGGGTGGGCAATTAATTATCTGGAGGGGCCACATGAGAGACTGTGACTGTTGTGGAGGGCTGAACAAATAGGCTGAAATTATTTGTGCTCAACATTAATATAGTGATGAGCGAATATACTCGTTATTCGAGATTTTCGGAGCATGCTCAGGTGACCTCCGAGTATTTTTTAGTGCTCGGAGATTTAGTTTTCATCACCTTTGAATGATTTACAGCTATTAGCAAGGCTAGTATATGTGGGGGTTGCCTGGTTGCTAGGGAATCCCAACATGTAATCAAGCAGGCTAGTAGCTGTAAATCATTCAGCTGCGGTGAAGAAAACTAAATCTCTGTGCACTAAAAAATCCTCGGAGGACACCCGAGCGTGCTCGGGAAATCTCGAGTAACAAGTATATTCGCTCATCACCAATTAATATTAACATATTAATAATAATTATATTACTTAAAATTGAGCTGAATTAAGTATTCTGACATCCCCTATATACAGAATGAACCCACACAGAGCCCCTATACATCGTAAGAGCTCACACAGTAGCCTCTCTATATACAATGAGCCCCAGCTTAGCCTCCTATATACAGTGTGAGCCACATATAGCCTCCAAATATACAGTGTGAGCCCCAAGTGGCCTCCAAATCCACAGTGTGAGCCCCACGTGGCTTCCTATACACACTGCTCAAAAAAATAAAGGAAACACTAAAATCCCACATCCTAGATATCACTGAATGAAATATTCCAGTTGTAAATCTTTATTCATTACTTAGTGGAATGTGTTGAGAACAATAAAACCTAAAAATGATCAACGTAAATCACAACTAATGTCCCACGGAGGTATGGAATTGGAATGATGCTCAAAATCAAAGTCGAAAATAAAGTTACAGGCTGATCCAACTTCAGTGGAAATGCCTAAAGACAAGGAAATGATGCTCAGTAGTGTGTGTGGCTTCCACGTGCCTGTATGACCTCCCTACAACGACTGGGCATGTTCCTGATGAGGCGGCGGATGGTCTCCTGAGGGATCTCCTCCCAGACCTGGACTAAAGCATCCGACAACTCCTGGACAGTCTGGGGTGCAACGTGACGTTGGTGTATGGTGAGACATGTCTCAGATGTGTTCAATCGTATTCAGGTCTGGGGAACGGGCGTGCCAGTCCATAGCTTCAATGCCTTCATCTTGCAAGAACTGCTGACACTCCAGCCACATAAGGTCTGGCATTGTCCTGCTTTAGGAGGAACCCAGGGCCAACCGCACCAGCATATGGGTCTGAGGATCTCATCTCAGTACCTAAAGGCAGTCAGATACCTCTGGCGAGCACATGGAGGTCTGTGCAGCCCTCCAAAGAAATGCCACCCCACACCACTACTGACCCACTGCCAAATCGGTCATGCTGAAGGATGTTGCAGGCAGCAGATCGCTCTCCACAGCGTCTCCAGACTCTGTCACTTCTGTCACATGTGCTCAGTGTGAACCTGCTTTCCTCTGTGAAGAGCACAGGGCACCAGTGGAGAATTTGCCAATCCTGGTGTCCTGTGGCAAATGCCAAGCTTCCTGCACGGGGTTGGGCTGTGAGCACAACCCCCATCTGTGGACGTCGGGCACTCAGACCATCCTCATCGAGTCGGTTTCTAACCGTTTGTGCAGACACATGCACATTTGTGGCCTGCTGGAGGTCATTTTGCAGGGCTCTGGCAGTGCTCCTCCTTGCACAATGGCTGAGGTAGCGGTCCTGCTGCTGGGTTGTTGCTCTCCTACGGCCCCCTCCACTTCTCCTGGTGTACTGGCCTGTCTTCTGGTAGCGCCTCCAGCCTCTGGACACTACGCTGACAGACACAGCAAACCTTCTTGCCACAGCTCGCATTGATGTGCCTGCCATCCTGAATGAGCTGCATTACCTGAGCCACTTGTGTGGGTTGTAGAGTTCATCTCATGCAACCACAAGGGTGAAAGCACAACCAATATTCAAAAGTGACCAAAACATCAGGCAGAAAGCATTGG
Organism: Ranitomeya imitator; assembly: GCF_032444005.1. Classification (NCBI taxonomy): domain Eukaryota; kingdom Metazoa; phylum Chordata; class Amphibia; order Anura; family Dendrobatidae; genus Ranitomeya; species Ranitomeya imitator. The sequence continues at coordinate 396,576,677 of NC_091286.1, forward strand.
TATTGAGATGTGGTCTGTGGTCCCCACATGCAGAACCACTCCTTTATTGAGTGTGTCTTAATAATTGCCAATAATTTCCATCTGTTGTCTATTCCATTTGCACAACAGCATGCAAAGTTGATTGTCAAACAGTGTTGCTTCCTAAGTGGACAGTTTGATTTCACAGAAGTTTGATTTACCGTATATACTAGAGTTTAAGCCGAGATTTTCAGCCCCCAAAAATAAAAGTAATGAATATGGACTCCACTCCCATAGGGGTGGAGCCACATATTCATTCCTGTAATGAGCGGTACCAGTGACCGTTGAACAGAGGAAGAAGCTGCTGCGCCCGGAGACCATCTGTCCGGAAGAAGCTGCCAGGGACCGCGCCGGGAGCAGGCGAGTATTTCATATTCACCTTCCCTCGTTCCACCGCTGCCCCGTCTTCCGCGTCCTCTGCAGTGGCTGTTCAGGTCAGAGGGCGCGATGACGTATTATTGTGCGTGCCGCCCTCTGCCTGAACAGTCAGTGCGGAGAGACGGGACTGCTAAGGAGCAGGGGGCAGCGACGAGAGGTGAGTATGTCATTTTTTTTTAATTGCAGCAGCATATGTGGAACATTGTAATATGGAGCATCTATGGGGCCATAATGAACTGTATGGAGCATTATATAGGGCACATTGTTATATGGAGCATCTTATGGAGCCATAATGAACTGTATGAAGCATTATATGTTGGCCATTGTTATATGGAGCATCTATGGGGCCATAATGAACTGTATGGAGCATTATATGTGGCACATTGTAATATGGAGCATCAATGGGGCCATAATGAACTGTATGGAGCATTATATGTGGCACATTGTAATATGGAGCATCAATGGGGCCATAATGAACTGTATGGAACATTATATGTGGCACACTGTTATATGGAGCATCTTATGGGGCCATTATGAACTGTATGGTGCATTATATGTGGCATATTGTAATATGGAGCATCTATGGGGCCATAATGAACTGTATGGAGCATTATATGTGGCACATTGTAATATGGAGCATCTATGGAGCCATAATGAACTGTATGGAGCATTATATGTGGCACATTGTTATATGGAGCATCTTATGGGGCCATAATGAACTGTATGGCGCATTATATGTGGCACATTGTAATATGGATCATCTATGGGGCAATAATGAACTGTATGGAGCATTATATGTGGCACATTGTTATATGGAGCATCTATGGGGCCATAATGAACTGTATGGAGCATTATATGTGGCACATTGTTATATGGAGCATCTCTATGGGGTTATAATGAAATGTATGGAGCATTATATGCGGCACATTGTTATATGGAGCATCTTATGGGGCTTAATTCTAAATAGCAAGAGCACAAAAAGAGGATTCAGAGATCCTCCAAAAATTAGAAAAAACAGCAAAATAAGGCAGAGATGCTTACCTGCCTAGGCCTCAAACAAATGCACTATCAGGATGCAGTGGACCCATGTGGTTAAGATAGAAAAAACACAGGTGCAGCATAACCGATGAGGCAGCCACTCTCGACCTGCCAAACTGAAAAAAATATGTGAGGTATCAACTAATACCTCACATATATTTTTTTTGTGTTTTTTGCACTTTTTTCTGGGGTGCAGTTGGGCCCATTTTTGTCTTGTAAATTGTGGTGTATGTTCACATGGGGTACATTTGTTTTGCGCTGGGCAGGCCCTCCTGATCTAATAGAAGGGTGTCACTACTAGGCTTGCCTGGATGCTGTGCATCTCCATTGTGTGAACAGCACCGCATACAAGTCTTTTATGTGCAGCAATGTGCCAAGCAGCCACCCCCTCCATTAGTTTGGTAGGTCGAGAGTGGCTGCCTCATCGGTTATGCTGCACCAGTGTTTTTTCTATCTTAACCACATGGGTCCACTGCATCCTGCAGTGCATTTGTTTGAGGCCTAGGCAGGTAAGCATCTCGGCCTTATTTTGCTGTTTTTTTTAGCATCTTATGGGGCCATAATCAGCATTTGTGCAGCATTATATGGGCAAAATATCCGTATGGAGCATCTTATGGGGCCATAATCAGCATTTGTGCAGCATTATATGGGGCATATTTTAATATGGAGCATCTTATGGGGCCCATCAAATTTTATGGAGCATTATATGGGTCGCATTTTGTATGGAGCATCTTATAGGGCCATCATGAACTGTATGGAGCATTATATGGGGCTCCTGATTCAATATAGATATTCATAAACACTTAACCTACTGATGTCTCAATTAATTTTACTTTTATTGGTATCTATTTTTATTTTTGACATTTACCGGTAGCTGCTGCATTTTCCACCCTAGGCTTATACTCGAGTCAATAAGTTTTCCCAGTTTTTTTGTTGCAAAATTAGGGGATCGGCTTATACTCGAGTATATACGGTAGTTGGAGTTATATTGTTGTGTTTAAGTGTTCCCTTTATTTTTTTGAGCAGTGTACACACAAATATCCCATACACAAAAATTAACCAGAACAACACATACTCACCTCGCTCCCTTTCCCCCGCTGCTCTGCTCCTGTCCCGTCTTAGCGGCAGCGCGACAAAATGATGTCATCGCGTCTGATGTCTCATACACTGATTGGTGGATGGAGACAGCGACCTCGTCCTCCACCAGTGTATTCACCGCTGTCTGCATCCTAAGGATGCAGTCAGTGATGACAGCAGGCGACGGGCAGGGAAGGGCATGGTACAGGCCATGGGCCATTGTTTCAGCCCTTCAGCAGTCTGGGGCCACAGTTTGCCCAGGTCTGTATGTCTCGGTTTATGGCAACAGGTTATACACTTACTGTACCATGTGAAACAGCAATAAAAACTTAAAATTGATTTTACCAACATATGTAGTACATAGTGTAAATACAGTACATGCCAATACTCCAGCTTCGTTTTTTGAGAGATTTTGGACAATATTTTTAAGTTTTCTCTAGATAACACTTACCGGTTACTTTTGGGATTCCTTGTAGACGGGGGACCGGAAACGTTACAATGACACCGAGATTTGTTCCAACCATTAGTAATCCATGACAAACCAGCAAGCTAGTTACAGACACACGCTGCTGCTGTCCTAAAACTATCAGGGGGACAAAAGAAACAAAAAAATGAAATAACTATTGTTGGTAGGACATTTTAAAAATTAAAGAGAGAAAAAAATAACACAATGCAAGACCTGGAACCATCATTGGTGCCAGAAAGAGCTGTAGGGTATTTAAGAATTTTATATCAAAAGAATGATTAACTTTGAGTCAATACAAGAACATTATTTAAAAACATGGTTTAGAAGTTTTAACAGTGTATTGCAGACCTCATGAGGAGTATTTTCCCAAAATGACAAACTATCTCCTAACCCTTGGATAGAAGTGTAAGGGATAACCTGTTTATTCCTGTGGGTCCAAACTCTGGAATACCCAGAAATCCTAAGAACTTGGCTCTATAAAACCCAGTCATGTATATACAGCAGTAGTGAGCATGTTCAGCCTCCACTACACCAACTAGAAATGGGATTGGCAAAAATAGCAGACATTATACTCTTTCTCCAGCAGGTCCACAGATAATGAATACCGTATATACTCGTGTATATGCAGAGTTTTTCAGCACATATTTTTGTGCTGAAAATGCCCCCCTCGGCTTATACACAAGTCAATGTCACAGAAAAATGGCAGGGGCGGCGGAGCAGCAGTCACAAAGGCAGGAGCCGGCGGTAGCAGTGCGCTAGCAGTGAATATTCATTTCGGAGAGCAAGCGTGCGCACCTTTGCTCCATTGAAGTACAGTTCTCAAAATTGCTGATGTTCTCAGCAGCCAGCAAGATATCGCCTATCCTACTGAGAGAGGATAATTGCCACTGTAATGTTTAGAAAGTAGCCGTAGATACCAGAACTTCCATGTCAATAAAATAGCACTTTCTCTGATGTTTGACCTCCAAATCTAGTTGTCTTTCACGTGGTTTTACAGTGAGTGATTACCAAAGGAAGGAAGGAAAAACCTAATAAAAAACAGACTTGACTTGTACAACTAGAAAATAGGTAGGTTACGGCATGTCAAAAACTATTTTTTTGGGGGTAAAAAAGTCCCTTTGGAAAGAAAATGATTGAGCTTACAACAGAGACTCAGAAGAAATTTACAGTTTTATTTGCAGGTAGATTAAAGTGAGAATAACCAAACAACTCAATGTTCAAAAATATATATCTAATATTTTAAAAAAATTATATCAGTGACGAAAATAGTCATCCTTTTCAACAGCAGTCTCAAGTTTTTACTTTTAAGAGTCAGCCAAATCTTTTTGGCCCATTTTGCGTAAGGAAAACAAGCGGCCTAATAATTCTGCACAACTTGATAAAGGTTATTGCTATCCTTAGGCCTCTCCCTCATTACATAATTTTGCTTCATTCAATAAGTTTCAAGCTTTTACAGCTTGCAGGTGTTAAAATATGCATAAAAGTGATATCGTCAAAATACTTAGCGATGTTCCAAGAGACTGGAATTCCACTCTGAACATGTTGCAGTGGCTGTGGCAGCAGCGACGAGCCCTGATGCAGTATGTCCTTTTGCATAGCCTGGGACAACGCAGTCCGGACATGGTGCAAATCACGCTTGCAGAGTGGGAACAGGTGAAGGACCTCTGCACCCTTCTGGACAGTTTTGAAATGACTACCAAGATGGTTAGTGCTGACTATGCCATCATCAGCATCACTATTCCTGCCATTTACATGCTGGAGAACACTTTGAATAGTGTGCGAGAGGAGGTGATGGTCCCAGAGGAATAGTTGGAAGCAGAGGAGGATGTGGAAGGGATAACAATATCTCAAATTTCCGGTGCCATGGGAGGGTGGCTTACAGCGATCATCGGGGGCTCATAGTACCAGACAAAATGTTAGTGAAGATGCAGGATCCGAGGAACAAATTGACGAGGACGAGGTGATGAACGCGGAACAGTCAGGAGATGAAGAGAATAATGATACGCTCTCTGTTGTCCATGGTTGTTGGGAGGGGACGGAGGAAGCAACCTTCAGTGTTACCCCGCCTCCAACACAGCATGGAATTCGACCTCATGGAAATGCCCGACACATGAGCACCTTCTTGCTGCACTATGTTTAACACGATACTTGTATGTATACTTAGGGTTAGAAATAGTGCTGACTACTGGGTTGCCACTGTTAGATCCACGGTACAAAAGTAAATTTAGCCAGATGCTTTTCCTCCCCTAGAAAGGAATGTGTGCATGCTGGAGTATCAAAATACGCTTGTAGACAATCTTAAGAGTGATATTCCCCAAGACAGCAGTGAGGCACAGTGTGCATTCCAGTTGTAGATGTTCAACCCCTGGAACGTCAAGGCGTCATCACCAAACCATTTGCAGCAACAGCAGTGTAAGTGGCATAAGCAATTTATTAGACCAGCCCATGCACCAGCAGAACAGAATACAAGTCTGTCACCTTGTGAACAACTGGAGAGGAGGGTGCATGAGTATCTGGAGCTCAATATCAATGCCATCAGGGGGTTTGGACCCTTTTACATTTTGGTCTTCAAAAAATGGAAGAGTGGCATGAGCTCGCCTGTCATGCCTTGGAGGTTTTGTCATGCCAAGTGTCATCTCAGAACAGGTCTTCAGCGCTGCTGGTGGTGTCCTGATGGATAAGCATATCCGGCTGTCCCCTCAAAGTGTAGACCGTCTAACTTTCATTAAAATGAACAAGTCATGGATCTCTGATGACTTTTGCACCCCAGTTAGATTGGGCAGACTAGGTGATGGTATAGGTTTTAGTGTCATGTATTGATCTTGCGTTATTGCAGTCTGTGCCATCTTTGTGGTGTCTTCGGTGCCTGCTGCTGCTACTGCTGCTGATGTTACAAACAATGTTTTGGAATATGGATACACCAAGTTTGGTCTCCATCTGATGGTTTGCAAGTAGTTCTCCCAGACAGGTAGGCCTGCCCTTACTTTCAGTCGACTATATGTGTTACTTTCCTTACATTTTCTACCAATATTAATGTATGAAACTGATGTTTGTGCCATCTGAGTGTGGCTCGAATAAAAAAAAAAATGGAGGTGTTGCATGAGGTCTCCTTACTAAGGCGGCTTACACCGCTCCCTTATCCAGACCCTGATACCTCATGCACGGCATATGACTTACTGCTTGTGTGCCAATATAACAGGCTCTACTGTGGGTCAATTGATCAGCCAACTATCTGTGTTACTATTCTTTAATTTTTCTATCAATAGTAGTCTATATTACTGATGTTTGTGCCATCTGATTGTGGCTGGAATAAAAAAATTGGGAGGTATTCCATGAGGTATAAGGTCTCCCAGCTAAGAATGTTTACTTCCGATTCCTTAACTTCCAGGTCCTCATTGAAACCTTAAGCTGGCTGCTGCTGTGCCATTTGCAAATTTCTATTGTGGTTCAATTTATGCCACTTTTCCTGGTGTATGCCCCACATTTTAGCTGTTTGGGAAGCCTTTTGTCACCCCCTTAAGGTGTTGTCCATGCATTTCGTTTTGCCTCCCATTGAATCTAAAGGGGTTGGGGTATGTTCGGCGAATGGAAGTCAGTTCGGATAATTCGAACCAAACCTTGAAAAGTTCGCTCATCTCTAGTGATTACTCACATCAGCCAACCTGGAAAGGCAGAGCAGAGGCAAAGGGATAGCGGGAGCAGCAACTTGAACCAATGAGGAAATAGTATGTGTGTTTCAGACCAAGTCTCCCCATAGACATTCAATAGCATATCGCAACTCTACCCAAATGCAAAAAAACATTTAAACAGTAAAAAAACAGCCAAACAGCAAGATCTAAGGAAAACAAATTGAAGGTAATCATTCCCTGTATGTAAGGTACTGACAAACATATAGGTTCATGACTGGCCAGTCTATTTGAACCATTTAGGGTTGCAATATAATGTATTGAGATATCAATGTCTTAATATGAACACATTTTTTTTTTGTAAAGAAAAGATACTTACCTCATGGTTCTACAAACTAAAGCAACATAGTAAGGCACACCACTGAAATACAATACCATGGCAGGAATTCTTATTCACACTGTGGAAGCTACAAAGAAGAGAGCAGCTGATATTAATATAACTCCTACGCTAATATATTGAGTGCAATTATGGAGGAATTATTTTCAATACACTGTATTCAGGTACATAAAACTGCCAGGAACAATGTTTGTCATTTTTCCACAAACCTGTGTGGGGTTAGAGATCATGCAGATCCCACAGCTGCCACCAGTTGTCAAGGGAACACAACTCCGTTGCCTCCAATCATCGGGGCAATTATGCAACTGTAGGACAAGTGATGGATGGCTGCATCCATTACTAGGCCGGTTATTGGAGAACTCACAGTGAGCGTATGGTATACACACCTTTAATTCCAACACATGGAATAGACGTATACTACCGTTCAAAAGTTTAGAGTCACCCAGATTATTTTGGGTTTTCCATGAAAACTCATACTTTTATTAATCAAATGAGTCGCCAAATGAATATAAAATCTAGTCCAGACATTGACAAGGTTCGGAAAAAAGATTTGTATTTGAAATAATTTTCTCATTCAAACTTTGCTTTTGCCAAAGAATGCTCCCTTTGCAGCAATTTCAGCACTGCAGACCTTTGGCATTCTAGCAGTTAATTTGCTGAGGTAATCTGGAGAAATTTCACCTCATGCTTCCAGAAGCCCCTCCCACAAGTTGGTTTGGCACTTTTTGCGTGCCATATGGTCAAGCTGCTCCCACAACAGCTCAATGGGGTTGAGATCTGGTGACTGAGCTGGCCACTCTATGACAGATAGAATACCAGCTGCCTGCTTCTTCCCTAATTCGTTTTTGCATATTCTGGAGGTGTGCTTTGTGTCATTGTCCTGTTGTAGGATGAAATTGGCTCCAATTAAGCGCTGTCCACAGGGTATGGCATGGCGTTTCAAAATGGAGTGATAGCCTTCCTTATTCAATATCCCTTTTACCTTGTACAAATCTCCCACTTTACCAGCACCAAAGCAACCCCAGACCATCACATTACCTCCACCATGCTTGACAGATGGCGTCAGACACTCTTCCAGCATCTTTTCAATTGTTCTGCATCTCAAAAATGTTCTTTTGTGTGATCCAAACACCTCAAACTTGGATTCGTCTGTCCATAACACTTTATTCCTATCTTTCTCTGTCCAATGTCTGTGTTCTTTTGCCCATATTAATCTTTTCCTTTTATTAGCCAGTCTCAGATATGGCTTTTTCTTTGCCACTCTGCCCTGAAGGCCAGCATCCCAGAGTCGCCTCTTCAGTGTAGACGTTGATACTGGCGTTTTAAGTGTACTATTTAATGAAGCTGCCAGTTGAGGACCTGTGAGGCGTCGATTTCTCAATCTACAGACTCTAATGTACTTGTCTTGTTGCTCAGTTGTGCAGCGGGGACTCCCATTTCTCTTTCTACTCTGGTTAGAGCCTGTTTGTGCTCTCCTCTGAAGGGAGTAATACACACTGTTGTAGGAAATCATCAGTTTCTTGGCAATTTCTCACATGGAATAGCCATAATTTCTAAGAACAAGAATAGACTGTCGAGTTTCACATGAAAGCTCTTTTTTTTCTGGCCATTTTGAGAGTTTAATGGAACCAACAAATGTAATGCTCCTGATTCTCATCTAGCTCAAAGGAACGTCAGGTTTACAGGTTCTCTAATCAGCCAAACTTTTCAGCTGTTCTAACATACTGTACTTGCACAAGGGTTTTCAAGGGTATTCTAACCATCCATTAGCCTTCTTACACAGTTAGAACACACATACGAATACTAGAGCGATGGTTGTTGGAAATGGGCCTTTATACACCTATGAAGATATTGCATTACAATCCAGATGTTTGCAGCTACAATAGTCATTTACCATATTAACAATGTATAGAGTGTATTTCTGAATCATTTAATGTTAGCATCATTGGAAAAAAAATGTGCTTTTCTTTAAAAAATAAGGAAATTTCTAAGTGACCCTAAACTTTAGAACGGTAGCGTCTATATCCCTGTACAGTCACTGCCAGTTCCGCAGTAACAAAAATAACTACTAGCTGCCACCATCAATTATACAGGCCAATTGGACAATTCATTAAAAGTAGAATATGGCTTCAGGGATGCATTTTACAGAGCAATAGGAACAGAGCTTTTACATTTATATATTTAATCCAGAAAGATGGCCAGTGTTTATAAAAAATAAATAAATATACAAGCTGACAAAATGGGAACAAACAATACGACATATACAATTACAGAAAATAAAAAGGAATACCGAAAGAAAACTACTAAACATGGTCACTGCAATGGCTTAGAGTTTAGCAAAGGGAAGAACTTTGATAAAATGTACAGAACCTCCACAGCAAACTATGTCTGCCAAGGACTGACAAAGACTCAAATTTTCATTTTTATTTTCTCAATGCTATCCCCACATACCTCCCCTTGATAACCGCACGTGGGGGCTATTTGTGGAATGTTCTTATCCCTTCAGAATTTTATGAGATCCCCAACTTACAGTATATCTTCGCCTCCGAAGGTCCCAGGCATTAGATACTGATGTCATATTTTTTTTTTATCATCGTTTTACCTTTACATAGAGGTCAAACATGAGCTGTTTTGCATCATCTATTGGACCATTATTAAGTTGGAGGCGTTCTAGTGGCCCCCCCCGGCGATGTGAGTAAATGAGTCAAGTCCATCCCTTTGATAGAACGCAGAAAATGTATAGATGCAAATCCCAATATTCCTATTTGAATGCTGGCAAAGGCGGGTCCATGACAGATTCTTTCATGAAAAGTAGCTTCTGCCTGGGGGAGACCGTTCTCTGTGTAAACGAATGTCCATTTTACTGACTGGTTTTCAGAGTAGATCTTCCTGTGTTAATTACATGTCCATGGCAGTGGGGGGGGGGAGGGCTCTGCTCTAAAGGTTGTTTTAAATAGTTTCTATCTTCCTTCCCCAAATGTTCAATGTGAGGCCTACTTCAAAAAGGAGTTATCATAGCATGTTAGGGTTGGAAAGGACCTCCAGGGTCATCATGCTCAATGCAGGATTCACTAATCCATATCAAAACAGATGTCTGCCCAGCCTCTGTTTGAAGACTTCAATTGAAGGAGAACTTACCAACTCTCATGGCAGCCTGTTCCAATCACTGATCACCTTAACTATAAAAAAAGTTTTTCTAAAATCTAATCTGTATCTTCTCCCTTTCAGCTTCATTCCATTACTTCTCATGTTTCCATGTTCAAAAGTCCTTAAAGGGACACTGTCACCTGAATTTGGAGGGAACAATCTTCAGCCATGGAGGCGGGGTTTTTGGGTGTTTGATTCACCCTTTCCTTACCCGCTGGCTGCATGCTGGCTGCAATGTTGGATTGAAGTTCATTCTCTGTCCTCCGTAGTACATGCCTGCACAAGGCAAGATTGCCTTGCGCAGGCGTGTACTATGGAGCACAGAGAATGAACTTTAATCCAATATTGCAGCCAGCATGCAGCCAGCGGGTAAGGAAAGGGTGAATCAAACACCCGAAAACCCCGCCTCCATGGCTGAAGATTGTTCCCTCCAAATTCAGGTGACAGTGTCCCTTTAAGAATGATCCCTCGACACTGACATCCCTTCTGATATTTGTAGACCGCTATTAAGTCTTCTCTTGGCCTTCTTTTTTGCAAGCTAAGTTTTCCCAGATCCTTCAACGGTTCCTCGTAGGACATACTTTGCAGTCCGCTCACCATCCTTGTAGCTCTTCTATGAACTTGCAGCTTTTCAATGTCTTTTTTAAAATGTGGTGCCCAGAACTGGACACAGTATTCCAGATGAGGCCTGAGCAAGGAGGAGTAGAGGGGGATAATTACTTCACGTGATTTAGACTCTATGCTTCTCTTAATAAATCCTAGAACTGTGTTTGCCTTTTTTGCTGCTGCATCACACTGTTGACTCATGGGCAGTCTGTGATCCATTAATATACCCAAGTCTTTTTCACACGTGCTGTTGCTTAGTTCTATTCCTCCCATTCTTTAGATGTAATTTTTTCTTGCCCAGATGTAGAATCTTGCACTTCTCCCTGTTAAATACCATTCTATTAGTCTCTGACCATTGACCAAGCTTATTTAGTTCCGTCTGAATCCTTTCTGTCTTCTCTAGTGTTAGCTATCCCTCCTAGCTTTGCATCATCTGTAAATTTTAATAGCTTATCTTCAGTTCCCTTGTCTAGATCATTTATAAAAATGTTGAAGAAAAGTGAGGTCAGGACAGAGCCTTGTGGCACTCCACTTGAAACACTCTTCCAATTGGATGTGCAACCATTTATTACCACTCTTTCAGAACCATCACTGATTTCCCGTTTTAATTGGTTTCTCAGTTCCTGTGTCGAATTAATCCTACTTCAAAAAGGACATCTTCTACAGCTATAGGTGCTTCTCACAAAATTAGAACATCAAAAAGTTAATTTATTTCAGTTTTTCAATACAAAAAATGAAACTCATATATTAGATAGACATTACAAACAGTGATCTATTTCAAGTGTTCATTTCTGTTAATGATGAATATAGTTTACAGCCAATGAACATCCAAAAGTCATTATCTCAGTAAATTAGTATAATTAACAAAAGAAACCTACAAAGGCTTCCTAAGCATTTAAAAAAGGTCCCTTAATCTGTTTCAGCAGCCTCCACAATCATGGGGAAGACTGCTGACTTGACAGATGTCCAGAAGGCAGTCACTGACACACTCCACAAGGAGGGTAAGCCACAAATGGTCATTGCTAAAGAAGTTGGCTGTTCACAGACTGCTGTATCCAAGCATATTAATGGAAAGTTGAGTGGAAGGAAAAAGTGTGGTAGAAAAAGGTGCACAAGCAACCGGGATAAACACAGCCTTGAATGGATTGTTAAGAAAAGACAAGGAGTGGTCTGCTGCTGGAGTTATTGCTTCAAGAGCCACCACACACAGATGTATCCAGGACATGAGTTACAAGTGTCGCATTCCTTGTGTCAAGCTACTCATGACCAATGGACGCCAGAAGCATCTTACCTGGGCCAAGGAGTAAAATAACTGGACTGTTGCTCAGTGGTGCAAGGTGTTTTCAGATGAAAGTAAATTTTGTATTTCATTTGGAAATTCAGCTCATAGAGTCTCGAAGAGTGGAGAGGCACACAATCCAAACTGCTTGAAGTCTGAAGTTTCCACAATCAATGATGGTCTGGGGAGCCATGTCATCTGCTGGTGTAGGTCCACTGTGTTTTATCAAGACCAAAGTCAGCACAGCCATCTACCAGGAAGTTTTAGAGCACTTCATGATTCCCTCTGCCGACAAGCTTTTTGGAGATGAAAATTACATTCTCCAGCAGGTATTGGCACCTGTAGACACTGCCAAAAGTACCAATACCTGGTTTAAAAACAACAGTGTCACTGTGCTTGATTGGCCAGCAAACTCGCCCCACCTTAACCCTATAGAGAATCTATGGGGTATCGTCAAGAGGAAGATGAGAGACACCAGACCCAACAATGAAGAAAAGCGAAGGGCAGCTATCAAAGCAAGCTGGGCTTCCGCATGCATGACCTCAGCAGTGCCACAGGCTGATTGCCTCCATGCCATGCCGAATTAATGCAGTAATTGATGCAAAAAGGAGTCCCGAAGCATTGAGTGCATTTACTGAACATACATTTCAGTAGGCCAACATTTCAGTCTTTAAAATATTTTTTCAAGCTGGTGTTATAAAGTGTTCTAATTTACTGAGATAATGACTTTTGGGTTTTCATTGGCTGTAAGCCATAATCATCAACATTAACAAAAATAAACAGTCGAAATAGATCACTCTGTTTGTCATGACTCTATATAATATAAGAGTTTCACTTTTTGTATTGAAGAACTGAAATTAACTTTTTGATATTCTAATTTTGTGAGAAGCACCTTTATATGTAATTTTCCCTCTTCCTAATGTTAGGGGGGCAAGTCTTATGGATTTTATTTTTTCATATATGACACTTTGCTTTTCATTTCCTTGTTTCTAGGTATAAAATTAAGTGGTTGCTTCAGAGGTTTCTACTGCAGAATTGTGCAGAATATTGTTGTATTAGTAAAAGGCTGCAATGTAACTGTAGCAACTGGCATATTAGGAAGCCCAGTGTTGCTTGCCCGTGCACATTGACTATTTTCATGCCAATCGTTCTATGTGAGGTTAAAAATTCAATTTAGAATATAATATGGCCCCATAAGATCTGGCGATTAAAAAGCAGAGTTTACATTTCTCTTGTCCACATATGTGCGGTGCTGTATAATATTTTTAGAAATAAGAAATTATTATCTAGCACATGATTGCCCTGAATAGTAGCAGCTCTGTGAAAAGAAAAGGGCTTGCACTATTTAGGACTTTCTTGGTCTAACTTGCTTTTATAAAATGGAGTCAGACATATTGGCACCAAGTATTGGTAAACTATTAAACATTGTTCAGGGGGCACCTGGAACATTTTGTTTTTGAACTCTCTGTGCCTGTGACTAACCTGGACCCTCATTATAACAGCACACATGCAAACAATTAAACCAGATCATAACATTACTTACTCATAGGAAGCAGAAGAACATCACTTGTGTCTCCTTAGAATTGCTCAAATTTACCTTAATAGGCAGCATTTCATTAAAGTTTCATGTACACGTGTGAGCTACAGACCAAAATATGGAATGCAACTAGTACGCTTAGGACAAAATACAGTTACGAATACTGCATGCTATGATTTATCCATTATATAAATGGAGATTTTTTTTTTCAAATCATAAAAACAAAAACAAAAAAAAAAAAAACGACAAATCTAGCAATTTTCATATTGACCACTAGAAATAAACTGTAGGAAAGATGAGCACAATAGGGTCTTATCCGATGGACACAAATTTAATTCAATTCAAATTGCACTAACCGGACAGATCTACTGGTAAGGCATATAGATCTCGATGAAGATTCCAGCTGCAGCAGATCCATGGGTCCGCGAGAGACTGTATCAATATGACAAGATAGAGGATATTGTGGATTTAGTCCGTGCTGCCGATAATGATATAAAAACAAGGTGTACAAATAAACAAAAGTGGTTTAATTCAACGCGTTTCAAAGTTCAAATGACCTCTTCCTCAGGACATTTGAACCTTGAAACGTATTGAATAAAACCACTTTGGTTTATTTGTACACCTTGATTTTATATCATTATCGGCAGTGCGGACTAAATCCACAATATCCTCTATCTTGTCATATTGACCACTAAGCATAGACTCATGTTAAGTACAGATCACTGTTTAGCAATTGTCTCATTATCACAAGGGCTTGTACACATGACCAAATTTATCTAGTATGAGTGCTACCTAGGATTCGTACCTAGGATATTTTATGGGGCTGTGCAAGTCTGATTTTTTTTTTCCTTACGTCTGTGGACATAATCGTAGACATATCAGTTTTTGATCTGAATGTCACATCAAAATTGGCCATGCAAGTCTATGGGTTATTGTGAAATAAAATGGTGGAGAACCTTTTTTCTCTCTCCATGTTCAAGAAAAATTTTTGCCACTCTGCTCAAACTCTGATCAGAATAAAATTGGACCATATTTGCTTGGATGAGGAGAAAGTGGTTGTGTGACTTTACCCTAACACACAGGATACCAATGACAGGTAGCACCTCTGTTATACAGCACCTTTGCTTGACTTGCCTTAAAGGGACTTTGTCAGCACGGAATGACTGCTCATCCTAAGTCCAGCCGCTCGGTGCTTCATGGAGGAGCCAATCATTTATCTACACCTTCACACCTGCTTGATTTCTATCAATCTCTATTTCCTCTTCTTTGATTCAAGGCTGCGGGTTCATAGGGCCAGAGAAGGGCAGAGAGAGAGATGGAAACCAAGCAGAAAGGAAGGTGCAATTTAACAATGAGTCACGATGTAGATTACAGCATGCCCAAAAAATACTTCTTTAGGGTATGTGTCCACGTTCAGGATTGCTTCAGGATTTGGTCAGGAATTTATGCAGGTAAAATCCTGACTAAATCTGCACCTGAGGTCCCTGCCAGGTCACCTGCGGTGTTCTTGCGTGTTTTGCTCATTGTAACGTCAATTAATGACTGTAAATAGAAGAATCACATTTATGGGAGCGGCCATCTTGAGGTTGTGATGTATTCTAATGAGTCACCGCCCCAGATTACAGGCTGGTTGCTAGTCAGTGCCTGAGGCTACAGAGTAAAGCACAGCATGTATTACCCACATCTGCTTACTGTCTGGTAATCATGTAAACCAGTTTACATGAAAGCGGTCATAAATAGTATGTTATATAAAACCTCCTGGCTAACACGGTCCAAGTGTGTTATTCACACAGACACACACACAGTATACATTATAATACATTAGGGATATGCAAGTGTTTATGTTCGTATATTTTAATATTTGTGCCAGGGGCATAAAAAAAAAAAAATCATAGGGCCCTAAAACTAAAGTTGTAATTGGACCCTCGTCCAAATTGCCAATAAAAAAAAATGGCGGTGTCACAGCCCATAGGTGCCTTTGCAGGGCCCACCTCCCAACTCTTAACCCCTTCACTACTTCCGCCGTACAGGTACAGCACAAGTCGGAACATGGAGCGGGCTCACGGGATGTTGTATTATAGGTAGTACCTGCCTCTAACAATCGCGGGCGGAGCTCTGCCCACGATTGTTGACCTGGTAAATGCTGCTGTCAGTCTTTGACAGCGGCATTAAACAAGCACCCAGCATGCCTGCGTGTCATTCCCTGCACCCAATGGCACGCCCCTGACGTGATCGCAGATCGTCAATGGGTTGCTATGACAGTAGTGGGTCTACGGAAGACCTCTATGATTGTCATTATCGAGCTCATTTGAAATGGAGCCTGTGGCCTGTATTCAAAGGAAACCGTGATTTCTGCTATGTACAGCAATCCTGTGGCATTGCTGTATAAAGCACAAGTGATCAGTCGATCGCAACTTCAAGTCCCCTAAGGGGACTAACAAGTACAGTGATAAGGAAACCACATTTTTTAAAAATTATGAAAAAATAAAAACAAAAGTTCAATGGAGCAGGGTCGCAGTAGGCAGGGTTGCCGCTTCAGGAGAACTGCGGCGGAAGGAGTGGGGCGATGCTGCAGGCCCCAGGCTGGGAGGAGGGGGTGACCCGACACTGCGAGGCTGCTGGCACTGGGCTCTGAAAATTTTTTTGTGGTGGGCTTCAGAAAAATGGTCGCCGGAGGCGGTGCAATGCGTAGATTGACACCTCGGGACAATATCTTGTCTCCCAAGATCTCAAAGTCTCAGGATCGCACTGGGGAGAGCTAAACCACTTTAAGTGCACATAACTCACTTTCTCCTGGTGCTAGGCATCATGGCAGAGTAACTTGGAAAATCCACTGGAGACGAATTCAGCTGAAGTCAGCTCATTTGACTGAGAGCAGGGCCCTATTTGGCATTCATGCTGCCTAGGCACTTTAAGTGGTCACGCCCCTTATTGATCAGTCAGACTAAGGGTATGTGCACACAGCGTTTTCTTACATGCAGATCCGCATGAAAAAGTGCTAAATACAAGCTAAAAAATGAACTCACACTGTGCTGTAAAGATGACTCGTTGTTCACATGTTCAGTCTTTTGAGGTTTTTCTTAACCACTTCAGGTTTCCAAAGAAATGAAGCAGCTAAAAGAAGTGACTAGACCATTTTAAAAAAATAAGCTGATGTAGTTTTAAGGATTTCACAAAATACTGACAAGCAAAGGATATACCAAACCTGATAAATATATGAAAAAAGGGGGGGGGGGGGGGGAATGGGCAACGGGAGAAGCCAGTTCACCATTTGCAGTCTCCTTTCCAAGAATTAGTTCCATGCACGGAGCCGCCTGGGCTTGGGCCTGCAAGTTCCAAAGAATGAAGAAAAGAATGTACTGCAGCGTAGAAAAATGAAAAACTTTGTCTTTAATGGATAAAATTCATTAAAAAAGCACAATGCGGACAACCTATAGATCCCAGAGAGCTACCAACCGACGCATTTCGACACACCGGTCTTAATCATGGTTAGTATAAGTTGTCATACTGGAGGCTTAAAAACCGTTCGTGAAGCAAACTGGTGAAAAAGTCAGAGCTAATTTTTAATTAAATCACCTTGTACTTACCATGATTAAAATCTGAGAAAAACACCTATTCATGGCACAAGCCTCTCAGTCAGGCTCGTATTTGCCACTAGGCACAAGAGGTCCAGTGCCTACGACGATTGCCACGGTTGTGCCTGGGTAAATGTAAAAATATATACATTTTTTTTAATAACCCTTTTCCAGGCTCTTTAAGAAAACTGGTGTCTTTCTGGAGGAGGGCAGGAGTGCGCCACATTCATTTCTGCATGGAGTACATGTTGGTGGTGAGGGGGAACCTGGAGAGCATAGGGAAGGGGGGAGGGGGGGGGAAACTTTGGAGAACATGTGGGGACCTCTGGAGGACGTGGGCGGGGGGGCTCTGTGTGGAGAACATTGCGGGGCACTCTGTCTGGAGAATGAAGAAGGCAGTGTGGTGGTTTTCGTTTGAGGGGGTGCTGTGACTGTCATATGGTGGTGGGAACATTTTATAGAAGAGAATAGTATGGAAACCATGTACCATAAGTGAGACTGGGTGGGGGTCATTTTTTGCTTAAGGAACACAATGTGGGGTAATTATATATTTACAGGCACAGCATAGGGCTTATTTAGGGCACAGCGTGGGTGGTTATTCTCATTCAAGAACATTATAATGACACTGGTTTTTAAGAGCACAGTTTTCGGATGTGCTGGAGAAGATGGTAGTCTGCATAGACGAGATGTTCCTGTGTGAAGTCATCATTGAGTCAGGTACCTAGATCTAAGGTGCATGTACATTGGTCAGTTGCAGCCTTTAAACGACCTCTGAGGTGCTATATGAAGATGATCAGCAGACACTTAATAATCTGTTTAGACAGGATGTGGCCTCACTTTCATGGGCACAGAACAATCGCTCACATGATCATCCTTTGCACATAGAAAAGCACTGTTCACAGCAGCACGTGTGCACAGGAGACTCTAAACCTGAGAACGATGCACTATAAAAGAAGTCTTTCACCCCCAAAATGCCAATTATTCTGCATACCCATTTATATAGGGAATTTAGCCCAGGCAAATAGTGTTAACTTAATATTTTACTTTTTATATGGAAATGAGGGCACTTCTGTGCACACTTGGATCAACCTAAGCCTTGATGCACTGTTACACCCTCCTATTTGCATTTTAAAGTCATTCCCTTTGTATAGATGACAGCGGTCCTTTGAAAAATATTTAGAGTTCTCAGTGGTTGATAATTTAATGGCTAACTGAAAAGATGGTAACAAATTGCAAGCTTTCGAAACTACTCAGGTCTCTTCATCAGGCGCAGACTAATAGAAATTCTGAAGAATCACATATTTATGCACAACATAGCACAGAAAAATACCTTAGATAAGACAGGTGACATGAAGCAGAATTACCATTAAGTGAGTGATTAACAGTTATTCCCATAAATATTGGACCAGTTCTTAGATAAGGAATGTTTTATTGTCCTCTGATTGGGGTCTGGTTCTGTTGTGATGACCCCACATGGTCTGAGGGGCAAATTCCTTAGTTGATGTAAAAAGACATACGGTAAATCCATGGGACACATTAATTCCTGCACTAAGAGTGTCAAAGGTCATCATCAGCTTATATTCCCAGATTCTTCTGTCTCTGAGATTTGAAGTTACCTCTTAATACAATTTCATGTCCATAATGTTATGATCTGGGAGACAAAAATGTATTGCCACAGGTAGATCCATTCTTTTTTCTCTTATCGTATGGCGGTGGGAGTTCATTCCTGTTCTCAGTTTCAGCCCTGTCTCCCCCACATACAGACCTCCAGTTAGATATTTAATACAAATATTTAAGTACACCACATTAGAAGTGATGCAGCTGAAAGTACCTGGTATCTTGTAGTCCTGATGTGAATTGGGGATCTTTATCTTGTCCGTGGTCATTATAAATGGACAGGTTTTACATTTTTTCTGGTTGCAAGGAAAGGTACCTGCAGCTGTTGGAGAGGACAGGGAGCTTTTGACAATGATGCTTCTTAGATTTGGGGGTTGCCTGAAACACAGTAGTGGGGGGTCTGGAAAAATGCATTGTAATCGGGCATCTTTTTGTAGTAAAGGTTGTAATTTCCGTGCAGCTCCCCTTAGCACCTCCAGATTTGGATTGAAGGTGACTACTAGAGGTACCCGGCTATTTTCTTCTTTAGCTTTGGAATGTATCAGGTGATTCCTTGATATTCTGGTGGCTCGTGATTTGGTTTTGAATTGTTCTTGGATGGTAGCCTTGATTCAAAAAGGTCTTTCTGAGACGACCAAGGTTTTCATCTCTATCCATGGGGTTGGAACAAATATACGATTGTATCTAATGCCTTGGCTGTAGACAATAGAGTTTTTTATGTGTTTTGGATGGAAACTGTCCCATTTAAGGTATGTTGGACGGTCGATTGGCTTCTGATACAGGGAGGTTTCTATTTCATTGTTCTGCAGCTTAATGATGGTGTCCAAAAAGTTAATTTCAGTGCAGGAGTAGTTGAGTGTTAAGTTGATGGTAGGAAATTGATTAAACTGTTCATGGAACGTCTTTAGCTGTGGCTCAGACTCCATCCAGATGATTAAAATATCATCAATGTAGCGGTAAGCAGGCCAGAGGCCTGATGGGACATGAGGACAAAAAGTCGCTTTCAAGCTTGGCCATGAAAAGATTTGCATACTGTGGGGTCATTTTACTTCCCATTGCTGTGCCAGTCTCCTGTAGATTTATTTTGTTGTCAAATTCAAAGTAATTGCGGGTGAGGATGAATTCTATAAGTTTCACCACAGAATCCGCATCAGTCCCTGTGTTTTCCAGAAAGAATTTGCAGGCATTAAATCCATCCTGGTGTGGGATATTGGAGTACAAAGATTCCACATCCATGGTGGCCAGGATGGTTCCTTCTGGTAGAGAACCTATTGCTGATAGTTTATTCAAAAGGTCAGTTGTGTCCTGAATGAAGCTGGGTGTCTCCATTACCAGTGGTTTAAGAATACCCTCTACCCATCCAGATACCGGTCACACATGAGATAATTGGTCTTCCAGGATTTCCAGATTTGTGGATTTTGGGAAGCATGTAGAATGTCCCTGTTCTTGGATTTTCTGGTATCAGGTCATCGGCTCTTATGGATTCGTTGGGCAGACAAGATACTAACTTGTTTTGTTCCTTGTAATAGTCCTGTGTAGGATCCGACTCCAATTTTTTGTAGCAGCGTGTCCATAAGTTGTCTGTTTGCTTCTTCATATAGTCTGATGTGTTCATCATGACTATTGCACCACCCTTGTCAGCAGGTTTAATGATGATTTCTTTGTTGGTTTTTAGAGACTGTATGGCCTTTCTCTCCTGGGCACCAATGTTGGATGCTTGTCTCCTGTTAGTGTCTATGATGGTGGATTTTATCAAATGTCTGAAGGAGTCTATATATTTATCCAAATGAGGGTTGCATCCAGGTGGAGGTCCTTTGGTAAGAGTAAGTGCTGTCTAAAACAACTTAGCTTTTAAAATAAAGTAATTTTAGTGATATGTTCTCTTTAATCAAGGAATATCAGGAGGATGTATGGACATGACTTGAATGACTGTGGATGCGGTAAAGTGCATTTAATTATTTTCTTGTGATATGAAAAGAGTTTGAACTTTTATATTTAACTTTGCCTTCCACTGGTCGTTATAATCCTGGTCCATGAAGCGCACAGCTAACTTTCTGCTCTGGGTGTCAATTTGGATCCAATTGTCACTGATAGGGTTGAGCGAAACGGATCGTTCATTTTCAAAAGTCGCCGACTTTTGGCAAAGTCGGGTTTCATGAAACCCGACCCGATGTGGAGGGAGGGAGGGAGAGAGGGGGAGGGGGAGAGGAAGAGAGTGGGAGAGGGAGAGAGGGAGAGACCCGACTCGACCCTAAAAAAGTAAAAGTCGCTCAACCCTAGTCACTGCCAATTAAGATGATCTAAGCTATCCACAGGGGAAAAAACTCCTCTCGATTGTGTGAAGTAGGCAAATGATACAGGGCAACATCTCTTACAAGAGCCGTTCTAATAGATTTATCCCTCATGATTAATTCTTATACTGGACACAGGCACATAATCTATAATATATGGCAACATTGAGACATGTGCAGTGCTATCTAAAAGAGTCCATGCACTGAATATTATGCTTTTTAATTTGGTCTGTACTCCTTATTTTTTGAGTTTCTTTGTAGTTAGGTAGAGTCGTCAGTCATTCTAATCTGGCCTTGTTTTTGGGTTTCTAAATGCTGAAAATGCGTCTTGTAGAAGTCATGACGTTCTGACACTGGAACCCATGAGTCAATCACAGGCGGCTGCAGGGATCCACTACAGCCAGTGAATGGCAGGGACACGTCACATCTCCCTGGGTCAGAAAACTGTATGGCATCAGATAAGCATGGCAGGGGATCACAGAAGTGACTACTTCCATTATTTTAACCTCCAAAAATGTTGTAGCAGACATCCCAATTACACACATGGGAAAATTAAAGTGTAGAAAAGATTTTTAATACAAAAATATTGGAAAATTCCCATAACAATAAGCTCACAGATTCCAAAAACATCCATCCTACAATGCAAAGGCGTCATTACTGATGGAACATATGCATGTGTGAATCGGATTCCTTACACATTTTTGACATCATATCTAACTGCTTTTACACTTTGTATATATGTATACACATGTATATATTGCACTGGGGTAGCATGTATTTTTCTTTGTCCTAGTTTATAACCTGTAAATATTATTCTTCGTCTTCAAAGACAGGTCATTAGAACATTTTGTGACAAATGTGGCATTTGGCGATAACCCTTCACCCACTCATCAGCATGCACCATTGCTTATCATGTCGTTCTATGGGTGGAAAACATATTACAGTGATATTTCCGACTTCCTCCAAATTTCCACTGAGACATTGTAATGTTCCTGCTGTTTGGACTTTAGTAACAAGTTTTATTCCATAAAAAAAAAATGATTGAAATATTTTCAAAAGAGATAAGAAAACAGCACATTTTACCTAGACTACATAAACATTACTTGTCAAGCCTACATACACACGGTTTAGTTGTTGAAAGGAATTTATGGAAATATGTCCTCATTTCCCTTTAAATGGCAATAATAAAAGAGCATTTATTTGCAGTGGGTTGCTCAGTAATCGTCCTTCTGACGCACAACAGTCTTAATCCATACGTATGTAGCACAAAGATACTGTGCGTGTTCTCAGTGTTCCCTAGAACTGAAGGTGAACCTAATATGTCATTTTAACACTTTAAAGGGGTTGTCCAATATTGGAAAATATCCCAAAATATTACATAAATAGAAATATATATGTGTATGTACCTCCAGGATTGGCAGCCCTTCTCTAATCTCAGCTGTGTCCTCCATCGGTCTGCTGAAACAGATAATCTAAGGGTTCGTTCACATTTGTGTATAAATAAATGGTCTCACTCTCATCCAGGAGAGTGATCAGATTTTTCTCTCACTGTCCGTATACAATCAGTTTTGTCACTCAACAGCTATTAATCAGTTACAAAGCTGTGAGAATATGCAGATCTGCACTACCTCAATAAATAACATTGGTCTGACTTTATCTGATTGCACTCGTCCACGTTATACGTTAGTGTGAGCGTGCTCTTACGAGAATGCTGCAGCCAATCAGTGGTCACTGATTAGATGCAATGTTCCCATTTTAATACGACATTGTTTATGTCAGGAGGCTAATAGGAACACAAGGCCGGGAATGAAGGGGTGCGGCCTTCTGGAAGGCAAGTACAGATTTTTCTTTTTTATTCATTTAGCACCCATAGGCTATTAATAAAGGGTTTTCCAATAATGTGCAACAACAAGAAGATATCACGTTACACACACAAAAAAAACAATCAAGGGTTATGGTCGTGGTTGTCATGCTGGAGAAATCTGTCCGCATTATTAGAGAATTTAAACTCCGAATTGATTTGCTGAATGACTTCTAGATCTTGCATATCTGGGGATAGCAGGCAAGAAAATTATGGCGGAGATAAATACATCCGTTTGCCATTTTTTTTTGCATGCCCATTACGCAAAAGTAGACGATGAAACAGTCACCAGTTTTGCCATAAAGAACACCCACATAATATTTGTTTTATTTCATTCAAATTGTCTAGTATATATCGTAGAGTACAATGCAATAAATCAACCTACCTGACAACATGTTGTGTACTGGAGTTGCTATATTAATATCTTGAAGATGCTGAAAGGTCTCAGTATGGAACAAACGTAAAGTTGAGCCAGACGTAAAGGCAATCCAGATACCAACTCCTGCAACTGCCATATGTGAAATCACCATGCCCTCTTCTTGGTGAGCCTCAAACTGGTGCTGAAAATTTGGCCACAACAGGAAGGACAATTTAATATTTCATGACCGTAGAGCAATAAAAAAAGAAAAGCTATGTATCATATCAACTGACCAACAAACTCCTGAGTGTGATAAGTCCACCAAAGTTGGAGAAATTAATTCAGTCTAATATAAAGGAAAAAAAACACTGTTGCCTGACTAGTTCCTGTTTTGTTTTATGAAAGTCAAAAATATTTTATTGCCGTAATGAAAATGTTGGAAAGTTGTCCTTTTACAGTCCTCATGCGCCCATGTTCTGGACGGAGCCTCTTTAAATTCTGTATACCAATATAAATGCCCAATTTTGATAAAACACTTGAAAAGACAGACAAAACATATGTGGGAAATGCAACATATTATTTAAAGGGAACCGGTCCGTTGATTCAAGATGTCGGAACCACATCCAGCATGAAGCACAGACCAGCTCACTCACTACTAACATCTTTGTTTACTCTGAAATGCTGTAGTATAACAAAGGAAAATAGATAAAAGCTTGGTATGGGAATCTTCCCTATTGACCCACTTCTTCCATAATACTGACTTTTTACCGGGACTAGACCCCGTCCTTTCTCATGGTGGATCTCTAATGGCATATCCACCCTAAAACAGCTTTGCACCCCTTTCCACACGCTACTTACTCGACAAGAATTCACTCAAAAAATCTCCCCACCAGCAAGAGAGGCATTGCGCATGTGTCAAATATTCCATTTCGCTGATCAGATATTACGGCATAAAGTTCCCCCGCACCCTAATAACTATAAACAAAGATGTATGATGGACCCCTTCGGTAGAGGAACCATTTCACTCATTTACTCATCCTTAAATGACACCCAGGGAGAAGAAAAACTAAAATTCATGGAGCAGTGGGAGGCAGATCTGAATGTATCAATGTCCCTAGAGGAATGGCATAGAAGTTGTATTACACTTACCAGGTGAAGTTGTCAAACATCGTTAGTTGAGACATCTATTAAACTCTTGCACAGAACCTATCTAGTTCCAAGTAAATTGCACGCCATATACCCAAACATATCAGATCGTTGTTTTCGAGGGTGTGGGGCACGGGGTGATCTGGAACATATCTGGTGGAGGTGCCCGGTGGTCTCAGCTCTATGGCGGGAAGTCCGGTCCGTAGTGGAGAGAATGTTCGGCAAGAGGGTTCTATTAAACCCTACAGTGTTTCTCCTGGGGGCTAAGGTGCCGGGTTCTTCTAATAAATTTCACAATTTGGTTGCTCAGCTCTGCATGGCAACAAGACTACACATTGCGTCGAAATGGAGGACTCCTTCGCTTTCGATATCGTCAGTAATGGACAAGATGAACACCATGCTTCTCTATGAGCGTATTCAAGCCACAAGAAATGATACATGGGACATCTTCTACCAGACTTGGCGACCGTGGATGGACTTGGATACCAATGATAACTTAGAGCAGACCTTAATATTATCTTTGTGATGGTTTTGATTCTATTTGCACTCATTCCTGTTGCATAATGTATAATGGCTATTTAACCCCCCCACCTCCCCATGTGTTTTCCCTCTCCGTCTATGTCTTACTGTTTTAAATGTTTACTTTGTCTAAGTTTAGTCGTTCTTTTTATACGACTCATGCTCATATGTTACATGATTTACAATTGAACAATAATCCCTTGCAAGGGAAATTTACTGTCAAAATTTATTGAGAAAATAAAATTTATTGAACCTAAAAGCTTGGTACGGGAAAAGGCGACGAGTCCAAGAGGTGAAGTCACTACTCAGAGTGACAAATTTCCACTTGTGTATAGGAGAAACCTGTCAGTCTAGCTAAGAGGGCAGGGAGGAGAGCAAGCACCTCCCTCAACCATGTTATACACTGAAAGGCAGCAGAGTTTTCCGGACACAGTTGCAAAGGCTATGGAAAACACGTCAAACGTCAAAGCTTACTTGCTGTTAAAATTCTGCTCTGTTTCTGAGCTCTCACATGTGGTCATATGATCTTCAGCTCCTTACTTCATGTTACATTAATTTCGCTTTTTTTATGCTTTGAACAGAATGTAGCCTGTCAATCCAGCACAGTCAATGACTGACTAGTAAATGTGCACAGGGATGGAGAACCAAAGCCACAAAAGTTGAATCCACAGAAAAAGTAACTTATATAACTATGGCCAGAGGGGATAGTGCTGAGCTTCCAGTGTGCTACTGTAGATTACATTATAATAAACGTAACCATTATAAGACTCAGTACATAGGGCTGGTGTCCGCAACTGTAACACTGTGGAGTGCTAGAGTCTCAGTACAGCACATACTAGGTGAAGTGGAGGAAATGTTAGGAAGGAGAAACTGTGTGCAGCAATTTATCCATCTTGAGACTGTAAAGGAGTCTCTGCATGGTGCTTTGAGGATGGAGACGAGTGAGCTGGGGTGGATACAGCTCTGCTTCGTAGGTAACGTAATCTTGAAGCAAAGCACAAACAAAGCAAATAGGAAATTCAGGATGTAAATAATAATAAACCAGAAAAATGTTTGTAAGGAGATTAATGAAAGCTAAAAATGAAGATAACAGTAACAGGTGGGTTAGGGAGTCACTAAAACCATATCCAGATTGTTTATTCTTTTGGAGTCCAGAAATACGTACGCTACTCACCTGGTAGCAGTGTTTTTTCAGGAGCCATGACAGCACAACGAGAGAGGGGATCCGCCCTTCAGGGACAGGAAACCTCAGACATAAAAGGGCGGCACCTCACTCACCCGCCAGTTGGTTTACAGAGTATGAAAGGACCTTCTAGGTTAGTAGCACATAAACAATATTAATATATGGTACAATTCACCCAGTGAATAAACTTAGGAATTTTCTAAAGGAAGTGTTGAACCCATAAACAAAGAGGGTAGGGAATATAAGGGTGCTGTCATGGCTCCTGAAAAAACACTGCTACCAGGTGAGTAGCGTACGTATTTATTCAGTCGCCATGACAGCACAACGAGAGACTTTCAGAGAAGTGAAAAGGTGACTAGGGAGGGATAATAGCTTCCAGCACCCTTCTCCCAAACGTGAGGTCGGAGGAGCCACCTAGATCTAATCTATAGTGTCTAAGAAAGGTGGATGGAGAAGACCATGTGGCCGCCTTACAGATGTCCTCAATCGATACTTCTGCTCTCTCAGCCCAGGATGTGGCTACCGCACGAGTGGAGTGAGCCTTTATACCTTCTGGAATCTCCACGCCACCTGCGGTATAAGCAAGAGATATCGCCTCCCTAATCCATCTGGCTAGGGTATTTTTTGATACTCTAAGTCCCTTCCTAACCCCCTGGTAGGATAAAAATAATGCGTGGTCTTTTTTCCAGGTGTCTGTTACTGAAATGTATTTAAGAAGGCACCTACGTACGTCCAAACAATGAAATCTCTGCTCCTTATTGTTAGAGGGATTAGGACAAAATGAAGGTAGGATCACCTCCTGGGATCTATGAAATTTTGAGGCAACCTTTGGAAGATAAAGAGGGTCAGGCCTCATCACCACTCTATCTTCCAAAAATTGCATATATGGACGTTGCCTGGATAATGCCTGAAGATCACTAACCCTTCTTGCCGATGTAAGAGCAACTAAGAGGGCTGTTTTGACCGACAGGATCTTGATCGGGACAGAGTCAATAGGCTCGAACGGAGCTTGTGTTAGAGCTGAGAGCACAAGATTTAGGTCCCATGGAACTATTCTCTGTTTAACAACCGGCCTGGATCTGGTGACCGCTTTGAAAAACCTTGTTATCCAGTGATTACTGGCTATGTTGGAATTATATAGTGCCCCTAGAGCTGAAACCTGAACTCTAAGGGTGCTGGTGGCTAAGCCTAACTCTAGGCCCTTCTGTAAAAATTCTAGGATCTGAGCAATATCAGGTTTTTGATCGATTTGTGCTCCTGAACTTGATAGGAACTTCCTCCATACCCTAACATAAATGCTAGTCGTGGAGGCTTTCCTACTTTTAAGTAGAGTATTTACAAGATTCTGGGAGAATCCCTTTCCTTTCAGAAGTGACCTCTCAAGTTCCACGCTGTCAGGTGCAAGTTGGTTACTCGTGGATGGAAGACTGGACCCTGGGAAAGGAGGTCCGGTATTTCTGGGAGGATCCATGGTTGGGAAATGGACATGCTTCTCAACCATGGGAACCAAGACCTTCTGGGCCAGAATGGGGCTATTAAAACCACTCGGGCTCCGTCTTCGCGAATTTTCCTCAGAACTATAGGAATGAGATTCAGAGGAGGGAAAGCGTAGGCGAGATTGAAATTCCAGGGGATCAGAAGAGCGTCGACTGCGTACGGGTTGTCCCTTGGGTCTAGGGAACAGAATTGATGGAGTTTCTTGTTTCCTCGACTGGCAAACAGATCTATCTCTGGACATCCCCACAACCGCACGATCTGATTGAAGACAGCCGGTTTTAGAGACCAGTCCCCTTGTCTGAGCTTGTTGCGGCTTAAGTAATCGGCCATGGTATTTAGATTTCCCGTTATATGAAGGGCCGTAAGGGAGAGCAGGTGATTTTCGGCCATCTGAAAGATATGATTTGTAACGTTCATTAATGACCTAGACCGTGTACCTCCTTGGTGGTTCACATAAGCAACGGTCACCTGGTTGTCAGAGAGTATCCTAACATGTCTACCCTGCAGAGGTATAAGGAACCTATCTAAGGCGCGTTCCACCGCCATCAATTCCTTCAGATTGGAGGACGTGTCTCGCTCAGAATGGGACCACAGACCCTGAATGCAATTGCCCTCCCAGTGTGCTCCCCACCCCGTGGGGCTAGCATCCGTTGTTATTACCCGTGATATATGATATGTCCAAGGTACCCCTTTACGCAGATTAGGGATGTGTGTCCACCACCTTAGTGAACCCGTGGCCTCTACAGATAGGGAAAATTTTTTGTCAAGGTTAGCGCCCAGACGCCGAAAATTATGCAGAACATCCCATTGCAGAGCCCTGGAGTGAAACTGTGCCCACATCACCGCCGGAAAACAAGAAGTAAGTGAACCTAAGAGTGACATAGCACTTCTTAGGGAAACTACGGGATTACTAATTGCCCTGGAGGCCAGCCGGTGAATAGTATCAACTTTTGAGTCTGGCAGGCGACATTCCTGCTGAGCTGAATCCACAGTAAGACCCAAGAACTGCTGTGATGTTGAGGGCTGAAGACGCGACTTTTTGAGATTGATAATCCATCCTAAGTTGTGTAACGCCGCCATCACTTTCCCCAACTGTTCTTTACAGTGTACCTCTGAGCGCCCAACGATCAATAAATCATCCAGATAGGGAATTATTAGTATATTTTGCTCATGAAGGTGTGCCATAACCTCCACCATAATCTTAGTGAACACCCGAGGTGCGACTGCAACACCAAAGGGGAGTGCCCGATATTGAAAGTGCTCCACTGTGCCGGCAAGAGAAATCGCCACCCTGAGAAAGCGCTGATGAGTTGCATGTATCGGGACATGATAATAGGCGTCTTTCAGATCTAAGACAACCATGAAGCAATTGTGAAAAAGAAGCTTTATTGCCGACTTCACAGATTCCATTTTAAAGGATGGGACCAGCAGGAATACATTCAGGCCCTTCAGATTGATGATGGTACGATAAGATCCATCTGGCTTCTTTACCAGGAATAAAGGGGAGTAAAACCCCGTACCTTGTTCCTCCGTAGGTACTTTAATGAGAACCCCCTTTTTTTGGAGATCTCGAACCTCTGACTCCAACGCCAACTGTTGTGCGGGAGAAGAACGGATAGGAGTTAATTTGAATTTTTCCAGGGGGGTATGGTGGAATTGGAACTTTAGCCCCTCTTTAATGATACTGAGTATCCATGGACTATTGGTGATTTTTACCCAGGCTGGGTAGAAGGCCAAAAGCCTACCGCCCACCTGGGCCGCCAGTCATTGATGCTTTTTAGAGTCTCTAGAAGAGTTAAACATGTAACCTCTACCTCTTCTCCTGTAAGAGTTGTATCTGGTCGATTCTCTATTTGAATCCCTGTCCGATCTTCGGCGATATGGCCCTCCTCTATTATAGTTCCGTCTATAGAAGGGTCTTGTTAGGAGAGGGAATCGCTTCTTACTGTCACCTGCTTTTTCTAGAAGCTCATCCAGCACTGGGCCAAACAAATGAACCCCCTCACAGGGGATGCCACATAGTTTTGATCTGGCCTGCAAGTCTCCTGGCCAGCATTTTATCCAAAGAGCCCTACGGGCCGCATTGGACAGTGCTGATGACCTTGCCGCTAGCCTAACAGAATCGGCTGACGCATCCGCAAGGAAGGCTGCTGCATCCTGAATCATAGACATAGATGATAGGATCTCGCTCCTAGGAACCTTATCCTTGAGCTGGTCTTCTAGATTACCCAGCCATACCATCAACGACCGGGCAGTGCAGGTGGCCGCAATCGCTGGTCTCAGGGAACCCGCTGATGTTTCCCAAGCTCCTTTAAGGAATACCTCAGCTTTCCTATCAAGCGGGTCTTTTAGGCTCCCCAGATCCTCAAACGGAAGAGACGTCTTTTTACATGCTTTAGCCACCGCCGCATCCAGTTTCGGGACCTTGTCCCAGGAGGAAGAAGCTTCTTCCTCAAAGGGATATCTTCTTTTGAACGCTGGTGGGAGAGACTCCTTCCTTTCGGGTTTTTTCCATTCTCTCGTAATCAGAGACTTAACTTTATCAACTACGGAAAATACTCTTCTGGATTTGCGATCTATGCCTTTAAACATTATATCCTGGATGGAACATTCCGCCTGGGTCTCCTCAATGCCCATAGTGCTATTGACAGCTTTGACTAAGCGGTTAACTCTGTCCAGTGATAGACAGGTTCGACTAGATTCCACGTCCTCTGATGATGATGACGGATGAGAATCCGAACTCACACCACCCGTGTCTGAATCCACATCCGAGGCTGGGGATAATATCTCCTTCCTCTTTTTTGAAACTGTCTTCTGAGACCTTATGGAATCTCTGACCTCCTGTCTAACCAGATCCCTAAGAGTAGACGTAAGGTCAGGGGTCTCGTCCTCAATTAATTGTTGAATGCAGATGCTGCACAATTTCTTTTTATGTCCATCCGGAAGAGGTTCCGTACAGATGGCACACTCTCTATGTTTGGATTTGGACACAGATTTCCTCCCCTAATAAGGAGAGAGGGAATACAAGGAGGGACAGCTATCAGAAATGTACTTTCACGAAGCTCACTTACCCATCCCTGCAGTGAATGGTACCGTGATCGGGGGGTCCTTCTTAGCCGGAGATTCCTTACGGCCAGAGGACTTAGTTGACTTCTGAGTTTCTTTGGCTCTACCAGCGCGACTACTGCCACTAGAACGCCGCTGGGAGCTGCTCAAAGGTTGTTCAGGTAACTGCTGCTGCTCACCGCCCAGCTGCGGTGTTCCTTCCAGAGACTCCATTCCAAGATGGTGGACAGGAACAATGTTGAGGCCTCAGTGCAGCGTTTAAATCTATCCCCCTGGGTACCACCCCCGGATGGGGGGTCAGCAGGGACATCCCTCGGTGCACCGCTAATTGGTACTGCCCCCGCTAGCGCCCGTAGAGCGCCAGACACCCTGAGGCCAAAATCCCCCCCTGCAACGCCGGGCGCCGCCATTAGCCAGGATAAGACGCTACCGCGCATGCGCGGCCGCGTCATCGCCCCGCGCCGCACCCGCGTCATCAGGACACGCCCCTTCCGGACGCGGCCGCGGCGCTGAGAGCAGACGCGCCGAACAAGGACGGCAGCGCTCACCTAGCCACCGCAGACCACAGCAGCAGCGGCGGACCGACCCCAGGAGCTCCGGCAGATGCGCACCATTGGGCCTCACGTACCAGGTGAACAGCGGCACCACAGAAGTCAAGCCCCCCGCTTAGGGCTGCTTCCTCCTGCTGTCACCTACACAGACAGTCCCCCTGCCGTGTGGTGCTTCCATCCCCCTGATCAGGCCGAGGTAGGGGACCCCCGCTACCTGCATCGGCCTGTCAGGAGTGGGATAGCTTCTATCTTCAACCCTCTTCTCTGGGCCTGTCTGAAGAGGTTCCACTGTCAGGGACAGGAAACCAACCGGCGGGTGAGTGAGGTGCCGCCCTTTTATGTCTGAGGTTTCCTGTCCCTGAAGGGCGGATCCCCTCTCTCGTTGTGCTGTCATGGCGACTGAATAAAATCCCTTTAAAAATACATGTTTAAAATGATGGAGCGAGTCTGCTCATGGATTCATGGACCAGGTTCCATTTAAATGTAACTTCTGCAGATGTATCCTACTAAACAGAATTAAGGACCAATACAAGAGTTGATACTGTACATGTTTCGAATGGAGCCATAGTAACAGAAGACTGATGACCTCTAATTGTCATGGCTCAATTGGCAGACAATGGTACAGCAAGGCAATTAGTGGCAATCCGCGCGCGGATACTGCGGCTAGGCTGCAACCTTGTCTATTGCTCCAGAACAAATTGATATCTTTAGGAAGATTTTTATCCACTCAACTAAAAGTAACTGAAAATAGCCCTTACTAATACTGTAGTCATTGAATTAAAATTCAGCTGTACCATATTCAGAAAAAGAATACAGCCATGTAAAACATCTGCCAAAAGATCTCCAAAAGAATTAGTACGTCACCTTTGTCCAACTTATAGTCAGTATTATCTATATTTTACAGACACCACAATTTCACCTTATTAGCATACTTCAAGAAGCCATATCCTTCACAAATTGATTCATGATTTAAAGAGGGAAACAAAAACAACAACAAGTTTTACATTGCATTTACTCATTAGGGATTGTAGATTTTTGTGGTATTTACTGTACAACTCCTGTTTATTCAGTTGTGAACCACCAATTAAAATAAAATATTTGCCTCACACAGCGGAGCGGCTCCTGCAATGTGGACGCTGCTATGCCTGGTGGGTGACATGTTGTGTACATGTTTGCTGCCGCCAATTAGCGGCCGCTGTTTGGCTGCAGCTGATCAATATTCCCTCATGGTGGCTGTCTTTGCTGACAAATTAGTAAAGACTGCAGACAAGCAGTGGCCACCGATTGGCCACAATGGATTCGTGACACCACAATGTCACATCAACTGCTGGGAATAGTGGCGCCAACTGCTGGGAATAGTGGCGGAGCTGTGGTGGTTGAGCATCCATTGTTTTTACCTTAATTGGAATCCAGAATGGATTCAATTTGTTTAGGTGTATAGGGCCCCCAGTTTTCTCTAATAGTGTTTTTCAACCCTAGCAGACTACCATATGCTGCAGTGAGGATAATGGATTTTACTGTTACAATACTAGTTTCTAGGCCATATTTTACACAAGATGCAAAAGGACAGAATTTTCATTTTGGCTTATTAAATTCGTTTTTGTGGATGTATTAAATCACAGAACCATAATTTTTAAGAAAAGAAAAAGGACAAGCATGTAACCATAATGCAAACTTTAACTTAAACAGCACTACAGTTACCTCTATGTTGTAACTTTCTTTGCCAATGATGAATATCTGTCCTCCAGAAGCAGCCCAAATAGTTCCATCCATCACTAACAAACTACGGACAGGTAAAACACCTAGCTTTATCAGCTTTGGAGACTCTGTGTTCCAGGATCCATCTAAATAATAAAATGAGTCGGGTTAATTGAATACATAGCTTTGTATACCTATATACAGTACAGACCAAAAGTTTGGACACACCTTCTCATTTAAAGATTTTTCTGTATTTTCATGACTATGAAAATTGTACATTCACACTGAAGGCATCAAAACTATGAATTAACATGTGTGGAATTATATACTTAACAAAAAAGTGTGAAACAACTGAAAATATGTCTTATATTCAAGGTTCTTCAAAGTAGCTACCTTTTGCTTTGATGACTGCTTTTTACACTCTTGGCATTCTCTTGATGAGCTTCAAGAGGTAGTCACCGGAAATGGTTTTCACATCACAGGTGTGCCCTGTCAGGTTTAATAAGTGGCATTTCTTGCCTTATAAATGGGGGTTAGGACCATCAGTTGTGTTGTGCAGAAGTCTAGTGGATACACAGCTGATAGTCCTACTGAATAGACTGTTAGAATTTGTATTATGGCAAGAAAAAAGCAGCTAAGTAAAGAAAAACGAGTGGCCATCATTACTTTAAGAAATTAGGGTCAGTCAGTCTGAAAAATTGGGAAAACTTTGAGAGTGTCCCCAAGTGCAGTGGCAAAAACCATCAAGCGCTACAAAGAAACTGGCTCACATGTGGACCGCCCCAGGAAAGGAAGACCAAGATTCACCTCTGCTTCTGAGGATAAGTTTATCCGAGTCACCAGCCTCCGAAATCCCAGGTTAACAGCAGCTCAGATTAGAGACCAGGTCAATGCCATACAGAGTTCTAGCAGCAGACACATCTCTACAACAACTGTTAAGAGGAGACTTTGTGCAGCAGGCCTTCATGGTAAAATAGCTGCTAGGAAACCACTGCTAAGGACAGGCAACAAGCAGAAGAGACTTGTTTGGGCTAAAGAACACAAGGAATGGACATTAGACCAGTAGAAATCTGTGCTTTGGTCTGATGAGTCCAAATTTGAGATCGTTGGCTCCAACCACCGTGTCTTTGTGCAACGCAGAAAAGGTGAACGGATGGGCTCTACATGCCTGGTTCCCACCATGAAGCATGGAGGAGGAGGTGTGATGGTGTGGGGGTGCTTTGCTGGTGACACTGTTGGGGATTTATTCAATATTGAAGGGATACTGAACCAGCATGGCTATCACAGCATCTTGCAGCGGCATGCTATTCCATCCGGTTTGCGTTTAGTTGGACCATCATTTATTTTTCAACAGGACAATGACACCAAACACACCCACAGGCAGTGTAAGGGCTATTTGACCAAGAAGGAGAGTGATGGGGTGCTACGCCAGATGACCTGGCCTCCACAGTCACCAGACCTGAACCCAATCAAGATGGTTTGGGGTGAGATGGACCGCAGAGTGAAGGGCCAACAAGTGCTAAACATCTCTGGGAACTCCTTCATGATTGTTGGAAGACCATTCCCGGTGACTACCTCTTGAAGCTCATCAAAAGAATGCCAAGAGTGTGCAAAGCAGTCATCAAACCAAAAGGTGGCTACTTTGAAGAACCTAGAATATAAGACATAATTTCAGTTGTTTCACACTTTTTTGCTAAGTATATACTTCCACATGTGTTAATTCATAGTTTTGATGCCTTCAGTGTGAATGTACAATTTTCATAGTCATGAAAATACAGAAAAATCTTTAAATGAGAAGGTGTGTCCAAACTTTTGGTCTGTACTGTATATAACTTGGTACAGCAAGCTGACAGGTGCCTTTATCAATCAATGCCAGCAGCATTGGCACTAGAACGTTTTTCAGTATCTAGCCTTGACAACATACGACCCGCGGGCGACATGCGGCCCGCCCGGGGGTTTATTGCAGTCCACAGGAACCAGTAGACGGCAACATTCCCTTTTCCCATATTAAAATCTATTTGAGTCTTTCAAACACAAATACATTTGAACACTGTGGCGCTGGGACTGGGGCAGAGGAGCGCTCGTCAGTCCCCGACCCAACATGCATCGGTGTGATGAAGTCAGCAGTGGAGTGGGGCAGGGATATTTTGTGCAGAAAGCACGATGAGGGGCAATTATTTATTCAGGGGCGCAACATGAGAGATATTTATATTTATGTGACAGTATCGTGATACTTACTTTTTTTTTTAAGGGCACTGTTTGGGGAAGTGCTGCTAAAGCAGGAGAAGAGGGAGATCTAGAGAGAAATCTTATCATGGCATCTGTACTATGTGGAGACAAAAGGGATCAGTCAAGAAGTCACCTATAAAATACTTGGATGCAAATATTAATTGTGATACTGGCTACGACTCATCAGTACTGTAGTTTTTGTATGGTCCATACTCTTATGAAGGCTGGCAACAAATCCTCCCAGTATCTGCTTACAATTGTTAAGGACATACTGGAAAATTTAGATTTATGCAATACAATTGCATATTGGGCTGACCTGACATTACAATTCATTGCTGTACTGACAATGTTACTTGCACTGCATTCATGTACTGACTGTGGTTCTGGCACTGCATTCATGTAATGACTGTTTCTGATCTTGTGCACATGTAGCACTCCATACCTTGCTTAGTGCCTATGTTAAAAATCCTCAAAATTTAGAGATCTGTGATTATGAAGAAGATTTGGAGTTTTTGTTCCAAATGCTCAGTTTAAGTTAGCGTGTTTTCACACTTGCAGCAGAAACACTCCAATCATCTTCAAGTACGCCAAGCTTGGTCCTTGTGATATATTAATGTACGGATGGTTGTTCTGGTGATGTGGTCATGCAAATAGCCCTTT
This sequence comes from Ranitomeya imitator, assembly GCF_032444005.1. Lineage (NCBI taxonomy): Eukaryota > Metazoa > Chordata > Amphibia > Anura > Dendrobatidae > Ranitomeya > Ranitomeya imitator. The sequence goes on from NC_091286.1 coordinate 396,612,497, forward strand.
AAAAATTTTTGAGGCCCTTGGCATTGGTTCAGTATAACAACGTGGCCATTGGACCATAAAACTTTGTGTACCCCTGACTTAGAAGAAGCATTAAAGGAAATCAGTCACCAGATTTTTAGTATGTAACCTGAGAGCACCATAACATATGAGCAGAGCGCGCCAATCACCGGGATATGTCACTTACTGGGCTGTGTTTTGCTATTTCAATTTCAATTCAGTGTTTAGTCAGCAGGAGATTATCACAGGACAACTGGCCTCCTAGTCCATCCACATCCAGAGAACTGGATATACAGTGTACACAGAAAGATGTGGTGCAGGCTATATACAGTTCAACAACTGAGCTCTGCTAGATCTACAGCAGAGAAAACAGTGAATATCATAACTGCTGCACACAGTAAACTAAATAACCCATAGCTGGAATCAGGGGGTCTGTCACTACCTCATGCTGCTGTCAGATTACATGGCAAAAACCTGGTGAGATTCCCTTTAATCCCCCTCATGCCACGATGGCAAATGCCTCCATTGAATGAAGGAGCAGTGACGCTTATAGTACACATTATAGCCCTTGGAGCAGGAAACATCCCAGCATACAAACCACATGCCCAATGTATGGCTGGCTTGTGTGATAAGCAAAAATGCTTAAATCTGCAATACCGTATATACTCAAGTATAAGCCGAGATTTTCAGCCCATTTTTTTAGGCTGAAAGTGCCCCTCTCGGCTTATACTCGAGTCACCCCCACCAGTCTGTCTCCCCTCTCCCCCCCGGTCCATCTCTCTGTCACATCATACTCACCTGCTCCTGGCGTGGTCTCCGGCAGCTCTTCCTGTGTTCAGTGGTCACGCGGTACCGCTCATTAAAATAAAGTAATGTATACGGACGCGACTCCACTCCCATAAGGGTAGAGCGCATATTCATTACTTTAATGAGAGATACCATGTGACCGCTGAACACAGGAACAAGCTGCCAGCGCCGGAGAGACCATCGCATCAGAAACTGCCAGGGACCGCGCACTGCGATACTTACCTGGCCCTGTTCCACCGCCGCGTGCTGCTCAGTCTTCCGCTTCCTCTGGCTGTGACGTTCAGGTCAGAGGGCGCGATGGAACGGGAACAGGTGAATAACACAAGTGCCGGTTTCCCCGCCTGCTCAGGACAAGAGGTGAGTATGTAATTTTTTTAAAATCGCAGCAGCAGCATATGGGGAAAATGTTTCTATGGAGCATCTTATGGGGCCATTATCAACCTTTGTGCAGCATTATATGGGGCAAATGTTTCTACGGAGCATCTTATGGGGCCATAATCAACCTTTGTGCAGCATTATATGGGGCAAATGTTTCTATGGAGCATCTTATGGGGTCCATCATAAACTTTATGGAGCATTATATGGGGTGTAATTTGTATGGAGCATTATATGGTGTGTATTTTGTATGGAGCATCTTATGGGGCTCCTGATTCAATATGGATATTCAAAAACACAACCTACTGATGTCTCAATTAATTTTACTTTTATTGGTACCTATTTTTATTTTTGAAATTTACCAGTAGCTGCTGCATTTCCTTCCCACCCTAGGCTTATTCTCGAGTCATTAAGTTTTCCCAGCTTTTTGTGGCAAAATTAGGGGTCTTGGCTTATACTCGAGTATATACGGTATTATCATCTCATGTCGTCCTGACCTCAATCCTCCATTAAAATTCCTGAAAATACATAGTCTAAAAAGAGCACGCCCTCTTGTACAGACATTGTACAGTTGTCTGAAGTAGTAACAAACCTGTTCAAGGTTCTAACCTGTAAGTCAATACCACTGTAAAGACCATCATTATATAAACCATATGTAGGCAAAAACGTGAAAATTATACATTTTCATATTTTTATGGCTAGCGTATAAGTATTATGCTTAGCTAGACATCGCAATAGTCCATTATTTGCATTGTGTCTTGTGCTGTGCAGTTTTAGGTACAGAGGCATATTTCTGCCGTCTGAATTAAATGGCTAGTGACGGCACACTACACTGTCATTATCCTGCCGGAATAGACTGTGCGGCACAGACACACAGTGTGGTTAAGTTCTGGAGCTGCGAGTCTCTGCAATAAACAGCAAACAGCTCTCGCGTTTAAATAGTGAATGGTATACATTAAAACAGATTTCACAGCCAAGAAATCCGAAACTATCCAATATCCTGGACCAAAAGGCACAATTAACAAGCTAAATTTAGTATCCGTAGAGGAACAAAGGTGCATCCTGTGTTTTTTCCAAAGGGTAGAAAAACTTCATTTTATCCTCAACGCTTCAGTGAATAATCAATACTCATCAGCAACTAAATCACTCTTTCAGTTTTCTAAAATTTAGCATTTTAGAAAGCTTTCTAATCCCTCGCAGTTTTCAAGATCTGTGCTTGTTGTTAATGAAGACAAGCATGCAAGGTTTACATTCAGGGCTGGAAACCTGTCCTGCTCATATCCACACAATGATGCACGCACGGACTTGGATCCATAGATCAGAGGCTGGTCCAGATGATGAACAACATGTAAGACCAACCTGCTAAACGTGGCTTTTCATGTAACTGCAGCTCTTATATCTAGGCAAGTAAATAGGCAGCATTCCCACACAGAAGTCTGGTAAACTGGTCAGTCCTTCCAATGAGGGGGCATTCTGCATTGACTCATTACTACTCCATGATATGGCCAGTTTAACATGCTAAAGCTGGTGCACGGTCCTCTTCAAGAAAGCAGAGTCATATGTTTGGCTTCATCCGAACACAAACCTGCTTGCACTGGAATAGTAGGCTGCCTTCATAGAAGTTGGATGATTGTAAGCCTGGCAGTAAAACAGCTGCTTGTTTATCCTATATCTTCCAATGAAAAGTAGTACACTCTAGTAATCTGCTCCATATGCCTGCTAACCAGACAATCACAGCATTGGAAAATAGGTCAATGCTTATGAAAACAAACCCTTCGGCTGAACACTCCACAGCACCGCGCAGCATGCGGCCTGCAGAGACACATGGTAGGGAAGCAATGTAATGTTTAACAAAACTAATTATCACACTGAAAGTTATAAACTGGTTAAACAGAATTGGACTTGTTTTTTTCTGATCAGCTACAGTGTGTCTTTCTAAACTGAAAATAAAGAAAAAAGATTTTCAGTAGGACACAATAAAGATATCCGTCACAGTACAAGGCCAGGCAGAAAAAAAAATAGAAAATATTATTTCATGAAAAAACAAACAAACAAAATATGACATGAATGAGAACACTGTTCATCTCAGAAACGTTGCAGGGTGCGGGCTGCTAATGAGCCTTGAAAGTAGGCGGTGTGATGCAGTGACCCCTGTAACAGGTAGGGGGCGCTGCATGGTCTCCCCAGTGTGCACACAGAGGTGTATTGAGGCCATGAGAGTGCATGGCAGTTGCATGCATGGCTGTGGTCATAAGACAAAGTCCGGCATTGTGATGAATGGACGATATGTGTGTCGCAGAGGAGAAGACTCTGCGCTGCCAGCCTGAAGTGATGTGGTGTTCTGGGACCTATAGTCCCACAAGTATGGTGCATGTTGTATAATAAGTCATGGGAGGTTTGGCAGGGCTAGTTATGTGAGATGGGCGGGACAAACTAGCCACACACCCACACTCCCACCCAGGGAAGTGGTTCAAGGTATATAATGTGACCAGGGTGTGGGTCACATGTGCCTGTGTATGGTCGCTGTGAGTGACCTGTGTGAGCCTGTGTTGGACGTCCTGAATAGTACCCGGACTGGCCACCTGTGTGATCCTGAGTAACCTGGGTGTTGGGTGGTCCTGGGAGTAGGACCGCATCCCTGAACAGCACGAGGTGAGGACAGGGATCTGCAGAGCCAGTGCCAGCTACTGTGTGGGGAAGCTACAGTCCTTCGGTGGGTCTGGACTGACTAATGTGTGCCGACCAGGCAAGTTGGTGATCCCTGTGAGGCAGCTTTCCCGGAAGACCGGACTGACAACGAGTCAGCAGGTGGAGCAGGAGCTCCCGTCAGGTACCTAAAACAAACTGTTGGTGCTTATTATATGAACTGTGTGGTAACCCACGGCAAATGGTCAGGAGAGGACCAGCGTGTTTAGTTACCGCAGACTAAGGATCTTAGACTTGATGTGATGTCCTGGTCCAGTGTGTAAATGGACTGCTTATGTGGTTTATGATACTTTAATAAACCAAATGGACCGTTTTGTTTGAAAAAACCGTGCCCGTGTACGTGAATCCCGTGCTAAGCGAGTGTCCCCCAATACACTCAGTAAAAGCAATCTTACAGCGGCTAAAGCAACTTTTTTAAAAAAAAAAAAGAACCAGAAACACATGGGCTACTTGCACATTGAACAAGTCTGTAGGAACCTGTTCACACCACCAAAAAACTTGAAGACACAAAAGAGAACAGTGAGGTCAAAAATACTCTGTTGTAAAAAGAATCCTGACCTTGCTGGTAGAAATTAGTTTGGCTGTTTCAGAGAAATCCATAGTTGAACTTCCATGCTAGAGTTGCAAGTGAAGGGGATCGCTCACTGCCCTTTCAGCTTTCCCGCTGCTCACTGCCCTTCCCGCTCTCCCGCCGTTCACTGCTCTTCCAGCTCTCCCGCCGCTCACTGCCCTTCCAGCTTTCCCGCCGCTCACTGCCCTTCCAGCTCTCCCGCCGCTCACTGCCCTTCCAGCTCTCCCGCCGCTCACTGTCCTTCCAGCTCTCCCGCCGCTCACTGCCCTTCCAGCTCTCCCGCCGCTCACTGCCCTTCCAGCTCTCCCGCCGCTCACTGCCCTTCCAGCTCTCCCACAGCTCACTGCCCTTCCAGCTCTCCCACAGCTCACTGCCCGTCCAGCTCTCCCGCCGCTCACTGCCCTTCCAGCTCTCCCACAGCTCACTGCCCTTCCAGCTCTCCCACAGCTCACTGCCCGTCCAGCTCTCCCGCCGCTCACTGCCCTTCCAGCTCTCCTGCCGCTCACTGCACTTCAAGCTCTCCTGCCTCTATTCCTACACGACTGCTGCCTGCCTCCTATTTTGCAAAGTCCTGTCTCATCATCACCATATGGAATAGCATGGACACTTTTATATTTGCGGTAGTAAGAGATGCTTATTTGGCCTCTTTAGCTACAGAAGAGTTACTGTACTTTGTTAGTGGCCAGGCGGCCAAAGATTTACTTTTTCTCAGAGATTTATTGTTTTGCTGTATAAATAATAAAGCAGATTGCATCAATCTACTGTGTGAGTGAAAATTATTGTTTGTTCTAACCAACTTATGCAAACTTATATACGGTATGCAGATACACAGTATATATTGTGTATACTGTAAAATGGTGCTCAAAGGTAGACCTACAATTATACTTTTTAAAGCTAGCCACCTCCTAAACCTCTCTGCTTTTGATTGGCTTCAAAGTAGAAGGCAGCAATCCAGAACATAATGGAGAGGTTGCCACTAATAGGACAGGGCAATTTACTGAAAATTGAACATCCATTGTTGAAAATGATTTTTTGGCCTACGACATATGACTAACTTAAACATAATTTTCTTTGGTATCAAGCACAGTTATAATCAGGACAGAACACGTGATTATGCTACAGCGCAGGTGCCACGACTGGCAGCTGCCAGACGAAGGTTTTTTTTCTTCAGTATGTACAGGTATTCATTATGCCAGTCAGTGAGGGATCCGTGACCGGTTAGTAGTCTGCATTATGAATAGCTAATCAGAGCACCACATGAAGACCCCCCACAGGCCGCCCCGGAGCACAAGCATATCAAAAACTGAATAAAGATTAAACAACAACCACAAGACGGATTTCATCAACCCATGTATCATTTTAATCAGTATAACGGCGCTGACCTGACACTGTGTGTAGGTTACTGTGCACAATCCTGCTGACAGGTTCCCTTTAAGAGTTTATGGGGGTAGTAAGTTTAGAGATTCCCAGCAGCAGAAGCATAAGACACCCATCAATAGTTTCGAAAGAAGGCACTGGGTGCATTTGTATAGCCCTTGAACAAAAATTTGTTGGGTTATTTATTATTCTGAAATACGAATGGAAAATGAGCATCTAGTCAAATCAGTGGTGTCATGTTGCTAAAGTGGGTTGCGGATTTTTGAAAGAGCAGTGAACCGATCACTGCAGGGAGGGTTCGCCACAGGTCTATAAAATGTGAGCATGTAAAGTTTACCTCCAGCTATACAGAAAAGGATTATTGCGCCATAATTAATCTCGTAAATTACTTACATCGCCTGCTAGGCTTCTATCTCTAGCGCTGACTGCAATGTGATTCTACAGAGCTGGCACCTCTGGAACCTATGACACGGCACAGACCAGTCCACGCGGCTATTTACAACTCCTGCACAAGAATTTGGGTGGTTGGAAATTATTAACACCTTCAAATTAAAAAGCGGGTTTGCAAAATGTTTGCAGTAATCGTCATGCCATAGCTCTGTTGTATCCTGGACAGATGTGTAAACCTACTGTAATTTGCAAATAAGTCTAAAGGAGGAAGATTGGATCAAAGGTCACTAACTGCTAGTGTTGGAGAACTGTGTTGTAATCCCTATTAACATTAGATTGGTGGGGACCAACAAATCAATAATGTTTATTTCCTGGGATCCTGCAAGTACCGTATATACTCGAGTATAAGCCGAGATTTTCAGCCCATTTTTTTGGGCTGAAAGTCCCCCTCTCGGCTTATACTCGAGTCATGTACCCGGGGGTCGGCAGGTGAGGGGGTGCGGGGGCTGTGTAGTTATACTTACCTGCTGCGGCGCGGTCCCTGCAGTCCCTTACTTCCCCGGCGCTGCAGATTCTTCCTGTACTGAGTGGTCACATGGCACCGTCCATTACAGAAATGAATAGGCGGCTCCACCCCCATAGGGGAGGAGCCGCAAATTCATTGCTGTAAATGATCGGTAACTGTGACCGCTCAATTACAGCAAGAAGAGGCAGCGCCGGGGAAGCAAGGGACTGCAGGGACCGCGCCGGGAGCAGGTAAGTATACGGGGAGCGCAGCGCTATATTTACCTGCTCCTCGCTCCGGTGCGGCTCAGTCTGCAGCGTCCTCTAGCAGTGACGCTCAGGTCAGAGGGCGCGGTGACGTAGTCAGTGCGCGCCCTCTGCTGAGCGTCAGTGCTGGAGACGGAGCCGCACGAGGAGCAGGTAAATATTGAAAGCGCCGGCGTCCTGAGTGAAGAGAGGTGAGTATGTTATTTTTTTTTTATTGCAGCACCAGCAGCATTCTATATGGCACAGCTTTATAAGGAGCATCTATGGGGCCATAATCAACGGTGCAGTGCAATATATATGGGGCACAACTTTATAAGGAGCATCTATGGGGCCATAATCAACGGTGCAGAGCAATAAATATATGGGGCACAGCTTTATAAGGAGCATCTATGGGGCCATAATCAACGGTGCAGAGCATTATATATGGGGCACAGCTTTATAAGGAGCATCTATGGGGCCATAATCAACGGTGCAGAGCATTATATATGGGGCACAGCTTTATAAGGAGCATCTATGGGGCCATAATCAACGGTGCAGAGCATTATATATGGCACAGCTTTATAAGGAGCATCTATGGGGCCATAATCAACAGTGCAGAGCATTATATATGGCACAGCTTTATAAGGAGCATCTATTGGGCCATAATGAACACTGCAGAGCATTCTATATGGCACAGCTTTATAAGGAGCATCTATGGGGCCATAATGAACGGTGCAGAGCAATAGATATATGGGGCACAGCTTTATAAGAAGCATCTATGGGGTCATAATGAACGGCGCAGAGCATTCTATATAGCACAGTTGTATATGGAGCATCTATGGGGCAATAATGAACGGTATGAAGCATCTATTTTTATTTTTGAAATTCACCAATAGCTGCTGCATTTCCTACCCTAGGCTTATACTCGAGTCAATAAGTTTTCCCAGTTTTTTGTGGCAAAATTAGGGGGGTCGGCTTATACTCGAGTATATACGGTAACACAAATGATAGTCGCGTGTTCATGGATAGGACTCTTGTTAGACTTTGTGCACCAGCACAGCATCCTTTGTTCTGGTGCCCACATAGCCCAAGATGCTCCAAACTTAGTATGAGGCACATTTTACTCCATCATACCTTGGTTTCAGTCTGGAGTATGAATATCCAGCTTTTAGCACCCATACATGTTATATGGTTAAATGAGAGATCCTGGCATCATTCAGCTACTACTAGGGATAATGTCCAGTGAACCATTTACAGCTGCCAGGGAATTAGGAGTCATGTAAATGAAAAAGAGCTATAGAGAGAGATGAACAAAAATGGTGTGGTTTCCAGAAGCCATGTTATTCAATTGGCACAGAATATCGTGGTAATTTAGACAAAATTCAGGCGAAACTGACACCTGGAAGAAATTATAGCATGCTGTTGCTCTCTGACTTTGTTGGAATGTCAGCGGTCACTGATTGGCTGCAGGGTTTGCATCACATAGTATCTCGTAAGTCCCATGACAGCAGGTTCCAATATCTCTGGAATGGCACCCACATCGGAGGGGAGTGTAGCTGCCATTACTATACAGAATTAGGGTGATTGAGAAGTAGTGGACAACCCATTAAATAACACAAATGTTATTCCAGAGTGGATAGTCACAGTCCAGACCTCTGTGCACCGATTTGATAGTAAGTGACAACAATTTGCATTCAGCATCATACTCATTACATCGGCATGTGATTACTGCAGAAAGTTACCTTCCATCTTTGTGTAGATAACAAGATTTCCATTGACAAGACCGGCGTACAAGCTTCGGGGAATGCTCGCAAGACTCATGACGGTGGCTTTTTCTGGCGTAAAAAAGTGTCGCAAACGAACCTTTTTTGAGCCCTGGCTGCTTTTGTAAACACATATACTGGAAAAACAAGGATTTTAAAATATAAGTCTCTGCCTATTTCACAGATCAAATAATCTACAGTTGTGGTTTGAATTACTTTCATTACAACTTTTTATTTTTTTTTCTGAAAAGGATTATGGGAGTGTCCATCTTGCCTCGGCTTCTGTTAACAGGCATGCTTTACATCAGTCACATAAACCACAGAAAACTGTACACTGAATATGTTTATTAATGCCTGTGGGAGTGTTTTAGGTATTCCCTTTAACCAAAGATCATTGCGAAGGGAGAGGGAAGAGGTGAGCTGTGACCTTCAATTATTCTGAATGTAGTAACCACGTTCATAGAAAGGTGTTCTCTCTTATTGTAATCCAACCTGCGATGACATGACCACTTAGACTGCCTCTTCTTGTCCTGAAGAGATCAGTATCATCTTGAGGGTCAGTAGAGATTATATATATACACATACATACATACAGGACAGACCAAAAGTTTGGACACACCTTCTCATTTAAAGATTTTTCTGTATTTTCATGACTATGAAAATTGTACATTCACACTGAAGACATCAAAACTATGAATTAACATGTGTGGAATTATATACTTAACAAAAAAGTGTGAAACAACTGAAATTATGTCATATTCTAGGTTCTTCAAAGTAGCCACCTTTTGCTTGATGAATGCTTTGCACACTCTTGGCATTCTCTTGATGAGCTTCAAGAGGTAGTCACCGGGAATGGTCTTTCAACAATCTTGAAGGAGTTCCCAGGGATGCTTAGCACTTGTTGGCCCTTTTGCCTTTCCTCTGCGGTCCAGCTCACCCCAAACCATCTCGATTGGGTTCAGGTCTGGTCACTGCGGAGGCCAGTTCAACTGGCGTTTCACCCCATCACTCTCCTTCTTGGTCAAATAGCCCTTACACAGCCTGGAGGTGTGTTTGGGATCATTGTCATGTTGAAAAATAAATGATGGTCCAACTAAATGCAAACTGGATGGAATAGCATGCCACTGCAAGATGCTGTGGTAGCCATACTGGTTCAGTATGCCTTCAAGTTTGAATAAATTCCCAACAGTGTCACCAGCAAAGCACCCCCACACCATCACACCTCCTCCTCCATGTTTCACGGTGGGAACCAGGCATGTAGAGTCCATCCGTTCACCTTTTCTGCGTCGCACAAAGACACGGTGGTTGGAACCAAAGATCTCAAATTTTGACTCATCAGACCAAAGCACAGATTTCCACTGGTCTAATGTCCATTCCTTGTGTTCTTTAGCCCAAACAAGTCTCTTCTGCTTGTTGCCTGTCCTTAGCAGTGGTTTCCTAGCAGCTATTTTACCATGAAGGCCTGCTGCACAAAGTCTCCTCTTAACAGTTGTTGAAGAGATGTGTCTGCTGCTAGAACGCTGAGGCTGGTGACTCGGATAAACTTATCCTCAGAAGCAGAGGTGACTCGGTCTTCCTTTCCTGGGGCAGTCCTCATGTGAGCCACTTTCTTTGTAGCGCTTGATGGTTTTTGCATCTGCACTTGGGAACACTTTCGAAATGTTCCCAATTTTTCGGACTGACTGACCTTCATTTCTTAAAGTAATGATGGCCACTCACTTTTCTTTACTTAGAATTTGTATTATGGCAAGAAAAAACCAGCTAACAGTCTATTCAGTAGGACTATCAGCTGTGTATCCACCAGACTTCTGCACAACACAACTGATGGTCCCAACCCCATTTATAAGGCAAGAAATCCCACTTATTAAACCTGACAGGGCACACCTGTGAAGTGAAAACCATTCCCGGTGACTACCTCTTGAAGCTCATCAAGAGAATTCCAAGAGTGTGCAAAGCAGTCATCAAAGCAAAAGGTGGCTACTTTGAAGAACCTAGAATATAATACATAATTTCAGTTGTTTCACACTTTTTTTTGTTAAATATATAGTTCAACATGTGTTAATTCATAGTTTTGATGCCTTCAGTGTGAATGTACAATTTTCATAGTCCTGAAAATGCAGAAAAATCTTTAAATGAGAAGGTGTGTCCAAACTTTTGGTCTGTACTGTACATATATATTACACACAGCACCGTGTACTTTTAGGCAGATATTGAAAAATTCTGCACAGTTAGAATATTTTCAAAAATAGAATTGTTAACAGTTTATGCTTATTAGGTACCAAAATGCAATGTGGATGATAAAAAGAGAACTCTAAATCAAAATCATTACTTCTTCTAGGTACTCGCACACAGTTTTTGAAGGAATTTGCCATGGATGCAGATTTTCATTTTGATAATTGACACAAACTATTAACTCTGCTATTTTTAATGAATTTTTACTTTGCAGCACCTGCCTACAGACGTACATAGAAATACACACGTCAATTAAATGCTATCACTTATATACAAGCTTATAAATTTTGCACTAATAATACTACAGTGTTAGGATTTAAGACATCTGGTCTAAGAATATTAATATGCATATAGATGTTATAAATAGTAGTAGCTAGGCAACCAGAAAAGTTGAAAGTCCTTCACTTCAATTAGCCTCAATTCTGTATCTTTAGCAAACCATGCAAATTTACTTCAAGATGTTGTTACTTTTGGAGGGAAGATACATAGAACTGCACGATCCCTGATAAGATATTAGCTTAGCAGCCATAAACTAATCTCGGACATTCCCCATCCCAATGGATGATGGATGACATTTACCTTCCCTCTTCCATGCCCAGGCAAATTGTGGGCACATCTGGTGCTCGTGTAGTATCACTCTCGGTATCTGGGACATCTCCTAATACTTTGTGTTTTTCTTCCTCAGGGACATAGACCATGCAGAGTATTCGTGACTCTACGTTGAAACATTCTATCACCTTCGGGCTACGGTTGTGAAGTGAAACAACAGCGATCTGACCCATCTGATTAGTGCAGCTGCCAATCTAAACGAAACAGGAAACAAACAAAAGCCAGGGCATGATTTCAGCAGCATGACATGCTGAGAACTCATTCATTATTTATTCAGCCATTTATTTTCTGTGTTTTAGACCTCCCAGAAGGAACGTACACCAGGTCTACCATTGTACCTGAAAGGCTGGAGTCATAACTCATTTTTCATCTATGGTACATTTAGGCTATATTCACACTTAGCGGTTTTTACCGCGGAACCGCCGCGATTTTGATGCTGCGGGTCCGCAGCAGTTTCCATAGCGTTTACAGTAACATGTAAACCCTATGGAAACCGCAAACCGCTGTGCACATGCTGCGGGAAAAACCGCGCGGGAACGCAGCGGTTTACAACCCGCAGCATGTCACTTCTTTGTGCAGAATCGCTGCGATTCTGCACCCATAGGAATACATTGAACCGCTTACTTCCCGCATGGGGCTGTGCCCACGTTGCGGGAAGTAAGCGGATAATGTGCGGGTGGTACCCGGGGTGGAGGAGAGGAGACTCTCCTCCAGGCCCTGGGAACCATATTTGGGGTTAAAAAATAAAAAATCTGGTTATACTCACCCTCTGATGTCCGGAGCTCCTGGGCGCTGCACGCGGCCGTCCGGTCAGAGTTGCTGTGCGACCAGGACCTGCGGTGACGTCGCGGTCACATGACCGTGACGTCACGAAGGGTCCTTCTCCCACAGCATCTTTGGAACCGGACCGCCGGGTGCAGCGCCCAGGAGATCCGGACATCAGAGGGTGAGTATAACCAATTTTTATTATTTTTAACATTACTATTGATGCTGCATATTGCTGCATATGCAGCATCAATAGTATAGGCGGAAACCCGCAGCGGAAAACGCGGAACAAACCGCGATAAATCTGCAGGGAGAACCGCAGTTGTTTTGCCCTGCAGATTTATCAAATCCGCTGCGGGAGAACCCGCAGGGACCCGACGCAAGGTGTGAACATAGCCTTAGGGTCTGTGCACATGTTTTGTTTTTGTAGCGTTAATGTTGCTTTTTTTTTGCACAGATTTGTAACCTGAAGAGTTTCATGATGCCAACAGTAAATGAGATTATCAAAGTCTTCTGCACATGTTGCTTATTTTTCTACTTTTGCAGATTTAAATCTGCTGCATGTCCCACAGTTTTTCCTGCAGATTTCACCCATACTAATGACTAAGGGGGAAATATGCATCAAAAATGTGCATAAATTCACCCATTTTACGCAACGTTTTTCCTGCCAAGAGATGCAGAAATTTCTGCTGCAAATAATACTTCATGTGTGCACATACCCTTAGGCCATGTTCATAGGTTTTTTTCTGCAGGCAAAACCCGCTCTCTTGGCAGTAAAGAAGCTGCTTACAAAAAGCAGGTTTTGGTGCATTTTTGCTGCTTTTTTGTTGCGTTTCTGGTGCAGATTACCGTACATGACATTTATCTACTGTACATGTTTAATAAGGTTAGTTTCCTTCAGTAAAAAAGGCACAGTTGGCGTTATCAGGTTCTCATCACTTTCTATGGTGAGAAAAAGCTGCAGAGACGCTGAAAGAATTGACATCCTGCAGATTTAAAAAAATAAAAATACAGCAGTTTTTCAGTTCAGTGCAGAAAAAAAAAAATCATATGCGTGCATGAGATTCCTGAAATCTCATACCTTTTGCTGATACTGTAAAAAGCAGCTTTAAATTTGCATTAAAAAAAAAAGCACAAAAAAAAACGCTATTAATACGCAACATGTGAACATAACCTTAGAGCGTATGCCAGGAAAGCTCCTAAAATACACGCTAGACCAGAAGTCCATAAACTTCTGTTACAAGATGGAGGCCACAAAGTGTCCTCCTGGCCCATTCTGGATAAAATACATCAGTATCCTGCAGGGAAAGAAAGGGATTTGAATAGTTGGGTAGACAACGCTATTTTAAACTTAAAAGAGAAACTGTTGATTGCAAGTGTGAAGATGAGAAACTTTGCTATATATCCCACTAAAGAAAAATGCTTATTACTCCACTTTCTCTAAATTCACTGCTGAAATCACAGGTTTTTAGGTGACAGATCAGATTACAGCTGAAGTTATAGAAGTCTATGGAGAGAGAGAAATAGGAAGGAGAAGGAAGAAGAAGACTACACATGCTCAGAAGATGCAGGATACAAATCAGAGGTTGTGTTACTTATCACATATAAATACATGAATCCTTATGCTCAAATGTCAGCTAAAAGTTAGTTACACTTTAAAGCTGCACTGCTGAGAAACTTTTAGGACTTTCCCTGTTCGAATTCTACATGCAGTTTTATCCTGCAGGCATTGTATTGATCCAAACTGTCAAAAACCTCAATATGTACTGTATATCCTAAGGGCTTATCGTCCCAGAGTTTTGTGTGCATATTTGTAGAAATTGACTTATTTGTTGGCTTGGAGCCACACAAGATCTCTAGGACAATAATAAATTTGACAGATCAAAATAGAAAAAAAACTCTGTAGAAGGACTTAGTAGTACTTGCCAATTTTTTGTAAGGTATTTAAGCCATTCACTCAAGAACGTAATATGTGATCACTTTAAAAGATAGTCACAACTACAATAAATAGGAGAGAATTAGGATTAGGAAGCAGCAGTTATTTGAAGCTCGGATTTCAGTGTCTGTGTCAGGGAGCTGTGGGAAGTGCGATCTGCAACTGATATTCGGAAGAACGCAGCCTTTTATTCTCATTTCTTTGTATTGCCTCAAGAGACCCAAGGTATGAAACAGAAACGGTTTGTGGCTGGTTTTCACCAGAGAACATGTGATCTCTAGAGATGGGCCAATCCATTCACAATACCCCAGTCCAGGGGCCAGAAAAGTATTCTGTGACTGCCAGGCTGGAGCCCTGCGAGCCGCCTCCTACATGCTGGCATCTACAGCTCCACTTTTAGCAGCCCGGTACAATGTGAGCGTTGTGGCATGATGAACATACAACAACCATTTGGCCTGGTCATTAGGGTCAAAATTGGCTCAGTCACTAAGGGGTTAAAATTAATGCAGATAACCTTTATGAAGATGAGAAAAAATAATCTCTGCTATCCAGAAAAATGGTAGTTACCTGCCGATAACGGTATTTCTCTGATCCCATGATGGCACCACGGAGAGAGGGGTCCGCCCCCAGGGACAGGAAACCTACAGATGAAAAAGGGCGTACCTCTCTCCCACATCAGTTGGATTACAGAGCCTTATACAGAACTTCAGCTGCAACTCAATATTTGTACAAATTAAACTTAACCAAATTAACTTAACAGAGGCACCGTGACTAAAACTAATTACTGGTACATTACCAAGTGCACACCTGTGTGTGAAAAGGGAGGGAATATACGGGTGCCATCATGGGATCAGAGAAATACCGTTATCGGCAGGTAACTACCATTTTCTCTATCCCCATGATGGCACCACGGAGAGATTTGAATAGATAGCTCTTAGGGAGGGACCACTGCCTCTAGAACCCTTCGCCCAAAGGTAGTATCAGAGGAGGTCAAGTCTAAGCGGTAATGCTTGAAAAATGTAGACTGGGAAGACCAAGTGACCGCTCTACATATCTGTTGTATCGAAGCGCCAGCTCTCTCTGCCCAGGATGATGCCACTGCTCTGGTCGAATGAGCCTTTATATTCTCCGGGATGGCTGTCCCGCAGGATGAGTAGGATAGGGCGATGGCGTCTCTTATCCACCTTGCTAACGTGGCTTTCGATGCTTTTTGTCCCTTCCGTGGACCCTGGAAGCAGACAAACAAAGCCCTATCCTTCCTGCACTCCCTGGTGGCTGACAGATATTGGATCAGACATCGTTTTACGTATAGGGTATGCAGTGTTTTTTCCCCCTCATTTTTAGGGTTGGGACAAAAGGAGGGCAAAGAGATTTCTTGCGTTCTATGAAACTGTGACGATATTTTAGGGAGGTAAGCCGGGTCAGTTTTAAGAATGACTTTGTCATCAAGTATCTGAATAAAGGGTGGACATGAGGATAACGCTTGTATATCGCTGACACGACGAGCCGAGGTTAAGGCCACTAGGAGTGTGGTTTTTAGGGATAAGATCTTTAAAGGAACTTCTGTCAGGGGCTCAAAGGAAGGTTTGCTTAGAGCGTTTAATACAAGGTTTAGATCCCATGGAGGAGAGTTGTGGAGGGGAATGGGTCTGGATCTAGATGAGGCTTTAATGAAACGCATGACCCATCGATTTTTGGCCAAGTCGTAATTATACAGTGCTCCTAAGGCTGCCACCTGGACCTTTAGAGTGCTTGTAGCTAAACCTCTTTCCAGACCTTTCTGTAAGAACTCAAGTATTTTCCCTATTGGGATCTCCCCGGACGGGTCTGCCCCTGATACCGACATAAACTTTTTCCACACTTTCCCATATATTCTAGTGGTTACGGGTTTTCTACTCTGTAATAGAGTGGACACCAAGTTGGGAGAGAACCCTTTATCCCTCAGCAACCTCCTTTCAAAAGCCATGCTGTCATGTGTAAATTTTTTACATTGGGGTGAAATACTGGACCCTAGGACAGAAGTTTTGGAGAGTCTGGTAGAACCCAAGGACTCGATATGGACATGTTTCTTAGCCAAGAAAACCATATTCTGCTGGGCCAAAATGGCGCTATTACTATCACTGTAGCTCTCTCCTCCCGAATTTTCCTCAACACTAAGGGGATGAGCGACATTGGAGGGAACGCATAGGTGAGATGATAGTTCCAAGGAATTGTTAGCGCGTCTAGAGCTACAGGGTTCCCCCGGGGATCGATTGAGCAGAATGTTTTCACTTTGTGGTTTTGGCTGTTCGCGAATAGGTCTATTTCTGGTAGACCCCAGAGATTCACGATTTGATCGAAGACCAACTGATTTAGCTCCCACTCTCCCTTGCTTTAAGCATGTTCTGCTCAGGAAGTCTGCAGTCTGGTTTTCTGAGCCCTTTAAGTGGAGAGCTGTCAAGGACTTTAGACTGTGTTCCGCTATGTGGAAGATGGATTGGGTTACCTCCATCAGTGCTCGACACCTGGTGCCCCCTTGGTGGTTTAGATATGCGACCACTACCTGGTTGTCCGAGAAGATTTTTACATGATGCCCGTGAAGGAGATATAGAAAATGTGTTAGGGCCAGCTTTACCGCTAAAAGTTCTTTCATGTTGGAAGAGTCTAGCTCTTGACTTCTGTTCCAATTCCCCTGTGCCACTTGATCGTCTATGTGTGCTCCCCAACCCCAGGGGCTTGCATCTGTCGTTAGAATTTTTTCTGTCGGTAGAGCCCAAGGAACCCCTTTGGTTAGATTCCCTGGGTCCGCCCACCATGCTAGGGAGTGTATCGTGTTTGGTGATATACTTAACTGCTCGTCTAAATTCCCGTGCAGAGATATGCCTGAATCTAAAGTCTCCCATTGTAGATCCCGGGAATGACATTGTGCCCACTGTACGGCCGGGATACAGGCAGTCATGGAGCCCAACAGGGACATTGCTTTCCTCAGGGTAGTGACTGGGGATACCGTCAGCTGCAACACTGCCTGTGTCATTTTCTGAATCTTCTCCTGAGGAAGATAGCATTTCTGGGTGATCGAGTCTAGGACTATCCCTAAGTACTCCTGTACCTGGGATGGCACCATCTTGGACTTGGCTATGTTTAGCAGCCACCCTAGACTCGACAGTGAAGTCATGACCTGATTCAACTGTTGTTCACAATGTTGGAATGAGTTCCCTACTACAAGGAGGTCGTCCAGATAGGGAACTATTAGGATGTTCTGCTCCCGTATGTGGGCCATTACTTCTGACATTATGTTCGTGAATACCCGAGGAGCAACAGCTATCCCGAAGGGGAGAGCCCGGAATTGGAAGTGTTTTACCTCCCCCTGGATATTCACTGCCAGTCTGAGATATTTTTGATAATCTCTGTGGATGGGCACATGGTGATATGCGTCTCGTAAATATAGAACAGTCATGAAACACAAGGGAAAGAGTATTCTTACGCAAGATTTTATTGTCTCCATTTTGAAATGTTGTATCTCTAGGAAACTGTTTAATTTTTTTAGATTGATGATCGTTCTGTATGATCCGTCCGGCTTCTTGCGGAGGAAGAGGGGAGAATAGAAACCTGTGCCTCTTTCCTGGTATGGGACTTCTTGCAATACCCCTTTCTGGACTAAGTTCAGAATTTCCTTCTGGAGAGCTGACTGTTCGTGTGATTGTTTTTGAGGCGTTATCATGAAGAAGTTGCCGGGAGGGACACGAAATTTGAATTTGAGGCCTTCTCGTATAATGCCTAAGATCCAGGGGCTGTTTGAAATTCTTTCCCTGGCTGGAAGAAACTCGGCTAGTCTCCCTCCGACCCGGGGAATACCTTCATTGGGATTTTTTATTATCAGGAGGGGGGGGGGTTTGTTGAACAAGAAGCCCCTGTTTTTATTTCTTCTGTCTTCCCATCCATCCTTATTTCCTTTTGGGAGTCTTCTCCGCATAAACTTTCTGTTCCGAAAGGAACGTCTATATGACTGGTTAGGGAATCCGGGAAAAGATTTCTTTTTATCCCCCGCTTTGTCGAGGATGTCATCTAATGTTGATCCAAACAGGAATTCCCCTTCACAAGGTATTGAGAATAACTTGGTCTTCGTTTGCAAGTCCCCCGGCCAGCACTTTAGCCACAGGGCACGTCTTGCTGCGTTGGAAAAAGAGGCTGACCTGGCTGCTAATCTCACTGAGTCCACCGAAGCGTCCGCCAAAAAAGCTGCTGCCCCTTTCATCATGGACACTGACTTCTGTATTGTGTCTCTTGAGACTTTTCCCTTTAGCTGGGAATCCAAGTGTTCGAGCCATACCATTAGAGCACGGGCCGTGCAAGTGGCTGCGATGGCTGGCTTTAGACCACCTCCTGCTGCTTCCCATGAGTGTTTTAAGAAAGTGTCTGCTTTTTTGTCCATCGGCTCTTTTAGAGTGCCCATGTCCTCGAAGGGCAGGGCAAATTTTTTGGAGGCCTTTGTTATGGCCACATCCAGTTTGGGTGCCTTGCTCCAGGATGAGCAGGCTGGGTCGTCGAACGGGTATTTTCTCTTGGGAGTCAAGAGAACTTTTTTATCCGTTTTTTTCCATTCTTTCTTGATTAAAGAATGAATCTTCTCATTTATCGGGAATACCCTTCTTTTCTTCTGTTCTAATCCGCTGAACATTATGTCCTGTGCTGTTCTTTTAGGACGTTCATCTACCAGACCCATGGTTGTTCTAATGGCCTTCACCAGTGCGTCTGTCTCTTCGATGGGGAAGCAACTGCGTCCCCCTTCTGACAATAGTGAAGAGGTCTCGGATGTTGATGAATCGTTAGAGTCAGATGTTTCACTTTCTGATTCGTTTATGCTGGGTTCAGGAGACTTATGACCTGATCTACTTTTTTCCCTCTGAATTTTAATGCCTTTGAGGGCACTCTCCACCTGATTTTTTATTAATGTTTTCAGGTCTGATGCGAACGCCGGGGACTCCTCCTGAATGTTTTTTTCTATGCAAGATCCGCATAGCTTTTTTTCCCAGGAGGAAGGTAGTTCTTCCGAACATATCGCACAAACTTTGTGCTTTGATTTAGTTGTACACTTCCTTCCCTAGAAGAAAAAGTAATCTCGTATTACATTATTACTTTCACGTAGATCACTCACCCCTTGTGAATGAGAGATACCGTCTCTGGCCTCGGGACTACATCCACTGGCTTCATCGCCGGTCGTGTAGATTTCCCAGAGACTTGGCTGCGTTGTGACCCTGAGCGACCACTGCTGCTGCGCTGCTGGGACGAAGCATTTCCCTTCCGCTGATGCTGTGAGCGCAGGTGCCGCTGCACCTGTAATTGTTCAGGTGACAGTTGTGCACACTCCTGTGCCTCTTGCTCCTCTCTACCACTCATAGTGGCTCCACTCTGTAATTTTTTAGCAAAGAGGGGATTTCCACGCTTACTCCTTAGGGAACGCTGTTTTTGAATCTGCCGCCGGCAGAAGCGACCATCTGCGCAGGCGCGCGCGTCACTTCCGGTTTGCGGCACAGGCGTCCTATAGGGAAGATATTATTGGGGACGCCTGTGCGCGCGTTCTCTCGTTCCGCCTGCCCCCGCACTTCCGGTTTGGGCGGCGGTGATCGGCGTTGCTGTGGGGCGTTTTCTGCTCTAGCGCTCCTGCGCCCGCCATGGAAAGGTAGCCACCGCTACCTCCATGTACCGACTAGCGGTACAGAGGCTGAATCGGTGACCGCCGTCACCTGCCTCCTTCCTCCCCCTTTTTTTTTTTTTTCCATGGGGAAGGTAGGCTGGAACCTCTTCACTGCCTCCCCCTGCCACACTCACCCACAGGGCCCGCCGACCCCAGCGGTGGTGCTTCAGGGTCGGAATAAAAGGGGGGAGAAAACCCGCTGTAACCAGCCGAGACAGGGCGCCCCTGTCAGGAACCGACCGGCCAGCTCCCTGGAATCCCACGAAGAATCCTTCAGGTACGTGCTGTAGGTTCCCCGTCAGGGACAGGAAACCAACTGATGTGGGAGAGAGGTACGCCCTTTTTCATCTGTAGGTTTCCTGTCCCTG
Organism: Ranitomeya imitator; assembly: GCF_032444005.1. Taxonomy (NCBI): domain Eukaryota; kingdom Metazoa; phylum Chordata; class Amphibia; order Anura; family Dendrobatidae; genus Ranitomeya; species Ranitomeya imitator. The sequence goes on from NC_091286.1 coordinate 396,632,817, forward strand.
GGGGCGGACCCCTCTCTCCGTGGTGCCATCATGGGGATAGAGAAAACATGTATGCCACAATATACATAAGCTAGTCTGATAAGTGTAGGGATGATAGAATGTACAATTGACAAAAAAGCTTTTCCCATGTGACAGTTGTAGAGCACTAGAAGTGCGTAAATAGTCACAGGACCCTGGTCCAGCTGAGAGGTCAGTTTTCTGCGTACTGCCACCTACATGTCAACTTCTTTTTTGATTAGATGGCTTGGGATTAGGGGTGTGTTGGGGTTAGGGTTGGAGTTAGAATTGGTTTTTTTTTCACCGTTCAGGTACATCAGTGGTTCTCCAAACGTGACATGGTACCATCATTGATTCCAGCCAATTTTTGCGATCAAAAAGTCAAATGGTGTTCCCTCCCTTCAGAGCCCTGCCATGCACCCAAACAGTGGCTTTCCCCCACATATCAGGTATTGGCGTACAAGAGATATTGCACAACAAATTTTGTGGTCCATTTTCTCCTGATACTCTTGTGAAAAAAAAAATAAATGGCTCCAAAATACATTTTTTTGTGAAAATAATGGCTTTAGTTCTTGTGAAGCACCTAAAGGGTTAATGAACTTCTTGAATGTGGTTTTGAGCACCTTGAGGGCTGCAGTTTTTAGAATGGTGTCACTTTTGGGTATTTTCTGTCATATTGACCCCCCCCCCCCCAAAAAAAAAACTTTCTTCAAATGTGATGTGGTCCCTAAAAAAAAATGTTTTTGTAAATTTTGTTGTAAAAATGAGAAGTCGCTGGTCAACTTTTAACCCTTATAACGTCCTAACAAAAAAAAAAAAAATTGTGTCCAAAATTGTGCTGATGTAAAGTTGACATGTGGAAATGTTATTTATTAAACAATTTTGTGCAATATGACTCTGCGATTTAAGGGCACAAAAATTAAATTTTTTTGAAAATTGCTACATTTTCCAAATTTTTGACAAATTTCGTTTTTTTTTTCTCCAGAAATAAATGCAAGTCATATTGAAGAAATTTTACCGCTAACATGAAGTACAATATGTCACGAAAAACATTGTCAGAATAAGTGGGATCCGTTAAAGCACCCCAAAGCTATAACCTCATAAAGTGACAGTTGTCAGAATTGTAAAAATTGGCTTGTCATTAAGTACAAAATTGGCTGACACTAAGGGGTTAAAACAGATAGCATCCGTGCTGCCCAGATCCGGCTCCGCTGATGAACCTGCTCTATATATTGATAGTGCATACCTTCTAGAAAGCACCATTATTTTAGGCGCTTCCCTAAAAAAATACAAGGATACAGGAGGATATGATTAGATTTTCTGTTTTATAAAACTGTGAACTAATTAAGTCACTGACTGATAAATTTTGGTTTGGATTATTAAACATTGTTCTTTCATTACATTTTATTTTCTAACATTTCAAAACAGAAAACAGTAAAGTAAATTAACCAGATACAATATTGACCATAAAGAATGCATTTCACTTCGGCACTGGTTGTAAATCAGAACCTGTAAGGTGTCACTTACCCACAGAAATCCATGATGCATTGAAAGAGTATCAGGATCATTTTCACTACTGAGATATGGTTCGGGATTATAGACGGCACATTCAATCTGAAAATAAATCAGGGAAATGCTAATTGGGTCAGAGAACATTACGTCCATACCTGGCTCTATAAATACACTTACATCATGTACAGTAGGTATCGCTGACTTGAAGAGGCATTAATCATGTGGATGGTAAGTGCTATTAATAAGGTCATACACTGATGTCTGGGGTTAAAAATATGTGCACGGCCTCTGAAGCTCAGACCCGACTGAGTGTATGTTACATATTTGCAGAGAAGACCAGATGGGCCTGCAGTCTATGTTCTCTGAATGCCAAGTCAAGATGGAGTTATTGCATTTTAAAGTATGATATGAAAAAAAGATCTACGCTGCCCAAGAAGCGCTTCTAATGGCTGCAATCCAAAACTCACCTTGAATTCCTGTTGCTTAGACATGATCACTGGAAGGTGCTCAACCAGTAAGGGGTGCTTCTCCTTTTTGACCTGGTTTCCCTCATCTTCCAGACAGAACCAACCCAGCTGGTTCTCCTCTCCTGGTATAGAGGAAATGCGACATTTATTCACGGGTTCCTTCAGTAATATGTCACTACTACATGTAAACATCCCTTTTTATAGCTACGGTTCGTTACCAATTTCAACGAACACAATATATTTTAAAACGAACCTTCTGTTCTCAGGCACCAGGTCCTTTAACTTACATAAATTAAGGGACAATAACCTTTTTACTTGGCTTATGGAAACCAATTAAGGATTTACTCTACAAGCTTTTTTTTTTAACACATGTTCCTGCTCCTTTGTGAGCGTATATCTCTGCATGTATTCCTTCAGCTAATTTGCTAAACCACGCCGGAATAAGAGGCCTATGTGATCTCAAAAGTTTGCTTTCTAACATCATTTTATTTTTGCTAGCTATGGACAATTCTGTTTTTCACGCTTTCATTTTTCTCCCATTCTTTCATGATAGGAGGTTTTTTTTTTTGCATGTCGAGTTGGGAAAATAATTCCACGTGCAATGAAATGGTAAAAAAAAAACTGCAAATTCTAATTTTTTTTTTTTTTTGCTTTTGGCTGTATGTTGATCAGCTTGTAGTAAAAATGGTCTGGCAACATACGGTAATTTTCTAGGTCAGTACAATTACGTCAATCTGAAACTTGTCTACTTTTTTTTTAATATTATTATTATTATTTGGAAATTAGAAAAAATAAATAATATTTTTCAGTCGCCATTTTCAAAGATCCGTAATGTTTTTATTTTTCTGTCAATTGAGCTGTTATGATACTGTTACCATAGCTTTTGATTGCATTTTTTATAGTGGTCCGGTGACAGATAAAAACACAATTTGGATGTTTTTATTTCACTTGTCTTTATGGAGTTTACAGTACTGGATAATTTAATATTTTCATAGATCAGACTTATGGATGGGGAGATACATTAGATTTATTTTTTATTTATAAACTGGGAAAAAGTTGTCGATTTGAAATGTTATACGTTTATGTATACAAACACTTTCTTTAAAAGCAGTAGTAATTCCACAGCTCTGTACAGACATCATCACTGTCCCCACTGGGGCTCACAATCTAAATTCTCTACCAGTATGTCTTTCAGAGTAATTTGGAGCACCTGCAAAAAACCCACACAAATACAGGGAGAACATATAAACTCTGTGCAGATCATGGGCGGACTCACCGCATGTGCAGCTGCACAGGGGCCCAGGAGGACAGGGGGCCCGATCAGCTGCTCAAATATCTTACTCTCTCAGAGCCAGCGGCTGCATCTACACTAAGAGGAGAGGAAGGGGCCCTAACTGAGCCTTTTGCTGTCAGAGAGGGGCCCCTTCCTCTCCTCTGAGTTGATGCTGCCACTGGCTCTTTGATATGATGATGGAGCCCGAGATCCCTGGACACACCCCTGGAATCCTTGGACAAGCCCCCGGCTTCTCTTCCTGGTGCAGGCAGGAACAGGCCTGTTAAGTATGGCTGATCTCAGCCAGTCCTGTCTCCTCACTGCTGCTGGGAACAGCCTCCGAGCAGTCAGTACATCTGACACCTCTCCTGCCTCCTGAGCAGTTCTGACAACTGAACTGCCTAATGTTCACATGAGCCATCACACCAATCCCCCTGCCCCCTGTAGCTACCTCCACCACCTGTACGGAGGGGGCTTCATTGAAAAACTGCGACACTGGCCCATTCAGATGCAGGAGCTGCAGTTTGAATGCTGCCTGAGTGGACCAGTGCAGCCATTCCTCAGTAGAGACCCCTCAGTACAGGTGTAGTAAGTGGCGAGATTGATGTGATGGCCGATGTTCACATGGGTTAGACACCTGTTAGAAATTCTCAGGAGGAAGAAGTGTCAGATCCACTGATTGCGGGGAGTACGCTCTGCAGCTGTCAGAGGCCGCGAAGAGGCAGGAGGACTGGCGAGAGCTGGAAATCTGGCCAGTAAGTGCTGATGGAGTACTCAAGACTCCCAGGATGGAGCTGCTGGAGATGGAAGAATGCACCTGACAGAGGGACGACACGTGTAAGTAACAAAATGTGTACAGACTTACTATCACCTATGTGTATTTCCATACTTCTGTGCACCTCTTTGTAAAAGTCTATCTACATAATCGTCTAAGGGGTACTTCCGTCTGTCTGTCTGTTTGTAACAGAAATCCCGCGTCGCTGATTGGTCGCAGCCGGCAGGCTTAGTCTGGCCATGAATTGGCCCCTCCCTACTCCCCTCCAGTCAGCGCCAGTGTGTCGCCCCATCCCGGACCAACATTTTACTATTGATGCAGGCTATGCAGCATCAATAGTAAAAAGATATAATGTTAAAAATAATAATAAAAAAAAATCATGCTATTCTCACCTTCCGTCGCCTCCGCAGCTTGTCCGCTCCTCGCGATGCCGCCGGCAGCTTCCGTTCCCAGAGATGCATTGCGAAATTACCCAGATGACTTAGCGGTCTCGCGAGTTAAACACCCCTTCACTTTTTACTATTTATGCTGCCTATGCAGCATCAAGAGTAAAAACGTATAATGTTAAAAATAATTTAAAAAAATCCCACTATATTCTCACTGTCCGCCGCGCCAGCCTTTCCCGCTCCTCGCGCTCCAGTCCCAAGAATGCATTGCGGCAATGAGGCGAGACCGCTACATGATCATGGATTATTGCCGCAAAGCATTACTGGGAACGGAGCGTCGCAAGGATACAGCATACAGCATAATAGAATGTTGTAGATGAGCCCTGAAAGGTGGTGGCTGTACCTTATATCTGCCAAACCTGGTGACAGGTTCCCTTTAACGGGGCATTCCCGGGGCCAGACAAATCGCCAATGCAGCTGCATCGGGCCCAGAAGTGGAGTGCGGCAGCTCGATCTGCATCCTTGGACGCACAATTCAGCTGAAATATATTGCAGCGCCGGTGATCCGCCAGTTCTGCTGCAGTACACGCCGCTGACCAATTTGCATCCAGCATCTGACCTCGGTGTGTCCATGACTGGGGGGCAGGGCCGGACTGGCTATCTGGCAATTCTGGCAAATGCCAGAAGGGCCTGTCTGGTCATGGGCTGGCCTCGTCTGCAACATTGTTGAGAGACTCATTGCCAGAGAGAGTAAAAATAATCCTAAAATATTCTTTAACTACATAAATAGTAAGAAACTAAAAAATGATAGTGTTGGCCCCCTTAAAAATAGTCTGGGTGAGATGGTGGATGAGGATGAGGAAAAAGCTAATATGCTAAATGACTTTTTTTCATCAGTATTTACACAAGAAAATCCCATGGCAGACAAAATGTCTAGTGATAAAAATTCCCAATTAAATGTCACCTGCTTAACCCAGCAGGAAGTGCGGCGGCGTCTAAAAATCACTAAAATTGACAAATCTCCGGGCCCGGATGGGATACACCCTCGAGTACTGCAGGAATTAAGTACAGTCATTGATAGACCATTATCTTTAATCTTTAAAGACTCCATAATAACAGGGTCTGTGCCGCAGGACTGGCGTATAGCAAATGTGGTGCCAATATTCAAAAAGGGAACAAAAACTGAACTCGGAAATTATAGGCCAGTAAGCTTAACCTCTACTGTGGGTAAAATCCTGGAGGGCATTCTAAGGGACGCTATACTGGAGTATCTGAAGAGGAATAACCTCATGACCCAGTATCAGCACGGGTTTACTAGGGACCGTTCATGTCAGACTAATTTGATCAGTTTCTATGAAGAGGTAAGTTCCGGATTGGACCAAGGGAACCCAGTGGATGTAGTGTATATGGACTTTTCAAAAGCTTTTGATACGGTGCCACACAAAAGGTTGATACATAAAATGAGAATAATGGGGATAGGGGAAAATATGTGCAAGTGGGTTGAGAGCTGGCTCAGGGATAGGAAACAAAGGGTGGTTATTAATGGAGCACACTCGGACTGGGTAGCGGTTAGCAGTGGGGTACCACAGGGGTCAGTATTGGGCCCTCTACTTTTTAACATATTTATTAATGACCTTGTAGGGGGCATTCAGAGTAGAATTTCAATATTTGCAGATGACACTAAACTCTACAGGGTAATCAATACAGAGGAGGACAATTTTATATTACAGGATGATTTCTGTAAACTAGAAGCTTGGGCTGATAAATGGCAAATGAGCTTTAATGGGGATAAATGTAAGGTCATGCACTTGGGTAGAATTAATAAGATGTATAATTATGTGCTTAATTCTAAAACTCTGGGCAAAACCGTCAATGAAAAAGACCTGGGTGTATGGGTGGATGACAAACTTAAATTCAGTGGCCAGTGTCAGGCAGCGGCTACAAAGGCAAATAAAATAATGGGATGCATTAAAAGAGGCATAGATGCTCATGAGGAGAATATAATTTTACCTCTATACAAGTCACTAGTTCGACCACACTTAGAATACTGTGCACAGTTCTGGTCTCCGGTGTTTAAGAAAGACATAGCTGAACTGGAGCGGGTGCAGAGAAGAGCGACCAAGGTTATTAGAGGACTGGGGGGTCTGCAATACCAAGATAGGTTATTACACTTGGGGCTATTTAGTTTGGAAAAACGAAGACTAAGGGGTGATCTTATTTTAATGTATAAATATATGAGGGGACAGTACAAAGACCTTTCTGATGATCTTTTTAATCATAGACCTGAAACAGGGACAAGGGGGCATCCTCTGCGGTTGGAGGAAAAAAAAAAGGTTTAAGCATAATAACAGACGCGGATTCTTTACTGTAAGAGCAGTGAGACTATGGAACTCTCTGCCGTATGATGTTGTAATGAGTGATTCATTACTTAAATTTAAGAGGGGACTGGATACCTTTCTGGAAAAGTATAATGTTACAGGGTATATACACTAGATTCCTTGATAGGGCGTTGATCCAGGGAACTAGTCTGATTGCCGTATGTGGAGTCGGGAAGGAATTTTTTTCCCCAATGTGGAGCTTACTCTTTGCCACATGGGTTTTTTTTGCCTTCCTCTGGATCAACATGTTAGGGCAAGTTAGGTTAGGCTATGGGTTGAACTAGATGGACATATAGTCTTCCTTCAACCTTAATAACTATGTAACTATTGTTAACAGAATTGGTGTTCTCAAGACACCCATACTGCTAAAAATTGTGATGAAGCACAAAGTCGCTGACTCCTTCACTTACCCCAGCAGGCCACGGGTATCATTAGAAATATTGGTCTTGTAGTAAATCTTCCTTTCCTCCATCTAGGGAAACATTTGTAATGTATCCCATCTAGTGCTTGGGGACGGGGACAACACGGGCCTGTGTGATTTCAAATGCCAAGGCTGAATTTCAGCCCCAGTCTGTACCTGCTCTCACCCCATCTATTTTGAAATCTGCTCAAACAAAGAGAGGTTTAATACTAGAGATAGGACTGTCCTGGTTGGGTACACCTTGTCGCGGTGGCATAGTTTTTATGCTTTTTTGCTCAAAATTGTGTTAACTGAGTATCCTATGTTATTTATTAGAACTACTTTTTTATTTACTTACTACAGGGTATTTACTCACTTTGTTTTTATCTCATGTTTTGTATGATACAACCTATAATGTAAGAGTATTTCAATGAAGGCATTCTTTACTCAGAACCATTACTATAACTATATGACTATAACTATATATCTATAATGCAATAATAAATGTTAATAATAAACTGACAGGTGCGACCATTACAATCAAGAGTTGCTAAGCTTCCAAATTAGAAACTGCCTGCTGCTAAAGTACCTGTGGAGTCATACTGAATTATTCTTTTATGTACATGAAAGGCATATTTTACATCACAACCAGCAAGCACTTACCAAGAGCAAGTTTTGCCATCTGTAAATTATTGATCCATGACTGTTTTGCAGCAGGAGTAAATGTATTAAAGACTGCAGTAAAGAAAGTGGCCCTTCCTGATCTGAAACACATTTAGAAAAGAAGATGAAAAGACTATGCGTGGTGGAAATATTTACTGTCTCAGAAAATTATCAAAAACAAATACCACTGACTTGTCATGCTTGCCAGGAAGCTGGAGCTGAATTCTGCAGCGGTCTGCAGCTCGAATTTCATTCTCTTTCTTCAAGATCAGTCTTTGTAATCCTGAAGACCAGTCCTGAGCAATTGTGGGATTCAAATTCTAAAATAGAGGATTAATCAGTTCACAAAATAGATATACAATTGTTAAAGTGAGCACTTTCCTCCCCAATACCTATTACATGTGTCATCAGGCAGTAAGAGCAGTAAAGGCCCCGTCACACTTAGCGACGCTACAGCGATCCCGACAACGATACGACCTGTCAGGGATCGTTGCTGCGTCGCTATGTGGTCGCTGGTGAGATGTCAAACTGTGAGATCTCCCCAACGACGCAGCAGCGATGCTGCGACCTGTAGCGACCTGTACAACGATGTCACATGGCAGCTATTTCATGACGATTAACAGACCTCAATGAGGGACGTCCTGTCATGAGGTCGTTGGTAAGGTGTCAAACACAGCGATGTGTGCTACCCAGCGGGACCTCAACGACCAAAAAAAGGTCCAGGCCATTCCGACACGACCAGCGATCTCACAGCAGGGGCCTGGTCGCTGCTACGTGTCACACATAGCGAGATCGCTACTGAGGTCGCTGTTGCGTCACAAAACTTGTGACTCAGCAGCGATCTCGCTTTGTGTGACGGGGGCTTAAGGGACTAGCACAGCTCTGAGTAATATCTGCCTGTAGAAGACCAGCTCTACCTTGCCTACAACGTATTCTAATTAGCAGAACATGTTCAAACCTAAAATGACTTTTTTTTTGCTGTATAATAGTAAAGTGTTTTCTGACTAGAAATTAAGGTAACTAACCATTGATAATGGGCTTGTTTCCACCAATTCCTAATATGGAATGTATAAGTTGTAGAGGGGTCCCAATTAGCAAAGGGTTGGTAAAAAAAAAAAAAATAATGGTGCTTTGGGAGACTTGGCTGGGTCATTTGTGTTCCCTTTTCTCATCTGTTTGCTTTGGCAGCTCACTGACCCATAAGTCAGTGGGGCTGTTAACACTTTTCTTTTTTCATGAATCTACTGACCCGATCTGAGGAAAACTCAATGTATGCCCAATTCTGGTCAATTTTTATAGTTGGGTCTGGAGCATGGAAGTCTATCTTAGAGAGATACCATAGAATACACACTGAAGACACCCTAACACTTCTGTTTTTCTCTGAAGGAAATCAGATATGGTCATGTGAATGTGACCTAAAGTGCTTTTCCCATATTATGCATCAATGCCATAAAGCCATTAATTTAGAAAATGGGAATACACACACTGAAAACAATACACTACTGAGGTCAACAAGTCTAATAACATCTCTACTTGTCTACAGGATGTGGCTTTTTTTTTTGTTTTAAGGAGAACCTGTCAGATCAAGGCATCCTATTCACCTGCAGCTATAGGTTACATATACAGACATATAGAGCTATAATCATATCTGCCTGCCTTACTGGAGCAGCAACTACATTGGGAGAATGAACTTCTATCCTCCCTGTAATGGCCTGAAATCTCTCCCTGCCATTGACAGCCCACTCTGCACACATACTCTGCAGAACAGCCTGTCAATCAATTACAGTGCGCTTACTGTATAGCGAACGAGGACTGTAATCACTCCTTGCACCACCCCGAAGACTGGAAGCGAGCAGTTACATGGCGATATAAAAATTAATTTTATTCCTGTAGCCGACGCTCCAGTAAGGCTGAGCAATGTAATTTTAACTACATTTACCAGCAGATTACCCCAATAAATTCAGGTATATGGCGTTTCTGGACACAACAGGTTCCATTAAAAAAATATATGCATTAGACATCTGTCAAATGAGCAGTCACAGCTATCTCTCCCAACTCCTCCATACACAGGAACGCTAGGCTCGGCCACCTGCATCCTCAGAGAGCGGCTGAAATTATCCTCTGGCAACAGCTTGTGTCTCACATGAAAAGAAAAGGATCAACTACTGAAATTCAGTAGACCAGATGCTTAACCCCTTTACCCCCAAGGGTGGTTTGCACGTTATGGACCGGGTCAATTTTTACAATTCTGACCACTGTCCCTTTATGAGGTTATAACTCTGGAACGCTTCAACGGATCCCGGTGATTCTGACATTGTTTTCTCGTGACATATTGTACTTCATTATAGTGGTAAAATTTCTTTGATATTACCTGCGTTTATTTGTGAAAAAAACGGAAATTTGGCGAAAATTTTGAAAATTTCGCAATTTTCCAACTTTGAATTTTTATGCAATTAAATCACAGAGATATGTCACACAAAATACTTAATAAGTAACATTTCCCACATGTCTACTTTACATCAGCACAATTTTGGAACCAAAAATTTTTTTTTGTTAGGGAGTTATAAGGGTTAAAAGTTGACCAGCAATTTCTCATTTTTACAACACCATTTTATTTTAGGGACCACATCTCATTTGAAGTCATTTTGAGGGGTCTATATGATAGAAAATACCCAAGTGTGACACCATTCTAAAAACTGCACCCCTCAAGGTTCTCAAAACCACATTCAAGAAGTTTATTAACCCTTCAGGTGCTTCACAGGAATTTTTGGAATGTTTAAATAAAAATTAACATTTAACTTTTTTTCACAAAAAATTTACTTCAGCTCCAATTTGTTTTATTTTGCCAAGGGTAACAGGAGAAAATGGACCCCAAAAGTTGTTGTACAATTTGTCCTGAGTACGCTGATACCCCATATGTGGGGGTTAACCACAGTTTGTGCGCATGGCAGAGCTCGGAAGGGAAGGAGCGCCATTTGACTTTTCAATGCAAAGTTGACTGGAATTGAGATGGGACGCCATGTTGCGTTTGGAGAGCCACTGATGTGCCTAAACATTGAAACCCCCCACAAGTGACACCATTTTGGAAAGTAGACCCCCTAAGGAACTTATCTAGAGGTGTGGTGAGCACTTTGACCCACCAAGTGCTTCACAGAAGTTAATAATGCAGAACCGTAAAAATAAAAAATCATTTTTTTTTCACAAACATTATCTTTTCGCCCCAAATTTTTTATTTTCCCAATGGTAAGAGAAGAAATTGGACCACAAAAGTTGTGGCACAATTTGTCCTGAGTACTCTGATACCCCATATGTGGGGGTAAACCATTGTTTGGGCGCATGGGAGAGCTCGGAAGGGAAGGAGCGCCGTTTGACCTTTCAATGCAAAATTGACAGGAATTGAGATGAGACGCCATGTTGCGTTTGGAGAGCCACTGATGTGCCTAAACATTGAAACCCCCCACAAGTGACACCATTTTGGAAAGTAGACCCCCTAAGGAACTTATCTAGAGGTGTGGTGAGCACTTTGACCCACCAAGTGCTTCACAGAAGTTTATAATGCAGAACCGTAAAAATAAAAAAATCATTTTTTTTTCACAAAAATTATCTTTTCGCCCCCAATTTTTTATTTTCCCAATGGTAAGAGAAGAAATTGGACCACAAAAGTTGTGGCACAATTTGTCCTGAGTACTCTGATACCCCATATGTGGGGGTAAACCATTGTTTGGGCGCATGGGAGAGCTCGGAAGGGAAGGAGCGCCGTTTGACCTTTCAATGCAAAATTGACAGGAATTGAGATTGGACGCCATTGTTGCGTTTGGAGAGCCACTGATGTACCTAAACATTGAAACCCCCCACAAGTGACACCATTTTGAAAAGTAGACCCCCTAAGGAACTTATCTAGATGTGTGGTGAGCACTTTGACCCAATAAGAGCTTCACAGAAGTTTATAATGCAGAGCCGTAAAAATAAAACAAAATTTTTTTCCCACAAAAATAATTTTTTAGCCCCCAGTTTTGTATTTTCCTGAGGGTAACAGGAGAAATTGGACCCCAAAAGTTGTTGTGCAATTTGTCCTGAGTGCGCTGATACCCTATATGTGGGGGAGAACCAGCGTTTGGGCGCATGGGAGGGCTCGGAAGGGAAGGAGAGCCATTTGGAATACAGACTTAGATGGAATGGTCTGCAGGCGTCACATTGTGTTTGCAGAGCCCCTAATGTACCTAAACAGTAGAAACCCCCCACAAGTGACCCCATATTGGAAACTAGACCCCCCAAGGAACTTATTTAGATGTGTTGTGAGAACTTTGAGCCCCCAAGTATTTCACTACAGTTTATAACGCAGAGCCGTGAAAATAAAATAAAAAATTTCCCCTCAAAATTATTTTTTAGCCCCCAGTTTTGTATTTTCTCGAGGGTAAAAGGAGAAATTGGACCCCAAAAGTTGTTGTCCAATTTGTCCTGAGTGCGTTGATACCCCATATGTGGGGTGAACCAGCGTTTGGGCGCATGGGAGGGCTCGGAAGGGAAGGAGCGCCATTTGGAATGCAGACTTAAATGGAATGGTCTGCAGGCGTCACATTGCGTTTGCAGAGCCCCTAATATACCTAAACAGTAGAAACCCCCACAAGTGACCCCATGTTGGAAACTAGACCCCCCCACGAACTTATCTAGATGTGTTGTGAGAACTTTGAGCCCCCAAGTGTTTCACTACAGTTTATAACGCAGAGCCGTGAAAATAAAAAATCTCTTTTTTTCCCACAAAAATTATTTTTTAGCCCCCAGTTTTGTATTTTCCCAAGGGTAACAGGAGAAATTGGACCCCAAAAGTTGTTGTCCAATTTGTCCTGAGTACGCTGATACCCCATATGTTGGGGTAAACTCCTGTTTGGGCACACGGGAGAGCTCGGAAGGGAAGGAGCACTGTTTTACTTTTTCAATGCAGAATTGGATGGAATTGAGATCGGTCGCCATGTCGCGTTTGGAGATCCCCCTGATGTGCCTAAATAGTGGAAACCCCCCAATTATAACTGAAACCCTAATCCAAACACACCCCTAACCCTAATCCCAACGGTAACCCTAACCACACCTCTAACCCAGACACACCCCTAATCCTAATCCCAATCGCAAATGTTATCCAAACCCTAACCCTAACTTTAGCCCCAACCCTAACTGTAGCCTTAACCCTAACCCTAGCCCTTACCCTAGCCCCAACCCTAACCCTAACCCTAGCCCTAGCCCTAACCCTAACCCTAGTCCCAACCCTAACCCTAGCCCTAGCCCTAGCCCTAACCCTAACCTTAGCCCTAACCCTAGCCCTAACCCTAACCCTAGCCCTAGCCCTAACCCTAACCCTAGCCCTAATGGGAAAATGGAAATAAATACATTTTTTTCATTTACTTTTATAGCGGGTTTTTTAGCGGATTTTTATGATTGGCAGCCGTCACACACTGAAAGACGCTTTTTATTGCAAAAAATATTTTTTGCGTTACCACATTTTGAGAGCTATAATTTTTCCATATTTGAGTCCACAGAGTCATGTGAGGTCTTGTTTTTTGCGGGACGAGTTGACGTTTTTATTGGTAACATTTTCGGGCACGTGACATTTTTTGATCGCTTTTTATTCCGATTTTTGTGAGGCAGAATGACCAAAAACCAGCTATTCATGAATTTCTTTTGGGGGAGGCGTTTATACCGTTCCGCGTTTGGTAAAATTGATAAAGCAGTTTTAATCTTCGGTTCAGTACGATTACAGCGACACCTCATTTATATCATTTTTTTATGTTTTGGCGCTTTTATACGATAAAAACTATTTTATAGAAAAAAATAATTATTTTTGCATCGCTTTATTCTGAGGACTATAACTTTTTTATTTTTTTGCTGTTGTCGCTGTATGGTGGCTCGTTTTTTGCGGGACAAGATGACGCTTTCAGCGGTACCATGGTTATTTATATCCGTCTTTTTGATCGCGTGTTATTCCACTTTATGTTTGGCGGTATGATAATAAAGCGTTGTTTTTTGCCTCGTTTTTTTTTTTTTTTTCTTACGGTGTTTACTGAAGGGGTTAACTAGTGGGCCAGTTTTATAGGTCGGGTCGTTACGGACGCGGAGATACTAAATATGTGTACTTTTATTGTTTTGTTTTTTTTATTTAGATAAAGAAATGTATTTATGGGAATAATATATTGTTTTTTTTTTCATTATTTAGGATTTTTTTTTTTTTTTTTTTTTTTTTTTTTACACACTTGGAAATTTTTTTTTTTACTTTTTTACTTTGCCCCAGGGGGGGACAATACAGATCGGTGATCTGCCAGTTTGCACAGCACTCTGACAGATCACCGATCTGTCTGAGAGCAGTGCAGCGTTACCAAGTGCCTGCTCTGAGCAGGCACTTGGTAAGCCACCTCCCTCCCTGCAGGACCCGGATCCGCGGCCATTTTGGATCCGGGACTTACTGCAGGGAGGGAGGTAGGAGACCCCCGGAGCAACGCGATCACATCGCGTTGCTGCGGGGGTCTCAGGGAAGCCCGCAGGGAGCCCCCTCCCTGCGCGATGCTTCCCTGCACCGCCGGCACATCGCGATCATCTTTGATCGCGGTGTGCCGGGGGTTAATGTGCCGGGGGCGGTCCGTGACCGCTCCTGGCACATAGTGCCGGATGTCAGCTGCGATAAGCAGCTGACACCCGGCCGCGATCGGCGGCGCTCCCCCCGTGAGCGCGGCCGATCGCGCTGGACGTAATATTCCGTCCTTGGGAATTAAGGCCCACCCCACATGGACGGAATATTACGTCCAATGGCAGAAAGGGGTTAAAGGGAACCTGTCACCCCGGTTTTTCAGTACGAGATAAAAATACTGTTAAATAGGGCCTGAGCTGTGCGTTACTATAGTGTATTTTGTGTACCCTGATTCCACCCCTAAGCTGCCGAAATAACTTACCAAAGTCGCTGTTTTCGCCTGTCAATCAGGCTGGTCAGGTCAGATGGGCGTGGCGACATCGCTGTATCTTCCCCCAGATCTTGCATATCTTTCCGTTGGTGGCGTTGTGGTTTGCGCATGCCCATCTTCTGAATCCACTGGGCAGGAGAAGAAAAAACGCACGATCGGCGCTATTTCCCTGGTGATCTGTGGGGGCGGCCATCTTCCTGAGGCCGCGCGTGCGCATATGGAGTCCTCTGCTGCCCGGGGCTTCAGGAAAATGGCCGCGGGATGCCGCGCGTGCGCAGATGGAGATCGTGGTGGCCATTTTCCTGAAGTTGAGATGCGAACTCGGCTTCAGGAAAATGGCCGCCGCGGGATGCCGTGCGTGCGCAGATGGAGATCGCGGCGGCCATTTTCCTGAAGCCCCGGGCAGCAGAGGACTCCATATGCGCACGCGCGGCCTCAGGAAGATGGCCGCCCCCACAGATCACCAGGGAAATAGCGCCGATCGCGCGTTTTTTCTTCTCCTGCCCAGTGGATTCAGAAGATGGGCATGCGCAAACCACTACGCCACCAAAGGAAATATATGCAAGATCTGGGGGAAGATACAGCGATGTCGCCACGCCTATATGACCTGACCAGCCTGATTGACAGGCGAAAACGGCGACTTTGGCAAGTTATTTCGGCAGCTTAGGGGTGGAATCAGGGTACACAAAATACACTATAGTAACGCACAGCTCAGGCCCTATTTAACAGTATTTTTATCTCGTACTGAAAAACCAGGGTGACAGGTTCCCTTTAACTCCCCAAAACCCATCTGATGGGAGAGGATCAGAAGGCCCCTATACATACACAATACTGTCGGCCAATCCCCGATATCAATGGGATTTAAGCACTTTAGTCCAGGTGACTCGGTGAACAAAATGCACAGCTTAAAGGAAGCCATATTAATCTGGAATAGGTGTCAAACCGTTGCCCTGCAGCACATGTACATGGACAGCAAGATTTCTAATAATTAGCATTATTAAGAAACTTGCAGGAGGTCTTCCGGACTTAGGCATTTTTTTGTTCTTGTTTATTTCTAGGTTTGGTATTCCTCTAATCTTTAAAAGGAGAGAAGTGGAGCTCGGTCTCAGAAGAAATGTTAATTTTATGAATAGGAGAAGTTGTAAGATGATCGGAAACCAGGCTCAGATGTTAAGTGACATTTATACTGTTACACAGTGTGCCTCCTCAGATATCGTCAGAGCGTCTGGTAACTAAGACACACACTTTCCATAGGAATCTCAGAGAAGGGTCGGTTGATAAACTGCATTCTCGGTTAGTCAATCCATGTGCAGAACGCTTTCATGAGATGGTAACTATCATATACAAGGTCCAAACTATTTGCTTAACTAAGGCCATTTTATGCTATTGATGAGCTATTTAAAACACCAATGATTTTGACAAGTTACTGCCTCCCGAAATCACTCCTTTTAACAACACTTAAGCATGGTCCCTTCTTATTCAAAAAAGAAAATCCCCATTATTTAGAACTTGTAAAATCAGACTAAGGCCTTATTCAGACATACAAAAAAAAAAAAAAAAAAAAAAGGTATGAACGCTATCCACTTTTTTCCCACATAGCAATAGTAGCTATAACAGTGATTGGGGTAGTACACTTGTCGCACAGTCCGCAGAAAATAGAGGAGGCATGACTAATATTGATCAAAGTGTCAGATCAAAATTAGCAGTGTTGAAGGGTCCATGAAAAAAAAGCACTGGATGCCAAAAAAGAAATGTATGTATTTATTTATTTTCATTTCTCACCCAAGAAAAACTGATGAAATTCCGACCAAACTGACATGGTAGGAACTGAAACTAACAAAACCTTGATAAAAAAAAAACAACTGATGAAACTTGGACTGATTTTCTCATATGAGAAAATCACTAACATCTGAATGAGTCTGTCACACTTTAGCCAGATGGGCGCACGGTGAGATGGAAGGGAAGCATCAATGACACTTGTTCTGCGCAACTCTAAGGTCCCTAGCATCCCTAGACTGGTTCTTTCACCCGCTGCGGCGATCACGCTCCTATTCCGGTCTTATCCCGACAAAGACCCTGACTAGTGCCTAGGGCAGCAGGAAAGCTAGTCCTGCTCTAACAAAGTCACAAAGGATAACAGACAAGGATAAAAGAAACAGCAATCACTCAACCAGCTCTCAGGCTACAGAAAGGAGAAGGAAAATGTGAGGCAAACCAAATAGGAGATAAGGCAAAGGAAGACACTCAAAAACTATCAAACATATCTCTAGAGACGACTCCTAGATCACCCCCCTTCACACAGCTCACACCTCCAGCTATAAACCAGGTTATAGCAAGCCATCACTGGTATCTACTCAAGCTAAGAGGCCAGCATTTATAACAGAGGGGAGTGGAGAAATCAGAACAGCCGAGATAACTCAGGACAGAGAGTTCTAGGAGACCAAAAGAACTGTTTAACCCTTGCTACAGCGCAAGGCAAATATGCACAGCTAACTAACTAGAAGGCAAAGCAGATCCAACCAACGCAGATGCATGTGTAGCCAAACGTCGTGATCTTCTGTCCTCTCTCTGTCGCGGTATCCCCATGACAGAGCCTTAAGGCCGGCTTCACATGTCAGGTTATTTCTTTCATAGTTTTTTTTTTTCAGTGTGATGGATCCGCTTTTGATATTCATGTTACTTTTTACAAACCTCATTGCATCTATCTTTCTTGTACAAAGAAAACTAAATTTCTTGGCTTCTTCTACCCATTCGGGCTCATTCACATTCAATTTTTTGCACGTATGCGAAAAATGGACCGATTATTTTGATCAGCGTTTGATCAGAGAGAATGTCATCTGAGTGTCATCCGTTTTTCTCGCATGTGGAGAAATAAAAGAAAAATAAAGTTTATCCACCTTTTCCATTCAGACAGCCCATGAAAATAGGATGTCACCTGAGAGCAGTTTGATTTTTTCATGGACCTAGTGACTTGCATTGATTACTTTGCTCAGACCCTTGGATCAAAATCGGACATGTCTCCGCGAAAAATCATGGACATGTGAATGGCCGTAGACTATCACAGGTACAAGTGCAATATGTGGATAACACGGATAGCACTCGTATGCGAAAACTGGACAATTGAAGGAGTCCTTAAAGAAATTATTTCACCAGGAAAGCAGCATAGTATAGAAGTAGAGACCCAGATTCCAGGGATGTATCACGTACTGGGATACTTTCTGTAATAATCATAAAATCAGTTTTATCAGCAGGAGATAATGACTAGAGGACTAGTAATCCTGCAGTCATCTAGATCTCAATATTCACGAACTCTATACAATCCTGTTCCCACCATTGATCGACAGCTTTCTGCTACCGTACAGTGTACACACAAAGCTGCCAATCAGTGGTGTGAGCAGGGTTAGGCCAGTCTCACACGTCCAGATATTTCCGGTACCGGAAGAAATGGTCCCGGAGCTATCCGTGTCCGTGTGTCCACGTAGGCCATCCGTGTGCTATCCGTGTGTCCGTTTTTATTGTCTGTGTGCTGTCCGTATCCTGAAACAATTTGTTTCAATTTTAACCCTATGACTTTAACAAAATCACACGAACAGCATCCGTGTGCGGTATGTGTTTACACGCACCCATTGACTTTAATGGGTCCGTGTGATCTGTGCGCTCCCACGAACACTGACACGTCTCCGTGTTTTGCACATGGACACACGGTCCGCGAAAAGACCTGGTAGATCTGCAGCAGATAAAACAGTGATCTTATCAAAACTGCAGAGAGCAACCCAGTAAGTGACACGAGTGATATCAGGGTGTCTGTCCTGAAATCATGATGTTCTCAGATGGGGGAGCAAAATCCTTGTGACAGTAAAATATGTCACTTGTGCAATCTGTTCTGTTTTTTTATCTAGGGCAATTGACTTGCATTGGCAGGAAACAGCGGATACATGGATCAAAGTAAACCATCTGCATTTTGTTTTTTTGTAAACAATAGGTCAATAAAGAAAAAAAATAACGCATGTGAAAAGGTACATTGATTGTAATAGGTCTGTAATCTAGCCATAAAAATAATTGACAGCTCAAGTGCAAAAAAAAAACAAAAACTGATGTGTGAGTCCTGAATCATTTGTCTCCAATAACGAAAGGAACAAGTAGAGAAAACAGAGCTGTCAAGAGATAGTCTTTACAATACAATGCCACATTACCTTTGAAATATATTGTAGAATGTATGCAATATCTGCACTAGATGGACTTTAAGGCTATGTGCACATGTTCAGGAATTCTTGCAGAAATTTCCTGCGCAAAACAGGACATTTTCTGCAAGAAATCCGCATGTGTTTTTTGCGCGTTTTTTCCCAGAGCTTCCCAATGCATAAAATAGTGGGAAAAACGTGAAAAATCCGCAAACTTAATGAACATGCTGCGTTTTTTTCCGCGATGTGTTTTTTATTCGCTGAAAAAAACGCATCATCTGCACAAAAATTGTGGAATGCATTCTAAATGATGGGATGCATAATGTATGCGTTTTTAATGCGTTTTTATAGTGAAAAAAACACAAAAAATCCGCAACGTGTGCACACAGTCTTAAAAGGATTGGGACAAACATCATAATCAATGAATTCACTTTTTTTATTGTGTCCCATTGACAAAGGTATATAAAATCCAGCCCCAAGACGGGCAGTCTGTCTTTACAAACATCTATGAAGAAACGGGCCGTTCTAAAGAGTCATCTGAATTCAAGCATCATTGTACAAGGTCAGTTCATGAAATATCCACCCTCCTAAATATTCCACAATCAACTGTTGTGGTATTAAAAAAATCAAAATGTTTATAAACCACAAGCAACCCAGCCTAACGTGGCAGGCCATGGACAGTTACAGAGCAGTGTCGTTGAGTACTGCGGCTCATAGTTGAAAAACTGTGCCCCTGGATCTTCACGGCAGGCGTTTCAATGGCTGATCAGGTTCTTGCAAGTCTTACTAGAACAACGACAGGCAACAGATGGAGTGGTGTAAAGCACACCACAACAGGAACTCTGGAGTAGTGGAAATGTGCTCTGTGTTGGGACAAATCACACTTCTTTATATGGCAGTATGATGGATGAGTCTGAGTTGCACCAGGTTGTCTGCCTGACTGCATAGTGCCCAATCTAAAGTTTGGTGGAGTAGAGGATTGGCCTAGGCCCAAAGTACCAGTGAAGAGAAACCTAAATACTTCAGCTTACTAAGACATTTTGGACAATTTAATGCTTCAACTTTGTGAGAACAGATTAGGGAGGGCAAGTCTACGTCCCAGGGCACAAGGCATGGTTGGTCGAGTTTGGTATATAGGAACTTGACTTACTCACTGCACAGGGCCCTGTCCATAACCCCCAAAGAGCCCGCACATCCAAAATGAGTGTCTGACCTCACAAATGCTTTCCTGCTTGAATGGGCAAACATTTCTACAGACACATTCAAAGATCTTGTACAAAGTCTTCCCAGAAGACTGGATTACGGTGTAAAGTCGTAAAAGCTCTTTTAGGTTTAATGTGTAGGTGTCCCATTCCGTTTGTCCATACAGTGTCGTTCTCTTGATAAAAGGATTAAAAAAAGTTCACCTACTGCATTTTTTAATGGAAGGGGTCTGCTTTATATCATATGATAATTGTATCCATTCTGTTAATAAAGACACATTTATTCTAGACACCATACAAAAGTTCATTTCAAGAGCGGCCACACTTATATAGATGAAAATGAATTTCTACAATATGCACATAAATTATGTAATCTTGATCTCACACCCCAAGTCCGCATTTATTTACTTTTTTAGTCTTATAAAAATGGACATTTTCCTCACCTTCGGCTCATACAGATTATATTTGCATTCACAATAGAACTCAGATCAAATTTAGGGACGTTCTACAAAGCTTACCTGATAGTTTCCTCTTAGCTGGGAGATTAATTGAGAGATTTGGTTTACAACATCTAAATCGGAAAGTAGATTCTGTAAGTCTTGATAAAGTTGCCCGGGTCCCATGTACAATTTATCTGTAGGTATACAGAAATAACACTGTAAATTAAATATGTAATGTACTGCATTCTAAGGAATTAAAGGGAACCCATCACATTAGAAAAAGCCTGTTGTGAGTGATGAGCGAAATTGCTCCCTTCATGCTGCAATGACTGAAAGCTAGCAGACTCCTGGAGGAAAAAGGGTTCATGTTCTCACTGAAGAGGCACTTTAAAGCGGCAAGAAAGCATTCTGATACTATTTACCACTAGATTAACCCTATAAATAGGGTTAATAGCATTTTTCAAGTTGACAGGTTCCATTTAGGCTGGTTAAAGAAAATATAAGTGTACAAAATGGACACATCATTATGCATAAAGATCCCAATACAGCTAATAAAATACTTATTTGCAAAGCTGCTATGAAAAACAAAAAGCTGGAAATTGGCAACATTTGCATGTACGGTATATGCTATATTCACACAGGGGTCATGGTTTTGGTTTATAAAGGAGCTATGAAATCTAGGTCTGGTCCATTTCTGAACAATTATATTTTGCACCAGGCTAAATCATCACATACATTATATCATCCATTTCATCCCAACTCCATTGTATCCATACACTTTAAACCCTGGATTAAGGACACCGGATTTGTGTGACATCCAGCCTCACCACCAGTTCAGTAAATTTTCTTTTACAGACAGGAGGTCTGCTTTTGACATGAAATCACCTATGAAATCTCTTTTGGGAGCTCTCAGATACACCCCACCTCCAGCTTTACTTTCTTTGTCTCTATGTCTTCACGCAGCTGAAAATTATGGCACATAAAAGTACAGAGATGCAGTGGGGTCTCCATACAATGAGAAGAATAGTTACCAGAACAGAAAACATAGCTTATGGACTGTAACGGGACCCAGTGCCTATATAGGGGACCCAGTACGGAGATAAGAGGAGGACACTCCAAACTAAAATGTATATTAAAAACATGGAGGAAATGTCCAAAAGGTATGGTATATAACAAAAATACTAATTTATTGAACTCACAGAAAAACATATACATACAAGTGCTACTCACAAAATTAGAATATCATCAAAAAGTTAATTTATTTCAGATCTTCAATACAATACGTGAAACTCATATTCTATAGAGTAATTCCATGCAGGTTTTTTTTTACTTATTTAAATAATTTAAAAAACAGCGTGGGGAGCCCTCTATCCATGATAACCAGCCTTGCTGAAGCTGATAGTTTGGGGCTGCAGCCCACAGATGTCAGTTTTTTGTTAAAAATACAGGGGAACCCACACAGTTTTTCACTATAAATATTTATTTATAGCACAGGCGGCTGATGAAAACTCCCGACAGCCGATGCATACTCTCACTGTTATCAGTGGCAGTATGTGTAGGTTGGAAGTAGTGGTCCCATCAGTAGCCGCCTGCTCTCGCTGTTATCAGTTTTATACAACTCAATATTCTCCCCTGCTCGCACTGATTATTGGCAGCATTGGAGAACGATGCGAGCGGTCTTCAGTACATGGGGCTGAGGAACATAACTAACAGTACCGCCATTTACCAGGCACTGGGATGTGTCACACTGATGGCACATGGATGTTATGCATGTGTCATCCGTGTGCACATGTGTGGGATGTTTTGTGGCTCGTGCGGCTGTTAAAAAACAGACATGTCAATCTATTTTGCCCAGAACCACACGGTCTGTGGAAACACACTGACATGTGCACAGACCCATTCACTTGAATGGGACTATGTGTGTAATGGCCTCCAGTAGGTGTGAAAACTTTTACCATACGTACTGGACACAGAGGTCTAATGTGTAGACACAGAAACTGACAAGTTATGCAAAACTGCTCTCTGACACCGATTATCCTATTAATTGATAGATCTTACAAAATTTGTACCTAGATGCTATACGATTTTAGGGAGGGGGGGAGAGGTTGGGTTCACACTGCATTTTTTATCTGTGAACAAATGTTAGCTGTAAGTAAATAGGAGGTTTTTAATCACATTACAAACACTGCATTTTAGAGGCATTTTTTCAACATTTTTGGTGCAGTTTTGGCATTCGTTGCCTTTCTCCAAAATACAGCATGCTCTAGGTGTGGCACTTTGTATGCATTTTCTAATAAGCTTCTATATAGGACAGGAAAACATGTAAAGAAGAAATAGGGATTTTTCTGTTACTCACCGTAAAATCCTTTTCTCCGAGATGCTCATTGGGGGACACAGAACTGTGGGTGTATGCTACTGCCACCAGAAGGCTGACACTAAGTAAACATGAAACAAAGTTTAGCTCCTCCTCCGCCTTATACACCCTGACACTGGACGCAGGCGAACCGAGTTTGGTGCAAAAGCAGTAGAACAAAAAAGGAAACAAAACAAAACATATGAGCATTAATACAGAAACAACATGTCTAGAAATAACCATACTGACTGAAAAGGTCAGAGAAAAATGAAACAAAAAGAGAGCCATCTGGCTAACAGGGAGGGAGCTGTGTCCCCCAATGAGCGTCTCAAAGAAAAGGATTTTACGGTGAGTAACACAAAAATCCCTATTTCTCCTTCGCCTCATTGGGGGACACAGGACTGTGGGATGTCCTAAAGCAGTCCCTGGGTGGGGAATTAACTCACCGGTATAACATCCAGGCATCTGCTGGCTGTAAGTGCGCTACTGCAGCCCAAAGAATACGTATACCCAGACTTGCATCTGCCGAAGTCTGAGTGAGCCTTGCAAACCTGTTCTGCTGAAGCCTGGTGCCGAAGCGCCAAGGAAGCACCGAATCCAGGCCGGTTTGGAGAAACGCAAGAATGTTTGGGTTGGAGAAACGTAGTGGGGGGAGCTCACAGCTTCTGCACCATGAAAGGAAAACCTTCCAGATGTGATGATAACTACGTGCAGAGACGGATTTCCGGGCGCTAATCATGGTAGCAGCTACCTCTTGGGAAAACCCGGCCTGTGTTAGAATCCAAGATTGAATGGCGAGGCCATTAAACACAGGGCCCCTAAGTTCTGGTGGTAGATCGGGCCCTGTGAAAGTAGATACAGGCGGTACGGAAGCTGCCACGGAGTTCCAGCGAGGAGCTGCATAAGGTCTGCGTACCATGACCGACTAGGCCAATCTGGGCGGACCAGGATAGCTGGAACTCCTTCTGTCTTGACCTTTCTGATTACCTTCGGGAGTAGTGCTAGAGGGGGAAACATATGGGAGACGAAACTGGTCCCAAGGCAAAACTAACGTGTCCACAGCAATCGCCTGTGGATCTCGATACCGGGCGACAAACCTGGGTACCTTGGTATTCCTCCCGGACGCAATCAGGTCCACGTCCGGGGTTCCCTAGCGTTGACATATCTGTTGAAATACTTCGGGATGGAGAGACCACTCCCCGGACGCAAGGCCCTGTCGACTGAGAAAATCCGCAGCCCAGCTTTTCTTGCCCGGGATGTGGACTGCCGAAATCACCGAGTGATTCCTCTCGGCCCAGCAGAGGACCTGCTTTACCTCGTGCATGGCCACCCTGCTGTGGGTACCCCCTTGATTTATGTATGCCACCGCTTTGGCATTGTCCAATTGAATCCGGACAGGGCGGCCTGCCAGGAGATGATGAAAATGCTGCAGAGCCAGCCGAACAGCCCGAATCTCCAAAAGATTGATCGGGAGACCTGACTCCCGAGAAGACCAGCGTCCCTGGGCTGTCTGGCGGTAAAACACTGCTCCCCAACCTAGAAGGCTGGCATCTGTCGTGACTACTAGCCAATGAACTGGGGGAAAGGGTTTCCCCTGTTGTAGAGACAGACTTGTTGACCACCATGAAAGAGCCTGTCTGACCTGGAAAGATAGAC
This sequence comes from Ranitomeya imitator, assembly GCF_032444005.1. Lineage (NCBI taxonomy): Eukaryota > Metazoa > Chordata > Amphibia > Anura > Dendrobatidae > Ranitomeya > Ranitomeya imitator. The sequence goes on from NC_091286.1 coordinate 396,657,444, forward strand.
GGCACCTGAGGTTGAGAGAAAATGGCTCTTTGTCCCATGCTGCTAACAGTGCATGTTGGAGAGGACGAAGATGGAGTTGCGCAAATGGTACTGCTTCCATTGCCGCCACCATCCTTCCTAAGACCCTCATGCAAAACCGGATCGTATGATGGACAGGCCGGCGAAGGATCCTCACCTCTTGCCGAAGATTCAGGACCTTGTCCTGGGGTAGGATTGTCAAGCCTAGTAAGGTGTCGAAGATCATCCCTAGAAAAGAAATTCTCCGGGATGGTACAAGAGACGACTTTTCTAGGTTCACCAGCCACCCTAGACGAGAAAGAGTGTCTAGAGTAATGCTGACTCGCAGTAATAATTTTCCTCGCAGGCCCGAAAAGACGGCCCCTTGATGAGATCGTCTAGATATGGTAAAACGAGTATGCACCGGGAATGCAGGTTGGACACAACAGCCGCCATGACCTTTGTGAACACTCTGGGGGCGATGGCTAGCCCGAAATGTAAGGCCGTGAACTGGAAATGCAGGTTTCCTACAGCGAAACGTAGGAAACTTTGATGCGCAGGAAATATGGGAATGTGCAGATAGGCATCTTGAATATCTATTGAAGCTAAGAATTTTCCCTTTTCCATTGTCGCAATGACTGACCGGAGAGATTCCATTCGAAAGCGCCGAATGTTGACAAACCTGTTTAAACGTTTCAGGTCCAAAATGGGCCTTACCGTTCCGTCTTTTTTGGGAACTATGAACAGGTTGGAATAGAACCCCTGAAATCTTTCTTCCTTTGGAACTGGAATGATGACCTGGCGGAGCCGAAGGGACTCTATAGAATTGAACAGGACCTGTACCCGGGATTTTGAGCTGGGAAGGCGGGAAGGAAAGAACCGGCATGGGGGGTGGTTGACAAACTCTATCCTGAAGACACCAGTTCTCTTATCCATTTGTCGTGAACCACAGTGAGCCAGGACTGGTGAAAAAAGAGTAGGCGGCCGCCTACTCTGTCAGCGAAGACCAGAGACCGACTCCAGTCATTTGGTCGAAAACCTATGGGACCTAAATCCCCTTCCCTGGGATCGTATTCTTCCCAATGGGGAGATCTGACGATCTCTGTCCTGATTGGGTCGCCCTGGAGCAGCAGGATTTGACGTTGGGGTCCACCTGGTATTACGAAAGGACTTAAAGCAAGCCTGGAACTGGCGACGAAAAGGCTGTTTAATCCTCTGCTGTGGAAGAAAATTGCTTTTCCCTCCTGTGGTATCAGAAATGAGCGGATCCAATTTTTCTCCAAATAATCGGCCACCTTGATCAGGAAGGGTTGTAAGATTTTTTTAGAGGTAGAATCTGCCTGCCATGTTCTCAACCAATGGCAATAGCGTTTGCTGCCACTGAAGCCGCACAGTTCGCTGCATCTAAAGATGCATTGATCAGGTAGCTCCCAGCTAGAGCTATTTGATTTGACATCTCTGTCAACTCCACTGGTAGATCCCTCTCCTGAAGAGCTTTGGTCAAAGATTCTGACCAAGACATCATGGCCTTAGCTACCCACGTCGCCGCAAAAGAGGGCTGAACCTGAAGTCTCAAAAACTGAACGAGCCAAACTATCAATAAGCCGATCAGTAGGATCTTTAATAGATGAGCCGTTGGGAAGGGATAACAGTGTGTTAGAGGCCAAACGAGAAACCGGAGGATCTACCGAAGGAGATTCTGCCCATTTCTTACGCAGTTCAGGAGCAAAAGGGTACCTAGCATTCAGAGCCTTTTGTCCCGCAAAACATCTGTCTGGATGCTTCCTGTGATGTTGGACCAAGTCCTCAAACTCAGGGTGAGAAGCGAACACCCTACGAGACTGCTTTGCCCTCTTGAATGATACCTTATGACCAGAGGTCAAGGTAGATTCCTCCTCTATACGCAGGGTTTGGTTGACGGCCTCAATTGGACTGTTTACTGCCTCTTGGTAATCAGGCACCTCTAGATTGAGGGATCTCTCGGAATCGTAGTCCGAACCGAGTTCACCGCTCTCCGCTGGAGAAGGTGAACGAGAGGCGGAACTCCAGGACGCAGATGCCCCTGACGGCCCGGGAGACGCTGTGTGGGTTCGCTTTCCCCGCATCTGCCTAGTGCGAGCGCGGCCCCTGTAGGCCGAAGGCTCCTGAGAGTCGGAGGACCTCTCCACGGCAGGTGAACCGCTGTCCCTGGCCGCAGCCGGGGTCTGCAGGGTCTCGATTGCCTTAGTTAGGGATGCCATAGACTGTGACAAGGATGTGACCCATTCCGGGGGAGAAACCACGGCTTCTACCGGGGTCGCAGGGGAGGGCTCTTGAGCGCGTCCGGAGTCGCAGGCCTCACAGACGATTACTCTGGGCATGCGGACCGACAGACTACACATGAGGTATATAGCACCGTGTAAGATTTGGCCCTTCTAGACATGGTGCCCTGCAAATGCTATAATCAGGGGATCTGCTGTCAGGCTGGGGGGAGTAGCACTTACCCCAGTCCTGTGTCCCCGTTTGTCCTGTGGAACTTGTCCCAGAGCGAAGAATCTGAGCTGCCTTTGAAAAAGAGAGCCCTCACTAGTGGGCGGAACCAGAGACGGCGGTTTTTGTGGCCTAGATTTTGCTTTCCAGCGTTCGGCGAGGAAAGGGAGGGGGCGGAGCCGTCGAAAAATATTGCGGCCGGAAGGGGCAGGACTTCTGCCCGTGGCCTACTTCCTGACAGAAGCCGGGGACTAAATTATCGACCGCCCCGGAAGTGACGCCGGCGGTCTGCAGTGCGGCGCTGCCCGCAATAGACAGGCCGCAGCGCCGCTTCAAACAAGGAGATCGCGATGCCGCCAGCAGGAAAAAAACCTCGGTGCCGCCAGCCGCAGCGTCGTCAGCCCCAAGAAAGCGAGGTGCCCGCAGAGCAGACCTGCCCCCTGTATGATGCGCACCTCAGGAGCCCTCGTAGCCCCCCCCCCCCCCCCCCCCCCCGAGTGAGGGAGCTGTGTAAAACACAAGGACGGTGCAGGCACCCTAACTCCATCTTCCCTTTCATAGGATAAGGAGAGGGACCGTCCGCCCCCCTTTATCACTGCTGTCTAGCATTGGTGATGCAGTGGGGGCTGCACGGACAATCCGTATGCACCTGTACAGCCTAGAGTTCCATTACCTTAGGGTGGTCAGGGCTAAGTCCGGCAAGTCCCACGTTGCGGGAGAGGACACGTGGAGGCCGTTGATGGTTTGGGAGATCTGACCCCTTCAAAAGGGTTCGTCGCCCCTGTCTCGCTTCCAAAAAAGGTCCAGTAGGTCTGGTAACCAGACCTGTGCCTCCATCAGACACTAAGCATGAACTGGGTTCGCCTGCGGCCAGTGTCAGGGTGTATACGGCGGAGGAGGAGCAAAACTTTTTTTATGTTTACTTCGTGTCAGCCTCCTGGCGGCAGTAGCATACACCCACAGTCCTGTGTCCCCCAAAGAGGCGAAGGAGAAAAACCAAGGCTATTAAAATGCTGAAGAAAACAAGACAGGTGGCAAAAGAGAGTTGAGAAGCTCGGTAACAAATTTAAAAAATTTTTTTTAGTGTACTAAAGCTTGAATAAGTGGATAAGGCTATATTTATGTTTACCACAAGAAATATGTTTATATGCAAAAAAAAAAAAAAGAAATGAAAAATAATGCAAATCCAGGCTGAAATTTAATAAAAAAATGAAAAATAAAAAAACCAACAACAACAAAAAAACCACAAAGCTAGCATCTACCCAAACTGTTGAGCGGAAGTCCTGGAAGCATGTGGACTAGATCCCAAATAGCTAATTGGTATTCAGAAATACTAATGAGTGTAATGAATTGACAAGAAAGCTCCTATTGTGTGCAGAGACATCAGTGTGATGCCAACACAATCAGGGCAGATCAGGCGCCTTCATCACATTGCTTCTAGTGACAAGATGAAGCGCTCAGGACAGGAAGGCTGTGTTGCCCATATAGAGGGAGACAAGAAAAGACCAAGTACAGCATCATTCATAGGAAAGCAATAAAAAGAGGCTGTGCAGCTACATGAATCAGTGATCATAACTTCCTTAATTATTTCCCATTAGTTATGGTCATTATAATTAGTACTGGGTGTTGCAAACTCCAGGCTTGTCCACAAGGTAGTCCGTATTTGACTGACTAAGCAGAGGAGCATAGGAAATCATACTGCAACTCTTAAGCGAAAGCCACATAACTGAGGAAGATAAATAGTTCTGCAAGTTGAGTCTTATCTTGGTCTTTTAAAGGGAACATGTCACCAGATTCATGCTGGGGACAACTAAAAATCAGAGCCCCTCTGCAGAATTACAGACAGATATATTTCTCTCAAAAATGTGCCGGCTAGCCGGAGACTAGACTAGTGTGGCCCCACACTCGGCCAGCTTCTCCCAGCACTGAGAGATCTGTCAATCGCATTTATTGGCATTGGGAACTGCCACCCTGGGTCAGAGCACATGTATACCAGGCAGAAGCCAAAAAAAGAGAAAGACACTTTTGGCCTAGGTCTGATGTACGGCTGCCTAAAAGAATCTTACAGTAGGAAAAAGTCAGGAAAAGCTCACATACAGTAGCCTAGGAGCAGAGACTCAGGGTATGTGCACACATATTTTTTAGCTCTGCTGATTTTTCCGCAGCCGATTTCATAAATCCACAGGTAAAAGGCACTGCATTTTACCTGCGGATTTACAGCGGATATTATGCGGATTCCACCTGCGGTTTTACACCTGCAGATTCCTATTATGGAGTAGGCATTTTTTTCGGCAGCATGTGCACTGCGGATTGCTTTTCCATAGGTTTACATTGTACTGTAAACGCATGGGAAACTGCTGCAGACCCACAGCTGCGAAAATGCTGCGTATCCGCAGCAAAATCCGCAACGAGTGCACATAGCCTCAGACAGTTGGTGTAGGAAGCTGCTTTCATCCTGGCCATTAAAGCAGAAGCCCAGCTGTCATTAGGATAGTGCACCCATTATACCCGCTCCATAACCACTTGTGATATCTTCATGTTTTTAAAAAAAAATAAAAAATATAGGATGATTACTGAAACATACAACCATTTTCACAACTGAAATTTGTATTGGACTCTTACTTGGTTTGACACAAACAACTTTCTCAGCTGCATGTAAAGAAGAAAATCGAGGTTGATTTCCTTGTTCCTCATTTTCCCCATATTCAATAACTTCAACCTGGCCCAATGGTACACTCCATTTTAGTAAGTATTTTTGGCTGGCTGTTACGATATTACTGCCTTCATTGGATGATCTAATACAGAAAAAAAAAAGACAAAAGTCACATAATGTATAGATCATCAAGGCACATACAGAAAATACAACAGATCGGCATATATTACATATTCCCTTCTCTCACAAACAGTCATAACTAATAGATCATGTACAACCTGTGTCATAAGGAAATCTTTATCATATACAAGAAGAGCCTGATATATACAGTACAGACCAAAAGTTTGGACACACATTCTCATTTAAAGATTTTTCTGTATTTTCATGACTATGAAAATTGTAAATTCACACTGAAGGCATCAAAACTATAAATTAACACATGTGACTACCCATGGAGGCTCATCAAGAGAATGCCAAGAGTTTGCAAAGCAGTCATCAAAGCAAAAGGTGGCTACTTTGACGAACCTAGAATATAAGATATAATCAGATAAGAATATAAGATATAATCAGTTGTTTCTCACTTTTTTTGTTAAGTATATAATTCCACATGTGGCCAAAAGTATTGACACCCCTGCAATTCTGTCAGATAGACAGTTGAGCGAAAAAGTGTTTGCCCCCTTCCTGATATCCTATTCTTTTGTGTGTTCGTCACACTTAAATGTTTCAGATTACCAAACAAATTTAAATATTAGACAGATATAACACAAGTAAACACAAATTGCAGTTAATAAATGAAGGTCTTTATTAAGGGAATAATAAATCCCAACCAATAGGGCCCTGTGTGGAAAAGTGATTCCCACTCTCCCACCCCCTTCATGACCTTGGGATTTTTCATTTTTCCGTGTTCGTTTTTCACTCCCCTCCTTCCCAGAGCCATAACTTTTTTATTTTTCCGTGAATTTGGCCATGTGAGGGCTTATTTTTTGCGGGACGAGTTGTACTTTTGAACCACATCATTGGTTTTAGCATGTCGTGTACTAGAAAACGGGAAAAAAATTCCAAGTGCGGTGAAATTGCAAAAAAAGTGCAATCCCACACTTGTTTTTTGTTTGGCTTTTTTGCTAGGTTCACTAAATGCTAAAACTGACTTGACATTATGATTCTCCAGGTCAGTACGAGTTCATAGACACCAAACATGACTAGGTTATTTTTTATCTAAGTGGTGAGAAAAATTTCCAAACTTTGCTAAAAAAAAAAAAAAAAAAATTGCGCCATTTTCCGATACTCGTAGCGTCTCCATTTTTCGTGATCTGGGGTCGGTTGAGGGCTTATTTTTTGCGTGCCGAGATGACGTTTTTAATGATAGCATATTGGTGCAGATACGTTCTTTTGATCGCCCGTTATTGCATTTTAATGCAATGTCGCGGCGACCTAAAAAACGTAATTCTGGCCTTTCAAATTTTTTTCTCGCTACGCCGTTTAGCGATCAGGTTAATGCTTTTTTTTAATTGATAGATCGGGCGATTCTGAGTGCGGCGATACCAAATATGTGTAGATTTGATTTTTTTTTTTATTGATTTATTTTGATTGGGGCGAAAGGGGGGTGATTTAAACTTTTATATTTTTTTTATATATTTTTTTTTTTACTTTTGCCATGCTTCAATAGCCTCCATGGGAGGCTAGAAGCAGGCACAACGCGATCGGCTGATCGCTGCTATGTAGCAGAAATGGAGGTGTGCTGTGAGCGCCGACCACAGGGTGGCGCTCACAGCCACCGGTCATCAGTAACCATAGAGGTCTCAAGGACCTCTATGGTTACAATGGAGACGCATCGCCGACCCCCGATCATGTGACGGGGGTCGGCGATGACGTCATTTCCGGCCGCCCGGCCGGATGTGGTACTTAAATGCCGCTGTCTGCAATTGACAGCGGCATTTAACTAGTTAATAGGTGCGGGCAGATCGCGATTCTGCCCGCACCTATTGCGGGCACATGTCAGCTGTTCAAAACAGCTGACATGTCCCGGCTTTGATGCGGGCTCACCGCGGAGCCCTGCATCAAAGCAGGGGATCTGACCTTGGACGTACTATCCCGTCCAAGGTCAGATAGGGGTTAAAACATAAATTAACTGTGGGTTATCATATCTTTGGGAAGTGGAGTACAAATTCCCAAGCCACACCCAGGCCTGATTACTGCCACACCTGTTCCCAATCAAGAAATCACTTAAAGGGACACTGTCACCTGAATTTGGAGGGAACAATCTTCAGCCATGGAGGCGGGGTTTTGGGGTGTTTGATTCACCCTTTCCTTACCCGCTGGCTGCATGCTGGCTGCAATATTGGATTGAAGTTCATTCTCTGTCCTCCATAGTACACGCCTGTGCAAGGCAAGATTGCCTTGTGCAGGCGTGTACTACGGAGGATAGAGAATGAACTTCAATCCAATATTGCAGCCAGCATGCAGCCAGCGGGTAAGGAAAGGGTGAATCAAAAACCCCAAAACCCCGCCTCCATGGCTGAGGATTGTTCCCTCCAAATTCAGGTGACAGTGTCCCTTTAAAATAGGACCAGCCTGACAAAGTGAAATAGACCAAAAGTTCCTCAAAATCTAGACATCATGCAGTGATCCAAATAAATTTTGGAACAAATGAGAAACAAAGAAATTGAGATCTATCAGTATGAAAAAAAGGTATAAAGCCTTTAATGACTGAGCCAATTTTTACAATTCTGACCATTGTCCCTTTATGAGGTTATAACTCTGGAACGCTTCAACAGATCTCGGTGATTCTGACATTGTATTTCATGTTATTGGTAAAATTTCCTTGGCATTACTTGAGTTTATTTGTGAAAAAAAATGGAGATTTGGCAAAAAATTCGCAATTTTCCAACTTTGAATTTTCATGCCCTTAAATCACAGGGATATGTCACACAAAATACTTAATAAGTAACATTTCCCACATGTCTACTTTACATCAACACAATTTTGGAACTAAAATTTTATTTTGTTAGGGAGTTATAAGGGTTAAAATTTGACCAGCAATTTCTCATTTTTACAACACCATTTTTTTTAGGGACCACATCACTTTTGAAGTCACTTTGATGGGTCTATATGATACAAAATAAACAAGTGTTACACCATTCTAAAAACTGCATCCCTCAAGGTGCTCAAAACCACATTCAAGAAGTTTATTATCCCTTCAGGTGTTTCACAGGAATTTTTCTAATGTTTAAAAAAAAAAAAAATGAACATTTAACTTTTTTTTTTCTTTTTTAAATTTACTTCTGATCCAATTTGTTTTATTTTACCAAGGGTAAAAGGAGAAATTGGACCCCAAAAGTTGTTGTACAATTTGTCCTGAGTATGCCGATACCCCATATGTGGGGGTAAACCACTGTTTGGGCGCATGGCACAGCTCAGAAGGGAAGGAGCGCCATTTGACTTTTCAATGCAAAATTGGCTGGAATTGAGATGGGACTCCATGTCTTCCTTGGAGAGCCCCTGATGTGCCTAAACAGTGAAAGCCCCGAAAAGTGACCCCATTTTGGAAAGCTGGACCACCTAAGGAACTTATCTAGATGTGTGGTGAGTACTTTGAACCCCAAAGTGCTTCACAGAAGTTTATAAGGTAGAGCCCTGAAAATTAAAAAAAATTCCACAAAAATTATCTTTTAGCCCCCAATTTTGTATTTTCCCAAGGGTATCTGGAGAAATTGGACCCCAAAAGTTGTTGTGCAATTTGTCCTGAGTATGCAGATATCCCATATGTGGGAGAAAACTACTGTTTGGGCACATGGCACAGCTCGGAAGGGAAGAAGTGGTGTTTTGGAATGCAGACTTTGATGGAATAGTCTGTGGACGTCACGTTGCGTTTGCAGAGCCCCTGATGTACCTAAGCAGCAGAAATCCCCCACAAGTGACCCCATATTGGAAACTAGACCCCAAGGAACTTATCTAGATATGTGATCACTTTGGACCCCCAAGTGTTTCACTAAAGTTTATAACGCAGAGCTGTGAAAATATAAAATCTTTTTTTTCCACAAAAATGATTTTTTAGCCCCCAGTTTTGTATTTTCCCATGGGTAACAGGAGAAATTGGACCTCAAAAATTATTGTCCAATTTGTCCTGAGTACGCCAATACTCCATATGTGGGGGCAAACCACTGTTTGGGCGCACGGCACAAGGGAAGGAGCACAGTTTTACAATTTCAACGCAGAATTGTATGGATTGAGATCGGACATCATGTTGCGTTTGCAGAGCCCCTGGTGTGCCTAAATAGTGGAAACCTCCCAATTCTAACTCCAACCCTAACCCTAAAACACCCCTAAGCCTAATCCCAACCCTAACCACACCCCTAACCCTAATCCCAACCCTAACCATACCCCTAACCCTGACACACCCCTAACCCAACCGTAAACACAATCCAAACCCTAACCACAACTTTAGCCCCAACCCTAACCCTAAATTTAGTCCCAACCGTAACCCTAACTTTAGTCCCAACCGTAACCCTAACTTTAGCCCCAACCCAAACTTTAGCCCCAACCCTAATGGGAAAATGGAAATAATATTTTTTGCGTTACCACATTCAGAGAGCTATAATTTCTCCATATTTTGGTCCACAGAGTCATGTGAGGTCTTGTTTTTTTGCGGGAAGAGTTGACGTTATGGTATCAGTTTCAGGCACATGACATTTTTTGATCACTTTTTATTCCAATTTTTGTTAGGCAGAACGAACAAAAACCAGCAATTCGTGAATTTCTTTGGGGGGAGGCGTTTATATCGTTCCATCTTTGGTAAAACTGATAAAGCAGTACGATTACAGCGATACCTCATTTTTATCATTTTTTAATGTTTTGGCGCTTTTATACAATAAAAAAAACTATTTCATAGAAAAAATTATTTTTGCATCGCTTTATTCTGAGGGCTATAACTTTTTATTTTTACGCTGATGACGCTGTATGGCGGCTCGTTTTTTGAGGGACAAGATGACGTTTTCGGCGGTACAACGTTTATATTCTTTTTTTTATCGCATGTTATTCCACTTTTTGTTCGGCGGTATGATTATAAAGCATTGTTTTTTTTGCCTAGTTTTTTTTTTTTTTACGGTGTTCACTGTAGGGGTTAACTAGTGGGACAGTTTTATAGGTCGGGTCGTTACGGACGCGGCGATATTAAATATGTGTACTTTTATTGTTTTTTTTAATTTACATAAAGAAATGTACTTACTGGAACAATATTTTTTTTTTTATTTAGGATTTTTTTTTACACATGTAAATATTTTTTTTTTTACTTTGTCCCAGTGTGGGACATCATGTTATAGTGTCAGATTACTGATCTGACACTTTGCAGTGATCTGACAGGCACTGCACATGCAAGTCACCTCCCTGCAGGACCCGGAAGGAGCCCCGCGGCCATCTTGGATCCGGAGCCTGCAGGGAGGAGGATGGAGGAGACGCTCGGAGCAACACAATCACATTGCGTTGCTCCGAGGGTCTCAGGGAAGCACGCAGGGATCCCACCTCCCTGCGCGATGCATCCCTATGCCGCTGGAACGCTGCGATCATGTTTGATCAGTGTTTCGGGGGATAATGTGCCAGGAGCGGTCCGTCACATCTTCTGGCACATAGTGCCGGATGTCAGCTGTGATAGTCAGCTGACACCCGGCCGCGCTCTCCCCGTGAGCGCGGCTGATCGCATTAGACGTACTATCCCGTTGGTGGTCATACGGGTCCATACCACCGTGATGGGATAGTATGTCTAATGTCAGAAAGGGGTTAAGGTCAGTGTTCATGACTCCACCATAAGAAAGAGATTGGGTAAAAATGGCCTGAATAGCAGAGTTCCAGGACGAAAACCACTGTTGAGAAATAAGAACACAAAGCTTGTCTCCGTTTTGCCAGAAAACATCTTGGTGACCCCCAAGACATTTGGGAGAATACTCTATGGACTGACCAGACAAAAGTTTAAATTTTTGGAAGGTGCATCTCTCAATACATCTGGCATAGAAGTAACCCAGCATTTATAAAAAGAAACATCATACCAGTAGTAAAATATGGCTGTGGTAGTGTGATGTTCTGGAGCGGTTTTGCTGCTTCAGGACCTGGAAGACTTGAGGTGGTAAATGAAACCATAAATTCTATTGTTTACCAAACAACCCTGAAGGAGAATTTGTACGACACCTCAAGCTGAAGTACACTTGGGTTATGCAGTAGAACAGTGATCCAAAACACACCAGAATGTCCACCTCTGAATGGCTTACAAAAAACAAAATAAGTCTTTGGAGTGGCCTAGTCAAAGCCCTGACCTTAATCCAATTGAGATGATGTCGCATGACTTTGAAAAGGCGGTTCCTGCTCGGAAACTCTCCATTGTGGCTGAATTTCAACAATTTTGCAAGGATGAGTGGGCCAAAAATCATCCAGAGCGTTGTAGAAGACTCATTGCCAGTTACCGCAAAGGCTTGATTGCAGTTGTTACTGCGAAGGGTGGCCCAACCAATTATTAGGTTTAGGGGGCAATCACTTTAGATTTCTTTTTCCCTTAATAAAAGAACTTAATTTAAAAACTGCATTTTGTGACTACTTGTGTTATCTTTGTCTAATATTTAAAATTTGTTTGGTGATCTGAAACATTTAAGTGTGACAAATATGCAAAATAGGAAATCAGAAAGGGACAGACACTTTTTCAGACAACTGTAGTCCTCATGTATGCTGGATGATTGCATATGAAACAGATTTATCTTCTCATCATTTGATACAGAAAACTGAACTTGAGCTTGTAACATAGGGACTTGCCAAGGTGGATTGTACAAGTGTAATCTGCTACCATCTGCTGGCCAGTAGTAGCGTGAAGTATGGCCGGCCAGAGCAGAAGTGCTGGAAACATGATCCGACTGCTCATATATTGGTTACGACAGCCTGTACATTACACATAAAACAGATGGGAGTGAGACCTTTGTCTTCCGTCACTTGTTTCTGTAACTACTTTTAGAAATAATATATCAACCATAGGACCCACCTTGAATTGGCGGTGGCACACATCAGTACGTCATTCAGCATGAAGAGACGTCTCTGCTTAGTTTTCAGTATCTCACCCTTTTCATTGTAGACCGTTTCTACCATGTCATCTGACCGGATGAGATATCTGCTTCCATTACTAAGAAGCTACATTTTAAGGGAAAATGGACAAGGTTACAATCTTTTTACACAATAGAGAAAATACATCAAGCCTTTATAGATCATTTAGATCATTTTCTTCTGTCAACAAGTCACAAATTTCATTGCAGAATGATTTTGTGCAAAAACCTGACGTACTACGATTTTGCACCACTTTTGCTGCAAAAAAAACGATACATCAGAAGTTAGTCCCTGGAATGGTACCAAATCAATAACATATACTATGAAGGAAAACATTAAGTAAATGAGGTGTACTTTACACTAGGACTATATTGGAGAGAACATTTCAGAGAAAAGTGCACACAGAACTGGAGAAAAAGCAACAATCTTTATTGAATTAATATACTGTAGATACTCGAGTACAAGCCAACCCGAGTATAAGCCGAGACCCCTAATTTCGCCACAAAAAAAACTGGGAAAACTTAATGACTCAAGTATAAGCCTAGGGTGGTAAAAGCAGCAGCTACCGGTAAATTTCAAAGATAAAAATAGATAGCAATAAAAGTAAAGTTGATTGAGACATCAGTAAGTTAAGTGTTTTTAAATATCCATATTGAAATCAGGAGCCCCATATAATGCTCCATACAGTTCATGATGGGCCCCATATAAAATACGCCCCATATAATGCTCCATAAAGTTCATGATGTGCCCCATAAGAAGCTCCATAATAAAATATGCCCCATATAATGCTGCACAAAGGTTTATGGTTTATGATTATGGCCCCATAAGATGCTCCATAGAAAATGTGCCCCATATGATGCTGCATTAAGGTTGATTATGGCCCCATAAGATGCTCCATAGAAACATTTGCCCCATAGCCGGCTGCTGCGCTAAAAAAAAATAAATGACATACTCACTTCTTGTCCTGAGCAGGCGGGGACACCGTCACTTGCAATATTCATTTGTCCCCGTTCCACCGCTGTGCGCCGCTCCATCTTCTGTCTCTCTGCAGTGACTGTTCAGGCAGAGGGCACACTAAGCACATCATCGCGCCCTCTGACCTGAACGTCACAGCCAGAGGATGCGGAAGATGGAGCGACGTGCGGCGGTGGAACGAGGACAGGTGAATATCGCGCAAAGCTCACCTCCCCAGTCATACTCACATGCTCCCGGCGAGGTCCCTGGCAGCTTCTCACTGACAGATGGTCTCCGGCGTTCACATCGTACCGCTCATTACAGTAATGAATATGCGTCCATATTCATTACTTTAATGAGTGGTACCACGTGACCGCTGAACACAGGAAGAAGCTGCGAGCGCCGGAGAAGCAGGGACGTGCAGAGAAATGCCAGGAGCACGAAAGCATGATTTCGCAGCTGCCGCTCCCCCTCCCCCGATCCCCTGGGACAACGACTCGAGCATAAGCACTTTCAGCCTAAAAAAATGGGCTGAAAATCTTGGCTTATACGGTAATACAAAATTTTAAAGGTAGGGCCGGTGAATTATGGTGGAGAGCCAGTAGTAGGAGGCCCCAAAGAATGGCAAGGTAATGTGTCAAATGGGGGTCTGCCTTACAGTCTGAATTCAGCTTACCGGGGAGAAAAAAAAAAAAAAAAAATCGGCAGCGCTTGTTGAGCGTGGTCACAGGGGGTGTTCGGTGGTTCCAGGCTGGTGCGGTGGCCTCCGGGAAATCCCATTCCAGGCTGGTGCAGCTAGTTCGGCAGGTGCGGTGGTGGTGCTCTGTGGTGCGGGGAGCTTCACTGGCATTTTGTGAAAGCCCAGAGGCTGCCGCATATCCATTGTTGCGATGCCGTGGCCTCTGAGAAAATGGCCGCCGGGGGCGGCGCATGCTCAGATTGAGATCTCGGCAATGAGATCTCATCCCGAGATCTCGTCTCCTGAGATCTAGGGATGAAATCTCAATCTGAGCATGCGCCACCCCCCGACTCCTGCTGCCGCCGCAACAGTATTTGTATGTATATTCTGACTATAAAATGCACCCCCATTTTTCTCCAAAGTTATTTTGGGAAAAAAGTGCATCTTATAGTCTGAAAAATACAGTACATCTATTAATAAAACTGTATGCAGCAAATACTGTTGTGCTCCCTAGTTGAGGTTGCAGACTGGCAGATCTGTATCAGATAATTTTTTTGCTAAAGGCTATATATAAAAAGCGGCTCTAAATAAAAACGCCCATATCTCTGGAACCATACAACATATTTAAAATAAATAAATAAATAAAACCGGAATACCCAGGGAAGCAATACGAATAAAAAGCAAAAAACGGCCACTTTCCACTTAGTGACAGGTCTGTTAACTGTAACGAAAGTCAGTCTTTGTTCCATCTGTTTGGATCCCAAATACATGTTAATACCCAATCTCTTACACTGTAACTAGATATATTTTTATTTGGATCTAAAATCCGCTGACATTTTGAGGAACGATTGCCATATCTTAAGTATACTATATCTACTACTATCAACAGCTTATGGATGCTGCAAAAAATAAAAAATACCTGACTTAATGTCACGTTACCGCTGCAACCAATCAGTGGCTTTGCTAGTCTGTGTAAGGCCGGGGTCCCACTTGCGAGAAACTCGAATGACTCTCGCATCTCAGTACCCGGCACTGCCGCCAGCACTCGGACCGGAGCGTTCAGCAGCATAGAAATACATGCAGCCGAACACACTGGTGCCGAGTGCTGGCGGCAGTGCCGGGTATTGAGATGCGAGAGTTGTGTGAGTTTCTCTCAAGTGTGACCCCGGACTAAGCAGAAGAAACACTGTTGTCCCACTCTAATGAATCAACAAAGGCTGCAGCCAATCTGTGGCCACTTACTGACTGCAGCGCTCACAATACTTTTCTTTTGTTTCAGGTGACCATTGAAAAGACATTGCTGAGATTAGTAGAGTAATTAAAGCTCAGAATTTAATGAGAGAGTTCTGCTTTCTTTTATGCCGCATCCTTGGTTTATTAATAAGAGACTGTATAATTAAAAGGGGTTGTCCACGAGACTGACAATCTCTCCTGCTACCAATGGCTGACCTTATCCAGTAAAACAAAAATGTAATTTTTTTTCTTAACATCTATAAGTAAAGGATCGCCAGCAGATAAGAAAAAAGCCTGTCCTGTTTCTTTAACATCTTGCTCCATAAATCTCCAGATACTCAAGGTATGTCAGGTGAACACACAAATTTGGGCATCTGTAGCTATGGACAAGGCACTACAGCAGCAAATCTATATATCAACTCATGGAAACACCACAACGGACTTTAGATACTAGATTACGATTTTATTTCATGGGCTTCAGAAGTGACAGATCTCAGATGCATGAAACGGAAAATGCTTTACCATGGAAACACTACTCTGCACCCACTACAGTTGCTGTCAGAGGCTGGCAAAGTATCAGCTACAGATCACACAGTGCGCATGCTATGGAGAAGCTGTTCTGTGTAATGTGTTGGAGACCCCACTAATATACAGCTAAATATCAGACACATGCAGCACTGCTATCCACAGCCAACACATCATAGAGCATTTTTCCAGTCCAGTTAAGGCTACTTTCACACTT
Organism: Ranitomeya imitator; assembly: GCF_032444005.1. NCBI lineage: Eukaryota > Metazoa > Chordata > Amphibia > Anura > Dendrobatidae > Ranitomeya > Ranitomeya imitator. The sequence goes on from NC_091286.1 coordinate 396,673,245, forward strand.
CCGTCGGTACGGGACCGTTGCAATGCGTCAGGCCGACGGACGTTGTGAAATAACTGCAAGACGTGGGCAGCGGATGCAGTTTTTCAACGCATCCGCTGCCCATTCTGCAGTCCGGGGAGGAGAGGGCGGAGTTTCGGCTGCACATGCGCGGTCGCAAATGGTGGCCACGTCGCACATAAAAACGTTACATTGAACTTTTTTTGTGCGTCATGTCTGCCAAAACAGGACAGATCCGTCGCACGACGGATGCCACGTGTGCCCATCCGTCGCGATCCGTCACTAATACAAGTATATGGGCAAAAAACGCATCCTGCAAGCACATTTGCAGGATCCGTTTTTTGCCCATAATGACGGATTGCGACGGAGGACAAAAGATGGAAGTGTGAAAGTAGCCTAAGAAAACAAACTCTAAACTTTGATTTGCTGTCATCAATATTGATCACTATTTTTTCGTTAAATTTTTGCTACCAGAGGCTTATCTTTTTCAAGATTATTATCCTATTGAGCATCTACCAAGAACTTTGCCCACAGGGCGGACAGGATCCATAATCGTTTTCTTTTTAGCTTTGCACTGAACATTTTGTAGCAACGTGTCACCACTGCCGTCACTTACGTGCTACCATATGAACATGTTGGAATGACACGTCCTGTTGGCAGCATTGTGAAAAGAACCAGACGGGACCGGGGAGCCATCAGTTTATATTTTATCGTGTTGTCACCTTAGACACTTGCCTTGTTCAGGTACCTTTCATTCATTGCCTTGGCGATTTGCTTAATTTCACAGCGTTGATCTGCATCTCGCTTCCTCTCATTAAGTTTGTCTGCTAATGTTTCCAGCTCTGTAAGAGCCATCTGTAGGGGAAGTCGATCTGGATGACCCTTCATTGTGTTTTTCAACATATCCTGCAAAAAAATAAATACATCATGAAATGTCAGGAGAGCAATACAAAGTCTACGGGTTACAGGAAAGGTTGGTTGGCTTAAAGTTAGAACGCAAATAGAATATCCTATATAACAGCAACCAATAACAGAGCAGATTGTATTTTGCCACAGCATTTTAAAAGGGGTTGTCCAGTCCTGACACCTTTACCCTCCAAGCCTGTCTTCACCTTCATGACCAAGTCAAATTTAACAATTCTTACCAGTGACAATTTATGAGGTAATAACTTTGGAACGCTTCAACGGTTCCCACGGATTCTGGAGGTTATGTCACACGAAATAGATTATAAATAGCATTTCTCTATCGCCTCATTGGGGGACACAGGAACCATGGGTGTACGCTGCTGCCACTAGGAGGCTGACACTATGCAAATAAAAAAGTTAGCTCCTCCTCTGCAGTATACACCCCACCGACAGGAAGAAGGAAATTCAGTTTAGCTTAGTGTCAGTAGGAGGTGGACACGGTCTTTCATTAGACCCTTATCTACCTCAATATGCGTCGTTTTCCTTCAGGTTTTCCGGAGGGATACAGGGTGAACAGTCACACCTGTAATCCCACATTATGGACTATGAGTACGGCGTGTACTGCCACCCCGTATCCTCATAGATCCAACAGCATGACCATGATCCTAGCACACAAGCGTGCTTAGAAGTTCGGTCCTAGCTCCGTCCCCTACCCACTCGCCCACCAGAGCCTGTCGGTTGGAGGAGACGAGGACGTCCACCATCAGCTCCATGGAAGTCTGACACCTTTTTTTTCCGCTCCATCTCGCCCTCCGGTCTGGAACGATGAGATCCCTCTTCCAGATCCTCCTTTCCCGAGAGAGACGGGTGTCCTCGGTCATGTTTGCAGAGGAAGTTTCAGACTTCGTTTCACTACAGGTACATAACCTTATTGTTGCGATCAGCCAGACCTTAAAGGGAACCTGTCACCCCGTTTTTTGAGATTGAGATATAAATACTGTTAAATAGGGCCTGTGCTGTGCGTTACTATGGTGTATGTAGTGTACCCTGATTCCCCATGTATGCCGAGAAATACATTACCAAAGTCGGCGTTTTCGCCTGTCAATCAGGCTGGTCTGGTCAGGTGGGCGTGTTCACAGCGTTCTTTTCTTCCCCAGGTTTCCGTTGGTGGCGTAGTGGTGTGCGCATGTCCAAGGTCCGGATTCCCTGTGCCCACGTGAAGACACAGCGCGCGATCTGCGCTGTCATTCCTTTCATCGGTGCGGGCGGCCATCTTCCTGGGGCCGCGCGTGCGCAGATGTAGTGCTCTGCTGCACGGGGCTTCAGGAAAATGGCCGCGGGATGCCGCGCGTGCGCAGAAGAGATCGCGGCGGCCATTTTCCCAAAGCCGAGTTTGCATCTCGGCTTTGGGAAAATGGCCGCCGCGATCTCTTCTGCGCACGCGCGGCATCCCGCGGCCATTTTCCTGAAGCCCCGTGCAGCAGAGCACTACATCTGCGCACGCGCGGCCCCAGGAAGATGGCCGCCCGCACCGATGAAAGGAATGACAGCGCAGATCGCGCGCTGTGTCTTCACGTGGGCACAGGGAATCCGGACCTTGGACATGCGCACACCACTACGCCACCAACGGAAACCTGGGGAAGAAAAGAACGCTGTGAACACGCCCACCTGACCAGACCAGCCTGATTGACAGGCGAAAACGCCGACTTTGGTAATGTATTTCTCGGCATACATGGGGAATCAGGGTACACTACATACACTATTGTAACGCACAGCGCAGGCCCTATTTAACAGTATTTATATCTCAATCTCAAAAAACGGGGTGACAGGTTCCCTTTAAGCATCATGGATACCTCTACGGAACCCGCAGATTAGGCGGTTTCGTTTAGACGGTCAAAACCACCTTCCACGGTCTTTGCCCCACACACTGAATTTGTGGTGGTACTTGCCAGGGGAAAGGCGAACCATACCAGATGCGTTCAGACAGGGAAGCGTCTCGGCATCCTACATTCCTTCTCCCGAGCTCATCGCTAACTGGACTGATTCCTCGGCAGGAAGCGGGCAATTCTGGACTTGTCAGTTCCCAGACTGTCTACCAACTTGGCCCCTCCACTTTCCAATGCAGCATCCCTCATGGGTTCCAATGATACAATTATAGAATCGCTGGATAAATCAGCCTTTGAAGCGGCTGCTTCTACTTTGTGCCTCGGCCATTGCCTCTACCAGGGTCTCAAGGACCATAGCTAGATGGACCAAACAGCCTTGTAAGAGCACCCCGGCTGGAGCTCCTCTGGGGGAGCTAGCCGACCTGACGGACCAGATTTCCTATACAGGGAAATATTTGGTATCTGCCTCCCTAGATGCGCGGCTTGTGCAGCTCACGCGTCCAGCAATATGGTGGCCATCCAGCGGAATATTCGGCTCTACACATGGCAGGCAGACTTGTCTTCAAGAAGTCCCTTACCAGCCTCCCCTTCCAGGGGACCCGTCTCTTTGGCTACATGCTGGAACAAATTATTAAGGACGCCACGGGAGGCACGAGTTCCCTTTTGTCCTTTCGCTGTTTCGCGGCGTAGGAAGATTCCTCTAGCTGACACGGACCGCGGTCTCATCTGGCTAGAGAAAAGGCTTCCTTCAAGCCTACCCCTTCCAGTCGTTCCTGCAACTCCCTTGGTTGGTCCACCAGGCCTAGACCTGGCAGATCCTCCTCGGCATAACTCGTGCTAAGGGCCCAGCGTTTCTTCCAGTTTGGGCGGGCGTCTCCTGTTTTTTTCAGGGATGTTTGGCTGGCCTCGGTGGAGGACGCTTAGATCAGGGAGGTGGTATCCTCTGGATACAAGATAGGGTTCGCTTCGCGGCCCCGGAATCACTTCTTCGAATCCCGCCCTCTAAAAAATCCTCCTCTAATCCCAGGATTCTTTGCGTCCATTACCTTCCTTCTTTGTTCGGAGGTTATCGTTTCCGTCCCACAGCAGGAACGCTTCACAGGTTTCTATTCGAACCTGCTTGTAGTGCCGAAGAAGAGCGGCGCAGTTTGACCCATCCTGGCTCTGAAGTTAGTGAACAGAAGGTTCCGCCTGCGGCATTTCAGGATGAAGTTCCTCTGTTCAGTTCTGGCTTCCATGGATAACCAAGATGCCCAACTCCATGTTCTGATTTTCCCAGCACACTTGCGTTTCCTGCGTTTCGCGGCGCAAAAGAGTTATTTCCAGTTTGTCGCTTTGCCGCTCGATCTTGCGACCGCTCCCAGTGTCTTCATAAAGATCATGGCTACATTTATGGCCATTTTGAGGATCAGGGGCCTAATGCTCATTCCATACCTCAAAGTCATCCTCCTCAAGGCTCTGCCCCTCTCTCAGGCCCAGGAGAGTCTGACCATTGTCCTCGACTCCCTGTCCCGTTTCTGGTGGCTGGCCACCAGAACAAAGTCTTGTTTTGTTCCAAGTCAGCGTGTCATCCTCTTAGACATGCTGTTCGACACCCGTCAGCTGGGGGTTTTTCTTCTTGAGAAGCGGATAATTCTCCATACGGAGTTCCCTCTCTGCAAGGCCCTCGGCTGCCTTCCTTCAGTTCAGCAATGAAGGTCCTGTGACGCATGGTGACAGCATCAGAAGCATTCCCTTTTGCGCTGTTCCACTTGAAACCACTTCAGCAGGCCATCCTTTCTCAGTGGGACACGTCTGTGCTGTCTCTGGATCCTCCGATCCGGCTTTCCGTCCGATTCTAATAGCCTCTCAACTGGTGGCTGTCATCCCCTCTCATTCCCCAGGTCCGGTCCTCCCATGGCAGGTGGTGACGACGGTCACCAGCCTTCCCGGCTGGGGCGCGGTTTCTCGCCATCCGTCAGTGAAGGGGGCGTTGGTCGGAGCAAGAGTCCTCTCTGCCGATCGACAACCTTGAGATAGGGGCCATTCTTCTGTCCCCGAGCCACTGGGAAAGGCTTCTCAGAGGTCTGCCAGTCAGAATCCAGACCTCCAATGCCTCGGCTGTGGCATATGTCATCACCAGGGAGGGAATCAGAGCCGCAGTGCATATCCCCGGCGTGGACAACTAGGCCGCAGTGTTTTTCTCCGCCATGAGGGCCTTGCAGCAGGAGAATGGTGCCTGCTTCAGGAGGTCTTCCTTCAAATTTGCCTTTGATGGGGAACTCCGGACACGGATCTCCTGGCGTCCCGACTGATTAGGAAGGTTCCACCGTTTGTTTCCAGGTCCGCGATCCTCTTGTTGTGGATACCGATGCTTTGGAAATTTCTGGGTCGCAATTTGTACTTCCCTATCTGTTTCTCCCTTTCCTTTCTTCCCAGGCTTTGAAGATCAATGCGGAGGGGGTGCCGGTCATTCTGACCGCACCAGATTGGCCAGAAGGTTATGGTTCGTTGAGATCGCCAATCACCTCGTGGACTCCCACTGGAGGCCCCCAGACAGGCCAGATCTTCTGTACTAAGGACTGATCTGCCACAGAGTTCTTGGTGGCTCAATTTAACAGCTTTGCCGTTGAAACCTTCCATTTTGGCTGTTTTCTCAAGGCGGGACTTGATGCTGGCCTTGCCCTTAGTTCTCTAAAGGGTCAGATAGCAACCCTTTCCATTCTTTTTCTGAAGTCCCTTTCAGAAGTACTTAGCTACTGGCTATCACGGTACAAAGATTTATATCCGTCCCTTTCTCAGATCAGAACTTTTCTTCAAGGAGTGGCGCATGCGGCTATCCCGTACCAGACTCCCGTGGATCCCTGAGACCTCAATCTTGTTCTGGAGGCTCAGTGGGGTTCCCCCCTTGAACCTCCCCATGAGGCCTCATTGTCTGTTCTGTCCTGCAAGGTGGCGTTTCTGGTGGCCATCTCCTCCATTAGGCGCGCCACGGAGTTGGTGGCTCTCTCGTGTCGCCCCATTTCTTGGTTCTTCACCAGGATAGGGTAGTTTTACGGCCTTCATCGCCTTTTCTTCCCAGGGTGGTGTCCTCCTTTTACTTGAATAAGATCGTCCTTTCCACCTTTTGACCTGCTCCGACCTATTCTCTAGGGCATTCGCTGAACAGGCTAGACCTGGTCAGGGCGGTGAGGATATATTTGTCTAGGACCGCCTTCTTTAGGAAGACGGACCGTCTTTTTGTCACTCCAGATGGTACGCCAAGAGTCCTGCCGGCCTCCAAGGTTACGATTGTTCTCTGGATCAGACCTGCCATTCTGGAGGCTTACCGGGTCAAGAACAGAGTGACTCCTCCTGGGATTAAGACTCACTCTGCCCCGGGCAGTGGGCGCCTCCTGGACGGTACACCATGGGGCATCCATCCTACAACTTAGCTAGGCGGCAACCTGGTGTTCCGTTCACTCATTTGCCAAATGTTATAAGCTCCATACCTACGCTTCGGCAGTTGCCATCTTAGGCGGAAGGATCGTGCAGGCGGCAGTGGTGAGTCCTCCGACCTGAATGGAGTTTTCTGCTGTTCCCAGCCCAGGGACTGCTTTGGGACGTCCCATGGTTCCTGTGTCCCCCAATGAGGCGATATAGAAAACAGGATTTTTGGTTGCTTACCGTAAAATCTGTTTCTCTGAGCCTTCATTGGGGGACACAGCACCCTCCCAAGTTGAACAGCTCTGTTTTGTTGTGTTATACTGTTAGTTTGAGTTTCCTATCTTTACATGTTGCCTCTCCTACTGCTTTCTCACTAACTGAATATCCTACTTCCTGTCGGTAGGGTGTATACTGCAGAGGAGGAGCTAACTTTTTTATTTGCATAGTGTCAGCCTCCTAGTGGCAGCATCATACACCCATGGTTCCTGTGTCCCCCAATGAAGGCTCCGAGAAACAGATTTTACGGTAAGCAACCAAAAATCCTGTTTTCATACATGTCTACTTTACATCAGCACAATTTTTTAAACTATTTTTTTTGTAAGGAAGTTATAAGGGTGAAAAGTTGACCATCGATTTCTCATTTTTACAACAAAATTTACAAAAACATTTTTTTAGGGACTACATGACATTTGAAGTGACTTTGAGGGGCCTATATGACAAAAAAATACCCAAAAGTTACACCATTGTAAAAACTGCATCCCTCAAGGTGATCAAAACCACATTCAAGAAGTTTATTAACCCTTCAGGTGTTTCACAGCAGCAGAAGCAACATGGAAGGAAAAAATGAACATTTAACTTTTTCACAAAAATTTTACTTTAGGCCCTAATTTTTTTTTTTCATTTCGCCAAGTGTAACAGGAAAAAATGGACAGCAAAACTTTCTCACAGCGTCATCAGGAATGGGGGATGGAGCCGGGAAACGATTGGCAGCATTGACATTGGGGGATAAGCTACCAGCTTTCACTGTCTCCCAAAGCGACGTGAGAAAACAGTTTAGTAGACTTGTTATTGGCAAAGCAGCTGGGCCTGATGACCTCTGTCCGCGTGTCCTCAAAGTGTCTACAAACCAACTGTGTATTGTCTTCCAGAACCTGTTTAACTGGAGCCTTCAATCACAGGGGGGTACCAGAACTGTGGAAGACCACCTGCCTGGTGCCGGTTCCTAAGACCACTTTTCCAACTTCCCTACAAGATTATCGTCCAGTGGCCTTAACATCACATGTATGAAGTCCTTGGAGAGAATAATACTCGCCTACTTGTGTCAGAGGGTGAGGGCTTTTACTGACCCCCTACAGTTTGTGTCCCAGCAGATTGGGGGTGGATCATGCGGTAGTGTCTCTGCTACATACAGAACATTAATTCTTGGACAATGATGGATGTGTAGTTCGCGCCATGTTCTTTGACTTCTCAAGTCCTTTCAATACCTTACAGCCGCACTCACTACGTAACAAGCTGATATGGCGGTAGATGAGGAGATGGTGAACTGGATAAACGACTACTTGACGGACAGGCCACAGTTTGTAAGGATGGGTGAGGTGGTATCTGGCAGTGTACGGAGCAGTGTTGTAGCCCCTCAGGATACAGTGCTGTCGCCTTTCCTTTTCACATTGTCACCTCCAGAAATTCTCAGATGACTGTGATTGTAGGGGGCATTGTGGGGGGCCGGGGGAGGAGGAATATAGAAGGGTGGTTTCTGACTTTGTGGATTGGTGCCGGACTAACTGTCTAGAACTAAATGTAAAGAAAACTAAGGAGTTGGTGGTGAGTTATAAAAAGAAAAAGGAGGATTACTTACCGATCAATATTGCTGGCCAGGAGGTTGAGATTGTTGAGAGCTACAAATATTTGGGGGTTCACCTTGACAGTAAACTCGATTGGAGGAGTCATACAGAAAAGGTTTGCAAGAAGGGAATGAGCAGACTGTCCTTTCTTTGGAAGCTCAGGTCATTCAATGTGTGCAGTAAAATGCTGGAAATGTTCTACCAGTCCGTTGTGGCAAGCTCCATTTTGTTTTGCTATCATATGCTGGGGCAGTAGTGTGTGAGTAGCTGACGCTAATAAGCTCAACAAACTTGTCAAGAAGGCAAGCATGGCTGTTGGCCTCCATCTGGACTCTTGAGGAGCTATTGGAGGATAGAATTCAGAAGAAGTGTAGGGCTATAATGAACAATAATACACACCCACTATGCGAGCTGTTCTTGAAGCAGAAGAGCACATTGAGCAGCCGCCTAATCCTACTAAAGTGCAAGAAGAAGAAATTCAGGAAATCGTTTGTACCTACTGCTATGGGGATGTACAATAATTTCCCAAGGGTGCTAGACAACAATGACTGATTGCAGGTGTACTAATGTCAATTAACAGTGACTTATATACCTGAACCACCCACATTTATTTGTTACATAATGTTGGTATACCTGTGCAAGATTTGTGTCCTAATATTTTATGTTCTGCCGTTTGTATTGCTACTGTAATACAGTAACTTCCCCCAGGATCAATAAAGTGTATTGTATCTTATGAGCATGCCAATACCACATATGTGCGGGAAAACCACTGTTTTGGGCACGGCACAGCTCAGGAAGGAAGGAGCGCAGTTTGACTTTTTGAATTTAAAATATGCTGGAATAATTAGCAAAAGCCATGTCGAGTTTGGAGAGCCCCTCACAGTGGAAACCACTCACAAGTAACCCCATTTTGGAAACTAGACCCCTCAGGGATCAATTTAGATGTGTGGGTGAGCACCGTGAGCCACAATTGGTGTTTAAAAAAATGTTCCTGTGCTGAGATAATCTTATAAATGTGTCCCTGCTGTGTACTGTGTAATGGCTGTGTCTGACTGTGCATGGACACAAAAAGAATCAGCTGTGATCCCCTGCTGTAATTTCTGTATACTCTTTTGCAACCTCCCCTGTCCAGGAGATGTGGTATGATCAATCCATGTTCCTGCATGATCAGACACGGCCATTACACAGTACACAGCAGGGGCACATTTATAAGATTATCTCAGCACAGCAACATTTTTTTAACACATCCAATTGTGGAAATTATTATTCCGATATGTATTAATTAAAATCTACTTTGTTCTGATCTGTTAATGGGTGTGATGTAAAGGAATTTTACAATAATTTTCCCTTATATAATAGCAAACATCCTAGTAGTAGAACGATCCCATCATCAACCTGTCTAAATTGGGCCTCTATTACTGGAAAGTTGTTGAAGCAAAAAATTTTTAAAAAAAACAACGTATTTTTTGGACTATAAGATGCACCAGACCATAAGACGCACCTAGGTTTTAGAGGAGGAAATTAGGGAAAAAAACTGAAGCAAAAAATGTGGTCAATTCTGTACTTAATATCCTCTATCCTGGTGTATATGGTCCCCTCATCCCTATTCTGATACACATGGCCCCTTATCCCTATCCTGGTATGCATGGCCCCATCCTTATATTCAGAATATTAATTTCCCTTAAGTATCAGCACATGTGACCACCGCAGCAGCAGGAAAGCTCCGGCTGACACTGCGCACTACTTGAGAGGAATGGATACTCACCGCTCTCTGCAATGTAATGGTCCCGGTGAGTATTCCAGCAGCTGCTGGCACCGGAGCAGGACACTGTGAGGGAGCGGAGGAAGGTAAGTGTAACGTTTTTGTTTTTATCTTTTCTGATGGAACCAATCATACCAGCAACAGGATGGGGCCAATCATACCAGGATTCCAGAAAGAAATGAATATTCTTTGCCCTCCATGCCCATGGGGTGAAATGCAGTGCATATTCATTTCTCTTTAGCAGCAGGCACAAAAGTTAGCCGGAGCCACCGGCTCCAGCCTCCTGTGAACCGATGCTCCGCCGAAACCGCTCCCCCAACCCCTCACCACAACCAGAGCCCATACATCCGGACTATAAGACACCCCCCCCCTCCCCCCCTCATTTTGGGAGGAAAAAAGTGCGTCTTATAGTCTCAAAAGAAAGCTGAATGTGCACTATAAGCCCCTTGCTATGTCACTGCAGTGTGAATACTAGAGCACAGATTTATCAATGCGTACTTCACAGTAGAAATACAGTAGTAAATTGCGCTGTAAAGTTTTATTCTGGAGCAGCCTGACTGCATGTAACAAACAAGATAGATTCTGGTGTATATGGGAAAGACTGACCTGTAGCAAAAGAATAAACTGTGGGAAGCGCTGGATAGGCTTCATCATCAAACCATACAGAGTAATGCGATCAGGACTGCAATCTTGACTCTGCTGTAACACAAGATCAAACACAAGAATAAAACTCAGTCATTTATGTACTGGTGGAATATTACTCACAATATTATTTCAAGGAATAAAGTAATACTACATAAGTGGCCTTAAAAAATGGCATTGACATTTCAGTCAAGCAGAGGAAGGTGTGGCAGGATGGGGAACAGAGCCAGGGAGCTAGAGGCTTGGGAAGTGCTCCGACGCTCCCAGAGCACATACGCCCTTCATTTGCATATGAATGAAAAAAGCGATATTTCAGGCAAGGAACAACAGATTGATCAGTAAAGATATGTATGGCATTATCTTTAAGAGAGCAACATGACTATATAAAGAATGTGGGTGGGAGAATGGTTCTGAGAGATTCCTAAGAAAATAATACATCATGTAACAGTGCGTATCCAGCTGAATATGTCTGCCCACTAACAGCAAAACTCCCTTCGAGCACTCCTGTTTGACACTTCGTTGAATATTTTTCTAAAATAAAAATATAGACATCTGTCTATGCAGCAAACATTTTACTGCTTAACCCCTTAAAGCCCCTTTTGACATGAACTATCAAGAACCATTTTTCAATTCTGACCAGTGTCACTTTATGTGGTCATAACTGCTTCTAAATATCCTGGTGATTCTGAGATCGTTTCCTTGTCACATATTGTACTTTATGTTAGGGGTAAATTTAGGTTAATAAAATTAGTGTTTATTTATGAAATTATTGGAAATTTTGTGAACTTTTTTTAAATTCAAAATGTTCCAACATTGCAGGATTATGCGCACACCACACAAAATAGAAAATATTTCCCATATGTACAATTTACATTGGAACCATTTTTACACTGACCATTTATAGGATTCTAGAAGGACGATTTACAGTTTTTAAAGGGACCCATTCTGTATGGACTTCTTCAAGTTTGAAGTTACTTTGAGAAGACTATCAATTGGAAAATCCACAAAAGATAAACCACTTTAAAAACTGTACCCCTCAGTGTATTGCAAACTGCTGTCAGAAGGTGTGCCAACCCTGCAGGTGCTTCACAACAGTTATCACAAAGTGGAATAACAAATTAAAGATTACATTAATCTCACTAAAATATTGCTCTAGCCCTACATTTTTCACTTTAAAAAGGTGTAACAAGCAATTTCACCAAAACAGACCATATTTGTGGTCAAAAACTACTCTTGACATGGGGCAGGGCTCAGAAGACAAGAAATACCATTTGATTTTGGAGAGAAATTTGGGCTACAATAAATTGGGACAGCTTAGTGCCAAAATGTTGTGCCCCGTTTGTTCTTCTGCAGACATGCACCATATGAATTGTTAAGTGGGGCTTTCTTGGTACAGAAATGTAATACATGTGGATGCCAACTGCTGGTTAGGGGCACAACGTGGGGCTCAGCAGGCTGGGAAGGGGGGTGTTGATTTGGGAGCAAAGATTCTGCTGGACTGTTTTTTTTGTTGGTTTGCTTGCTTTTTTGTCAAGCCATGTTGCTTTTCTAAAGCATTTGTGCTACCAGTGATGTGCAAACCTTACCTATATTTGCGTTGACAGATGATGGACCTGAACGCGACTTATTTTTGTGGGTTGAGTTGAAGATTTTATTGGTAACATTTTGGGGTACATAACATTTTCATGAAAAGGCTAGGATCACATTTATCCTGTGCTTTATGTTGAGCACTTACATAGAGGTTTCCGTCTAAGGCTAGGTTCCCATGATGAGCTTTTGGTACATTTTTATGCTATTTTGCTGCATCAAAAATGCAGCATCTTATATTTGCAGCAAAGTTATAGAAATCTCATGCCCGCTGTGCTTTTTAAGGCAGCATAAACAGACCTGTGGTGTGTATTTCAAATTGACAACATGTCAATTTCTTTTGCAAGTACGCTGAGTTTTCTTTGCGGATTTTCCCCTAAAGACTTACATTACCAACTTCCCCATACACACGTACGCTTGGCTCGTGTATGTGTTTTTAATGTGGATGGGGAGAAAGAGAACACTAGCAAATACTGTGACATGCAAAGCGTATACCAATGCCCGGAGTCAGTGTTTCCCAAACTCCAGTCCTCACGGACCCGACGGGTCATGTTTTCAGGATTTCCTTAGTATTGTGGAAGTATCACCAAGGCATCAGGAGTTGTCTCACCTGTGCAACACTATGGAAATCCTGAAAACATGACCCGTGGGGTCCGTGAGGACTGGAGTTTGGGAAATACTGGTCTACACCATTAATTCTTAAATATAATGTCTTGTCTCCATCTTTTGCAGCAATGTTTGGCATGTATTTTGCGCTAACATAATGTGCATGCATCATACTATACCTACATAAGAATGTCACAACTGAACACCACACCACGTGCTACACGTATTAAAGATTCATAGCACACACTGTACATCACCTTTTATGATCTAGAGTTCGTAAAAATTATGAAAATAGACTCCATGAAATACTGTAGGAACGACAGAAAAGAAAGTAAATGAGGACACGTGCATGCGAGATTTGCATTTTACAGGTTGTCTGACTTCTGTATTTTTCTTTTAAAATAGGAAATCACACAGTATTCCAACTCTATGCACAGTTCTGACAATATTCCTTTATTAGGGAATGAGCACATGTTGCGTTTTTTCCAAATTTATTCTGTGAAAATGAAGCATGGCACTGTCCCTGCAAAGCAAATGGGATTTCAAAAGTATCATGCACATGTTGCTTATTTTTCCGTGCAGATTTGAAGCAGTTTTAACTGTGCAGCATCTGCACTTCCAGTGATCTGTTCACTGTAAAGAAAATGTTTGAAGATAGGAGATTGTCTTAAAGGAGAAACCCTTTCAGAACATACATAGAAGAAAGCATAGGTTTACAGTCTATACTAACCATCAAATAAAACAGAAATAATGGAAGTAAAAGGTAAAAACAAAGAAACAAAAGAATGGACTTACTTTTAAGAATTCCAAAAATGCTGGTTTGGTGGCACATGTTTTCCGGAGGACCCCGACTGCAGTACTGAAGTTATTGACATATTCACTATAAGCATCGAGTACCATAGATTTTGAAAACTGCAAAAACAAAGGGAAGAAGTGATAAAGGTGCGTGCCATAAGTCACAACTTAAATCAAAACCAACACATCCAGCCCATGAATGGCAGCGCTTCCCAGGACGCACATCCAAAGATGGTATTTTGATCTTTTTCTTCTTTATTAATTGATAGAAGATACAAGGCGTTTTGGATACAGTATAACTCCTCCTTCAGGTATCATTAAAACACAGTACAATTCCTACTAGAAAAAATTCAATCTTTGAATTTTTACTAGTAGGAATTGTATTGTGTTTGTAGGCAGCTAGTCTGGAAGTGATCATCTCCTGCTGATAAAATACTGATTGAATTGAAAGTACAGCACACAGCCTAATAAGTGACACATCGATTAAATGTGTCTCAGCCCCTACTTCATGTTGTTCTCAGATTACATAGCAAAACCCTGTTAACATATTCCCTTTAATGCATATATGACTATACTAGCAAGTCACTGAATAAAAGTAGTTATTAAATCACTGCATGAAGTCACTTTATGGAAAATTGATTGTGAAAAGGTGAGCAGCACCTATGATGTTGGGTCAGGCAGTCTGCATCAATGGCCAATATCATGCATATGTCCTATTCTAATGCAACATCATAAATGCCCCTTGCCTCCAGATGTGAAAGAAAAAGGGAAACCCTTTAATGTCTATGTTTTCTCTAACTACAGGGATCACCATCATAGTTCAAAAGAAAAAAAAAACATAAAACCACAAAGGTCTTCATTCATAAGACCAGTGATTTTCTTGCTGGTATTGATAAGTAGACGTGGTGGAGTCAGATGCTTCGGATTTATGAACGGGTGCATGCCCCTTCATGAATCGGGAGTGTCTGATGAGTGGTGTGAACCTCGCCACAAATCTTACTCCAGTCCCTGACTTTTGGTGTAAGGAGTGGTGCTTCACCTTATATCATAGGAGCAGAGCTGTGGCCCCCACGGTGTCCCCGCTCCACCTCAGCGCCGCCCATTTGGTGGAGCTGGGAGAAACTGGCGTGATAACAACAACACAACTCTAAGTTGTGCAAAAACTTTGCAACGTTTCAAAGCAATATACACTGGAATTCTGGAGAAGTTTCTTTCATGAATCGGGGCCTAAGCATGTAACTAGTTAACACCACTCGCTTCTTCTTCATCATTGACCATAACATAGTTATAATGCTTTGTTATTGTACTTACTGATGCTACAAAGACGTCTCCAATCATTTCTGCCGTGTCCCACTCCGATACCCGGCTGGCAAGGGCGATCTGGAACAGCGAGTGGCACTGGAGGATTTCTTTTACCCGGTAGAACACTATTTTCAGCTTCCTGTCACTTATTAGCTTTGGCTCCATGTCGCACAGCGGCTTCTCGTAGTTCTGAAATAAGAGGCAGGTCAGCGGCAATAGGAGATACATAGAAGAGCAGAGGAACAAACTGTTTCCTTTCTTTTTTTCTATTAGCTCATGCTTCTTTTTTATTGCAGAAAATTACCATGTTCCTCTGTGTATTTCTAATTAGCACAGTACAAGCTCCCTGATGGTTTCCTGATAATAAAAATGTTACAAGCAACAGCAGCTTCATCAAATGGTATTCTACATGGATACAGTAAATGAAGGTGACATCTGTACAGAAATGGCCTTGGCAAAGAATACCCTTACAGAACATCTGTTAGCAAAACGCAAAGCTCAGAGACTCACAGCATTCCAGGAAAAGGAAACACATGTCCTTGCACCTGTTTCCAGTCCTTCGTTCCAGCACGTCGCACTTTTATAATGTCCGTACGAGCCATTATACACATCCTGGAGATTTCAGTATCGGTGGTTACAGGCGCCTTCAGTGAGCCCATTGATTATACATCATTATGAAGTAATCATGTGAGTAATTATAAAGGGAGTGTCAGGCAGTTTAGTGTTCCTAAACAGGATACATGGCCATGTAGATCATGTAGATCATAGAAATAGGAGTTTGTAGATACCTTTAGGTGATGTAATTGTGCACAGAAAATTTGGCTTGAATTTTTGGGGAAATGACCCTAAAAAGTACATTAAATGGGTTGTCTGGTCTTAAACTACAAGTCTGCAGCCACAGTCTGCAGACTTGTAAGTCCTCACATGGCAAACATTGCAAGGTGTGAGTATTCTCCAATGCTGGGAGCAGAGATCATCTGACCACTGATATGTATCCTCCAGGCCACAATCCGACTAGATGGGTACAGCCTTGATCAATGCACCGGGAGTATGTATATTGCATACCTGTGGACAAATGCCGTTCCTGACGCCAGCCATTCACAAGTCTGCAGTCACAGAACGACTACAGACTTGTAGTTTAAGGCTGGACAACCCCTTTAAGTGGCAGGCTGATGTATGGACTGTGAATTTACCCACCTCAGCATTTCTCAATTTGCCTGTCTCCAGTGCACTTCTAGACTCATTTGCATAAACCAAACTGGATTTTCCCCATACTTGCACATCTGTTGCATTACACTGTATTTCTATTTCCTTTAAATATTGCTTTTTTATAAATAAAAATAATTAGCTATAGAATTGGTCACCTTGTAATCTATATGTTTTTGCGTCTCAGTATACTTTTGAGTCACAACAACATAAATAATGTTTTTCTTTTTTCTTCTTTTAAATGGCTCCATCCAATGGTATATTGTATGTACATCACATGCAAATGTACAGTTTTACTCCCCGGTCCACTGGGCATAGAGCACATTACTTTGTAATGATGTCCCATACAGGAAAGATATATATATATCTGTACAGTGTTAGCCAGTGGATAGAAAAATATTTAGAATTGAGTCCTCAGTGGTTGATACCTTTTAATGGCTAACTGAAAAGATGGTAACAAATTGCAAGCTTTCGAGTTAGCCATTAAAAGGTATCAACCACTGAGGACTCAATTCTAAATATTGTAGTAAAATGGTAATATCAGGCTTTTCATCACCATTATGATACCATAATCAAGCAATTTCCTGTTCAGTAGCAGTTCAGAGATGAGTGAAGACATTCCTTCCCAGTGCCTTTCTCCTCTGATCTGTAGAGGAGGAGCTGCACTACCAAGCATGTACATAAAATGCATCACAGATTCATCTCAATTAAAAGCCAAAATCCTTAGATCAGGAACAAAATCGTGATCCGCCCACGCCTATTAACCAGTTAAATGCCACCGTCAAACTCTGATAGCAGTATTTAACACGTGCATCCGGCCAGAAATGCGTACACAGCTGACCCCCATCACGTGATCGGGGGTCAGAGTTGCGTCGGCATGACAACCAGAGGTCTCCTGAAGACCTCTATGGTTGTTGATGCCAGATTGCTATGAACACCACCCTGTGGTTGGCACTCATAGCAATGCTGTAATTCTACTACATAGGGGCGATCTGAGAATCGCCTCTATGCAGCAGAGGCGATCGAGTTGTGCCAGCTTGTAGCCTCCCATGGAGGCTATTGAAGCATGCCAAAACGAAAGAAATGTTTTAAAACTATGAAAAAAAAAGTTTAAAGTTTGCCCCATTCAAAATGAAACAAAACAAAGCAAAAAAAAAAAAAAAAATCAAATTTACACATATTTGGTATCTATCAATAAAAAAAAGGATTAACCTGATCACTAAACGGTGTAGCAAGAAAAAGTCAAAACGCCAGAATTACCGTATTTTCCGGCGTATAAGACGACTGGGAGTATAAGACGACCCCAAACTTTTCCAGTTAAAATATAAAATCTTCTCAAAAGTTGGGGGTTGTCTTATATGCCGGGTGTCGTCTTATAGGGTGGGTGCGGAGCAATCTGCGGTCGAAGTACATAGTGGGGGGGGAGTGGTCCCGATGACAAGGTGAGGGAGCGCCTTACCAGGAAGGTGTAAGTGAAGCAAACTGTCAGCGTCTGGGATGCCAGGGTTATGCAAATAAGAGAGAGAGAGCGGTGCTGTGCCTAGAAAAACACTCCTCTTTCACTCATCTGGCTCACCCGTGTATCCTATTACCGTATATACTCGAGTATAAGCCGACCCGAGTATAAGCCGACCCCCCTAATTTTGCCACAAAAAACTGGGAAAACTTATTGACTCGAGTATAAGCCTAGGGTGGAAATGCAGCATTTACCGGTGAATTTCAAAAAATAAAAATAGATCATTCTTGCCCCATAGCTGTGCCATATAGTGCTCTGCATGTTCATTATTGCCCCATAGCTGTGCCCCATATAGTGCTCTGCACCATTCATGATTGTCCCTATAGCTGTGCCCGATACAGTGCTCTGCTCCGTTCATTATTTCCCTATAGCTGTGCCCCATACAGTGCTCTGCACCGTTCATGATTGTCCCATAGCTGTGCCCCATACAGTGCTCTGCACCGTTCATTGTTCCCTATAGCTGTGCCCCATATAGTGCTCTGCACCGTTCATTGTTCCCTATAGCTGTGCCCCATACAGTGCTCTGCACCGTTCATTGTTCCCTATAGCTGTGCCCCATACAGTGCTCTGCACCGTTCATTGTTCCCTATAGCTGTGCCCCATATAGTGCTCTGCACCATTCATTATTTCCCTATAGCTCTGCCATATAGTGCTCTGCACCGTTCATAGTTCCCTATATAAAGCTGTGCCATTGCCGCTGTTGCTGCAGTAAAAAAACAAAAAAAAACGCCATACTCACCTCTCTTGCTTGCAGCTCCCGGCGTCTCGTTCCGGCGTCCGGTCCCGGCGTCTCTGCACTGACTGATCAGGCAGAGGGCGCCGCGCACACTATATGCGTCATCGCGCCCTCTGACCTGAACAGTCAGAGAGCAGACGCCGGGAAGATGGAGGCGCCGGGAAGATGGAGCAGCGCCCGGCGGCTGGAACGCGGACAGGTGACTATTACATACTTACCTGGTCCCGACGTCCGGCTCCCCCTGCCTGTCACAGCTGGTCTTCGGTGCCGCAGCTTCTTTCTCTAATCAGCGGTCACCGGCAGCGCTGATTAGAGAAATGAATAGGCGGCTCCACCCCTATGGGAGGTGGAGCCGCCTATTCATTTCTGTAATGAGTGGTCCCACGTGACCGCTGAAGAGGGGAAGAAGCTGCAGCACAGAAGACCGTGGGACGGCAGGGACAGCGCCAGGATCGCTGGGACTAGGTAAGTATGCCTCAGCGTCCTCACCCGCCGACCCTGCCACCCACCTTGACTCGAGTATAAGCCGAGAGGGGCACTTTCAGCCCAAAAATTTGGGCTGAAAATCTCGGCTTATACTCGAGTATATACGGTATCTCCTTCTCTGCTTCAATTACACCTTCCCGGTGAGGTGCCCCCTCTCCTTGTCATTGGGACCGCTCCCCCCACAATATGCGGCGACCGCAGATTACTCCGCACCTGCCCTATAAGACGATACCCGACTTTTGAGAAGATTTTCAAGGATTAAAAAGTAGTCTTATACGCCAGAAAATACAGTATGTTTTTTTGGTTGCCGCGACATTGCATTAAAATGAAATAATAATGGGCGATTAAAATAACATATCTGCACCAAAATGGTATCATTAAAAATGTCAGCTCGGCGTGCAAAAAATAAGCCCTCACCCAACCCCAGATCACGAAAAATGGAGACGCTACGGGTAACAGAAAACTGCGCAATTTGTTTTTTTTTTTGTAGCAAAGTTTGGAAATTTTTTTCACCACTTAGATAAAAGAGAACCTAGACATGTTTGGTGTCTATGAACTTGTAATGACCTGGAGAATCATAATGGCAGGTCAGTTTTGGCATTTAATGAACCTAGAACAAAAGCCAAACAAAAAACAAGTGTGGGATTGCACTTTTTTTGCAATTTCACCACACTTGGAATTTTGTTCCCATTTTCTAGTACATGACATGCTAAAACCAATGGTGTTGTTCAAAAGTACAACTCGTCCCGCAAAAAATAAGCCCTCACATGGCCAAATTGATGGAAAAATAAAAAAAGTTATGGCTCTGGGAAGGAGGGGAGCGAAAAACAAAAAAAACTTTGGGGGTTAAGTAGGGAAAACCCATTTAAAAGTAAAATCAAGAGGCATGATACAAAAGTTAATTTCATATACGGTAAGTTTCTAAAAACTTTATAGTACCTCAAGAATTCGTTTTAATGAGTCAACATAGTTTTTCTCACTTTCCACAATTGATCCAAGAATGTATCTTCTCACAATCTATAAAAACAATGGGAAATGTCATTACATTTACTATAAATCCTGTTAATTTATTTGCCCATCATGTAAGTTAACAAACAGGCATATTCATAGGATAGATAAAATGCAATCACAAATTTCAATACATCTAATATTGCAGCATGTCACTCCTTTAACAAGAACAATATATCATGCACATAAACATGAGAATGCAGGTGTTACAAAACGGTCAATAGATTTACATTTGTATCTTCAATCTGTTGCTACATTCTCAAAACATTAGCTTTTTCATTCATTTTGCAAATGAGGTGTTAAGTGGGGATGACACACCACTTAAGAAGAAACTACTTCCTCAGGTTATTTTCCCGCCCAGCGCTAGCCTCTGGCTTGATTGATAGCTTACTACCTGATGTAGCTCACTTTCTGATGTCCTTGCCTGGAGCTTAACATCACACAGACAGTGAGCTATCAATCAAGTAAAACAGGCTGGTGCTGGACATGAAAACTACGTCGGGAGGCATAAGCTTGTTAATTGCCCGTGTACAGAATGCTTAATGCCTTATTTGCATATTCATTAAAATGTGAATTACCTTGGAATGCAGCAACAGACAGAAAATATAAAGGTGTCAATGGATTTACATTTCAAAATCTACTTGCATGAGGTTTGGGAGAGTTTATCTTTAACTGTGATGGTAGTGATTGGCTGCAGCATCCACATGCACAGGTTTTTAGATCAACCCTTAAAAACAGTTTAATATGATTCCGATGGTACCGAGTTTATAAATTTTTATATACTTTACTTGTTTGTGCATTTCTTTACAAGGGTGGGGGTGGCATACTTTTCTGAGACTTATAACTTATTTTTTGTTTATAAAGCTGTATAAGAGCTTGTCTTTTTGCATTAAGAGCTGTACTTTTTACTGGTAGTAATTTTCAGATGCAGCTTTTTAATTACTTTTTATTTTACTTTTATTGAGATGAGAGGGACAAAAAGCAAGATAAAAAAAAGAATTAAATAGTATTATAGTATGGGTCATTACATATGTGAACAAAATAAATAGAGATAGCGGCGCTGATGCAGATGGAAATGAGACGCAGCAGATAATATTCTGTACCACACACAGAGAGAATTGGATAAATGTATAAAATAAATAAAAAACCTGCGCTGTCTGCTATATATACAGAAATCAAACAATCACAGTACGAAATTATCTGTCAGATGAGGAACATTAATCGTATTGAAATGCATACATGTACTCAAACTCAGATAGATGCACTTAGTAGCTATAATAGAAAAAAAGGAAAAAGAAAAAGGAGAGCAATATTAGTAAATGATTCCTATTTTTAAAGGGGTAAGGATACTACTATAGTGTGTATAAATGTTATCGGGAGTGCATAAATAATATTCCCGAAAATACCAGGATAATAAAAAAAGAGAATAAAAATATAATAAAATAATATACTCCTGTGGTTTAAACGTTGTTAATAAAGCACCCGTTCCTGCCTGGAAATAGAGTCAATATAGCAGCAAACAAGTACTCGTATATAGATCAATGGAGGCGCCGTGGTTGCGCACACAGTCTCAGTACAGTACCTGTAATGTAGATAGGCGCTTTAACAATCTCCGTGGTAGCTGTAGATGAATGCTGCTAAATAATCAGCTGATGGATGCGGGCGTTACAATCTTCCAAGCGGCTTATGCGAGCGCTGTCCTGGTTTTTGGCTCCCACTGCGATCCGTAGTGTCTCCAGGGGCACCACGTGACTCAAGAACACGTGACCCGAACGTCACTGCAGGTCCTGCGAAGCATCGTACTAGGACGTTCAAGTAGCGGCCGTGCAGGCGCCTGTCACCGGCCGGGACAGCGCTCGCATAAGCCGCTTGGAAGATTGTAACGCCCGCATCCATCAGCTGATTATTTAGCAGCATTCATCTACAGCTACCACGGAGATTCTTAAAGCGCCTATCTACATTACAGGTACTGTACTGAGACTGTGTGCGCAACCACGGCGCCTCCATTGATCTATATACGAGTACTTGTTTGCTGCTATATTGACTCTATTTCCAGGCAGGAACGGGTGCTTTATTAACAACGTTTAAACCACAGGAGTATATTATTTTATTATATTTTTATTCTCTTTTTTTATTATCCTGGTATTTTCGGGAATATTATTTATGCACTCCCGATAACATTTATACACACTATAGTAGTATCCTTACCCCTTTAAAAATAGGAATCATTTACTAATATTGCTCTCCTTTTTCTTTTTCCTTTTTTTCTATTATAGCTACTAAGTGCATCTATCTGAGTTTGAGTACATGTATGCATTTCAATACGATTAATGTTCCTCATCTGACAGGTAATTTCGTACTGTGATTGTTTGATTTCTGTATATATAGCAGACAGCGCAGGTTTTTTATTTATTTTATACATCATTACATATGTGGTATTACCAAATAGGAGTTGCTTTGTGAGTGTGGTTGTTTTTTTAAATATATATATATTTTTATATTTTATTTTTACACTTAAAAACATTTTTTACTTACTAGTCTAACAAGGGGGCTTGAACATGCGATCCTTTGATCACATTGATGATACACATCCCAACGAATGCTGTACAGTGCATTACTAAGCCTGTCAGTTTTTCACGGATAGGTCTTGTTCACACATTCAGTATTTGGTTATTATTTTACATCGGTATTTGTAAGACAAAATCAGGAGTGGAACAATCCTAGGAAATGTATCACCCACTCTTGGTTATGGCTTACAAATACTGAGGTAATACTGAACATGTGAATGTGGCCATAGACTGCTGCACATGGCAGATACAAATGCAATTGCTCGGCATTCAGTTATAAAGGCAACGCATCAGCACTAGTGCTTGGGTGTTAACAGAGTGTCTCCGGCATGCTCGAATATTATGTTCGAGACTCCGCGGCTGTTAGACAGCCACAACACATGTAGCGATTGTTTCTCAGGCAATCCTTTGACATGTGTTGCAGCTGTTAACAGCCGCGAGACATGCAGCTGCGGGATCTCGAAAATATTATTCGAGCACGCCGAAGACACTCGGTTAGCACACAAGCATGCTCAGATAACACCTCATCCAACACATTGGCTCATCACTAATTAGCACCCTACAACTGCTGACAGGCAGACAGAGAGCCAGCTATCTCTGCCAAAGTCTTTATATGTGTGGTCATTGATATGGTGGCATGTAAAGAGTTAAACAGCCACAAAAAGCTGCAATGCTGGCTGTTGCAGTGGAGGCCACTACTGTGGATAGCACAGAACAAAAACACCCCCAACCAAGCTATAGACTAGTACCAAGTAAAACGTCAGGCAGAGAGTAGATATAAAATGCCTTTATTATTTATGACTGGCAATAAATATATAAACAATACATAAATGTGCGCACAAAAACACAAAGGAATTAATTAAAAAAATATAATATATAAAACCAATGTATATTTAATTGGTAAAATAATATAACGGACTGACCCAAGAAATAATCTAATCTTGTTTATATATTAGCAGGAGTAACCACTAAAAATAGTCTAATGTCAAAAAAGTACACATAAAATAGCCAAAGGTATGAAAATGGCCAAGACCCCTATACAAAAAAGCCACAGTAAAAAAATATAAAAGAATATATATATATATATATATATATATATATATATATATATGTATGTAAAAAGTGATGAAAAACCAAAAGTGGAATATATGAGGAACAATTGTCCTACTCAAATGCCATGTGAAAAAATAAAATACTATATATGCCCCCAAAAAATATTAATATAGTGTGCAAACCAAGCAATATTAGATAAAAAAGTGCAAATTTAGCAAAGAAGTGTATGCAAATAGGGGTGCATTGAACCACATCTAAACCATTTGGCTCAAAAATACATGGTAAAATAGCCCGTGATTAACTCTGAATATATATATATAGTTGTAGCACAAAGTGCAATAATTTATACAATACTGAGCTTGCAATCCAAGGTAAAAGGGGTTTATATCACAAATGTACTATATAGAACAGTGAATACGAGTGCTCCCATACAATATAAGGTGCTAAGCTGTAATGAAAAGAGGCACCTAATGTCTCCAATGAAACATATGAGGCCTATCACTGACAGGCTCCTCTGGAATAACGCACACCGCTACAATAAAGCTCCAACAGGAGTCCCACCACAAGGTACAAATTAGCATAAATAGTGTGGAAGCACACCGTACCTTAATCACGCAAGATACTCTGGGTCAGTCCGGTCCTTTGCTAGAGCGCACCCCGACGCGCGTTTCGGATCTAGTCCCCCTGACGAAGGACTAGATCCGAAACGCGCGTCGGGGTGCGCTCTAGCAAAGGACCGGACTGACCCAGAGTATCTTGCGTGATTAAGGTACGGTGTGCTTCCACACTATTTATGCTAATTTGTACCTTGTGGTGGGACTCCTGTTGGAGCTTTATTGTAGCGGTGTGCGTTATTCCAGAGGAGCCTGTCAGTGATAGGCCTCATATGTTTCATTGGAGACATTAGGTGCCTCTTTTCATTACAGCTTAGCACCTTATATTGTATGGGAGCACTCGTATTCACTGTTCTATGTAGTACATTTGTGATATAAACCCCTTTTACCTTGGATTGCAAGCTCAGTATTGTATAAATTATTGCACTTTGTGCTACAACTATATATATATATATATATATATATATATATATATTCAGCGTTAATCACTGGCTATTTTACCATGTATTTTTGAGCCAAATGGTTTAGATGTGGTTCAATGCACCCCTATTTGCATACACTTCTTTGCTAAATTTGCACTTTTTTATCAAATATTGCTTGGTTTGCACACTATATTAATATTTTTTTTGGGCATATATAGCATTTTATTTTTTCACATGGCATTTGAGTAGGACAATTGTTCCTCATATATACCACTTTTGGTTTTTCATCACATTTTACATACATATATATATATATATATATATATATATATATATATATATATATATATATATATATATATATATATATATATATATATATTCTTTTATATTTTTTTACTGTGGCTTTTTTGTATAGGGGTATTGGCCATTTTCATACCTTTGGCTATTTTATGTGTACTTTTTTGACATTAGACTATTTTTAGTGGTTACTCCTGCTAATATATAAACAAGATTAGATTATTTCTTGGGTCAGTCCGTTATATTATTTTACCAATTAAATATACATTGGTTTTATATATTATATTTTTTTAATTAATTCCTTTGTGTTTTTGTGCGCACATTTATGTATTGTTTATATATTTATTGCCAGTCATAAATAATAAAGGCATTTTATATCTACTCTCTGCCTGACGTTTTACTTGGTACTAGTCTATAGCTTGGTTGGGGGTGTTTTTGTTCTCAAATAGTGGTTGTAGTCCACACTTCTCTTCCACAGGGCACTGATCACTTACATTATTTATATTTCTATAGTGATAAGTATATAGTGCTGTGGTGTCTCTGTGGTTGTGTTTAATGTGGATAGCACAGGCACAGCTCCTGTGCTTGAACCATCCCTGCACCGTACATGCACTGCATGGTGAGAAAAGTAACACTTTACTATGACACACATGTACAGTGAGTTGTGAGAAAGGGTTAAATGTACTTTTAAAAGAAAAAAAAAAATTATGTTTTCTGTTGAATTCTGTTTTCAGTT
The DNA here is from genome assembly GCF_032444005.1 of Ranitomeya imitator. Classification (NCBI taxonomy): domain Eukaryota; kingdom Metazoa; phylum Chordata; class Amphibia; order Anura; family Dendrobatidae; genus Ranitomeya; species Ranitomeya imitator. The sequence goes on from NC_091286.1 coordinate 396,698,618, forward strand.
TTTTTTTGTTGATATAAAATGTGGCAATTTTTACACTAGCCACTAAGCCTAATACTAGAGTCAAACTTCCTGTTCCGTCTTTTCAGCAGCCATTATCACAGGCAGAATTACAATGACTGGTAACAGCTCGATAAACCAGAGATAACACCGTATTCACCAGCCATAATAGGTGAAGGGCTCAGTTCATCTTTTTCTCCTTATTTCCTGCACTGTTAAGTAGCCACATGGATATAAGCAGTGACTAGCTCTAACTCATTGATTTCTAAAAAAGTATTTTCTAGGCATGCTCCATACAGGCCAGAGGACCAAGCACGCCTGGAAAATACTTTCATAAAAGTCATTGCTGCCAATGTCCATGTGGCTGCTGAAAGAACGGAAATATTACTCTAATAGCCTTACTGGGGCCAAAGCGGTAAGGGACCCCACTTCTACTGCCAAAGCAACAAGCAGCTCCTGCCATAGACACATTACTGCACTGCAGGGGCCCATATACTGTTCTTGTAAAGGGGCCAGTGTGAGACTGAGGGACATTGGGCCCGCCAGAGGACTTGATTTTCAGGGCCCACCTTTTATTTATACAAAATCCAATACATTATTGTTAAAAGGGATTTTTCGGACCTGGGCTAAATTTTCATCAGGCACTGTAACAAGTGGTATAACTGTAGGATACACAATGTCAGGATGCTTGCTAATGCTATCTGTTATCACGTGATTGATCCAGATGATGACGCTGGGTTCTCCCCCACTCAAGAGTCCAATAGCATCTGCACTAGACTTCCCTGAAAGTGAAGCGAGGGCCCACCGGGGGATTCTCTGGTGGGCCAGTTCAACCTCGATAGGGGCTGTGCCCACCCATGGCTGGAAACGCTGATCAGATTACATATTTGATTTCTTTCCACTCTGCATTAGGTCTTCACGCCTGTAGAATTATGCTTTGAAGGAGGACATGAGCTGGAACATTACCACTTCCCACTAACCCTCCGCATTACAAAGCAGTGTGTTATACGGCCAGGGAAGCATGGGAGGGACGGAAAGAGCGGAGCACAGGAGGAGGAATCTCTGGCATTATAGGAAGAATGGAAAGTGCTACCCTGGTAATGGGAATCCTGCAGGGTAGAGAAATGGGATTCATGTATTCCCTCACATTTATACAAAAACTATAGAAAACAATTCGGACTCTCACAGCTTGTAGGAAATGAGGAGAAAGCTCAGCACCGACTTTCTTATATATCTGGTGACAAAACTCAGAAACGTTTATCTTATAGTCCATAAGAGTATAATAATAGTAATAATGATTTATATAGCGCCAACATATACAGCAGTGTTTTACAGTTCTACAGATTTTTCTTTATAGAAGGGGGATTAGATAGCATTTCTGGTTACTATTTTGGGGTATTCATAATTCAAATAATTTACATTTTTTTTTACCAACAAAAAGAAAGGAAAAGAAAAAATTGAATCATAAATTGAATCACACTCTGCTCAGAGTGTGATTAGCGTAATCGGTCCGATGCTCTCAGATCAGGGAAAGCATGGTTGTCTGCACTAGCCCTTATACCAAATCTTTTCTCACAAAACTACTATCTATTCTGCTTCTCTTGCACTACAACAAGGTGCCTGCAGATGGCGCTGCATTTTCATGCTAACAGGGTCAGTTTAACCAACCTCATACTGTTTAGCTACAGTGTTAATTAGATTGTCCACTAGATGGCAGTCTCAACAAAATGTTGCAGAGTGGACCGTGTATGATACAATTAGATTTGTAGTCTCACACAGTAATATGTAAGGATTCCGCCTGCAATAGGAAATGACATGGGATATGGTATAAGGATTACATCAACCACATTCCTAACAGTAAATGCAAAAAAAAAAAGCGAAAATGTTTACCTGCTGCTGGGTTAATCCTTCTGGCATAGGGGACATGATCGCCTCTGTATGCACACAGTCTACATCTATAAATAATTTCAGCTCTTCATCTTCAACACAGGTAGATTTACGGTCTGAAATCCAAAGATAAAAGAAAAAACGGCTTTATTAAGCAGAACTTTGCAAATTCAGTCATTTGTATCAAAGCAGAACCAAAGACATCTCGCTTCTAAAGGGTCAGAAATGCGAAAGGCAACTGATTGCGGGAACTATTCGCTTCATTAAATATTTTACAACATACAGAAAGGACAATAAAAACAAAGGAGTGTCATAGATAGCAATGCGGCTGCCTTTTTATGTTTTTATCTGAAATGTAATGGATATCATGAAGCCACTAAAAAGCACTAAATAAAAGCATTGGACCCAGTGCACCCCGGAGCTACCTCTAGCCCGGGTACTCAATGAGTAGACCCCAGCTGTGTCAATCAAACGGGGTCACCTTCTTCCAGCAGCGCTTTGGCAGTGAATTGGGGTCAGCCTGGACACTAACCAGTCTTAATGCCAAAGCCTCATATGCAGCAAGTTGTGAAGCGAGGCGAGTTCTGACACCTAGACATTATAAAGCAATACCTTTATTAATGATTTGTGGGATTGGAGCAGATGGGCTAGCCTTCGATTCTCATGGGCATCAAAGAGTCATCTATGACCCAGTCATGAGACCATCACAATACTCCCTATATCAAAGTGGTTCAGAAACTTATGCGTCTATGTTTTTCCTGCTTCTAATACACCTAGAGATGATAGCGTATTTGCCTCCTAATGATATATTCCATTAACAACATAATCCATTCAAACATCTGTCAGTGGTGTTAATGTTATGGCTAATTGATGTATACCATTCAGGAGTCCAAAATACAAACAGATAATGACCATCTTGGCGCACCTGCCCGGTCAGCAGTAACTAGCGCAGTAGGGCATCTGAGTCGTGTCTGATACTGGATCCTAGGGCAGAATTCGGGGAGTTATTTGACTGTACCATGCAAAACGAAGGATTTGGTTCTGATGTAGGATCGACCCTTCTTCACTGCAGCCTTGGTTTTCTCCAGCCCGTCTTTTGTGCCTTCCTTTGCAGCCTTCATCAGCCTCTGCACCTACATCACAAGGCACAGTACAGTTAGGTAAGGGACGGTGTCACAGAGGATCTGTAGGGACTATGACCATGCACTAATGAGGAGCTACAAACTCCGCTACATCACCTTGAGTTCATGTTTTTGTTTTAACTGTTGAATCTCTACGCCTCCCACTTTGTTTGCCACCAAATCTTTCATCTTTCTCTCGTAGTGCTGTTTTATACGTGTTAGGTCCTGAGAAAGCTATATGGAAAAATATTGGTATAATCTTTGTGAATAAATAGGTAACAAACAGTAGCTGCTATGACATTCTTTATTCCTCATTCTCATCATACAGAATGGAAGGGAAACACCTTATCTGAGCACGTTCACTCATCACTAGTGGCCACTAACCTAAAATGATGGGGTTTAGGAAGGCTATGTAGAGGATTAGGTGAAGTTCCCGCTATGAGATTTTGCATTGTGGATAGGATTTATAGAAAGCTCAGGCCTACTAGACCATTTCTTTCCCAACGCTGCATAAACTGATCTGTGGTGAGCATGTGAAGTCTGCAACATCTCAACTTCTCTTCCAGATAAAATTCAGCCTATGTGCGGGTTTTTCCCCATAGAATTCCATAAAAGGCGGAAAATCAACAGGTCAAAAAAATAAAACACAAATTCCGCAATATAACTGTATCAATATAGTTTTGGCAAAACAAAATACCAGGAAGTATCAATGACAAGGTAGCTTTTATTTAAAATATGAAGCACCAAAGAAAAAAAGACAAAAATGCACAGTGTCAAACACAAAGTCTTATGTTATAAAATAAAAACCCACACTGAAAAAAAAATAAAAAATCAAAAAACACAATGAAAACACCTCAGAAAGAATCCCTATGTATGGCTCCCACTAATACTGTGCATGCAATCTCCAATATCTATAAGCTTCCATTAGATAGTGATCCAGATATTCTTCCCCCTTAGGCCTGTTCCACACGTCCAGATAATTCCGGTACCAAAAATCGGTACCGGAATTATCCGTGTTCTCTCGTGGCACATCAGTGTGGCACACGTGCGGCATCCGTGTGCCGCCCGTGTGCCGACTGGGTACCACACGCACCGTGCAGAAGACAGCGCTACAATTAAGCGCTGTCCCCTGCATCTGGTGCTGAAGCCGCCATTCATTTCTTCTCTCCAACAGTGTTCGCTGGAATGAAGACATGAAAAATCCTTTTTTTTTTTTTTGGTGTTAAAAAAAGGTCCCTGTCCCCAACCCCCTCCCACCCCCTGTGCGCCCCCCTTCCCCTCCTTCCCCCCCCCCCGCTGTTAAGAAAATACATACCCGTCTCCCTTGCTGCTTCCTCTCCTCGCCGCAGCTTCTCCTGTATGAGCGGTCACAAATGCTGGGCAAAAAGCTAAAATAGTTGATACTCTGCAGGTTTCAAAAGACTAGTGATGAGCGAGTATGCTCGTTACTTGAGTTTCTCCAAGCAGGCTCAGGTCGTCTCCAACTATTTGGGCGTGCTCGGAGATTTAGTTTATGTCAACAATGCTGCATGATTTGCAGCTGCTAACAAACATGAAATCCCCAAATGTAATCATGCAGCTGCATTGACAAACTAAATCTCCGAGCACGCCCAAATATTTGGAGACAACCTGAGCCTGCTTGGAGAAACTCGAGTAACAAGCATACTCGCTCATCACTACAAAAGACACAAAGAAATAATAAAAAAAAAAAGTGCATGAACATTTCGAAATCTCGGTCAGTCACTTTGATGGCACCCAACGTTTTTGCTGTAGAAAAAAAAGGCAGCAAAGAAAATACTGCAAAAACATCACGTGTGAACATACCCTTACAGTGTCTTTTTGTTATCACCGTGGCTGAGGCTCCAGAACCCAAGCACTGTGAGCATAGTGATTTGACTTATTTACCATGTTTCCACAACACAAACTTGTTGTGTTAATAATTACTAGTTACGGTACATTAAAAAAAATACCATCAAAATTGGATAATTTTTATTAAAATTAATTTACAATTATTTTTATAAAATCCAAAATATTTTTCACGGAGTCAATTCATATGATGATGTAATACTTAAGCAGTTCATGGATTCAGGGGTGCGACCATAAGAAGTAACGTACACATAGTGACTGCCAGAAAGCAGGGCAGAGGGGACTGGAACCATGAATCTCAATGAAAACCCTGATAATCACTTTTTGCTTCTTTATGAGAACTCTGTGAAGAGAATTACAACTGTACAGGAGAATTTCAGTGCACGAGGACATGTTCGGTGTTGGGATGTTTTATTGAGCAAAATAAAATAGTTAAATCCCTTACTGTATCACACTATTTCCCTTTGCACTTTTTTTCCCTTTTGGCAAATAGGACATGTTGCAAATGGAAAAATAAAGCTCGAAGGACAAAATTATCACTCAAGATGTGTACAGGAATTTACTAAAACATTCCTGAACTGATAGATCATTCCTTGGCCTAAAAAGGCAAAAGTTCTGTTAGTCATACTTACATAACCAGCAGGCAAACAATAAAAGTACAGTACATGGGAAAGGAATACCTATGGTAGCTTCAATGGGGCTCATAAAATCATTGCTTTAACATATTTTTGCACCAGGATTTTCATTAAATGTGCTTTTTTAATATCACACCTAGAAATGCTGTGTAAAATAAATATGGCTCTGATTTGGATAACTGCTTTGAGTTCCGTAAAAGAAACCTGTAATCAGAGACAAGCTGCACAAACTATCAGCAGCCTGAATCAAGGACTGTCTGTGTGACTTCAGACCGCAGTGTTTCAGAATAAACATACTTTGAGAAGCTGGTTGAGGACTGGGTATCTCAGTTGACTAGTCTGAGGCGGGTCCCCGTCCGGCCTCGCACCATCCCACTAAAGTTAACTAACTGAAAAGTCTCTTACTATGCTTGTCAGAGAGAGAAACATGCAAGTCAAATAGATCGGGGTGGTGAGGATATGGCCAGGGACCTGCCTTGGACTAGTCAGCCAAGACACATGGGCCCCAGCCAGCTTTTAAGCAAAATCTTCCTGGCTGCCCTCGTGAAGCATGAATTTGATGGCGGGCTTCTTTAAAGGGGTACTCCGGAGAGATAAATACGCTTGTACTGTCCCTGCCCTTATAAACTATAAAGATGAGATGCGCAGCGCAGTTTTGTGATCTTTATAACTCTTGTAATTCCGTGTGACAGCATCTGCTCCTCACTGCTGCCCCTCCTGTCTGGGACCTTACGTCACACACCAGTGTACAACTCCCCCCTGTAAGGAACAGCCAGCCTGAGAAGAGGAGGCGTGGCCACTCCCCCTGTTCCTTGCAGAGACACAGCTATAATCAGAAGACTGGCTGATAACAGCGAGGAGCTGCACACTGCTGTAATGTCGCAGACAGCGGGATAAGCAGTGCAGTGAAAAGCAGCTCCTGTCACCCCACCCTCTGATAATGGCTCCCTGATAATGACTGTATGATCACTGCAGAGAACAGGGGGAGTGGCCACCCCCCCCACCACGCCCCATTACTCACTGGTGTGTGATGTAAGGTCCCAGACGGGAGGGGGGAGCAGTGAGGAGCAGCTGCTGTCACTCGGAATTGCAAGGGTTATAAAGTTAAAGTGCACTGGGCATCTCATCTTTCAACTTTATAATTTATGAGGGCAGGGACAGTATAATCATTTTATTTTATCTCCCCTGAGTACGCCTCTGACTGCTAAACCCATAAGGTAATATAAAATCATATCCTGGCATCTGTAATGGGAAATTGTGGTGGGTTTTTGGCATTGCACTTGGAGAACTAAATGAACATATCAACATTCTTCATCAGCACAGGATACACAGGGGCAGATTTATTAAATTACTTTTGCACATTTCTTAGAACAATATTTTAAATGTACAAAAATATGTGCCTTTCTCATTATTGGCCAATTGTGCTCTCTGTATAAAAACATGGTTGTACTTGGCACTGTTGGCAGTAAGGTGTGGTTAAATATTACACAGGCCAGTACCTGGTATAAATGATGGTGCACGTTTTGCCTGCTCATGGCAGGTGTTTTTCCATGGATTAACATGGCCGGTGTACAAAATGCCAGTCTTGGTAAATATCTTCAGAGAATGTATGAAACATACACCAATATTTGTAGAACAAGTCGCGCTGCATTTATCTCCTGCTGGTCATCCCTTCGCTTGCTAATGTAGATATTAAATATTCCTTCTTTACAATCGTAAGGGAACGTTATAAAAGCTTAGAAACAAACATTCCTTTCTTCTGAACTGTGAAAGCGACATTTGTGAATTGATTTCACCAGTTATATTCGGGTAATAGACTGTAATAATGTACTAAGAGCTCCTGGGTGAGAAGTTTACAACCCTTCTCACAGAAGTTCATTACAATAGTACAGATTGGCAGCTTATGTTATGTTGAAGAAAATAAAATTACAATTATAAACTATATTGTGGCAAAAACAAGTGTATATCAAAATAACACCGTGAGTACCAATAACAGCATAAAGTGAGTTTAGACTAAATCAGTAAATGTTTGGGTAAAAAGCACCAGTAATAGATGGCCAAGCAGAAAATTGGTCTTTTTTATCCATCATACTACCAGGGTTGACATATAAGAAGTCTAGAAAGACAACTTCCAAGAACATTAATAATACCTTAAAGCCTTCCTAAAAATTGGCACTGCCAGGATAGAGGCCTGTATATCCCTTCCCAGCACATTAGCTACAATAATCTCCAGGCAGCAAAATAAAAGCAAACACAAAAAAACAAGACCATGTGAATATGTCCCTGGATTCAACCACTCTGGGAGCCAGCCAACTAAATTATCAATTATAGGAGTTGAATTAATTCTTACCACTGACATGGTTCTTTTTGCTCACACTCGTTTATCCACAACGTTAACCATGAGGGTATGTGCACACGTCAGGATTTATTCCTTGACAAAATCCTGAGAATTCTGCCACAAATCCGTGTTTTTTTTCCGTGCGGATTTCTCGCGGAATTTGCGCGTTTTTTGCATGGATTTTGCGCGGATTTTTTGCGGTTGTTTTTTTTTTCCCGGAATGTCCTTTTTGCTAGGAAATCCGCAAAAAATCCGCAAAAATAATGAGCATGTCAGTTTTTTTTGCGGAATGCGTTTTTTTTGCGGAAAAAAACGCTAACATATGCACAAAAAATGCGGAATGCATTCTAAAAGATAGGATGCATAATGTTAGCTTTTTTTTACCGGATTTATAGCGCTTTTATAGCGAAATTCTGCAAAAAAACGCTAACAATCCTGACGTGTGCACATACCCTTACACATTAGATAAAGGAGCAATCCGTTAACCTGTCCGGGTGCACGGTGAAATATTCCTGTAATACAACAGTCCAATTGATAGCCAGTACTCACACCTTAAAATAATTGCTTTATTGATGCAGCAGTATAAAAAGGCAGAAAAAAAAAAAATGGTTGAACACAATTGCTGCGCTCCCAGAAAACATGTTTCAAACCTACACGGTCCTTTGTCAAGCTGTTGCCGAGGACCATGCAGGGGTGAAACATGTTGCCGGGAGTGCAGCGGATATTCCTTTTCTGCCTTTTTAATTTTTGTACTGTTTTCAACAATTTGGGTGGCCTTTTATGCCAATGGATAGTGCTGGCTATCGTTTGGACTGCTGAAATTATTAGAAAAAGAAAGACTCTCCTCATATCAATCAACTGATCTTCCTCATGAACAACATTGGTGTGTATGAAAAAATGATAGCCTTACATCAATAGTCATTCCCCAAATTCTGCAAGACACCGAATCCTTGGCTTGGCAGTGGTTTTCCTCATTGTAATTCTAATTTCTATACCTTTCATTTCTCACTCTCGGTTTTCCACGTAGCAACGATATAAATGTTTATTATCACCTTACTGTATTTGTTATGTGTGCCATTTTATCTATACAGCCAATAACGATGTAACCTAGTGAAATGTGCTACTGTTCTGCAAGTATTATTGCTTCTTGTAATTGTGTAACTTGTTAAAATCCTAATAAAAAGAAAACATACAACTCCATGACAGGACTGGCTGTTTTATCCACTCCTTATTTTGGCTTTTAAAAAAAAAATGCATTAAAAACTGCCCTGTGTGGGCTTCATCCTCAGGGCCATATTTTTCGGGATTTGGATGTTTAGCCCCCACGAGTTCGACCCCGGGTACATTTACTTCACCTGTGGGAAATTATACCTTCCAGCTGCCATACCATCAACCCAGAGAACCCCTTTAAGCAGCGTCGGTCCCTACTGACCGAATACCACAGGTGGCGTCACAAACAAACTTTATTCTTAAACTCCCTTTAAAGACCTTTCCCTTTACTTGGGCGCCCAGGGCCACGGACCGGGTCGCAGTCACCATGACTTCCCCTTCAAGTACCGGACCCTGTACTGAGTACCCCACTGCCCTGGCGGGCGACTCAACTTGGCGTCACGAACAGGATGTACCCGGGGGTGAACCATCCTATACCCATATTATTCATAGGGCTGACTAGACTGAAGCCCACATGCCTCAAAGGGTCTGGGGCTCATCAATTTATAATCTATTTTTGCTGAGAAACTTACCTGCACCCTAGGGCTCCAATACATATTTGTATATAATAAACCTAGTAGGCTAAGAACGTGCTAGCATCAGGGTTGTGACATCTTCCCCTAATAATTTCCATGAACAACAGTCTAGCCGTGACCTTAAACGCATGCGACCAAACATTACAGTTCATTGGGACCAGCCAAAACGGATATATACATTTAGAAGAAGAAAAAATAGCAGTCAGAATGTAAAAGCACAACTGAGGATAAAAGACAAAATGAGAAAGAAGAGCAATTGTGATGTGAAAAAAAAAAAAATTCTACTTGCGCAATAAAATTATTTAAAACATTTTCAGGAGACACTTAAAATGGGTATAGGGCTAGACACTCCTAGCAACTACTGTACCAGGGTCCGGCAGGCAGCAAGCTGAAAGCCTACAGACCAATGCATGGGCCAATATGACCTTGCTCATCCCAGCACAATCTTACTTAGACAGGAGCTTTCAGTGACATTCTCTGACACCAAACGAAATATTACACTACTGTATTATTATAACCAGATAGGTCAAATCTAACACACGTACATGTCTCTTGTTGCCTCCTCGGAGGAAAGAGTTTGGGACGCCATGCTTTGATTCGGAGTCACTCTGCTCTTCATAGCTTTCAAATTCGCTGGAACTCCATCCATAATCCACAGAGCTGTTCCCAGCCTCCTCCCCGTTCTCCACATCATCATAAATCATCTCCTCGGGATCTAACAGAATAGGACATTTTAGATTACAGAACAAAATGGTTGATCTAACTGCTAACTTGCTATTCAAAAAAGGGTGTCCTAAAATTAGATATTTATAGTATATCCCCATGACATAATGTATGGGAGATGCAGGCGTGACCTCTGGTTAGGCTACTTTCACACTAGCGTTTTCTGCAATCCGTCACAATGCGTCATTTTGCAGAAAAACGCATCCTGCAAAAGTGCTTGCAGGATGCGTTTTTTCCCCATAGACTTGTATTGACGACGCATTTGCGACGGATTGCCACACGTCGCATCCGTCGAGCGACGGATGCGTCGTGCTTCTGCGGACCGTCGGGAGCAAAAAACGCTACATGTAATGTTTTTTGCTCCTGACGGACCGCTTTTTCCGACCGCGCATGCGCGGCCGGAACTCCGCCCCCACCTTACAATGGGGCAGCGGATGCGCTGGAGAAATGCATCCGCTGCCTCCATTGTGCAATGCGCTAAACGCTAGCGTCGGAATCTCTCCCCGACGCATTGCGATGGGGAGATTCCGACGCTAGTGTGAAAGTAGCCTTACTGCACCCATCTCCAGTACAGTGATTCCCATGTAGGTACAGTGGGTGCTCACATCTATCACACAGACATGTCTCGAGCCTGAAGGAATACTCCCAAAAAGATAAATTTATTAAAGAGAATCTGTCAGCAGGTTTTTGCTATGGAATCTGAGAGCATCAATGCTATAGGGGCAGAGACCCTGATTCCAGCTATGTATCACTTACTGGGCTGTTTGATGTACTTTTGATAGAATCCCTGTTTTCTCTGTTGTATATGTAGCAGTGGTCAAAAAGACGAGCTATGTAGTATAACCCCAGTGGTGTACTGATTACCAGGTACCTGTGTACACTGTGCAAGCTGCCAATCCGCGTTGGGCTGGGGTTATACAGATTAGCTGGTCTGGTTTGTATGAGGTACCTAGTCTGATAATCTCCTGTTGATAAAATGGTGACTGTACTGAAACTAGAGCAAGCTGCTGAGCAAGTGACACATTCCTGGAATCAGGCTCTGTGCCCCTAAAGCTGTGCTTAGACTAAATAGAGAAAACCTGCTGATATATTCTTTTTAAAATAAATCAACAGCAGTAATGTTTAATTGGTGTAAACAAAATTAACTGTTTAGGTGTCAAATACTTTCATGACTAGTATCTCCGCAACAGAGAGGTGAAATAAAAAAAAAAAGGTCTATTCTGCTCTGCAATGCCTATTACATTGTGTGTTTATGTTAACATAAAACATTGGGTGAAAGGTCCTCTTTAACCGAGACAGGATTTAATAAGAATTATTTTTAAAAATGATGACACACGTTTCTAGAATATAGAAATCATAATTTTCTAAAACAATTTCAAGATCACACAATCAATACCTGTAGCGGAATCAGAGTTTTCCCTCGGAACATCATCATAAATAACTTCATCAAGGTCTAGAAAGAACATAAGGCAAAACATAAAGAGTTAGAGAAAGGGCTAGATATTTCAGCGTTGATAAAAAGTAATAACAGATATTATACATTGTGTATATCATCAGAATTGTACATATTCTATGTTCATTGTCATATAATGAAAGCAGAAGAGAAAGAAAAAAAAAAGGATATTTTGGCCAGACAAGGTAGCTATGCCGCCATCTCTTCTATTACTGTATTTTTTTGCTTTTAAAAAGTGGACTTTATTACCCAAGTGAGTGGAAAAAACTCAGTGAGTCTAATAAGGCGAACATGGCCATATTCTGCATTAGGAAACACATTTACATCAGACTGCGCTATGACTCACCGCAGCCCAGTGGAAGCTTGTGGCAGGCAGGCCATGCGGTGGGCAGTCATGTCAAGCATGAGGCGGGCTGTGAATCGCGGGGCTGGCAGACAAAGGAAGCATGGGGGCAGGGGCAGCCACTCTGCAGGGCTGGACACTGATTGGTGGAGGAAACTGGTGCTGCGCTGCATCCACCAATCAGTGATCTGTCCCTGACAAGATAGAATCCTTGCTATGAAGGATCGTGTGGGCCTTACTAAATAATAATAACCCTTATTTTTTATATAGCGCTAACATATTCCGCAGTGCTTTACAGTTTTCACACATTATCATGATCTACTCTGTAAATTAGGTGAGCAAAAACACTGAAAGGGCGCTCAGTGTCCAACCTGGGAGGTGCAATATAACTACATCCTCCATCATCCTCCAGATTATACGGTACCGATGGTTGTATTCCAAAGGATGATGGGGGTTGTAGTCACATTTAGTATAAACACTCCAGGGCCAAAGTGTTTATTGTAAATGTGATCACCACCTCCCTCATCTTTCGAAAATACACCAATGTATATGTATACAGTATGTGCGTGCATTAGTAAGGAGGAGGGTGTGTTAGTCAAAATGTGATTACCACCCCCATCATCCTTAAGAATACACTCATGTATACAGTATTACCATATTAAATATTTTACCACAGTATTTTGCTCAAAATATTTTTTTTTCTTATTTTCTTATTTTCCTCCTCTAAAACCTTGGTGCGTCCCATAATCAGGTGTGTCTTATAAAGCGACAAATATGGTATATTTCAACACAAACACTGTTGCATTGGAAAAAAAAAACAGATACATATTTTATACTAGACGGTGGCCCGATTCTAACGCATCTGGTATTCTAGAATACGTATGTCCACGTAGTATATTGCCCAACCACGTAGTATATTGCCCAGCCACGTAGTATATTGCCCAGCCACGTAGTATATTGCCCAGCCACGTAGTATATTGCCCAGCCACGTAGTATATTGCCCAGCCACGTAGTATATTGCCCAACCACGTAGTATATTGCCCAGCCACGTAGTATATTGCCCAGTCACGTAGTATATTGCCCAGCCACGTAGTATATTGCCCAACCACATAGTATATTGCCCAGCCACCTAGTATTTTGCCCAGCCACCTAGTATTTTGCCCAGCCACCTAGTATTTTGCCCAGCCACCTAGTATTTTGCCCAGCCACCTAGTATTTTGCCCAGCCACCTAGTATTTTGGCCAGCCACCTAGTATATTGGCCAGCCACCTAGTATATTGGCCAGCCACCTAGTATATTGGCCAGCCACCTAGTATATTGGCCAGCCACCTAGTATATTGGCCAGCCACCTAGTATATTGGCCAGCCACCTAGTATATTGGCCAGCCACCTAGTATATTGGCCAGCCACCTAGTATATTGGCCAGCCACCTAGTATATTGGCCAGCCACCTAGTATATTGGCCAGCCACCTAGTATATTGGCCAGCCACCTAGTATATTGGCCAGCCACCTAGTATATTGGCCAGCCACGTAGTATATTGGCCAGCCACGTAGTATATTGGCCAGCCACGTAGTATATTGGCCAGCCACGTAGTATATTGGCCAGTCACGTAGTATATTGGCCAGTCACGTAGTATATTGGCCAGTCACGTAGTATATTGGCCAGTCACGTAGTATATTGGCCAGTCACGTAGTATATTGGCCAGTCACGTAGTATATTGGCCAGTCACGTAGTATATTGGCCAGTCACGTAGTATATTGGCCAGTCACGTAGTATATTGGCCAGTCACGTAGTATATTGACCAGTCACGTAGTATATTGGCCAGTCACGTAGTATATTGGCCAGTCACGTAGTATATTGGCCAGTCACGTAGTATATTGGCCAGTCACGTAGTATATTGGCCAGTCACGTAGTATGCACCATATCCCTGTTAAAAAAAAAGAATTAAAATACTCCCCTTCCGGAGCGGATCGAAGCGGCCGGTTACCGATGCTCCTCGCGCGCTCCGGTCTGAAGAGTGCATTGCGGTCTCGCGAGATGATGACGTAGCGGTCTAGCGAGACCGCACGTCATCATCTCGCGAGACCTCAATGCATGGAGTGGTCACCGGGGCATCGCGAGGAGCATCGGTAACCGGCCGTTTCGATCCGGGGGCTCCGGAAGGTGAGTATGTAACTATTTTTTATTTTTTTAAATTATTTTTAACATTAGATCTTTTTACTATTCATGCTGCATAGGCAGCATGAATAGTAAAAAGTTGGTCACACAGGGTTAATAGCAGCGTTAACCGAGTGAGTTACACCACGGTCAACGCTGCCATTAACCCTGTGTGAGCGCTGACCGGAGGGGAGTACAGAGCGGGCACTGACTGCGGGGAGGAAGGAGCGGCCATTCTTCCACCGCCGGACTGTGGCTGTCGCTGATTGGTCGCGGCAGCCATGACAGGCAGCTGGCGAGACCAATCAGCGACTTGGATTCCATGACAGACAGAGGCCGCAACCAATGAATATCCGTGACAGACAGAAAGACAGACAGACAGAAGTGACTCTTAGACAATTATATAGTAGATGAAGGCTGCAAAGAATTAAACCAGCAGCCTGCCATTTTCTGTTGAAATTAATTTCAATGGATTTCACCCAATGCAATGTAAATGGCGAAAAAAGTAAAATCCCAACAAATAAATATAATTCACCAGCAGATTTTTAAAAATATTTTTTACTGCACTTCAATGAATTCTGCGATGTGTGCCTAGGGGGATAACTGTCAGTCAAAAAGATTTGGCACGCAAAAGTGGCCGGAAACCCACAGTGGACTAGTCAAGCACATGGGGCCCAATTCACTAAAGGGAATCTGTCACCCCCCTGGGGCGCTTTTAAGCTGTTACTATGGGCATACAAGTAATAGAATGGTTAAACTAGTCTTACCTGTATGCCTCATAGCTGTGGTCTAGACGTTGAGAAATCAACTTTTAATCTTTTACGGTAATGATTTCTTCCAGGCTCCAAGGCGTGCAGTGCCTGGAAGAACTGTCTGCTTCCTCTCTTCCTTACAATATCATCCCCATCCCATGCATGTCACATGTGCAGTTGTGGCGCCATAATCCCACTCATGCGATGTGCACTTGCACTGTTATGGGCCCCTTATCAGCCCTTCTATGGGCAGGGTCTTCATCATGCTTCTGTGCAGGTGCCAGCAAGTCACTATTACTGCGCACTGACTTGCCTGCGCAGAAGGAGGATGAAACGCGCGAGTGCATGGTGCACGGGATTCACGGCCCTGCAACTGCACGTCACAGAGCAGTCTGACATGCATGGCCCCACAGCCTGGAAGAAATGATTAACAAAGATTAAAAGTTAATTTCTCAACATGGATGTCACACAGGCTTAAAAGATTTTAAAAAAAGACTCACACGTGAGAATTAGAAAAATAACATCTGAATTTTCCGATGAAACTCTGAAGATTGCTTGTTAACTCATCTGCTAAAACATATATACGACTACAATGACGCAACCAGACTCCAATTAATTCTGCCTGTAATTAGGTATCATGAATCTGTAAACAGGTTTTCTTTAAGGAGTTTTGGTGTATTTGATGAATAATACCTTCTCATTCCAATTACTTAACGCTAGAATTTTAAAATCTTACCTTGGATTTTTAAGTGCTTTTTTATCATGTTTTATTTTCAGTTGTGGTTTTATCCTTTCTTGGTATGTCAAGTTTTAAATAAAACTGCTTTGCTTTGGAAAACTCCTGGTATCTGTCTTGGTCCTCTTTCAGACGTCAGTGTGTCTGGTACGTGTGGTGACAGTTTTAACATGTACCAGATACACTAACACACATAAAACCATTCAAGAGTTATCCGTGTGACATCTACCAGCACATGGGAAGCAGTGATACAGTTAGCGCTGTTCCCCGGTGTCGGTGCTGAAGACAGCTCTCGTCATTTTCCCCTAATCATGCTGTGATCAGAACGAGCAGGGAAGAATGATGAGAGTTGTATTCAACTGATAAGAGTGAAAGCAGCCGGCTGCTGATGGGAATAATCATTAGCCGGGGCCTGAGCTATAAATAAATAAAGGAAAAAATCCTGAGTGGGTTCCCCTGTATTTTTGATAACCAGCCAGGCAAAACTGACAACTACGGGCAGCAACCCTCATCTATCAGCGTTCACAAGGCTGATTATTGAGAAGAGAGGGGGGCCACAAGTATTTTTTTTTAATTATTTAAATAATAATAATAAAAAAAACGCCATGGGGTCCCCCTCAGTTTTGACAACAGCCTTGCTAAAGCAGACAGCTGGGGGCTGGTGTTCTCAGGCTGGTAAGGAGCCATGGATATTGAATCCCCCAGACTAAAAATTGCAGCCCACGGTGGAAAGTGGGATAATATTTGTAGGGTTGATATCCCCATTGTATTATCTGGTGACATCAAGCCCAAGGATTAGTAATGGAGAGGAGTCTATAAGACTCCTTTCTATCACTAATCCTATAGTTGTATTGTAAATAAACACACAGCCAAAATAAAGTCTTTCATTTGAAATAAAAACAAAACACACTTTTCCATTTTTATCTAAAAATAACAAACACCGTTATACTCACCTAACGCCCATTCTACTGAAGCAAATGTCTCCTGTAAGAAAACAAAAACAAACAAAAAAAAAACACAACAATATCCCTCACCTGTCTTCATTGAGGTCACTGCTAGTCACAGCAGCTCATTCCTCAGTGGTTCTCAGCCTGGACAATCGCAACACCGACCAAGTTGAAAACTATTTATGCCCAGGCATGGATTACGGCGTGGGACAGAAAGTCGGACAGGTGAGGGAAATTGTTGTTTTTTTATTTTTTGTTTTGTTACAGGAGACGTCGGTTTCAATGGAATGGGTGTTATACTCATCTAACTGTGTCTGTTATCTACTATATAATTGTATAAGGGTCACTTCCGTCTGTCTGTCTTTCTGTCTGTCAATGATATTCATTGGTCGCGGCCTCTGTCTGTCATGGAAATCCAAGTCGCTGATTGGTCGTGGCAAAATGCCCACGACCAATCAGCGACGGCCACAGTCCGGCGGCAATATGGCCGCTCTTTCCTCCCCACAGTCAGTGCCCGCTCCATACTCCCCTCCAATCAGCCCTCACACCGGGTTAATGGCAGCGTTACCAGAGCGCGAAGTAACGCACTCTGGTTACGCGGCTATTAACCCTGTGTGACCAACTTTTTACTATTGATGCTGCATATGCTGCATCAATAGTAAAAAGATCTAATGTTACAAATAGGAATAAAGAAAAAAAAAAAGAGGTTATTCTCACCCTCCGACGTCGCGTCCTGTCCTCGGCAGTGCAAGCGGCAGGTTCCGGTGCTAAGGATGCTATGTGAGAAGGACCTGCCATGATGTCACGGTCATGTGATCGTGACGTCATCACAGGTCCTGCGCTCATACCAACCCTGGGACCGAAGCTGCCGCGTGCACCGCACACAGGCGACAGCACTACAAGGGGCCCTCGGAAGGTGAGTATATGTTTATTTTTTAACCTGTTACATACGTGGCTGGGCAATATACTACGTAGCTTGGCAATATACTACGTGGCTGGGCAATATACTATGTCACTGGGCAATATACTACGTAGCTGGGCAATATACTATGTGGCTGGCCAATATACTACGTCGTTGGCCAATATACTACGTGGACAAGCATATTCTAGAATACCCGATGCGTTAGAATCGGGCCACCATCTAGTTTTTAAATAAAAATGGAAAACTGTATTGTTTTTATTTCAAATAAAGGACTTTACATTGCGGTGCGTTTATTTACCATACAACTATACTATGGATAGGTGTCTTGTAGATGCCTCTCCATTACTAAGCTGTGGGCTTGATGTCACCAGACAATACAAAGGTGAAATCAACACCACAAATATTACCCCACTTGCCACCGCTACAGGGTCGGCAGAGCAGGTGAGAATGATGAGATTGGTCTTCAGCACCTTCCCAGGTGCCAGTATGTGGGGTACATATGCGGCACACGGTTGCCACAAGTATTACACACACGGACACGGATATCTCCGGTACTGGAAATATCAGGATGTGTGAAACCTACCTTTGATAAAGTCAAAAGGAGATTACATGTTTTATAATGAGTTTCTGCTGAGGAAATGCACTCAAATGTATATGCATTTTTATCTGCGCATTTATTCTTTTGATTAAAGGGAACCGGTCAGCCGAACACACAGTGTCAGGTCGGCGCCGTTATACTGATTAAATTGATACCTCGTTTGGTGAAATCCATCTTCTGGTTGTTCTTTAATCTTTATTTTCATTTTTTAGTTAATGATATGCTCATGCCCTAGGGTGGAACTGGAGGGGGCGGGGGGGGGGGGTCTTTATGTGGTCTCTGTTAAGGTATTCATAAAGCAGACTGCTGACAGGTCACTGATCCCTCACTGACCTGCCCCCTAGTTTGCATAATGAATATCTGTACATACTTAAAAAAAAAAAAAAAAAAAAAAAAAAAAACTTCTGCAGCATAAATCGCATGTTTTATGTGCCAATAATACATTTTCTTATTTTGTTCATGTTATTCAGCTAGGAAAAAATCAATTTAAAAATGGCATCCACCGCACCTGTGCAGTAACTGCCATCGAGGTCTATAGCTGTGATCTGATAACTGCAACTGTGCAAGGTGCCGACGGCGCCATCTTAGGCCCCTTTCACACATCAGTTTTTTGCTATCAGTCGCATTCCGTCGAATTTTGAAAAAAACGAATCCGGCTACTGATCCCGCTGGATCATTTTTTTCTCAGACTTGTATTAGCGACGGATGGCCTCACGTTTCATCGGTCGTTTTCCGGATCCGTCGAAAATTGTTTGTCCGGCAGAGGGAGACGACAGACAAAGTAACTTTTTTTGTGTGTAAGTCGAAAAATCAAACTGCGTTGGATCCGTAGTTTGCTCGAATGGAAGCCTATGGGCGCCGGATCCATAAAATGACGGAATCTGGCGTTGGATTCAGTTTTTTTTTAACTGAGCATGCTTCAATTTATTTAGGATCCAATTAGCCAGATCCGCTAGTCGGATCCGTCGAAAAAACGAATCCGTCGCATCATTTTTTCACAATCTGCGATGGATCCGTCGAGCCAACGGATAGTGATTGACGGCAAAAAAACTGATGTGTGAAAGGGACCTACTGGAGAAAAAAAAGAGGGATTTTTGGTTCTAACCGTAAAATCTCTCTTTCTTGAAGCCTTCATTGGAGGACACAGGTAACCATGGGTGTATGCTGCTGTCGCTAGGAGGCTGACACTATGCAAATAAAGAAATAGCTCCTCCCCGGCAGTATACACCCTCCAACAGGCACCAGGCAACTCAGTTGGTGCAAAAGCAGTAGTAGGAACAAGTAAAATTAAACTCAACCTATGTACCAACACACAACGGCACGTTGGCCAACACGGTACAACTTAAAGGGAGGGTGCTGTGTCCCCCAATGAAGGCTCCAAGAAAGAGATTTTACGGTAAGAACCAAAAATCCCTCTTTCTTTCTCGCTTCATTGGGGGACACAGGTAACCATGGGACGTCCAAAAGCAGTCCCTAGGGCGGGATAATAAGAATAGAGAACTAGATCGGCCGCTGCGAAACCGCCGCCTGCAGTATCTTCCTACCCAGGCTCGCGTCCACAGAAGCCAGAGTATGCACCTTGTAGAATTTTACAAAGGTGTGAATGGATGACCACATTGCGACCTTGCAAACCTGCGAGGCCGAAGCTTGGTGACGAACTGCCCAGGAAGCTCCCACAGCCCGGGTAGAGTAAGCCTTCACTCCTGAAGGAGGCTGCTTGTTTTGGACACGGTATGCCTCCAGAACCGCTGAACAGATCCAACGAGCAATTGTGGACTTGGAGGCGGGGAGCCCCTATCGACGCCCTTCCTCACTGATGTGAAAGGCCGAAACTACCTTTGGTAGAAAAGAAGGAACCGGTCGAAGAACCACCTTGTCCTGGTGCAGGATTAAAAAAGGGAGAACGACAGGACAATGCTGCCAGCTCCGACACGCTCCTAATCGAGGCCTAATCGAGGTGATGGCGACCAAGAAGGCCACCTTCCAAGATAGAAGCGAGAAAGATGTCCAGAATCGGTTCAAAAGGCGCATGCTGGAGGACGTCTAACACGAGGTTGAGATCCCAAGGCTCGATAGGAGGATGATAAGGGGGAGCTATATGAGCGACCCCTTGAATAAAGGTCCTCACCTGTGGAAGGGAGGCCAGGTCTCTTTGAAAAAGGATGGACAGAGCGGAAATCTGACCCTTTAAGGTGCTCAGGGAAAGCCCCGAATCAAGACCCGCTTGAAGGAAACCGAGAAGAGATGGAAGGGAAAAAACCATAGGAAAAAGACTGTTGTCCTCACACCATCGGAAAAAGGTCTTCCAACATCTATGGTAGATGCGCGAGGAAGCCGGTTTTCTCGCTTTTATCATAGTCTGGATGACGCTGTTAGAAAAACCCGTGTCCTTCAGGACCGTGGCCTCAACGGCCATACCATTAAATTCAGAGACCGAGAATTCGGGTGGAAGAGGGGCGCCTGCGAAAGAAGATCCGGACGATCCGGAAGTCTCCAAGAAACGTCTGATAGCATGTTCACTAGTTCCGCATACCAGGCCCTGCGAGGCCAATCTGGAGCTACCAAGAGTACAGGGACCCCTTCTGTCTTGATGTTTTTTACAACTCTTGGGATCAATGGGAGAGGTGGGAACAGATAAGGCATCTGGAACTGGGCCCACGAGATCACGAGAGTGTCGCATCCGACGGCCATTGGATCCAGAGATCTGGAAACATACTGGGGAACCTTGCGGTTTGCCCGGGAGGCCATTAAGTCGACGTCTGGAACGCCCCACCAATGACAAATCTGGCTGAAGATTGAGGGGAGGAGAGACCACTCGCCTGCCATGAGGCCTTGGCGACTTAGAAAGTCGGCCAGCCAATTGTCCACCCCTGGGATGTGGACGGCTGATATAGAGGGAACGTGGCTCTCCGCCCAACGCAGAATTTTTGCCACTTCCGTCATGACTTGTCTGCTGCGAGTCCCTCCCTGATGGTTTATTGTAAGCCACGGCTGTGGCGTTGTCCGACTGAATGCGGACCGGCTTTCCCGAGTGGAGAGAGACTCCCAGTGGATGAGGGCTAGGAAGATGGCTCTGCTTTCCAAGAGGTTGATAGGAAGACACGCCTCTTGAGCAGTCCAGCGGCCCTGGGCCATGAGGTGGAGAAAGACCGCTCCACAACCCTGGAGACTGGCGTCGGTGGTGATGACCTGCCAGCAGGGGGGAAGAAATTACCTCCCGCGCAGAATGGAGGTGGATAGCATCCACCGAGAGAGACCGATTCACCTTGGAAGAGAGGCGAAGCGGGCGGTCCAGGGAAAGTGGATTCCTGTCCCAGGCAGCCAGAAGGACCAGCTGGAGGGGACGAGAGTGGAACTGAGCATAGGGAACCGCTTTCACGGAAGCGACCATTTTTCCCAAAACCCTCATGGCGAGGCGGAGGGGCAGAGGGTTCGGGCCCTTTAGTGCTCTAACACCCCGACAAAGAGAAAGGAACTTCTCCTTGGGGAGGAAGACCTGAGCCTGAGAGGTGTCGAATTCCATGCCTAGGAACTCCAGCCGTTGGGTTGGAATCAAGGAGGACTTCTGATAGTTGATTATCCAGCCAAGGCGAAAAGCGTGTCCAGGGTAAGCTGGAGGCTCTGGCTGCAATCCTGACGAGACGAACCCTTGATCAACCCTTGATCAAGAGGTCGTCGAGGTATGGGATTACAAGAACCACTTTGAACGCAGAATGGCCATGACCGCTGCCATGATCTTCGTAAAGACCCTGGGAGCAGATGCCAGACCGAAAGGGAGAGCCATGAACTGGTAATGATGTTTTTGGATCGCGATCCGGAGGAACCTCTGATGCTGTACGCAAATCGGGATGTGCAGGTACGCATCCCGAATGTCCACGGAACACAGAAATTCTTTCGGTTCCATGGACGCGATCACCGAGCGTAGTGATTCCATTCTGAAGTGTCGAATCCGGAGATGGCGGTTTGGCCGATTGAGATCCAAAATTGGACGGAGAGAGCCGTCCTTTTTTGTTACTACGAATAGGTTTGAGTAAAAACCCGAAAACCGCTCACGATAAGGAACCGGAACTACGACTCCTGAGGCGAGGAGAGAATCGACGACCTGGAGAAGCCCTGGGAGATGGTAGGACTGTTTGGGAGGCAGGAGAAAAACGTCTTCCTGGGGGCGAAGAAAATTCTATCTTGTAGCCTGAGGTGACGATCTCCCTGACCCAGGCGTTGTCGAATACCGGTAGCCAAACTTCTGAGAACAGAAGGATTTCCAGGTGGGGGCGACTCGTCATTTATTTGAAAATCGTGGCCACGAGGTACAGACGGTTTTGAGGAGTGGCTCTTAGCTCTCCAGTGCGGGGGAGGCCTGAAGGAAGGCTTCCTCCGGTCTCCTTGTGAGGAAGACCGGTCCTGAGTGGGGTTTCCTGAGGAGGTAAACGACCGAAAGGGACGAAAGGACTGGGGGCCGCTCTTGTTGAAGGAACGCCTAGTCTTGGAGTGAGGTAAGGAGGTACTCTTACCACCCATAGCGTTCGAGATCATTTGATCCAGCTGTGTGCCGAAGAGTCTGGAGCCCTGGAAGGGCAGACCAGTGAGGGATTTTTTAGAAGCAGGATCTGCGTTCCACGCTTTAAGCCAAAGAACCCGGCGAATGGCCACAATGTTACTGTTAGCCCTTGCCGAGCAAGCAGCCGCATCCAGGGAGGCATTCATGAGGTATTTACCCGCAAGAGAAATCTGATCCGCTAAATCAGACAGTTCTTCAGCAGGAGCAGAGGCCAAAATGCCTCGGCGAAGGGTCTTGGCCCAGGCTGACACAGCTTTCGCTACCGATGAAGATTTGGATAATGCCTCGATTTGTCTGTCCGTGGGATCCTTAAAGGGAAGGTGCCATAAAAAAAAAAAAATTTTCAGAAATTGTAAAAATGTAAAGAATTAATGATTACATGTTCTTAAAAAATATTATCATTTGTTTATAATTTAGTAAAATATGAAAAATAATTTGAAAAGTTTTGGAATTTCCACTTTTCAACACTAGGGGGAGCAGCTGCTGAAATTTCAGAAAAACCTAGTGTACAAATAGCTCACATTACTGCACTGCAGTAATTCTGGGCGGAGTCTGCTGACGTGTGTGATGTCTCCTCTCCTCCCCTTCTGGGTGTTTGCTAAGGGATTAGAGAGGATGATATTCAGGAACCCAGTGAGCAGCCATTTTGTTGGTGACTGCAGAGTATGGCTGCCGTCACACTATCAGTATTTGGTCAGTATTTTACCTCAGTATTTGTAAGCCAAAACCAGGAGTGGAACAAATAGAGGAAAAGTATAATAGAAACATATGCACCACTTCTGCATTTATCACCCACTCCTGGATTTGGCTTACAAATACTGAGGTAAAATACTGACCAAATACTGAGCGTGGACGGCAGCCTTAGGCTACTTTCACACTAGCGATTTTGGCTGTACGGTGCAATGCGTCATTCAGGAGAAAAAACGCATCCTGCAAAGTTGTCTGCAGGATGCGTTTTTCCCCATAGACTAACATTACCGACGCATGTAACGTTTGTGCGTCGAGTCCACCATTTTCGACCGCGCATGCACGGCCGAAACTCCGCCCCCTCATGCCCAGACCTTACAATGGGGCAACGGAAGCGTCGCAAGACTGCTTCCGCTGCCCACGTCGGGCATTTCTTTCACAGCATGCGTCAGTACGACGCACTGTGAAAGGCCCGTACCGACGCTAGTGTGAAAGCAGCCTTATACTGACAAGTAGACAGTCACCATGGCAGGCAGCAAGGATTCTGGGAGATATGTGGTGGAGGGAGCAGGGTGACAGCAGCACAGAGTATTTCAGGAGAGCAGTGTGCTGGTCTATAGGGGCCCCCTGTTTGGTGCGCGGAGCAGCCAGGGATTATACATAGAGCGCTGTCTTATACACACCTGGATGGACCGTCTGCTCCACAGAAATCCAGGAAACATTTCTGAGGATTGATGGCCTGTTCTGATCCAGACTTTGCATGCAGACCCCATTCCCCTCCTCAGATCCTGTCCTGGCGATGTGTGAAAGCAAGGCGACAGGCACAGTCGGGGTGACGCTGGGAAGGAAATGTAGCCATATAGTAACAATAAAAATGAGACCCCTCTCTTCAGCTGCCTCACCAGCCTTCCCCTGACTACACCTAACTGGAGGTCATGCTGCCCCCTCTATTACCCCAGACCCGCGTGCAGGTGCTCAGCCAGAACCACCCTAGAATGGGTCCGCTTTCTGAATATAATACTGACATACAGATCACACATAATACCGCCATGTAGATCACACATAAAACCACCATATAATTCTCACATAATACTGCCACATAGATAGATCACACATAATCCCACAATACAGTTCTCATATAATCCCGTCATATAGTTCTTATATTATTGCACCATACTGATCAAACATAATACAACCATACATATTACATATAATACTGTCATATAGATCACACATAATGCCATCATACAGGTCATACATAATAATTAGCGGCATCAAGTGTGGTCTATATGGCAGCATTATGTAAAAAATATACATTATATGGTGGCATCATGTTTGATCTATATGGCAGCAGTATGCAAAAAATATATATATGGCAACATTACGTTCCGTCCATATTGCAGTATTATGTAATAGATATATCTGGCGGCATTATGTATGACCTATATGGCAGTATTATGTAATAAATATATATGGCGGTATATTTATTATGTAAAGGCAGGAAAGTTGTGAGCTATGCCCTTCTGTGACCCCCACAATTATTATTTATTTATTTATTTTTTTTTTTTGGGGGGGGGGGGGCAATTAGACCTTATGCTATGTCGCCCTATGATTTGTATGTACGCCCCTGGTGACGATCCTCACAGCCTGTCCTGAAAGACAGCAGGCTTGGGGTGTCGGTGAGATTGAGGTGGGTTTCAGGGAGCAGGAGATGGGTGTCAGGGGCCATGGGGTGGGTCAGTGAGCTTAGGGTGGGTGTCAGGGCTCAGTCTCAGTCTTTCCTCTTCTGCTCCCTGGATCACTAGTCTCAGACCACCTGCCCTCTGCTCTGCACTGTATAGTAGGACGATCAGGCAGGAGACCTGAGGAGCTGCAGGACTACAACACTTAGGAGCTCAGTCCTGGCATGCTGGGACTTGTAGTGACACAGCAGCTAGAGCTTGCTGAGTGTCATCGCCCCCTGGGTCTGCTTCCTTGTGCCAACCATAGCCCAAATGTTAGAACACTATTACTGTGCCAACCATAGCCCACCTCTTTACACTGTGCAGACCTCCCACCTGATCCATAGGTGAAGCCCCCAGGCTGCTGCCTGCCTGCACACTGATCCCCCTGCACCATGCACAGCTGCAGGCAGGGAAGGGTTAACCATTACAGGCCAGCCTGGGTGCCGCCCCTTGTAACCAGGAGGGATCCCCTGCTGCAGAGAATCGCTCTATTTTTAGAATCATGGGGCTTCAGACTCCAGGCTGCAATCTACAGGGACAGTCACTGTGTGGGGTGATGAAGTGTTGCCACAGATCAGTGCTGCACACATAACGCTCCATGTACAGGGAGACACACTGCTGCTGCTGGGGGATTTCCTGCCCCTGGACTGAGGGAGGAAGCTTTCAGCAACACAGGGCAGGTCGGCAGTGATCGCAGCCTGTACTGTAATAAGTACAGGCTGTGATCACTGCTAATGCTGCAGATACTTACCCCAAACCCTCGCTCCCAGCAGCTTCTCCTCAACATCTTCTGTCCTCGCAGCCCACAGCAAACAAAATGGCCGCGATCTCCTCTCACAGCTGTGACGTAGCAGCCCAGTGGGCGTGTCCAGGTCACAGCTGAGAGGCAGGAGGAGCAGCCTCAATGTAAGAGATGCGGTCGGGGTCCGACTGTTGGCTCCTATGTCCATGTGTGCCGTAAGTGAGGAGTGCAAGTGTCGTTCCCAGACACACACACCCCCACTAGTCAAAATGGCAGCCCCCAGTGGCACACACAAATGTCAATAAATAAAAAACTATTAAAGTAGTTAATTTAATTTTGTATTAAAAATAATTGATTGTATAATCAATAATTATTAATACAAAAATTAAAATCACGGCACCTTCCCTTTAAGAGATGCTGCGTCTAGGCAAAACCGTCTGTGAGGATAATCTAGACACAGGCGGGTCTACCTTAGGAGACTCGGACCATTTGTTAACAAGGTCTGGGTGAAAAAGGTATAAAACGTCCAGCCGTTTCCTGCCAGGGAAACGTTTATCAGGGTTTTCCCAGTGTGTAGACGTAGTGTTGACGTACTCCTTGAGATTGGGAAAAACTCTAGAGGGACGTTTAATCCGTTTAAATTCAACGGAGACGTCCTGAGAGCTTGTCTCATCCTCCTTAAGCTCAAGCGTCTGAATAATAGCCGAAATAAGGCTATCCACCATATCCTGTGTTCCGGAAGTTTGATCTGCATCTGAGTCAGATTCCGACTGAGAGGTTACGTCAGACCCGAGGTCCGCCTGCGAGGAGGGGGAACGGGCAGATATGGGTATCCCAGTGTGGTCCGGTGAACTGGAAGAGGATCTAGATAAGGTCCTCTTTCTGTATCTTTTCTCAAGTCTGCCTCTGTGAGGGTCTTGGACAGGTGCGAGCGAATCGCTGTATGAGGCGTTCGTGGCACTGGTTGCATTAGATAGAAGTGGGATACGTTCAAGTGCCTGGACTAGGGACTGGGACACTTTAGTCAGGTCAGACACTGACTGAGACATTGGAACAGCCCACTCCGGGGGAGGGGGGGTGCACTCATCCAGAGACACAGGAGTTTCCTGAGGGGCGGACATGATAGGAGGAACGCAGGACGGGCAGAAAGGAGATGGCTGACCTGAAGCCCACTTTTTCTTACAGCGGGTGCAGGCGTAGTGAATGGCCGTAGTGGTATAGCCGGGGGCCCCTGCGGGGATGGACATAGGTGGAGATAGAGTGACTTGCAGAGGAGCAGAGTCGATACTGCTGGGAGGAGTACAGGCCAGGGAAGGAAGCAGCGCAGGCCTACCGTAACCCAGCAACAGTGAGGTAGACCGTGTACCCCAGGGATCCTCGTGCACCACGCGACGCAATGGAGGCCAGGCAGGAGGAGGAAGCCGGCTTCCCTCCGAGAAGAGCGGAAAGAACGCGCCGAAGTGGGCATGGCCAGGCGTCGAAGGGAAGAACCTCCCAAAAGAAACGCCCCCAGTCGGCGCTGGATCCCGGGGAAGGTGTGTCCACAGGAGCACAGGGCAGGGCAAAGACGCTGGGGGCGTGACGGGCTGGGCCAGTAAAAAACCTGCCTTAGAAAAGAACTGCGCACGCTCGAAAAAAATGGGCGCAAATTTTGAAAAAGAGAAGGGGGGCTTCCACCGGTATGAAAGCTGCCGCGCTAGCGGCGCAGACTAGAGCGGCGCAGGACACAGGGGCCGCCGTCCTGTGGTCCCTGCTAAGAGGCATCGTCAGTGAAGAGGTGAGGATGGGGGAAGGGGCATCGTTGATTGAAGATCCCCTTACCTGAGGACGAGGAACGCGTCAGGAGCCCTCGTACCGTGGAAAGGGTCCTGGAATGAAGTCCTCCTTCCCGCGCTATTACAGCCAGCGCATAAGACAGTGTCAACCCCTAAACAGGGGGATGGGGACACTGGAAGTGACCACCGTCTTCCTCTCAGCCCACTCAGAGGAGAGGGATGAGGGGGGGAACAGGGCAAGGACTGGCCACCGATCGTGAACATGAACACCCCAGGGTGACATGAATCGCAGTCCTGCCCAGCAGATCCGAGAGGGTGCGATGTGGGTGATACCACACCGCTCTCTCGGTCGCTTACTGTGGGGAATCAGGGTGAGAGAAATGCACCCTGTAGCCCCCAAAAAAGTATCTGAAACAAAAAAGGGAAAGTGTTAATAAACACACACAAATCTGAAAGAAAAAACAAATGCGGATCTGGAGTTAGATCCAGATCCGCCTCCTACAGACACTAAGCAAAAACGGAGTTGCCTGGTGCCTGTCGGACGGTGTATACTGCCGGGGAGGAGTTACTTCTTCTTTATTTGCATAGTGTCAGCCTCCTAGCGACAGCAGCATACACCCATGGTTACCTGTGTCCCCTAATGACGCGAAAAACAAAAATAATTCCTCCTTGGCTATCTCCGATCTGATACTGCGCAGGCGGCGCAATCTTGGAGGAGGAAATTTTTTTTCTTCTCCAGTAAGATGGCGCCGCCGGCACCTTACGCAGTAGCAGCCATCGGATCACAGCTATAGACACCCATAGAAGCTACTGCGCAGTCGCCATTTTCAAATTGATTTCATTTTTTTTCCTAGCTGAATAACATGAAGAATTTGTATTATTGGCACATAAAACATGTAATTATGCTGCACGGCTGGCACCTGCCTGCAGAAGGTTTTTTTTTTTTTTTTTTAAGTATGTACAAGTATTCATTATGCAAACTAAGGAGCAGGTCAGTGAGGGATCAGTACAAAGTCCAAAAAACTGACCGTCACATCCAAATATAGACTAAGGCTATGTGCAAACGTCAGGATTTCTTGCAGAAATTTCCTGAACAAAACCGGACATTTTCTGCATGCTTTTTTTTTCACGTTTTTCGGAGCTTCCCAATGCATTAAATAGCGGCAAAAATCAACAAGATTAATGAACATGCTGCGTTTTTTACCGCGATGCGTTTTTTTCGCCACTACCCCTCCTTTAAGAGAGGACACACATTAGGTTCCCATTCAGATGAAGACTTTATTCTCAGAGAGGAATGGCATTGTTTAGGACCTGGAAACGAGAAATGCCTTATCGTGGCTTCCAGGTACACATGAATTGGCCAATTTATGCGCTAAACTTTCTCAATTTTTCAGATTTCATTTTTTCATATTTTTAACGCAGTAATGCAATTCAATTTTCATATTTGCATGATATGGCACTACAGTGTGCTGCCTTTTTGTTTGAGAGTGAGGGATCAGTGACCCATCAGCAGTCTGCATTATGAACACCTAATTAGTGAATGTATAAAGACCCCCACACAGGCCACCCCAGGGCATGAGCATATCATTAACTAAAAACTGAAAATAAAGATTAAAGAACAACCACAAGACGGATTTTATCAACCAAGGTATCATTTTATTCAGTATAACGGCACAGACCTGACACTGTCTGTAGATTACTGTGCACAATCCTGCTGACAGGTTCCCTTTAAGTCTATGCATGAGGAACATTTACTTATAAAATACATATTTACTACAACAAGGACTGGACATGTTGCAGATTTAAATATCTGCAGTGTAAAAATAAAAAACAAAAACAAACAATGTTTGACTCCCAAACATTTATAATGTGTAGTGGCTCGGTGGCTCAGTGGTTAGCACTGTAACCTTGCAGCGCTGGGGTCCTGGGTTCAAATCCCAAAAAACGCAACATCTGCCAGGAGTTTGTATGTTCTCCCTGTGTTTGTGTGTTTACTCCCACACTGCAAATACATACTGAAAGGGAATTTAGATTGGGAGATCCAATGGGAACAGAGAGAATGAGGTCTGTAAATCGTGAGATTCGCCTAAAAAAGACCTAACACACCCCTACCTGACTAACATCCGATTTAGTAAATTCTTGCGTTCCCCAGGGAATGAGACTAGAACATATTTACTTTGAACTGCCATTATCTGATCTCTTTACCGGTTATAGTTGAAAAAAAAAAAAAAGCCATTATCGTTTCCCTTTTTCAAATAGAAATATGAGACACAACATGGTATGTTCTGACAGTCTGATACTATCCAAACAGTGCGAGAGAGACAGACTTTTTCCGGATCTGAAAATCCTTCTGGGGATGCTCAGAGGGAAAAAAAAGGGATCAGTCGCTGTATTCCAGTGTGTGACGGTCAGCGATGGATCCTGCGTCCATCAACTTCCAATTATATCCGTCGACGGACAGCACAGGATTCGCCACTGACCGATTTTCCAACGTGCAGAAAAAATGTTCCTATGAACGTTTTCTTCGCACGATGGACCGCTATTTTCTGACGGATCCAGTGCACGACGGATGAAACGGATGGCCATCCGTCGCTAATACAAGTCTATGGGAAAATGCAGGATCCTGCAAATTTTTTTTGCAGGATCCTGCATTCTCAAAAAGCGATGGATTGTGACGGATTAAAAAAAACGCAAGTGTGAAAGTAGCATAAGAGACTGTGATACAGTGATGCAGGACACCCACGGGAACTAGTTGGAGGGGGCTGGCGAATGTAGTGTCTGCAACATATATGAGGCTCTGTATATGAAGACTGTAATATGGCGTGCGGTCGCCCAGGGAAATTGGACAAGGGAAGTCTGGCCTGTTTAGGGACTGCAGCTTAAATATGATATGCATTGCTATGAACTAGTGTGAACTGTACACTGATAATATACACTGACGTTATATGCCTTTGTTTGAATTGGACTTTAATGCACATCAGCTTACTAATCTATTGCCATGTGTAATAAGAGAAGAAAGGATCAAGGCAACATACGAAAAAAAATATGGTATTTTATGTGGAATACAATCATTCATAAAATCAGACATCAGGAGAGGCGTGGACAAGACTCTTTTAGACTTGGAATTGGCTCACTAAATACAAAGATACAGAAGCAACACAAATAAAAAGGATAGAAGAGAAGGAATTTCTAGAATCCAAATTGAAAAGGAAAATGTTCAACATGTTTAGATAACAAAAGTTGTGGTATTTACTCTCCATCCATTCGGTATTTGCAGGATCGGACACCCACTTAGCCAGCACATCCTCTTCTTTCAAGGCTTGGAAGTCTTCACTGTAATGAAGAAGCAATACTACATATTTTTGACCACCGTGTTCACAAAAATAATACAACAAAATACTGTAAATGCCTCATATTCTAACAAACTATATAAAAAGAAAAAAGCTTATACCTCATTAAAGTGAACCTGTCACCTGAAAAAAATGCTATTAACCTGCCCGGTGCTGACACTTAGACCCACGCTGCCGTGAGGAAATAAACATTCATCCTAGCAGCGTTTAGGTTTCAGTTACGGGGTGGTCCCAGCACTGGTTCAGTCACCACTGTATATAGAGAGCAGCGGCTGTAACATCGTCCCCAGCACTGACTGAGAGCCAGCCGTAACACTGAGCCACTGTCAGTCAATGCAGGAGGCGCAGTTAGGCTACGTTCACATTTGCGTTGTGCGCCGCTGCGTCGGCGACGCAACGCACAACGCAAATAAAAACGCATCAAAATGCACGCAAAAACGCTGCGTTTTGCAACGCATGCGTCGTTTTTTGCCGAAAATCGGACGCCAGAAAAATGCAACTTGTTGCGTTTTCTGCGCCCGACGCTTGCGGCAAAAAAAACGCTTGCGTCGCACAACGCAGCACAACGCAGCACAACGCATGTCCATGCGTCCCCCATGTTAAATATAGGGGCGCATGACGCATGCGTTGCCGCTGCGTCGCCCCATGCAAACGGGCACAACGCAAATGTGAACGTAGCCTTACAGCTGCTGATCCCTATACATAGAGCAGTGACTGAACTGGCACCGCCCGTTACTTCTGGATAATCCTGAGGAAGACGCTTGAGAACTACGAAACACGTCGATAATAAAACTGCAACTTCAACCTTTGGGTTTCCTGGATCCTTCACGTGGGACTCCACCAGCAGCCCAGAAAAATTTTTTAATTTTCCTTTACAGAACTCTCGTGGTTTTACAACGCATGGTTCTGCAGAAGCTGTTCTACCAAAGCTTTGAAATTGTTGTGGCCTACACAAAAGCCCATCAGGTGAGCAAGGTATCCCCACTAATATACCTGTTGCTAACGGATAATCGGATATCGCTTTTTTGCTCCCCAGTACTGTTTGTTACATACCTTGTATAATGGCTGTCAGTCACAAGCTGCAGGTGGGGGTTGGATACCTCCTCATGGACTCCTGAAATTAGAGCACAACATCTTACTGCTTGGGTGACTCTTCAGAAATAAAGATTGCTAGAAACGTGTGGCTTGTCAGGTCTGTCGAATGCCTTGTCCAAATGCTTTTGATTAAAGCTTTGTTTATTCAACTAATCATATTACTTATCTTCAAGCATGTTGCTTAGTTAACGGATCCCATGGTTTTCTTTCAAACCATATTTAAGAACGAGGTGCACGTTCAAAACGCGCTTGGTTATCACATGGCATTTTCCCCATACCCCCTTAACACACTATAATTTACGGCTTGTCGTGTGTTTAACCCCTTCATGACCTTGGGATTTTCTGTTTTTCTGTGTTCGTTTTTCGCTCCCCTCCTTCCCAGAGCCATAACTTTTTTATTTTTCCGTCAATTTGGCCATGCGAGGGCTTATTTTTTGCGGGACGATTTGTACTTTTGAACGACATCATTGGTTTTAGCATGTCGTGTACTAAAAAACGGGAAAAAAATTCCAAGTGCGGTGAAATTGCAAAAAAAGTGCAGTCCCACACTTGTTTTTTGTTTGGCTTTTTTGCTAGGTTCACTAAATACTAAAACTGACCTGCCATTATGATTCTCCAGGTCAGTACGAGTTCATAGACACCAAACATGACTAGGTTATTTTTTATCTAAGTGGTGAAAAAAAATTCCAAACTTTGCTTAAAAAAAAAAAAAAAAAAAAAAAAAAAAAAAAAAAAAAAAATTTGCGCCATTTTCCGATACTCGTAGCGTCTTCATTTTTCGTGACCTGGGGTCGGTTGAGGGCTTATTTTTTGCATGCCGAGGTGACGTTTTTAATGATAGCATTTTGATGCAGATACGTTCTTTTGATCGCCTGTTATTGCATTTTAATGCAATGTCGCGGCGACCAAAAAAACGTAATTCTGGCATTTCGAATTTTTTTCCCGCTACGCTATTTAGCGATCAGGTTAATGCTTTTTTTTAATTGATAGATCGGGCGATTCTGAGCGCGGCGATACCAAATATGTGTAGATTTTATTTTTTTTATGGATTTATTTTGATTGGGGCGAAAGGGGGGTGATTTAAACTTTTATATATTTTTTTATTTTTTTAACATTTTTTTCAACTTTTTTTTTTTCACTTTTGCCATGCTTCAATAGCCTCCATGGGAGGCTAGAAGCAGGCACAACTCGATCGCCTCTGCTACATAGCAGCGATCTGCTGATCGCTGCTATGTAGCAGAAATGCAGGTGTGCTGTGAGCGCCAGCCACAGGGTGGCGCTCACAGCTACCGGCGATCAGTAACTATAGAGGTCTCAAGGACCTCTATGGTTACTATTCTGAAGCATCACAGACCCCCGATCATGTGACGGGGGTCGGCGATGACGTCATTTCCTGCCGCCCGGCCGGATGTGGTAGTTAAATACCGCTGTCTGCGTTTGACAGCGGCATTTAACTAGTTAATAGGTGCGGGCAGATCGCGATTCTGCCCGCGCCTATTACGGGCACATGTCAGCTGTTCAAAACAGCTGACATGTCCCGGCTTTGGTGCGGGCTCACCGCTGGAGCCCGCATCAAAGCAGGGGATCTGACCTCGGACGTACTATCCCGTCCGAGGTCAGATAGGGGTTAATATACTTTAGTAATTTATCATAAAGGACATGGTTTTTTAACCCCTTCATGATCAAGCCTATTTTGACCTGAATGACCTGGTCATGACCTCAGAAACGCTTCAACGGATCCTAGCGGTTCTGAGACTGTTTTTTTCGTGACATATTGGGCTTCATGTTAGTGGTAAGGTCAATAATTTTTGCGTTTATTTGTGAAAGAAAATGTAAATTTGGTGAAAATGTTCAAAGTTTCGCAATTTTCTAATTTTGAATTTTTATCCTGTTAAACCAGAGAGTTATGTGACACAAAATAGTTAATAAATAACAGTACCCACATGTCTACTTTACATCAGCACAATTTTGGAAACAAAATTTTTTTTGCTAGGAAGTTATAAGGGTTAAAATTTGACCAGCGATTTCTCATTTTTACAACAAAATTTACAAAACCATTTTTTTTAGGGCCCACCTCACATTTGAAGTCAGTTTGAGGGGTCAATATGGCTGAAAATGCCCAAAAGTGACACCATTCTAAAAACTGCACCCCTCAAGGTGCTCAAAACCACATTCAAGAAGTTTATTAACCCTTCAGGTGCTTCACAGGAGCTGAAGCAACATGGAAGGAAAAAGCATTAAGCTACTTACTGGTAGCGGCATTTTTCGGAGGCCCATGACAGCACTACGAGAGAGGGGATCCGCCCTTCAGGAACAGGAAACCTACAGATACAAAAGGGCGGCACCTCTCCCCATGCATCAGTTGTATTTCAGAGCCTGAGAGGACTACCGCGGTTAGTAGCACACAAATATACATTATATACCGTTTATGTACAAAAATAATCCATCATATTGAACTATATACTACACGTGAGATCTATCTATCTCATTATATATACTATAGGAAGTGCAACCCCCACGTGAATAGGGAGGGAACTAAGGGTGCTGTCATGGGCCTCCGAAAAATGCCGCTACCAGTAAGTAGCTTAATGCTTTATTCGGACTCCCATGACAGCACTACGAGAGAATTACAGAGATGTAAACTACCTTAGGGAGGGACTATAGCCTGCAGCACCCTTAACCCGAAGGTGAGATCAGAAGAGAACCCCCAGTCCAACCTATAGTGTTTGAAAAAGGTGGAAGGGGATGACCACGTAGCCGCCTTACATATCTGGTCGATGGAGACTCCAGATCTCTCAGCCCAGGATGCAGCCATGACCCGAGTGGAATGTGCCCTCAGATTCTGCGGAACAGGACCTCCACCTGCAGTATAAGCCAGAGAGATAGCCTCCCTAATCCACTTTGCTAACGTGCACTTTGACACTCTAAGACCTTTCCTGGGACCTTGGAAGGATAGAAACAACGCATCCTCTCTCTTCCAAGCATCAGTGACTGATATATATTCTAAGAGACATCTCCTAACATCTAACGTATGGAGTAACTCCTCTTTGGAATTAGAAGGATTAGGGAGAAATGATGGTAGAACTATCTCCTGAGATCTATGAAAATCTGAGGCCACTTTTGGTAAATAAGCTGGATCTGGTCTGAGGACTACTCTGTCCTGTAGAAACTCTGTATAGGGGGAGAGCCTAGAAAGAGCCTGTATGTCTCCTACCCTACGAGCAGATGTAATTGCCACCAAAAACGCTGTTTTGAGGGATAGTAATTTAAGTGAGGCTGAATGTAAAGGCTCAAACGGTTCTTTAGTCAAGGCTGAGAGGACTAGGTTGAGATCCCAAGGCATTGACCTATTCCTGTGTATAGGTCTGGATCTACTAGCTGCTTTGATGAACCTTGATACCCAATAATTACCAGCAATGTTACAAGAAAATAGAGCCCCCAGGGCTGAGACTTGTACTTTTAGAGTACTTGTGGATAGATTTAGCTCTAGCCCCCTCTGCAGGAATTCTAGAATCTGGTTAATTGGTAAACCCTCTTCGATATTAAAATTTGAAGAGGCCAGAAACTTCCTCCAAGTTCTAGAGTAGATTTTAGTTGTTATGAGTTTTCTACTCTTCATAAGGGTATCAATGAGATTTGGAGAAAATCCTGTTTTTTAACAGTGACCTCTCAAGGACCATGCCGTCAAATGGAGACCCTTCACTTGTGGATGGTTGATCGAACCTTGATGAAGTAAGTCCGGAATGTCCGGCAGTACCCAGGGGTCTTCCACCGACATGGTCCTGAGCCAGGAGAACCAAGCCCTTCGGGGCCAGAACGGAGCGATCAGTATGATTCTCGCTTGATCCTCCCTTATCTTTCTGACCACCAGAGGCAACAGGTTTAGCGGGGGAAACGCATAAGCCAACCGGAAATCCCATTTGATCAGGAAGGCATCCACTGCCAGTGGATATTCCCTGGGATTTAAGGAACAGAATTTTTTCACTTTCCTGTTGTCCTTGTTGGCAAATAAGTCCACCTCTGGATGACCCCACCTGCGAACAATCTGGTTGAAGATCTTTGTGTTCAGAGACCATTCTCCTTGTCTTAAGGTGTTTCGACTTAGAAAGTCCGCCCTTATATTTTCCTTCCCTTTTATATGTACTGCTGTTAAAGATAGAAAATGGTTTTCCGCTATCTGGAGCAGGCGGTCCGCTATTTCCATCAGGGACTCGGAGCGTGTTCCACCTTGGTGATTCACGTAGGCAACTACCACCTGATTGTCGGAGAGGATTTTGACATGGTGACCCTGTAGATACACGAGGAGTTCCTTAATTGAGAATTCAATTGCCATCAACTCCTTCTGATTGGAAGAGGCCGATGTCTGGGAGTCCCATAGACCCTGGACTACAACGTCACCCATGTGTGCCCCCCACCCCGTGGGGCTGGCGTCTGTTGTGATTACCCGAGTCACCTGAGTCACCCAGGGAACTCCTGCTGACAGATTGTCTTCCTCTAGCCACCATCTAAGAGATGCAAGAACCCCTGAACTCAATGTCATCTGACCCTGCAAGGAACCCTGTAAGACTCTATCATAATGTAGTACGTCAAACTGTAAAGGCCTGGAGTGGAATTGGGCCCAACGGACGGCGGGGATACAGGAAGTTAGGGAACCTAACAAAGACATAGCCTGTCTAAGGGTCATGGATGGTTTATTAATTGCTTTTAACACCTGTTGTTGGATATGAAGTAATTTATCAGGTGGAAGACAGCATTGTTGAGACTCGGAATTTAACAGCAGCCCTAGGAACCTCTGGGTCTTTAGGGGTTGCAAACGGGACTTATCGTAATTTACGATCCAGCCCAGATTTTCCAGTTTAAATATAGCTGTTTTAACCTGAGCCAGGCAATGGTCTACTGAGTTCACCACTATTAGGAAATCATCCAGATACGGGACAATGAGGATATCGGATTCACGTAAGTGCGCCATAACCTCCGCAACTATTTTAGTAAATACCCGGGGAGACGCTGAGAGGCCGAAGGGAAGGGCTCTAAATTGAAAATGGCGAACAATACCTCCCATAGACACCGCCACACGTAGAAACTTCTGAAAGTTTTCGTGGATAGGAACATGATAGTATGCATCCTTTAAGTCCACAACTACCATGAAGCAGTGTTTAAACAACATCTTTATTGCAGAACTGATTGACTCCATTTTAAACGTGGTATTAACCAGGTATTCATTAAGGGATTTGAGATTGATAATAGTCCTGAACGACTTGTCTGGTTTTTGAATCAGAAAAAGAGGAGAGTAGAATCCTCTTCCTCTTTCTGACTCCGGAACCTCAATCAGTACATTTTTACGGCATAAAGTCATGACCTCTGACTCTAGGGCCGTCTGCTCAATAGTGGAGGAACGCAAGGGGGTTAGCATAAATTTATCCCGAGGCCAGTGAACAAATTCCAATTTTAGGCCTTCCGATATAATACCTCGGACCCAGTCACTATCCGTGATGTTAGTCCATGCAGAAGAGAAGGTTGACAATCTCCCTCCCACAGGGATTGCTAGTCATTGGTCTGGTTTCTTACGTTCTTTTGAGGAACGGCGAAACATGTAACCCGTACCTTTCCTGCGTCTATCCTCCCATCTAAAATTTTCTCTAGAGGGTGAGGACGCGCGCTTCCTTCCACGACCAAATCTCCTCCTGTTGAATGGACGCCGGTAAGAAGCTGATGACAAATTAGGGAATTTTTTCTTATCATCCCCAGCCTTTTCGAGCAGCTCATCCAAAGTTGGCCCAAAGAGATATTCCCCTTTACATGGGATAGCGCATAACTTGGATCTTGACTGGATATCCCCCGACCAACACTTCAACCATAAGGCTCTACGAGCCGCGTTGGAGAGTCCTGCTGCTCTGGCTGCCATTCTGACCGAGTCCACCGATGCATCCGACAGGAAAGCCGCCGCATCCTGAATCACTGGAAGCGCACCTAGAATAGAATTCCTGGAAGCGCCTTCTTTAAGCTGGGATTCCAACTGTTCCAGCCAGACCATCAGGGATCTGGCTGTACAAGTCGCAGCCACTGCTGGCCTCAAAGATCCGGCTGCCATCTCCCAGGTACCTTTAAGGAAGGTATCCGCCTTCCTGTCAAGGGGGTCTTTAAGGGAACCCATGTCCTCGAAAGGTAATGCTGCTTTCTTAGATGCTTTCGCCACCGCAGCATCTAATTTAGGGGCCTTGTCCCAGGTATCCACAGCCGCATCCTCAAAGGGATACCTGCGCTTTAAAGCCGGTGGCAAAGAACCTTTCTTCTCCGGTTTTTTCCATTCCCGGAGAATCAGGTCTTGAATTTTATCATTCACCGGGAAAGATCTGCGTTTCTTGTGTTCCAAGCCGCTGAACATTAGCTCCTGACGGGAAGGCTGAGTCTTAGGCTCTTCTAGGCCCATCGTGCCTCTGACCGACTTGACTAGTTTATCCACCCGGTCTAGAGGCAGACAGAATCGGCCAGAGTCCTCTTCTGATGATGAGGAAGAGAGAATCGAGCCATAAGAACCCTCCTCTTTATCTTCCTCCGAAGAGTCTGAGATCACCGAAGCTCTTTGTTTTGAACTTCCCGCCTGGGACAAAGACCGCAGGGATTCCTTAACTTCCATACGGATCATCTCCTTTAGACTAGCCGTAGAAGCAGATTCTTCCGCTACCTAGGGGAGGACAATAAGGGAGATACCATCTATCTAGCCTGATGTCACTCAACCCCTCCACTCCTGTAGACCTCACCGTCTGTTGTATACAGGAGGCACACAATTTTTTAGGGTAGGAATCTGGTAAAGGAACTTCACATAGGGCACACTCCTTATGTTTCGACTTTGCACTTCTCTTCCCCTAGAATCACAAAGTATAAGGGGCCCCCGTCACTGAGTGAACATTCACGTAGATCACTTACCAGTGTACGCCAAAGAAAAAGGTACCGGAACACGAGGGGGCTCCTTGCCAGTCGAAGCTCTAGATCCTTGCCTGGACGAGCTTTTACGGCTGGACTGGTCACTTCTGATATGCTCCTTTCCCACGGCTTCCTGCCGCACTTTATCCAGAAGCTGAGGCTGCTGCTCACCATCATCTGCCATGATGAGACTGTGGCCAAAAGCAGGGTTCTATCGCCAACACCTGCTTATATCCCCTGTATTCCGGTCAGCAGGCCACCTGGCGTGTTCCCCATTGGTTCCTGATGATCAGGCTGCAGCTGGGATGTTAGCGGTGGTAATGCAGAAGAAACCGGCGACCGGACCATGGGCGCCGCCATTTTGGAAAAGACCGCGCATGCGCAGCCCCCCGCAAACCGGAAGCGCCTGCCGGCTCCACCCCCCGGCGCCCCAGCGTTCCGGAAACGCTCAGTGAGCGATGCAGGACGCCGGGAATGCCCAGCAGTGCTCCGGACGGCGCTCCACTTCCGACGCCGCAACTGTACCACCGCACCTCACCGCCGCCGCCTGACCCAGGGGGGGGAAATGAAACATACCAACGCCGGCTTCCGGAGACAAGGAATCCTCCGGACCCTGCTCCCTGCTGCCAACGCCACTGACGTGCAGTCCAGCCTGGACCACCGTGGCGTCTCCAGGACTTTCCGCACCGGTCGAGGTAGGAGACCCCCCCGCTACCAGATTCGACCGGCCGGCCTGGGCTCCTTACGAGATGAAATCTGTAGGATCCTGTCCCTCCAGGAACAGGAAACCAACTGATGCATGGGGAGAGGTGCCGCCCTTTTGTATCTGTAGGTTTCCTGTTCCTGAAGGGCGGATCCCCTCTCTCGTAGTGCTGTCATGGGAGTCCGAATAAAATGAACATTTAACTTTTTAGTCACAAAAATGATGTTTTACCAACAATTTTTTTAATTTTCCCATGGGTAAAAGGAGAAACTGGACCCCGAAGGTAATTGTACAATTTGTCCTGAGTACGCCGATACCCCAAATGTGGCAGGGGGACCACTGTTTGGGCGCACGACAGGGCTCACAAGGGAAGGAGCGCCATTTGACTTTTTGAAGGTAAAATTGGCTCCAATCTTTAGCGGACACCATGTCGCGTCTGGAGAGCCCCTGTGTGCCTAAAGATTGGAGCTCCCCCACAAGTGACCCCATTTTGGAAACTAGACCTCCCAAGGAACTAATCTAGATGTGCAGTGAGCACTTAACGCCCAAGTGCTTCACAGAAGTTTATGACGCAGAGCCGTAAAAATAAAAAATCATTTTTCTTTCCTCAAAAATTATTTTTTAGCAAGCAATTTTTTATTTTCACAAGGGTAACAGGAGAAATTGGACTCCAAAAGTCGTCGTCCAGTTTGTCCTGAGTACGCTCATACCCCCAATGTGGGGGTAAACCACTGTTTGGGCACACGTCGGGGCTCGGAATGGAAGTAGTGATGTTTTGAAATGCAGACTTTGATGGAATGGTCTGCAGACGTCACGTTGCGTTTGCAGAGCCTCTGATGTGCCTATAGAGAAGAAACCCCCCACAAGTGACCCTATTTTGGAAACTAGACCCCCAAGGAACTTATCTAGATGTGTGGTGAGCACTTTGAACCCCCAGCTGCTTCACAGAATTTTATAACGCAGAGCCGTGAAAATAAAGAATCATTTTTTCTCCCACAAAAAGTCGTAGTTACTCACCGATAACGGTGTTTCTCGGAGCCCATGACAGCACTACGGAGAGAGGGGATCCGCCCTTCAGGGACAGGAAAACCTACAGATAAAAGGGCGGTACCTCTCCCTCGCATCAGTTGGTTTACAGAGCATCAGAGGACCTCCAGGTTAGTTTACAACAGAGAAAAAACCATATTACAACATTTTTTAATAGAGGAACCCCGTGCCTATACTTATACTATATAAACTATATAAATTATATGTAATTAAAGGTGCTCACCGCACTCGTGATGGGAGGGAATAAGCGAGTACTGTCATGGGCTCCGAGAAACACCGTTATCGGTGAGTAACTACGACTTTCTCGGTCTCCCATGACAGCACTACGGAGAGAATTGCAGAGACTAAGCTTAGGGAGGGACCACCGCCTCGAGAACCCTTCGTCCGAAGGTTAAGTCAGACACAGAGGCTAGATTTAATCTATAGTGTCTAAAAAAGGTTGATGGTGATGACCAGGTGGCCGCCTTACAGATTTGCTCTATCGATACCTCTGACCTCTCAGCCCATGAGGTAGCTACTGCTCTTGTGGAATTCGCTCTTATACCATCTGGGATCGCATTCCCCGAGGATGAATATGCCAAGGCTATCGCCTCCTTTATCCACCTTGCCAAAGTACCTTTGGATGCCCGGAATCCTTTTCTGGGACCCTGAAAACAGACAAACAGAGAGCCTTCCTTCCTATACTCTCTGGTGGAATCTAAGTATTGGATTAGGCATCTTCTGACGTCTAGATTATGGAAGCTCTGCTCTTTCTCATTTTTTGGGTTTGGACAAAAGGACGGCAGGGATACTTCTTGTGACCTATGGAATCTTGACGCCACTTTTGGCAAATAGGCCGGGTCAGGTCTAAGAGTGACTCTATCATCTAATATTTTAGTGAAAGGTGGATTAGAGGATAAGGCTTGAATGTCACTTATTCTGCGCGCAGATGTTAACGCTACCAAGAGAATAGTCTTAAGTGATAATGTTTTAATGGGAATCGTCTCTATGGGTTTGAATGGAGGACCCGTTAACGCCGAGAGGACTAAATTTAAGTCCCGTGAGGGCACCTTTTGAGTAATTAAGGGCTTTGATCTTGTTACTGCCTTAATAAATCTGATTATCCATGGGTTGGCCGCAATATTATGATTATAGAGTGCTCCTAGAGCTGCTATTTGTACCTTAAGAGTACTAACCACCAACCCCTGTTCCAGACCTTTTTGTAGGAACTCAAGTATATTAGGAATTGAGGGCCCATCCTGGACTTTTACCTTGGAGACGGACAGAAATTTTCTCCATGTTTTCCCATATATTTTAGTAGTGACGGGTTTTCTACTTTTTAACCCCTTCAAGACCCAGCCTATTTTGACCTTAAAGACCTTGCCGTTTTTTGCAATTCTGACCAGTGTCCCTTTATGAGGTAATAACTCAGGAACGCTTCAACGGATCCTAGCGGTTCTGAGATTGTTTTTTCGTGACATATTGGGCTTCATGTTAGTGGTAAATTTAGGTCAATAAATTCTGCATTTATTTGTGATAAACACGGAAATTTGGCGAAAATTTTGAAAATTTCGCAATTTTCACATTTTGAATTTTTATTCTGTTAAACCAGAGAGATATGTGACACAAAATAGTTAATAAATAACATTTCCCACATGTTTACTTTACATCAGCACAATTTTGGAAACAAAATTTTTTTTTGTTAGGAAGTTATAAGGGTTAAAATTCGACCAGCGATTTGTCATTTTTACAACGAAATTTACAAAACCATTTTTTTTAGGGACCACCTCACATTTGAAGTCAGTTTGAGGGGTCTATATGGCTGAAAATACCCAAAAGTGACACCATTCTAAAAACTGCACCCCTCAAGGTACTCAAAACCACATTCAAGAAGTTTATTAACCCTTCAGGTGCTTCACAGCAGCAGAAGCAACATGGAAGGAAAAAATGAACATTTAACTTTTTAGTCACAAAAATTATCTTTTAGCAACAATTTTTTTATTTTCCCAATGGTAAAAGGAGAAACTGAACCACGAAAGTTGTTGTCCAATTTGTTCTGAGTACGCTGATACCTCATATGTGGGGGTAAACCACTGTTTTGGCGCACGGCAGGGCTTGGAAGGGAAGGAGCGCCATTTGACTTTTTGAATCAAAAATTGGCTCCACTCTTTAGCGGACACCATGTCACGTTTGGAGAGCCCCCGTGTGCCTAAAAATTGGAGCTCCCCCACAAGTGACCCCATTTTGGAAACTAGACGCCCCAAGGAACTTATCTAGATGCATAGTGAGCACTTTGAACCCCCAGGTGCTTCACAAATTGATCCGTAAAAATGAAAAAGTACTTTTTTTTCACAAAAAAATTCTTTTAGCCTCAATTTTTTCATTTTCACATGGGCAACAGGATAAAATGGATCCTAAAATGTGTTGGGCAATTTCTCCTGAGTACACCAATACCTCACATGTGGAGGTAAACCACTGTTTGGGCACATGGTAAGGCTCGGAAGGGAAGGAGCGCCATTTGACTTTTTGAATGAAAAATTATTTCCATCGTTAGCGGACACCATGTCGCGTTTGGATAGCTCCTGTGTGCCTAAACATTGGCGCTCCCCCACAAGTGACCCCATTTTGGAAACTAGACCCCCCAAGGAACTTATCTAGATGCCTAGTGAGCACTTTAAACCCTCAGGTGCTTCACAAATTGATCTGTAAAAATGAAAAAGTAATTTTTTTTCACAAAAAAATTCTTTTCGCCTCAATTTTTTCATTTTCACATGGGCAGTAGGATAAAATGGATCATAAAATTTGTTGGGCAATTTCTCCCGAGTACGCCGATACCTCATATGTGGGGGTAAACCACTGTTTGGGCACTCGGCAGGGCTCGGAAGAGAAGGCGCGCCATTTGACTTTTTGAATGGAAAATTAGCTCCAATTGTTAGCGGACACCATGTCGCGTTTGGAGAGCCCCTGTGTGCCTAAACATTGGAGCTCCCGCACAAGTGACCCCATTTTGGAAACTAGA
This sequence comes from Ranitomeya imitator, assembly GCF_032444005.1. Classification (NCBI taxonomy): domain Eukaryota; kingdom Metazoa; phylum Chordata; class Amphibia; order Anura; family Dendrobatidae; genus Ranitomeya; species Ranitomeya imitator. Next base: position 396,742,441 of record NC_091286.1, read on the forward strand.
CCCCCCAGGGAACTTATCTAGATGCATATTGAGCACTTTAAACCCCCAGGTGCTTCACAGAAGTTTATAACGCAGAGCCATGAAAATAAAAAATAATTTTTCTTTCCTCAAAAATGATTTTTTAGCCTGGAATTTCCTATTTTGCCAAGGATAATAGGAGAAATTGGACCCCAAATATTGTTGTCCAGTTTGTCCTGAGTACGCTGATACCCCATATGTGGGGGTAAACCACTGTTTGGGCGCACGGCAGGGCTCGGAAGGGATGGCACGCCATTTGGCTTTTTAAATGGAAAATTAGCTCCAATCATTAGCGGACACCATGTCACGTTTGGAGAGCCCCTGTGTGCCTAAACATTGGAGATCCCCCAGAAATGACACCATTTTAGAAACTAGACCCCCAAAGGAACTAATCTAGATGTGTGGTGAGGACTTTGAACCCCCAAGTGCTTCACAGAAGTTTATAACGCAGAGCCATGAAAATAAAAAAAAAAATTATTTTCTCAAAAATGATCTTTTAGCCTGCAATTTTTTATTTTCCCAAGGGTAACAGGAGAAATTTGACCCCAAAAGTTGTTGTCCAGTTTCTCCTGAGTACGCCGATACCCCATATGTGGGGGTAAATCACTGTTTGGGCACATGCCGGGGCTCGGAAGTGAAGTAGTGACGTTTTGAAATGCAGACTTTGATGGAATGCTCTGTGGGCGTCACGTTGCGTTTGCAGAGCCCCTGATGTGGCTTAACAGTAGAAACCCCCCACAAGTGACCCCATTTTGGAAACTAGACCCCCAAAGGAACTTATCTAGATGTGTGGTGAGCACTTTGAACCCCCAAGTGCTTCATAGAAGTTTATAATGCAGAGCCGTGAAAATAATAAATACGTTTTCTTTCCTCAAAAATAATTATTTAGCCCAGAATTTTTTATTTTCCCAAGGGTAACAGGAGAAATTTGACCCCAATATTTGTTGTCCAGTTTCTCCTGAGTACGGTGATACCCCATATGTGGGGGTAAACTACTGTTTGGGCACATGCCGGGGCTTGGAATTGAAGTAGTGACGTTTTGAAATGCAGACTTTGATGGAATGCTCTGCGGGCGTCACGTTGCGTTTGCAGAGCCCCTGATGTGCCTAAACAGTAGAAACCCCCCACAAGTGACCCCATTTTGGAAACTAGACCCTGAAAGGAACTTATCTAGATGTGTGGTGAGCACTTTGAACCCCCAAGTGCTTCATAGAAGTTTATAATGCAGAGCCGTGAAAATAATAAATACGTTTTCTTTCCTCAAAAATAATTATTTAGCCCAGAATTTTTTATTTTCCCAAGGGTTACAGGAGAAATTGGACCCCAAAAGTTGTTGTCCAGTTTCTCCTGAGTACGCTGATACCCCATATGTGGGGGTAAACCACTGTTTGGGCACACGTCGGGGTTCAGAAGGGAAGTAGTGACTTTTGAAATGCAGACTTTGATGGAATGGTCTGCGGGTGTCACGTTGCGTTTGCAGAGCCCCTGGTGTGCCTAAACAGTAGAAACCCCCCACAAGTGACCCCATTTTAGAAACTAGACCCCCCAAGGAACTTATCTAGATATGTGGTGAGCACTTTGAACCCCCAAGTGCTTCACAGACGTTTACAACGCAGAGCCGTGAAAATAAAAAATCATTTTTCTTTCCTCAAAAATTATGTTTTAGCAAGCATTTTTTTAGATTCACAAGGGTAACAGGAGAAATTGGACCCCAGTAATTGTTGCGCAGTTTGTCCTGAGTATGCTGGTACCCCATATGTGGGGGTAAACCACTGTTTGGGCACACGTCAGGGCTCGGAAGTGAGGGAGCACCATTTGACTTTTTGAATACGAGATTGGCTGGAATCAATGGTGGCGCCATGTTGCGTTTGGAGACCCCTGATGTGCCTAAACAGTGGTAACCCCTCAATTCTAACTCCAACACTAACCCCAACACACCCCTAACCCTAATCCCAACTGTAGCCATAATCCTAATCACAACCCTAACCCCAACACACCCCTAACCACAACACTAACCCCAACACACCCCTAACCCTAACCACAACCCTAATTCCAACCCTAACCCTAAGGCTATGTGCCCACGTTGCGGATTCGTGTGAGATATTTCCGCACCATTTTTGAAAAATCTGCGGGTAAAAGGCACTGTGTTTTACCTGCGGATTTTCCGCGGATTTCCAGTGTTTTTTGTGCGGATTTCACCTGCGGATTCCTATTGAGGAACAGGTGTAAAACGCTGCGGAATCCGCACAAAGAATTGACATGCTGCGGAAAATACAACGCAGCGTTTCCGCGCGGTATTTTCCGCACCATGGGCACAGCGGATTTGGTTTTTCATATGTTTACATGGTACTGTAAACCTGATGGAACACTGCTGCGGATCCGCAGCCAAATCAGCACCGTGTGCACATAGCCTAATTCTAAAGGTATGTGCACACGCTGCGGAAAACGCTGCGGATCCGCAGCAGTTTCCCATGAGTGTACAGTTCAATGTAAACCTATGGGAAACAAAAATCGCTGTACACATGCTGCGGAAAAACTGCACGGAAACGCAGCGGTTTACATTCCACAGCATGTCACTTCTTTGTGCGGATTCCGCAGCGGTTTTACAACTGCTCCAATAGAAAATCGCAATTGTAAAACCGCAGTGAAATGCGCAGAAAAAAACGCGGTAAATCCGCCATAAATCCGCAGCGGTTTAGCACTGCGGATTTATCAAATCCGCAGCGGAAAAATCCGCAGAGGACCAGAATACGTGTGCACATTCCTAACCCTAACCCTAACCCTAGCCCTAACCCTAGCCCTAACCCTACCCCTAACCCTAACCCTACCCCTAACCCTAACCCTACCCCTAACCCTAACCCTACCCCTAACCCTAACCCTATTCTAACATTAGTGGAAAAAAAAAAATTTCTTTATTTTTTTATTGTCCCTACCTATGGGGGTGACAAAGGGGGGGGGTCATTTATTATTTTTTTTATTTTGATCACTGAGATAGATTATATCTCAGTGATCAAAATGCACTTTGGAACGAATCTGCCGGCCGGCAGATTCGGCGGGCGCACTGCGCATGCGCCCGCCATTTTGGAAGATGGCGGCGCCCGGGAGAAGACGGACGGGACCACGGCTGGATCGGTAAGTATGATAGGGTGGGGGGGACCACGGGGGGGGGGATCGGAGCACGGGGGGGGGAATCGGAGCGCGGGAGGGGTGGAACGGAGCGCGGGGGGCGTGGAACGGAGCACGGGGGGGCTGGAACGGAGCACGGGGGGGTGGAACGGAGCACGGGGGGGGTGGATCGGAGTGCAGGGGGGGTGATTGGAGCACGGGGGGGTGATTGGAGCACGGGGGGAGCGGACACGAGCACGGGGGGGAGCGGAGCACTGGACGGAGGGGAGCCGGAGCAGTGTACCGGCCAGATCGGGGGGGTGGGGGGGCGATCGGAGGGGTGGGGTGGGGGCACACTAGTATTTCCAGCCATGGCCGATGATATTGCAGCATCGGCCATGGCTGGATTGTAATATTTCACCCGTTATAATGGGTGAAATATTACAAATCGCTCTGATTGGCAGTTTCACTTTCAACAGCCAATCAGAGCGATCGTAGCCACGAGGGGGTGAAGCCACCCCCCCTGGGCTAAACTACCACTCCCCCTGTCCCTGCAGATCGGGTGAAATGGGAGTTAACCCTTTCACCCGGTCTGCAGGGACGCGATCTTTCCATGACGCCGCATAGGCGTCATGGGTCGGATTGGCACCGACTTTCATGACGCCTACGTGGCGTCAAAGGTCGGGAAGGGGTTAATAACGTGGCGACTAAGTTGTCTGAAAAACCTCTTTCTTTTAATAGTCCCCGTTCAAAAGCCAGGCTGTCAAATGTAAGTTCGACTCCTGTGGGTGGAAGATCGGCCCTTGATGTAGAAGGTCTGGTATATTTGGTAGGACCCATGGGTCTGAGACCGATAGCATCCTCAGCCAGGAGAACCACGTTCTTTTTGGCCAGAACGGGGCTATAAGGATCATTTTTGTTTTGTCCTCTCTGACTTTCCGAATGACTGCCGGGATCAGAATAGTTGGAGGAAAAGCATAAGTCAATTTTTGAGTCCATGGAATCAGAAAGGCATCTAGAGCCTGTGGATTCCCTTCCGGGTTCAGTGAGCAGAATTTGTTCACCTTCTTGTTTTTGAAATTGGCGAATAAATCTATTGTCGGTGTTCCCCACATTTCTGTGATCTGATCGTAGATTGATTGGTTTAGGGACCACTCGCCTTGTTTTAACTGAGTTCGACTCAAGTAATCTGCTCTCTCGTTGTTTGAACCCTGAATATGTAGCGCAGAGAGGGATAGTAGATTTTCTTCCGCAAGCTTGATAATTTTGGCGGAGGAACTCATCAGTGCCCGAGACCTTGTTCCTCCCTGGTGGTTTATATACGCTACAGTCACTTTGTTGTCCGAAAAAATTCGGACATGATGTCCCTGATTGTAGGTCAGAAAAGAAAGAAGAGCCTGAAGCACCGCCCAAAGTTCTTTTTGGTTTGAGGATGCTGATAGTTCCTGAACTGACCAGATTCCCTGAGCCACTCTGTCCCCCATGTGAGCCCTCCACCCTCTGGGACTCGCATCGGTTGTTATTACCCGAGATATTTTTGGCACCCAAGGAACTCCCTTTGACAGGTTTCTGCTTTCCCCCCACCAAAGAAGGGAATGAATAACGAAGGAATTTAGGGTAATCCGACTTTCCAAGTTGTTCTTTAGTAAAGACTTTCATTCTAGTATGTGCCACTGAAGCTCCCTTGTGTGGAATTGTGCGAAGGGTATCGCTGGTAGGCATGAGGACAGAGAGCCTAGTAGCGACATTGCTCTCCTTAGAGTCATGGAAGGATGGTGAAATGTTCGTGCTATCATGGCTAATATGTTATCTTTTTTGGGATCTGGAAGTCGACATTCTTGGAACCGGGAGTCTAACGTCAGTCCTAGGAACTCCTGTACCTGACAGGGTTCCAACTTAGTTTTTTTTATGTTTATGAACCACCCCAAGTCCGTCAAAATAGTCATTACTCGGTCTCTCTGTTCTCTGCAACTTTGAGCCGAGTTGCTTGCAATGAGAAAGTCGTCCAGGTAAGGGACTATTAATATATTTTGTTCCCTTATGTGGGCCATCATTTCCGCTATTATCTTCGTGAATATTCGAGGAGCTATAGAGATCCCGAACGGAAGAGCCCTGTACTGGAAATACCTTAATTGCCCTTTTATGGGAACTGCCATTCTGAGAAATTTTTGAGATTGATCGTGGATGGGCACATGGTAATATGCGTCGGTTAGGTCTATCACGACCATGTAGCAATTCGGAAAAAGGATTTTTATGGTAGACTTTATTGTTTCCATTTTGAATTTGTGACTTTTTACGTATTTGTTTAGGTTTTTTAGATTTATAATGGTCCGAAAGGACCCGTCGGGTTTTTGTACCAAAAAAAGAGGGGAGAAAAAAAACCTTCCCCTATTTCCTGAGGGGAGATTTCCCGAATCACAGATTTTTGCAGTATGGAAATAATTTCTCTCTCTAAAGCTGCTTGTTCTGCTGCCGAGGACCTTGTTTTTGTTTCTATGTAATTCCGGGGGGGGGGGGGGGGGGGAAGAAATAAAATCTATTTTTAGACCGGACTGTATTATGTTTAAAATCCAGATGTTGTTGGATATTTTCTTCCAGGCGGGAAGGAATGATATGAGTCTTCCCCCCACCGTAGGAAAAATGTCATTTGGAGGGCTTTTTGTCACTAGAGGCATTGCCAAAGAGGTAACCTCTATCCCTTCTCTGCCTTTTTCCCATTTATTCTGCTCCCTGGGGAGTCTGCGGCGGAAAAATCTCCGGTTCCGAAAGGACTGCCTGAATGGGGCTGGACCTAGATTTGGAAACCCCTTCTTTTTGTCTCCCGCTTTCTGGAGGATGTCATCCAGGGTCTCTCCAAACAAAAAATTCCCTTCACATGGGATAGAACATAGCTTTAGCTTTGTCTGGAGGTCTCCAGGCCAGCTCTTGAGCCATAAGGTCCTTCTGGCTGCGTTGGAGAGAGCAGCGGCCTTAGATGATAAGCGCACGGAGTCTGCTGAGGAGTCCGCCAGGAATGCTGCTGCTGCTCTAATTACAGGGATTGAATCCAGTAATTTATTTCTGGGTAGCCTGTCTCTAATTTGACTTTCTAATTGGTCAATCCACACCATTAGAGATCTGTAGGTGCAGGTCGCCGCAACCGCAGGCCTCAAGCTACCCCCAGCCGATTCCCATGCCCCTTTAAGAAATGTATCCGCTTTCTTATCTAAAGGGTCTCTGAGGGTACCCATATCCTCGAACGGGAGTGCAAATTTTTTCGAGGCCTTTGCCACCGCTACATCCAGTTTTGGTGCCTTATCCCAGGAAGTGGATGCATCCTCTTCGAAGGGATACTTTCTTTTGAGCGAGGGCACCAAAGAGTTTCTCCTATCCGGTTTCTCCCATTCTTTTTTGATTAGAGATTGGACATTGGGATTTAGAGGAAATGTTCTCCACTTTTTTTGTCCCAAACCTCCAAACATTACATCTTGGGCCGTTTTGTCGGGTTTAGGCTCCTCAACCCCCATAGTAGCCCTAACGGCTCTCACTAAAGTATCCACTTCCTCGAGTGGAAAGCAATGCCGGCCCGAGTCTTCCTCGGAGGAGGATAGGGAGGAATTAGAATCGTCCGAATCTGCGTCTTCAGATGAGGATCGGACAGAGCGGGAATGTACTGTCTCCTTTATTTTATCTTTCCCTTTTTTGGAGGCAGAAACAGCATTTTGAACCTCGGATCTGATTATGTTTTTCACAGGGTGGATTTGATTTAAATCTAACTGATTTAAATCACGATTTAAATCGCGATTTAAATCACTAGTCAGTAAGGCTTGATTTAAATCAGTGATTTAAATCAAAGTTTCTACCTAACTGAATTTGACTCCGCAGAGGTCCCAGCCTCTTCTTCACGGCAAAAATGTTAGAACATGAACAGAATTGAGAAAAAGACCTTAATCCTATTGTTCTACAAACCTATGAATACAGAATCAACCCCTTAAGTCCAATAAGTTAGACAATATGTTTCTGATTGTTTGGAGTGGAATAGATCTGCACAACACAAGAAGAATGTGAATGTAAGTGTGAGGAGGAGGAAGGGCAAGCAGACAAGAAAATGAAAGTGAAACTTTGAGCACAATACTGCAGCATAGCCACAGACAGACCAGTCTGTGTGTACGATCTGAGGTTTATTACATTCTTTCCTTATAATGGCAGCAGGCTGTAAAAGAGACCCAGTTTGGGAATATTTTAATGAAGCTCCTTCGCCTATCGGTAAGGCAGGCATGCGTGCAAAATGCAAACAAGATGAGTCATCTTCATCACCACACTTCTCATGATGTTGCCTCATTCGCGCCAAAAGGCCTTGCATCTCTTTGTTGCATCGTTTGCATTTTGCACGCATGCCTGCCTTACCGATAGGCGAAGGAGCTTCATTAAAATATTCCCAAACTGGGTCTCTTTTACGGCCTGCTGCCATTATAAGGAAAGAATGTAATAAACCTCAGATCGTACACACAAACGGATCCAGACTTGTCTGTCTGTGGCTATGCTGCAGTATTGTGCTCAAAGTTTCACTTTCATTTTCTTGTCTGCTTACCCTTCCTCCTCCTCACACTTACATTCACATTCTTCTTGTGTTGTGCAGATCTATTCCACTCCAAACAATCAGAAACATATTGTCTAACTTCTTGGACTTGGCACTGAAGGGGTTGATTCTGTATTCATAGGTTTGTAGAACAATAGGATTAAGGTCTTTTTCTCAACTCTGTTCATGTTGTAACATTTTTGCCGTGAAGAAGAGGCTGGGACCTCTGCGGAGTCAAATTCAGTTTTGAGAACTGCGTAAGTAAAGCGAGCGTCTGTGATAATATAGGAGAGAAACTGCCCACTAATCCTACAGAAACCCCTGGAAGAGCATGGCATTGTGAATGTTACACATATACAGCCTTTATTCTACTGAGTTAAACAACTCAGCTTTATCTCATGATGGAAGAACCTTTGGGTGGTAAAATATTTTCCTCAAAAAGCAGTTTATTGAAAAAAATCCGATTTAAATAAAAAAAATCCGATTTAAATAAAAAAAATCCGATTTTTTTGATTTTTTTTTTTTAAATTGATTTTTATCCACCCTGGTTTTTCAGTTCAGATGCGAAGTCGGGAGTCTGCTCACATAAACGCTGGATGCATGATTTGCAAAGCTTTTTGTCCCAGGCTACCGGTAAAGCTTTGTCACAGATGGGGCAGGATTTATTTTTCTTTTTCTCCAACCTCTTCTTTCCCTATTAAGGGAGAAGAGGGAGCCCCATTATAAAATATGTACATTCACGGAGATCACTCACCATTCGGATGTGGAGGCAGGTACCGGTTCTGAAGGGGGCCCTGGGTCTGGTAGAGAAGGTTCCTGAGGAGGTGTATTAGTCTTTGCAACAGATCTGCTGCGCTGTGTGGAACGGCTGCTAGACCCACTCCTGGCGTTCTTTGGGTCTGTCTTTCTATGGTGCTGCTGCCTTGGTTGCAGCTCCTGTGGATCGCTGTCCTCCATGGCTTACAGGGAGATGGTGCACACATAGTTGTCGCACTATCTCCCTATTTGTATTTGGCGCCACCTCCGGCGTTCCCCGCACTTCCGGTCCTGCGTCACATCCTCCAGGGAGAAAAAAGCTACCGCACATGCGCGCGGCGATGACCCGGAAGTCCTGCTGCATTTCCGGAGCGGTGGCCATCTTTGTACACCCGGAGCGTGCGCTTACCGGCACAGGAGCTCCGGGTGATCCAGCGCTCCTTCTTCTCATCAGAATCTGCGGCGTCCCTCCGCTCACCCTGAAGAACCCCTCGGTTCCAGCGGTGGCGGCTTCGGGAGCCGGACAAGCCGCGGCAGGAGCCTCCTCGCTGCTGGAACCCGACCGCCCGGTCCATCGGTCTTCCTAACAGGTACCACCGAAAAGAGGTTCCCTGTTCAGGGACAGGAAACCAACTGATGCGAGGGAGAGGTACCGCCCTTTTATCTGTAGGTTTTCCTGTCCCTGAAGGGCGGATCCCCTCTCTCCGTAGTACTGTCATGGGAGACCGAGAAATAATTTTTTAGCCTCCATTTTTTATTTTCTCAAGGGTAACAGGAGAAATTAGACCCCCAAAGTAGTTGTGCAATTTTTCCTGAGTACACTTATGCCCCATATGTTTGGGTAAACCACTGTTTGGGCGCACGTCGGAGCTCGGAAGGGAGGGAGCACCATTTGACTTTCAGATTGGCCGGAATCAATGGTGGCGCCGTGGTGCGTTTGGAGACCCCTGATGTGCCTAAACAGTGGAAACCCTCAATTATAACTCAAACACTAACCCCAACACACCCCTAACCCTAAACCCAACTCTAGCCATAACCATAATCACAACCCTAACCGCAACACACCCATAACCACAACCCTAACCCCAACACACCCCTAATCCCAACCCTAACCCCAACACACCCCTAACCCTAATCCCAACCGTAACCATAACCCTAACCCTAACCCCAACACACCCTTAACCCTAATCTTAACCCTATTTCCAACCCTAACCCTAATTCCAACCCTAACTAATTCCAACCCTAACCCTAAGGCTATGTGCCCACGTTGCGGATTCGTGATGATTTTTCCACACCATTTTTGAAAAATCCGCAGGTAAAAAGCACTGCGTTTTACCTGCGGACATTACCGCGGATTTCCAATGTTTTTTTTGTGCGGATTTCACCTGCGGATTCCTATTGAGGAACAGGTGTAAAACGCTGCGGAATCCACACAAAGAATTGACATGCTGCGGAAAATACAATGCAGCGTTTCCGTGCGGTATTTTCCGCACCATGGGCACAGCGGATTTGGTTTTCCATAGGTTTACATGGTACTGTAAATGTGATGGAAAACTGCTACGAATCCGCAGCCAAATCCGCACCGTGAGCACATAGCCTAATTCTAACCCTAATTGCAACCCTAACCCTAATTGCAACCCTAACCCTAACCCTAGTGGAAAAATAAAAGTAAATATATTTTCTTTATTTTATTACTGTCCCTACCTATCGGGGTGATAAAGGGGGGGGTTATTTACTATTATTTTATTTATTTATTTACTATTTTTATTTTGATCACTGTGATAAAACCTATCACAGTGATCAAAATGTACCTGGAATGAATCTGCCGGCCGGCAGATTCGGCGGGCGCACTGCGCATGCGCCAGCCATTTTGGAAGATGGAGGCGCCCATGGAGATGACCGACGGACACCGGAGCTCGGTAAGAATGGGGGGGTGGGATCGGAGCACAGGGAGAGCGGACAGGAGGGGAGCAGAGGACAGTATGGAGGAGATTGGTGGCGGGGGCAGATCGTGGTCTCCAGCCATGGCCGATGATATTGCAGCGTCGGCCATGGCTGGATTGTAATATTTCACCAATTTTCATTGGTGAAATATTAAGATTGCTCTGATTGAAAGTGAAACAGTCACCTTCAACAGCCAATCAGAGCGATCGTAGCCACGGGGAGGGGGGGTTGTGGTCAAAGCCACCCCCCTGGGCTGAAGTACCACTCCCCCTGTCCCTGCAGGTCGGGTGAAATTACAGTTAACCCTTTCACCCGACCTGCAGGAGCGTGATCATTCTGTGACACAGCATATGCGTCACAGGTCGGACTGGCACCGACTTTCATGACGCATACGCTGCGTCACAGGCCGGGAAGGGGTAAATGATCCTTGAATCGGAAGCTGGATTGTCTTTCCTCCTTGCACAATCACTTACACACTATTTGGTACTAGTACTTGGTCATTGATGATTAGAGATTGTTAATACAAACTGTGACCAAGATTAACGGGGGGTGGGGGAGGGGGCAGTGAAAAAAGTGAAAGAGTGCCACTATGTACAAGGCACAACTACTACATCAATCGCTATGCTATACAGCTGTTCTTGAAAGTTTATTTGCCAAAAGGGTGATTGCAGAATTGCAGATGGAGAAGAGCGAGCTGCTTTACTTCCTTCTGCTGGGATCGACTCCAATATTTGGTAAGAAAAAAAATTTCAAGACAGTCAATGTGAAAAACATTATTATGTATAAGTAGCTCAAGTAAGTTACATAGAAGTAGAATATAAGTCCATTTAGTTTAACACAAAGTACAAGAAGTCAGGTATAACATAACACATTTTTAAAATGTTCACAGCCTGGCGGTGTAACTTACCTTGTTCATCAACAGATATGTTACGGATTATAACTGGAGTTGAGTACGCTGGCAAAAGCAAGGGCAGGTTGGAAGGGACGGCATATCCACAAGGCACAGGAACAGAATAACCACTTGGCACCCGGGGACTAGAGAGGTCTTCCACAAGCGGAGAATCTTGGGAAGCAGTCTCTCCCTCTTGAAAGGGTGTAATATCAATAACAGAATAAGGGTTCACTTTTTTTGGTGTGGTGTTCAGATCAGTTTGAGCTGGCGAATCTTGCAGTATGGGATCACAATCATCTTCTAATAGCTGATCTAATTCATGGAAATAGATAGTTATATCATTAAAACTATAATAAAAATTCCCTACATTTGCCTTGAAGATATGTTATGCGTTAACTCATTCAGAGAGGCTGTAGAGCTGCCCATCAGGAAATGGCTACAAGAAACAGCATCCATACAAAGCAATTCTCTAAAACAGTAAGTAAAGCGGTTTCAAATGGAAATGCATAATGTATATCAAATTTTACAACAAAAAAGAAACACACCTGGAGGATCAGGAAGATTAAGGTCCAGGTCAATTAAATCATCTTGGGTCATTTGAAGTGACTGCCGGTCAGCTTCTGGAGCATCATCACCACTATCAAAATCAAATTTCTCTCCTTCATCCTCGTTGTCCTCATCATCAGTATTTTCTAAGACTGCAGCAAAAACAGGATGCTTAGCTGGAACAATTTCATGAGGAATTAACTGAAACCAGATTGTAGCCAAGGATTGATGATAAATGTACACTTCTCAACAATGAAATTTCACCAACAAGAAAAGATCGATAGACAAGTTAACGATGGAATGAAAGAAAGTCACATGGTGAAAAAATGGAAACAACATTTGTACAACATCTCAACTTAAATCGGTATTGAGAATAAACTACACATACAGAATTACATGCTCATTGCTCTTATTCGCCTTGGCATGCTGTCAATGAGGGAAGTCACACTGGCCCTACTACCCGGATTATGGTTTGGGAGTGGTATAATGTACTGTAACTGGATCCATCTAGCCTTCATTCCAGATACATCCAGCAAAACATCGATTTGGTGGTGGAATCACTAGTACTATTTCTCCAAAGTGTTCCAGGAGCTTTTTTTCCGCTCAACACCCCGGGCCACATCTTATTCGTGCTACTGTGAGCAGTCTGCATGGCCTAAACATACTACCACTGTCTGCAATGTCTCCAGACTGGTCTCCTATCGAGCACAACCGAGTTGTCATTGGCCACAAATTGCGAAAGGAGCTGCCAGCAGTGAACTTCTATGATTTGCTTGCCCAAATACATTCAGCATGGCAGAACATTCCTCACACAACCATTAAGAACCTCACTAATAGCATGCTATGGGGTTTTGTTTCCATTTTTCATCATTTGCATATCATTAAAAGGTCTATCAATCCTACAATTTCTATAAATCCATGAATTTTCCCTTCTGGGTGTTGCAAATTAAATGTTGAGCGAGTGTATAATACTCAGGGCCAGAGAAATCACAAGAAAGATGAAAGATGCCCTGGTCTCCGGTTTCTCCTCAGTGTGCTAGGAATGCGATTGCAAACCCACCGCACATCAAACGCTGAAAAATAAATATTTTAAGAGTTATCCCACCAACACCAGTCATCACCTATCCACTAGATAAGTGCTTAATGTATGATTGAGACCCCCAAACTATGTGAACATTGGTCCTGGTTCCTCCTTTTAGATTTGGCAGCAGTGAGCATGTGTTCTTTGATTGATGGGCTACTAAGAGGCATCAAGAGCAGAGAAGCTGGGATAGCAGTTGGCTCATGGCTGGAGCTAAGGATGGGAAGTTTATGTCCATTAGGCCACTTGCTGATCGTTTGCATATAGCAAGAGCGGTGTTCTGAGACCATATTCGATGGTAGCCTCGGGGGTGCAGAGTTCTAAGAGACAGATTGTTTGGATGCTGAATAAGTGACAAAAAAAAACATGGTGGCAATAGTTTAGCTGTAGGAAACCTGGTGACAGGTTCTCTTTAATTATAATTCTTCTATATAATATTCATGCCATAATGATATGTCTATGCATAATAGACAAAGAGATGAATTGTAGAAGCACATGTTTAAAAAGCGTCCTGTAAAAAAGCATGTCCGTCTCCTCAATCCAACTATTGTGATGTGCATTTATGGTGGATGAGCTGTGTGGTCTGCCATTTTAAATAATCCTTCCTTTTCATGAAGGCCTCAGAGTGTGTCAAGCACCAGTGACAAGGGAGCTTTGATGGAAACAATTCATATTCTGTCTCCGGCTCTTTCCAGCACGCTGCCCCCTCATATCGCCCTGCTCCAGCGAGTTCCCTTGTGCAAAAAAAAAAAAACCCTCTTATGAACAATGAGCCACCAGGCAGAGCCAAACTATTTCATTTAATGACCTATTCTACAGCAGAACATGGCCATCCTGTGCAGTGTTTTCTCTAACTTACAAAACACTAACCTTAGGTTACACGAGCAGCCGCAAACGCCACTATACATGGAAGGAGGGAGGTCTGAGGTTCAGAGGAAATAATCATGGAGCACATTACTTCCTCTGGGAATATAAAATTGACTTTCAGAGTTGAAACGCCTCAGCATTTGTGAATGGGAAACCGCTTCAGCACTAATGGTTATGCTTTGTAAAACAGCTCATACAGTGTTGTTACATGTTTTCAGAATCAGTTCTTCATGGTTTTCATCATGCCCAAGAGATACTCATACATTAGCTATTATTTCTATAGCCAAGACAACTAGAATACAGAAAGTATATAAGAATATTGTATACCTGTTCATTTCGATGCATTATCACAGCTTTTCTTTTTTCTTAGGTTGACAAATTTTATATGAAGTCAATTGTGTCCTTAACTACTTGGACAACTTCTCACCTATCGCTTGGCCCCGATAACATAAAACTTATACTCCCGTGCCGATGCCGTTCCCGCGGTGTCGGCAGTCGCTCTCATTGGGCTCCTGTGAGGTTGTTGTGACACATGACGCCAGCGCCCAATCAGCGCTGCAGTCACTGTCTCTGCCGTCAGGCAAATCGAAAATGAAGAGGAAGTCCGGGCAGCTGTGTAAGGCTAATTTCACACTAGCGTTGTTTGCTGTGTGTCGCAATGCGTCGTTTTGGAGAAAAAAACGCATCCTGCAAATGTGCTTGCAGGATGCGTTTTTTCTCCATAGACTTGCATTAGCGACGCATTGCGACGTATGGCCACATGACGTATCCGTCGTGCGACGGATGCATCGTGTTTTGGCGCACCGTCGGCACAAAAAAAGTTACATGTAACTTTTTTTGTGCGTAGAGTCTGCCATTTCCGACCGCGCATGCGCAGCCGAAACTCCGCCCCCTCCTCCCCGAACCTTACAATGGGGCAGCGGATGCATTGTAAAACTGCATCCGCTGCCCCCGTTGTTCATTATTTTCGCAGTTTGCGTCGGTATGTCAGGCCGACGCATGGCAACGGCCCCTTACCGACGCTAGTGTAAAAGTAGCCTAAGAACACCGCACGAGAGCCCCAGGGAGCGAGACTGCGGACACCGCGGGAACGGCCCTGGCACGGGACGGAAGTATAACCTTTATTATATTATTGGAGACAAACATTTTGATCAAAGAGGGGTTACCCTAGTAGTGGACAACTCCTTTAAGGCTACATTCCCACGATCAGATTTTGGATGTATTTTGGATGCGTCAAAAACGCAGCATCTTACAGTTCCAGCAAAGTGGATGAGATTTAGAGAAAGCTCATGCCCACTGTGCTTCTTTCTAACACAGCGTAAACTGACCAGTGGTGCGTGTTTCAAATCCGCAGAACGTCAATTTCTCCTGGGGGCAACGCTAAATGTTCAGAATTTCCCCATAGGCTTACATTAAATACGGAAAATCCGCAGGTAAAAACATATCAGTTTTTAGTGCTTTTTCTGTGGCCGAAACAAGTCAAAAACGCATATAATCCACACCAAAGTAGATCAAAAGTTTTGCCAAAGCAAAATAACAGAAAGTGTCAAAAGCAAAGCAGCCTTATTTAAAGCATGACACACCAACAAGATACAAAAATTGCAGATTCAATGCAATAAAAACAAATGTTTAAATAAAAAGAATAAATAAAAAAAATAACACACAGACGCAATAAAAAACACAAGTACCGTAACCTAAAAAAGAGGTGCAGAAAACTCAACAAAAGCTCATTGTGAGAATGTAGCCTAAAGGGATTTTCCGCTTTCAGAAAACTCCTCTTCCCCGGCTGCAATTGTTTATAAGCCTTTTTAATGACCAGATTAAAAAAAAAAAAATAGCACTAGAGTGAACATGCAGCTTGTTGCATTGTTCACGTTCTGTATTGGAACTAAACATTGTTATTTAACCCCCTAAATGCCTCTGTCAATATGGACAGAAATTACCCCTGATGAAGCGACATGTGAAATACGCATGTTGGATGTTTGGTGGGCGAGCTTTCTGTAATTAATCATCTATACTTATTTAGGGCAGCACGGTGGCTCAGTGGTTAGCACTGCAGCCTTGCAGCACTGGGGTACTGGGTTTAAATCCCACCAAGGACAACATCTGCAAGGAGTTTGTATGTTCTCCCTGTTTTTGCGTGGGTTTCCTCATTTTTCCTCCCACACTCCAAAGACATACTGATAGGGAACTTAGATTGTGAGTCCCATTGGGAACAGTGATGACAATATCTGTAAAGCGCTGCGCTATATAAGCAAAAGCATAATACCGTACTTGTGATATTTGTTATGGGTCATACAGTGCTTTGGCATTTTTTCTGGATAGAAACACTTATTTTGTATACAATTGAATACTTATTCATTTGTACTGTTAAATACAGTATATACTATAAATAGTATAGCTTATGTGATCTATACCTACTACTATCTCTGGGGTTCCCACTTTAGCTCACCCATCAACTTTTTAGTCCTGGCCTATATAGCTGGAACTACTTGTATTTATTTGTTCCTTTTTTTTTTTAGATATCATATCGAATAAAGATTATGAATTTTATAATTATTTGTAATGTTTCATTTTTTGTTATGACAAATTTTTTCTATTTGGTTTGTCAATAGGAACAACAGCATGTAGATGATCAACTGAAAAATTCCTCCTCTTTAACCCCTTTATGACCTTGGGGTTTTCGGTTTATTGCTCCCCTTCTTCCCAGAGCTACAACATTTTTAATTTTAAGTCAATATGGCCATGTGAAGGCTTGTTTTCTGCAGGATGAGTTGTACTTTTGAGAGTTGTACTTTTGAACGACACCATTGGTTTTACCATATCGTGTACTGGAAAACGGGAAAAAAAATTCAAAGTGCAGTGAAATTGCAGTAAAAGTGCAATTCCACAATTGTTTTTGGGGGATTTTAGTTACCATGTTCACTAAATGCTAAAACTGACCTGCCATTATGATTCTCCAGGTCATTACGAGTTCATAGACACCAAACATGTCTAGGATCTTTTTTTGTTTACGTAAGGGGTGAAAAAAATGCAAAGTTTGCACACAAAAAAAAACAAAAAACGAATACTGCCATTTTCCTAGACCCGTAGTGTCTCTATTTTTGGGGATCTGGGGCTGGGTGAGGGCTTATTTTTTGTGTGCCATTTTTATTTCTATAATTTTTGGATAGATACGAAGTTTTGATTGCCTGTTTTTGCATTTTATTTCAATATTGCAGCAAACAAAAAAAGGTAATTCTAGCATAATTTTTTTTTCTCTTTATGCCATTTACCGATTGGATTATGGATTAATTCTTTTTATATATTGATAGAGAGGCAGTTTCTGAAAGCGGCAATAAAAATAAAAAAAAATATATACCCATTTTTGAATGGCTTTATTTTTAATGGGACAAAAGGGGGCTGTTTTCTAAAATATTTTTAAAAACATTTTTCTTTTACTTTTCACTTGCTTCAATAGTCTCCATAGGAGCCCTGCTTTGTGTAGTTA
Source organism: Ranitomeya imitator (assembly GCF_032444005.1). Classification (NCBI taxonomy): domain Eukaryota; kingdom Metazoa; phylum Chordata; class Amphibia; order Anura; family Dendrobatidae; genus Ranitomeya; species Ranitomeya imitator. The sequence goes on from NC_091286.1 coordinate 396,759,698, forward strand.
AAATGATCACTTGCTACTAGCGCCAGCCACAAAGTGGCACTCACAGCAGATCAGCAATGACAACCACAGGGGTCTAGTGTGGTGCTCGCATTGACGTTGGAAAGGTAAAGTGAGTTCACTGGCTGTGAACTCCCGGGACCTGTCTGACGGCACCGCGAGCAGGAGAACTTTCTCACGCTCGTGGTGCACTCAAACAGGGAATAGTTCACAGGAAGACACTGAGCACAAGCTGCTCAGTGTCTCTGCTGGATGACAGGCTGTATGGTTGCATCATGCATGCAGCCTGCCATCTAGATGTAGTAGAGGTAGACAAGTCAAGGGACAAATGGATTAGCAGCAACTCTGCAGAAAGGTGAGGAATATTGTTGTTTTTTTTATTTTTAACTCTTTTGGCAGATGACAAAGGCATCGGTGGCATGAGCAAGGTTCTCTATGTCACCACTGCTCAATGACGCTGTGATTGTAATCGCAGCAGCTCATTCACATCTTGGCACCATCCAGGTTCAAAACTATTTATCCCTCAGACATGGATTACGACGTGCGACAGAACAAGGGAGAGGTGAGGGATATTGTTGTTTTTTATTTTTGGTTTATTACAGGAGAACGAGGGCTTCGGGGGAATTCGGTGAGGTCATAAGTATGGTTTCATTAAGATTATTAGAGGGGTCTGTATCTTTCTTTCAATTAAATGACTTTATTCTGGGTGTATGCATTTTCTTACAACTTGACAATAGGGTTAGTATTAGGGGCATCTTTACATTACTAACTTCGGGGCTTGATGTCACCTGACAATACAAAGGTGACATCAACCCCCCCAACTATCACCCCACTTGACACCGCTACAGGGCAAGTGGGAAGAACGAGGCTAAAAGATGCGCCTTTTCTGGGTCAGCTGAGAGCTGACGTTTTTAGCCGGGGAAGAGGGTGGGCAGTGTCCATGGTCTCTTCCTTGGCTATTAATATCAGCCCGTAGCTGTCTGCATAGCCTTTGCTGCTTATTAATTATACGGGGACCCTACGTAATTTTTTTTAGGATCCCCCATTTTAATAGCCAGTAAAGGCTAAGTATACAGTTGTGAGCTGATGTTTATAGCCTGGAAAGGGGGTAATACTAATGGAGCATCCCAGGCTATTAATATCAGCCTCCAGCCGTCGTTTTCCCTCTGCTGGTAACGAAAGTTAAGCGGGAACCCACACCATTATTTTCAGAAAAATGTTTTATTAATGAAATACATATACAGTAAGCTGCACACACACTGTAATAGTTGTATTTGTCACAGACATCTGCATATCTACCTATTTTATTTACTGTATGTAATCGATCTATTCTATCCTGTCGGCTCCTGCTGTGATTTTACATTACGCAGCTGCAGAATTGCCAGATTTTCTTTCTATGGTGTGTGTGTGTGTGTCACTGACATCTATATATCTATGTATTCTATGTGTATATATATCTATTCCATCCTGGTTTTTCAAAGGACACTGGTGTGTAAAAATTGGGACAGCACTCGCATGCTGTGCGATTTTTTCTCGCAAACATAGGCTTGCATTGGCAAGTCTCGGTGACAATCGCAGAATGTTGCGATTTTACACGCACGCCGAATAGGGCTGAAAAAATAAACGCTGATGTGAGCTGAGTTGAGTGCTATGCAATGTTTTTTCGCATACCACTCTGCCATATTCTACGTTAGTGTGACTCCGACCTTAAAGGGAACCTGTTGCATCTGATAACACTATTTATCTGCAGATATAGGGTTAATCTGCAGGTTAATAGCATTAGAAAGGTGCCCTGCCATCATTCTGAAAGTGATGCTCTCGGGGGGCAAAAAATGTTTTTTTTTTTTTTGTTTTTTTTTTTTTCATCTGGGAACCACCAGCTTCCAGTCATACAATCGGAGTGGCTCGGGAAATCACCACTCGCTATACTGTGAGCAGCGGCTGTTGTACATCCCGGTACTGTGACCAACAGCTTGCTCTGCAGTGAATCAGCCTCTAGTTCCTCCCTCATTCTCTCCATCTATGCAGGAGAAGACAGCTTCTATTGGTAAATTTCTATCTCCGCAATGGGAAAATCTGTCGTCACTGAATAGATTTTACCTGAATTCAGAATGAATCAGCCCAGGTGGAGAAGAAAGCAGATGTCGCTGATAAGATATTTTACAAAGTTTCTTACTGTCACGTTATTTAATGCGGTATTGATTTACAGAACAAAAATTAAAGCAACAGCTACTTTAAATCTTAAGCCATTAAAATTATTCAAGGCTAAGAAATATTAAGGTATATTTTGACTAATTGTTTTAGTATAACGTTAGGTCTCCTGCTGAAATAACACAACTTAACCACTGACAGAGCAGGTGGATACATACTTACAGGAACATTTTTATATTTTGGGAAAATTATAAATAAAAGCTATAAAGGTGTACATCCAAAAGCCACACATTTTTGTGTTAGCCATGCTTGTGCAAAATTGTATAATTTTCTGCACTTATTTTTGCCACTCTTGCATAAAATCCATTTGAAGAGGAACAGGACACCACTACTATTCTGTTCTGCAGTACCCGAGGGCGGCTGCTGATTAGCAAGAATGTGCAGTGGCGGTCCGCTCTATCTACCTGTGGAGGTACGGAAATCAGCCGAAGTCATCTTTATAAGGGTATGTTTCCACGGTCTGGATTGGCAGCGCTATGGACGCAGCTCCGTCCAAAGCGCTGCCGGCTTTTGTACGCGCGGTGATTCCGGATGTGTTCACTGAACTATGCAGAATCATCGCATCCTATACATTGGACTGTATATTTACCTTGCAGAGATGGAGCATCTCTGCAAGATAAACAGACATTCTGCGGTCTGGAAAGACGCGCCGCATGTCCAGTTACACAGGGAAGCCGGAGGCGTCCCTGCACGCATAGTGGAGATGGGATTTAATAAAATCCACTATGCTGTAACATCTGGCCGCTGCAGATTGGACTCTGCGGCTGTACGCAGCGTCCAATCCGCAGCGGCTGAGCGCAACGTCCAATCTGCAGCGAATACTGACCGTGGAAACATACACTAAGTGCTCATGACAAAGTCTTGCAGGGTGTGTTATAAAACAAACATGTTGCAAAGTGTAAGAAAATTAAAAGCCATGTAGTCCATCATGCAATAGAAGATATTCGCCTTTGCTGCTGGTCTTACCTTCAGGCGGTGGAGGAGGAAACTCCTCTAAATCTGGGTTTTCCAGACTTCCCATCCTCCCAGTCTTTTCTTTTCAGCATAAAATGCCATCCTGTAATGAATAGCTACAGTGAGGTTACATACATATTATAGTAACAACGTGAGTAACAGACTAATGAAATTAAACGGAATTTAAAAAACTGACACGATTCATATGACACTTCCAAGATTGTGTGGAGTTATTAGGAGAACTATAATTAAAGGGGTGGGTGCGCTTCACATTTTTGTGCCCAAAGGGCTGCAAACCTGTAAAATAACAAGGGCTGCTCACATTCTCCAGGTCCAGCACCGCTCCTCTGCTGCGGCTTTAGTCTTTGTTGGTAGTCTGCAGCGGTGATGTCACGTCTACAGCACACTTCATGTCTAAGGTGATGCTGATGGAGACGGCATGAGTCGCTGAGCTCAGTGATGGCCTACATCGGGGACATAGGTTGTAGATGTCACCACTGCAGTCTGTCAACAAAGAACAGAGAGGCAGCGCTGCACCCGGTGATGTAACAGCTGTAATTTACAGGTCTGCAACCCTATAACTACAAAAATGTAAAAACCCAAGACACTCGGATTCAGTTGCATTCTGAATTCAGTGTGGAGAGTCCTAAGAAAAGCCTTGCGTCAGCCTACTTATTGAGAGGCTGGGAAATGTAAAGGTGTATTCCCACCACCAAGATCATATCCCAATATGTACTAGGTGTTATAACAATATTATTATAATTATTAATCAAATACCTCCAATTAGAAATGTAGTATAGTTCTTCTCTTTCGCTATGTCGCTTACCCCATGTGCAGGGCATTGCAGTAGCTTAGGTATCCATGGTGATGACCACTAACAACTAACTCACTATATGAGTGGTCGTAAACATGTATACTTGAGATACAGCAATGCCTTGATAATTGGGTAAGCGACATAGCTTATCTGAAGAACTATACTAGATTTCTAATTGGAGGTAATAATTACACCTACAACATATAGGATCTTGGACATAGGAATACTCCTTTATACAGCACAAATAAAACTAAGAATTATAAAACTGACAGACTGCGGATTTGGAATCTGTCAGTTTATTCCTGAGGAATTTGAACTGCAGATTTCACACTTTGCACTGGAGAAGGTGATAGGTGCGGCAAATACTAACCACACAGCTCAAACACTACCCTCTATTCACATGGCCTGGAAACTCCGGGGCAGACACGGGCAGGAAAAGGCCGGTGGGCAAGATGTATATCTGGGTCCCAGTCAGGCCTCTCCTGTGTATCCCCGTGAATCTATGGAATATAGCACATACAGTATATACTCAGTATCCATGAAGAACTAGACAGTCGTACACATACGGTATGTAAAAAAAATAATAACATAAGCAGCAACCTATTGCCTTTTTTTAAACCAATAAATGCTAAAAATCCACAGAATAGAGGTAACAATTTTTATTGCATAGTGGACATAAAAATGAAGTTCACGCAAAAATGGGGAATTTTTTTCCCATTACAACCAGCAAATAAATAGCATTCAGGTTTTCAATAAATTTGAAGGAAAGTTACCGTAGACATTACTACTGAAAGCTAGTCAGCCCCCAAAACCGAAGATTTGACTTTTGTAAGGTGGGGATTAAAAGGTAAAACAAAAAAAATGGCATTTTTTCGAACGGTTAATTAATCCCTCAACAGCTATAAATACTGGCTCTCTAGCAACAGACAAAAATAAGGCAGCCGGTGTAATCAAGTAAACTGCCCAATGGGATCCATGTCCTGATACCACCACCGCTTCCAGTTCACCTCATTTGCCTCCATAATCTTCAAGTAATGGTAAAGTGCTGATTTTATATGTATAATGCTGACTTTCTGGCAGTAATCATTTCATTTTAATCACAGTGTCACAATTTGGCCGCCTGTGGTCAGATAGAGGCTTTTGGCCCAAGCCTTTTGGAAAGCACTAGAGTATTTGAGGATCTGTAAGTGGCAGCTTTACAAAATGTGTTCAACTGAAACATTTTCCCCACTCTGCCCAAGGAGAAATTGCTCAGAGGGAGTGGGCTTCCAACTTTAAAGGATGATCTTTTGAAGGTGTAGGAATGACTAATAGCCCTATAAATCATCCATCCACATGACAAAAATAGGTGAGGCAAACATGATTAAAAAAAAAAAAAGACAAATCACACTATACAGACAGAATAAATATTGTAAGCCTATTGACAACTTAACGAGGTAGTCCATCAACAAGGACTCACAGGTAGACATCCCTACATGAGCCATAACAGTGGCCATCTTATGCCAAATTTGCTGCACAGCACTCCCCGCACAGCACACCCCGCACAGCACACCCCGCACAGCACACCCCGCACAGCACACCCCCTGCTCCCTTTCAGAGACTGATCTTAAATGCAAATTAGGTAAGAAAGAGCATAGCAGCACCACACAAATTACTCCGATAAAACCTTTGTCCTTTATTCAAACAACATGCTGTGGACAAGGTTACAGAGGGCTGGACTAATTGCAGACAGAGCTGGTGCAATCAACGGACTGCGGCCGTTTCGCATATTCCACTCTTCAATGGGTCCAGATAGTAACATAGTAACAGTTATTGAGGTTGAAGGAAGACTATAATTCCATCTAGTTCAACCCATAGCCTAACCTAACATGCCCTAACATGTTGATCCTGAGGAAGGCAAACAAAACCCCCATGTGGCAAAGAGTAAGCTCCACATAGGGGAAAAAAATTCCTTCCCGACTCCACATACGGCAATCAGATTAGTTCCCTGAATCAACGCCCTATCAAGGAATCTATATATATAATTGCCTAAGGGTTTTTCCGTCTGTCTGTCTTTCTGTCTGTCCTGGAAATCCCGCGTCTCTGATTGGTCGAGGCCGCTAGGCCTCGACCAATCAGCAACGGGCACAGCGACGATGATGTCATAAAGGACGTAGACATCCCGCATCTGCCTCGACCAATCAGCAACGGGCACAGCGACGATGATGTCATAAAGGACATAGAAATCTCACGTTTCTGATTCAGCGACGGGCACAGTATCAACGTAGATGTCATAATGGTTGCCATGGCGACGATGATGTCATAAAGGTTGCCTCGACCAATCAGCGACGGGCACAGTCTGCCGCGAATTCTGGAATCATCACTGTCCATATACTACGGGGACATGCATATTCTAGAATACCCGATGCATTAGAATCGGGCCACAATCTAGTCTACTATATAATTGTCTAAGGGTCACTTCCGTCTTTCTGTCTGTCTTTCTGTCACAGATATTCATTGGTCGCGGCCTCTGTCATGGAATCCAAGTCGCTGATTGGTCTTGCCAGCTGCCTGTCATGGCTGCCACGACCAATCAGCAACGGCCAGAGTCCGATTAGTCCCTCCCTACTCCCCTGCAGTCAGGTGCCCAGCACCCGCTCCATACTCCCCGCAGCAGGGCTGTGGAGTCGGAGTCATAGTTAGTTTTGGTTGGAATCGGAGTCGGTAGAAATGTACCGACTCCGACTTTAAAATTTTTTTATTAACCCCTTAGTGACAGAGCCAATTTGGTACTTAATGACCGAGCCAATTTTTGCAATTCTGACCACTGTCACTTTATGAGGTTATAACTCTGGAACGCTTCAATGGATCCCGCTGATTCTGAGATTGTTTTTTTCGTGACATATTGTACTTCATGTTAGTGGTAACATTTCTTCGATATTACTTGCAATTATTTATGAAAAAAAACGGAAATATGGCGAAAATTTTTAACATTTTGCAATTTTCAAACTTTGTATTTTTATGCCCTTAAATCAGAGAGATATGTCACAAAAAATAGTTAATAAATAACATTTCCCACATGTCTACTTTACATCAGCACAATTTTGGAAACAAAATTTTTTTTGTTAGGGAGTTATAAGGGTTAAAAGTCGACCAGCAATTTCTCATTTTTACAACACTTTTTTTTTTTAGTGACCACATCACATTTGAAGTCATTTTGAGGGGTCTATATGATAGAAAATAACGAAGTGTGACACCATTCTAAAAAGTAGACCCCTCAAGGTTCTCAAAACCACATTCAAGAAGTTTATTAACCCTTTACGTGCTTCACAGGAACTGAAACGATGTTGAAGGAAAAAATGAACATTTAACTTTTTTTTGGAAACATTTTAATTCAGAACCTTTTTTTTATTTTCACAAGTGTAAAAACAAAAATGTAACCATAAATTTTGTTATGCAATTTCTCCTGAATACACCAATACTCCATATGTGGGGGTAAACCACTGTTTGGGCGCACCGCAGAGCTTGGAAGTGAAGGAGCGGCGTTTTACTTTTTCAATGTAGAATTGGCAGGAATTGAGATTGGACGCCATGTCGCGTTTGGAGAGCCCCTGATGTGCCTAAATAGTGGAAACCCCCCACAAGTGACAACATTTTGGAAACTAGACCCCTTAAGGAACTTATCTAGATGTGTGGTGAGAACTTTGAATGCCCAAGTGCTTCACAGAAGTTTAGAATGCAGAGTCGTGAAAATAAAAAATATTTTTTTTTCCACAAAAAAGATATTGTAGCCCCCAAGTTTTTATTTTCACAAGGGTAACAGGAGAAATTGGACCGCAATAGTTGTTGTCCAATTTATCCCGAGTACACTGACGTGCCATATGTGGGGGTAAACCACTGTTTGGGCGCACGGCAGAGCTCAGAAGAGAGGGAGCACCATTTGACTTTTTGAGCGCAAAATTGGCTGTCGTGTTTGGAGACCCCCTGATGTACCTAAACAGTGGAAACCCCCCAATTCTAGCTCCAACCCTAACCCCAACACACCACTAACCCTAAACCGATCCATAATCCTAATCACTAACCCTAACGATAATCACAACCCTTACCCCAAAACAACCCTAATGTCAACCCCAACCATAACCCTAATCAAAACCCTAAATCCAACACACCCGTAATCCTAATCTCAACCCTAACCCTAATCCCAATACACCCCTAATCACAACCCTAACCTTAACCCTAATCCCAAACCTAACCCTAATCCAATCCCAACTCTAACCCTAACTTTAGCCCCAATCCTAGCCCTAACTTTAGCCCCAACCCTAACCCTAGCCCTAAGGCTACTTTCACACTTGCGTTGTTTGGCATCCGTCGTTTTGGACAAAAAACGGATCCTCCAAATGTGCCCGCAGGATGCGTTTTTTTGCCCATAGACTTGTATTGCCGACGAATCGTGACGGATGGCCACACGTCGCGTCCGTCGTGCACTGGATCAGTTGTGTTTTGGCGGACCGTCGGCACAAAAAACGTTCAATGTAACGTTTTTTTGTACGTCGCGTCCGCCATTTCTGACCGCGCATGCGTGGCCGTAACTCCACCCCCTCCTCCCCAGGACATAGATTGGGCAGCGGATGCGTTGAAAAACTACATCCGCTGCCAAAGTTGTGCACAATTTTCACAACGTGCGTCGGTATGTCGGGCCGACGCATTACGACGGCCCCGTACCGACGTAAGTGTGAAAGAACCCTAACCCTGAATTTAGCCCCAACCCTAACCCTAAATTTAGCCCTAACCCTAACCCTAATTTTAGCCCCAACTGCTCTTCTCCTGTCGGCCGGCAGATGGCGATAGATGGCGGGCGCACTGCGCATGCGCCCGCCATTTTCTTTTCCCCGGCAGCCAGGAGGAGCAGCAGGAGGATCCAGGGACACTGGTGAGTATGATAGGGTCCCCGAATCCCCCTATTTCTCTGTCCTCTGATGTGCGATCACATCATAAAACAGAGAATTACACTTTGATTTTTTTTTATTTTTTTTTCGCGGTTAATTACCGGCGATCGCAAAACAGGGGTCGGTAAAACCGACCCCGATCATGTTCTTTGGGGTCCCTGCTACCCCCGGCAGCCGAGACCCCAAAGATTCACCCGATGCCGGCCGGCGGGCGCACTGCGCATGCGCCCGCCATTTTGAAGATGGCGGCGCCCACCGGGAGCCACGAGGAGCACCGGGGGAGATAGGTGAGTATCGGGGGGCTATCTGGGACCCCTTTTCTGTCCTCTGATGTGCGATCACATCGGAGGACAGAGAAATTAAAAAGAGATCGCGTTTTGGTTTTTTTTGCGATCGCCGGTAAACGGTTAATTACCGGCGATCGCAAATGCAGGGTCGGTTAAAAAACCCCCGAATCATGTTCTCTGGGGTCTCGGCTACCCCCGGCAGCCGAGACCCCGGAGAAAATCCGACTCTGGGGGGCGCTATTCACTTTTTCCACAGCGCCGTTAATTAACGGCGCTGTGGTTTAAGTACCCTTAGCGGCCGCCGTTAAAAGGCGTATCGGCGGTCGCTAAGGGGTTAATATTTCATAATTGAACTTTCATATGAATTTTATAAATGTTACTCAAATATATATGTTCTATCAAACTATGAACAACAGTGATAAGCAGTTCTGCTGGAGATAGAGACATTTCTTAAGGTACCTTCACACTCAGCGACGCTGCAGCGAAACCGACAACGATGTCGATCGCTGCAGCGTCGCTGTTTGGTCGCTGGAGAGCTGTCACACAGACAGCTCTCCAGCGACCAACAATGCCGGTAACCAGGGTAAACATTGGGTTACTAAGCGCAGGGCCGTGCTTAGTAACCCGATGTTTACCCTGGTTACCATCGTAAAAGTAAAAAAAGCAAACACTACATACTTACCTTCCGCTGTCTGTCCCCGGCGCTGTGCTTTCCTGCACTGACTGAGCACAGCGGCCGGAAAGCAGAGCGGTGACGTCACCGCTCTGCTTTCCGGCTGACCGGCACTCACAGTCAGTGCAGGAAAGCACAGCGCCGGGGACAGACAGCTGAAGGTAAGTAAGTATGTAGTGTTTGTTTTTTTTACTTTTACGATGGTAACCAGGGTAAACACCGGGTTACTAAGCGCGGCCCTGCGCTTAGTAACCCGATGTTTACCCTGGTTTCCAGTGAAGACATCGCTGAATCAGCGTCACACACGCCGATTCAGCGATGTCTGCGGGAGGTCCAGCGACAAAATAAAGTCCTGGACTTTCTGCAGCGACCAACGATCTCCCAGCAGGGGCCTGATCGTTGGTCGCTGTCACACTGAACGATATCGCTAGCCAGGACGCTGCAACGTCACGGATCGCTAGCGATATCGTTCAGTGTGAAGGTACCTTTAGGGTACCGTCACACTAAGCGACACCGACAACGATGTCGATCGCTGCAGCGTCGCTGTTTGGTCGCTGGAGAGCTGTCACACAGACAGCTCTCCAGCGACCAACGATCCCGAAGTCCCCGGTAACCAAGGTAAACATCGGGTTACTAAGCGCAGGGCCGCGCTTAGTAACCTGATGTTACCCTGGTTACCAGCGTAAACGTAAAAAAAGCCAAACACTACATACTTACATTCAGCTGTGTGTCCTCCGGCGCTCTGCTTTCCTCTGCACTGTCAGCGCCGGTCAGCCGTAAAGCAGAGCGGTGACGTCACCGCTGTGCTTTCCGGCTGGCTGGCGCTGACACAGGATGCAGGAGGAGTGCAGAGAAGCAGAGCGCCGGGGACAGACAGCTGAATGTAAGTATGTAGTGTTTGGTTTTTTAACGTTTACACTGGTAACCAGGGTAAACATCGGGTTACTAAGAGCGGCCCTGCGCTTAGTAACCCGATGTTTACCCTGGTTACCAGTGAAGACATCGCTGGATCGGTGTCACACACGCCGATCCAGCGACAAAATAAAGTGCTGGACTTTCCTCAGCGACCAACGATCTCCCAGCAGGGGCCTGATCGTTGGTCGCTGTCACACATAACGATTTCCTTAACGATATCCTTGCTACGTCACAAAAAGCAACGATATCGTTAACGATATCGTTATGTGTGACGGTACCTTTACTTCTTGTGTGTCACTGTTCTCGACTGCCCTTATCTAATCTTATACTTGGTTAACCTCATGCTGCCCCAACCCCCCTACTTAAAATGTATGAAACAAAGTGAAAATGTGTTGCAAATTCTTAAGGTACCGTCACACTTAAGGTACCTTCACACTAAACAACTTCACAACGATATCGCTAGCGATCCGTGACGTTGCAGCGTCCTGGCTAGCGTTGTGTTTGACACGCAGCAGCGATCAGGATCCTGCTGTGATGTCGTTGGTCGCTGCAGAAAGTCCAGAACTTTATTTCGTCGCTGGACTCCCTGCAGACATCGCTGAATTGGCGTGTGTGACGCCGATTCAGCGATGTCTTCACTGGTAACCAGGGTAAACATCGGGTTACTAAGCGCAGGGCCGCGCTTAGTAACCCGATGTTTACCCTGGTTACCATTGTAAAACTAAAAAAACAAACATAACATACTTACCTTCCGCTGTCTGTCCCCGGCGCTCTGCACTCCTCCTGCATCCTGTGTCAGCGTCGGCCAGCCGGAAAGCACAGCAATGACGTCACCGCTCTGCTTTCCGGCCGCTGTGCTCACAGTCAGTGCAGGAAAGCAGAGCGCCGGGGACAGACAGCTGAAGGTAAGTATGTAGTGTTTGTTTTTTTTACTTTTACGATGGTAAACATCGGGTTACTAAGCGCGGCCCTGCCCTTAGTAACCCGATGTTTACCCTGGTTACCGGCATCGTTGGTCGCTGGAGAGCTGTCTGCGTGACAGCTCTCCAGCGACCAAACAGCGACGCTGCAGCGATCGACATCGTTGTCGGTATCGCTGCAGCGTCGCTTAGTGTGACGGTACCCTAAGCGACGCTGCAGCGATACCGACAACGATGTCGATCGCTGCAGCGTCGCTGTTTGGTCGCTGGAGAGCTGTCACACAGACAGCTCGCCAGCGACCAACGATCCCGAAGTCCCTCGTAAGCAGGGTAAACATTGGGTTACTAAGTACAGGGCCGCGCTTAGTAACCCGATGTTTACCCTGGTTACCGTTGTAAATGTAAAAAACAAAAAAACAAAACATACTTACATTCCCGGTGTCTGGTCATGTCACTCGCCTTCAGCTTCCCGCACTGACTGAGCGCCGGCCGTAAAGTGCAGCGGTGACGTCACCGCTGTGCTGTGCTTTACGGCCGGCGCTCACCAGTCAGTGCGGGAAGCTGACGGCGGGGGACATGACCAGACACTGGGAATGTAAGTATGTAGTGTTTTTTTTTTTACATTTACAACGGTAACCAGGGTAAACATCAAGTTACTAAGCGCGGCCCTGCGCTTAGTAACCCGATGTTTACCCTGGTTACCAGTAAAGACATCGCTGGATCGGCGTCACACATGCCGATTCAGCGATGTCAGCGGAAGATCCAGCGACAAAATAAAGTGCTGGACTTTCCCCAGCGACCAACGATCTCACAGCAGGGGCCTGATCGTTGGTCGCTGTCACACAACGATTTTGTTAACGATATCGTTGCTACGTCACAAAAAGCAACGATATAGTTTACGATATCGTTATGTGTGACGGTACCATTAGTAGTAAAGCTCCTCCTCTAGGCTAGATGTTTGGTGTGCATCGAAGTATTATCCTTTCAACAAACTTTGCATCAGTTAACTGTGAGTACAAGAGGAATAACAGTATTACTGACCACTATATCAGTTGTACGACCTGGCAATAATTTTGTACAATTGTTTTTAGGAAAAACAATTGTCATTTGGATTGTGAATGCAGAATTAAAAACCTGAGAATGTCAAAGAAGCGTCACATTAAATCAACTGTATTTGAACATTTCACAATCACTCAAGATAGAAAACATGTCTGTCAGTGTATGATAAATGATCCAGACGAAAACAAATGCTGTGAAGCCAAGATCAGTGCATATTCAGGCAAAGATAAAAATGCTCCTACCAGAGCTTCTAATCTAAAGAGACATTTACAGCGCTTTCATCCAGAAGTACTGAAAGCAGTGGATGAGAAAGACTGCATCCAAACCAATGAACCAGTGCCCAGCTCTTCCAGCCAAACAAAGGAGCAGAGAACTTTGCAGCCATCAGTTGCAAGATATTTTGTCAGTGACAAAGTTACTGTGACAATGACAGTAGATACATTTTAAAAACAGATCATAGAGCTTGTTGTAAAGGATAGTGTGCCTATTTCATAATTTTCACGACCAGCTTTTATGTGTCTGAATGGGGAAATGGCCCGCAAGCTTGGTGTTTCTCTGGAGACAGAGAGTATTAGAAAATTAGTAATCTTAGAAGCTTTTAAACAAAAGGAAGAACTCAAAAAAACTCTCAAGGGACGCTTTCTGTTTCTTAAAATGGATGCCTGCACACATCACAGGGAACTATTTTGCCATCAATGTCCGATTTGTTTGTGACAAAAAGCTCATCACACCAGTGAGTTTCTTCAGGTCTTGGTGGAAAAGGTTCTGCAAGACTATGAACTTAAAAAAGAGCAAGTTCTTTCTGTCGTAACTGACAATGCTTCAAATATGATAAGTACTATTAAGCTAATGAATGAGAGTAATGATGGTGACCAGCAGCTAGAACATTCTGGGTCCACAGACACAGAAATGTTTGAAATAGAGGAACACAGTATTGTAACTGAGGAGCAAACTGAAGTTGCTTCAGATGAACAGCAACATGATAGTTTAGATGATCTTGTTGAAACTGTGTCAATACGTTCTTTCATTCATCACATGCGCTGTGTTGTGCATACGCTACAGCTGGCTATAAGAGACAGTCTGCAAGAAGGACATGCTGCTGCACTGATTGGCAAGGTGAGAAAATTGGCTACTGTTGCCAGAACCCCTAAAGTTGACTCAATTTTGAAGAGACGTGCTGGAAAAGGGGCAATTATTGATCAAGCCACACGATGGGGCAGTACTTACTTAATGATTCAGCGCTTGGTTGAACTGAAAACCTTTCTTGTAGACATGGCTAACCCTCAACTGACACTAAATGAAAGTCAGTGGAATCAGGTGACTGAGCTGGAAAAATTGCTAGAGCACCCATTTACAGTGACTAAAAAAATTACAAGCAGAGGACTTAACTGCAGGTATTTTCTTAAAGGAGTGGAAGAACCTGATGTTTCGCCTGTCCCAAAGAGGAGGGTTAATTGCAAGTGGCATTGCTAGATCAATGAAACGGAGAGAGGACCTACTATTACAAAATAACATTCTTTTGGCAGCTGTTTATGTAGACCCAATGCATCGGATTCTTCTAGATGATCCACAGCTAACTAAAGGAAAAGAAGCTCTGTTTGAAATAGCAGTAAGGATGAAAGGGTTGCAGAACAGTCAGGAGGAACAAGAAGAATTTGGCCGTCCTGCCACATCTTCACCCTCATCAACTGATGAAGAATTTAAAGGGAACCTGTCACCCCGAAAATCGCGGGTGAGGTAAGCCCAACGGCATCAGGGGCTTATCTGCAGCATTCTGTAATGCTGTAGATAAGCCCCCGATGTTACCTGAAAAAGGAGAAAAAGACGTTATATTATACTCACCCAGGGGCGGTCCCGCTGCTGGTCAGGTCAGATGGGCGTCTCTGGTCCGCTGCGGCGCCTCCCAACTTCATTACAAGACGTCCTCTTCTGATCTTCAGCCACGGCTCCGGCGCAGGCGTACTTTGCTCTGCCCTGTTGAGGGCAGACAAAGTACTGCAGTGCGCAGGCGCTGGGCCTCTGACCTTTCCGGCGCCTGCGCACTGCAGTACTATCCTCTGTCCTCAAGAGGGCAGAGCAAAGTACGCCTGCGCCGGAGCCGTGGCTGAAGATCAGAAGAGGACATCTTGTAATGAAGATGGGAGGCGCCGCAGCGGACCGGAGACGCCCATCCGACCTGACCAGCAGCGGGACCGCCCCTGGGTGAGTATAATATAACGTCTTTTTCTCCTTTTTCAGGTAACATCGGGGGCTTATCTACAGCATTACAGAATGCTGCAGATAAGCCCCTGATGCCGGTGGGCTTACCTCACCCGCGATTTTCGTGGTGACAGGTTCCCTTTAATTGCGAAAAATATTTGGATCACAAGGACCGTGCAAAGCGTTCCCGCATAGAAGAGTCATCCCCATCAAAGAACACAGCCAGTACATTTCAGCAGAATTTTTCATGTGCACTAAAAGAAATTGAGAAATTTGACCGTTCATCAAAAATAACAGTGCAACAAGCGATTCCTCTGTATCCTGACATTGACAGAGATGTTGCCCGAGTGGTTACTGCTTTGCCACCAACCCAAGTTAGTGTAGAGAGGTTGTTCTCTGCTCTCAAAATAATTAGATCAGATTTGAGGGCATTCATGAAGGAGGATCTGACAGAGGCAATACTTTTTCTGAGGACAAATTTATAGATTTCTTCTTATTAACTGCATAACAGTGTTTATTGCATGTTTACTTACAAGAGTTTAGAAAAGTTTATAAAAGTTATTTGCTATATTCTAATTGCATTCTAATAAATATAGTTTTTGCTCTAAGTGGTCTGATTACTTATATGATGGTGAGAAACTGAATAAGCACAATGTTAATATTTGACAACAATAAATTTATTGTTACAAATTGGCTATTTATGAAAGAGTCGGAGCCAGAGTCGGTACCTGATAAAATCCAGGAGTCGGAGTCGCAACTGTGGCTTACCGACTACACAGCCCTGCCCTGCAGTCACCGCTCACACAGGGTTGATGCCAGCGGTAACGGACCACGTTATGCCACGGGTAACTCACTCCGTTACCGCCGCTATTAACCCTGTGTGACCAAGTTTTTACTATTGATGCTGCCTATGCAGCGTCAATAGTAAAAAGATCTAATGTTAAAAATAATTTAAAAAAAATAAAAAAAATCATCATATACTCACCCTCCGGCGCCTTTCCCTCTCTTCGCTACGTTCCAGTGCTAAGGATGGTATGCAACAAGGACCTTCCATGACGTCACGGTCATGTGACCGCGACGTCATCACAAGTCCTGCGCGCCTACGCGAGAAGGACCTGCCATCACGTCACGGTCATGTGACCGCGACATCATCACACCCTGGGATCGGAAGCTGGTGACAGAACTACAAGGGGCCCTCGATCGGAAGGTGAGTACCGTATATACTCGAGTATAAGCCGAGATTTTCAGCCCAAATTTTTGGGCTGAAAGTGCCCCTCTCGGCTTATACTCGAGTCACGGTAGCGGTGGGGTCGGCGGGTGAGGGCGCTGAGGCATACTTACCTAGTCCCAGCGATCCTCGCGCTGTCCCTGCCTTCCTCCCCGTCTTCTGTGCTGCAGCTTCTTCCCCTCTTCAGCGGTCACGTGGGACCGCTCATTACAGAAATGAATAGGCGGCTCCACCTCCCATAGGGGTGGAGCCGCCTATTCATTTCTCTAATCAGCGGTGCCGGTGACCGCTGACAGGAAGAGGCTGCAGCACAGAAGACGGGGAGGAAGGCAGGGACAGCGCGAGGATCGCTGGGACTAGGTGAGTATGTTATATTTACCTGTCCACGTTCCAGCTGCCGGGCGTCGCTCCATCTTCCCGGCGCCTCCATCTTCCCGGCGTCTGCGCTCTGACTGTTCAGGTCAGAGGGCGCGATGACGCATATAGTGTGCGCGGCGCCCTCTGCCTGATCAGTCAGAGCGGAGAGACGCCGGAACGAGACGCTGGGAGCTGCAATCAAGAGAGGTGAGTATGTGTTTTTTTTTTTGTTGCAGCAGCAGCGGCCATGGCACAGATTTATGTGCAGCATCTATGGGGCACAATGAACGCTGCAGAGCACTATATGGGGCATCTGTGCAGCATCTATGGGGCACAATGAACGCTGCAGAGCAATATATGGGGCATCTGTGCAGCATCTATGGGGCACAATGAACGCTGCAGAGCAATATATGGGGCATCTGTGCAGCATCTATGGGGCAATATGAACGCTGCAGAGCACTATGGGGCATCTGTGCAGCATATTATGGGGCAATATGAACGGTGCAGAGCACTATGAGGCATCTGTGCAGCATCTATGGGGCAATATGAACGGTGAAGAGCAATATATGGGCATCTGTGCAGCATCTATGGGGCACAATGAACGCTGCAGAGCACTATATGGGGCATCTGTGCAGCATCAATGGGGCACAATGAACGCTGCAGAGCACTATATGGGGCATCTGTGCAGCATCTATGGGGCACAATGAACGGTGCAGAGCACTATGGGGCATCTGTGCAGCATCTATGGGGCAATATGAACGGTGCAGAGCACTATATGGGGCACAGATATTGGGCAAAAATAAACGGTGCAGAGCATATATGGGGCACAGATATGGGGCAATATGAACGGTGCAGAGCACTATATAGCACAGCTATGGGGAAATAATGATCTATTTTTATTTTTGAAATTCACCGGTAAATGCTGCATTTCCACCCTAGGCTTATACTCGAGTCAATAAGTTTTCCCAGTTTTTTGTGGCAAAATTAGGGGGGGTCGGCTTATACTCGGGTCGGCTTATACTCGAGTATATACGGTATATGTTTATTTTTTAACCTGTGACATGTGTGGCTGGGCAATATACTACGTGGCTCTGTGCTGTATACTACGTCACAGTGAAATATACTACGTGGCTCTGTGCTGTGTACTACGTCACTGGGCAATATACTATGTCACTGGGCAATATACTACGTCACTGGGCTACATACTAGGTGGCTGGGCACTATACATGGCTGGGCAATATACTACGTAGCTGGGCAATATAGTACGTGACTAGGCAATATACTACATGGCTGGGCAATATGCTCTGTGCTGTATACTACGTCGCTGGGCAATATACTACATGGCTGGGCAACATACTATGTGACTGGGCAATATACTACGTGACTGGGCAATATACTACGTGGCTGGGCAATATAGTATGTGGGCTGTGCAATATACTATGTGGCTCTGTGCTGTATACTACGTGGCTCTGTGCTGTATACTACGTTGCTGGGCAATATACTACGTCACTGGGCAATATACTACGTCACTGGGCTACATACTACGTGGCTGGGCAATATGCTCTGTGCTGTATACTACGTAACTGGGCAATATACTACATGGCTGGGCAATATACTACGTGACTGGGCAATATACTACGTAGCTGGGCAATATAGTACGTGACTAGGCAATATGCTCTGTGCTGTATACTACGTCGCTGGGCAATATACTACGTGGCTGGGCAATATACTATGTGACTGGGCAATATACTACGTGACTGGGTAATATAGTACGTGACTGGGCAATATACTACGTGGCTGGGCAATATAGTATGTGGGCTGTGCAATATACTACGTGGCTGTGCTGTATACTACGTGGCTCTGTGCTGTATTCTACGTCGCTGGGCAATATACTACGTGGCTGGGCAATATACTACGTTACTGGGCAATATACTACATGGCTTGGCAATGTACTACATGGCTGGGCAATATACTACGTGACTGGGCAATATACTACGTGACTGGGCAATATACTACGTGACTGGGCAATATACTACGTGACTGGGCAATATACTACGTGGGCTGTGCAATATACTACGTGGACATGCATATTCTAGAATACCCGATGCGTTAGAATCGGGCCACCATCTAGTCTAGTATATATACCCTGCAACATTATACTTTAAAGACAGGTATCCAGTCCCCTCTTAAATTTAAGGCTAGGTTCCCATTGCGTTAATGGGACCGCGCTAACGGACAGCGTTGCACGGCGAAATTAACGCCGTGCAACGCATCCGTTAGCGCGCCCATTAACAGCAATGGGGACGCGCATCACTAGCACGTGCCATTTTCGGCACGCGCTAGCGATGTGCCGGTGTTTTGTGGCGCGCCACGGACGTTGCTTGCAGTGTCCGAGGCGCGCCCGCAGTCCGTTCCCGCAGATCAGAGATTGCGTTAGCGCTAGGCGCTAAACGGATTGCACTAACGCAATCTGAACCTAGCCTTAGTAATGAATCACTCATTACAACATCATACGGCAGAGAGTTCCATAGTCTCACTGCTCTTACAGTAAAGAACCCGCGTCTGTTATTATGCCTAAACCTTCTTTCCTCCAGACGTAGAGGATGCCCCATTGTCCCTGTCTCAGGTCTATGATTAAAAAGATCATCAGAAAGGTCTTTGTACTGTCCCCTAATATATTTATACATTAAAATAAGATCACCCCTTAGTCTTTGTTTTTCCAAACTAAATAGCCCCAAGTGTAATAACCTATCTTGGTATTGCAGACCCCCCAGTCCTCTAATAACCTTGGTCGCTCTTCTCTGCACCCGCTCCAGTTCAGCTATGTCTTTCTTATACACCGGAGACCAGAACTGTGCACAGTATTCTAAGTGTGGTCGAACTAGTGACTTGTATAGAGGTAAAATTATATTCTCCTCATGTGCATCTATGCCTCTTTTAATGCATCCCATTATTTTATTTGCCTTTGTAGCAGCTGCCTGACACTGGCCACTGAATATGAGTTTGTCATCCACCCAGGTCTTTTTCATTGACGGTTTTGCCAGAATTTTAGAATTAAGCGCATAGTTATACATCTTATTACTTCTCCCCAAGTGCATGACCTTACATTTATCCCCATTAAAGCTCATTTGCCATTTATCAGCCCAAGCTTCTAGTTTACATAAATCATCCTGTAATATAAAATTGTCCTCCTCTGTATTGATTACCCTGCAGAGTTTATTGTCATCTGCAAATATTGAAATTCTGCTCTGAATGCCCCCTACAAGGTCATTAATAAATATGTTAAAAAGAAGAGGTCCCAATACTGACCCCTGTGGTACCCCACTGCTAACCGCGACCCAGTCCGAGTGTGCTCCATTAATAACCACCCTTTGTTTCCTATCCCTGAGCCAGCTGATAGAACGGATGGTGTGTCATTTCCTTTTAAGCATAATCACATGACCTCTTCAAATTAAAAACAGTTTTTGTGAAACATTTAACAAACATGAAAATGATATATAGAAACAAACGCCAACCTTCAATTTTCGTTGATCAATATCACATTTTTTCTCAAATATTAGGATACTATTATTTAGGCGGACTATAGAAATACATATAAAAGATTATCTACTATATAATTATCTAAGGGTCACTTCCGTCTTTCTGCCTGTCTGTCTGTAATGGAAATCCCAAGTCGCTGATTGGTCGCGGCATAACAGCCACGACCAATCAGCGACGGGCACAGTCCGGCGGCAAAATGGCCGCTCCTTACTCCCTGCAGTCAGTGCTCACATAGGGTTAATGGCAGCGTTAACGGGCCGCGGTGTAACGCACTCCGTTAACGCTGCTATTAACCCTGTGTGACCAACTTTTTACTATTTTACTATGCAGCATCAATAGTAAAAAGATCTAATGTTAAAAATAATAAAAAATAGTTATATACTCACCATACGTCAGCCCCTTGGATCCAGAACAGGCCTTTCCCGCTCCACGCGAAGCTCCGGTGACCGCTCCATGCATTGCGATCTCGCGAGATGATGGCGTAGCGCAATGCACTCTTGAGACCGGAGCATCGGTAAACGCTTCGCCTGGATCCGGGGGCCAACGGAAGGCGAGTATATAACCATTTTTTAGTTTAAGGGTATGTGTCCACGTTCAGGATTGCATCAGGATTTGGTCAGGATTTTATGTCAGTATTTGTAAGCCAAAACCAGGAGTGGGTGATAAATACATAAGTGGTGCATATGTTTCTATTATACTTTTCCTCTAATTGTTCCACTCCTGGTTTTGGCTTACAAATACTGACATAAAATCCTGACCAAATCCTGATGCAATCCTGAACTTGGACACATACCCTTCTTTTTTTTTTTTTTTTAAACAGGGATATGATGCCTACATTGCTATATACTACGTGAGCTGTGCAATATACTGCATGGGCTGTGCTATATACTGTGTGGGCTGTGCTATATACTACGTGGGCTGTGCAACATACTGCGTGGGCTGTGCAACATACTGTGTGGGCTCGGCAATATACTACGTGGGCTGTGCTATATACTACGTGGGCTGTTATATACTATGTAGCTGTGCTATATACTACGTGGCCGGCCACGAACAATCAGTGACAGGTGCAGTCCAGCCGCAAAATGGCACAGGATTTGAACCACGCTTCGCTAATTGGTCGCGGCCGGCCGAATCCTGTGTATTCAATATATTATTCTAAAATCTTCATAAATAAACTACATACATATTCTAGAATACCCGATGCGTTGGAATCGGGCTACCATCTAGTAAGAAATTATATGAAGCATGAAAAGTCCAACCTCTCATTGAGTCCTAAGGGGCCCTGCACGTTTGCTTTAATGATCCATTTAGCTTCCTGGCGTAGGAGAATTTTATTATGATCCCCCCCCATTTTTTGGTGGTTTAACCACTTCTAACCCTGCAAAACGCAGGCAGTGGGGATCTGAATCATGTACTCCCTGTATGTGTTTAATAAACCGTGGCGAGCCTTTACCTGTTGAGATTGAATTGAAATGTTCCCAAAATCTTATAAACATTGATCTTATAGTTTTTCCGATATAAAAAAAATAAACATGGACAAAATATAGTATAAACCACGAATTTAGACCTACATGTAATTAAATCAGAAACTCTTTTTTGGATGTGTCCAACTTTTACGATTGTATCTGTCAGGCGGTATCGACAAAAGTTACAGTTATCGCATCTAAAATTACCTTTTGGGGTGCCTGCAGTGAGCCAATTTGCGTTTGTAAGCAAACCTAGGTTTAATCATCCCAAATTTAGTCAGATCATTATCTGTTTCCAGAACATGCCAATTCTTACGTATTGATGCCTGAATTGCTTTATCCACAGGGGTGTGTTTGAAGCTAAAGTTAAAGAATTTCTCAAGTGGGACTGACTGCGTTTGTCTTCGTTTAGATCTACCGAATAATAAGTCTTTTTGTGTGATTTGACTCACCCGTGACTCGGCCTCATTCAATAACTTTAAAGGGTAGCCCCTATCCAGAAACCTTCCCTTTAATTCATTGATTTGTTGTTTGAAACAGACATCATCATTATTGATTTTTCTTAAAGGGAACCTGTCACCCCCAAAATCGAGGGTGAGCTAAGCCCACCGGCATCAGGGGCTTATCTACAGCATTCTGTAATGCTGTAGATAAGCCCCCAATGTATCCTATAAGATGAGAAAAAGAGGTTAGATTATACTCACCTGGGAAGGCAGTCCGCCACTGCGGTCCGGGGCCTCCCATTTTCATGTGATGACATCCTCTTCTGGTCTTCATGCTGTGGCTCCGATTCAGGCGTACTTTGTCTGCCCTGTTGAGGGCAGAGCAAAGTACTGCAATGCGCAGGGAAAGGTCAGAGAGGCCCGGAAAGGTCAGACAGGGCAGACAAAGTACGCATGCGCCGCAGCGTGAATACCAGAAGAGGACATCATCTGATGAAGATGGGAGGCGCCGGACCGGATGGCAACACCCATCGGACCGGACCGGGACCGCCTCTGGGTGAGTATAATCTAACCTCTTTTTATTTTTTAGGATACATCGGGGGCTTATCTACAGCATTCCAGAATGCTGTAGATAAGCCCCTGATGCTGGTGGGCTTAGCTCACCCTCGATTTTGGGGGTGACAGGTTCCCTTTAAACGTAACATTTGACTGTAGGGAAGTCCTTTTTTTGTATGGTCAGGATGAGCCGAATCATATCTCAATAGAGAATTAGATGCAGGTAATTTTCTGTGCACTTTTGTAAGTAAAATCCCTTCAGAGATATTAATTTCCATATCAAGAAAATTCAATGTGTCCTGTCCAAAGCAGGCAGTAAATTGCATATTTTCATCATTAGTTGTATTTAAATAATTGACAAAATAAAAAAAGACAGATTGTCCACCCTCCCATACCATGAAAACATCATCTACAAAACGGATGTAACATTTAATGTATTTCAAGAAATGGTTATTCATGCTGGTGATGAACCTTTCTTCGAACGTTACTAAAAATAAATTGGTGTACCCTGTTGTGAATTCTGTGGCAGAGCTCCCTCCTGTGGTCACAAGTGGTACTTCGGCTGATTCTCTCTGTGAGCTTCCGTTGGTGGAGGAAAGTGGTACTGCGGCTTCTGAGTTTCCTTCCTCAGGTGATGTGGTGAAGTCGTTAGGTGCTGCTCTATTTAACTCCACCTAGTGCTTTGATCCTGGCCTCCAGTCAATGTTCTAGTATTGGACCTGTTTCCTCCTGGATCGTTCCTGTGGCCTGCTGCTCTGCATAGCTAAGTTCCGCTTTTGCTATTTTGTTTGCTGTTTTTTTTTGTCCGGCTTGCCTTTTTGTTTGCTGGAAGCTCTGGGACGCAGAGGGTGTACCTCCGTGCCGTTAGTTCGGTACGGAGGGTCTTTTTGCCCCCTTTGCGTGGTTTTTTGTAGGGTTTTGTGTTGACCGCAAAGTTACCTTTCCTATCCTCGCTCTGTTCAGAAAGTCGGGCCTCACTTTGCTAAATCTATTTCATCTCTATGTTTGTCTTTTCATCTTAACTCACAGTCATTATATGTGGGGGCTGCCTTTTCCTTTGGGGTATTTCTCTGAGGCAAGGTAGGCTTATTTTCTATCTTCAGGCTAGCTAGTTTCTCAGGCTGTGCCGAGTTGCATAGGTAGCGTTAGGCGCAATCCACGGCTGCCTCTAGTGTGGTTGGAGAGGATTAGGGATTGCGGTCAGCAGAGTTTCCACGTCTCAGAGCTCGTTCTATGTTTTTGGGTTATTGTCAGGTCACTGTATGTGCTCTGACTTCTATGTCCATTGTGGTAGTGAATTACCTTATCATGACAGTACCCATAGCGGTACCTGATTCTTGTAGGTACCATTGGTTTAAGAACTTGAATGTATTATGCGTCAGTACGAAGTTTAACCCTTCCTCAATAAAGGTGATAAAATTAGGTGTTTTATTGGCATGCTCCAATATTTTTTTCACTGCATTGATACCCTACTGGTGTGGTGTCCTAATGTACAAATTGACGACATCTATTGATGCCAAAGCATAATTAGGATGCCATTCAAATGATTCCAGTACAGTCAAAAAATCCCCCGAATCTTTTACAAAAGATGATATTTGGGATAATAAAGGTTTTAAGCACCAGTCCAGGTACTGCGAAAGGTGTTCTGTAATTGAATTTATCCCTGACACGATGGGACGTCCAGGGGGATGGGTTATGGATTTGTGGACTTTAGGTATACTGTACCAATACGTGGGAAGGGAATAATTTTTCCACTTCTTTTTTGGTTAACACATTATTTTCTATGCTTTTACGCAGTAAGGTACTTAATTTTTCTTTAACCCCTTTACCCCCAAGGGTGGTTTGCACGTTAATGACCGGGCCAATTTTTACAATTCTGACCACTGTCCCTTTATGAGGTTATAACTCTGGAACGCTTCAATGGATCCTGGTGATTCTGACATTGTTTTCTCGTGACATATTGTACTTCATGACAATGGTAAAAATTATTTGATAGTACCTGCGTTTATTTGTGAAAAAAACGGAAATTTGGCGAAAATTATGAAAATTTCGCAATTTTCCAACTTTGAATTTTTATGCAATTAAATCACAGAGATATGTCACACAAAATACTTAATAAGTAACATTTCCCACATGTCTACTTTACATCAGCACAATTTTGGAACCAAAATTTTTTTTTGTTAGGGAGTTATAAGGGTTAAAAGTTGACCAGCAATTTCTCATATCTACAACACCATTTTATTTTAGGGACCACATCTCATTTGAAGTCATTTTGAGGGGTCTATATGATAGAAAATACCCAAGTGTGACACCATTCTAAAAACTACACCCCTCAAGGTGCTCAAAACCATATTCAAGAAGTTTATTAACCCTTCTGGTGCTTCACAGGAATTTTTTGAATGTTTAAATAAAAATGAACATTTAACTTTTTTTCACAAAAAATGTAATTCAGCTCCAATTTGTTTTATTTTACCAAGGGTAACAGGAGAAAATGGACCCCAAACATTGTTGTACAATTTGTCCTGAGTATGCCAATACCCCACATGTGGGGGTAAACCACTGTTTGGGCGCATGGCAGAGCTCGGAAGCGAAGGAGTGCCATTTGACTTTTCAATGCAAAATTGACTGGAATTGAGATGGGACGCCATGTTTCGTTTGGAGAGCCCCTGATGTGGCTAAACATTGAAACCCCCCACAAGTGACACCATTTTGGAAAGTAGACCCCCTAAGGAACTTATCTAGAGGTGTGGTGAGCACTTTGACCCAACAAGTGCTTCACAGAAGTTTATAATGTAGAACCGTAAAAATAAAAAATCATATTTTTTCACAAAAATTATCTTTTCGCCCCCAATTTTTTATTTTCCCAAGGGTAAGAGAAGAAATTGGACCCCAAAAGTTGTTGTACAATTTGTCCTGAGTACGCGGATACCCCATATGTGGGGGTAAACCACTGTTTGGGTGGATGGGAGAGCTCGGAAGGGAAGGAGCGCCGTTTGACTTTTCAAAGCAAAATTGACAGGAATTGAGATGGGACGCCATGTTGCGTTTGAAGAGCCACTGATGTGCCTAAACATTGAAACCCCCCACAAATGACACCATTTTGGAAAGTAGACCCCCTAAGGAACTTATCTAGAGGTGTGGTGAGCACTTTGACCCACCAAGTGCTTCACAGAAGTTTATAATGCAGAGCCGTAAAAATAAAACAAAATTTTTTTCCCACAAAAATTATTTTTTTAGCCCCCAGTTTTGTATTTTCCTGAGGGTAACAGGAGAAATTGGACCCCAAAATTTGTTGCCCAATTTGTCCTGAGTGCGATGATACACCATATGTGGGGGGAACCACTGTTTGGGCACATGGGAGGGCTCAGAAGGGAAGGAGTGCCATTTGAATGCAGACTTAGATGGAATGGTCTGCAGGTGTCACATTGCGTTTGCAGAGCCCCTAATGTACCTAAACAGTAGAAACCCCCCACAAGTGACACCATTTTGGAAAGTAGACCCCCTTAGGAACTTATCTAGATGTGTGCTGAGCGCTTTGACCCACCAAGGGCTTCACAGAAGTTTATAATGGAGAGCCGTAAAAATAAAACAAAAATTTTTTCCCACAAAAATTATTTTTTAGCCCCCAGTTTTGTATTTTTCCGAGGGTAAAAGGAGAAATTCGACCCCACAATTTGTTGTCCAATTTGTCCTGAGTGCGCTGATACCCCATATGTGGGGGGGAACCACTGTTTGGGCGCATGGGAGGGCTCGGAAGGGAAGGAGCTCCATTTGGAATGAGGACTTAGATGGAATGGTCTGCAGGTGTCACATTGCATTTGCAGAGCCCCTAATGTACCTAAACAGTAGAAACCTCCCACAAGTGACACCATTTTGGAAACTAGACCCCCTAAGGAACTCATCTAGATGTGTTGTGATAGCTTTGAACCCCCAAGTGTTTCACTACAGTTTGTAACGCAGAGCCGTGAAAATTAAAAAAAAAAATCTTTCCCCCCAAAATTATTTTTTAGCCCCCAGTTTTGTATTTTCCCGAGGGTAAGAGGAGAAATTCGACCCCAAAAGTTGTTGTCCAATTTGTCCTGAGTACGCTGATACCCCGTATGTTGGGGGAAACCAACGTTTGAGCGCATGGCAGAGCTCGGAAGGGAAGGAGCGCCATTTGGAATGCAGACTTAGATGGAATGGTCTGCAGACGTCACATTGCATTTGCAGAACCCCTAATGTACCTAAACAGTAGAAACCCCCCACAAGTGACCCCATATTGGAAACTAGACCCCCCAGGGAACTAATCTAGATGTGTTGTGAGAACTTTGAACCCCCAAGTGTTTCACTACAGTTTATAACGCAGAGCCGTGAAAATAAAAAATCTTTTTTTTCCCACAAAAAATATGTTTTAGCCCCGAGTTTTGTATTTTCCCAAGGGTAGCAGGAGAAATTGGACCCCAAAAGTTGTTGTCCTATTTGTCCTGAGTACGCTGATACCCCATATGTTGGGGTAAACCCCTGCTTGGGCACACGGGAGAGCTCGGAAGGGAAGAAGCACTGTTTTACTTTTTCAACGCAGAATTGGCTGGAATTGAGATCAGACGCCATGTCGCGTTTGGAGAGCCCCTGATGTGCCTAAACAGTGGAAACCCCCCAATTATAACTGAAACCCTAATCCAAACACATCCCTAACCCTAATCCCAACAGTAACCCTAACCACACCTCTAACCCTGACACACCCCTAACCCTAATCCCAACCCTATTCCCAACCGTAAATGTAATCTAAACCCTAACTGTAACTTTAGCCCCAACCCAAACTGTAGCCCTAGCCCTAACCCTAGCCCTAACCCTAACCCTAGCCCTAGCCCTAACCCTAGCCCTAACCCTAGCCCTAACCCTAGCCCTAACCCTAGCCCTAACCCTAACCCTAGCCCTAACCCTAGCCCTAACCTTAGCCCTAACCCTAGCCCTAACCCTAGCCCTAACCCTAACCCTAGCCCTAACCCTAGCCCTAACCCTAGCCCTAACCCTAGCCCTAACCCTAGCCCTAACCCTAGCCCTAACCCTAGCCCTAGCCCTAGCCCTAACCCTAGCCCTAACTCTAACCCTAGCCCTAATGGGAAAATGGAAATAAATACATTTTTTTAATTTTTCCCTAACTAAGGGGGTGATGAAGGGGGGTTTGATTTACTTTTATAGCGGGTTTTTTAGCGGATTTTTATGATTGGCAGCCGTCACACACTGAAAGACGCTTTTTATTGCAAAAAATATTTTTTGCGTTACCACATTTTGAGAGCTATAATTTTTCTATATTCTGGTCCACAGAGTCATGTGAGGTCTTGGTTTTTGCGGGACGAGTTGATGTTTTTATTGGTAACATTTTCGGGCACGTGACATTTTTTGATCGCTTTTTATTCCGATTTTTGTGAGGCAGAATGACCAAAAACCAGCTATTCATGAATTTCTTTTGGGGGAGGCGTTTATACCGTTCCGCGTTTGGTAAAATTGATGAAGCAGTTTTATTCTTCGGGTCAGTACGATTACAGCGACACCTCATTTATATCATTTTTTTATGTTTTGGCGCTTTTATACGATAAAAACTATTTTATAGAAAAAATAATTATTTTTGCATCGCTTTATTCTCAGGACTATAACTTTTTTATTTTTTTGCTGATGATGCTGTATGGCGGCTCGTTTTTTGCGGGACAAGATGACGTTTTCAGCGGTACCATGGTTAGTTATATCTGTCTTTTTGATCGCGTGTTATTCCACTTTTTGTTCGGCGGTATGATTATCAAGCGTTGTTTTTTGCCTCGTTTTTTTTTTTTTTTTCTTACGGTGTTTACTGAAGGGGTTAACTAGTGGTCCAGTTTTATAGGTCGGGCCGTTACGGACGCGGCGATACTAAATATGTGTACTTTTATTGTTTTGTTTTTTTTATTTAGATAAAGAAATGTATTTATGGGAATAATATTTTTATTTTTTTTTTCATTATTTTGGAATATTTTTTTTTATTTTTTTTTACACATTTGAAATTTTTTTTTTTACTTTTTTACTTTGTCCCAGGGGGGGACATCACAGATCAGTGATCTGACAGTTTGCACAGCACTCTGTCAGATCACTGATCTGATAGGAGTGCAGGCTGCTTCACAGTGCCTGCTCTGAGCAGGCTCTGTGAAGCCACCTCCCTCCCTGCAGGACCCGGATCCGCGGCCATCTTGGATCCGGGGCTGGAGGGAGCAGGGAGGGAGGTGAGACCCTCGCAGCAACGCGATCACATCGCGTTGCTGCGGGGGGCTCAGGGAAGCCCGCAGGGAGCCCCCTCCCTGCGCGGTGCTTCCCTGTACCGCCGGCACATCGCGATCATCTTTGATCGCGGTGTGCCGGGGGTTAATGTGCCGGGGGCGGTCCGTGACCGCTCCTGGCACATAGTGCCGGATGTCAGCTGCGATAAACAGCTGACACCCGGCCGCGATCGGCGGCGCTCCCCCCGTGAGCGCTGCCGATCGCACATGACGTACTATTGCGTCCTTGGGAAGTAAAGCCCACCCCACATGGACGCAATAGTACGTCTAATGGCAGAAAGGGGTTAAATTTGGGAAGTGGGTTACAATCTAGACGTTGATATGTGTCAACCTGATTTAATTGCAATAAACTATCTTGAATGTAATACTCTCTTGACAAGAGAACGATATTACCGCCTTTATCTGCTCTGCGGAATATGACATCTTTCCACTGCTGCAGTTCTTTCACTGCTGTTAACTGTGAGTGTGTTACATTTTTAAAGGGCTCACGATATAATTGAGCTTCAATCTTCATCTTTGATCACTAATTCATGGAAGAGATCTATTACGTTGCCTGGTGAAGTCGGGGGTACTTAGACTTCACCCCAGCTGTGAAGGGAGCTGAAACACGGTTAGAATCAGGCAAATTACATTCTACTGCTATGTTAGGGTACCGTCACACAGTGGCAATTTGATCGCTACGACGGCACGATCTGTGACGCTCCAGCATCGTAACAATATCGCTCCAGCGTCGTAGACTGCTGTCACACTTTGCAATGTACGACGCTGGAGCGATAATTTCATGACGTATGTGCGATGTAGAAGCCGTTGGTTACTATGCGCACATCGTATACAATATCGTGCACACCTTTGTTACACCATGCGATCATGCCGCCACAGCGGGACACTAGACGACGAAAGAAAGTTTCAAACAATCTGCTACGACGTACGATTCTCAGCGGGGTCCCTGATCGCAGGAGCGTGTCAGACACTGCGAGATCGCTGGAACGTCACGGATACATCGCTGGAACGTCACGAATCGTGCCGTCGTAGCGATCAAAATGCCACTGTGTGACAGTACCCTAAGGGTTAGTAATCTCCATGAGTGATATATCATCAAGATGTGAAGGATTCTCAGGGGGATAAGCCACAAATCCCAAGGTACCAATAGAAACCACATTTTGTGTCTCAGTACTCAAAGTTTTTTTCTCTTTATTAACAAACGCCTTATGCAAATGCAGCCTTCTAACCCCTTTGAACAAATCAATTTTAATCTCAAATGCAAATTAGATGTCCACGTTTACAACATTTGCCTCAATTTTGCTTTTTCAGTAAACGTGTTTGTTAAAAAGATATCCTTAACACAGTTGATTGTTTAGGATCATTATTGACTTTTAAAGACAAGAAACATCAAAGAGAGGAACAATACAAGCCATATAAAAACATTCTACATCTTTGTTTTAGGCCGCTTTCACATTTGCGGTTGTGTCCGCAGCGTTTCATCCGCAATAATCTGCATGCGTTGTGTTTTCCTATATTTAACATTATAAACGCAAGTGTCTGCATTTGATTGCGTTTGGCCGTGTTTGACGACGCATGCGTAGTTTCGTCGTCTGCGGTTTGGCGCGGTGAACGCTACATGTAGTAATTTTGTAGGCGTCAATTAGCCGCCTAGAAACGTGTGGTTGTTAGCGGCACAAATGCGCAAAAAAAAAGCATTGCTGTCTATGTGAAGGCATGTTGCCGCAAGCACATGCGTTTGCTTGCGTTCGTGAACGCATGCGTTGAACCAGAGAAAAACATATCTAGACACTGATTAGCCACCCCCCACATACTAGGTGATAAAGGGAAGGAGTGGACAGTTGCAGGTCACTACACAGCAGACTGGGAAGCGGACCACACAGAGGAAAGCAACTTGGAGGAAAAAAGACTCTGAACAATGTGAGTATATCAAAGCCAATGCCTGTATTTTCTATTTTCTGTCTCTACATGTCCTAATATCTTCCATTTCTTTCTTTCTGCATGCATCAGAATGTCTTCTTCTGATGAGGAGCAACGTCCTGGGCATTGTGAAGCCGAACATGTCAGTGAAGTGAGTACTCACCTCGTCAGATTGGTAAGTATTCACTGTCACATCTACACATATGACAATTTTTTTTTCCTTTTTTTAGAGTTCTTCTTCTTATACTGCGGCAGAGGCTGGGCAGGAGCAGCGGACTCACAGTCGGGTGGCAAGGCGGCAGCGTGTACATATACAAGGCTGACTGTTTACTGTATCCTCACTTTAGTATTCTTGAATCTTCCTTTCTTTACTTTACTCTTTCTTTACATTTGTCTTCTGCACTCCATTTGTATCTTGACTTTCCTTATTCATGCCATTTCTCATCCTCTGTTTTCTTTCTTTTCCTTATGTTAATGTATCCAACATTAAGGTCTTTATTTATTTTTTAGGTTCCAGAACGGGATGAAGACCTAATAGAAAATGACCTCCTCATGTCCCTGGTCCAGGAGCGAGTCCCGTTGTGGGACACCCGGGTTCCACAGCACTCGGACAATGTGACGATCCGGCAACTATGGAAGAGGGGGCCAAAGCGATGTGGGATGGCTGGGACAACGCCCCTACTGGGGTCCGAAGTGCATTTTGTAAGTATTGCAATGCAGTGTGAAGCAGCAGTGACCTTGGCTGTGCTCACACAACTGTGTGTGATGAGAGAAACTCTCAGGAGTTTCTCTCATCACACACAGTTGTGTAGGCACGGCCAAATGTACATTGTGCAACCATAAGTTTTTGTTTTTTCAACAGCGCAGAAAGTGAAAACAAGTTGGCGTTCGATGAAGGACCACTTCAACAAGGGCCTGCATCAAGA
This sequence comes from Ranitomeya imitator, assembly GCF_032444005.1. Lineage (NCBI taxonomy): Eukaryota > Metazoa > Chordata > Amphibia > Anura > Dendrobatidae > Ranitomeya > Ranitomeya imitator. Next base: position 396,791,377 of record NC_091286.1, read on the forward strand.
GAGCCGTGTTCCCAGTGGTTCAGGAGCAAGGATCCGAAAGTGCCAATACCATCGCGTTCTGGCATTTTTAAGACCGGTCCTTGCCCAGAGAACATAAATATTTATCTCGTGCATTTGGTTGTGTTGTATTGCCATAATCTGTATGTTTCTGTTCCACAGGAGTTGGCGTCTGGTAAATTTTTGGTGTTAAATGTTTTTTTTCTTTTTTCACAGCACATGGAGCAGTACTGTTGGCCCAGGTTCTGGAGCGGTCCTTCATCAGACAGCCATGGACCCATCCCAGCCATCCAGCAGCGCTGCAGCAAGTGGGCCTGCCACACTACCTGGAGACCAGGAAGCTGGTCCATCAGGTGTTCCCCTTTCCCAGTCCTCTGCCCCCTTTTTTGGGGGCTCCTCCCGGCAGAGGCAGAGGGCATCAGACAGGTCCCTCATGCCCGAGTTTTTGCACTTGAGCTCGGTTTTACACGAAGGACTCAAGCCTTTGGGTGACCGAATGGATATTTCCCTTAGCCACATGAGTACATGTATCCAGGAGGTGACCAAAAGCCTTGACCAAGTAAAAGCCGACCTCCAGAGGCCAGCACATCATTTCTTTAACCAAATTGAGCAGGGCATGTTGGAACACCTTACTCCTGATCTCCAGCTTAGTGTCATGCAGGCCTGCAATGCTGGTTACGTGCAGGCTGTGCAGCAGAGTCGGTACTTTCAGCAGACAGTGTCGGCATATCCACCTGTGCCCTCACTGACACGATTAACCTCAATGCCGACCTCTGCTGCATACCACTGCATGGCCACCTCTATTCCTAGCACTTACGGACACCAGAACAGCACCACCACCATGTCGAGTGCTGTAGGACAGCCCACTACCACCACTATGACAACCGCTGCTCCTGCTTGGACCTCCTCCACTGACACCACGATGCAGCAGCAGGACCCTGGCATGGCCTTCCGTACCGCCTCCACCACGATGCAGCAGCAGGACCCTGGCATGGCCTTCCACTCTACAAGCGCTATGGACTCTGGCATGGCTGCACGCTCTACAAGCACTATGGACTCTGGCATGGCTGCATGCTCTATGAGCACTATGGACTCTGGCACACTGCAGCCGGACCCTGACAGGTCATCAACCATGACCATGCCACGATATATGAGCCCACCGAGGCTTACCAGAACCCGGCAATCCCAGAAAGGGGGGAAAAAAAAGAAACCTCCCAGTGTGTCTGTTATGTCAGGTTTGTCTCACCCTTCCAGTGCATCTCAAGCCTCTCATGTGTCAAGCCCTATCCCCGAACTACCAGACCCCACAAGTTTAATTGCCCCTTCTCCTGCCAACCCTGCGTCGTCCACACTTAGCCAGGCCTCACTGCTTCACACCCTCCATTTCCATCACTCTACCCCAAGAAGGCGCAGTTAAATAAATATTTTGGTTGTTAAAAAATAAATACAAATTTTTTGCCCCCAATTATGTTTGGTTTATTGTGTCTTTCGCCACCGGCAACACACATCGTGCGCCAAATAAAACACTGCGCCGCACACTTTATTTTTTGGCCACATCATAGCTCCAGTAGTTAGCAAGTACAAGACTTTGTGTGTCTTTAGTATGGAGCAAAAAATGTATACTTGTATTTTCTCCTTAATCTCTTCATTCTGCTTAGTCTGTGACTAGTGTTGCAGACTGAAGAGAAAATGGTGGCAATACAATGCAAAACTATACTCTACAGGTCAGGTGTCCAAAAACTCATTAGATGGGACACCTGTCCTGGTAAGTAGAGAAGTGCATTGTATAGCCTCCTTTTTCTCTTCTGTGTACATAATCTATTTCACACAAACTGAAGGGATGATGGCGGTCATACACGGCATATCTATGCTCACCTGCACGTGTCAGAAATAGTTAATTCATGAGGCTGTTATATGTACATCATGAATTCGTTATTTCTGACACCTGACTTGATGAGTATAGATCTGTTTTTTATGACAGCCATTGTCTCTTCAGTCTGTGTCCAAAGGATACTGCATAGCAGAATAGAATCAGGACGCAATGACGTCAACAACCTAATCACTAAAACAACATGGCTTCCGTCACACTAGCAGTATGTGGTCAGTATTTTATATTAGTATATTTGTAAGCCAAAACAAGGAGTGGAACAATTTGAGGAAAAGTATAATATTAGCATATCTAGCACCTCAGCCTTTATCACCCACTCCTTGTCTAGGATTACAAATACTGATAATAAATATAGACCAAATACTGCTAGTGTGAGGACAACCTTGGTTTATAGAGGAAATACATATGAGACACGGTCAAGACACCAAAAAAGTTTATTAACGAGAAACATTAGTAACATGTAAGAAAATAACTGGTACAGATAAAACAACAACAGGACATTTACACAACATTGTCCTGCCATGACACACGTCCAATATCCGAATCAAAAAAGGCAGCAAATTGGTCCCGCATGTGGCAACTTCAGCTGTTTACCAGCATCACCCGCTGCGGTCATCGGGCAGTGGGTGTGCAACTGGTTCATCCAGTTCAATGTTGGGCCGCTCCTTAACCATAATGTAATTGCGCAGAACCACACAGGCTTTAACCACCTCGTCGACTGTCTCCATTTTTAGATTTATGGCTGATGCAAGGATGCGCCATTTTGAGACTAGAATCACAAAAGGTACACTCTACAGTTCTTCGTGCCCTGGTCAGTCTGTAGTTAAAGACCCTTTTAGTGTGGTTCATGTCACGACTGGAATATGGCTTCAGTAGGTTTTCACACATCTGAAAAGGCCTCATCCCCAACCATAACAAATGGCATCGGTGGACCTTGAGTGTTGGGGAGAGGTTGTGGCCGTGGAAAATTAAAATTTTTGCCATACACATGGCGGCCCATATCCGAGTTCTTGAAAGTCTGGGAATCGTTGCCACGGCGAAAAGCTCCAATGTCCACGGCTATGAAGCGACAGTCCGCATCGGCTATTGCCATGAGCACAACAGAAAAATATTTTTTATAGTTGAAGTACTCCGATCCTGTTCTGGCAGGTTTCATAATGCGGATGTGCTTTCCATCCACCGCACCCAAACAGTTGGGGAAATCACACACACACTCCAGAATTTTTCCGCAATTCCAATCCACATGTCCAAGGTGGGTAGGGGTATAAGCTCATCCCGGAGTACATTCCACAAAGCCCGGCAGGTGTCCGCAACTATTCCCGACAGGGTGGATATTCCAAGCCGGTATTGGAAATGGAGGGATGATAAACTCTCTCCGGTTGCCAGAAATCTGGAAGAAAATAAATAATAAAGAAAAATCGATTCTATTTATGGTGTGGTTATGCTAAAGACATAAAGGAAAAATACCAAGCAAAAAAAAAACATGTCGGAACACCCAAAATTAGCACTGGCATTGGTTTACATTTCTTACGTACCTTAATGTAACCAGCAGACGTTCCTTGGGTGGAATCGCTCTACGGAGCTTGGTGTCCTGTCTCCGGATGGCTCCTTGGACACGAGCAAGCAAACCCCGGAACGAGTCTTGCGACATCCTTGTGTATTCCGGGAATTTGTCAGAGTTCTCATTAAGCTCGCCATACAGCGTGTGATAGGCCCCAGGTCTCTCACGTAATTCAATAATAGGGTGTCTCCAAAAACGCCTACGCCGTCTCCTTCTCCATCTTTCGCGATTTCTGTCTTGCTCCCAAGCAAACTCACAGGCAAGAAATAGCTTGATGCTTAAATCCAGGTTGAAATAAAAGCTCTCCATGCGAAGATCCATCATGACACAGGATACAGTAGCACACTGTTAAGATTTCAGCATTCCTAGGGTCTATATATAGATATCCTATAATACACGCCCTCTGTAGTCCCATTGGCGGTGTCTTGTTATCTAGATTTTTCTCCTGTACAATTTGTCACCATGCGCACAAAAAACGCAAACGCAGACAAAAACGCATAGAAAAGCGTACAAGCGCAGCGTTTTTTTTACCACATGCATTGCCGCATGCGTAAAAAAACGCCGCGTTTTGTACGCTTTTCTATGCGTTTTTCCCTGCACTTGCGGATGCGGATTAAACGGTGCAGATTCTAACGCAAATGTGAAACTAGCCTAATACATACAGGCAACACAGCAATGATAGAATGGGGGACAACTACCAAAGGATTTAAATAATAATAAGCAGCTTGCAAAATAGGGACAGGTTTTATTTTCTAACTACACTGCTCAAAAAAATTAAGGGAACACTAAAATCCCACATCCTAGAAATCACTGAATTAAATATTCCAGTTGTAAATCTTTATTCATTGCATAGTGGAATGTGTTGAGAACAATAAAACCTAAAAATGATCAATGTAAATCACAACTAATATACCACGGAGATATGGAGTTGGAATGATGCTCAAAATCAAAGTGGAAAATGAAGTTCCAGGCTGATCCAACTTCAGTGGAAATGCCTCAAGACAAGGAAATGATGCTCAGTAGTGTGTGTGACCTCCACGTGCCTGTATGACCTCCCTACAATGCCTGGGCATGCTCTTGATGACGCGGCGGATGGTCTCCTGAAGGATCTCCTCCCAGACCTGGACTAAGCATCTGCCAACTCCTGGACAGTCTGTGGTGCAACGTGGCGCTGGTGGATGGTGCGAGACATGATGTCCCAGATATGTTCAATCGGATTCAGGTCTGGGGAACGGGTGGGCCAGTCCATAGCTTCAATGCCTTCATCTTGCAGGAACTGCTGACACACTCCAGCCACATGAGGTCTGGCATTGTCCTGCATTAGGAGGAACCCAGGGCCAACCGCACCAGCATATGGTCTCACAAGGAGTCTGAGGATCTCATCTCGGTACCTAATGGCAGTCAGGCTACCTCTGGCGAGCACATGGAGGGCTGTTTGGCCCTCCAAAGAAATGCCACCCCACACCATTACTGACCCACTGCCAAACCGGTCATGTTGCAGGAAGCAGATCACTCTTACGGTGTCTCTAGACTCTGTCAGGTCTGTCACATGTGCTCAATGTGAACCTGCTTTCATCTATGATGAGCACAGGGCGCCAGTGGCGAAGTTGCTAATCCTGGTGTTCTGTGGCTAATGCCAAGCTGTGAGCACAACCCCCATCTGTGGACGTCGGGCACTCAAACCATCCTCATGGAGTCGGTTTCTAACCATTTGTGCAGACACATGCACATTTGTGGCCTGCTGGAGGTCACTTCACGGCTCTGGTAGTGCTCCTCCTGTTCCTCCTTGCACAAAGGCTGAGGTAGTGGTCCTGCTGCTGGGTTGTTGCCCTCCTATAGCCCCCTCCACGTCTGCTGGTAGTGCCTCCATCCTCTGGACACTACGCTGACAGACACAGAAAACCTTCTTGCCACAGCTCGCATTGATGTGCCATCCTGGATGAGCTGCACTACCCGAGTCACTTGTGTGGGTTGTAGAGTCCGTCTCAGGCTACGACGAGTGTGAAAGCACAACCAACATTCAAAAGTGACCAAAACATAAGCCACAAAGCATTGGTACTGAGATGTGGTCTGTGGTCCCCACCTGCAGAACCACTCCTTTATTGAGTTTGTCTTGATAATTGCCAATAAATTTCATCTGTTGTCTATTCCATTTGAACAACAGCATGTGAAATTGATTGTCAAACAGTGCTGCTTCCTAAGTGGACAGTTTGATTTCACAGAAGTTTGATTTACTTGGAGTTATATTCTGTAGTTTAAGTGTTCCCTTTATTTTTAGCAGTGTATAATATGGATAACCAAGATCAAGTTTGTTATGATAGTAGAGATTGTACAGAAATAATAATTTAACTTAGTATTATATCCAAGTAGGTTTCCTATATACCGTACCAAACCAGTCATATGTGATAAAAAGTAACGTGCTCTATATTGCTGTGCCTGAGTAGACCTCCTATATAACACATTGAGCATTAATTAGAAACAATGAAGAATTCACATAGATGGCACCCAAGAGATTCCAGTAGAAGTGGCAAGGTGATGGCAGTGTCCCACTGCACACTACGCGCGTTTTGCAGGAAATGCTTAGCCAAGGGGGTCAATAAGATAAAATAACTGCCTTTTAAAGGAGACAGCCAGCCAAAATAAGTAGTATTACATATCTCAATTCTAAGGGAAGCTTTTAAATAATTACTGTCAAAGCAGACTATAAATATTCACCAAAAAAGGACAATAAAAACCATGCAGGTATATATGTCTGGATATGTCTGTGTGTGCATCCAGTCACGGTTTTATAAGATATAGACAGTTATGAGTAGAGTCATGCCCAGACAACCACCAAGGAAACACTACATTTAGATCCCTTTCACTGTACTTGAACACAGGTTTGAGCGCATTTTATAGACCATTAATGAATGACGTCAACTATTTTTTGCCTTATACTTTTATAGCTATAAACAAACTTAGAAAGCAGATGTTTCCCAAAATGACATGCACTCACATATCCCCACAGACAAAATTTAAAAAAAACAACAACACTGTTTTGCACACAGGGAATGTGCTAAACAGATGGTTGAAAAAAGGGCTGTTCCCCACTGAAGAATGAATCTGGCTTTAATAAATCATTGAAATCTTCCTTGGTATTTTACAGCATTTAAGGCATTTGGACATAAAGTATCAGTTGAAATGAGGCCAAATCAACAGTAAATCAGATCATTTGTGCAAAAAATGTAGATCTGGGAGGTTCTTGCCTGTGTAGATGTCAACAGGCTTTTAATGAGCTAGTCTGTACTCTGGGACATTTAACACTTTTGGGGCATAAAGCCCCCTAAAAACTTTCAATAGCAGAACCATTATTTAGCCCATAACTAACAACCATCTCCCCAAACTTTCCCATGCACAGGAGCGCTCAGCTGGCAGTGCACTCTATCAGAGATCCACTGCGGGACATCTCTGGCTAAGAGCAATAGGATCAGCTGTCCAAAATCGGACATGCCAGATTCTTCTGCCATCCAAAATAGTCATCATACACACCTGTGCGACTGGCAACTTAAACCAGCCTTAACCTTGTGCGTTTATAATATAGAGGGCAACTACCATGAAGCTGCTTGCCTATTGCAGATTCAGTCTTCCCAGCCTGGTGCGGGGCTACAATATTGTTTCTTGGGTCCTTCAACAGCTCTTTGGTCTTCACCAGAGGGGAGTTTGGAGTGTGACTGTTTGAGGTTGTGGACAGGTGTCTTTCATACTGATAAGTTCAAACAGGTGCCATTACTACAGGAAATAAGTGGAGGACAGAGGAGCCTCTTAAAGAAGAAGTTACAGGTCTGTGAGAGCCAGAAATCTTGAGTGTTTTTAGGTGACCAAATACTTATTTTCCTCCATAATTTGAAAAAATAAATCTTGCCAAATCAGACAAGGTAATTTTTTTAATTTGTTTTCTCAATTTTGACTCTCATACTTGTGGCCTACCTATGATGTCAATTACAGACCTCTATCATGTTTATAAGTGGGAGATCTGGCACAATTGGTGGCTGACAATACTTGTTTCCCTATCTATGTATGTATGTACGGTATATATCATGTCCTTTTTGGTAAGTGGTTATGTAAATATTAGGCAAAAAAACTGGGATGAAGTAAATGTAATACACAAAACTGGCAAATAACTTTGGCAACTCTTGTACCGTATATACTAGAGTATAAGCCGACCCGAGTATAAGCCGACCCCCCTAATTTTACCACAAAAAACTGGGAAAACTTATTGACTCGAGTATAAGCCTAGGGTGGAAAATGCAGCAGCTACCGTTGAATTTCAAAAATAAAAATAGATGATCCATACCGTTCATTATCGCCCCATAGATGCTCCACATAAAGCTGTGCCATATAGAAAGCATATATAATGCTCTGCACCGTTCAGTATGGCCCCATAGATGCTCCATATAAAGCTGTGCCACATATAATGCTCTGCACTGTTCATTATGGCCCCATAGATGCTCCACATATAGCTGTGCCACATATAATGCTCTGCACCGTTCAGTATGGCCCCATAGATGCTCCACATAAAGCTGTGCCATATAGAATGCATATATAATGCTCTGCACTGTTCAGTATGGCCCCATAGATGCTCCATATAAAGCTGTGCCACATATAATGCTCTGCACTGTTCATTATGGCCCCATAGATGCTCCACATAAAGCTGTGCCATATATAATGCTCTGCACCGTTCAGTATGGCCCCATAGATGCTCCACATAAAGCTGTGCCATATATAATGCTCTGCACCGTTCAGTATGGCCCCATAGATGCTCCACATAAAGCTGTGCCATATAAAATGCATATATAATGCTCTGCACTGTTCAGTATGGCCCCATAGATGCTCCATATAAAGCTGTGCCATATATAATGCTCTGCACTGTTGAATATTGCCCAATAGATGCTCCACATAAAGCTGCCCCATATAGAATGCTCTGCACCGTTCATTATGGCCCCATAGATGCTCCACATAAAGCTGTGCCATATATAATGCTCTGCACCGTTCAGTATGGCCCCATAGATGCTCCACATAAAGCTGTGCCATATAAAATGCATATATAATGCTCTGCACTGTTCAGTATGGCCCCATAGATGCTCCATATAAAGCTGTGCCATATATAATGCTCTGCACTGTTGAATATTGCCCAATAGATGCTCCACATAAAGCTGCCCCATATAGAATGCTCTGCACCGTTCATTATGGCCCCATAGATGCTCCATATAAAGCTGTGCGATATAGAATGCTTTGCACCATTCATTATGGCCCCATAGATGCTCCACATAAAGCTGTGCCATATAGAATGCCCTGCACCATTCATTATGGCCCCATAGATGCTCCACATAAAGCTGTGCCCCATATAGAATGCTCTGCACCGTTCAGTATGGCCCCATAGATGCTCCATATAAAGCTGTGCCATATATAATGCTCTGCACTGTTGAATATTGCCCAATAGATGCTCCACATAAAGCTGCCCCATATAGAATGCTCTGCACCGTTCATTATGGCCCCATAGATGCTCCATATAAAGCTGTGCCCCATATAGAATGCTCTGCACCGTTCAGTATGGCCCCATAGATGCTCCATATAAAGCTGTGCCATATATAATGCTCTGCACTGTTGAATATTGCCCAATAGATGCTCCACATAAAGCTGACCCATATAGAATGCTCTGCACCGTTCATTATGGCCCCATAAATGCTCCATATAAAGCTGTGCTATATAGAATGCTTTGCACCATTCATTATGGCCCCATAGATGCTCCATATAAAGCTGTGCCATATATAATGCTCTGCACTGTTGAATATTGCCCAATAGATGCTCCACATAAAGCTGCCCCATATAGAATGCTCTGCACCGTTCATTATGGCCCCATAGATGCTCCATATAAAGCTGTGCGATATAGAATGCTTTGCACCATTCATTATGGCCCCATAGATGCTCCACATAAAGCTGTGCCATATAGAATGCCCTGCACCATTCATTATGGCCCCATAGATGCTCCATATAAAGCTGTACCCCATATAGAATGCTCTGCACCGTTCAGTATGGCCCCATAGATGCTCCATATAAAGCTGTGCCATATATAATGCTCTGCACTGTTGAATATTGCCCAATAGATGCTCCACATAAAGCTGCCCCATATAGAATGCTCTGCACCGTTCATTATGGCCCCATAGATGCTCCATATAAAGCTGTGCTATATAGAATGCTTTGCACCATTCATTATGGCCCCATAGATGCTCCACATAAAGCTGTGCCATATAGAATGCCCTGCACCATTCATTATGGCCCCATAGATGCTCCACATAAAGCTGTACCCCATATAGAATGCTCTGCACCGTTCAGTATGGCCCCATAGATGCTCCATATAAAGCTGCGCAATATATAATGCTGCTGCTGCTGCAATAAAAAAACAAAAACGACATACTCACCTCTCTTGCTTGCAGCTCCTCAGCGTCCCGTCTCGGCGTCTCTCCGCACTGACTGTTCAGGCAGAGGGCGCCGCGCACAATACTACGTCATCGCGCCCTCTGACCTGCACAGTCACTGCAAGAGGACGCGGAAGACGGAGCGGCGCCCGGCGGGTGGAACGTGAACAGGTAACTATGAGATACTTACCTGCTCCCGGCGTCCCTGGCTCCTTCTCCCGGACAGCTGGTCTCCGGGTGCCGCTGCCTCTTCCTCTGTCAGCGGTCACCGTTACCGCTCATTAGAGAAATGAATATGTGGCTCCACCCCTATGGGAGTGGAGTCCATATTCATTATTTTAATGAGCGGTACCATGTGACCGCTGAACAGGGGAAGAGCTGCGGCACCGAAGACCGTGGGACAGGCAGGGGGAGTGCCAGGAGCGCCGGGACTAGGCGAGTATGCGACACGCTCTCTCCCCCTCACCTGCCGACCCCTCCGTCGACCATGACTCGAGTATAAGCCGAGAGGGGCACTTTCAGCCCAAAAATTTGGGCCAAAAATCTTGGCTTATACTCGAGTATATACGGGTATATGCAATTTACACAGCTGTAACTCTGTACTTACTGGAATCAATGAACATGGTGAGAAAGCATGAAAACCCTCTAAGCTTTTAATATTAGGATAAAAAGTGGATGGCAAAGTGGATAAGATTTAGAGTCAATGTATCAAAAACAATTAGTGGCTACAAAACAATGTTGCAATTTTAGGGCTGTATTCCATAAATCACATCCAATTCTATTTTAAGCACATGAATATAGAATAGGCATTTGGGGCACAGATGTGCCAACAGATTTAAAATAAGGGTTCTTCGAATAGACTGTGTGAACTTGCATAGTAATCTAACAGACGAAGTATAAAACACAATAATCTACATTCATGTTACTAGCTAATGAACACTCCCAAATTATAAAAAATAAAGGAAAAACTGTCTCAGTGCAATGACATAAGCTAAGGAATATACAGGTGCAGTATATATTCTACATATCAATCCAACATGGACCTTTGTGAAGTTGATAAACTCACTCAAACATTTTTTGCCCATATAGAAATGTATTTCATGACAGGTGACATATGTTTCCCAGTTTTTACACTTATTAAATAAAGTAGCTGGAAAAAATACATACAAGAAAACTTTTGCTTGAGCATGCTATAAACTTGCACATCCAGCCAACTTAGCGACGTAATGTGGAAAATACACCCTTTCCTTAGGGAACCTCGCCCATCCAAATGTTTTTTGCTTGCAAATCCTATAGAGGAATGTAAGTTCACAACATCCATGTTTCCAGATCTTCTTTAGAAGATTAGGTTAGGTATAGATAAGCATCAGTGCAGAGCTCAATGCCACTTTTAACTTTTGCATATTTTAATTTCCTATAAACAGTCCCAGACACTAATACTGATGAAAACTTTGACAGCAGCAGTAACCACACACTATCTGCAAATATTTAGAAATAACACAGGTATTGGCACATTTAGGCTATGTTCACACGTTCCTGATTTCCCTCCTTTTTTTTCAGGACTAAAAACCGCAGCTCTTGGCAGAAAACGCAGGTCCTTTTTTTGATGCGTTTTTGGTGCGTTTTTTGATGCGGTTTTTAGTGCGTTTTTTAATGCAGTTTTCTATGCAGAGTCTGTGTGTTTTCTAGGAAGTTTTTAGGGTTAAAATGGCTGAAAATACCCTAACCCTACCCCTATTCTAACCTTAGTGGAAAAAAAAAAAAATTCTTTATTTTTTTATTGTCCCTACCTATGGGGGTGACAAAGGGGGGGGGGTCATTTACTATTTTTTTTATTTTGATCACTGAGATGTAATCTATCTCAGTGATCAAAATGCACTTTGGAACGAATCCGCCGGCCGGCAGACTCGGCATTTTGGAAGATGGCGGCGCCCAGGGAGAAGACGGCCGGACGGACACCGGGAGGCCGGGTAAGTATAAGGGGGGGGAGATGAGGGCACGGGGGGGGGCGTCGGAGCACGGGGGGGTGGCATCGGAGCATGGGGGGTGGGATTGGGGCACGGGGGGCAGCCACACTGCAGCGGTTCTGCACCACAAACCGCAGAAAACCCACAGATATTTTTTTCATCTGCGGGTTTTACTGCGGGTTTGACCTCACAATGGAGGTCTATGGGTGCAGAACCGCTGCAGTTCCGCAAAAAGAAGTGACATGGTACTTCTTTTTTACCGCAGCTATTCAGCGTGGCTTTTTTCAGGATTTTCCGCAATGTGGGCACAGCAGTTCCTGTTTTCCATAGGGTACATTGTAATGTACCCTGCATGGAAAACAGCTGCGGACCCGCAGCAGGAAAATCACGGCGATTCCGCATGAAAAAAAGGATGGTGTGAACATGGCCTTAAGGTTTGTGACAGTATTACAAGATGCCCATGAGAATTTTAAATTGGGAAAAGAATATACTTTCAGATACAGGACAAAATGATAGCCGTGGTATCCATAACTGAGAAAACAGAAGACAAGTTTATTAATATGAAAAGATGCACAATCCACTATGTTCAGTGATGCGTTGTCTCAGGTTGATTCACCCATGCTGCACTGGCCTCCACGGTCACCAAATCTAACAGCCTACAACGTCTTCTTGTGAAGCTATATCAAGGACTCGTGGTATCTGCCCTCCCAGACACAGGGTCAGAACAACCTGAGACGTTTCACTGGAAGGGTAGGTTTACACGAGCATATAAAATACTCGCTACGATTTTCATCTAGAAAAGAGGGACAATTTTTTCTCTCACTTGTCATCCATGTACTGTCCGTATATAATCGTTGTTTTTTTTGTTTTTTTTCCCCATTAGCTATTAATCATTTACAAGACCGTTAAATGAATACCGAAGATATAATTGTGCATCCTCCTTTTTTAATCTCTCTGTATACTTTGAACTTTATATTCTCATTATTTGAAAGTTTTTTGGTTGACAACAAACATTTTTTGACAAGAAGAAACCTGATAGTTGTCTTGTAATGCATTTTTCATTTGAGGTTGCATATACAGTATTTACCGTACTTTGAAAATCCATTTTAAAATTGCCATGTAATCCTTCATAAAAAAAATAAACCAGTTCCGGACCGCCAATAAGACATTATGCTTCCAGTCAGTCTGCACTTTACGCTGCAGGGACGTTAATAACAATAAAGAGTAATCCGATTGCAGGAAATTGAAAAGATACAGCAGTGGGGGAGTTGACTGTCAAATGCCGGACTTCCCCTAGAAAAGGCTAACATGGGTTATTACCAAGCATTGTATATACAGCTTAGAAAGCACTGATAGTGCTTCCTCCTCTGGACCCAGTGATCATGTGAATGCTGGATGTAGGGAAAGAGCAGCAGGTGCTTGGTACTAGGAAAACCTGTAAGCTCTGCTATGCAGGCAGTTGAATTACCCTTGTAAGGCTATGTTCACATGTTTCGCCACTTTTTATCTGTAACCAAAACCTGATCTCTTTGCAGTAAAAATGCAGGCTTTGAGAAAATTCGGTGCTTGCGGTGATCTCCTTGAGGTCACCGCAATTCATCAGGCCACTCACAGTGAAATATGGAACGCAACTTCAATGACCGGTGGTGACCTTTGACGGTGACCTCCTAGCACCTCATTGTATCCTGCTTTTGAGGCTGGACGCTTATTGGCACCATCCACGTTGTAAAGCAGTTATAGCGGAGATGGATTAAGGTGTGGGACAGTATGTCGGACAGGTGAAGGATACGATTTATGGGATATGGTTTATTAATTTTCTTTTATTGCAGGGGACAAGGGCTTCAATGGAATGGGTGTAAGATGACTATAACTTTTTATTTTTAAATAAATGTGTTAAACAAGGTTTTTGTATTATTTCAAAGAAAGGACTTTATTTTTGATGTGTGATTATTTACAATATGACTATGGGATTAGTAATGGAGAGGCGTCTTATAGACTTCATCTAGGGGTGCAGTGAACATGTTGACACCATGTGTGCCTCACAGATCTATACCAGGGTGCATTGAAGAAAGAATAATTACATTTTTACCACTGAAATAGTTGTTTTAGCCCCAAATTTTTATTTTTCTAAGGACTAAAAGGAAAAAATGAACCTCCAAGTTTGTTGTGCAATTTCTCCGGATTAAGCCAATAATGCATGTAATCGGAAGCTACTTTCAAGACACCGTGAAAAGTGCAGAAGGGAAGGATCTATAATACAGTCATGGACAAAAATTTTGAGAATGAGACAAATATTAATTTTTCCAAAGTCTACTGCTTCATTTTTTCTAATGGCAATTTGCATATACTCCTGAATGTCAGAGTGATCAGCTTAACAGCAATTACTGTACTTGCAAAGTCAATATTTGCCCAGAAAATGAACTTTAACCCCCAAAACACATTTCAACATCATTGCAGTCCTGCCTTAACCCCTTCATGACCCAGCCTATTTTGACCTTAAAGACCTTGCCGTTTTTTGCAATTCTGACAAATGTCCCTTTATGAGGTAATAACTCAGGAACGCTTCAACGGATCCTAGCGGTTCTGAGATTGTTTTTTCGTGACATATTGGGCTTCATGTTTGTGGTAAATTTAGGTCAATAAATTCTGCGTTTATTTGTGATAAAAACGGAAATTTGGCAAAAATTTTGAAAATTTCGCAATTTTCACATTTTGAATTTTTATTCTGTTAAACCAGAGAGTTATGTGACACAAAATAGTTAATAAATAACATTTCCCACATATATACTTTACATCAGCACAATTTTGGAAACAAATTTTTTTTTTGCTAGGAAGTTATAAGGGTTAAAATTTGACCAGCGATTTCTCATTTTTACAACGAAATTTACAAAACCATTTTTTTTAGGGACCACCTCACATTTGAAGTCAGTTTGAGGGGTCTATATGGCTGAAAATACCCAAAAGTGACACCATTCTAAAAACTGCACCCCTCAAGGTACTCAAAACCACATTCAAGAAGTTTATTAACCCTTCAGGTGCTTCACAGCAGCAGAAGCAACATGGAAGGAAAAAATGAACATTTAACTTTTTAGTCACAAAAATTATCTTTTAGCAACAATTTTTTTATTTTCCCAATGGTAAAAGGAGAAACTGAACCACGAAAGTTGTTGTCCAATTTGTCCTGAGTACGCCGATACCTCATATGTAGGGGTAAACCACTGTTTGGGCGCACGGCAGGGCTTGGAAGGGAAGGAGCGCCATTTGACTTTTTGAATGAAAAATTGGCTCCACTCTTTAGCGGACACCATGTCATGTTTGGAGAGCCCCCGTGTGCCTAAAAATTGGAGCTCCCCCACAAGTGACCCCATTTTGGAAACTAGACCCCCCAAGGAACTTATCTAGATGCCTAGTGAGCACTTTAAACCCCCAGGTGCTTCACAAATTGATCTGTAAAAATGAAAAAGTACTTTTTTTTCAAAAAAATTCTTTTCACCTCAATTTTTTCATTTTCACATGGGCAATAGGATAAAATGGATCATAAAATTTGTTGGGCAATTTCTCCCGAGTACGCCGATACCTCACATGTGGGGGTAAACCACTGTTTGGGCACACGGCAGGGCTCGAAAGGGAAGGCGCGCCATTTGACTTTTTGAATGGAAAATTAGCTCCAATTGTTAGCGGACACCATGTCGCATTTGGAGAGCCCCTGTGTGCCTAAACATTGGAGCTCCCCCACAAGTGACCCCATTTTGGAAACTAGACCCCCCAAGGAACTTATCTAGATGCATATTGAGCACTTTAAACCCCCAGGTGCTTCACAGAAGTTTATAACGCAGAGCCATGAAAATAAAAAATATTTTTTCTTTCCTCAAAAATGATTTTTTAGCCTGGAATTTCCTATTTTGCCAATGGTAATAGGAGAAATTGGACCCCAAATGTTGTTGTCCAGTTTGTCCTGAGTACGCTGATACCCCATATGTGGGGGTAAACCACTGTTTATGCGCACGGCAGGGCTCGGAAGGGAAGGTACGCCATTTGGCTTTTTAAATGGAAAATTAACTCCAATCATTAGCGGACACCATGTCACATTTGGAGAGCCCCTGTGTGCCTAAACATTGGAGATCCCCCAGAAATGACCCCATTTTGGAAACTAGACCCCCAAAGGAACTTATCTAGATGCATATTGAGCACTTTAAACCCCCAGGTGCTTCACAGAAGTTTATAACGCAGAGCCATGAAAATAAAAAAAAAAAATTATTTTCTCAAAAATGATCTTTTAGCCTGCAATTTTTTATTTTCCCAAGGGTAACAGGAGAAATTTGACCCCAAAAGTTGTAGTCCAGTTTGTCCTAAGAACGCTGATACCCCATATGTGGGGGTAAACCACTGTTTGGGCACATGCCAGGGCTCGGAAGTGAAGTAGTGACGTTTTGAAATGCAGACTTTGATGGAATGCTCTGTGGGCGTCACGTTGCGTTTGCAGAGCCCCTGATGTGGCTTAACAGTAGAAACCCCCCACAAGTGACCCCATTTTGGAAACTAGACCCCGAAAGGAACTTATCTAGATGTGTGGTGAGCACTTTGAACCCCCAAGTGCTTCACAGAAGTTTATAATGCAGAGCCGTGAAAATAATAAATACGTTTTCTTTCCTCAAAAATAATTATTTAGCCCAGAATTTTTTAACTTTCCCAAGGGTAACAGGAGAAATTTGACCCCAATATTTATTGTCCAGTTTCTCCTGAGTACGCTGATACACCATGTGTGGAGGTAAACTACTGTTTGGGCACACGTCAGGGCTCAGAAGGGAAGTAGTGACTTTTGAAATGCAGACTTTGATGGAATGGTCTGCGGGCGTCACGTTGCGTTTGCAGAGCCCCTGGTGTGCCTAAACAGTAGAAACCCCCCACAAGTGACCGCATTTTAGAAACTAGACCCCCCAAGGAACTTATCTAGATATGTGGTGAGCACTTTGAACCCCCAAGTGCTTCACAGACGTTTACAACGCAGAGCCGTGAAAATAAAAAATCATTTTTCTTTCCTCAAAAATGATGTTTTAGCAAACATTTTTTTATTTTCACAAGGGTAACAGGAGAAATTGGACCCCAGTAATTGTTGCGCAGATTATCCCGAGTATGCTGGTACCCCATATGTGGGGGTAAACCACTGTTTGGGCACACGTCGGGGCTCGGAATTGAGGGAGCACCATTTGACTTTTTGAATATGAGATTGGCTGGAATCAATGGTGGCGCCATGTTGCGTTTGGAGACCCCTGATGTGCCTAAACAGTGGTAACCCCTCAATTCTACCTCCAACACTAACCCCAACAAACCCCTAACTCTAATCCCAACTGTAGCCATAACCCTAATCACACCCCTAACCACAACCCTAATTCCAACCCTAACCCTAAGGCTATGTGCCCACGTTGCGGATTCGTGTGAGATTTTTCAGCATCATTTTTGAAAAATCCGCGGGTAAAAGGCACTGCGTTTTACCTGCGGATTTTCCGCGGATTTCCAGTGTTTTTTGTGCGGATTTCACCTGCGGATTCCTATTGAGGAACAGGTGTAAAACGCTGCGGAATCCGCACAAAGAATTGACATGCTGCTGAAAATACAACGCAGCGTTTCCACGCGGTATTTTCCGCACCATGGGCACAGCGGATTTGGCTTTCCATAGGTTTACATGGTACTGTAAACCTGATGGAACACTGCTGCGAATCCGCAGCGGCCAATCCGCTGCGGATCCGCAGCCAAATCCGCACCGTGTGCACATGGCCTAATTCTAAAGGTATGTGCACACGCTGCGGAAAACGCTGCGGATCCGCAGCAGTTTCCCATGAGTTTACATTTCAATGTAAACCTATGGGAAACAAAAATCGCTGTACACATGCTGCGGAAAAACTGCACGGAAACGCAGCGGTTTACATTCCGCAGCATGTCACTTCTTTGTGCGGATTCCGCAGCGGTTTTACAACTGCTCAAATAGAAAAACGCAGTTGTAAAACCACAGTGAAATGCGCAGAAAAAACGCTGTAAATCCGGTTTAGCACTACGGATTTATCAAATCCGCAGCGGAAAAATCCGCAGAGGACCAGAATACGTGTGCACAAACCGAAACCCTAGCCCTAACCCTAACATTAGTGGAAAAAAAAAATATTCTTTATTTTTTTATTGTCCCTACCTATGGGGGTGACAAAGGGGGGGGAGGCGTCATTTATTATTTTTTTTATTTTGATCACCGAGATACAATCTATCTCAGTGATAAAAATGCACTTTGGAACGAATCTGCCGGCCGGCAGATTCGGCGGGCGCACTGCGCATGCGCCCGCCATTTTGGAAGATGGCGGGGCCCAGGGAGAAGACGGACGGACCCCGGCAGGATCGGTAAGTATGATGGGGTGGGGGGGAGCACGGGGGGGGGGGATCGGAGCACGGGGGGGGGGGATCGGAGCATGGGGGGGTGGATCGGAGCGCGGGAGGGGTAAAAACGGAGCACGGGGGGGTGGAACGGAGTGCAGGGGGGGTGATTGGAGCACGGGGAGGGTGATTGGAGCACGGGGGGAGCGGACAAGAGCACGGGGGGAGCGGAGCACAGGATGGAGGGGAGCCGGAGCAGTGTACCGGACAGATCGGAGGGCTGGGGGGGCGATCGGTGGGGTGGGGGCACATTAGTGTTTCCAGCCATGGCCGATGATATTGCAGCATCGGCCATGGCTGGATTGTAATATTTCACCAGTTATAATAGGTGAAATATTACAAATCGCTCTGATTGGCTGTTGAAAGTGAAACTGCCACGGGGGGGGGGGGGGGGGGGGGTTGAAGCCACCCCCCCTGGGCTAAACTACCACTCCCCCTGTCCCTGCAGATCGGGTGAAATGGGAGTTAACCCTTTCACCCGATCTGCAGGGACGCGATCTTTCCATGACGCCACATAGGCGTCACAGGTCGGATTGGCACCGACTTTCATGACGCCTACGTGGCATCATGGGTCGGGAAGGGGTTAAAAGGAGCAGCTAACATCGTTTTAGTGATTGATCCATTAACACAGGTGTGGGTGTTGAGGAGGACAGGGCTGGCGATCAATCAGTCATGATTAAGTAAGAATGACATCACTGGACACTTTAAAAAGGAGGCTGGTGCTTGGTATCATTGTTTCTCTTCAGTTAACCATGATTATCTCTAAAGAAGCACGTGCAGCCATCATTGCACT